>NC_139565.1:33366278-34664278 GCF_965112155.1 Podarcis liolepis
AGCTGATCTGAGGCAGTAGTAATACTCTTAGCAGCAATGCAGGGTGGCCAAGACCAGCAATCATATTTATTTCCCACAATGCCCTAGACTGATGCTAGGTGAGGGACATTCTGGCAAATGAAAATGGCACCTAGAGCCAGCCACCAATCACTGATCAATACAGATACTAATGTTGATTCAGCTATATACCGTAGTTTTCAGATTCCAGCTGCTGGAAAGAATTCAACACAGCACACTGGCAATTGTTCCATCATTTGGGATGCCTGCAGGACCTTATCGGCAGCCAGCAAGACAAGTATCCTGAAGCTGTGCACATCATTGCGGGAGACTTCAACCATGTTGAACTTAAAACAGTGCTCCCAACGCTCTATCAGCATGTGAAATGTCCCACAAGAGGGGACAAGACACTGGATAAAGTTTATTCGAATGTAAATCACGGCTATAGGGCTTTACAGCTGCCACACTTGGGCCAGTCCGACCATATGTCTCTGTTCCTGGTACCAGCATATATCCCACTCAGGAAACGGGCTCCCACAATATTAAAATCTGTTAAAATCTGGCCTGAAGGTGCTATTCACCAGCTGCAGGACTGTTTTGAGAGAACCAATTGGGATATTTTCGATAGTTCAGACCTGGAGGAGCACACGGCGGCAGTTCTGTGCTATATCAATCACTGCACAGACACTGTCACAGTAAATAAATCCATCCGGTTTTACCCCAATCAGAAACCATGGATGAATAGAGAGGTCCAGTGCCTGTTGCGGGAAAGGAACAGGGCTTTCAGGTCAGGCGAGGTGCAGCTTTACAGTGTAGCAAGAGCAAACTTGAGGAGGGGTATTCGACGGGCAAAATTGGATTATAGGCTGAGGATTGAGGATAATTTAAGGAGCAACAACACAAGACAGATGTGACAGGGGATTCAGCATATTACCATCTACAAACCTAACCTTGGTGCTGTCGACGGTGACCCCTTGCTGGCGGAGGAGCTTAACCTCTTCTTTGCTCGCTTCGAGAAGGAGCCACCTGAGACGCCGGTATTACAGCCACCAGCCCATAGGGGCCCCTCATTCACGGTAGAGGAACATGAGGTGAGACAGGTTTTGAGGATGGCGAATCCGAGGAAGGCGGCTGGACCTGATGGCATCACTGGAAAGGTGTTAAAGGGCTGTGCGGATCAGCTGGCGAGGGTCTTTACTAAGATCTTCAATAAGTCCTTAAACCAGTCTATTGTCCCACCCTGCCTGAAGTCGTCAACTATTGTCCCTCTGCCTAAAAAATCCACAATCAGTAGTTTGAATGACTATAGACCAGTTGCACTGACTCCAATCATCATGAAGTGTTTTGAGAAACTGGTGCGCCGTCACATTATTTCCTGTCTTCCATCAACTTTTGACAACTACCAGTTTGCATACAGAGCAAATAGATCCACAGAAGACGCCATCAATACCACTCTCCATGCTGCTCTGTCCCATCTGGAGCAGCCGGGGAGTTATGTGAGGCTGCTGTTTGTGGATTTTAGCTCTGCTTTTAACACTATCCTCCCCCATAGACTGGTGTCCAAGCTAGAGGCGATTGGACTCTCCAACTCCACCTGTCTCTGGGTTTTGGATTTTTTGTCAGAACGTTCTCAGAGGGTTAGAGTAGGGTCACACATGTCCACAGCCCTTAGCCTTAACACCGGCTCACCACAGGGTTGTGTGTTGAGTCCCCTGCTCTACACTCTCTATACGTATGACTGTACAGCCATCTATTCCAGCAACAAAATCATCAAGTTTGCTGATGACACTACGGTGGTAGGGCTCATTTCAGGAGGAGATGAGTCCGCCTATCGGGACGAGGTGGAGCGGCTCTGTGTTTGGTGTGGAGAGAACAATCTGGCTCTTAATACGGCTAAGACCAAGGAATTGGTGGTGGATTACAGGAAAAAAAGGCGGACATTCAGCCCTTGTATATCAACGGGGAACGGGTGGAGAGGGTGGCGGAATTCAGGTTTTTGGGAGTAGCTATCGATCAGGGCATGACTTGGAGCGCACATACCACTGCTCTGGTGAAGAAGGCCCAGCAGAGAATTTATTTCCTCAGGCTTTTAAAGAAGAACAATCTGAGTGAGAGACTGCTGGTGTCCTTCTACCGAGGCTCCATAGAGAGCATTCTTACATACTGTATTTGTGCTTGGTTCTCCAGTTGTACAGCTAGGGAGAGGAAGGTGCTCCAGAAGGTCATAACCACAGCCCAAAGGATTATTGGTCATCCTCTCCCATCTTTGGAAGAACTGTACGGTTCCCGTTGTCTTAGAAAAGCAAATAACATCCTGCAGGATTCATCTCACCCGGGACACAGTCTGTTTGCACTACTGCCTTCTGGCAGGAGATATAGAAACATCAAGTCAAAGACAAATAGACTGAAAAACAGTTTCTATCCAAGAGCTGTGGCCTTTTTGAATGCTGTAACTCGATAGTGTGACCTGGGAGTTTGATGGGTGTGGTGTGGGTGTGGCTGGAATGTGGTTTGTTTGGTTGTTGTTGTTGTTTTGCTTTTGTTGTTTTAAGGGATGGCATCCAATTTCGTTGCACTTTGTGCAATGTTGCACTTGTGTAATGACAATAAAGAATCTATTCTATTCTATTCTATTCTATTGCAAGCTTATCAGCTTGCCAGACAGTATGATCCGTCTTCTCTTCCCCTTGCATGCTGTGCTTGAGGCTCTCCCAGCCCCCTCACCCTCATGGGGACATGGGGGTACACAGGGGAAGAGAGGGGAGAAAGCTCCATTAAACTGGCAGAAGTCAGCTGAACCCCACCCAGTGTGTTCATGTACACTGTCTACATGTATGTATTTATTTAACTATGTTACTTACAATGTGATTTTTTGCTGTTAGTAGTAGCAGCAGTACAGTTTGGTTTTGAATGTGGAATTTGTACTGTATTTCTTATACAGAATCCTTTCAGTTGGGATTTGTAAACCATTCAGAGATTTCTGTTGAAAAATGAAGCAGAATACAAATTAACTAAATAACAAACTAACATGTTTTGGGGGGCAGAAAGTAAAACAGAAAACAGATGTTAATAAAGTTTGCTCTTGGCTTCTCCAAAGTGGAGCAGCACCAGAAGGAGAGATTATACACATAAGAACCCAACTAGGCTCTTTGGTGAACTATTAATCCTCAATAAAAAAAGAAAGTAAACTAGCTCCCTAGCAGACTACTTGAGCCCAGAACCTTCAAGTGTCCCTATTTTCCAGGGATAGTACCAGATTTACAGAAGCCATCCCAGTTTTTTATTTAATCCTGGAATGTCCTGCTTTTCCTTAGGATGTCCCTATTTTCATTGGATAAATGTTGGTGGGTATGGAGCTATCCGACCCCTGAGCCATCTGAAGGCAGGCCTGTATAGGGAAGTTTTTTAGTGTTTAATGTTTTATTATGTTTTTTATATCTGTTGGAAGCAACCCAGAGTGGCTTGGGCAACCCATTCAGATGGGTGGGGTATAAATAGTTAAATAAAGGAATGAACAGGACATCCCTATTTTCATCAGATAAATGCTTTAGCTGAGCTTCCTCAAATGTCTGGGGTTTTTTGTGGTCTGCCCTAATGTGAAGAGTCAAATGAAGCCTTCATCCATTTCAGTTTTTATTTCTCAGTTAAATATTCAGAGCAATTTAAAACAAACAAAACAAACAATCAAGCCTCACAGTGCTATGGGCATTACAGATAGAAAGCAAGCCATATATGTCTTCTTCTTTCTGAAATAAACATTTTATTATTAAACTCTATTAGCATTTCTATAATAAACTCTATTAACATTTGTTATGTGACAAATTCCTTATTAGGGGGTTGACAAATGTTCACAGAGAACTAGATTTACAGTGGCTTCTGGTTCACACTATAGCCTGTGCTCTATTGTTCTTGCTTTTCGTTGTTCCTCTGAAAATGCATTCTGAACCAAGCTGAATTTTGAATAAGTGCCACTTTGTGTAAAGAGTCAACAATCCTTTTATAAGGAAGAGAAAACTGGAAATTGTTATATAGAGTGTGACACATATGGAAATGTACAATTTTGTAAATGTTAATTAATTCCACCTCTAGTCTTTATTTATATGTAAATTAAATGGCAGGAAATAAAATACGATTTTAAGTAGGCAAACATATATTTATTTTCATATTTTTAAGCACACCATTGTAGTTCAAGGAATGAAGATTAATGCTTTATTGTGGTGGAGAATTTAGAAGCGGTTGTGAAGAGCTCACTTCAGATGTTTCCAACCATGTAATCATTTTTTAAAATACTACCAGAATTGACTGCCAGTTCTTTGTAGGAGGAACATTTGAGGTAAAGAGTCTTCATCATTTGCCAGGTTTTTATGCAAACCAATGGCTATTATCCAATGCTGGATAGGCAAAGCAAGGATTCATAAACATGTTGATGGAAAGTTGGTTTCCATCCATAGCTTACCTGACAGCTGAGTTGCTGCTGCTTTCCGGGAAGGAATAGGGGATGGGCAAGATGGTGGGGGCCTCGCTGTCGTGCAAATACATTGGCAAGAGCACCAAATTGGTTTTGCTGGTGCATTTGCACCATGATAGCCTCCCTGCTGCCTTGCCCCTCCCCCTCCCAGGAGACTCCAGAGGGCAATCCCCATCATATTCTCCCTAGGAGTGGGAAGAGACCAGCAGTGCCTCCTATTTGCCCACTGGCTGCTGTAGAAGCAACACAGGGGAGGATTGCTGAGGAGGCAGCAGATCTGGCATCCAAACAGCACACTGCAGTCATTGCAGTCAGTGTCAGCAGCAGCAGTGAGCAGTACATTCCTTGGAGGTTGGATCTGCTTCCCCTGTAGATCCTGCCACTTGAGGCTGTGGCTTCACTTTGCCTCAGAGGTGGGCCGACCTTGGAGTTTGCTGTTCTCCTCTTGTTTATCCAATTCTGGGGAGATTTTTTCTCCTTTATGGTTGGGCCCTCTGTGTTTCATAGCATGCGGTCTACATGCCAATGGCAAGTAACATTCAAAAGTGTGATGTTCTTGCATTCAACAGTGAAGACGGGTGCTAGTATCTTTGCCAGAAAAAAAGTTTATTAGTAATGTATGTGAATCCTTGGCTCAGTTGGTTAGAGCAAAGTGCTGATAACACCAAAGTTGCAGGTTCGGGTTGGACTAGATGAGCCTCAGGGTCCCTTCCAACTCTACAGTTCTATGATTCTTAACAGAGCCTGTCTTTGCCCCTGCCCCCACCCCCACCCGCATCCTTACACACACTACTTCCTTCTATGGGTGAGTTTGCCTTTCTAGCAATACACCTTAACAGATAGCCTTAGGAGGGATTCGATGGTAACAAAGCAAACAATTAGTCACCTGAGAAACAGTTTCAATCCAAATGCGATTTTTGTTTTAAATGCAGTGTAAGGAGTCTCTATGGGAGTATATTGTATTTAAAAATGGGGTATCAGAGTTTTTAGGGGGCGAACCAGGTTGGGATAGCTGGGATAGCAGGCTTGTCGGTTTTTGAATGTCTTATGTAGATTTTTTTCAATTTCATTGTTCGGTATGGGACAATGACAATAAAGATTATCGTATCATAATTAAAGAGGTACTCGGAATTCAGTGGTTTCTGTGGTATCAATGCCCATTTGTCTGATGATAAAATTTGTATGGTGGTGGTGATCAAATCCATTCTTTTCAACCTTTTCATGTGTTATCCAGAAAGGGTATCAAGGAAAACTACACTATTTGACTCTCTCGTAAACAACAATGATTACTGGAGCTGGATCCCAAGCCAAACTGAGTCAATCTGGGATTTAGCAAAAGTCAAGTCTTTCCTGTATCAGTCTCTGAGTCACAGCCAGCACTGTGACTCTCCAATGGTTTGACTTTACCCCTGAAAGTTCATATTCTTCCATTGTCTCCCCAGACAGATGGATGCCAACAAAACATGTTGAGGCAGTCGTGGGTATAGGGGGAAGAATGAGACTCAGGCAGGCTTCATGCATTGTGCCCCCCCCCATTCAGTCTGCATCATCCTGGGTTGAATTGGGGCCATTCCAAAGCACCAGATCAAGCTCTGAATCAGATTGGGAGAGCCATGCAAAGCCCTAATGATTACTAATATATATTTTGGAAAGTTGTTTATTTGCTATGCATTTGGATACCTCTGAAGATATGGTAATCAAATTTTGCAGGATGGTACTTGAGCTCAACAAACAGGTTTTCATATATATTTGGATACAATTGTTCAGTATTGTGAATCAGTATGGACTGAACCTTTCAAAACTGCACTGATTTCCCTAGCCTGCTAGTGAGTTAATACTTCCTGAGCAGATGTGTCTTCGCATAACCTTTATCACTTGATGACTGAGTGAAATAAGGGTAGCAAAGTGTCTTTCCTGCATTCATATTTGATGTGTCATTTTCTTTACATTCTTTTTTATCTTTCAGGGCCATGCATTCCTAATCCCTGCCATAATGGTGGAATATGTGAAATTAGTGAAGCCTATAGAGGAGACACATTCATAGGCTATATCTGCAAATGCCCCGAGGGGTTTAATGGGATCCACTGCCAGCACAGTAAGTTTCAATATAATACTTTCTTCTTCTGCCCCTTTAGAACTACAATGCAATTCAGAGGTCACCAAGTTTTGGGGGCCTGTGGGCACCTTTGCAAACCAGAGAAAATGCTGTGGGCACCACACACACTGTAAACATGGACACACTGCAACCTAATGCTTCTTTCAAGCCTAATTTCAGTGGGAAAGGGGCAGTAGAGAGGATTCTGTGCACAAAGTGACACATCAGCGATGCAACTCCTATCCTACAAAGAGGTGTGGTCGTACAATTTTATGGACTTCAGCCAACAGCTATGGAAAACTATTACTGTTTTGATTAATCTTCTTCATATATTGTGGTAAGGTTGGCTGTGAGTCTGAGGAGCTTTAAGAAAAGTGACTGGTAGGATTCCTCTATCCATGGACCTCGTGGGGTTACAGGGCAGTGGCAAGCTAAACAGCACTATGTGGCTCAATGCAGCCACTACTTTAAGGTCTCACAATGCCCCAGATTGATGCTTAGTCAGGGGTAGTTAGGGAATTAGCATAGCTCCCAGTGCTGCTCAGACAGCCAGGCTATAACCATTTTTAAATGGGTGCCACAGAACACACATCAGCAGTGCTATGGTAGGACTCACTGGAACCTTGGTAGCTGTCCAAAGGTGCCAAGTGCTGATTCTGGTCATCACCTTGTGGCCATTCAGACTTGTATCCTAGTTGTTCAGAAGGGCTCAATTCTGAATTCAGAATGGTGGAGGAGGGGGGAGACTTAATGATTTCTTCTTCTTTTTCCTTAGTATGTGTTTTTAAGCACACATAGAGTGAGAAGAACTTGATTCCTTGTCATAAAATAAAGATGAGCTGAATTGGGTGTCAGAAAAGTGGAATGTGGCCGGATTTGCCGTAGGGCTCGTGGTTTCGTCTTGATGTTGTCAGCAGTTCATTTGGTTAATGATAGCTGAAGATGAAAAGGGTTGTAAAAAGCAGATATTTATGCTAATAGGTTTTCCCCTATATTCGCTCTTTCAACCCATTTTAATACCAGCCTGAGACAGGTGCTCTTAGTCATGTTATTTAATTCAATAGGAAGACTTTCCTGAGGGCTTTATTAATGAACACACTGGATTTAAAAGCAATGGGCTTCTAACATTTAGGCTGAAGGCACAGCATTCATTTTACCTACAATTTGTTATAACTGCTTGGGAAAATATCTATTAAATTATGAATTAGACTCCTACCACCACCACATTTTCTCATGATTTTGGGATTAAAAAGATGAAGGACTTTTAATGCTTGTTTTCTCCCTGTGAGCAATGGTAGGTCTTCTCCATCATGGAAGGCTTAGAGCAGGGATGGAGGACATGTGGCCCATCAGATATTATACTACAGCTCCTAGCAAACTGAGACAGCATGGCCAGTGGTCAGGGACAATGGGGGTTGTAGTCCAACAACATTTGGGGGACTACAGATTTCTCATTCCAGACTTAGACAACACAGCAGCAAGAAGCAAGACAGGAACCCAGTTTTGTCTCTCAGCAAGAATGGCATAGACATGTGGAAACCACTGACTCCACCAGGATAAAACAAGTCCAGTGACACCTGGTGACTAAACCATATATTGAGATGATCAACGCACATTTTTAAAATGTGAAAAGTATTATACCTGTCTATCCCCTATACAAATGAGTCTTTCAAAGAAGCTTGTAATTAAAAACTAAATATAAAAGCAATAGTAACCCAATCATGAAAATCCAAGTTAATAAAGCCAAAAGCAGCCCAAAACAGAAAACACACAGGACAGTACTAATAATCAATGCATTAAGCAACAAGATTCAAAAACACAAAAGGGGAAATTGTCAGTTGCTAGAAGTGGAAAAGAAAAAAAGAACCTCACCTCCTGAGGTGGGCAGGTCTACATATGAGGTGCCACCACAGAAAAAGTCTTCTTGTATGTTGCCACCAACCTGTCTCTTCTAAGACAGTAGCACATGCAAAAGAGGCAAAACAGCTGACAAACATGTAAGAGTAAAAGGTGTTGGGGCTTCAGGTAGTCTGGTCACAAGCTGTTTAGGGCTCTATATGTGATAGCCCTTGGACTGGTAACCAGGGCTGCTGATAAGTTTATGGGGTCACATGATCCCAGATTCTTGCCCTTGTTAAGATTTTAGCAGCAACACTACACCTCAGTTGTTTCAAAACGAGGCCTGAATCCAGGCTGAAATCTGTCTAGTTAATCAGTTTCATTTGGGATTCTTTGAATTGGGTCACCAATAAATGCTTAAGCATCATATTAAAAAATGGAATATCGGGCACTGACTTATGATTCTTCAGTACAGCAGAATCCAAAGATTGCTGCTTTAAAAGACAAACTATTGCCATTTGTAGACAGGGCAGAATAGAACCTTTAAGGAGAATTCAAGATTTCCATCACACAGCTAGTTGTCCTCCAGTTGCTAGTCTGGATGGGCAAAGGTCAAGTACATCTTTGAACAAGCTTCCTGATACAAGGATCCTGTCTAAGCTGCTCCCGAACTACTATGGACCTTGATGTGCAGTGGCTGTAGAGAAATTAGCCTTTTATCACTGCCAGCATTGCCACAGAATAAATGTGAAAGTGGACTCTAGCTGTGTTCAGTCAGATTCATAACGGGTCTGCTTCTCTTGCAACTAGTTATCTCTTACCCATTTCATTGCCAACAAATCATCAGAAAACTGGAAAACCACAATGTGTTCAAATGGACAAATATAATGTGTTGGTCAATTATGGGAATTGCTGATGTAGCTTACTTTACACAACCATAGTTTCTCACAATTATCAGGATTGTATTTAAAACAAAAACAAAAACGGCCCACTTTATATTCTTAATTTTAAAAGAATCTTATAGAAATAGAGTTGTCAGAGCAAAGGGAAGCTAGGCATTCCTGTAGTAACTTCAAAGTGAACATGTACAGTACCATTTTTATTACCAATGATTCTTTATTTTTGCCTCCCCACCCCCAATTTATTAAGAATATGCATAATACCTTTTTCAAAAGCAAATATCATACAACACCATTTCTTTCAACTAGGAGAATATCTGCACTATCTCTTACTGTAGACTGGTATTTAGAAAATCAATACTGTACTTAAAGAGGAACTATGATAACACATTGACACTGTAGGTGCAAAATGTAAGCTATAATCAATATTGTGAAGTACTGCACCCCAGTCATTCTTGGGTTCCTTTGTTTTTTCAGTTGAAACATTCCAGCAAGCATTACCTTGACTAATGGAGTGATTATGCTTTGATTGGATACCACAACTCTCTGTCAGCTACTAACAAGAAATTTCATTTATCTAATATAAATGTATCCAAAATGTAAATAAATGAACTTCAGGCTATATTTGTAGCATTTTAGAAAGCTGAACTCCTTTCCTAAATGCATCAACAGAGAGTAATCTAGTTGATTAAACACATTCTCCAGAGTGGTGCATGTTTTTGTCCAATTCGTTGCTAACAAATTTATATAGGCTTATAAAATATCTCCTCCTTGCTTCCTTGTCTGTGAACTCATTGGAATTCAGGTATGTGCTCTGCTGAAACTTATGCTGTGTGCAGAAGCGGAGTGACCTCATTCCAAAGCAAGTGGCTTCTTCTGGAATTCAGATTGCTGAGTGTCGACCTGTAATTTAGTTTATCTCAAATTGTAATATCTAATATTATCCAACCAAATCAATTAAACTAGATAATTAGAAAACCTATCACACAACACTGACAAAATCATGCCAACGAATCTCAAAATGAATATTTCTGTGATTCCCTGACATTTGGTTCATGTACTGGATCATGTACACAATTAATATGTAAATTGCAGAGCATATCACTATTAATTTTTACTGAATTCATATGCTAAGCTTGACAGCTGTGGCTTATTATTAATGTTTCAATATCCCTCAAAAGCTCCTGATGCTTCATTGGTGATACCAATAGGCACATATTCTCTATGCCACTGTGAGGGGTCATAAATTGAACTGCAATTAGTATGGGTGGGAAAGAAATCCCAGATGCCTCAAATGCAGTTGCTAATAATGTGATATAATTTAGCACTGAGCTGTGAAACAAAGTGTGCAGATGAGAACCCATGCTGATTTCTGCCATTATCAGACCTTGTGTAACAGATGCATTGTTCTAGACGCACCCTGAGGTATTAAAGGATTCCTAGGCTTTCAAACCAAGACTGCTTAACCACATCATGAAAGGCTATCTTGCAACTGCACGATTATCTGCTTCCCAGAATTTTATTCCTCATATTTTGTACCCCATTATTCCTCCAAGGATCTCAGGAAGAGATATTTGGGTCCACCCCATTGTTTGGTTCACAATAAAACCCTGTAAGGCCTAGGATCACCCTGTGAGAGGGAATGTCAAATGCAGGTCTTCCCCAGTACAAGTCCATCACTCTACCCACATAACCAATTTCCCTCAACTTTTTAAGTGGAATTGGCATACAGTAGCTCCTAGTTCATTTATTTATTTATTTTATAAAAGTTATATAGTGCTTGATTGGAGAAAAAACCTCCAAGTGGTTCATGAATCATCAGTGAACTATACCCCATCTAGGACAATGATACTATTCTCACATAGGCAGTCCAGGATGGTAGGCCTACTCTTGCTTATCTACAGTTCCTAACCTAAAGCAACTACTCACCAGCAATAACACGCCACATAACAGAACCCCAAATACAGGGGCCAGACCTGCAACAAGACCAAATGCCAACTCTGTACCTAAATCCACACTGGCAATGCTGTCACAGGGCCTGTTAACAGCAGCCACAACCATTCACCTGCCCATCTTCCAAGTTTGTAAGTGATTTCCTATATGGTAGTGCCCTTCTGCTTCCTACATCAGTTTCAGCAGAACAGCAGCCTCTCTATTGATGCTGAGCTGGATAAGCTTATTGGCAAGGCAGCTACAGCAATGTAGGTATGGGAGAATGTGATGCTAACATCCAATACCAAGGCAAAGGTCTACCAGGCATGTGTTTAGCACACTGCTTTATGAAAGTGAGTTGTGGGCAACTCACAACCATCTGGAGCAACCTCTCAGCACCTTCCACATTGTGTCACGAAGATTCGGTGTATCACATGGCGGGACAGATTTTTTTTTTAAAAAAAGATGTGCTCTCCCAAGCCCACATTCCCAGGATATACAGTGGTGCCTCGCAAGACAAAAAGAATCCGTTCTGTGATTCTCTTCGTCTAGCGGTTTTTTCGTCTTGCGAAGCAAGCCCATTGAAGGATTAGCGGATTAGTGCT
This sequence comes from Podarcis liolepis, assembly GCF_965112155.1. Lineage (NCBI taxonomy): Eukaryota > Metazoa > Chordata > Lepidosauria > Squamata > Lacertidae > Podarcis > Podarcis liolepis. The sequence goes on from NC_139565.1 coordinate 33,378,114, forward strand.
ATTAGCGCTATTAACGGCTTTTAGCGGCTTATCTGCTGATTGGATCAGCTGATAAGCGGCTTAGCGGCTTAGAAAAAGTGGGGGAAAGGGGAAAAAACCAGCAGGAACTCGCAAGACATTGTCGTCTTGCGAAGCAAGCCCATAGGAAATTCGTCTTGCGAAGCACCTCCAAAACGGAAAACTCTTTCGTCTAGTGAGTTTTCCGTCTTGCGAGGCATTCGTCTTGCGGGGCACCACTGTACACAGTTTTCCTATAAATATTCATTGACATTTTTCAGTCACTAGATCAATTACAGTTTATTATACATCATATTGATTCAAGCAAATGACTAGTGATGTAATGGATGATCTCAGTGTTCTATTTTTTTTTAAAAAAAGATGCAATTAATTTGTAGAATCTGTTGTCTCACCATTCCAAAAGAACAAAGTCTTTCAAAATATTATCTGGCCCCAAAACAACAAGTAAGCAAGACATGACATGCATTTAGAGGCAGACAAACAGATCTCTTTTCATTGTCTCTTTCTGCATTAGTCTATAAATATGTAAAAATCAACTTGAAAATCTAAATATGTATTTAATATGCACATTTTAATGCAGTTTTATATGCTTTAAAAAACCCTAAACTGTGTTGCAATGGCAACTTAGAATTAGTTCAGTTTCTTTTAAAAAAGTTTCTCATTGATCATAGAAGTTTAGCATTAGAATGGACTCCAAGGGTTGTCTAGTCTAACCTCCTGCAATGCAGGAATCACAGCTAAATAATCCCTAACAGATGGCATCCGACCTCTGTTGAAAAACCTTCATTGAAGGAAATTTCACCACCTTCCAAGGCAGTCCTTTCCCCTGGCAAATAGATCCTACTAAACCACAGAGCCTAGGACTTGCCAATCAGAAGGTCGGCGGTTTGAATCCCCGTGATGGGGTGAGCTCCCGTTGCTTGGTCCCTGCTCCTGCCAACCTAGCAGTTCGAAAGCATGTCAAAGTGCAAGTAGATAAATAGGTACCCCTCTGGCGGGAAGGTAAACGGCGTTTCCGTGTTCTGCTCTGGTCCGCCAGAAGCGGCTTAGTCATGCTGGCCACATGACCCGGAAGCTGTATGCCGGCTCCCTCGGCCAATAAAGCGAGATGAGCGCCGCATCCCCAGAGTCGGCCACGACTGGATCTAATGGTCAGGGGTCCCTTTACCTTACTTTTTTATAATTTACTGGGCTAGCGTATTGTGTTTTGTATGGGGCCACCCTTGAAGATGGTCTAAAGCAGGGGTCAGCAACACAAGCGGCCCATGGGGGTCGTTTAACCGTCCCATGGATCCCTGCCACCCGCCCAGTCGGCTCCCGTGTGCCGTGCTAAACCGGTGTGGAGCAGAGTGGAGACCGCCTTTCACAACACTGGCCGGCTTCCCTTTGGCTGCAGGAAGCTCCTGCAGCCAATGGGAAGCTGTGCATGCTTCCTCCGAGCTGGAAGGAGCACTGTAAAAAGCGTGTGTGTGCGTGTGTGTGTGTGTGTGTGTGTGCGCGCGCGCGCATGCACTCCAGCCCACCACAGTGTCTGCAGGACCGTGAACCGGCCCAAGCCACCAAAACTTTGCCGACCCCTGGTCTAAAGGCTACACCTAAAGCAGAATGTGACTACTAGGTTGCTGAGTGGGGCAGCCTGATAGGACCATCTGTCACTGAAAGTTCTGCACTGGTTGCCAGTGAGCTGTCAAACCCCGTTCAAGGTGTTAATACCAGCATACAAAGCCCTAAATGGCTAGGGATCCAAATACCTAAAGGAATAACTCTCCCAATATCAACCACCTTGAGCCCTGTGATCAGCAGGTGAGGGGATCACCACGCATCTGAACAAAGCCGATAAATATGGACTAAAATTAGGATGTTTTCATGAAATCAAACATAACAGCATCAACAAATCTTTTTAGAGAATGAATATCAGACAAACAATTTTGACAAGAATTGTATATTTATTTTTTGTTTGAATCATCCATATATCTGCTGAGGTAATTCACTGTTGCATTTGTATCCCAATCATCTTCCAAGGCACTCAGGGAAATGTGCATAAAGTTAATTTATTTCCCTCCTCACTCGTCATGATACCATTGTAAAAAGGAAAGCAAATCTGAGAAATAGTAATTTACTTGCCCAGGGCCACCCAGAGTAGCTGTGCAGAAATTAGAATCCAGCTGTATGAGGTCCAGTTCCAATTCTAACAATGTAGCACTGCATGAATTCAGGAACTTCTGGGTTTTGTATACTTCACATTCTGAAGGTAGCGCCTTTAAACGCTTCAAGCTTAAGTAAATAATTCTCCAAAATCAGCATTATATAGCCATCCTCAGTTAAAAGAAGAAATTGTTATTTCCACCAATAGGGGTTTGCTTGGAGAAAGGCTCACACAATAGACCAAATGCTGGTTTATATGCTAATTCTCATTTTTATCACTCAGTACAGCACACTTATCATAAAGTGTGTAACTTATGTAAATATTTTCAGTTTTTCTCCAGATTATTTATTCAAACAAGCAAAAGCTATTATCTGAGCCCTGAGCGTATTTTATTTTTCTCCGTTATCCGTTTCCTTCAATTTCTTAAAAAGTATAAGTTTTTCTCCAGTTCTCTTTCAAAAAGTGGCTTGTTTTCTTCCTTTGAAATAAAGAGTGAAAAGGCCATTTTATATTGAATCAGCACAATCTCTCCCTTTCCTCCCCAGAACTTCAGAGAGAAGGAAATGTTTATTGCTCTTTTTTGTCTCTCCAGGAGACCCTTCAGGTTCAGACAGCTTTTTGAAAATGACCTATTGGCCATTTGATTCTCATGAAATGTCTTGACTTCTAAATTTGGAGGTTGCTGGTAACCTTAATGTCTGTGTCATGACACAGTGCGCAACACTGTATCAGTAGAGGAAAACAGAGACTAATTTAAGACAAAATAAAAGAGAGACTGAGCCTAGTTTATCTGAAGAAAAAAGAAATCTGATTCAGCTGCACATAATTTGGCAAAGCTATTATATTTAAATATGGGGAAAGTATTTCAACTTTCTGCAATTTCTGTTATTGAAATTCAAGTGATAGTTGAAAAGCTGCTCCATCTTGCATTTCAGCTGGACTCTTGCATGTGAGCCACCCAGTTATTGTTGAAAGGGAAGTGCAAGCTTGGCGCCAGTGTACATATCACATGAGTCCTGTTGGGATTGATCATAGCTAAGTGGTAGAACATAGGCTTTGCATGCAAGGGGTCACATTCTCAATATCTGGTACCTCCACCAGGGTGAAAGCACTTTGCTTGAGCTGAGATCCTGGAAAGCTGTTGCCAGTTAGAGCAGACAAAACTGGACTAAATGGGCAAATTGACCTGGTAGAAGACAGCTTCTTGTGTTCCTATGGAGGCCAGTTGAAACTAATGCATGGTATTTTCAACCACACCATGACATAAAACCGTCCATGTGATGCAAACAATCCTGGTTACAATCCAGGCTACACCTACCATGCGTAGAAGTTGCCGTGTGGAATTCATTTTAACCATTATCCATGTAGCTATTATAAAGAATAGTTGCTCTGAGTTCTTGGCTTAATCATCAAGCAATTAAAAAGATACTGAAACTTCTAACCAGAAACAGCATGATAGAAGAAATGCATGTCCATCAGATTATGCCAATCAGTCATGCTCGTCATTGCTGCTAAATAAAAATATGCAAATTACCCCATGATGTATTTTTAATGCAGCCCTTTGGACTGAGCAGATGGCTTAGATTGTACGGTTTGGCTGTTTCCACCCCACTATCCCCAACCTTTCTTTCTCAGTGTTGAGCTTGTTTTGCTTTCCTTTTGATTACCTTATGATGATAAATTGCCATATTCAGAAGTAATCAGAATAAAAGGTCCACTTCGTCCAACGTTCCATTTTTAACAGAAGGTAGTCAGATGCTCTTGGGAAGCTTACAAGCAGAACATGAAAACAACTGAACTCCCCTGCTGTTTATCTCTGCACTTCTGTGGGGATGGGTCAGTTGGATGAATCTGGTGTTCATAAGTATATTGCTTCTGAAGGTAGCTTAACTGCTGTTGTGATCTCATTTCCCACAAGACTTTAGCATTTAGGAATCAGGCTTATTGAATCCATTCACGTTATCATTTGAGGGCAGTCCTATAAACATGAGGGCTTTCACAATGAGACATTCTTATGTCTGTTCTTGTGCAGAACGAAGGCTTTATTGGAATTAAAAGGTTTGGGAGGGAGAGACAAATTTAAGCTTTTTCCTTTCTTTTAATAAAAGGTTTGTCAGAGAATTTTGCTGGATTGAAATGTAGCTAAGCATCTATTATACACAAGGGGATTTAAAATGATATTTGCTAAAGGATGATGGCTTTATAATCTTGCCAGAATTGAGTTTACCTTCGGCATTAAGGCATCTTCATCTGTGTGAACCTTTCTTGTACTGACAGGCCAGTTTGTGCACAAGAAATATAACCAACAACTTTCATGAAGTTTTCTGAGTTTTATTTTGTTTTTGTTTTTTAACCCAATATATGCTCCTGCAGAACAACTAGTATATGCTATTACAGAAAACTGCAGCACATTCCTATGCATGTATACTGGGAAGCAAGTCCCACCATGTGCAATGGGACTCTTTCAGGTAAGGGCTTAGCCACACTTTTGCCCTGCTCTTTCCAGGTCCAGGTTTTCTTAGGGAAAATGGAGCTTTAACTTATAGACCATGCCTGGAAAGAGCAGGTGAAAGGTAAGTGTGCAGAAACCCTTAGGGTACAGCTTAAGGCTGAAATCCTATAACCACTTAGCTGGAACAAGCCCCACTGAACCAAACAGGACTTACTTTTGCACAGGGATCATTTGGATTGTACTGTACAACTTTGACAGGTAGTATTTACCTGCTTTCTGTTCCTTCCTGTTACTTGTAACATAGACTATTTTTTAAATAATGTGACAGCACCTGGTTGCAAATTTTACTTGCACAAGAAAACCTTGTTCTCTTGGAAAAGTGCTTATTCTGTCTGTAGACTGAAATGTTCTTGTAATTTTGAACTATTCCTCTAATGACTTTTAACTTTCTTTCATATGACCTTTCAAATTGTTTTTTCAACAACACTAGTAGTAATAATACAATCTGTCAAAGTACTGGTTACATATACAGTCACTTTTGGTAATCAGGTTCAATAAAAATGATGGGAATTCTTTCCCTGGAAGCATACTTTTAAAGTGTGAAATTACATGGGAAATAAGTTAATGGCATTACTAAGATGTCTATCCCAGTATATATTAAAGGTAATTAAAATGGGGGGGGCAATTATTAACTCTCTCCATATCATTGAGAAAGTTTTAACTTTCAACCAATATTCACTCTCTTCAGGCAAGATCCAATTCTAGTAGACGGGGGGGGGGGGCGAGGTTGCTTCAGACAATGTTTCATTCATAGGAATGGGTCCTCATGTTATTCCATGTTGAAAGCTGTCACCTTTGAAGGACTTCATACTATGTGACCTTTATAGGGAGGAAGAGCTACGTTGACCCCTTTTAGGATTTTCCATATAGCTGGCAAATTCTGCCCTGAAGTAGATCTCATTTTCCACAGAGTAAGGGCCTACTGTGAAGGTGATATTGACTGAATCACAACTCTTCTAGAGTAGACACTGAAGAAATAGCTTTACAGTACTTTTCAGAGCTGTGTGCAGTCCAATGGATCAATTTCTATCAATTTTAAGTGAAGGGCAGGAGATAGTAAAGGACTGGTTCCCTTAATGGGAGTGAGTGAACATTTCTTATTTAAAACATTATGGTCTTCATTTTGGAAATACAATAAAAATGCAGCCAAAGAAACTGCTACATCTATTGCCATATCTTGATACTGTGGGACAAAGTATAGTGTCTAAGTTTCTGCAGCCATCAATTATGCACTCTCCTCTTCCAGTTATGGCTTATGTCAAAATCTCATAATGCTCTTTTATCTCACATCAGTTTCAATGAAAGTGGGTTGATCATATAGCTGTCTTCCACTGAAACTAACTGAGGTGTTAAAGTGTCTTAATTTGAATACATTGTATCATATATAGAGAGAGGGGGGAGGGAGGGAGAGAGAGAGAGAGAGATTATTGGTTGGTCCTTAATTGTGTATTTGAAAGGGAGGGAAAGGTATAAGAGTTTCAACAGTGTTAAAATAGTTTATGCCTTATTGCATTCTACAGTGAAAATATGTTTGCTAGTCGTACTTACCATACACAATCTCACAAAGTGTCTGACTTTCTTATTGTGTAAAATGTAAATGTTATTTTGAATATCTGTCTAATATTGTCACTGGGCATTCCCCACAGATGTGAACGAATGTGAAGCTGAACCCTGCAAGAATGGTGGCATTTGTACAGATCTGGTAGCTAACTATTCATGTGAGTGTCCTGGCGAATTTATGGGAAGGAACTGCCAACACAGTAAGTACAAATTACTATGTATGAATTTAAACTCCACTCTTTCTGTTGTAAAGTATTTAAATGAAGATGGTTTAAAAATGGCTGTGGCGTGTCTTCCAGTCAGAGCTTTGCTTGATGCCTATCTTCTGTAATGCTTCGTTCAAAGCTGCTCTCATCCCAAATCTCTTGCTATTATGCAACTAAGCCAGGCTAGCATCAAGGGATTTTCTCCATGCCATTCTTTATTGCTTCCTGTTTACTCTGACTTCCATTTCCACTCTTTCTGAATTCCATTTTAAGAAGAGACTTTTTATAATCAATTTCAGAAACAGAGCTTTCTGTGAGGTTTGCTTTCAGTGTATTTGTGGCTTCGTTGCATTAACCCGTTTTGAGTTCATTGCTGATGAAAAGAAGGCAAAATATTGGTTTATTAAATGATGCCCAAAATGTCTTTCAGGGCACATAAGTTCTCGCAATGTGGAGTACAATGGAATAATTATGAATGATAATAATAACACAATAATATAAGCATGAAATTAAAACTATGTTAAACTTCCTTAAAACCAAGCAGTTAATTAAAGTTCTTTAAATTCCTCTTCTGTACATTTTCCTGGGGGACAAAATTCCATAGGTGTGGAGTGACCAATGAAAAGATAAAAATCACATAATAAATGAGTGTTCTGATAGAATGCAAAAGCAACAAAACAAAACAAAACAAAACAGAAAAGCCTTGAATAAAATGTGTACGATTACATCAAGGTGCATGGGTTTGTTTGTGGTTTTAACAGTATTGGGTGGTGGTTTATTTATTTATTTATTTATTCATTCATTCATTCATTCATTTGCAATGGGTTTGATTCAGAAATATACATGTTTAATAGGGCTGATGAAAGGTGTTCCTCTATGGTTCCAGGGACCCTGATGAATGAAGTGGCTATGGCATGTGGGACTGAGGAAGGAGGTCAGGTAGAGACAAGCTCCACCTGTGGGAATGCCATTCATGGATGTTGCCTCCACCTAATTTTCAGGGATTAGCCCTTCCCTCTCCACCCAGCTCACTGAGCCTTTGGGGGAAGCTGCAGGGGCTGTCAAGGTGAAGAAGATGAGGAAGGCTGTTCCTGCATTTGCAGCACAGAAAATTTGGGAATTGAAAATGGAATTGCAGAATTAAATTGCAAGTTTCCCTTGGTTTCACTTCAGAAAGAAGACTGGAACTCCAAAATACATAGGGGGAGATATAGTATTTGAGAAGCATCTCTAAATGAGACCCATAATGAAGGTGTAAGTGTTACAGATTAAAGAAAATGCTTAGGCTTTGCTCTTCATTCAGTATAATTGGAAAGAGGTGACTCCACAAATGGTTGGCTCAGTTTTGTAGGTCTCAGATTCATGTCTAATTCATGATACCTTCTATCCACCACTTATATGGGCAATTGTGAAGCTATAGCTTGCACCACAATGCAGGCTGCATATACGCTGCCATTTAATCTTCATCCAGCAAACTCCAACCACTGGTTGGGGAAGCACTATATGCAATCAATACCTATTCTGTCATTTCTTCTGAAATACTGTGTTTTGATGCATTTTCCTTCTATTGAGTTAAAGAACAACCTAGCTATTTTAAACTGGTAATGGGTACACAATTGAGTCATGATCTCAATTCAATGAGATCTCAATTTAATGCCCAAAGATCATATGGGAAAGTTCCTCCCCATTTCTAAACAGCAAGGAAGGTGTATGTGCATTGTTACTATTCTTCTTTACTGCTAATACTTAACTCAATACCCTGTATAGTGAAGATAGATTTTTACCTATTTACCCATTTACTTTTACAAATGGAAGGGCTTCTCCTATCCATGAAAGACTTTTGAACCAGTTGTGGAAAGGAGGAGATAATTTTAAGCAATTCACCCTTTCCTTTGCAGTTGCCCCACAGTTCTTGGGGGTCTCTCAACCCTTCCAAAATTCAGAAACTCCTCTGGAGCCCCCTCTGGAGGGGGAGGGGAGTTGGCAAATTTGCCTCCTTTGTTTCTGTTGGCAGGAGCAAAGTTCTGGATTCAAGCCAAGCTTTATAATGCAGTGCAAAATCTTTCATGGGAATCACTTCCCTTTTCAGGCTACATTTAACTACCCTTCACTCTTAAGATATGTTATGGTGTGCAAATTCTATGCTGGACAGGTTGTTTAATATCGGTACTAAACTGTACAATACTGAAAGACCCCCGTTTAGGGAGCCAACCACATATCTCCCAAGCACTTTGGCACCATTTCCCTAATTTTTAACATTCATTTGTGAGCTATAAACATAAATTGGTGTTGCAGGGTTCCTATTAAAATGTGATGTCCTAATCATAGCACAACATTCTTCCTACAAAATATAGTGAGGTCTCCCACTTTCTTCACAAGGGTTTACCATGTCATAACACCTAATTGTGTAGTTATGCATTGTAATTACAACTCCTAATTGTATCATTGCATATATTTACAATAATTATATAATTGAAATCTGTCATGCCAATTATGCAAATCGATGAGTACTGATTACATCTACCTCAGTTAAACCAAGATTTTCTGACTGTAGTCTAAGAATCCTTAAAATACTGCCCCTGAGAATTGTAAAAGATATATATAAAAAATACAAACATTCAATTTAGGTTTTGGTCATGATGGATTTTTGTTGAGGATTTTTGTTTGTTTTTCTTTATTTTTCTTTATTTTGCTTTGAAGTTAACTTTGAACATCTTCAATCCAGGATATTTTTGAACTTCCCTGGAGAGACTTTTCACAGCTTGATTGTAGCTGACTTCCTACTGTTCATTAATTTCAACTGATAACTGTCAGCTATGTTACCTCTCAAGAGTTTGGCCTATTTTTATTGATTTATTTATTTGTTACTTTTTTGTTTTTTATGACTGGCATTCAAATCAAAGCTTCACTGAAACCCCCCCCCCCTCTCTCTCTCTCTCTCTGTGTGTGTGTGTGTGTGTAAGCAGCTATACCAACAATGTATCTAATGTTGTCCATTTGCTGAGAAGGTGCTTGTCAACAGAATGGGCCCTAAGTCAGATCACTATTCCTTCTAGCTCAGTATTGTCCACACCAGCCAGCATCAGCTTTCCAGGCTTTCAGGCATGGTCTTTCTCAGCCCTACCTAGAGAAGCCAGGGGTTGAACCTGGGACCTTTGGCATGCAAGGTAGATGATCTACCACTGAGCTATGGCCCTCTGCAGCTTTGCTCCCTAAATCTTTCCTGGGAGGTTGGGGAGCCTCTGGAGCATGTTTAGGCGGGTGCAAGGCTATAGGGGAATCACTTTAATAGAGTATAAGTGCTGCAATGCGGCCATTTAAGTGAGCAAGCTTTATTGTGGCCCCGGGAGCAGGAAACCCGGGGCTGGCAGGGCCTGTACCATGGAAAAATACAATAAACACACAGGACAAACATCTGGGGTTCAAATAGGCCACAACCTTATGGATTACAGATGTAAGTAGATTTTGGCATTGACATTGGGTATGTATCCTGAATCAACCAATCCAATGGCTGCTTAATTATTTTGCAGGGTTGATTCTGTGTTGATTCTGCTGTACTCTATGCTGTATATCAAATAAAGGCGACCCCTTCAGGAATGACCGCTCCACACATAAAACGGGGGGGGCACCCTTTGCGTGGACGCGTGCAGCCCCTGGATCTGGAGCATCAGCATAGGCTTGGCTTTGCCTTCCCTCAGGTGGGATACTTGGAGGTCTCCGCCTACCTCAGTCAGCTGTCCAATCCCACCTGGGGGGAGCGTTGCCAAGGAGACCAGGCCAGGTAGGGGAGGGACTACCTGCCCACACAATAGAGGGAGGATATTACCTGGGAATCCTCACTTGGCTCCAGAGCTTCTCCCACCCTACCCACCCTCAGTTAATGTCTTGTTTTGCAGGTTAACCTTTCTTCACAGGTTTGCAGGTTAACTTTTCTTCACAGGTATGCGGGCACTGCTACGTTAAGGTCGCTGTTAAAGGGCCGGAAAGGAATTTCCCTGCATTGGCAGGTTTCGCCTTTCCTCTAGCAAAACGTCACAACTTTGGCGGTATCAGGCCTTGGGCGGAATCCTTTAGTCCATCTTCCTCTTTGCAGCGGCAATACCAGGGTTCCCCGTTAAAGGGGTTTCTGAAGGGAGGCTTTGACCGTACGCCGAAAGGTCGTCATTGCTCTCCCCTGCAGCAGCGGTGGCGTAACAGGGGTGGCTATCTCTGCTTGAACATATGTTATCCAGAGCTGGCCCATCCCCCCCCACACACACACTGGATAACCCTGATGCTCCCCAGGTCCCCGGCTGGGGACTGGTGAGGGATAACGCCTAATGCCTGAGCCAAGGTCTACCCACATTTGAAATTTAATAAAGTTGTGGCCAATTTAATCCCCATAGCACGTTGTCTTGAGTCGTTATTCCACATGATGGGGGGGCCGCTCGGGATCTGGGGGACTCCGCCTGTCCACGCAGTGCCATTTTGGGGAGTGCTGTGGCCCATTGGCCCCCAACTGAGCATCTGGACAGAAGCACCTCCCTCTGGAACCTTTTACTGGGGTGCCCCATGATACCAAATTGAAAACGCTGTCCCTCCCAAGCCAATAAAGAGACAGTGGGTTGAAAGGGAAAAAAATATTTTATTCTGAGCCACAGAACAGAGTCTCAGTTGGATACTTCCCAAAAGACTAAGTCTAGAACAAAGAATGCACAAAGCATTTATACAATTGTAGCAAACACAGGCACATGATTTCCTGTTTCACTATTGGCTAGGATCGCATGTGGACAAAGCATTCCTAAGTCAGGTAGTCTTCTAATTGGCTACAGGACAGTTACTTCCTGAAGAGGGATGTGGATGGTGCTGTGGTCTAAACCACTGAGCCTCTTGGGGTTGCCGATCGGAAGGTCGTGGTTCAAATCCACATGATGGGGTGAGCTTCTGTTACTCTGCCCCAGCTTCTGCCAACCTAGGTGTTCAAAAGCATACCAGTGCAAGTAGATAAATAAGTACTGCTGTGCCAGGAAGGTAAACGGCATTTCCGTGCACTCTGGTTTCTGTCATGGTGTTCTGTTGCACCAGGAGTGGTTAAGTCATGCTGGCCACATGACCCGGGAAGCTGTCTGTGGATGAATGCCGGCTCCCTTGGCCTGAAAGTGAGATGAGCACCACACCCCATAGTCGCCTTTGACTGGACTTAACGTTCCAGGGGTCCTTTACCTTTACTTCCTGACGCTCCCTTATCTCAAGCTTAGGCCAGGGCAGGCCAGGCATAACTGGCCTTGCAGTTGTGGTTGTAACTGTGGGAACGTGTTTATGCAGACTCAGCAGGCTGAGGTTAGCTGTGTACATGATGTGCAAACTTCAGTGTTATGTCATCTCTGAGTTACAGCTCTGAGGTATGGCTCTGAGTTATGATACCTCTGAGTTATGGCCCTAGGTCATGACATCCAGCTGGGTGCCAAATCATGGCATCCAGCTATCACCCTGAAGTGAAAGTGTCATTCCCTCCAACATTCCTCTGATGAAAATAGGGACGTCCCATTCCATAATGATAATTTTACTATTTATACCCTCTGAGCAGCTACTCTGGGCAGCTCCAACATAATAAAACAGTAAACATTTTTTTAAAAAAAAACCTTCCCTATACAGGATTTCCTTCAGACAGCTCAGGTGTCGAATAACTCCAAACCTTCCAACATTTATCCAATGAAAACAGGGATATCCTAAGGAAAAATGGGATATTCCAGGATCAAATCAGAAACTGGGATGGTTTCTCTAAATCAGGGACATCCCTGGAAAATAATAATAATAGGGACACTTGGAGGGTCTGTGGTGTGTGGGTTTCTAATTTGATCCCAGAATGTCCCACTTTTCCTTAGGATGTCCCTACTTTCATTGGAGAAATTTTGGAGGGTACGGTAGGGCAAGCTAGTAAGGTGTGTGGGGTATAAATAGTAAAATTATCATTATGGGATGTCCCTATTTTCATTGGAGAAATGTTGGAGTGTATGTAACAGGGTGTTCAGAACTGTGACCACATGCCTGCAAGCTGAAATTGGACAGCCCATTCATTCTACCGCCTTATTCTATTGTACATGTAGATAATAGGACTGTAAGATAAAGCCTGCCTAAGTCAGTCTATTGATTTTAATATTTCAATAAGAATAGCAACTTTGGATTAGGAGGCTTTTATATTGTTCTATGAGTGATAAACTTATTTAGGGATATTTAGCAGATCTTGTTAGGCAGGATTTAAATTAATGATGCAATTCCCAAAGCAGTTTGCCAGCACAAGCCTGACTACAGTGAAGTTATTCACTGTACCAACACAGATGATGTTACCTTCTGCTGTCTTTAGTCAGACTGAATATTAGAAATATCTCATCAGAAATTCCTGAAGTTGTGCCAATTTCATTGTGTGCTCCATTCGAAGAGCAAGCCTTTTATTTTTATAAATCATATGTGGACACATTAATTATCAGTCTACCTTATTATTATTATTTTGTTTTACTGCCTGCCTGCAGTGTTTTTTCCCTTATTTGCTCCCCAATACAGCCTAAGAATTTCATAAATTTGTGCATCTTTAACAAGAAATTACCTTACATATATAGCCTATAGGCAGAAAATTGGGCATCATCCATTAATGTATGAGAATATCAAAACTGTTTGCTGTTATTATTTAGTTATCAGGTTCCAGGTTAGCAGAAAGAAAATCTGCAAGCATCGGCTTCCGGAGGCGGCGCCAACGGTAATGGCGGATTCCCTCTGAACGGGAGGGAGAGCTCTGTAGAAATCGGGTCCACCGCGGCAGCGAAAGCGGAGGACCCTTAAAAAACCCGCAAGCGGGAGAAGCTTGGGGCCGTGGGACTCAGCGGACACGTTTTGCGCACCCCCGAACTGTCAAAGGAGCGGGGATTTGCGCTGTGTTGTGAGTCGATCGCTACTTCTACGGAGCGAAGCTGCACAGCAGTTACCGGAGAGCGCTGACCTTTTTCCTGTGAAAATCTGATCTGAAACATCTATCCGTGAGTAAGAATTGGGGAACTTGGAAAAGACCAAAGATTAAGAACTGATATAAAGGAGCGTTAAATTTGACTTTGACTTTGATCTTGGACGTTGTTAAGGAATTTGGGCTGAAATCGGCAAAGTGTAAACAGGAAGCCCGCTTTGCCGATCCTGTAAATACTTGAAAGCAAGGGACAAAGAAGCTTTGAACTGTAAAGACTGACTGTTTGTAAAGAGCTAAACTTCATTGCCTGGCAAAACCGACCCCCCCCCCCTATAAGTTGGGAAAGGGGGGGGAAATCATCATTTAAATATCTGATTTTGGACTGCCTAAATAACTTAAGGTCACTTTGAATGCACCATCTCTACGGACACTTTGATTTATATTGTGGACTCTCTGTAAGAGACTGAAAGAGACTGGCAACTTTTTAAAAAAGGATACTTTTAAGTTCATAATTGATACTATTTGTACAGCATTTGGGAAGTTTATTGTTGCATGATCTTCACCTTGAAACATTTTGCTACTCTGCTCCCCTAGAGGAACTTTGTGACATTGCTGGGGATTTTCCACTGCAGCTGTCATTTTTCTGGTTGTTTAAAGACAAGCCTGGGAGTGCTGCGAACTGTGTGAACGACCTTGAATCCCAGTGGCTGAGTAATGGATCAGGATAAACAACAAGATAAAGCGTCTGAGAAGGCTCAAGAGAAGGCGACTAGGGCCAAAACTAGACAACAACAGCAATTACAGGCACAGCAACAATCATACAGAAGAGCATCTGTTGTGGGACTCCCTGTCACTCAAGTTACAGAAGGAGCAGGAACGGATCCAGCTACACTGGATAAGATCCTGTCGGCAATACAAGACTTGACAGCTAAGATAGATTTAAACACCTCAACTATTAAAGATCTTGGACAGAAGGTGAATGATGTGGGACAGAAAGTGAACATTAATACCCAGGCTATTGATAAGTTGCTGCAGGAATCTAAGGAGACAAAGAAAACAGCAGAGGAAGCAAAAGAGAGAGTTTTGGCGGTGGAGGAGAAGATACCGCCAATAAATAGAAGATTGGATGACTATAAGGAACAATTCGCTTTGATTGAACTTAAAGAGAAACAAACTAATTTGAGAATAAGAGCGGTCCCAGAATCAGAAGAAGGGGAACTAATTGAATTTCTTACTTCGGAATTGGAAGAATACTGGGACTTGGATCCGCAGAAGGAAGAATTTAAGATAGTGAGTGCCTTCCGATTGGGAAGAGTAAAAAGGAAAAATAGAGCAAGAGACTGTTTAATTTCGTTAAGATCAAGGGAAGAAAGAGATAAAATTTTGAATCTCCATTATCAGAAAGCACTCGTGATAGAAGGTGTCAGAACTGAGATCTTTAAGGATATCCCAAAATATCTATTGGACCTTAGAGCTAACTACGCAGACCTGGTAGGCCTGTTAAGGAAGAGCAACATCCCGTTCAGGTGGGAATTTCCACAAGGCCTTTCGTTTTCATTTAAACAAAAGAAAATAAAGATAAGATCCAAGGAAGACAAAGTGAGCTTCTTGAGAGACTTCGGTGAGGACCTGCGAAAAGAGGCCAGAACAAGAGTACCAGAACTACCAGGCCTGAGATCACCTGACTTGGGAAGGCACCCCTTGGGGTTGGACCAACTTGAGAAAGAGAAACAACCGCCAGAACAAGAGCAACTTTTAGGAGCGGTTGGAGGAACTCGATTGTGATTACAACATGTCTCTGCAGATCTTAACCTGGAACATTAGAGGTTTGAACTCCCCTAGTAAAAGGAAAAGAATCTTTCACATCTTAAAAAAGGAACAATTAGATCTGATCTGTTTACAAGAAACACATATAACAAGACTCCATAGAAAACTACTGATAAATAAACAATTAGGTCAAGAATTCATCTCATCAGATAAAGTTAAAAAGAGGGGAGTTGTGATATATGCAAAAGAGAAATTATCACCAAAATTCCTCCTTAAAGATGAACATGGGCGATTCGTAGCAATTGAAATACAATATCAAGGAGAGAAAATATTAATAATTGGAGTCTACGCACCTAATGAGGGGAAATCAGAATTTTACAAGAAGCTGCATGAGACGCTGTTGGATTACATGGATCAAAATATTATTTTGATGGGAGACATGAACGGTGTGGTGTCGACACATATGGATAAATCTGAAAGACAGTTAATTACTAAAGATGGAAGACTACCAAAGATTTTCTTTGAAATGACAGACAACATGGACTTGATTGACATTTGGAGAACTAAAAACCCCACAGGCAGAGAGGGGACTTTTTTCTCTGAAACTCACATGACCTGGACTCGAATTGACCAGATCTGGATTACAAGAGGGATGGCACCTAAGATTCGAAAGGTGGAAATCTGTCCAAAAACTTGCTCCGACCACAACCCAGTGAGAATGGAAATGAAATTAACACCGATTGGTTCCTTCAGATGGAGAATGAATGATGCCTTGTTTAGAGATCCAGAAATCACTAAAAAGGCCCAAAAAACTATAAAAGACTACTTCGAAATAAATTTGCAGACTACGGTGGAAAAGAGAGGAATCTGGGACGCAAGTAAAGCTGTAATGAGAGGTTTTTTGATCCAACAAAATGCCATAAAGAGAAGACTTCAAGAGGAGAGAAAAGGAAAGATTCTAGAAAAAATTAAAGAAGGAGAGAAGAGACTAAGATCTAAACCAAAGTCACAGGAGATTTTGCGAGAAATTAAATCATACCAAGCACAATACTCAAAACTGGTCAATCAGGACATAGAATGGAAAATTAAACAGATGAGACAAAAAACATTTGAGTCGGCTGATAAGTGTGGAAAATTGTTAGCTTGGCAGCTGAAGAAAAGACAAAAATTAAATATTGTGACTAACCTTGAAGTAAATGGGAGGAATATACAAAACCCAAAGGAAATTAAAGACTGTTTCCAGAGATACTTCAAACAATTGTATGCACAAGGGCCACAGAATGAGGTACAGATTGAAATTTTTTTAGAAATAAATGGATTACAAAAAATATCTCAAGAGAACAAATTAATTTTGAATGAGAGAATTTCTGAACAAGAGGTTGAAGGCGCCATAAAAAATTTACAGCTAGGCAAGTCTCCAGGCCCAGATGGACTATCCTCCAAGTATTACAAAATCTTGAAAGACTTTTTAACTCAACCATTAACGGAGGTTTGTAATGAAATTATGGAGGGGAAGAGAGCGCCGGAATCGTGGAAAGAGGCATTTATCACACTAATACCGAAAAATGAGACTGAAAAGACGCAATTGAAGAACTACCGCCCCATATCCCTACTTAATGTGGATTACAAAATTTTTGCTGATATTTTGGCTAAAAGATTGAAAAAAGTCCTAAATGGGATGATACATAAAGACCAAGCAGGCTTTCTCCCAAGCAGATATATGTCAAATAATACAAGAAACTTGATCGATATTTTGGAAAAATTGCAAGCGGATATAAACACAAAAGCTGTTTTGATATTTATTGATGCGGAGAAAGCCTTCGATAATATCTCTTGGAGCTTTATGATGAAAAACCTACAAGGGATGGGGGTGGGAGAAAGGTTTGGAAATGGTATAGGCGCGATCTATTCAGAACAAAAGGCAAAATTAATAGTGAACAATGCAGTTACAGAAGAAGTCAGGATAGAGAAAGGGACACGACAAGGCTGCCCAATCTCCCCGCTGCTTTTTATTTCTGTCTTGGAGGTCTTGCTGAATATGATTAGAAGGGACCAGCAGATCCAGGGTATACGGGTCGGAGCTAAACAATATAAACTTAAAGCGTATGCAGATGACTTAGTACTGACACTAAAGGAGCCAATCCCTAGTACCAATAGAGCGTTGAAAATAATAGAAGAATTTGGTCAGGTGGCAGGTTTTAAATTGAACAAATTAAAAACAAAGGTGCTGGAGAAGAACATGACACCAATTGAGAAGGAAGAGTTTCAGAGGGAAACAGGTTTATCACTGGTTAAAAAAGTGAAGTACCTTGGGGTGAACATGACCTCAAAAAATGCTAACCTATTTAAAGACAACTATGAGAAGTGTTGGTCAGAAGTGAAAAAAGATCTTGAAATCTGGACCAATTTGAAGCTTTCCTTGTTAGGGAGAATTGCGGTTATTAAAATGAATGTATTGCCAAGAATGTTATTTTTGTTTCAGACGTTACAAATTATAGACAAGATGGATTGTTTCAAGAGGTGGCAAAAAGAAATTTCTAGATTTGTCTGGCAGGGCAAAAAGCCCAGAATAAAATTTAAAATTCTTACTGATACTAAGAGCAGAGGGGGGTTTGCCCTGCCAGACTTTAAGTTATACTATGAAGCAGCAGCTTTCTGCTGGATGAAGGAATGGCTACTTCTTGAGAACACCGACATATTGGATTTAGAGGGATTCGATAATGCTTTTGGGTGGCATGCATATCTGTGGTATGACAAGGTTAAAGTTCATAAAGGTTTCAGAAACCATATTGTTAGAAAAGCATTATTTAATGTCTGGATGAGATACAAAGACTTGCTGGAAAGTAAGACCCCCAGGTGGCTGTCGCCAATGGAGGCCAAAGCCTTGAAAAAGTTAAATATGGAATCTAAATGGCCAAGATACTCGGAGATCTTGGAACAAGAAGGTGACAGGTTGAAATTGCAGAGTTATGAGAAACTTAAAGATAAGGTGCAGGATTGGTTACATTATTTTCAAATAAGAGAGGCCTTTAACTTGGACAAAAAAAATGGTTTCCAGGTGGAAAAATCAAAGTTAGAAACAGAACTGTTAGAACCCAATGCTAAGATACTGTCGAGAATGTATGATTTGTTGTTGAAATGGAATACGGAGGAGGAAACGGTTAAATCCGCTATGATAAAATGGGCACAAGACATTGGTCATAATATTATGTCTGCTGACTGGGAACGGTTGTGGACCACCGGTATGAAATTTACGGCGTGTAATGCCTTAAGAGAAAATATCATGAAAATGGTTTACAGGTGGTACATGACACCAGTCAAGCTTGCAAAAATCTATCATTTGCCTGATAATAAATGTTGGAAATGTAAAGAAACTGAAGGAACATTCTTTCACCTTTGGTGGACGTGCCCAAGGATTAAGGCGTTCTGGGAAATGATCTATAATGAACTGAAAAAGGTATTTAAGTATACTTTTTTGAAGAAACCAGAGGCCTTTCTCCTGGGCATAGTCGGCCAATTGGTGCCAAAGAAGGATAGAACTTTTTTCATGTATGCTACAGCAGCAGCAAGAATACTTATTGCAAAGCATTGGAAGACGCAAGATCTACCCACCTTGGAAGAGTGGCAGACACAAGTGATAGACTATATGGAACTGGCAGAGATGACCGGCAGAATCCGAGATCAAGGAGAGGAGCAGATGGAAGAGGACTGGAAGAAGTTTAAAGTTTATCTACAAAAATATTGTAAAATTTATGAATGTTGAAGGCTCTGAAAATGAAATGAAGGGGTTCTAGCGGCTAAGATAAATAAGATTGAAAAGGGAGGGATAAAGGTTTAAAACGAATAATGAACGATCTTGCTGATCAAACTTTTTAAAGTAGAATACAAGAAGGGAAGGCGGGTGGAAGTAAAGAGAATAAGGTTTGGAAAGTTATTAATATAAAAAAGTGTTCTTTTTATGCTCTTTTATCTTTGTATTTTCTTTTTTTTGTTTTTTGTTTTTTGTTGTTGTTGTCGTTGTTGTTGTTTTTATTGCTTTTTTGTTTGGATTTCTGTTTATTTTTTGTTGATGTTAAATTTTTGAAAAAATTCTAATAAAATATTATTAAAAAAAAAAAAGAAAATCTGCAAGCATCTATTTTGTCAACAAAACATAGACACTCTTCAGTTCTGAATAAATGCATTACTTTAGCTTAGTTTACATGTTACACTAAGCCAAACCTTGGCTTGGCAAAACATGTATTCATGTGAGTTCCTAGAATGGAGCTGATAGCAGCTTTGCTTCTCCCTGGTCCTTTTTGCTGTCATGTCACACTAAACCAAGGTTTGGCTAGTGTGTCATCTAAACTTAGGGTTGTGTGCCTTGTTTGGCCTGCTCTGTATCCCCTAAACTAGCATATGTGGTGGAAGGTGCTGGCCTAGCACCAGTGTTGAAATGAGATTCAGCTGCTAGTCCAGTCAGATTTGGTACATGGAATGAGGGGTGTCATCTCCACCCCAGGCAGCAAAACGCCTTTGGCCAGCCTTGCATCGTAATCATTATTGTTTAGAAATGGTTGCCATGGTCTCACTTCACTTCACTTCATTTTTTTTTTTTTACAAACTCATTCCTGACCTCTCAGAAACACTTACGTATAAGAGCACTTCTAGAAGAAATAATCAGAATAGGGGTTGAGTTTTGAACCCGATGCCCCCACAAAGCCTATCAGTAGAGCAAGAACTATTGAATTTTTAGTAGCAGGTTCCCAGAAGCATCTGTCTAGTGCTATGGGAAACAGCACCCATCCATTCATGAAGAAGTTCCATAGAGCATTTGGGAGGCATGTGGTGATCTCCCATTCCCTGCAACGCTCTCTCTGTGTGTGTGTGTGTGTGTGTGTGTATGAAATAAATAAATCTGTTCACTGTACTCTTTTCGGCACCTGCCAAAAACATTTTTGCATAGGCAAGCCTACCCAGATTTGGAGAATGTGTAGATGTGTTTTAATCTGTTTTTAGCTTATTGCTGATTTTAATTATTATTATTTGATTGGCTATTTTGGTGATGACTTTGCTGTTTTTTTCTTTTTATAAACCACTTTGAGGTGTTTGGGTGTTGTTGGTTTTTTGCAATCAAGCAATATATAAATTGTACAAAATACAATAAGGTTTGCATCACATTAGTTTAAATGGGAAAACAGGGCGCAATTGGACCCAACAGAACTCCTCTTGACTAGTTTTAGCACATAATGTTTGGCAATCTTTAACTTGGATATTTTCCCTCTATTAGGGAGGGCAATTTAGTTGAGCATCATTTATTGCAAACATTAATTCTGGATCTTCTCTCACATACCTGAAACCTCTCTTTGTATCTGTGTCAATCATATTTGCATTTCAATTTAAGATGTGGCTCTGATTCTACAAATAAATTTATGCAGGCTCCTGTAGCCCACGTTCATGGGGTACATTATGTGACTGACATCTGGCACAATTATTAGAAGTTTCAAAAGCTAATATAGATATTTAAATAAAATAAAATAACAGGCTTTGTGGCTTTTGAAACGTATTTAAATTAGAGCAATTTGCATGCAGTTGTGCTTTGTATGGTGGCAATAGCTCATTTTTAACATTTTGCATTAGCATTGCATTCTTGATGGTTTACAAAGGACATGTGATACATTCTCAGCCTTTACTGAAGAATGAGGCCAGCTGGTATGTTTTAAGCTATCTTAGTAAATGTGTCTTGTAATGCTGTTGTCATCTTTTAGGAGAAGCCTTTTGTTGCATTTAAATTTTAGAAAAGAAAGAATACAATTTAAAATACATGTGGAAGGCCAGAATTTCACACTTGAAAGAAAAGGATAATCCCTTTTAGCAGCATAGCTAAAGCAAGCTATTATCTGAAGGGAGTACCTTCCGGCAATGTTAAGTGCATTATATTTGATGGTGCTTTTGTGTGGGTTGGCCACAGTAAAGCAGATGACCTCTCAGTTGATAATTTAACTGGAAAGATGTGACAAGACAAAGCAATCCAACTCAGCATTAATGGACCAAAATGCATTTTATGAAATAGGTGAAGGTTTTATTATCCTTATTGATTGATGTACGCCAATGATACATACAGAAACACTAGCATAAGAGAAAAAAACAGGGAACAATATGTTGTATATCTACTTTGACAGCAAAATTATATTGACAGGACAAAATTAGAACCATTTTCTGAACAATAAATAATATGATAACAAGAACAAGTTTCTCTTTGTCTTGTAAGCATTGACATTTGAAACTCTAACTTTTCAGAGGCATTGGTTATCCAGCCATTCATACAGTGCCTTGACATCCAGCATAGGAATCTGTGAGTGGAAAGAAGATCTCCTATGTCATTCTCTTCTACCTGCAGCATATGTTCTACTGAGTCAAGGATGAGGGAGTTAGGCTGGGGCAGCCTGGCTTTCCTGGGAACTTCTTGGTTCAGCCAAAGATCCACTGGATCCTAGCCCCTCATCCTGCTGATTCTTGCTATAGGATTGCTCCTTTAGCGTAGTGCTACTGCAACACATAATGCTTGCATTCATGGCCTGCACCACGGCTGTCTCTAACTAAGACTTTGATGGTTGCATGTGGCTTTCAAACCTGGAGCTGTCCTTGCCCTTGAAGACTTGTCAGCAGATATCAAATGACCTCCATATTTATTTTGAATGTGCCTCAAAAGCCAGCCCTTAATTGCTCCTACCTGATGGGGGGGGGCGGCGGGAATTGTGGCAAGGAGTAAATAGGCTGCAAATCTCACCTTCTTCAGCCTCCTACCCTTTCAACAATTTGTAGTAGACAAATATCTTCACTGCTATGAAGGCAAAGCCTTCATCCCATCCCCACTTTTTCCTTTCTCAAAAGAAAAAGATGAAGGACATTTTTTTCCTTTAAATATATTGTAGCAAAGTTCAAATGAAGATTCGCATCTTCTAGGGAACACAAGTATGCACTTGCTATATAGATCAAGGGCTCTCCAAAGATTTAGTAAATACCTTGAGAAAGAAACTTGGCTTCTGTTCATAAAGTTGAGCAGGGTAGGAGGGGAGTCATGTTCAATTATCACTGAATATGTGCAGAATTAAAATTGGACCAGTAATCTGTGGCTGCCAACTGTTTTAAATAGCTGTCAGTAAAATGGATAGCCCCCTAAAATTGTTCCTGTAGTCATAATCATATAATTTTATAGTACCACAGTAATGAAGCAGCTTGAAAAGTGTTCTGCGTCTGCTGGAAGGAAAGAAGATTCTGTGTCTTCAAGTGCTTTTGTGCAGTACATTCTGGTCCTCTGCAGAAAATAGGCTTTGTGCTATGGATGAAAAAGGACCAATAATGGCCCATATAGTTTCTATTGGTTATGGAAATAATATGAAATAAACAAACTACCACAATATTCATTCCAACCTATCTACAAAGATCCTCCATAAAGTTTATTTTCCTTTATTTTTCACTCCTCCCAAAGCAAAGTACTCTCACAAAACAGCAGTGAGAGAACAGGAATAGCTGTGAGCTAAATTGCACATTGAGAAGTTTATGCATGAATCAGTATTAACTACCATAGTATTAGAGGTCATCTATAATCCCACTGTCAGGGTCTGTGTTCGGTACTATTATCATGCCATACTAAGCACAGCCAGAGTTATCTCATTCCACAAAATTAGGCACTGGAAGGAGAAGCGGACCACAGATGTCTAAAGCATATTTGCTTTTCACATGTCTCCCATTTGAAATCTGTTTGTGTTGAGCTGCTGATGGCTTCTTGTGGAGCTCTGCTAGCTGGATATGTTAAAAGAATGCATCCAAGACTGCAGCATCACCTTGAATAACAATAAAGCAATGTCTTCCGGCGGCAACCATTATTTTAAAGATACTACATTTTGTTGTTCACCTATTAGAGATCTGTTTAAGCCATCAACAGATTGTGATGTAAATTATTCCTGATATAAATTATTGCTGCCCCTACTGCTACTCTAAGCACACCAGTGATGCCTCCCACTTTCTGACAGTGGAAAACACATTACCAATTGTTGATGGGAACTGTGCTGCCTTTGCACACAAACCTTTGTTGAAGCTGGCAATGGAAGCTCCCTGCATTTGTAGAACTCTGGTTCAATAGCCACTGGGTAAATTCACACATAACACCCAAATCATGATACTAACAGGACTGCTTCCACGTTAGAGGGGAATTGGGGCAAAGTGTGCTTTTGTATTCCCCCTCCCTCCGTTGCCAGTGAATCTCAGTGAACCTATCTGACTTCAGTGGCAATGCTTTAAACAGTGGTGGAGAGCTGTATGTAGCTACCTTTTTAATTTCCCACAGTGTGCCTAGAATGACTCCGTGACAGGAGCATTGTGGGAAAATAAGAGGGTGGCTAGATCCACTCACCTGTTGAAGCTCAATGTGTAGAGTCAAAGACAGGTATCAGTTGTGGGTCTGGCAGTCTTGGCAGCTGCTTAAGGATGTCAGGAGTTGACATCAGCCTCCTGTACGTGAATATGGCCTATATTAGCATCCACCCTCTTCCCTCCATGTGCTCTGATTCCCTGCCTTGTTTTTAATGGCACACCATAGCTCATTGCTATATCTGAACAAGACAAACCATGAATGTATACAATAGTTTAAACTATATTTGAAATCTCTAGCTGTGGATTTTCTACACTGAGAAGTGGTTGGTCTCCTGGTTTGCAAACCATAGTTTACTCAGTTCAGATAATCCAGGAAACAATGTTTTGTTTCCTGGTCAGAAGGAAAGGAAATCTGAGCACTTCAGGGAAATAGGGTGGCAAAAGCGAATACATGAATCATGATGTGGTATGTCTTAACCAACCCATTTAACATCTTGATGTTGTCTTTTTATTAAATAAATAGAATAAAACAAATATATTGTTTAGTACTAATATAGGATTCTACTTTCTCCTCCTTGCCAAAACATTTTGTTTGTTCAGAATTGTCTGAACTTATGCCAATTTTTCTCATCAAGGAAGTATATTGACTAAAACTCCTGTTGTAACTGGGTTTCTGCTAGGTTTAGCAGCAGCTAACAAATCTGTTCATAGGTGAAATGTATGATCCTGATTATATATGAAATGCTTTCCCCCCCTCAATGAAATGAATTGATTTTCCACTATTGACAGGCTTTGAAATCACAGGTTTTATTTTCAACTTTAAAGATAGATCAAAATACAGTGAAATAAGCTTACAGAGAAATATGATTTTAAAAAAATAAAATCAAAAAATCTTTAAAGCAAAGGATCAAAGATATAGAATATTAATCAAATAGATGTTGTATACTCCAAAAAGACCGTGAACAAACTGATGTGAAAATGTAGAGAACTAAATTTATGTTGGAAGAAATGAGAAATTATGGGGGAACAGAAATTGACAGATTCACCTGTTCCTAGTCAGGAATCTATTATCCATATTCCTGTGTTTCAAATGTTCTGTATCTTTGCTTCTTTTCATCCCTTCTTTTCCTACAGAATGCTCTGGGCCATTGGGAATTGAAGGCGGAATAATTTCAAACCAGCAGATTACTGCATCATCTACCCATCGGGCACTTTTTGGGCTCCAGAAATGGTATCCTTACTATGCACGACTTAACAAGAAAGGTCTTGTAAATGCTTGGACTGCAGCAGAAAACGACAGATGGCCATGGATTCAGGTAACAGATGGAGCTGTGAGAGGGTGGGTGGGTGGCAGGAAGTCTCCTAGCCTCTGTTGCCAACATCACTTAAGTAACTGATGAACACAAATGGCAAACTATTATCAGGATTCTTATTTACAACCTTTAATTGAGGCCTAGACTTATGAGGAGGCATTTTTATTGCGATCGCTGTAGACCTTTTAAGTGCTCCAGGCCTTATCAGAAAGCAGGAACCTGCCGCCACAAAAATCTGTTGAGCATACATTCCAGTTTGCAGAAATGTATTTGTTCATTATTGCTGTAGTGGCACCATCTGTTGAAAGGCATATTGTTACACATTACCACTGCCTCCGCTTCATAAAACGCAATAGGTCACTACCTAACTCAATGGGAGTTTTAACGGATGGTATTTATAAGAGCTCCAGCCACCACAGAGAGTAACATAAGAGAAAGATTGCCTTTGAGGCTTCTCACGTTAACGAACCGTTGCCAGAGGGGTATATATAATCTGGACATTTGCTTGTTATTTTTGGTTATTTAACAATGCATATGCTGCCATTTTGGACACGGGTGGTGCTGTGGGTTAAACCACAGAGCCTAGGACTTGCCGATCAGAAGGTCAGCGGTTTGAATCCCCGCAATGGGGTGAGCTTCCCTTGCTTGGTCCCTGCTCCTGCCAACCTAGCAGTTCGAAATCACAAAGTGCAAGTAGATAAATAGGTACCGCTCTGGCGGGAAGGTAAACGGCGTTTCCGTGTGCTGCTCTGGTTCGCTAGAAGCAGCTTAGTCATGCTGGCCACATGACCCGGAAGCTGTACGCTGGCTCCCTTGGCTAATAAAGCGAGATGAGCGCCGCAACCCCAGAGTCGGTCACGACTGGACCTAATGGTCAGGGGTCCCTTTACCTTACCTTTATGCTGCCATTTCGGAGTCCTCTAATCGTGGCTTACAATTAATATAATGAGAAATGTCCTGATCCACTGGCCCAAAGGAGGGCTCCTAGGAGTGGTTGGGTACAGGGATACCAAAGAAGTATGCCCAAAATGCCAGTGATCAGTTCTAGTCCTTTGTTGTAGGAAGGTATAAGCAAATCAGCCTGCCAGGTCTCCCAGCCTTTAGAGACATGGGGCAGACACC
Source organism: Podarcis liolepis (assembly GCF_965112155.1). Taxonomy (NCBI): domain Eukaryota; kingdom Metazoa; phylum Chordata; class Lepidosauria; order Squamata; family Lacertidae; genus Podarcis; species Podarcis liolepis. Next base: position 33,404,047 of record NC_139565.1, read on the forward strand.
ACAGTAAGAAGATAGTTTGTATGTACCCAAAACAAGTGTCCATACATTCTTTATACACAAAGCAGCTTATGTCACTTTGGCTAGGTCTTTCCATCACTTCACCTGACCGGATGAGGGCATAGGTGGCAAATACCCAAGTCTTATGGATAGTTTCCCTTTCTGGAGTCAGAGCCCAGCACTTCAAGTGAATGTAAACATATGCATGAGCTTGTTGTTACAACAACTACCAATTAATTGTGGGGTTATCTTGACTACCAAGATGGCATTTACAGAGCTTCCTTTGGTTCAACACAAGAATGTTTGCCACTGTGTGATGAAGGGAGAAAGAGAAATTGAATAAATGGATGATATCCAACTAAGTCATACTCAGAGTAGACTTATTTAAATCAGTGGGTGAGAGCTAGTTGTTGCAGCCTGCATATGCAACAACAACAACTACTACTACTACTACTACAACAATTAACAGGGTAAGGAGGAAAGAAGAAAGGAAGACTGCTCATACTGCACTGCATCTCACCTACTGGACTAAAGTTCATTGATTTCAGTGGGTCTGCTCTGAGTATGACTAATGTTGGAAACCACTCAATAGCTTTAAAATATTTAACTTAAAAACAGCAGCATGAGAAAGTGGCAGTCTTTGCCTTCTATTAACAATATTGACCTCTCCCTGTCTGAGAAATTCAGTTTTTTCATGTTACATATCATATGAAAGATTTCAATTAAGTGGGACTTACTTCTGAGTAAACATGTACAGGACTGCATTGTCAGGTGTGTTGTGTACTTTTCTTTTGTTGTAAATGCGCCACCTCCTTCATTTTCCAGGTGCATGACAAACACTAACCAATAAATATGTAATTTATTTTTTCCAGCATCATCCTAATGAACTGAATATTAAAATGGTATTCTAAATTTATGCTCCCAGCATGCAACTACTACTAGAACTACAATGTTTATAATTGGCTTGCAATTTAGAGGGTCAGTGGCTATGGCATTGAAAGCAAATTAAGGGAGACACACTCATATCTAACTTTAAAGCACTCCTTGTAGATTTACAGAATTAATAAAAGAACATCCATGTTAAATGCTTACTGCTTCATTAAGACCAAAAAATGCTGATTTAACTTTGTTGGAAGATATAGCATCTTATATCTTTGATTTTTAATAACCACCACTTAGATATGATCAAATTCATCTCTTAACCTATTGTAGTAAACTCAGCCTTTTCTTTTTAACTCCAAGCAATGAATAAGTGTTGTTGTCTCTGCCTAGGCTAGTGTAACTTTTAGCTTTTAAAACAAATATTTCCAGAAAGGCAGGAAGGATACAACAAAGGGAGAGTTTGGAAATAATGCCTGGCCAGCCCACCCATTATGCTAAGCCATGGTTGATCTAAACCATGGTTTATAAACCAGCAATAAACTATTACCTACAACAAACTATGAGTATGTTTTGTTTGTGGTTAATAGACACTGTACCATATAACAATATACTGGTACACAAAGTCCAGAGAGCATGGGAGATATAGTTCTTGAATTGCAGCAACCTCTGACAGGCCTACCTTACCAACTCAATGACCTAACTTTCAAGTCGAAACAAAATAGAAAAATTCCTTCCAGTAGCACCTTGGAGACAACTAAGTTTGTGATTGGTATGATGCAATCACTCATCTCCTACTACCCTTCTGAGAAAAAACCCACCCACCCTCCCACTATATATAAGGGTCTGGTGACTTCTGTTTCAGTGTATCTGAAGAAGTGTGCATGCACATGAAAGCTCATACCAATCAAAACTTAGTTGGTCTCTAAGGTGTCACTGGAAGGAATTTTTTAAATTTTGTTCTAACTTTCAAGATTCTTCAGGCTTTGCATTTAGTCAAACACCTATTCAGCATATCAGAGTGGCAGAAAAGGAATAAGGAAAGGAAAGAGCCTCTGCTGCTACTCTTGCCAGGGACTAGGCTGGTGAAAAGGTTTTCAGAGATGGCAAGATTTGGGAGATACATGTGGAAAGGGGTTTCTCTGGGTTTTACCTTGATCAGGGGCATAGAATAATTTCCAGGCTTTGAAACCACTCCTCCCATTTAATGTGGGCTTTTAGAAGCACATAAGTTCATCTCCAAGCGTCTCTTGGAGTTTGTCAACACTTCTCATGAATTTAGTCCATTTGTACTGTGTGCTGCAGGGATTTTGTCACTTACTGAAGCCTTTTCACCCTACAGGAGTAGGGAGACCTCCACTGGCTGTTAGAGAAAAACAGAGCTGAACTTCCTCTCAAGTGTCAGAATGCAAAATAAGCTTCCTTGCTAAACCCACCCACAGACATTGATCTGTAGGCCAGGTGTGGAAATCAATTGATCCTTGATCTTCCCATGTGAGAAAGCACAAATTGATCCCATAATGTCCTTCCTTTTTCTCCATCTAAGCTATTAATTTATCTATTGCTCGTTGTTGTTTCATGAGTGCAAGCATTTCAATATCCTGATGGCAGGGAATCAAAGCAGAACGGTGGCATATATTATCAGCTCTTTGGGGAGAAGCTATTTCGCATTGGTCTTAGCTAAAGAGAATATCCAACTCTCAACACTTACCCAGTTCTGATTAAAGCTTGCATCCCTAAGGACATATTATACCAAGTACATTAATTTACTGCTTAGCCCTAATGATCCCATTTAAGTTATCTCTGATGGAAAATTACAAATTACATTTAGAAAGAGATTTTAAAAGTAATCTTACACATAGCTATAAATAAAGGTCCTGGAAAGCCAAAACACTGTTACGGTGCCTCTCTGTTTCAGTAACATACTGTAGCTTGCTTGATCTATACTTATTTGGTTGTTCATCCTAATTACAACAAAGCTTGAGTATATTTGCTTCCTTATTAATTGTAAAAGATAGATCCTACATATTATGCAAGCAGCTGTAAGTAGTTGTGTTAAAGAAAATTAAATACAGTCCCTGATTCAAGTAAACACACTTCTTCCTATTGCAAATAAATGTCTGAAGTGGAGTAATATCTGCATACCATTTCCTCCCTCCCTCTCCAAACACACACACACCATCAACCAGGGTGGAGTTGGGGGTGGATTACTTTGTAAGAAGGTCTTTTGCCCCAGAAGAAGTGGAAGTAAGTCTATGTGTGACTCCTTAGCTATATAGGTGTGAATAAATCACATTTTAAAACGTGTTTACTTGGACATAGTTTGTTTTATGTTGAACTAGAAAAGTTTACTCTGTGTGTCATCAGTGGCGGAGCTTCATGCTTCGGCACCTGGGGGGGGGAGCAGGCAGGGGCAGGCAGGGCTGGCGCGCATCCTGGGGGTGTGGCACCCAGCACAGGCAGGGGTCAGCCACGATGGCACCCTGCCAGGATCGCGCTGCCAGGGGCGGTACGCTCCCCGCGCACCCCTCTTCCTCTCAGTGGTGTAGCGTGGGTTGTCAGCACCCGGGGCAAGGCAAGTAATTTGCGCCCCCTAACCCGTGGATTTGCGCCCCCTAACCCTAACCCCCAGAAATTGCGCCCGGTGCGGCCGGCCCCCCCTGCACCCCCACGCTACGCCACTGCTTCCTCTGCCAGTGTGTGTGATAAGTTGGGTAGTAAGTTGCATCAGACTGATCCGAGGAAAGGTGTGGGTTTTTCACTTTTGATTGGCTTGCTGGATGGAAATTCTTTGTCACTCATTAAATGAGAAAAATGGTCTGACCTGGGGTAGTCCAGAAACAAATCTGATTGGTTGAAAGGTTGGATGGACCATAAATAAGGTACTTTTACCACTGATTAGGCTGAGTGTGTCTCTCTCTCATATATTGAGGGGGATATTGAGGAGGATATTGAGGATAGGGAAAGTGTAGAATTGTAGCCTGCTTCTAAGGAGACTTTGGAAGCCAAAAATAAGGTGAATTGAGAAATCAGGAGGTGGGAAAATGATAGAGAAGGAAGGGTAAGAAATCTTCCTCTACTTACTGATTTTTAATTGGAGATTGAAGCCTGGGCAGTTGCTTTAGATTATTTTTTTAAAAAATACACAGCAAAAAATATCAGGGAGGAAAACTATACATAATTAACTTCATGTGTTCTTTGAGCCAGAATGTTGAATAATGTTGATCAGGGCATCTGTGCTGTGATATTTTTACTCAGTAGGTGTTGGAAGACAGAAGAAAAAAAAACCTAATTACAATGCCAGACTTCCTCTTGAGACTCATCAAGTTTTCTTTCCCCCTCTGCTTTACTCCACATAGCATGTTCCCAAACAAAGTGCTTTCAATTTTTAATGAGATGTATTGTCTTACGTTCTTTACTGAGCAAAGGAATAATGCAGGCTTTTAAAAATGCCTTTAATTCACTTTTGATAAGGCCCATAAATTGTCAAAAGTATGTCTTATTTTGTTCTTCTTCTTATAGGATTCTTGTTGTTTTGCAGCTGAAATCTGAAAATTCTTAGCTTTTCCTTTGACCGATTTTTTGTGGTAGCATGGGTGAGTGGGGAGCGTGCTCTTCAGCTTCCTCGATGTTCAGGTTTTCTTATTAATCTTGAACCAACATAGAAATAAAACTGAATGGTTCTTCCTGTCACACTTGTCTCGCCAGCGCTGAGTTAAAAGCTACAAGAATACAAAACTAAGAAATGTGATGAAAAATAGAGCCATCTATTTTTGAGGTGGCTGAGATGATAACAAATATTCAGTTGTAGCTTGAGGGTAGAGAAATAGTTGCAGTCTACCAGTTGCTCCCACAGCTATATTTTGTGTCTTATTATTTGTTAAGGATTGAAAGCATGTTTACTATCTTTATAGTTTTGCTGTGAATGCTCCAAGAAGCTCTCAAAGCAACTTGCAAAAAATTATAGTCATAAAATCCCATTAAAAGAATGAAAATATGATGCTGTTCATATGATACCAGGATTTTACAGGCAGCAGTTCTTCCCTCATCCTTAGTCTTTCTTGGTGTTGCCCTTTGGACCTCACTTACTAGGCAGAAGCAGCTCCCACTGAGATTCTCAGAGGCAAAGGAGAGGACTGAGCAGCTGGAACTTGAGGAAGGGATGACTTCAAAGTTGCTTTCTGGAACCGTGGACCAACAGTGACAGTAAGGCCCTTTGAAGCTGATTGGCCCTGAAAGTATGTCTTCAGATGAAGTTACTATGGCAGCAACCTCCTTTGAACTTTGATTGGTGGGCGGTCCTGCCCAAGTTGGCCCTTGCAGGTGGAGAAATTAAGCATCTGGTCCACCAGCCGAATGCAGTACCTCACCCCTGACCAAATCAGGGTCCACTATTAGAAGGTCCTTAAGAGATCTTGTATAAGAAACTAATACATACCATCCTAGTCTGTCCAGAAATGCTCAAGACAATATATATTTGGTGGCTTGTATATAAAAAGTTGATGTATAGTTATCCCACAACCCTGAAATATACCCCCCTACCCTGAATATATAAACACAAAACCAAATAAGAAAATCAAAAAAGTTTAAAAACAAGTAAAAAGCAAAAAGAAATTGGAAAGAACCAAGTGTTCCTGTGTGTTACTTCTCTGAGCCTATCTCCTCACTGGAACAAAGCAACCCTTTTTAATAGCTTAATCTGAAATATTTGTACTGCTCACATATTTTTTTTCCTGGTTGTGTATATCTCTCTGCCCTACCCCACGTTTTTAGCCTGCAAATGGTGGGAAATGGCATAGAGGAACTTAATCATGTAAAATATATGCCAAGGAATAAAGTAATTAATATTATCCTTTTGCTAAACATAGTTAAGCTTATAATCAATACTTTGTAAATTAAATGCAATTTAAGTGACTGCAGAATTGTGTAAAACAGGAGGCTGATTGTGGGCTTTGTATGGAAGCTGACGTTTAAACATGCCAGTAGCTGAATAATTCATATCTTTCCATTAATAGCATTCACAGCAACTACCTTTGGGACTAAAATAATAACTTAAGAAGAAGAAGAAACAAACCAAGCAAGTTTTCAGTCTGTCTAATTCTGTAAACTCTCGGAGGCATAAAGTGATGTTTCCCAGCGAAAACCAAATGAGTTGAGCCCTTAGGAAAAAGGGAAGAAAAAGCAAAAGCAGAATTTTATGATATTTTCATTCTGAAGCAGTATAAAACATATAGGCACTGATCCAGTTCTAGCCACTAGTTTATTATTACTGCTAAACAGGCATTTCAATGTGATGTACAATAAACATAGCAAAAAAACAGTTGAAAACACACATACAAACACACTGGATGAAGAAAACTAAAGCCATACAAAATAGGCACTCATGACACTGATCAGTTCATCCAGCTGGGATAGCCAGACAGAACAAAAATGTATTCAATTCTTTCTGAAAATTGTAGATAGTAGGTGCCTTTTTTGTCTTGAGAGTAGTGCTATTCCACAGAATATGGCAGCCCTGCTCCAAGATACTGCAGACTGAGCTTCTGAGATCTTTGGAACTTGCAGGACAAACTCAAACCACAGAGATCTACTGGGTATATCAGGGATAATATAGTCAGTCTCTGAAATAACCTGTTCCTGAACTGCAGAGGGCCTTATATCTTGACCTTGAACTTGGCCCAATAGCAGTCTGGCAGTCAGTGCAAATCCCACAAGCAGGGTGTTTATATGCTGGTGGTCATGTGACCCTACAAGCAACCTAGCTTCTGTGTTCTGCACCAGTTGCAGCCTCTGGCCAACCCCAAGGGTAGGCCTACATAGAGCACATTGCAGTAATCCAACCTTGAGGATAGACAACTATGATCAAATTATCCCAATCCACAAATTTCTGTAGCTGTCTCATCAAAGCTGGCAAACATGCTCACAACAGTACATCTGCATATCTCCACATTTACTGTGTACACAGCAGCCTATGATTGAAAAGAGCAGCATTTTTGAGATTCAGCAAAGGATAACACTGCTCTGCCTAGTACCAACAGAAGCAGTAGAGCAGGCATAGGCAACCTCGGCCCTCCAGATGTATTGGGACTACAATTCCCATCATCCCTGACCACTGGTCCTGTTAGCTAGGGATCATGGGAGTTATAGTCCCAAAACATCTGGAGGGCCGAGGTTGCCTATGCCTGCAGTAGAGCATCAGCCCTGGCGTCAGAATGTAGCATCCTCAGGCAGCTGCTCGGGGCCCCAACAGGGCTGGGGCCTGACCTGAAGCTCCCATGCCAGGAAGCCTGTATCTCCATGTTAATTTCTTACAATGCTCCAATGTAGAATCATTTCAGAGCATCATGGGAAATTTAAATGGAGTCTCCAAATTGTTTGGTGCTAATCTATCTGCTGCTGCGCTTGGGTCCAGTTGGCATGTTTGATGCTTTCGTAACATTGTGGCTTCCTCCCCTTACCTTGCCAACATCAAGTTGGCACAGTAAAATTAGTATACAGTAATTTAGACAGGAATATAATACCTCTAACCATAGTGGGAAAGACCATATGGACCTGTGTATGTGTGCCTGCTCTGTCTAATGCCATCTTCAAAAGACGCTCAGCTATTCTTTCTTAAATATTGGTGAAGATTCTTCTCTGACATCTGTATGATGTATTCATTTACTCTGTTGTCTGTCTTCATCATATCCTCCATCCAACTCATGGAGGGTGATGGAGAAGTTAAGCTAGTGCTCTCACCCTCACTCTCCCCACTTGAACACAGAAGACAAATGCCTAAAGTCTGCAGTTCCTGTGTTTATACATTTGTGGGGAGCATTAGTAAAAAGAAAATATATATATGACCACTATAAGTGAAACAAATAATGGACAAAGAGCCATAGCAAAGAGAGAATTTCATTCCTAAAATGGAAGAAAAGGTGAAATACACTTTTCTCCATTTGCACTGTCCATAACAGGTAAAAAATCAGACTGTGAATAATACCTGGAGAGAATGGATTCCATGTTTAGGATTCCATGTGAATGTTTAACTCCTATATTTTACATATTTGCTGGTTGTTGGAATAAATTATTCAGCAAGCTAACAAGTCTCCTGTGATTCCCAAATCCCAGGGCCAAAATTACAAGTCAGATCTTAATAGTCTGACTGGCAGCCAGCTCTACCTTACATGGCATCTGTGTCTAAGAAGATAACCACTCTTTTTATTATTTTTTTGAAAAAATGTTAAATATTACTGTTACAGTATTGCTGTGCTTGAAATAACCAGGTTAAATTGGAAGATTTACCACATTTCAAATATTTGTAAATATTTGTTTCAGCCCTAGTATGTTAATTTTTCCATTTGTGAAAGTATATGAGAAAGTAAGGATTTAATTAATCGAATGTTGCTTTTGCAGAGGTCAGGGACCTTCTACTTAATCCATTTGACTCCTCAGATAGTGCTGTTAAAGCCTGGAAAGCAACAGATAAAGGGTGGTAGAACACAGTTTGTTACATAATAGCATTGTTTTCACATGTGGCACTAAGTCTCATCCCATAGTGCTGTTGAAGTGGCACGGCTTCTTCGTCCAAATAATGAAGGTTGCAGAATATCCACCTTCCTTATAAACACTTTGCCTCTGTGTGCATGTGCCAAAAACCAAAATTTCACCAGCATAATATTCATTCTTGGGGGTTCTTTGTTCAAATCTGTTGTTCTAATCTTCGGGGAATTATTGTCCTACTACCCTGCCTAATAGATTTTTGCAATAGCAATGTTATACTGTCTCACTGCGAGTCATTCAGATTTCAACATGATTCACAAAAATAACAGCCCCCACCCAAAGCAAATATAAAGGGAAAGACCTGTATCTCTCTGGTGGAGAATCTGCTTTGCTTATAGAAGGTCCAGATTCAATACCTAACATCTCCAGTTAGGACTGGGGAAAGCCCTAGACAAAAACCCTAGAAGCTACTGCCTTTCAGTGTAGCTAATGCTGAGTTAGATGAAACAAAGGTCTGACTCTGTATGTGTTCCTATAAGTACTTCTGTGTGTGTTGTCCAGATTTGTTGTTATTAATACAAGCTTCTTATGCCACACTGATGCTTGCTTGCTTGCTCCAGAGGTTCATTTACTTTGATGTACAGACTTCTAGTAGGGTTTAGAGATGTAGCTTGAAGAACGGCCTCAGAAGACTTGGTGGGTACACAACAGTGCTATATGCAGCCACTGGGATTCTCAGTTGTTGGATTGCTATATTCATATTTCATCATCCTATTTCCCCCATCTTTCAAACTCTATGTGCATATCCCAAATACTTTCCCAGGCTCACATTAGTCACAAGAATTTCTTAAATGCACTTCATATACTATCTTACAGTGCAGTCGTCAGAAGTAAATCCTACTGATTGCATACTCCTAGACAAGTAGATATAGGATGGCAAACTTAATCAAGCTTGTTTTTCCCCCCTCCCCCCCCCAAAGTCACCTATTGAAGTGCTGGATTTTGTAATCCCTGAAATGCTTAAAATCAAGCTCCATTACTGCATAAATCCTATACACACTTGCCCAGGGAGAAAGATTCACTGGAATAAGTGGCATTTAACCTCTGAGCAGATCTGTCTAAAGTTGCATTGTAAGCTTGCTTTCCTTGGGACTTCATGTCTTAAATTGGCTGGGCAGTGGTGGGGAAGGGAGAGAAACAACAAGTGTAGCTACAGATAATTGTACAGAAGATTTTACAGAAATAAGTTCAAAGGTAGTGCAAGGGAAGTGCAAATTGTTCCCTAGTGTAGGCCATATTCATTTCAACAGGATTGGACTGTTCTAGGTGAGTCTGAGGTATCCCCCATCCCATCCCATACACTTACCTGGAAGTAAGTCCATCTGAACTCATCAGATCTTACATCTGAGTTGACATGTATAGAATTACACATTTACTTGTTTAAGGGTGGGTGTTTGTTTTGGCTAAAATTGAGAGAAATCAGGAGATGGGTTGTGAGGATTAAATTAAACGCTTCCTCCTAATCTTCCATCCAATTCAGGCACTTATCTTTCATTGCTTTTGGCAATAAATAAAGAAGAAGAGCTCTAATACAACAGTGTTTTGCAAGGAATGTTGTTCAAAACCCATTGCTACAACAGAGTTTCTGAAACAGTTGCATGGTTCTGTTAACTGTTACCATGCAAATTATATGTGGCAGGGATGTTAAAAACAATTACGCTACAAGGATGAAAATAAGCTACCATATATAAACAATAAGCAGCAAACAATAAACACAGTTGAAAATGTATTACTTCTTTAAAAATCAGTATTGAAAAAGGCATGACCAGAATTTTCTCCTTTCCATTCCTTCATAAAGTTGTAAATTTAGGTTAATTTATTCCCAGAAGTCAAAGGAGCTGGTAGGGAATTTAGGAATAATTATGCTTTGTTTGGATAACCAATCATCTAACATACTATTTCTTATGGGTCATAAATCAAACAACCTTTGTGTTTTGGTGAATATGAAACATACACCATTTGCATTCTTTTCACTTGCAGAGAAAAAGAAGGCATTTCATTGGAATAGCTAAACACAAACTTTTAACCGTGTGTTATTTCTTTACCCTGTGAGACTATTTACATTTTTACTTGTTTGGTTGCTCCAAAATGTAGAACAGATTTAATCATTGGAGGGAAATAAGAGGGAGTCCTGATTCCTAACCAACTTTGTTTTGCAGAATTATAAAAAGAACCTAGACAAAATTTCCAATTTTTATTTCATAGAACTTACAAAGAACCATTATTATTTTGGCAGTGAGACCCAAGCATATTTACATAGAGAAAAATGTGTATTTAAGTAGACAAGTAACCAATTGTGCTCTCCACATAGCTGGAAGACATGGCTTTGTTTCTTTTCTGACCAGTGCTTTTTTTTTCTTTTAAAAAAATGCTTAGGAGTACTCTCATTTTCCTACTCATATTGAAATACTATCCCCCCAATGAGGCCAAACTTAGATTCACAAAATATTTAGGGGTATGCGTACCCCTGCGTACCCCCAGGAAAAAGCACTGTTTGTGAGTAACATGGAACCTTATACACATCAGAAGCTGGATTACTAATACCGTAGATTCAGGCGTATTAGGCGACTGGGCATATTAGACGACCCCCCAAATTGGCAGCTGCAATTTGGGGGTTCGTCTTATAAGCCCAGTCGCCTAAAACGTTGGGCAGCTCTGCGCCGGGAGAAAGCTGCCCGGCACGGAGCAGAGCCCGCCACCCCTGCTGCTGCTTCCGGGGTTAAAAAGTCGTCTTCTACGCTGGAATCTACAGTAAATAGTGTATTTTCCTCAGTGAATAACATGAAAATAACTATATTTCCAAAGTTCAGATCTTACTATTGATCATTTTGCAGTTAAAGTAGCAACATCCACACACAAAAGGGAGATATCAACAGGGTTGGAGAAACCCAAAGATTTGCAAACATGCATACATTTATTTATTTTTTTGGCAGGACAGCCCAATGAGTATTGAGCATGCTCACAGGTCATAGAATGGAATACTTGTTTTATTTATTAAGTGAGGGATATACCACCTTTGAAGGGCACAGTTGTCCTCCCAATGGAATGTATTCTGATGATGATGACAATTTGGTGCCATTAGGGCTGGGATATATATTCAGGGCCCCAAACCATGAGGCCCCCAAAATTGCCAGAGACAGTGGCAGTAGATGAGGGCTTAGGTGGGCAGCTCATTGGCACTCTCAGACAATGAAGATTGTAGGTTTGGTTGGCACTTCTCTGAACAATTCATCAAACTGCCTGACCCAAATTGTAAATATTTAAATGGGGCGGGGGGAGAGAAAGGGGCCATTTCTAATGTTTCTTTCCTCTAATGGAGGAAGCAGAGTGTCCAGGGCAACAGCAGGCGGGTGGGAAGGGAGAAACTGCCAGCAGAGAGGGGAGAGCAGTCAGGGTGTCATGATTTAGGAATAATTATGCTTTGCCAGAAGGCATCTTGTTCAGCGCCCCTGAAGCTTGGCAGTGATCAGGGAGGAAGGCATGGCTGACTAAGGAGAACCCTGAATGGGAGAACTCCACAATGCGGCACCAAAGCAGGGTTTCCTAAGCACTTCAGTGGCTGCTTGATGAGCTTATGAAGTTGTAATCGACGCCAATCCAAATCCTTAGGCTCGTAGTCAAGGAATATCTCTCTATAACCTCAATTAATAAATTAGTAAAAATATCTCTTAAATACAGAAATTCCTCATTGGAAAGTATTGTGGAAAGTATTGTTTTGCTTCCTATCATGCTGTGTATTTTTGTGTTTTTATATTGTAAACCATCATGTGATCCTTGGGTCAAGGGCGGTACAGAAGTTTAATAAATAAGAATAAGAATACACGCTGGAGCTACATTTTTGAGGCGCATAGTTCTTGATTGTTATTTTTTGCACTATACTGTACATCATAAACTTCTTTCCCGCCTCAGGCCCTTTTCAACCCGTAGATCTTTATTCCACCCCCCACCCCGCACTGTTTCATTGAACCCAGGGAGTCAGTATTGACCACTTGGGGGATCCTTGGCGTTGAGAATTTGTACAGAGAGCTGTGTTTCTTTAGCCGTCCTTCATCTCCTAGGGGACATAATGCATTTGTGCATACTATGTTTGTTTGTTTTGGGGGGGTTTCTTGAAATGAGATTAAACAGCAAATTCCAGGAGTAATACCAGTGAACACAACATGAACCTGATTGCCAGACTGGAAATCAACTTGTAAAAGAGATTTTATTCTATATTATTCCCTATACCTGCATTTATTTACTTGCAACTGAAAAACATTGTAAGAAAGATTATTTTTTAGTACAGGTGGCCCCGCAGATGTTGCTGAACTAGTCTTCCCGTCATCTCTGGCCCTTGGCCACGCTGGCTAGGGCTGATGGGAGTTGAATTCCAGCAACATCTGCAGTGCCACAGTTTCCCCATCCCCGCTTTAGTATCTAATCTCCTCTGAAATGAATACAGTGTTCTCTCTTTTAGAGCTAATCTCTAGCCCAAATGAAGCCTCAGACAGATGGAAGTTCGGTATATTAGAGAAATGCAGCCAAAGCAGACATTTTACCAAAATCTAAATGAAGCATCATAATACCAATCATCCCACCATTGGTGGTCACTGATAACACATTATTATAATTTCAGATAAACCTGCAGAGGAAGATGAGAATCACTGGTGTTATAACTCAAGGTGCCAAGAGAATCGGAAGCCCAGAATATATAAAATCATACAAAATTGCATATAGTAATGATGGGAAATTATGGGCAACATACAAAGTGAAAGGCACAACTGAAGATATGGTAAGTCATTGTCATCAGTATAAAAGCATTTTAAATAGCAATTTAGTGAAGGGATTTTATTGCCTTATAGCAGAAAGTGGGTTTATTGAGACTTTTTTCCTTGATAGATTTTATTCTGGGAAATACTGGAATAAGTCGACATTTGAGTAAGACTTTCCTCTACTTTGATTGTTTTATAAATATAGCATTGCAAGGCTATAATAATTCTGTTTCTTATATTTAAATGGTTTTCATTTTAATTAGCTGACCAGTAATTACTTGTCTGCTCTCCATTTAGTTTTGTTATGTTGGCAATTGGTTAAGCCGTGAAAGGACAATATTATTTCAGCAGCACGACATACCATACTACTAAAACTATTGCAGACACAATTTAAAAAAATTAAAAACCCTAAATGCAAAGTAGCCCATTCCACGTAACTCTTAAGAAGAGATGTATAGAAGGGCAGACACACAAATTATGTCTCAACACAATTTCTCTTCTCGTAAAAACATTTGGTGGAGTGATTTGGATTGGGGCTATCACAAGGGGGGAGAGGAGAAGGAGCAAGTCCTTCATCCCTGCAGCAAGGATACCTAATCCAGATTCCACTGCAGAGCACTATTAGCGCTCCAAATATTGCTGATATGTTTTCTCCTCTATATTTTAATAGCAGTTGTGGGGATGGAGGAGCAATTTGGATCAGGGCCGTAGTGCAGGAGAAAAGAGTTGTACTCCCCTTGCACCATGGCCCACATCCAGATTTCTCCCCCACGTTTTAAAATTTAAAAAGTTTATTGGGATATCCATTCTCAAATGTCTCATGTCATGTGTAGTTTGAACCACAGAGGTATGTTTACCTCTGTGCCTGTAAAGGTTTTAGATCCTTAATATACTCAAATGATTCCCAGCCCTGCTTAAGGACCTTATCCAAACTAAACTACTACTGCTCAAAGAGCTATTATTTCCCTGCCACACATTATCCCTACTCCAGTTCCACTATTTACCAATGGATGTGTGCACACAACTATTTACTGAGTGGAACTTACCAAGGTGGATACAGTGGTACCTCGGGTTACGGACACTTCAGGTTACAGACTCCGCTAACCCAGAAATAGTACCTCGGGTTAAGAACTTTGCTTCAGGATGAGAACAGAAATTGTGCTCCGGCGGTGCGGCGGCAGCGGGAGGCCCCATTAGCTAAAGTGGTACCTCAGGTTTAGAACAGTTTCAGGTTAAGAACGGACCTCTAGAATGAATTTAGTTTTTTAACCCAAGGTACTACTGTATCTAAATATGCATGAAACTCCATCCATAATGTCCCACCAATTAGAAATCCAGGGAAACAAAGGAATGGTACAATTCTCACCACTACTTGGCAGGATATTCCCCGCTTCCTTAATGGTAGGTTGCCTGTATTCACCCATCTTCAGTTGCATTTTGTTGTACTCCTGCCACATCCATCAAATGAGGACAGCAGAGCTTCTGCTGACACTAAATAATTGTATGTAATCATGAACTTTATTGGCCCATATTGCCATTCAAATGCCTTTTACAATCTGTTGTGTTTTGTCATAGGTGTTCCGTGGGAACGTGGATAATAATACGCCTTACGCAAATTCTTTCACACCACCAATAAAATCTCAGTACATACGATTATATCCTCAGGTTTGTAGAAGGCATTGCACTTTGCGAATGGAACTTCTTGGCTGTGAATTATCAGGTATGTTCCTGCAATACTTATAATAACAACAAAGGTCACTTTAAGCAATACCTGAAAGCATTATGAATTTATCTACAACTATGTACATATTTCAAATGTCAAATATGTTTGTTTATTTACTAGAATTAGCTGGTGTTTGAGATGTTTGTATATACCTGAAATGGTAGCCTCCCCTTATCTACATCCCCTCCCCTCTTCTTTCTCTTCCCAAACCCCATAAATTTATATTTGATTACCATTTTGAAAGACACACACGTGGTTTTGAATTGTTTGTGTTTTACTACTTTTAATAACTGGGTAGCATAGAGAGGTTTATCAGGTGCATCTTCTGATACTGCAGCACTTTGAAAACCGCACCTGCCATGTCGGCATTTGCAGTCACAGAATTCTCTGTTGGGTCACGAGTCAGTAACTTCTACTTTATGCAGCTTATTGAGACTGTAGGCTATAAGAAACTTGAGGCTTGCAAGAGTTTTCTAACTGCATTTCCAGAACTTTCCAGGTGAAATTAGGTCTGCTGCTGAGCCTGGTTGCATTTGATGAGATTTGATTTGATTTTGTTTTGTTGCTTTCGAACAGAATCCTTCATTGTGCCTTGTAGCAGAAGTAAATGAACTAGTGGAGCCAATATCAACCCTTTCAAAGTTTTTTGTGTGGAAGGGTCACAGCACAAAAATGTAAAGCCTGACCCAGCTCCTTTTTGCACAAAAGCTTCATTCCCTTGCAGATTCAATGAAACACATAAAATTCTCCGTTTTTTTGTCAAAGTACCAGCATTATTTTCATATGGCAACTGCTACAGTAAATTTGTTTGGAGATTATTTTTATATGACTGCCTTCTTACTATACAAACAGCCAGCCAGGGCACTAGTAATATATCAAAGCAGCCCGTGTTACATAATTCCTGGTCCTCAAGTGACAACAAAACCAAGTTCCAAAATGAAAAGTTAATGCATTAATCTCACTGTGGCCCTCTTCCAATACAGATAGATTCGAAAGTAAATAGAAAATTGTGTCCAGGTGCTTTGGTGTATTAGATTTTCTTCTTGTGGCGTCTCCCATCCATAGGAGCACAATTTAGAATAAGTCCTTGCCAGAATGACTAGGAATTGCTTTGCTCAAAGAACTGTGAAAGCTTCTAAGTAAATCCATTTCAGGGGCCTCATCTTGTTTCAAGGTCATTATACCTCTGAACTGTCATGGTGCTCAGGCTCTCTAGAACAATTGCTGGAACATAAGTACAATTATGCTTAAGGATAAATGAATGTTCTTTAGCTTCTGGTGATCTAACTTTGTTTGGGATGAAATGCAATAGAGTGTCTCAGTTCATAATAGGGCCTCTTTATTTACTTACTAAAGTTATTTCCTGTCTAAATTTATATCCTGCAAAGGTGCTCAACACAGCTAAGGAAAATAAGATCAATGGGAATTTTAAAAACTTTTACATCCTATTGATTTCCATGGAACAAATTCTACATGGCAGTTCACTTGTAGTTTCGATTGTAAATATATATAGCAAGGAGCTATGGCCATTTCTGGCTTCCTAGTATATACATTTCCCCTTATCTTTGAAAGCACAATTTAAGACATACTTTTACAGACATGCATGTAAGAGGTTTAAGGTGTACACCCACAAGCATAATATATCAAGTATTCCTCAAGAGTTCTTTACTTTGACAGAAACCTTCTCCATGCAATTAGCTTACATTTAAATTGATTTGGTTAACTATATTCAATTTATTTCTTTAATTATATTTTAAATTCATGGGCTGTTTTCTGCTACATTGTCTTCAAACAATTTACAGTAAAAAATAGGTAAAATCATAAATCATGAAACTTCATAAATATTTAAGAAATATTATTCTGAAAACTATAGCAGTTCAGCACTGACATTTCCAAATCAACTGCCAAGATAAGCTACTCAAAGAATTGGTGACACCTTGCAGAAGAAGTATAAACAAGCTGTCTGATCAATTTCAGGGGATCAGGTCTAGTGGACCCTTCTTGGAAGGAATACCACAGCAGACTTGGTATCATAAAAATGCTGTAAATATTTCTTGTAAAGGACTTGCATCAAACCCATCTGAATGTACAGGAAAATTAAAAATCAGTATGGAAACCATCTGGAAGCTTATTTAAATAGAAACACAATAAGTTTCCATGCTGAAGCCGTTTTCAGAAGCACTTCTCTAAAAATTGTAATAATTTGTCAGCTAGAAGTAGGGCCAAGCCCAGTAGTTCTGCCCTTGCCATCACAAAGGCTTCCCTGTTGCAGGCATTCAAGCTGTATGTGCAGTCACCAAGGGTCAGGCAAGCCAGAGGGATTGTTGTCAGAGGCAAGGTTAGTTGGTGTGGCCCCACGAATCTGATAGTATAATCTGTGAGTGGTACATCTGAAGGGTGCTTGGTAAAGGTAAAGGGACCCCTAACCATTAGGTTCAGTCATGACTGACTCTGGGGTTACAGCACTCATCTTGCTTTATTGGCCGACGAAGCCGGCATACAGCTTCCGGGTCATGTGGCCAGCATGACTAAGCCGCTTCTGGCAAACCAGAGCAGTGCACGGAAAAGCTGTTTACCTTCCCACCGGAGCGGTACCTATTTATCTACTTGCACTTTGACGTGCTTTCAGACTGCTAGGTTGGCAGGAGCAGGGACCAAGCAACAGGACCTCACCCCGTCGCGGGGATTCGAACCGCTGGCCTTCTGATTGGCAAGTCCTAGGCTCTGTAGTTTAACCCACAATGCTTGAGTCAGACTAAATAGCTCAAGCTAAGGTGGGTTGTGGGGGCAATGACACAGTCAACATTCAGTGTGTCATATCTTCCCCTTGGAGCGAATGTCTTGAAATGTGGACTCACCAATGTGTTGTAGGGTAATGGACCTGGGAGACCAGGAATCAAATTCCCTCTTGGTTATTATTATTATTATTATTATTATTATTATTATTATTATTATTATTGATTCTATTTCTATGCTGCTTTTTATTCAAATAAATCCCAAAGCTGCTTACAAACAAAAGATAAAAATAACAGAATGGAACATCACAAATACAGCATAAATTGTATAGAGTACTTAACAAATCATCAGTAAAATAATCCCAAATAAAACAATTACCATCTATGTAACACTATTAACAACAATAACAACAAAGCTAAACATCAGTTACACCAAAAACCATATTACAGCATTCACATTGGCCATGCAGATTATGAAGCTTCATGAGTGACCTTGGGTCTAAACCAGGGGTAGTCAACTTTTTTATACCTACCACCCACTAGTGCATCTTTCTTAATGGTAAAATTTCCTTATCGCCCACCAGTGCTCAATGGAAGGAGGATTCAGCTTGTGCCGTAGAACCCTCTACCCCCCCACCTAGAATCCTGAAATGCCCACTAGTGAGCAGTATGGACCAGGTTGACAACCCCTGGTCTAAACTGTTTCACATGGTTGTTGTCAGTGATTTTTTTTTTCTTTTAAAAAAATGTTTAGGGGTACTCTCAATTTCCAACTCGTACTGAAATACTGCCCCTCAATGAGGCCAAACTTAGATTCACAAAATGTTCAGGGGTATGCATACCCCTGTGTTCCCCCAGAAAAAAGCACTGGTTGTTGTGAATGTATGTCAGGTGTGCATGCAGGAGCCAGGCCCTGTGACCAATAGGACTTTGCAGGACTGGGGCCTTCCTAAGTTTGTTCTGAAGATTCAAGGCGCGGCCTCACAGGTAAGGCCGATTGGTAACTCATAGCACCTGGTGGCAAGAGCTAGGAAGGGATATAAGGTCAGCATTTCCCTTTGGCTCTTTGCCACAGCAACACGCTCCCTGCCTTGCTGCATTTGGCTTCTTGCTTCCTGATCCTTGAACCTCGGCTTCTTGACTCCCTGCTTCTTGATCCTCGGACCCCTGACTTCGTGCCTCCTTGCTTCCTGACCCTCAGACCCTTGGCTTCTTGACTCCCAGCTCTCTGACCCTCGGACTCTTGGCTTCCTGACTCCTGGCTTCTGGACTTCCGTTCCTGCTCCCACTCCGCCATCTTGCCCCTGGTCCTCGCATTCCCTGCCGGGACTTCGATCACCCGTGAACTGGACCGTGACAATATAACATTAAAAGAGTTGGGGGGTGTATGCCACCTTGAGCTCACTAGAAGGAAGATGGGATATAAAAGGACTTCCGGGGTGGCGCCATCGGCACTGGCGGACTCCCTCTGATCCGGAGGGACTAGCTCCGCACGAAGCGGGTCTTTTCCGCTACGGCGAAGCGGGGACCCTTTGGAAAATCACAGGCGGATGAAGCCTGTGACCATGGGACTCGGCGGGCACCCTTAGCGCCCCCCCAACGCGCAAAGGAACCCACTAACGGGCTCCGAAGCGAAGAGGGGGAAGTGGCACGGTGCTGAGAGTCAACTTCTTTTTCTGTGGAGCAAAGCCGCATAGCCGTTGCCGGAGAGCGCTGCCTTTTTCCTGGGACAATTTGGCTTCTAAAATAATCACCCGTGAGTACTTAAATTTTGGACAATTGGACTTTAAATAAGGATTTGCGAGCAGAAAGGAATTGGACTTAAAAATTTACTTCAATTTGGCACTGAAACGGGGAGGTCTAAACAGGAAGTCAGCCTTCCGTTTCTTTGTAGACAGAATAAAGCAAAGACAACGTAAACTAGAGCTCAGAAAATCGCCTCTAAAAGATTAACTTTCATCATTTAAAATTGTTGAACCCCCCCCCCCTTCCGAAGAAGGAGAAGAAGGGGATCTTTTTTTGGACTGTTTAAACCTGCAGAAGTGAGTTTAAAGTAAAGTAACTTTCCACCGTCCTGATCCTAGAGCAGGGTGTCAGGACTGACGTTTGAAGCTCATTGACCAGAGACAAACACTTTTGACAGATAGTTAAGAAGAGAAACATAGTGACTCCACTGTTCCCTTTCACATTTTAAAGGAACAAATATTGACATAATATCTCAAAAAGGAAACTTTGTTGTTAGATTTGTCCTTAAAAGAAAGAACAAATAGAAGTTTTCCCCCCTAGAGGGAGACTGTGAAACTGTAACTAATTTCAGGGAGCTTGCAGCTGTTACAGAT
Organism: Podarcis liolepis; assembly: GCF_965112155.1. Classification (NCBI taxonomy): domain Eukaryota; kingdom Metazoa; phylum Chordata; class Lepidosauria; order Squamata; family Lacertidae; genus Podarcis; species Podarcis liolepis. The sequence goes on from NC_139565.1 coordinate 33,424,013, forward strand.
TACAATCGTGGGAATAGACTTGTGACCTTGTAGGGCAATGTATTCAGAGGCTCTGTTGTGTGCTCTCTGTAAAATAAATGCCCTACTGGAACAGTTAAATGAGAATACGGATTTGATGACTAATGCGGTCAGATTTTTTGAACAGGCAGTGGGAAACTATGTGGAGCCCACCCAGGAATTGGATCAGGAGTGTGCCCTGACAGAACAGATGAGAGAAGAGGATGTTGCTGAATCTTGGGCGCCAAAGATGGAGGGAGCTGTGGCCCTGCAGGAACATGAACTTTTGGATTTGACAAATGAACTTGGAAAAAGCCAGATTTGGAAAGATAAAGTTTGGACTGGTCTTGAAATGGGGGGTTGGATTGACCCCCCCCCCTATACAGGGATGTTTGGACTTTCCAAGTCTGGCAATGGGCCGTGAGATGTTTGAGGCTGTGGAGGCTCTTAATCTTGGAGGGATTCTGAAACATGTTTTTAAATACTACATGGAGTTTAGTCTGGACTTTGGAAAAGGGGCTGATTTGTTGAAAAGGGTCAAAAACATTACTAAGCTGGAGTTCCCACGAGTGAAAGGAGAATATGAAGAAGAGCCACGGAAGGGACATGGAACAGACTTAAGGGCCTCGGATATAAGGTTACCAGGTTAATGCGCTAGATCAATGGATAAAAAGGACTGACAAAACCCGGGACCAGGAGGAAGGGACGCTGGATGAAGATTGGATTGTTTTTATCTCTTTTTTTTTTACTAGGATTGGTTTATAAAATTGATGAATGTTAGAAAAATGTTGGAACGTAATTACTTGGCTCTAGCAAAAATGTCTAATGAATTAGGCAAGAATATTATGGTTATGAGAAGTTGGTAAAAATAAGATTTAAGTTTTAAGGTTTTCTATAAGATAAGATGAAAACAGATTAAGGTAATGTAATGATAGAATATTATGAAATATGGAAAGGATTTACTGCCATAATTAATGTCAGAGGCTGCCTCTGGTCTCAGCTCACAAAAGACCAACGCCAAGCTCTTCTTATATACAAGGATGTTTATTGCAGTTCATTAACGGTTCCACAACCGAGGCGCGCAGCCCCGCGTCTCTTAACCCTAGACATTTGAAGTCCCCTCTGAGTCGGCCCCGCCTCTACACCAGCTTAAGAGGCTTGTGCTAGACCACCTCTTCCTGTCTTTCCTTTTCCGCAGGGTCTTTCTGCCCCCCCTGGGTTCCTTCCCTCCTGCTCTCTCCTGAAGCGGATTCCTCAGATGCCTGTTCCCCCCTCCTTCGTGCTTTGGGGCTAGGCTCCTCCTCCGGGCTTTCTCCATTTCCGCGCGCCTCCACATTTGAACTTGGCGCGCGTTCGCTACCCCTGACCTTCCTCTTGACACTTACACTACTCCCTGTACTACTCTCCGCCTCTTCCGGCAGGACGTCCTGCCTCGATCTCCTTCCCCTGTCTCTTTCCTGCTCCGCTCCGTGTGTCACACTGGGAACTCCCCTCTCTTCACTTCGTTCCTGCTGGGAAGCCGGCCCCGATCTCCCACTCCCACTCGGGGTCTCCCTGCTGCTTCCCTGCTCCTGGCAGGTCCCCCCTGTGACCCCCCCTTGTCCTGACTAGGGGCGCCCCCTCCTGGGAATCCTCCGATTCACTTGAGAGACTCATGGAAGACCTCAAGTCATTGTCATCCTCTTCCTCACTGTCCTGGGATTCTTCCTCATCGCTCTCCGTCTCCCCCCCACCTGTGCCTCTGTCTCTGAACCCCTGACATCCATCCCCCCCTCGAAGCCCCCCCTTCCCCCCTCCCGCTGCTCGGGCGCAGGTTCCGGGGGCTCCGTCGTTGCGGAGGTCGCTGCCGGACACAGGTCGTCGACGTCGATCTCCTCTGCTTCCAGTTCATTGTTTGTGTGCTCGAACCCATTGTCCTCTCCCAACATGTTCACGTCCTCCCCTCCCCCTGTTGCCTGGGTGGGGTCTGCTTGCCAAGGACCCATCCGCCACCTCGCGCGCCAGTCCTCTTCTGGTTGATCGTCCCACCAGTAAGAAGGGTCGGTGTCCACCCCCGAACACGATCCCCTTGGAGGGCTCGACTCTGGCGTCGTCCCCTCTGCAGAGGAGAACCCTCGGAAGGTGCTGGCGGAAAGTGTGGGCGTAAAAAGCCAATCGTCGAAAAACTGTGCTGGCATGGGCCTGTGTGGGAAAAGGGCATGGAACTCGTCCTTGAGGAGGGGTTCGTCCAAAGCGTAGTCCGGCACCCAACTGTTGGCGCTGGCCGGGGCGCCCTCCCTGGCGAGAAAATATTCTACTCCCTCTTCCCCCCATCTCGAGTCCAGAATCTCTGTGACCTCGTTGACTGGTTCGTCCCTAGGTGACCTCCCCCTCTTGGGCGACTCCCTGCTTGGTTCTGGTGCCGTCCCTGACTCCTGAAATCTGTGTGGGGCCCTGTAAGGGGTAAGCACCGACCTATGGAAGACCGGGTGCATTCTGGAACCTTCGGGGAGGGCCAGTCGAAACGCTACGGGATTGATCCTGGCCTCAACTTGGTACGGCCCTAGTTGCCTGTGCCCTAGCTTCTTCTTAGCTAACGACTTGGTCGGCATTGCTTGGGCCGCTAACCATACCCAGTCTCCCACCTGGATGTCTTCCCCCTCCCTCCTGTGTCTGTCTGCCTGCACCTTATAGGCCTGTTTGGCGAGCTCCAAATGTCTCGTCGTGGACCTCTTGCAATTCGGCTGCGAAATGGTCGGCTTCCTGTGGCGCCCCCTCCCCCGTCGTTACGAGCCCCGGGAAGGTTCTGGGATGCCGTCCATTGTTAGCGAAGAACGGCATCACCCCCGTCGACGCGTGCTTCGTGTTGTTGTAGGCAAACTCAGCCATCGGCAGGTAATCCACCCAAGCCGCGGGTCGCTGATTGGCGTAACATCTCAGGTACTGCTGCATGATCGCGTTGACCCTCTCCGCTTGGCCGTTGGTCTGCGGATGTCTCGCCGACGACAGGTTGATTTTGACGTGCAGAATCCCTAGGAGCTTCTGCCAGAAGCTGGACACAAACTGGCGTCCCCTGTCGGACAGAATGGACCGTGGCAAGCCATGCACCTTGAACACGTGGTCGATGAACAGTTTGGCGGTCTGCTCCGCTGTCGCCACCTTCACGCAAGGAATGAAATGCGCCATCTTGGTGAACAGGTCTACAACCACAAGCACCGCCGTCTTGCCTCGCGAACTGGGCAGATCAGTGACAAAGTCCAGCGCCACACGCTCCCACGGTTGCAGTGGCGTCTCCAGCGGTTCCAGCAGTCCCGCTGGCTTCTGGTGCACTGGCTTGGACCTTTGGCATGTGTCACACCTGGCGACGTACTCCGCGACCTCCCCTCGCATCTGGGGCCACCAAAAGTCTCTGGCCACCAATTCCGTCGTCTTCTCCTTGCCGAAGTGGCCAGCGCTGGGTGCGTCGTGCAACTGCTGCAGAACCTTCACGCGGAGATCGTCTCCCGGAACATAGAGAGCACCTTTACGGGTCAGCAGGCCGTCGCGTATCTGGAACTCGTCGTCCTTCGCCGTGCCTCTCCGCACCTCTTCCATTTTGGACTGTGCGAACGGATCCGCCTGCAACGCGCGTCGCACCGCCTCCAGGTCCACAGCGGCTGAAGCGCACGCCCATGCCTGTGGTGCAAAAATGTGCCTGGCTGCCGCCGGTGCCGCTTCCTCGAGATACTGCGGTTTCCTGGAGAGCGCATCTGCTATGACATTGTTGTCGCCTGGGATGTACTCTATCCTGAAATCGAAATCCGCAAAGAACTCCGCCCAGCGTATGTGCCTCTGGCTCTGTAGCTTCGCCGTGCGCCAGTACTCTAGGTTCTTGTGGTCCGTGCGGACCTGCACGGTGTGCTTGGCTCCGATGAGGAAGTGCCTCCACGCCTTGAAAGCTGCGTGGATGGCCAGCAGCTCCCTGTCCCAGATGGTGTAGTTCTGTTCCGACTTGCTGAGCTTCCGGGAGTAGAAAGCACAGGGCCTCCAGTTCCCCTGCAGGTCTTCCTGCAAGAGGACGGCCCCCACCGCTCTGTCAGACGCGTCAGTCTCCACCCTCATGGGCCTGCCGGGATTCACGTGTAACAGCTGTTCTTCGGACGCGAAGAGACTCTTAAGTCTCCTGAAGGACTGCTCCGCCTGGTCCGTCCAGGTGAACTTCTTCTTCTTGGAGCTGAGAGTGTCCGTGATAGCCGCCGTCTCCCTGGCGAAACCCCTGATGAACTTGCGGTAAAAGTTGGCGAAGCCGATGAACCTCTGGACCTCCTTTCGAGTTCGCGGGCTCTTCCAGTCCAACACCGCGCGGACCTTGGCGCTGTCCATGGCTAGTCCCCTGTCGGACAGCCTATAGCCCAGGAAATCCACCTCCGTCACGTCGAATTGGCACTTCTCCAGCTTGGCGTAGAGCCTGTGCTCCCGTAGCCTCTGCAGGACCTCCTTAACGTCGCTCTCGTGCGCCTCCGGCGATTCCGAGAAGATCAGAATATCGTCGAGGAAACATACGCACTTCTTGTAGAGGAGTCCCGCTAGCACGTGATGCATAAAAGCTTGGAAAAAGTGGGAGCCATTTTGGAGACCAAACGGCATAACTCTGTATTCGTAGGTGCCCAACGGCGTGAACATGGCCGTCTTCCACTCATCACCCTCTCGCACGCGTATGAGATTGTATGCGCCGCGGAGATCCAACTTGGTGAAGATCTTCCCTCTCCGCACCGTCCCAAGCAGGTCGTCAATCTTGGGCATGGGAAAGGCGGCAGGCTTTGTCTTCGAGTTTATGAAGCGATAGTCTACGATCAGCCTTTTTTGGGGCGTGTCCTTCTTCTTCACGAAAAATACAGGACTGCCCCCTGCTGCCTTTGATTCTCGGATGAATTCCCACTGCAAGTTGTGATCTATGAACTCCCTGAGCTCCTGCATCTCATCCTCGGACATGGAATACAGCTTCGTAGTCGGTAGCGTTGTCCCTGGCAAGAGGTCAATTGCGCAGTCGTAGGGCCGGTGGGGTGGCAACTGGTCTGCCTCCTTCTCGCAGAAGACCTCCAAAAACCCCTTGTACTTGAGGGGTACTGCTTGCGCCATGCTGAGCCTCAGCTGCTGCCCCTCCTCTTGGCCCTCCTCCTCTTGACCGGTCTGGATGCAATGCTGCGCGCAGTAGGACGAGCCAAAGGTGAGCTGCCGCTGGTACCACGCCATGGTTGGGCTGTGCCTATCCAGCCAACTCATGCCTAACACTATAGGCGTGTCTGACAGGCGGGTGACGTTGAAACTGATGACTTCTCGGTGATTGCCAATCTGCATCACCATGGGCGGCGTCTGTTGTACCACTTGCCCCCCCAGCAGCTTCCTGCCATCCACTGTGACAACGTTCAATGGCAGCGTGGCTGGCAGAAGCTCTATGCGATGCTGCTTGACGAACTGCACCCCTACAAAGTCTGCGTTGCTCCCACTGTCAATTGTAATGGGGACTTCCAGGGTGCGTCCATTAGGTAGCTGGAGAGTTGCAGTGAGCTGTACTACAGGCTTGGGTGGCAGGGGGTCTGTAGGCTGCAAAAGCGCTGGGGACTGCCCTACTGACTCGCCTGGCTGTGCCCCAGCATTGCTGCTTCCAACCAGGCATTGTCGTTTCCCTGAAACTGCTCTTCATGCTGTGCTGCTGCAGTTACTGTTGCCAAGGCTGCAGTGTGCTGCCGGAGCCTCTGGGGACACTCTTTGGCCATGTGTGTCGCACTGTCACAGACGTAACACTTCCTGTTCCCTCTAGGAGGCTTTGTCTTGACTGCTCCGGACGCTGGGGCTCCGGCCACTGACTGAGCCTTTGCACTCCCCAGTTCCATCGGTTCCTCCCCTGCCTGCAGCTGAGGTGGGAGACACGTACGTCCTGGATCTCTGGGAAACAAAGGAGGCACTCTAGACGGTGTGGGAAGCTGGCTACCCCCTTCATTGCGCCAAGGGCGTTCTTCATGGCGTACTCCAATGGCAAGCGCTCGCTGCACCACGTCTGCCAGGGTTTTAGGTCTGTCCCCCCTTGCCAGTTCATCTTTCACAGGGCCAGAGAGCCCCTCCCAAAATAAGTCTCTGACAGCCAGAGAATCTTTCTCCCATCGCAGCACATTCAGCAAGGCGAAAAAGCGAGCATGGTACTGACGTACTGAAGCCTTGCCTTGCCTTAAACCATGGATCTGCTGGCGTGCTACATCCACATTCACGCTAGACTGGAAGCAAGCGTCCATGCATTTGATAAATTCATCAGAGTCCCTTCGAGCAGGGCAATCCTCGCGCCACAGATTGCGCAGCCAAGCTCTCGCTTCCCCATGCAAGTGGGACACAATGAAACCCAACTTCTCCTCCTCATCTTTAAAGTCGTCGCGAAGCAAATGCAACGCATATTGTACGTCTGCTCGAAAACTGGGGTACTGCTTCAGGTTCCCATCGAAGTGGGCCACCAAGTTGCCTCCCCGTCTGCCCAGTGCTACTCCAGCAGCTTTGGTCCCCGGGAACCCCACTTGGCATGCATGATCCCACCTGGCTTGCAGATCTTGGCACCGCTTTTCCGCCTCTTCCCCCTTCTTCTGGGAGACCACTACCTCAGTGGTAAGCTGGGAGACTGCGTTGCGTAGCTCAGCTATCTGCTGCTCCATACTCATGGCTGCCAAACTTCATGAGCTGTGCAAAAAAAATTTTGCGTACTTTAGAGAGGGGACTTACTGTCAGAGGCTGCCTCAGGTCTCAGCTCACAAAAGACCAACGCCAAGCTCTTCTTATATACAAGGATGTTTATTGCAGTTCATTAACGGTTCCACAACCGAGGCGCGCAGCCCCGCGTCTCTTAACCCTAGACATTTGAAGTCCCCTCTGAGTCGGCCCCGCCTCTACACCAGCTTAAGAGGCTTGTGCTAGACCACCTCTTCCTGTCTTTCCTTTTCCGCAGGGTCTTTCTGCCCCCCTGGGTTCCTTCCCTCCTGCTCTCTCCTGAAGCGGATTCCTCAGATGCCTGTTCCCCCCTCCTTCGTGCTTTGGGGCTAGGCTCCTCCTCCGGGCTTTCTCCATTTCCGCGCGCCTCCACATTTGAACTTGGCGCGCGTTCGCTACCCCTGACCTTCCTCTTGACACTTACACTACTCCCTGTACTACTCTCCGCCTCTTCCGGCAGGACGTCCTGCCTCGATCTCCTTCCCCTGTCTCTTTCCTGCTCCGCTCCGTGTGTCACACTGGGAACTCCCCTCTCTTCACTTCATTCCTTCTGGGAAGCCGGCCCCGATCTCCCACTCCCACTCGGGGTCTCCCTGCTGCTTCCCTGCTCCTGGCAGGTCCCCCCTGTGACCCCCCTTGTCCTGACTAGGGGCGCCCCCTCCTGGGAATCCTCCGATTCACTTGAGAGACTCATGGAAGACCTCAAGTCATTGTCATCCTCCTCCTCACTGTCCTGGGATTCTTCCTCATCGCTCTCCGTCTCCCCCCCCCCCCACCTGTGCCTCTGTCTCTGAATCCCTGACAATTAATAACTAAGATACAAAAAAAGGGAGGAGGAGGAGGTCAAAGAATGAAGGTAATGAAAGTTGAAGATTCAAGAATGATGGATTTGTTTTTATCTGTTTGTGGTGTATTTTTGTTTGTTTTTTGAACCTACATTGTGTGATGTGGTTTGTTTTCCTTTGTTCTCTTTTTTTCTCTTTTTCTGCTGTGTTTTTTTCCTGTAATTTAAAAAAAATTTCAATAAATATCTTTTTTAAAATAAATAAATAAATAAATGTAACAAAAAACAACCACCAGAGAGCAGGATTACTGAGAAGAACCAGGGAAGCACTTAAATCAAGGCTTCTGTCACAGTATTGCAGTCCCCTCATCCCTGTCCGTAGGCCATGCAGTCTGGAGCTCATTGAAGCTGGAGGCCAGCAACATCATAGCTGGCATCAGGTTCAGTAAAATGCCATTTGTATGTCAGAATAAGATACCATTTACTGGTGTGGGACAGTTGAAGCAATTAAATATTTCCTTATATCCCATGCCATTGCAATATAAACCCCCAAGTATGGAGCTGCAGTCAAAATATAGTCCTTACACTTTGTACATCCTTGAATGAATAAATATCCACACACTTTGATTTCAGAAGTAGGATAGCTGGCTTCAAGCCGTTCTTGTCATTAATGGACCACCATCTTTTTAAAAATAGCATAAACCTTTATGTTTAAAGTTATTTATTGTTGGGCTCTTGAATTGATTGTATAAAGGGATGATAAATTGCTGGCTGGGGGATCTTTACAGTGGTTTACCTGGACTTAGGCAAGGGACGGCTTAAAAAAAAGAAAGTTCAATTAAGTTTCCTTTACCATTTCAGCTTGGCTTCATAGTCACTTAAATTGTAGGTGGTGTAGGAGTTTCAGAATTTTAAATTCACATATTACTGTCTGTGTATATTACTGCTACCATTTTAGTCTCCGTCTGTCTCAGAATGCCTCAGCTTTTTTTTTAAATCTGGAGAAATGCTAAAAATGAAATGCAGTTCCCAAGGAGAAATGCCCTTGAAAATCAATAGCAGTCCTTAGAAAACCTACAAATAACAGACTTCAGAAATACAAAAAGATGTTGCTTCACCACTCACATCCTGTGGGGAAAGCAAGTATAAGGTGGGGGAAGAGAGATGCCATAAAACGGGGGCATATTAGGCTATAGACACAATAGTGGCTTAAAACGCAGGTAGGCCTTTTCCCCCTGCTGTGTTGTAGGTTGTGTTTGCATGCTGTTATCCACACCACAGAGGGGGCGGGGTGTCTTCATCTGATGCACATTACCTGCTTTGTTTCCACGCTCCAGCACCACACATTCATGAAGCGTCACCAATGGCTGTCTCAAATGTACACACCTCAGCTCAACTTTAAAGTGAATGTGGCTTTGAAGATTGAAGCTAGTTTGAGGGGAGAGCAATCAAACAGTAGAATGTCTCAATAAACTACAAGATAGCTCAGCATTGTGGGTAACATCGTATGCGCACAGTTTCAAAAGCCAGAGGTGGGAGGGCACTAAAGCCAGAATAAGTGGTGATATGTACAGAGCCTTCCAAGCAAGTGACTCATTTGCGTGTTCAGACCCAGAAACCTCCCCCCTAAATTGACTCAAATTTTTGGTTTGATTTTTGGCAAAATTTAGGCCACAACTTTAATGATTAAAGAAAGTGACTGGTTGCCTAGGCTCTGGTTCAACTAGCTCCCTGCCATGCAGGTAGGGCTGACCCAGGGTTCCAGCCTAGGTCAACCAAGGCTGAACACCTGGATAAGCGGAAAGCCAGGAATGGGCTAACTCCACAACCCAAATGTCCCCCTGGACTCAGGCATGGGCATAACCCCCTCACAGGGGTTGACCAAACCAACGAGTCCCTGGATTCCTTTAACGGAATACCCTATACATAGGGATAGTGAGAGGGTTCTCCCATCCCTATCACCTGAACCAGAGCCTATCTGCAACCTTACAAGTTGTGGCAATTTGCTACATGGCAGGTGAAAGCCAAATGGCAACAGCCAATCAACCAAGTGGGGAAAATTCCTGCTGTGCCCCTGTCCCAATGACAGACGACACACAACGGCATAGCAAGGTCAAGAGCAACAAGCACTAAAAGTAGGGAGAGGTGGACGGGTGTTCCGAATGCATGCGCTGAAAGAGGAAGCTCTAGGTCACGTGCATGGCTATAAATAGGTCCCTCAAACTGTTTGAACTGCGTCCCATTGGCCAGATTGTACCCAGCTTTGAGGGATCTACCAATCGGGTGTTGTGGCTTACCAGCTGTACCCACAGGGTGTTGGTTGTCTAGGTCTCACCACAATACATGCCCTCTTTAAGTGTGGATCCAATTTCCCAGCAATAAATCAAATCAGAATTTTGACAAGTAAGTCAGAGTTTTGACAAGCCCAAGGATCATTGATAAGGAACCAAAGAACTGAGTGTGGCTTAACATTCAAACAGAGATTGCAAGAAATGGTGGCTGATAATCCACAGGAATAGGCCTTATACTTACTTAGATCAACAAGTAATTGATGGTCTACCTGTCAACCTTCAGATGATGCTGGAGTACAACTCCCATAATCCTTGATGATTTCCCATGCTGGCTGGAACTGAGACCAGCTAGAGTCCAACCTTGTAGGACTGCAGATTTCCCATCCCTGGCTTATCAAAATTGTCTACCCAGTTTAAAAATCTTTCAATTAACCAATAATTTAAAGAGAATGGATAGGGATTGGAAAGTATCAGTTTAACCATTCTGACCTATTACTGACTGCTGCCAGCTTCCTTGACTGGTATGCCCATTTCCCGTGCAAGGTTCTATCAACTAATCTGATGCATGAAAATAATTTTGATTCAGTTCTGCTTGCTTCAAATTTCCAGAGCATAAACTACAACAGTGTAATGTTTATAGTTAGTCCTGTTAATCAGTATGTGTTTCAGCTCTTGGATCTTCAGGTGATGGGCAGAATATAAATATTTGAAATAAGTAACAGTTGCAGTTAATTTTATTATCACCATAGCAAAAACTATAATACAATACATAAACACATAATCTGTTGTTGTTGTTGTTGTTGTTGCTGCTGCTGCTGTTGTTTAGTCGTGTCCGACTCTTCGTGACCCCATGGACCAGAGCACGCCAGGCACTCCTGTATTCCACTGCCTCCCACAGTTTGGTCAAACTCATGCTGGTAGCTTCGAGAACACTGTCCAACCATCTCGTCCTCTGTCGTCCCCTTCTCCTTGTGCCCTCAATCTTTCCTAACATCAGGGTCTTTTCCAGGGAGTCTTCTCTTCTCATGAGGTGGCCAAAATATTGGAGCCTCAGCTTCACAATCTGTCCTTCTAGTGAGCACTCAGGGCTGATTTCTTTAAGAATGGATAGGTTTGTTCTTCTTGCAGTCCATGGGACTCTCAAGAGTCTCCTCCAGCACCATAATTCAAAAGTGTCAATTCTTTGGCGATCAGCCTTCTTTATGGTCCAGCTCTCACTTCCATACATCACTACTGGGAAAACCATAGCTTTAACTATACGGACCTTTGTTGGCAAGGTGATGTCTCTGCTTTTTAAGATGCTGAGACATAATCTAGTATGTATTAAAAACAGCTTCCTGTTTAGAATTGCATACGTATATTTGTTTGTTCATATTTTATCATTTTCATTTGTCAGTTGTCAGATATCACGTTACTTAGGTTACATAAAAGACATATAAAACAGAGCATACAAGAATGAAAACAATTTCACCATAAAATCCCACCACTTCTGGCCCCAACTAATTATGGCTGTGCAGTAAGAACCAGGACGGTGCGCACAACCATGTTTGGCTGATGCATAATGCAAGACTCTGAATTTCAAGTCTTTTTTAAAAAAGCCATCAAGAGATAAAAACTGGAGCAACAAATCCTTGGGTTCCATTAGAGTGTTTTATAAAGGCATCAAAATAAGTCACTTCTATAGTGATGATTACACTGTGCTATCATTCCGCTAGAGGTCTCCAACTAGTGGTCAGGTCAAGGTCAGATCAAGATGCAAAAAGCTTCAAAGAACATCTGCTTGCAGAGGGAGACATGATAGTGAGTTGGCAAGACTGCTTTAACAGATGACTCCCTCTGACTTTCTTTCTTTTGGTATAATATCTATAATCTGCACAATCCTGCTGTAAAATGCCATTTCTAACTAAATATACCTGAACAAAAGTTTAGGTGCTTTGAAGAAAATAGAGACATGGGATTTATGAAAGAATGCAGAGGTATAAGTACAGTACACTGGAAAATAACTTTTCCTTAATGGGTAGGTAGCATGACAAAAGAGTATCGTGGTGACAGATGAATACCCATAGTAGATAAATATAACTTGCTTTATTTTCCAGATTTTGACATTAGAATGGGGAGGCTGTAAATCAGTTAAATCATTTGCTGATGGATACTAATACTGTTCATCAACTAACAAATTAATGGAAAATTTAATATAGCACTGCAGTATGAACTATGACTACTGGCTGACAATACAGAATTGCCTTGGCTAAGTGGTTTAGACAAGCTGTTTGCTATTTATACAATCTGAAATTAATTCTTCATATCCAGTCATTTCCAGGGATGCCTTGGAATGCCACCAAATTCTGCCTAAAGCAAAAAGCTAAACATACAACCACTTTACCATTTTATAATGTGTATGTAAAAAAAACAAAAAGTTTTCAAATGCGCTTTCAAATGCTCTTAAGTAGTATTTACCCATGCATTGTTGAACTACAGTTTTAAATGATTGTTAAGGTTTCCAAATTGCTGACAGTAAGATTTGTACACTTTGAATAAATATGTATAAGAGAAGCAACATCTGGATTTATAGACTGCCTAAATAGATATCCTCAAATAACTTATTTAAATTCTGTAGGTTGCTCTGAACCTCTGGGGATGAAATCAGGACATATACAGGATTATCAGATTACTGCTTCCAGTGTCTTCAGAACACTCAATATGGATATGTTTACATGGGAACCTAGAAAAGCTCGTCTGGACAAACAAGGCAAAGTGAATGCCTGGACATCGGGGCATAGTGACCAGTCGCAGTGGCTGCAGGTAAATAATTTGTAGTAATTATTGGGATCCATTTTTCTAAATAATATTTTTATAGAAGGACAAATGCTATAATGTATGAATGGGTTGGCTGTACTGAGTGAATAAGACTGCAAAGGCATATCTGAGTGTGTGGCATAGCTATCAACTTACAGATTTGAAAATAAGGGACCAGTAGCCTTGAAAATAAGGGACCAGCAGCCAAAATAAGGGACCTGCAGCCTCACCTGGTCTGGTCAAACTCGTGCTGGTAGCTTCGAGAACACTGTCCAACCAACTTTGTAACCAGAGGTTCAACTGAATAGAATCTGAATCACATGCACCACAAGGCCTATGCAGCCTCAACTTAAGATGGCTCCCCAGCCTGGCTTTGCACTGCAAAGTTTGCAGCAGCACGTGCAACAAAATGGCGTCCAGCATTCAAAAAACCCCTCAGCTTGCATTAACTAACCACACACAAGGCAAGCAAGCTCCACCCCACAGTCATTCTTAGACTTCTTATTGGGTGAGCAATACAGCCACAGCCAAGCAACACAGTTGGAGCCTCCCTCCTCCCTGGCCGGGAGGGAGGGAGGGAGAGGAGCTGCTTCCTTTGAAATTTAAGGGACATCATTTAAGGGACATCCATCAATAAGGGACAGCAGCAGGACATGGTGCTGGAATAAGGGACTGTCCCTTCAAATAAGGGACACTTGACAGCTATGGTGTGTGGTCCTTTAACTCATCATATTTTTGATTTGATTGATTGTGGTTCAATAGATGCAAATGGGCAAGTGGAAATATAACAGACGGGACACCTAGAAAACCATGTTATGATGTGTCTGTTGACTCTTCCCACAGAGTGATAGGATCAATCCAGAAATTGCTGAAATACAGTTTAATGGATGGAATATCAAGAAGCATGAGCCCAAATTGAATTCCTTTTATCAAAATCACAGAATCCCTTTAGATACAAGACCATGTGAACTTCTGTCATAAAGACATGACCAGTGCTTTTACGCATTTGAACATTAAACTCCAAGTTTCAAATTTGTCTCAGAGGGTTTAAATGACATAAATTGCTGATACGGATTCTACACAATAATTCTTTGAACATCCACATATACGCAACCCAAGCTGAGGTACTAGTGGGAACAAATCTTTTTAAATCCAGGTACTTATGCCTAACTTCATTATAGTTCATGCTGTTAGAAGAATCTTTCAAGTGAACTGAATCTTTGAACAGACAATCTTAAATCCCAGCTGGAAAGGTTTTATATGTGATTGGTTGGCTGTGTCGTGTCTGTGCTACAGCAATGGAAGAAAAGTGGCTGATTTTAATTAAATATTTTTGGATCAAATTTACAAAATCAGATTCACTGAACCATATTAAATCATTCAGTTGGAAATTCTCCAGAGCCATAGAATTGCAATTGATTATTTGTCAAAGCAAATGAACGTTTGAATTTGATTAATGAATTCTGAAAAAAGCATTATTTCTCCCATCTCCTGGTGTTTCGGGTTTTGGTGGAGGAGGTTTTTTGTTATTGTTTTTTTTTGAGGGGGACGGGTGGCTGCAAAAAATGCATTGGGCTACTATTCCAAAATTTGCCTTCCTTTTAACGTATTTGGCTCTAGTAAGATTGATTCTGCACTATAAATTCTTTAAGAAGCTGTACACATTGCTTGTTTTCAGCACTGGGGTGATTTACAAAAGTTCCTTGGAAGGCTAATATGCAAAAGAGCAACAAATCACCAAGCAGAAGACTATTTGACCAGTCACTGCTCAATTTACATATTAGAAACATTGTAGATTGCATTGTTTTGAAACCACTGCCAGGGGAGAATGGAATTCTCAGCATGAACCCTTAACTGCGCCAGAAGTGTGCTACTAGCCTCCTGCAATCTTTTCACATATAAATTATAACTTATTAGCTTTTCCTTCTTCAATTTCTTTACCTGCTGTTGCTAAGCAATTCAACAGAGCAATAAACATATTTGCTCTGAACTCACACATGGAGGGGGAAGGGGACAGACAGAACCTGTAGAACTTCCATGTCTATTTATTATCTTGGTAATTTAAGATGGGTATATTTAGTCAAGTCATTAATGCACTGTGATATCCCAAGCCATAGCAAAGAGGAATATGCATCTGCTACATGGAACATGCTGCTAGCTCAACTATATAAGCAAGCCAGTGAGGAAAGCAATAAGGCACTATGACTGGGAAGAAGTCAGGGTCACCAAGCCAGCCCTCAAATCACCAGGAGGTGCCCACATTGTGGACATCTCACTCTGCTTTATAAAACTTCTGCTATTTGGGAAGGCACTTGATAGAGCAGGTCAAGGATCCCTTTTCAGCTGAGGGGCACATTCCTTTCCGAGAAAGCTTCAGTGGGGCACATTGCAGTGGTGGGTAAAGCCAGAAGCAAAAGTGTGTGAAACAAGGGGTGCAAAAATTATATTTGTCCTGTAGGCTAGTTTCTACACACACTAGCATACCACTCTCTAGACAAGCAGGGTGCATTATCAGAGTTCCAGTATATATTTCAGCTGGGTAATAACAGTCAGAGTGTAAAGCAGGCAGTGAGAGGTGTGGCCTGAGGCGAGGAATCCAGATAGAGGGCTGATGGGCTGCATTATGTTCCCAGAACTGAGCCTTTCCACTTGTGGTATAGAGACAGAAGAGACAGAAAAACAAACCAGCTGGTTTTTGCCCCATCAATAAAAATGTCCACATAGGAGATCTAGGCCAGAGGTCGGCGACCTAAGGCCCATGGGCCAGTTCCGGCCCACGGCCTTTCTGTGGATTGCCATGGGGATTCCGTGCTTTTTTTTCGTGGCGCCATTTTTTCTCTCACTGGGGGGATCTGGAGGAGTGCCAGTATGCATGTGTACACGCTATTTCTGGTGCACTTCCAGGACAGAGGAGCCCCCGTGCACATGCACACACACTATTTCCGGTGCTCTTCCGACCCAACACATGGGCGCGCGCATCGAGAGGTCTGTCAGGGAGTGGACCAGACCGGCCTCAAAAAACGTTGCCGACCCCTGATCTAGGCTAACATAAGAAGGTGCCCCACTAGCACGCACACCTGAAAAGCTTTTTAGAGGTAGAGATGGGAAGGAAATTTGATTCAGTTCACTTTTAATTACCTAATTTGTGAACCAAAACATAACCATAATTCGAAATTCTGTACTTGCAGTTCTACAGGCAAGTAACGTGCACAAAAATGCACACATTAGTGTATAGTGTGTGTATAATTTCATATCTTAGTGAAATAACATACAGAGATGTTATTTCTCCCACTGTGTTTCCAAGTACATTTCAAAGTGTTGAAAGCACTTTGAAGCACTAAACGGCCTCAGCCGAGAATACCCGAAGGAGCGTCTCCACCCTCATCATTCAGCCTCCAAGGGCCTTCTGCCAGTTCCCTCCCTGCGAGAAGTGAGGCTACAGGGAACTAGGCAGAGGGCCTTCTCGGTAGTGGTGCCTGCCCGGTGGAACGCTCTCCCATCAGATATCAAAGAAATAAACCACTACCTGACTTTTAGAAGACATCTGAAGGCAGTCCTGTTTAGGGAACTTTTTAATGTTTTAAGTTAAATTCTGTTTTTAATGTTCTGTTGAAAGCCGCAGGGTAGAAATAAATTATTATTATTATTATTATTATTATTATTATTATTATTAATGGATTCTTTAAAGGGAAAGTGCTTTGCAGAAATGTGTATGTTAGGCAAAACTGCATGCAAATATGTATATATTAAGAGAAATTCATACGAAAATGCTGGTGAATTTCCAAGAGGCCTTTTAAAAAAAAGTTTCTTGCCCCTAGGATCTCTTGTTAAAAATTAAAGATCTCTTTGTTTTTATTGCATTCTATAAAGAACCCCTGCAAACCTCTTCAGAGTCTGGGGGAAGGATTCGTGCCAATCCAAAATCCTTTCTGGGGTGGGAGGGGAAGAAGAGCAGCATCTATTTCCAGACTAAGGTAGGAGCCAAGGGATACAGCTCCTCCCTTTGCCTGACACAGACTCTCTCTCTCTCTCTCTCTCTCTCACACACACACACACACACACAGAGAGAGAGAGAGAGAGAGAAATTGGATGGCAAATGAGAAAGTAGGAAATGCATGCAGACAGGCCGCTTTTCTGTCTCCTGCTGATCTCAAAAAACGAAATTCATTCGGGGACAATGTGGTATTACTTTGAGGTACATTATTCCACTGCTGGCGACAATGAATCTGTGGTTGTATGCAGATGGGCAGGGAATTAGGGAAGTGAGGAGGCGAGGCAATGACAGCCCTTATTATTTTCTCTAACAATTTATGTTATGTTCCAAACGCTTTCTCCTGTTGTACCTGATTGAGTATACAAATTGATTCATTCTGCATCCAGGTGGCTGCTGGCAGATTTTCTGTCAGTCTGAGAAGAGTAATGCGTGTTTCCCCCCACCCCCTCTTCAAACTATACAAAAACCCTGTGAGGCAAGTTATGGTTTCTGAAGAGAAATTATTCCCATTTGAGACACACACACACACACACACAGAGAGAGAGAGAGAGAGAGAGAGAGAGAGAGAGAGAGAGAGCGCCTAGGATAATGAGGGCAAAAAATTATTTGGCAATGTAATTTTAATATCAGAAGGTGGAGGTAACAGCTACAGCAAATGTGTGCCTACGACAAACACTACAGAAGGCAAATACGTCCTGTCACAAGGAAGTGTGAAATGGACCAAATGAAAGGACTGAAGGAATTATACTTTTGCCATTAATATGATACTAGTTGCATTGTACCTGTGCTTTGCATTTCTGAATACATTCCATCTCAGCGTTTATGGATGACACCCACTGATGTCTGCGTACTTCTGTAACAAAAATCTACTTTCACAACTGTACTTCCAGTTTCTTCCCCTGCCCTCTGCAGCCCCTGTGTGCATATGCTGGAAATATGCATCCAAGATTATTCCCAGACATCTCAATTTTTATGGGATGATAATAATAATAATAACAACAACAACAACCTGCCCATCTGGCTGGGTTTCCCCAACCACTCTGGGCAGCTTCCAACAAAATATTAAAATATAATAGTCTGTTAAACATTAAAAACTTTCCTAAACAGGGCTGCCTTCAGATGTCTTCTAAAAGTCTGGTAGTTGTTTTTCTCTTCAACATCTGGTCGGTGGAGCAGGTGGTTCTGCTGAATTGCAAACCACCTGAAAGAGTCTCCTGCTGCTGAATCAGCTGAAAGGCCATCAATATGGGATAAAGATAAAGATGATAAAGATAAATATAAAGAAGCGGATTGATAGCATAATCCTTTTCATGTCTGCATGTCCCCTCAGAATCCCAGGTTATAACTGAACAAGTTCTCACGGCAATTTGAAATAATAATAATAATAATAATAATAATAATAATTTTTATTTATATCCCGCCCTCCCCAGCCAAAGCCGGGCTCAGGGCGGCTAACAACAATCAAATAAACAATCAAATAATAACACATTCTAAAAATATTTCATTATAAAAATTAGTTAAAATCAAATTGATGGCAACCGATTAAACAAAATTCTGTGCAGGTTGCCAGAGGAGGGAGTCAGGCTGCGCCCTGACCAAAAGCCTGGCGGAACAACTCTGTCTTGCAGGCCCTGCGGAAAGATGTCAGGTCCCGCAGGGCCCTAGTCTCTTGTGACAGAGCATTCCACCAGTTTGGAGCCGCAGCCGAGAAGGCCCTGGCTCTAGTTGAGGCCAGCCTAACCTCTCTGAGGCCTGGGACCTTGAGGATGTTATTATTTGCAGACCGTAGGTTTCTCTGTGGGGCATACCAGGAGAGGCGGTCCCGTAGGTACGAGGGTCCTAGGCCATATAGGGCTTTAAAGGTTAAAACCAGCACCTTAAACCTGATCCTGTACTCCACCGGGAGCCAGTGCAGCTGGTATAATACCGGATGAATGTGCTCTCGCAGCGAAGACCCCATAAGGAGTCTCGCCGCGGCATTCTGCACCCGCTGGAGTTTCCGGGTCAGTCTCAAGGGCAGCCCCACGTAGAGCGAGTTACAATAATCCAGTCTGGAGGTGACCGTCGCATGGATCACAGTGGCTAGGTCAGGACGAGAGAGATAAGGGGCCAACTGCTTAGCTTGGCGGAGATGAAAAAATGCCGCCTTTGTTATAGCTGTAATCTGCGACTCCATAGAGAGGGAGGTATCGAAGATTACACCCAAACTCTTAACGGACGGTGCTGGCACTAATTGCACCCCCGCAAGAGATGGGAGTTGCCCCCTCGATCCCATATCGTCCCGCCCCAGCCAGAGGACCTCTGTCTTCGAAGGATTTAACTTCAACCGGCTCCCACGTAACCATCCAGCCACCGCTTCCAGACATCTGGTCAGCGTGTCTGGGGCCGAGTCAGGATGGCCATCCATCAACAGATAGAGTTGGGTGTCATCAGCATACTGATGGCAACCCAGCCCAAAACTCCGGACAAGCTGGGCGAGGGGGCGCATAAAGATGTTAAAAAGCATCGGGGAGAGAATTGCACCCTGAGGCACTCCACACACCAAGGAGTGGCGTGATGACAATTCCCCCCCAAGCGCCACCCTCTGTCCCCGACCAGAGAGAAACGAGCGCAGCCATTGAAGGACTGTGCCCTGGATCCCCACGTCGGCAAGGCGGTGGTCCAGGAGTTCGTGATCGACCATGTCAAAGGCTGCTGACAGATCTAGAAGAATCAGCAGCCCTGACCCGCCTCGATCCAGCTGCCTGCGGAGATCATCTGTTAGGGCGACCAGAGCCGTCTCGGTCCCATGACCAGCGCGGAAGCCGGACTGGAATGGGTCTAGAGCAGATGTTTCATCCAGAAACCTACCAAGCTGTTCAGCAACTGCTCTCTCAATCACCTTACCCAGGAATGGAAGATTCGAGACCGGGCGGTAATTGGATAGATCTGAGGGATCTAATGATGTTTTCTTTAAGAGCGGACGCACCACCGCCTCCTTCAATTCCCCTGGGAATATCCCGGTGCCAAGGGACAAGTTGATGATATCCCCCAGGGGGCCCCGCACCTCGTCTGGACACGCTCTAATCAGCCATGACGGGCACGGGTCAAGAGGACAGGTGGTGGGCTTTCCAGCTTGGAGGAATCTGTCCACATCGGCTGGAGATATCCGGTCAAAGTGGTCCAATACTGGACCCGAGGACAGTCGAGGGGCCTCCAGTTCCTTTATTGTATCCAAATTGGCAGGGAGGTCATGGCGGAGCATCAGGACCTTCTCCGCAAAAAAGCTCGCAAATGCCTCACAGCTGTGTGTCAGATTGTTATTTAAATTTGGCTGTCCTTCAAGGGACGTTAAAGACCGAATTATACTAAATAATTGTGCCGGGCGAGAGCTAGCGGATGCAATGGAGGCCGAGAAGTAAGACTTCTTAGCAGCCTTCACTGCCATCTCATAGGTTTTCATAAAAACCCTATAAGATGTTCTTGAGGCTCCGTCATGGGCACCCCGCCATACTCGCTCTAGCCGTCTGAGGTCCCGCTTCATTTTCCGAAGCTCCTCGGTAAACCAGGGAGCCCGGTTTCTGCGGGGTCGCAGAGGGCGCTTAGGTGCGATCTCATCGATGGCTGCCAGGAGCTGGGTATTCCAGCCCTCAACAAGCTCAGTCAATGAGTCGCCAGGGGGAGTAAGGTCCCGCAAGGCTTGACGGAATCTATCCGGGTCCATCAGCCTCTGCGGGCGAGCCCAAATCGGCTCGCCACCTAAGCAGGGTGGGGGTGGAAAGTCAATCCTGGCTTTCAGAGCGTAGTGATCAGACCATGGCACCTTCATCGAAGGAGACATGATCACATCTATACCGGCGCCAAAGATCAAATCCAGCGTGTGGCCTGCTTGATGTGTGGGGCCCGAAACAAACTGGGAGAGCCCTAGTGTCGCCATGGAAGACACCAGGTCCAGAGCCTGTGAGGAGGGAGTGGCATCAGCGTGGAAGTTGAAGTCTCCCAATACCAATAGGTTAGGGAACTCCAAGGCCCAGCCGGCCACCGCCTCCAGCAGGCCTGACAGGGTGGCTGCTGGTGCGCTAGGTGGCCGGTACACCAGCCAGACAGCCAAGCTCTCCTCGGAGCCCCACACTAGGCCAACACATTCAATGCCGGGGATCGATGGCGATGGTAGAGCCCTGAAAGAACAATCTTCCCGGATTAATACTGCCACCCCTCCCCCCCGGCCCACAGTCCGTGACTGGTGGAGGACGGAGAAACCCGGGGGCGCCATCTCTCGTAAGGTGACAGTTACCCCTTCGCGCACCCAGGTCTCCGTCACACAAGCCAGGTCAACTCCCTGCGAGATAAAGAAATCTCGCAGGGTAGCGGTTTTGTTGCCTATAGACCTGGCATTGCACAACACCAGTGAAGGAGGTGAGTAATCCTTGCTCACCCTACCCTCGTCTCTCGGGATGGGGCGCAGATTGGAAGGGGTACGAGCATATCCATATCTCGATCCCCTTCGCCTATAACATCTGCCCCCACCGCCATACCTCCCTCGCCCCACCACGGTGGCAATCCCAAGCCTCATATTAACCTCCATTTACAAATAGAAAGCAAAACAACCAAAACAATTATGCCCAAACAAAACCAATCCCCGCCCCACTCAGTGCCCAACCCCAAAAACAAAACAAAATGGAACAAACAAAAATACATAAATAAAAACCACCATTCACAGTGGTACAACAAAATAAACAATAAAAGCACATTTAAAACACCTTAAAATATATATAAACATCTTTAACATTTGCAGCAGATAATGAAATAATATAATATTATAAAAAACAACAACCCCCATTTAAGGTGCTGCAAATTAAAAGCAATTAAAACGTTTAAAACTATTTTGTCCATTGCTGCCGGTAGCTGCTCTGTCCTCTAAACTGTGATGGTAGTGCAGGCCCCGCCCCCCTAGGCCGGATAGAGTTGGCAGGAGTGGGAGCGGTCTTCCCAGCACTCACAAAGCAGCAACAGCAGTCGTGTCCCGGAGGCCTCTCCCAGGCCTCTCATGCTGTGGCGATGAATGCAGGCCCCGCCCCCTAGGCCAGATGGAGTTGGCAGAAAGGGAGCGGTCCTCCCAACACTCACGCGAGCAGCAGCACCAGCAGTCGTGTCCCGGAGGTCTCTCCCAAGCCTCTTATGCTGTGGCGATGAATGCAGGCCCCGCCCCCTAGGCCAGATGGAGTTGGCAGAAAGGGAGCGGTCCTCCCAACACTCACGCGAGCAGCAGCACCAGCAGTCGTGTCCCGGAGGCCTCTCCCAAGCCTCTTATGCTGTGGCGATGAATGCAGGCCCCGCCCCCTAGGCCAGATGGAGTTGGCAGAAAGGGAGCGGTCCTCCCAACACTCACGCGAGCAGCAGCACCAGCAGTCGTGTCCCGGAGGTCTCTCCCAAGCCTCTTATGCTGTGGCGATGAATGCAGGCCCCGCCCCCTAGGCCAGATGGAGTTGGCAGAAAGGGAGCGGTCCTCCCAACACTCACGCGAGCAGCAGCACCAGCAGTCGTGTCCCGGAGGCCTCTCCCAAGCCTCTTATGCTGTGGCGATGAATGCAGGCCCCGCCCCCTAGGCCAGATGGAGTTGGCAGAAAGGGAGCGGTCCTCCCAACACTCACGCGAGCAGCAGCACCAGCAGTCGTGTCCCGGAGGTCTCTCCCAAGCCTCTTATGCTGTGGCGATGAATGCAGGCCCCGCCCCCTAGGCCAGATGGAGTTGGCAGAAAGGGAGCGGTCCTCCCAACACTCACGCGAGCAGCATGAAAATAATATTAAAATAATCTCCATAATATAAATTTAAAAGACAGTATATTGGTGAATAAAATTGCAGGTAAACTTTTTGAGCTCAACCAAAGGCAGTATCAGACTAGCATTGTCTAAAAAGAAGAAGGTGGACAAGTACAAATATTTCCACACATTTGCTAAAAATAAGGCACCAAGTGTGCTGCCTCAGGAAAGTATTCATAGGTACATATGAGCATTCCAAAGTCAGGGTGCCACAGTTGTAAAGACACTCACTGTCATTGCTGACTGCCTAAACATAAGTGGGGTGGGGTGAGGAAAATACATAAAGGTCTCACATGAATTCCTAATTTATTGATTTCCCAAAAGTACCTCATCAACCAACCATAGGCTTCACAATCTTAGTGAGTGATTAAAAATACAAAGATATACTTGAGAGTCCAATCCAGACATGCTATACATCAGTTCTTGAAAGTACTTGCGACTCAATTTGATATATCTCTTCTTCTCAAACGTTGGTAAAAAAAAATGTGCTTTTATTTCCTGATTGCAGTAACTTGCCTTGCAAATTTCAGAAGCGTAATGGAGAAACTCACATGACCAAAGCAGATGATTCAATCTGTAAAAGCTTTTTAAAAATTGAAAACATAAAGTACCAATTGAAATAGTCATTTTGTCCCCTGGCATACAGCCTACTCTCTGACTTTGTCTTTGTCTCTACTTGTCATGCTGGAAAAAACATTAAACTTTGCCTTCTTTACGTAGAATTAATTCCCATTAATTATGCTGATTAGTGATAAAATGGACTCCACAGCATCCAAGGGCATTACCTGAGCAATGCACTTGACACAGTTTCTGGAGGTCATCGCCTCACCCACTTTGCCCTGCATATGATTTCAGGCTGAATCCATTATTCATATTAATAGTGTTGTTAAAGTGTACACTGTGGCATTGCCCTTTTGAAAATTGCTTTTAACTTTGCAAAGCTTCCATTCACCATTCATTTTATGAAAATGTTTATGGCTACAATAGAATTTAGGCATTCCATTTCAGTTTATTTTATTTCAATTTTTAGAAACTTTTTTAAAATGCAGCATTTAGGCTATAAACCTCTGGAAAGTAATTGAATTTATTCTGGCCAGCCACCTATCAGGACATTATTAACAAGGCAGGGCCGAAAAAGTTTTCTAGAAGTTTATTTTACAATCAGGAGTCCGTGAAATAAACAGGGGTAAGTGGTAGGGACATTTTAGGGTGGGTGTGTTTGTTTGGTTTTGCCTCCTTAGGTTCCATTTTCATTTAATGGCATGATAAGTAGCTATAAAAAGATGGTATGTTGCTAATAATAATAATAATAAATCTCCACTGCAAAATGTATGACATTCAGAAATAATTAAGGTGCCTAGTTTTTGTGATAGGGAATTGATAAACAATAATCTGGCGTACTAATTTGTGTTTCCATTCTTAGCTAAGCCTGAAAAAAAGCTTAAACTTTAGGGGCTCCTCCAGATTGCCTGTTAATTGAGCATTTGTCCTGCTTATGCAGACATTAGAATTTCTCCAGTCTTTATTGAGACTTTCCCATCAGGACCCAAAAGTGAAGTAGTTGAGGACTCTACTCATAGCTTCCCTGTTGCTTTGCTGTAGCAGAGGGGCATTGCTGATTAAGGGGAAATGTCATTTTTGGTCATGCCAGCCTGTTGCTGGATTATCCCTATGTTGCTATAAAATTCTTCTCAAGGAGGCTTATATAAATTTCAGGTGCTGAAGTCCTTTTTATGATATTGTCAGGAATGAGCCAGTTCCAAGTGGAACTTTACAGCCAGTTGCAGAATATGGGCAGAAACAGAAAGGTTTAGATTTGACGCAGGCTGGGCAGTGGCTACAGCTGCCTATGCCAACTCCCTCTGACCTTGAACGGCTGGTTGTCAAGCGAACAACTTAAAATGGGCTGGAACAAAGCCAAAGCTCTCAGGACGCTCAAACAGGTGCAAACAGACACAGAGACAGGCTTTCAGAACAGGAAGAGGTTGGAGCTGATCCAATAAGTCCGTAGAGTTGGCAAAAAGGAGGGCTGCTGGACAGGAAGCAAAACAAGAGACGTAAGGGGCGAAGGTTCAGTATCTTCTGTAGGAAGATGGGAACATGGACTCCTGACAGGTATTCATATTGGAGAGCCTACACTTTACATGTAGAAGGTCCCAGGAACCTCTAGGTCAGATTGGGAGAGACTCCTGTCTAAAACCTTAGAAAGCCACTGTCAATTAATCCAGACAATAGTGAGTCACATAGGAGACAACTCCTAGGGGCCAAGGTCCCTTCAGCCCCCCGCCATAAAATATTTGAGAGGGCCAACCCGCCCCCCCCATTCAATTGCCATTCAAATGGTGTCCATGTGCCATGTCTTGTGATCGATTATGTGGGGCAGGGCTTAAACCTCCCCCCCCATATTTTATTCAAGTTGGTGAGCTAAACGAACTCAGATGGCTTGACTCAATATAAAGCAGCTCCCTGTGCTCGGTTTCAGTGTTTTGTGTTGGCATTCAGGCTGGAATTGAGTAGAGCTATTAGTCAGAAGACAAAGGCTTACCCCTCCATTGTCTCCCAAGTCAGACGGATGTCAACTATCCTTGAACAGGAACAAAACGACTTAAAAATTTCCCCATATGAGTGCAGTTTATTATTATCAATATTGTGTTGTTGTTTTTAAAATAACATATTCACAATCATAATAATTTGTGGGCAATTCCTGCCCCCCCCAAGTCAGTTAAGACACTTACAGATCAGCAAAAGTCTCCTCCAGAAGATAAATCTTTCCAAGATGCCTGAAGCAAATCATTGAAGATGTTTCACCTATGGCTGAAGGAAAGGCATTGCAAAGTGCCATTTATTTTAATGGGGTGTCACAAAATTCACATGCAAGCCTTAGAGGCATGAAATGAAATTGGCCAGCAGCATACTTTATAATTAACTATAATTGATTATATTTAGGAAGAAATAAGAATAGAAAGTTGAGAACTTCAAGGCATATTAATTTGGATATGTGCATGTTTTCTTTAAAGATGATCCTTTACAAAATTTTGATACTTTATAGGTCTGACCAAAAAGGGTAGAGAAGGCATTATATTTAAGCAGCAAACATTATTAGTTCCCCACTTAAAGTTCACTATCCTCCCAGAATGCTTAGTACAAGATATAAATTATAAATTGTACCACTTGTGAAACCTCTCTGCTTCTGCAGTACAGGTACATGTCAGTCCCGTTTGACAGTATTTAAATATATCTTTGAATGTCAGTGGATTCCACTTCTCTTTTGCCAAGTAATCATTGAAGTGTGTACTTTATCTTATAGACAGACTTCTGATATTAGTTTATAGTTTATAGCCAGAATATCAGCTATGTTGCATTATGAATAG
Source organism: Podarcis liolepis (assembly GCF_965112155.1). NCBI lineage: Eukaryota > Metazoa > Chordata > Lepidosauria > Squamata > Lacertidae > Podarcis > Podarcis liolepis. The sequence goes on from NC_139565.1 coordinate 33,449,752, forward strand.
CTAGGGGACTGGTTTTGAGTGGTATGGAATATAATAAAAAATGAATTTACATAGACAAAGAAAATGATGGCAGCCACTGTTTTTCATTCCAGTCTTTTAAACTGATCACAGATGTTATCACTGGAAATAGCAAAGAGAAGAGCTGAAATATTGCTTTGTCTGACCAAATGACCTGTGCACCACTAGTCTTAGTCATTATGGCCACTGAAGGAAAAATATGTGGGAGAGGGGGTGGGTGGATTGGCTCCAGAGAGAGGTTGCTTCGAATCTCATCAAGAAAACATGGTAGTAACATGGGAAAGGTTAATCACCTTGTCCTATAGGCTTGCATTGACACTATGTTCCCACAAAAAAGGGCAGCAAAGAATTTGTTTCTAGACCACATGACTCTTTGTCCTAATGAAGGACTAAGGTGTACATTTGCTTTGATAGAAGCAAAGGAAGTAGGAAGTAGAACTTCACAGCACTTTCCTTTCCTTAGTCTGGAATGAAATTGTTTTGTTTCCTGAGATTCTTAAACCTGGATATCACTTGGCATATTTGATCTATCCATAATCTTCAACATTTGAACTTTCTCTTTCCTTTTCCAAACATTGAGGGTAGCATAGCCTCCAACATACCTCAGATGAAAATGGGTTCATTTCTCACTCCCCTCCCCACAACTGACCCTCCCTGATTCCCCATTTTTGTCCCCCTACCCTCGTTGCAGAGCATTTTCTTTCAGAACAAGGGCGAGTGCTGCCAGCACCGCTACACCAGTGGGACACAGCGCATATGCCCTATACCATTCTAAGAAAACCCCTTTATCTTATTCTTTGGTAGATTTACAAACATACAACAATAAATAAATTTTAGAAAGGGGCAAGATTATATGCAGAAGCACATAGCATTAAAAAATAATAATCAATAGGGGAATTCTGTGATGACATCATATGGTTACCAGATTTTTTTCAATGAATCAGGGGACACCATTTCTTCTTCTTTTTTGAAGCTGAATAGCAATAGGGAGTCAGTAGTTGCTTCCTTGTTTAACCTGGAGGTAGGCTGTATGAATTGTGTATAGCTTTGTAACAATTTGTTGGGTCTCTGGACCGTAATAAGGATTGTTGTTGTTGTAAAGGTAAAGGGTAAAGGGACCCTGGACTGTTAAGTCCAGTCATGGACAACTCTGGGGTTGCGGCGCTCATCTCGCTTTACTGGCTGAGGGAGCCAGTGTTTTGTCCGCAGACAGCTTTCCGGGTCATGTGGCCAGCATGATTAAGCTACTTCTGGCAAACCAGAGCAGCGCATGGAAACGTCATTTACCTTCCGGCTGGAGCGGTACCTATTTATCTACTTGCACTTTGACGTGCTTTCGAACTGCTAGGTTGGCAGGAGCTGGGACCGAGCAACGGGAGCTCACCCCGTCATGGGGATTCGAACTGCCAACCTTCTGATCAGCAAGCCCTAGGCTCTGTGGTTTAGACCACAGCACCACCCACATGTTGTATAAAGGTGCAAAGCCCTTCTTTCGCACCCTGTGAAACATAAATGTGCAGAGTTTTTTAAAAACTGGACAACGGCCACCTTCCCATGACTCCTGAGCCTCCCCTCAGTCAAAATAAAGGGGGAAGGGGGCAGGAGATCTGTTCCGCCGGACATTCCTAGTTCCCCTTCGGCAGTGGTGGCGGCAGTCAGCAGCCCGGAGCCAGCCTAGTAGCACAGTTGGCTCTGACTGGCTTCAGGAGCTGCTTGCTGTCCGCTGCCGTGGCGCCCACCATTTTTCCTCTCCAGAAGTCCGCATATGATGTATTGCTCACAAGACACATCATATGGGGACTTCCAGTGAGGAAAAATGGTGGGTCTCACATGGCAGCGAGCAGCTCCTGAAGCCAGCCAGAGCCAACTGCGCTACCAGGCTGGCTCCAGGCTGCTGAGACTGCCGCTGCCATGTTTCCCAGGGACAGATTCACAAATCTGGGGACTGTCCCCAGGAACCGGGGACATCTGGTAACCCTACATCAGAACCCAGGATGGCTTTCAAAATTCTGGGACAGTTTCTGGAAAATCAGGATGCATGGAGGGTATGAAGTAAAGGCAGAGAATTGGACCTGTATCACAGTATTTCAGAATCTGCAGTATTTGTTAGTTTACTTCTGGAAAGAGAAGAATTGTCACTTGAGGCTGCTTGGTAGTGCCACCTGTGCCCTTGAACCCATGTCTTATGATATGCAAGTATTCTTAATATATCACATAATTCTACATGGTCTTGTTTTTAGTGTTACTCTAGATGTGCGAGAGTATAAAAAAGGTAAAGGTACCCCTGCCCGTATGGGCCAGTCTTGACAGACTCTAGGGTTGTGCGCTCATCTCACTCTAGAGGCCGGGAGCCAGCGCTGTCCGCAGACACTTCCGGGTCACGTGGCCAGCGTGACGAAGCTGCTCTGGCGAACCGGCACCAGAGCAGCACACGGAAACGCCATTTACCTTCTCGCTATAAAGCGGTACCTATTTATCTACTTGCACTTAAGGGTGCTTTCGAACTGCTAGGTGGGCAGGAGCTGGGACCGAAAGATGGGAGCTCACCTCGCCGCAGGGATTCGAACCACCGGCCATGCGATCAGTATACTAATGTGTGATCTCAGCTATCCCAGACAAACCATGTTCGTGTACATATTTTGATATCCTGGAGGAAAACATAAAAATGAGATGTGGACAGTTCGTAGTTACTCAGAACAGGTTCTCACTCAGGCAAACACGCACACCTGAAACAATATCTATAGATACTTCCAAGTAACCCAAAACAGATTGCATCATACACTTCCAGAACACGTCAACACATGCGCTGGAGACTCTTGAAGACGTTCCTGTCTGTCCCAGTGTCCATCTGAATTGTCTGGTTTAGAGGAGGAGAGGTTTCTGGGAGAAGAATGAGCAGACTTGCAACCTAGAATAGTAAACTGCTTTGCTGTTCAATTTCACTAGTACTCAATTTCATGTGTATATAGTTTGTGCTCACTGTAAATGTTTGATCTACTATAAATTTTTATTGCACACATTTCTGCATTCCATTAAGTTGATATAAAAGCTATAAAAGGTATTCCTTAGGCACTACCCCCTCATCTAAAAAAACCTCCTTTCTTAAAAAGCGGGCAATTGTACTGTATTATTTTAATGGTTCACAGTACAGCTGTATTCAGCATAAACTTTGACTTGCATAACTGCAAATTTTAGGAAAAAGAAGAATGCCAGTTTCAGGTTTCCAGCAGTTGTCCACAAATCCCTCTGAGCATAAACGACTACATTTTGTAGATTACCAACCAAATATATATATATATAGTTTTATAGTGTTCAATTATGCTGAAAGCATATGCTTGGCACTTTTAGCGTTGCTGTCTTCCAACCAAGTCCTTGAACAATCAAAGACTGCTGAGGGGTGGACAGGCTTTGTCTGATCCTTGGCACTAAAGGCTGTAGATGAGAAACTTTCCTCCTGCTAACTTCTGTAAGTTAGCTGACCTTAAGGTCCAAGGCCAGTTTTGAACAACATTTTCCCCAGCAGCCCACCCATTGTTCAGAAGGGCCACCTGACCCTCCTGAAATGACTGTTGTATGAACAAAGTATCCATACATTACAAGAAAAGAGCAAGGTTCTTTAATAAGATCATGAGGCTTGCGGGGTGGAAATCAGATGGTTTGATGGAATTGCATTAGAAGCTACATATATGAAATGGAAATCACATCAACAGGTTTAGGTAAGGTCAAGCAAATAAGCCCAAATCAGTAATGACATATCGGTCTCTGAACAAAACTGACTCATGCAAGGCTACTGGAATTTAATGTAATACAGTATTTGACAAATCCAGGATTTATTTTTAAAATGTAGTATGGCAACTCAAGTTACCTCATTGTCAGGGCAAGTCAGCTTTGCAGTTCCACTATACAACTAAGCATAAAGAAGTGCAAAAGAAGCACGAGTTTCATTTATTGGGAATGAGTTCTGAACGTATGTGCAAGGGCTCATGCATTTATTCATATCACCATTCTACTATAAATCTTTAACCAGCACAACAAAGCTGTATTATGAGACTCTGGCTCATTTAAGAACTCTGCCTAAACCTCTAGATTTCATCTTACTTTTTTCTAGTATGGTTCCTAGGCATGGATTAGATAAAGTACACATAGACTAATTCTGTGCCAAGCTGGCAAATTATAAATAGAATACATTTGTCTTTTTCTTCTTGCATTACCAATAAAATCAAGGTGGACACTTATTGGGAAGAGGTTAGTGGTGACAAATCCCCGTCCAATTAATCTTAATTATAGGACTATTGCATCAGAGCCTTCCCCAGAAAACAATAGGGGAAATAACATAAATTATGTTGATGCTATAATCTGATACAGTGGTGGGCTGGGGATGGGGACAAGAGGGCCACATATTTGCATATTAAAGTACAAAAGTCAATATGGTGTTTTAATATTTTTTTTGTTATTTCCATACAGTCTGCAGGATATGGGCATAATAAATAAGCACTGTTTTCCCCACTAAACCTTGGCCATCATTTATTATCAACTGATCATTTATAACTTGTTCTTGTATTTGGTTTTGGGTAGCTTCTTCTATTGAGTAAAATTAAGTCATTCAGCTTGCAATCCTATACCAGCTTATCTGAGATGAGAAAGCCCTAATTAATTCAATGGTACTAATTTCTGAGCAGACTTATAGAGGATTGTACTGTACATTGTCCTTAGTTAGGGATCCATATTCCACATGTCATTGTGGTAAACTGTTTTTAAAGCTGAGGAGCATATTGAGAGGCACACTTTCATACCCTCCAACTTTTCTCCGATGAAAATAGGGACATCCTAGTCAATAATAATAATCCCTTGCCAATCTGACTAGGTTGTCCCAGCCACTCTGGGTGACTTCCAACATATATAAAAACATAATATAACAGGGCTGCCTTCAGATGGCTTGTGGGGGTCGGATAAGTCCATATCCTCCAATACTTCTCCAATGAAAATAGGAACGTCCTAAGGAAAAGCAGGACATTCCAGGATCAAATCAGAAACCCGGACAGCTTCTGTAAATCTGGGACTGTCCCTGGAAAATAGGGACACTTGGAGGGTCTGCACTTTGTTTTGGCATGAGAATCTGTTGTCCAGTACTTGGGCCCATATATGGTAATTTCTTTGGCTCCTGTGCCATAGCTGTCAACTTTTCCCTTTTCTTGCGAGGAATCCTATTCAGAATAAGGGAATTTCCCTTTAAAAAAGGGTAACATTGACAGCTATGCTACTGTGGCTACCCTACATTCCTTGATTCTTTAAGGTAGAATAGAGATTCTGGTAGATGGTAATAGCCGAAACTGAAGCAAGACAGAGAGGGAGTTTTGACAGAAAACAAAAAGGCACCTCCATCCACATTACTTTGAGAGTTTAAATGAAATGCAGTCACTAGACCCTGTATCATCCTTTCCTCTTCCCAATGGATTATCATGCTCCCTTTTCATTTTTCATATATCAAAATAGCTTCATTTGTTTACATGTACGCAATATTTTCTGTGCTGTTTAAAAAAGCAGATTGTCTTGTAAAGAAGCACATATTGTGTGCCTGTGTTTGTGCACTGATAGAATGAAGCAGGGGGCATCTAAATCATTTTTGCTTAAGACAACCAAGCCTGCTTTCTGCTTATATTCTGACTCTTCCTGATGGTCCCCTCTTTTGAAATCCCTGAGCAGTTTTAAAACAGCTGCTTGTCGTTTTTACTGTTGGCATGTTGTTTTCCAAAGGCATCTGTCACAAAACAATGAAAACAAAGAAGATCCCCCTTTTTAATCATCTTTTCCAACAACTACATGTATAGGATTTAAAAACAGGCCAGAACCTTCATATGAATGAGATAAGAGTAAAAAGTAGTTGAGTAGTTCCCATATATTTATTTATTTAAGTTTGTTCCTCATACAGACCCCAGATGCCCACAGTTTGCAATGTGAATGACTGAGTCATCAGATTCAGCTCAACATTGGTGTTGTGTTGTGCAGAACTTGTAGTAAAATAGTGAAATTGAGACCCAGCATATGGCTATCTGGTTACTTACTGTACACAGAATGTTCTCTGTCCAGATAACAGAGAGGGGGTGAAGATTCTTGGAACAGTGTCGTGGAATAGTGAATAAACTTTGGAGTTTTCCAAAACTATTCATCAGGCTGAATATTAAAATGTGAGAGTGGGGGGAGATCAGAGGGTAATTTTTTTGTGAACTAACAGGCCATCATTTAAACCAGGGATGGGAAACTTCTAGCGCTCCAGCTGTTGTTGAACTTCAACTCCAATTATCCCTGACCATTGGCCAAGCTGTCTGTGACTGATAGGAATTGGAGTCCAACAGCATCTATCGTGCCATAAATAATACATTGGTGTAGGAAAAAGTAAAAAGCCTAACTGGATTATGCCCTCCTAGGTCCTTTGCAAGTTTGAGGTTAAACCGAGAGATGGTGGCTGAAGAAGCACACAACGACCTATTCCTCATTTTTGAAAATACGAAATCCAGCAGTTATCCAATTATGTCTCCAGGACAGCATGGAGCATCATCATTTTTGCAAACTCAGCACAGAAAACTGATTGATTGCTTTAAATGTTCAGCTCGATCCACTTTGAAGGAGCAGAAATAAGAGGATTTATTTTCTTTTTTAAAAAATGAAAACTCATCTCCATTAGATCAAAATGAAATAGAACAGAATAAAATCAGACAAAAGACATTAAATCATTTCGCTTTCTGCCAGGCTAACTCAACCCTGTCCCACCCAAAGAAAAAAACAGGACTCAAATGAAGGTTTTACAATGGTTCCATGGTTCAGTTGTTCATGCTGATATTGGCAAGTTTCTGCTGGAAACACAATCCATGTGTGCTTTTGCTGTTTGAACATGCTGTATAGATGGTAGTATTAAGGAAGAGTCCACAGGCCACTAAGCATACATAAGGCTGCCACCAAAAGCAGTCGCCCTGTGCTTCCTCTTATGATCTTCCCTGTAATGCCTAGTAATACAAACCAGAAGGCATACTGCCATTATAGTTACAGATAGGTAGCCGTGTTGGTCTGCCATAGTCAAAATTAAAAAATCCTTCCAGTAGCACCTTAAAGACCAACTAACTTAGTTGGTCTTTAAGGTGCTACTGGAAGGATTTTTTTATTTTGCCATTATAGTGTGAGTTTTCTACTCCGGCTGCTATTTGTAGCCTGTCAAATGTAATGATTCTACTAGACATTACCAGGGAAAAGAGTAAGAGGCTACCCAAGCTATGTGTGTTCTGCAGCATGAAGCCTCAGCAACCTTAGGCATGGTGTATGTTGTATATAATCTCTTTAGGACTCTTTAGGTCAGAGCTAACATTGTGTTCTCTGCTGGCAGTAAAGACGCTGGAGCACTACTCTGATAATAGGTTAGAAAATAGGCTGACGTAATTTGCACCATCTGAAGTTTCTACTACTAGGTAATGGTAACCTAGTCTCAAAGGGACAGTCACCCAGTCTGTGACTGGCAGTCAAACAGTCCTTGTATGGGCAATCTCACCAGGTAGCCATCCTGTCCACTATAGCAACCTGAAATTCCAGGCATAGTGATAAATTAAGGATCTAATCTCAGGTTGTGAACCTGAGTGATCACAGAAGATAACTTCATCAGAGATAACCTCTCACACCACCAGCAGCCTCTACAACATGCAAATAATTAAGTTATTATTCCAGGTCCTATTGGGGAAAGTGTAAAGAAATCTGTACATGGAGGAAGAAATTTAAACCTTGCTTTCTGACTCTGCCCACAACTTGCATGAATCAATTGTTTTTCCTGAACAGTGTCACATGCATGTACACCCTGAAATCCTTAGGAAAAGTGGGCAATTTCCCATCAGTATACTCTGAGAACTTTCTAGTAGGACATAGAGGACATTTGGCCCCCAGACTTGAGATTCTTCACCCATGATCATCATCAGAGCACACTAGTTCTTATAGCTCTCTAGGCAAGATCAAAAATTTACAATTCTTTAGGCTGAAGGCTTGCTGGCAGTTACAGCCTTAGGGCTTTTGGTGATGGCATTTCTTGAAGTCGGAAACAAGGCTATAACAGTCCTAATACTGCACCCCACTTTCCCACTTTGTGACAAGGGTGTCTTCCTTGAATTGATAGAAATAGACAAGGGTGTCTTCCAATCCTCCCCACTGAAATCCTGCACACAGTTACCTGGGAGTAAGTCCTACTGAGCTCAGCAAGGTTTAATTCTGAGTAGGCCTTGCACTGTGAGTCTCAAACAATATTCTGGACCCTATTGATTTCAGAGGAACTTAAGTTCATCTCTGGGTGCCCCTGCCAAATGAGCTGTGGCAGGTGGTTAATTGATATAATTTTCTATGTTGCTATGGTATGCCCTCTCCAGAGAGGCTCACTTGGTACCCACGTGATGATCCTGTAGACCACCAGGTGAAATGCCTTTTTATTTTCTCAGGTGTTTTAAACTCTGAAGAAATTTCAGTGCTTTTTCAAATGCTGTTTTATGTGGTTTGCTGCTGGTGGTTTTATATCTTCTGTTTCTGCTTTTTCTTTTCATTGTGATTGTTACAATTTTGTGTTCACCACCCTGAAGACATTAGTTGTTGCCTGGTATACACATGTAGTTAATGAAATAAATAATAAAGATATGCCAAATGGGCCATAGTGTGAATGAGCTAGACTTATTGAGAAGGTGGGGGCAGGAAACAGAGGTGGTTTCTACAAATTAAGAACCTTTCTCTACAATTTTCCTTTAAACTCTTTATTCTGCAAACGATATTCTTTGCCCTGCATTAAAGTATATAAGCAAATTAAATTTTAATACAGCAGAACACTACCCAAAACATTAAAATTAATTATTCAAATTCAATCTGTAATCCAATTTTACAGAAAGAGTCTCAGCATAGCATTTTCACCATCAAAGCAATTTGATTTCTTTAAAAAAGAAAAAAAAGAATCTCAGCCTTGAGGTGAGTATTTGTTGGGTAATTTGGTGTTATGTATTTTTACGTGACTGGCTCCATATTGTGCAACAGACTCAAGAAAGAAAACATCATAAGACAGGCCAATAAAAGCATTGCCCAAGCACTCACTTGTAAAATTTGTTGTTTTGAGCACAGCAGTGAAGTAAATTAATCAGAATGTGGAACGGGTATAAATGGCTGCCTTGCATTCCTGTTATTTGAATATTAATTATTTTATAGCTTAAAACTTAGTGTCACATAGCCTGACAAACTTGGTTGTAGCTGTCTGCTGGGATTTTACAGCTCACAAACTGCCATTAACTATCCCCATTAAACTCATTGAAATGTTTTTAACAGGATACTTAGTATCCAAGATAAACAATAAGTACTTGAAGACTTCTATATTATGTAAATAACATGAACTGGGTCCTAGGGAAACCTAATGCTGTATGTATCTGCTTTAAGGAATAAAAGGTAATTGTTAAGCAAAATAACGTAAAATATTCTGAATATTCTTGAAGCACTGCCTTTTGTAGGGTGCCACTAAAACATACAGAGTGGAGAAGACAAGGGCAGAACTGTCTTCTCAGATCCCAGCATGACACCACTAAGCTAAGTAGTCCATTGATTCCTCCTGAATATTTCCAGGTATTGAGCAACAACCAAGATTTTGGACTAGACCACATGGATCTGAGTCTTTTTCTCTAGATTCCTTCCCCACCTCTTTGCATCCCTTTCAGCTTCCTTGCCTACCAGTTCAGGCCCAGTGCAGGGCTCAGCATAGTCAGGTACCTTCAGAGAGCCTGGAAACTCAGAAGGCCCATCACTGATCCTGCCAACCCATCAGAATCACTGGGGCCACTTGCCCCTGCCGCCCATGGAATGGCACTGTTGCTGCTTTTTCAACAACTGACAGTCATTCACCCGGGTGATGGTGTCAGAGCTTTTTAATGAGAACGCAGCTTGTTCTGTTGAGTTCTCATAGCAACATCCCCAAATGCAGTGCCTGTAACAACCCCAGCCCCTTCACCATCTGCCCAGTGGAGCCCTACCACAGCATGAAAATGCATATTTCTTCCTTTTTAGTTAACTCCCAAAGGTTTCCTTCTTTATTCACCAGATCACGTTAAAGAAAGTTCATCAGTTCTCTTTTCCTCTCTTCTTCCTCTTTGGCTCATCATCTTCCCCTCATCATTGTCTCCACCCCTTCCACTTTTGGAATAGCTTTTGTACTTGTGCCTTGCAATGAAGTGAGGTTAGGTTGATGCTTTGCTTCGCTCTTAAAAGGCTCTCTTTTCTTGGTGAAGTCCTAAAGTCTTAACTGTGCTGCCCCTTTCAGAAAACCTTGCTGTGATATTCCATTATCTGGAACTCACAGTAGCTGATATTAATTATACCAACATGTTAGTTTGCTAAGCTAGCTCTGCCAAATGAATACTAGTCTGTCCTTTGGCAGGAACAGAGTCGGGAACTACAGAGGAAATGGTTCTCCCATTACCACCCATAGCTTCCCTATAGTCCCTAATCAAGGAACAACTCACAGAACATAGAATCAAGTTCAGAATGCCAGGTAAGCATGGTAGCAAGCAAGCATGGTAGCATATCCATCTGCTTTTGCTAATGTTGAGGAAGTTATCTTACATGAGGCCAGACTGTTTGCCCACCTACAGCAATGCTCCAAGGTCACAGGCAGAAATCTTTCCCTACCGCCAGATCTTTTTTTACTGGAGATAGCAGGCATTGAACTTGGAACCTTTTGCAAACTAAGCATGCACTCTACTGCTGAGCTATGGCAGCATTCCCTGCAAAGATGCTTTCCTCTTCTCACTTTTGCATGATTGTCCTGGCTCCTCTTCCAAAGCAAAAGTCTTGTTCCTAGACAAATATGTCTTAGACCAAGATGGGAAAGACATAGTATTAAACAATAAGGTGCCTCTGAAAACATTCCAAGCCTAGGGATTTATTTTCATTGCCAGAAGAGAGCTTTCACACTAAAACCCTATCCTTTCGTTATTTTAGCAGCCTAATTTAGGGAGATAACATTGATGTTGCTATTGTTAAACCATTAGAGCCAGAAACTCTTGCTGATCTACTGTAAGTGATCCACAATCTACCAGGAGATCCCAATCTACCCACTGCAGTCTAAAAGATGAAAGCGATGAGGCAGGAAAGCATTTGATAAATTAGTCATGAAGATACATCAACTAGCAGACGCCGTTTTTGAGAAGAGTGATTGATTCAGTTAAGTGCCTGAACAAAATCACTGAAACAGAGTATCTATTTCGGTGGCAGGAAACATGAAACTGAGAGCGTAGAGCTGGATACCGATTGTGAGCATAAACATAGAAATAATGCCATATGCATGATATTTACAAGGATATTATGTATTTGTGTGCCTAGTAGTTATTTTTTTCTAAGTTTTTTCTAGGATGAGTGTAGTCTTGTGTCGATGGTCTAGCCTTGCAAAGTAACCATGATCCATTTTATGTCTTACTATCAGCTAACATAGAAAAATAATTTAATTCATGTTCCAGAACTTGGGCATTGCCAAAGCCTATCTGCATCACAGTTGTAGTGAGTGGGTGGTGTCCATCTTCCTGTGCTTGTTAGCAATTCAAAATGTTGATTGGAATATCCCTGGACCAGAGTATTCTAGGGCAGGAGTGGTCAGTGTTGTTCTCTCCAGATGTTTTAGACAACTCCCTTCCCCTCTGACCAATGGCCTGAGTGGCTGGGGTTGATTGGAGCTGTAGTCCACAATGTCTGGAGGGCACTACATTGGCTATCACTAGTCATATATTTTTAATAATAATAATAATAATAATAATAATAATAATAATAATAATAATAATAATAGTAATAGTAATAATAATAATTTTTATTCAAGATTTTGTTGGTTTACAAAAGTACATGCCTTGTCTCTTTTTTCAGGTTGTAGAATCTTTTTCTTTGTTTCTTTTTACATTTGAAGTGAGACGTTAATGTTGCATGCGGAATAAACTAGTCGTGTTTTTTGAGATGATGTTGGTCTGCAGTGACCACATTCATTGTCTTCCTCCAGCTCCCTCTCTCTCTTCCTATTCAGCTAATGGTTTTATGTCACTGATAGAAATGCCTTCCAATTGAACTTAACCGCTATAACCATATAAAGATATTGTAGCAACATAATAGCACAGTCAAAGATTTAACTATGGCCATAGAAAAAAGGAAAGTTATTGCCTCTTCTCCATTATTGGAATCGTATTTCCATGTTAAAGGCTACTGACGCTGCCTATCTACAATACATGGGCCATATTTGCCTAGAAACAGCGTGCCATGACTATGAGTCATTCCTTGCTAATCACTATTTATCACTGCAATTAGCAAAGCAATCTTCAATGTGCCAGCAACATAAGGTTCATTCAGAATTTATAGAGTACAGATCAGCCAGAAGTCTGGCATCCCAATCCTAAACACATTTGGCCGAAAATAAGAGCCTCTGAGTTCAATGCAACATATTTCAAAGTAAGAGCCAATTCACAAGGCAACCTTCTAGCTCCCCCCCCCCTTTGTCCTTGGTAACTTAAAGTTCCACAGCATGCGGATAGTTGCAGGTGACCATTTGTATAGGAAAATGCATAGGAAAACCATTCCACAGTGTTGCTAAAATGATTATGGAAAGCTGTATTTAAGGCAGCAGCCTTAGAGAGGTGGGAACCTATCACTAGCTATTGCTACTGTTGCTGGTTCTGGCTCCTCTTCCATTTATTTGAACATGGAACTTCCCTGGTAATGTAGAAGAGGACACAATAGGCTAAACAGGGTTACACAGGTGAAGGCAAATGGACTCCCCCACCACTGGCCTGTGGCTTACCTTCCTACAGTCACTCACCCCAAACCAATCAATGTCCAATAGCCAAGATGACATCTGATTCTGGAGCCCAGCTGAAAGGCAGAAGCCTGAAAGGAGGAGCTATAGGGAGATAGGTTAAGGGTGACAGGTGCAGTGGCAGACCTCGGGGTCTCAAATTTCAGTCATGTCCTGTGTGATGCTAAAATGGGGGGGGCCTCTCTCACTCCATTTTTATTAATAGTTGTGCCATCCCTGGTGGCACCCCTGAAGCCCCATGCCCAGTGCAGCCAACCCACAGCGCTCCTCGAAATCTGCCTCTGACAGGTGTTCTTCGCTCCTTAGCCATAAGCACAGGGAGAGGGGATATTTTGTTCTTGAGAGGAAACTGAGGCAGGCAGAGGGGAGATATGGACCTGGAGAAGGAAACACGGGGGGGGGGGTTGATGAGCAGAGGAAGCAAGGATTTACCTGCTTGTATATGTGTCTAAATCACAGAGCCTAGGGCTTGCCAATCAGAAGGTTGGCAGTTTGAATCCCTGCAATGGGGTGAGCTCCCGTTGCTCGGTCCCAGCTCCTGCCAACCTAGCAGTTCAAAAGCACGTCAAAGTACAAGTAGATAAATAGGTACTGCTCTGGCGGGAAGGTAAATGGCGTTTCCGTGCGCTGCTCTGGTTTTCCAGAAGCGGCTTAGTCATGCTGACCACATGACCCAGAAGCTGTACGCCAGCTCCCTCGGCCAGTAAAGCGAGATGAGCGCTGCAACCCCAGAGTCATCCGCAACTGGACGTAACGGTCAGGGGTCCCTTTACCTTTACCTATACGACAAATATACATTGCAGGCATTTAAAATGTGTGCTTTTCTTGGGGACTAAATTCAAACAATTTTAGACAAGGCAACATTTAAGATCTCATCTTAGAGTATTGGCTTAGAAATAGCACTATGAATCAAGAGGTGTCCAGTTCAAGTGTCATCTTAAGCATAGCACTCTCCCTTATGATCAGTCGCCCATGTGCACTATGATTTGTCACATGTGCAATAATGCTGATCTACTTCACAGGGCAATCAAAGGGATTATTGTTAACCTTTGCTTTGAACACTGTGAATAACTAGACAAGTGCTACAAACCGCTATTATTAAGAGATGGGAGATTTAAAAGATTTTCTTTTAAAGTGACATATCTCAAGGACAGTATACAAGTTTCTTAGCTGAATTCAAGTAAGCAATTCCATTAGTGAGAGGATGGGCTCTTGTTGTGCAATGGTACTTACCCTCCCTTCATGCCTCCTATGCTTTCCCCAAATTTGCTCTGGGGGAGTCTGGAGAACTCCAGAACAGCATAAAAGAGGAGCGAAAGGAAGGTCGTTCCTTCAGGCAAGCAGAAAAGCTTGTGCTGATAGAACTTTTGTTGTAGCATGATGATGAATTCTTCACAAAATCCTAGTGCATTCTTTTTCACCAAGCAAGAACATAAATCTGGCTGTTTTTTTTATATTATGTCAGCTGCAATCTTTTCAAAGAGATCAAGGTAAAGCTGGGGGTGGAGGTTCCAAAAGGGGTTCATGAAGAGGGCTAGCAAATGGGTGAACTGTATTACAGACCCTCAGAAAGAAATAAAAAACTGTTAGGCAGGCAGGTTGTGGGGTAAAAGTGTGTCAGCTTCCCCTTGGGCTGATGTGATATGATTCGACACACCTTTCTTGGGAAAGGTGTGCGGGAGATGTTTTTATTTTGATCCAATGGCACAGCAATGAATTCATAATATGTAACTGGGGCATCTGCTTCTGTAAATACATTTAAAGTGCATAAAATGAACATAATTTATGGAAATATTGCCTGAGTTGATGATGTTAGTAGGAGTGTGTCAACTTTCAAGAGAGCCAACATTTTACTTTGCATTCCTTGCTTTAATTTTCCTTTGATAGCACTTACTGATGTGTCTGCAACTCATGAAATAGACTGCATAGTGTTATATTAAGGAAGAAACATAACGAAACTCACTAAGTTTTCTTTTCAAAATGTCAAGAGTCCTTTGCTTTAGTCCTCAAGGATCCCTGTATGTCAACCACAGCATTTAAATAAGGTTAACTTTTTAGAGGTTTAGGCCTTTGTTCAATAAATAATTTGTAAAGTGGGGTTCTAACTTTCTGGGTGGTGTAAGTGAAGGTGATGTAAGTTATATTAAGAATAATACTGCACAAGTCATCAGCACAAATGTATTTTCAGTCCCTGAGCATGGGTTTATATTGTCATTTCAATAAGGTTGCTATGTTGCATTCATGCTTATATTGATTTTCAAAGCAACCTCAATTGTTTGATTGCCATAATGAGCTATTTCTAGAGCAATTTAGTTTTGAAAGCTGGTGCTCAATGCATAACGTATGGTGACAGGACTGAGTCACTAATAGCAAGTATGAGAGTTCCTTGATATGCAGGCAGGGGCATCCCAATGCATTATTCTGCCTGAACTGAAGGACAAGATGGCACCTTCCCACTGCCAGCTCCATGTAAGGAACCCAACTTGATTGGCAGTTGATTATTACACCAACACTGGCAATGGGATAACATCCTCCACCACACCTGAGACCAGCAGGTGAGCATAGGGTCTTCTTCTTGTTGTTGTTTGGCAATCACTCGTAGCTGAGTAAGATTGTTTTCCATGAATACAGTCTTAATGGTCTGTCCGTAGGTGACTGTGGAGGCCAATTCTGGATCCACAGGTCCTTCCACAGTGGGGACATAGGTTTCCAGGCAGGAGTTTGCCAAATGTGTTTTCCTTTTAGCTTGATTCTCCCTTGCGTCCTGAAATCGAGTGTCTTCAAAGTCCATGACACCTTTGGTAAAGGTTGTTCTCCAATTGGAGCGTTCGCAGACCAACGATTCCCAATTGTTGGTGTTTATACTACATATTTTAGATTTGCCTTGAGAGAGTCTTTAAACCTCTTTTGTTGACCACCAGCATTATGCTTTTCATTTTTAAGTTCGAAATAGAGTAGTTGCTTTGGAAAACTATAATCAGGCATCCAAACAACATGACCACTCCAACGAAGTTGATGTTGAAGAACCATTGGTGATCTTTGCTTCTTCCAGTACACTGACATTAGTTTGCCTGTCTTCCCAAGTGATATGTAAAAATTTTCGGAGACACCATTGCTGGAATCTTTCAAGGAGTTAGAGATAGTGTTTATATCACAAGCAGCAATGAGTCACCTTCAAGTAGATTTCAAGGCCTTGGAAAACACAGGAAAGTGGGGGCTATACAGTCTGTTACTTGTGAGGAGCCCAATGAGGAAGCTTAGTCTGGAGAGAAGAAAACTCAGCTTGCAGGCAGCCTACACAACGAAGAGCTTAACCCCACTATCTTCTCTGTGGCCTCGAGACAACATGTAGCTGTGGGAAATGCCTATACAGTGGTGCCTCACAAGACGAAAAGAATCCGTTCTGTGATTCTCTTCGTCTAGCGGTTTTTTCGTCTTGTGAAGCAAGCCCATTGACGGATTAGCGCTATTAGCGCTATTAGCGGCTTTTAGCGCCTTATCGGCTTATCGGATCAGCTGATAAGTGGCTTAGCGGCTTAGAAAAAGGGGGGGAAGGGGAAAAAAACCTGCAGGAACTCGCAAGACATTTTCGTCTTGCGAAGCAAGCCCATAGGAGATTCGTTTTGCGAAGCACCTCCAAAACGGAAAACTCTTTCGTCTAGCGAGTTTTCCGTCTTGCGAGGCATTCGTCTTGCGGGGCATCACTGTATAGTCCTCATTTGTTCTTTCATTGTTGTATTTTAGATTTGATTCGACTTTGTGTAGCGATGTATTAGAGAAGTGTACATCTCTAATACAAAGGCAGGTTGATATTTTAATCCTTAAGCAGTATTGTAAGGCTTTGATTTATATTTCCCTGTAGCCCAAGAGATCAAAAAGAGTATCAGAAAAGTACTAATAGCTTAGGGCAGACACTTTGTTAAATGCTGGATGTAGACCAGGTAAGCAGCAGTGAGTACCAAGATGAATCATAGTCTATGTGGTTGTTTACAGTAGAGCGAAATTAAATTATATGAGTGCTCTGGCTTAGTTGTTTCCATTCCCACACTCCCTATAATTTTATAGCCGTGATATATATAATTTTGTCCCTGGGGGACTTTATGTTGTTGTTGTTTTAATCCACTTTCCCTGAAGTGAATTGTGATAGAAGCAGTTGGAGTTGTTTTAAACTTGCTTTGATTTTGATTTCTTTTCCTTCCCATTTATTTTACCCATGGGTTAGTGGCAGTTGATTATACACCAAACATTCCTGTAATACTTCTTCTAGAGGGTAAAGCAAAATCATATCGATGGAGAATCTCTGTGTTCCCATAAGCCAATGGTTGATGGCAAGACCTCTCCTCCTACCAGAGGGGAGGGGTTGTGAGCGGGAGCCGGTTCCCGCTTCAGCATGGAGGCGTATTCAGCCCCCTGCATCAGTTATCCCAGCTGCCACGCCACGCCCTTTAGCCAGCCAATAGGGCTGGATTGGGGGTGGGGGGTAGCTGCAGTTAAGCAGCTGCAGCAGCACCGTGCCCCATTCTGCTTCCTGAATTCAACGGTTCACCCTCCCTTTAGGTCATATCTATGCTTTTGACCTTTTGACTTTGGTCGGTTGCCTTGGTTGCCCAGGGGGCCTGGTAGGAATTTTTATCCATTTGGCAAATTGGCACCAGCCTCTTGGTTTTTCGCCTGCCTCGTAGCAAATCGGATATTGGTGGTTAGGCACTGGAATATGTGTCGTGTGTCGGAGGGCAGGTTGTGGCCAGCACCTACCCCTCCCCTTGTTGGGTATTCCATTAAAGGGATCCGGCGGTCGTGGGTCCTGTCTGACGCCCTTGCTGGTGGCTAGGGCCATGGCACAACCCCCAGTGACGTCAGGGGAAGCTTCCAATTGCATTTGCATCAACAAGCTCCTCCCACTGGTTGTTAACCCTTGAATGACTCTCCGCTGAGTGGCGTGGAGTCATGTATAGATTGTTTGATCCAATGCCTAAGCCAATACCACTCACATGCGGTAACCAATAAAGTTGTGGCCTTATTTAGCCCATTAACCTAAAATACATGTGTCCTTGTGTCTTATTTATCTCTAAGCAGGTGGCAGGTCCTTGACTCACAAAACCATTGTCATGGCAAATAGGCAGCGATGATCAGAGTTGTGCTCCAGCAATATCTGGAGGACTTCAGGTCCACCTGCCCAAGGATGGGAGGCCTGTAGAGGTCAAGATTGTCTAAGACAACTCCACATAGAGTGCATTGGTGTATTCCAGCCTGGTGATGGAGATGAAAGCTCTATGGACCACAGCAACTCTCTCATCTCTCCGATCCATGCAGCCTGTGCTGATGCAGTACTGATAATCCAGGTTGACATAACTGTGTCAGATGAACTCCTCCCAACTCACCCACCCAGATCTCAATAATACACACCAGACTGGCACCCTCATCCACTATCAAATCAAATCAAATAATGGATGAGCATGGTATCATTATGTACAGATCAGGTGTTAAACAACAGCATGCACAGGCCAGTGGGCACAGCAAATGAACAACCCACCTTTAATTGCCTTTTCCCAGCCAGCCTACTTTCCGTAACTCAGTTGGCCATTATGTTTCTTAAGGGAAACAAACTAATTCTTCCATTTCGGCAAGTGCTTCTTGTAAGCTTGTTTGTGGTTCTAATGTGATTTTGTCACTCTTGCTTTAGAGCAACAGAAACATAGCTATGGAAGTAGGTTAAGCAGCGCATAATAATCTTAGCTGACAGACAGTAAAAGTCATTCTGCAGAAAGATTGGCTGAATGAAGCTGCCTCTGAACAAGCTATTGTTGTGTGCATGCGTGGAGAGTGTGCATGTCTAACACCTCTGTATATAATAACAGGCTCTTCCCAGCCTAACTCTAATATAAATATCTCAAAGGGCAGATTTAACCTTGTGAGCACCTGAACAGTTATTTGTGAGCACTTTAGCAGTTCAGGAACTGTGTTATCTGTCCACCTTCCTATGTTGCTTTCATCTTCTTGTTGTTATAAAATGCAGATGTCTTTTCCTGTGTGCTTTGGGCAATGTTTCTGCAAGTGCTCAGTGGTGTACATTTTGAAGTGCAGAGGCAAACCATTATGGCCCCCATAGCCACACCCTCAAGGAGTGTCTAATGTTTATCCATATATTAAAAATAATAAACATTGAACAGCAGTGCATAGGATAATACCCAATTTATGAGGATCAACTGACAATCATAGGATAGTGAGCTGATAAAGTGTGGCAAAGCAACTTGCATACTGGATTTTGATTAAGGAGACCTGGGTTCATATCCCTTATCAGTCCTGTGGTATGACTGCTGTAATGATCTCAGGCAGGCAAGCAAGCCCCGATAAGAATTAATGACTCTCTGGCAGTTTCATGTTACGTTTATTTACAAAAACACATCCAGAGCCCGGCTTCTCACCTGCTTGCATTGAAGGGAGTTGGTCAGTCTGAAACTCCACCCCGCTCACAACAGGGAGGATGCCTGATTCCCGCCCTTCCCTTCTTGCCCTTCTGTTGCACTCTGACCTTGTCTAGTCTACGAGCACAGGGACTGAGAGGCTGGCCTGCCCCCTCCCCACTTCCACTAGATACACCTTCTGTCCTCTGCTCCTCTGCTGGTTGTCTAGCAACACTCTGACTGCCTCCTAACTCTCCTGCTTCTTGAGGGCTATTTGTGTCTTCTTTGCAATAGGGGGGGGGGGTCGAGCTACCCTTTCTTGGCTCTGCCAGCCCGCTTTCTTCTGCAGAGCCAGCCTCTCTCTCACTTAGCTCAATTTCCGAGTCTGACTCTTCCCCTGCACTCGGTTGCATCACGTTCCTGACAACTGCAATCTTAGGCATAGTTACGTAGTAGGAAACTCTGCTTGATATCTATAAGAATGTATGAAGAGCCTGTTGAATCAGGACAATGGCCCATCTAGTTCAGCATCCTGTTCTCACAGCAGCCAGCCAGATGCCTGTAGGAAGCCTGCAAGCTAGACATATGTGCATCATCACTCTGCCCACCTGCAGTTCCCAGCAACTTTTCTGACTCTGCAAACTCCACAATACTGTACACAGCATACAGTGTTCCAAATGTGGTTGCACCATAGATTTGTGTTAACAGTGTTATGATAGCAGTTTTTATTTTTAGTTCCTTTCCTAATGATCGCTGTTGAACTTAGCAACACTTTATCTGGGTTGACATGGTTAGGATTGTAGCCTCATTCTCCAAGTTCATCCTAAGCAAACATCATTATTTTCATATTGCTACTCATGGGGAAAGAAGTCTAGGTATAGTTGTCATATCAGTCCATTTACAGCAGCAGCAACAACCACCCACTTCCAAAAAATTTCAGTGCATGTTCCAGATGCAACTCTAAAACAAACTAAGCCAAAAAATATATAAACCTTAAAATAATTGCAAAGTAGCTTAAACATAGAATCCATTTTTATTAGCATTATTTACCAAGGAATCAAGCACCCAGAAATAACACCATGATTATTTTATCATTATTTTAGCAGCTAATAAAAATGCTAATTTGCTGATGAGAGACATATGGATAAAGGAAAGTCAACTGCAACCCATTAAAGCCATAGTGAATGCTAAGAAGGAAATCGTCTCTCTCCCCACACCCACCCCCAGTTCCTTGATAAGACTGGCAATACCAAAATAAAACTGCTTCCGAGCTCTGCTTTAGCACTTGGATTAGTGAGTCACTTTAGTTTGGGGCTTCCTTTCCCACTTTCAGAAGTGGCTCACCTGCAATTCTAGCTTTCTGACAGCCGTGCTACTACCACTTGCCCCGAGGCAGGCAGGGAAGAGGATGGAGCTCTGTGGGCACCAGCAGCGTAGCGTGGGTTGTCAGCACCCGGGGCAAGGCAAGTAATTTGCGCCCCCTAACCCCTAACCTGCCGCCGCTGCCAGCTTCTTCTTGCTGCTGCCTGGGCTGGTCTGGTGTGGTTCTCTCCCGCGCTCAGCGCTGCACTGGGCGGCCGCTGCACTGTCCCTCCCCCAGATAGTCCCTTGCTCTCTCTCCGCACCGCACACCTGGCACCCACCCCCTCCACAGTGGGCGGCGACCCAGCGGCTCGGATCGGATTCGCACAGCCAGCACTGCAGTGAGAGAGAGTGAGTGAGCCAGGTAGGGGCAGAGAGCTGCGAGTGCGAGCACGCCTCCCCCCAGATGTTGCGCCCGGTGTGGCCGGCTCCCCCTGCACCCCCCACGCTACGCCACTGGTGGGCACACCAGCAGAACCAGTCAGTTGCTCCTGCAAAGGCAACTGTGCCATGTCAGTGGCACCACTTTTGGGAAGCTAGCATTGCAGCTATGCCCACCAGGTGCATCACTTCTGCTCACCTTAGTTCAGATACTCAGGTTCTGGAAATCTGAGGCCACACTTTTCTCCCCATTAACTACAATAGGGAAATCAAGAAATGGCTATAATTTCTTTATGCTTTGCCAGAGGATGAGGCCTGCCAGATTGTAGACAAATAGGTGCAGTGGGGCCTGTACTGGGCAGCTTTAGAATTTCAAAGTTTAAAAAAGTACAGGTGACAACTTTTTATTACTTGGCAGAATTGGATGGAATACATAGGTACAACTTTTCCCCCTGAGTGAATGAAGAGTGCCAAATGTAGGGGAAGATATTTTTGTGTAAGTGGATCCCTTAATATTTATGGAGCTGGGTTGTTTTTTTAAGGACTTGTTTCTCTCCTCCCATCGTTTTGTAGCCCAATTTTATGAGCATGACAAAGATTGTAGAGGTGCCCCTAGGTAGGTAGGTAGGTAGGTAGGTTCCCTGCAAAATTTCAGGATAGTGAGCTTTGATAAATAAAAAACAGCAGGGTGTGTGTGTGTGTGTGTGTGTGTGTGTGTGTGTGTTGATGAATTGGCACCAAAGTGACAGAAAGTACCTCATCCTTAGTGTAGTGGAGAAAATATATGGAAATGTCCTGTAGTATTTGGGCATAGATGTGCACTATATAAATGTACTGTAAGGAGAGCCTTTAAAACTTCAGCCATTCTTCAAACAGATTCCCTTTCCTGCACATGTGTGTGTGTGTGTGTGTGTGTGTGTAGGTTAAATTAAAAAACAAGGAGGGGGACACATTTCTGCCCTTCCATCTCCATCCTCCTCTGCATGGTCAAGGTGACTGTGCTGCAGGGAAGCCTCCTTCTGACTAGCTGACTAGCCATGGGTCAATGAATTCAGCAGTCACTATGACCAAGCAAGTATCATTGAGATAATTGCAGTTTATGTTTATAGGAATGTGTCTTTAGTCACTGCTAGCTGTTCACAAGACTGCCAGTGTGTGTCTTGCCAGCTATGTGCACACAAGGAACATTTGCTTCAGAAACATTTATAGTCCACAATGGGAAACACTGTCTGTGGGTGGCTTTGCTTTACTAAATCCTTGCAATCAAATCCCTGCAATCAGATGGGCATAATAATTCATCTTGTCAGAATGAATTACATAAATATTGTAAAACATTTATGCACCAGAAAGCACGGCAAAAATGCTGAAAATGACATTATGGAAATAAGTCAGAAAAGCAATCTGAAGATCATGGAAGTTCTCATCCAGGATTAGAAAAATGATTTAGCATGGGGTGGAGTGGCAAATTCATTCCAAGCTATTTATTTCAGTGTGCCTTATTCTGTGACTAAATGTTGGAAGTTTTGTGCAAACCAATGTGATTGATAATAATTCTAATAAAAACTGCATTCATTTACTATATCAAACGTGACAATGAATTTCACACATTACTTTCAGTATTATTTTGCCCATTTGTATTAGATCTTCTGTGACCTGGCCAAGAAAGAAACTCTAAACCTTTTTTGAAAATGAATTTGAGAACTCAAAACATTGTAATGTTACCATTTTGTATTTTTTTTTTGTTTTTTTGTTTTTTAGATTGATCTTCTTGTTCCTACAAAGGTGACGGGCATAATTACTCAAGGAGCCAAAGATTTTGGTCATGTACAATTTGTGGGCTCCTATAAACTTGCCTACAGCAACAATGGAGAGCACTGGACCATATATCAGGATGAAAAGCAAAAAAAGGATAAGGTGAGGTAATGAGGCAATTGATATTTGGAAAGCATTTTTTTATAGAAAGCTGCTACATCCCTGGTAATCACAGAGCTAGTAGCCTGCAGGTTAATGTCTGCTGTCTGCTTTATAGGATGTTCATGCCAAAGGGTCTATGGCTAAAAGTCAAGGTGAACAGAAAGAATCGATGTCGTTATGCACCAACATTTATAGATACTTCAGTTTTAGTTGCAGAAATGTGTCAAATTTAAAGCTGTTAAATGGAGAATATATTTTTATATGTATATCATCAAATGCACTTAAAGGAAAACGTTTCATTTTCCGATTTTAAAATTCACTTTTATCCATGGTAAAATGGTTCATAAAATATGCAGGGGTCACCTGGCTTCCTGGGCCCCCTTGGCACATTTGCAAACTTGAGAAACTGTTGTGGGTACCACACACACACACCACACTTGAGCCACCTGCCCACCTACACAACTTCCCTGGGCTGCTGCCCACACACTCATTCACCTGGGCCACCCCCCTGCCTGCCTCTGTCTCTTCATCACCCTCCCAACACAGCTGTGATGGCCCAGCAGCAAGTGAAAATAATTGTGTCATCATACTGTAGTTTACAGCAGCCTCTGTTGGTAGCCACATGAACTATTGTGTGAAGGCACACTTACATTTTTATTATATGCAAGATAATCAATACAATACTCTGCCTTCAGGACATACTGTATAGTTCCTGCCTTGCCTGTTTATACTTCAAACAGCAAGGAAATGCACTTAGCTCTCAAATCTGTGGGAGATCTGAGCTAAACATATAATTGAAATCCCAACACAGGGTTAGAAATATATCGCCTGATGAGAGTACACATTTCTAAGTTACATAAGCTTGATAACCACTATATTGCTTCATTGGTGTTCAGTACTGAGTAGATTGAAGGAAGTTTATCAGTCAGAGGGGAATTACTAGATCAAATGCCATCATAAAAATGCCGTCTGTTTGCACATGTGGTTGAGATCTAATAAGAAATGTCATGACCCGCAATTCCACTGGAATCATGCTAGGATATTTAAGTGACACTACCAAGCAGAAAGCAATAACTTTCTGGAAAAAGCTTTTCCCAGAATCTATCTATCTATCTATCTATCTATCTATCTATCTATTTATTTATTTATATTAAATTTCTATACCACCCTTCATATGAAGATCACAGGGCAATTTACAATATAAAAACACAAAAATGCATAATCTAAAATAACAGTCACTGGAGCACAGAAAAAAATGGTCCTACCCAAAATTTCAGAGTGGATCTGTAAAGTCTAGGGCAAAATGTGGATGCAGAAACTGACAGCATGCATCTGTCTCAAGAAAGACACATTTTTTCTCAAAGTTGGGTATGAGTAATTAGGTTAACTTTTTAACTATATCAAAGTGAGTCAATCACAAAATAGTTCTGTTATAATCCATATTATTTTTATATGTCATAAGCAATGAAAATTCATAGGCGGAAAACTGGTATTCATGAACATCTCTGAAGACTTTTGAATTCTATTCAAACTAGCCTGGTGTGCAACTGTTTTTCTAAAGAGGAAGCAGTTCTCTTCCTTCTCGAGCGATGGACGCCGTCTTGTATTATAGCAGCACTGCCAGTTAGCCATTCTTCCCAGATAGCACTCAGCTGGAGCAAGCTGTGTAGTAGAGTTGACCTTCAAATCATCTACCCCCTGCAGTGATGGTGAGCAGCAATCAAATACAGTTTTCATCTACCATTATCTTCTGAGAATTCCTAAAGGGTTTCAGACAGTCTGGCCAGCTATACAAACACAAGTCTAATATTGACCATAGCATGACTCCCTACCATGAATTAATTTCATGTGTGTCCCATCTTTTCTCCAAGATGCTCCTCACAATTTTTTCTTTACTTAGCATCCTTTGAACTACATTAGGCTAGTCCAAGTTGGCCAGCTGAGCATCACACCTGAGCAGGAATTCGAGCATGGATTCAGACTTAGCATTCTAGCCATGGGCTAGAAGAAAGGTTAACATTGCAATGTAAGTAGTAGGGGTATCATGTATACACTTAAGATTAATGTTTTGTTGGTAGCCGCCCAGAGCGGCTGGGGCAACCCAGTCAGATGGTTGGCATATAAATACAACAGCAGCAGCAACAACAAGAAGAATAAGAAGTTGTTAGAGATGGCAGATGACCTTTCTATATACGGATACAAGATTTGAGGGCTTATAATAGTGGCTTTACATGCCCCTGAGTTATCTAGTTTGAATTAAAGCCTGAGTCAAATGAAAATTCCCAGTTTTCCTCCCTGCCTGCCAGATTCCCATTCCCTGAACCACCTTTCCTCTCACATGGAAAGAGAGAAGACAGCCCCTCCCTCCCATCTCCAGTGTCTGATAACGGGAGTAGAACCTAGGGATGGACAACTTGTGGCCCTCCAGATTCCATTAAAATCCAGCTCCCACCAGCACAAGCTAGCATGGGAATGATGGGAATTGTAGACCAGCAACATCTGAAGGGCCATGGGAACTCCATCCCTGGAACAGACTTTAGCAGAACTACATATTTCATCACTCTCCCTATGCACCACCACTGTTCCCACACAAGAGATAAGATATTTGGAGTATGGTGATGGAGTGTCTGGTAAAGATGGTGTTTTGTGGGATCAGGGAGTCTGGGAGGGAGGCATGGGCTTATTTTCAAATGCCAAGTTGACTCAGAAAATAAATTGACTTATTTCCACTGTTAATCTCACTCAGCTGTATCACTAATTTTAGTTTACAGGGTTTTCCTAGGGACTGTTGCTCATTTTTCCCTCTTCCTCAACTGAATGGCTGATTGCAGTATTGGTAGACCTTGGGGAACAATGAAAACGTCTACTTTAAAACATTCTGCATTCACAGTTCGATAGATACATCTTCATTGTTATTCTAAGCACAAACATTCATTTGAAGAGGGAATCTGATGCCCGACAGCTGGGAGGCAACTTTATAAGAAACTCTAGAATCCAAAAATATATATCCTTCTTACAGCTTTGAGCACATCTTTAGGTTCTTCCTGATCCATAGTTAATTCTTTGGCTTGGAATACACACATCAGTGATGTGTAATGCTCATCTTAGAAACAAAGCAAGCATTGTGACCCCCTTTTCTCTGGTTTGGATTTTAATCTGTCCTGAGGAAGAGCACCTCCCTTCCCTTCATCCATGAACCCACAACTAACCTTCTTCCTACTCTCTTGTTTGCTACCACTCTGTTATTTATTAAATTTCTATACTGCTATTCATCTGAGGATCACAGGGCGGCTTGCAGTAACAAACACAGTAACAAACAAAAACAATACTCCACCCCAATACTCTAGTATCACAAGGTTCAAGAACTGGCATCAAACTAGTTTCAAGGTTCAGCCCCACCTGATGTTGTGTAAGCCGCTTTGTGGACAGAGAGAGCATGTATGAAGTAATTTGCCCACAATTTCTACCATAACTTCACAGCCCTACATAGCAAGCTCACTTTTGAGCAAGCTCCAGCTCTGGGAGTGTACAGCTTTCCCACATCTTAGCCACATGGTTCTCTTGGGCATCTTTCCATTCTCACCACATTTGCCACATACACTAGTATTTCTGCCTTTCATAGCCTCTCCCCTCTCGCAAGAGGTGGGGACCAAAATCCCAAGACCCAACTCAAGTGGTTTAGGTCCAAAACCTCACAGAAAGAAGCTGCAGAGAGCTACCTCTTACTTTGCCCCAGCCATCTTTCTCCTTGCAGGCTTCATTTTGAAGAAGAGGGGACATTGCCCATTTCCTAAATGCAGGCCTCTACGGGATGGCTGGTCACATGGTGCTGCTTTCGAATACTGTCCAGAAACTTCAGCTACTGGAAAATATCCCCACTTGGTCATGAAGCTCATTAGGTGATCTTGGGCCAGTCGCTGCTTCTCATCCTAACCTACCTCACAGGGTTGTGGTGGGGATGAAATAATGAGGAGTGAACCATGCAAACCATGAGCTCCTTGGAGAAAATGATGAGATACAAATTCAATAAATAAAACATTTTAAGTAAGTAGGCATTATGAACAGATTACATCAGTTCTATCTTGCCTTCACTGTCCAATTCAAAATGCTGGTTCAGACTTATAAAGCCCTACACAGTGTGGGTTTTCTGTATTTGATAGATCCCCTCCTCCTGTATTTTTCTATCTGTGTACAGCAAGGCCATCTGCAGAGACCCTTTTCCAAGTGCTTTCTTAATCTGAAACTTGGAGGCTGGCTATGACAAGAGAGAGGGGGACTTTTTGGCAGTGGCTCTGGAATGCTCTTCCTATGTAAGCTCACCTGGTGCCCGTGTTGTTGTCCTTTCAGCACCAGGCTATGATCTCTGTGGTTCTCTAAGGCCTTTTAATATCATGTATTTTTCATTTCACCTCACTCTACCTAATGGTGGGGCCACTTTTGCTTCTTTCTCTCCTGATAGTACTTCATCTTTAAACCAGGCTTGGATAGCCCTTGCAAATGTCGGCCTCTCCAAATAGAGGACTGCCCTCTGGACAAAAGGACACACAGCCACTATATGCTTAGTATGTGCCGGTAGTTAAAGATTTTTGGGATTGCTTTGAAGTGTGAAAAAGCAGCTTTCTAGCAGTGTGTGTGTGTCTGCCACTTATATAGTTGAACCAATATTTTTGATATTCATGACAAAATTTGCATGTTTGATTAGGCACTAAGCAAATGGCATGAAAATCAAATGTATTTCTTTGCTTTTCATCCAAGGCCAATCAGGGCAGCTGGAAGGGCAGGCACGCGTGCACGCACACACGGGCACACACACACACACACACACTTATCAGAGTTTTCTTTTTAACATTAATGAAAGCAGCAACAGAAGTAAAAAGACTGTTTTAGCTCAGTTCTCATTGCACTTTCAAATGGAGAGGATATGAAAAAGAGCAGTTGCTCCTGCTGTTTCTTTCTGGCGCTTGCCACTTTAACTGCCAGTTATCTGAGTTTAAATCGACACCACGTTCCTCTAGGGATGCAGCCCAGGAGAGCTGCAAAACTATACCCTACATTCTCTTTCTTTCTCTCTCTCTTTGGGTTCATTTTAAATGGTTTGAAAGATATACACGAACACCATCTCTGTGTTTGGACTGAGCTGGAAATCACTGAAATTGGAGCATGTTGAGAAAAATACATTGGGGTGGGGGGAAATCTCTCTGGACTAAATGGTAATCATGTTTTCCTCAACTAGAGGTCAGTAGATCACTGTACTTTCAGTGCCATAGTAATGAATACCATACTTGGTGGAGTCTGTTATGGGGAAAGGAATAACTGTGGGTCATATGAAAGGAATTGCCATGTAAAATTAGAAATGCATGCCATGATCTGCAAAATCCTTTCCTGCATGCACTTGGGATGTTGCATGCATGGAACAGATGTGCTTTGTGAAAACACCCTGTTCTACAGTATCCTGCAAAGTGCAGGAAACAAGAGTAGCTCCACTTTTCTGCATTCTTTGCATGTGGAAAGAAGGGAATGGATGAGAAATTTGGTTTGGTTTGCAATCCAGTGGGAACCCACGTAATTCTCCCTTCCCAAAACATTATGCAAACAGAAGCATAGCTATCTTTTGAAATAAACACTTCTCTGAATTTAGCAGAGTAGCTTTCCAACCAACAAATGTACACATTAGGGGAAGGCATGCAACATCCATAGGCAATAGAAATACCAGGTCAGGAGAGCAGTTCTGCAAATCTGCCTCACCAAGTGTGTTGCTACTGTTTTAAGTGAAGCAACCTAATTTGCACTTCCTGGACTAATAAGACAATACTGGAATGGAATAATGCTTCAGATACTTTCCTGGATTTTGTGATAACAGTTCTCAGTTCAAGAAATGTACCGGAATCCATATTTGGGGATAAGAACAATTTAGAAATGTGTGCATTGGTATAAAAGTATGCATATTTACCGGTAAATATTAATTCATATAGCTATTTTTTCAGAGTGAAATCGTACTTAAATGTGGAAACATGATGGGATGGACTCATGAATGAACACATGTGAAACTGACACAGACCAAAAATAGATTGATTGATCTATCCATTCCTTACTACTATATAAAGAATAATTACAAATATTGCTTTACATCAAAGTAGGCTGATGAAAAAACTTTGTCTGTTTTTTCTCTAGTCTACCATGCAACCTTGAAGATGGGGAAAACAATGGCTCAGGCTTGCACTAGCCAGTTGCTAAGGAGAAGTTATTTACCTTGAGGATATTAATAATGTTGTGTTTGCAGGATTTTTCACATATGTTGTCTAGGAAAAAAATGGTCTTTGCTCTGTTGGAATTCCTGGTAAATACTGCAAAGAAGACAGCTTAATTGCATCCCACAGCTATTGTTCAAAAACATTTAAAAAAAAATCTTATGGCAAGAGGATTAAAAAGACTGAGTTCCCCAGGATTTTCTTGACAATTGAGGAGAATCTGTCTAAAAAGAAAATGTTGTTTTTTGTTTCCCTCCCTCCTGCTTCTTCCTAGCTGCTGCATACTCCTTAGCTTTAAATGACAGAGACAAAAATAGAATTAAAACATAAATGTACACACTAGAACCACTGAGGTGCTACACCAATTGTACAGCTCAACATGGTAGAGATCCCAAAAGTGGGACAAGCACTGCTTTCCTCAGGTCCATCTGGTTGGCTGCTGTGAGAACAGGATATTGGACTAAATAAGCCTTTGGCTTGATCCAGCAGGGCTCTTCCTACATTCTTATGCCCCATACTGTTAGAGCTGTGTGTTGTTATATTAAATGCAATACTTTAGATTTCCCTATTGCTTTTTTTTTTTTCTTACTCAAGTCCAACGAGAAGCAGCCTTTGTACCTGCCACTTTGAACAGGCTGATGGTATGGTTGCCCTATGGGGTGATTTGCAACCAGCTCTCTCTCCTTGTTCTCTTAATTTGTTTCCCTGTAAAATAAAAAAATCATTGCTGTTGCATGCTGTTTCCAGATCAAGTAATCGAGTAACAAGGTGCTATGTAAAAACTTATAATGTGCTGCTTTGCAAGGCAAGGGCATGGCAGCCTGGAGCACAGGGCTGTAGCCTGCTATAGATGTGTTACAGCAGTCACTTTCATTTTCCTGATGACAAACACATTGCAATTTCAGTCTTAAGAGAATACTGCTTGCCAGCAGTAGGTAACACAAACTGGGGGGAAGGCATTGTTGACACTGGGAAATCCCTGAGTCCAGTTGCTTCCCAAGCGCCAACAATCACCTGTTGGTTGGCTCTTGAAAAATGCTGGAAAGTGGCTTTGCGGGCACCGCCAATCAGGTGGCCAGTAATGCCTGCAAAGCCTCTTTTGTCCAAGCCTCGCCTTGATCTTCCCCACACCTGACATCATATATGACATCATGTGTAGGGCAGGTTGGGTGTGGCTTGGCCAAAATGGCCTTATGGTGCCACAACACTGCTCTACATCCACTATAAAATAAACATGCATCTGGCAAGCACCAAACAAACACTTACCCCGAGGAAATAAATCCTAAAACAAATATGCCTTGCACATCATTTTAACTTCTGCATTTAGCCAGGCTTACTCGGAACTGTTACCTTGGTAGCTGACAGTTTGCTTGGCACAGGTGGCATTTTATTCATTAATGACTTTTTAAATAAAAATGATGTATCTCCAAGCTGCATGTGTGAGATTATTATTTTTTTAATCCTGCATTCCAAATAATCTTGGCATTTTAAAAGTGCTTGAAAGAATTTTCTCCTTATTTTCTGGTCTGCCAAACGGTACACAAACATATCAATAACAGATATTTTAATGTCATCAATAGTAATGCTTTTTGCAGCAGGGAGGTGCACATTGCACAATTAAAGTATTTTCTAGGTGTATGTCTTGCTTTCCCTCTCACCTCTCACTTCTTCTCATCCTCCCCAACCCTGGTATTACTAGACTAAATGATGATGTTAGTTTCAACAATACCCTTAACAGGAGCAGTGCTTGATAGCTCATAAGAGCAAAACACAATGGTGCACTTCTTTAAACAGCCTGTACCTTGTTAGTGAATGTTTTGAGCAATATGGTTGGAAAGCCACTGCTACTAAGGAAATTAATGGCATCATTTTTAGGTCAGGGTCTCCCAGAGTGGTCAGTATTGATCCCCTGTGTTGATGGGATTGTGCAGGGGTTGAATAAAGTCCTAGGGGTTGAAAGAGGTCAGAAAGGTCTTAGAGTGGAAAAAGAAGTTAATAGGGTATCATGGAAGAAAATTTAATTGGGAGCTATGAGCTTCAGAAATAAAGGGCATGGGCATGTGCAGAGTGACATGGTGTTATTTTCCTTTGGTTTTACTGGGGTTTTTTTACATTTTATGATTCCTAGTAAAGGCGATTGATTAATAAATCCTGATTATAGGTTGATATTCTTGGCTTTATTTCATTTACATTCCTAATAATTTGGGTTTGGGTCAGTACCTTTATAAACTCATCAAGGGGTTCATGAGCTCTGACATTTGTGAAACCCTGTATTGGGTAATGATGGATCATATTGTAGTTTGATCCTAAAGCCTGTTTACAGAGAAGGAAGCCACCCTAAGGCCGAATTTAGACACATAAAAAACAACAACCAGCGATTCAGTTAAATGCATTGTAAACTTCTTACAGGGAAATCCCGCGGGACTCCATAGCATCTGGTGCCACAGAGTTATAACGCATATAAAGCGCTTTATCTTTACGAATGTAGCTGAGTCCTAAGTTCAATAGGGTTTACTCGTCAGGAACTGGATTTAGGAATTGTAGCCATTGGTGAGGTTTTTTTTTCTGGAACACCAAGCATTCCCAATAATATCCATATATAAAACATAATTCTTTCCTGAGTCAGGCAACCTGACTTTCTGATGGTAGCACATATCTGTCTATCTTTGCTGTTTTTCACGGTGCTCTCTTACCTCCATTTCTCCACTCTGCCTGGTTTCTTTTGTACTATTTTGCTATCACTGGTTCTTCTTGGTCACTTTTCAGGTTTTCCAGGGCAACTTTGATAACGACACCCACAGAAAGAACGTCATTGACCCCCCAATCTATGCACGGCACATAAGGATCCTCCCTTGGTCATGGTACGGCAGGATCACTTTACGGTCAGAGCTCTTGGGCTGCACAGAGGAGGACTGACGAGGATCTTCACTTTTCCGCACAACTCTTGATATTCCTAAAAAAAATATCTCCATAGAAGAAACTGTGCAAAACCTGTAGGAAGTTGAATGGGTTTTTCATGAACAAGTGCTCACTTTCTGGTAGGCCGCTAACTGTCTTTTGTAAGGAGGTCTAAGCCTGCCCTTAAAATGGTCCAAATCTGAGTTGGGGGTTTTCTTTGGGCTCTTTTAAATCTTAGTTCCAGTTATTACTATGTTTTGATGTGGAATTTACCTTTTAAGGTTTTTATCTGAGTTATTTCATGCTGGCTGAAATATCGTTAGGAGTAAGAAGCAGCATCCTTTTTACAAGGAAGATGAAAGTGGCGTGACCGAGTTCACGTGTGACTTGAGAAGGAACAGGCTGATTCATTGTTTCCAAACCCACATGGTCATCTCACTTGCAAAAAGTGATACTGCAGCTTTAGCAATAAGTTTTTCTCGGGGATGACTGCATTTGATTGTTTCCCTTGTGCCTATCAAGCATTGTCAAGATTAATGACACTTTTTTTGGAAGTGATCTCTGTGGTCTGCAGTCCTCCTGGTGTCACAAACTACCTTTTGTAATTTTCTTTACAAACAGCCGAGTCCACCCACCCTAGGGTTTCATTTCCACATGTTTTGCTTCCCATTTAGCACACTGTGGGCATCGTCACTGTCTTTTATGTTTGATCACATTAACTGCTTCTGTTTCTTTTCAATGAGCCAACCTGAATTTTATGGAACAAAATCTGCTATCAGTATATTATGAAGTTAATGATTTTGTCAGTGAATTCAGCTTGCATTTTCTTTCTAAGGGATGCTGAGATGAAAGATCATGGACCAAATTCAAAGCTTAAGTAACTGTAGCCGGGAGGGAGGCACACATGAATGCTACAAAGCGGGCATTCATTTGATCCTGCATTTTCATGCATGGTAGTTGCCTCATGGAGCTGCCTAGGAGATGACTTCTCTGAGATGCTTCCTATGACTCAATGGGCAAGGGTCATTGTGAGATCTAGAGGTGCATGCCAAAACATATGGACTGTGTATCCTTGTTCTGAGGAGCAACTCAACTACAGCACTGTCCCCAAGCTTCAGAAATATGTGTGGAAGGATGAAACCTGAGGCTGAGTGGTCTTATAATATTATATCTTAACATTATTTTAACCATCAGCTCTGCAAGGATTCTTCAGGCCCTCTGACTGGAGAAGACAAGTCTTGTAGGATACGCAAGTGGCAGTGTTGCAAAAACAGAGAGAGGAAGGAAGTGGGGATTCAGATACGGGAATTGGATTCAGATACGGGGCAGGTGCCAATCATCAGCGATAATAAGCAGGGCTGAGTGTATGCTATGAGCCTTCAGGAAAGAAATTGGAGAGAGAGCAAAGAACTCATTATTGGGTGATGAATTCAGCTTTCTGGGAATGGCAGCCTTTATTTCAAAATGAGAAAGTTTATAGCTCTTAAGACTGCAAAAAATATGATCGAAAGTATCTTGCCAGCAGCTGCTGCAATCTCCAGAGGTTGGAATTTCAGTGCCCACCATAGTTCCATCGCCTCCCCATGACTGGAAAGGGTATAGAAGTTGGATTGTAGAATTTTAATTATTTTTAAAAATGTGGATCATGCAGTGCCCTGATAACAGAGAATGGAGTACATACTGCCCTGATGGATCAAGCAGTGTGCATGCATTCAGAAAGATAAGCCACATACAGGAGTCAGTCAAACACCACAGTATTCCTACTTCAGGCATTCAGTTTTCTTATCATTTGCAGCCTCAGTGCTGGCAGAGCTTGCTATCACTATTGAAGGAAGAGCTGAGATTACTGAATGGGGTAAAAAGGTTTCTGAAGTGTTTTCCCAAGTAACTCCATGGGGTCATGTGGCAACCGCAGCTGCTGCATCATAGCTGTGGTGTGAACTGTTTATCACAGGTCAGCTATCGCTAATGGGTCTTGCTTATACATCAGAACAGATCCCTTCAGAGGAAGCAAATATCTCAAGAGGTGACCTTATTACTCATCGTTAGTGATTAGCCTATTACCTAATAACACCCTCTTCAGTTGATAACCTGAATTAGCCATAAATCCAGTTCTCTTGCGCATTGACCTCTGTGACTAAGATCTTCCATTTGAAATTGTCAAGACTTCATTTGAATGGACCTAGGATGCAGCGCACATCAGTCAATGCTAGAAAGCCATGTATGCAGTTTTCCCAGAGAAACAGTAGCCCATGCCAATCCCTGGCCAAGCAAGATATGAGATGCTGTTGCCATTGGAATTAGTACACAAAGGTGCTGGCAGAGCACTGTGTAAATGGCTCTCCATTTCTGACTCTGCCCGACCACCATCTGGGTCAGTGCAACCCAAGCTGTGACAAATGTGTATGAAAACACGGCCAGGATTTAATAGAAGGAATTTATCTTGTGTAAAACTCCTTCATTGTGCAGAAGGAGTTCCTGGTAAATGGTAGTCCTAACAAATATTGCAAAGCACTTTCATTTTAATAAGGTATTGGTATTCTGTCCATTTCTTTTATAATTCTTGAGTGTCTTCTTATTACTTAAAACCTTCAAGTTGTGCTCATTTTCATTTTTAATTTCATAACATACTGTGGTAGATTTTTTTTCTTGGTTGTGTCTCATTAACACATCATGCTAAGTATTTTTTTATGAAATTCCATTATCATTAAAAGAAAAAAATGGAGATATAAAGATGGGCTCTATGACCTTAATAAATACTTAGTCATCCTATAATTTTACAGTAAGGAATCGATAAGCTTGTTTAAAAAGAAAATAAAAAGATTTAAAAGTCTGATATATTTTTTAAGGGTCATCACAACTTTCACATAAACTCCTACTCTGCAACAGGAGATAATGGCCACGTTGACACATCACATGAAACTGTGCAACGTGAACTCACATGTTCCTCCCCTCTTCTCTCCTCTCTTCCTCCTGAGGGGAAGAGTTTAGAAGTTCTCACATCCACTTTTGCTTAACCATGGTTTGCCGTGTCATCTAGAGCAACAAGCCTGTTTTAACATTAACTGCGGCTAATTTTAAGACATACCCTCAGGTCTAGATGTTACAGCAAGCTGTGGTTAATCAAAAGTAGAAGTGAAAGCTTCAAAATTCCTCCTTCTGACCACATGGAAAGAGGATAGGATAGGGGAGAGGGTGAAAACCCAAAGCTCACTGCAGCTTATTCCTGTTTGTGCACATCACACTAAACAATGATTTAGCATGACATATGGACATGGTCATTACATCTGCTTTGCTTAAAAACAAAAACCTTTAATGATCAGGGGATGCTATCTTGAAAGCGCCTCTCAAAAACATCGAACCAGTAGAATAATAAGATCTGTCGATAAAGAGCACCTAATTCTTAAGGTGCATTTGTTCACACTTTTTTTTTTGTAAGGCTTAGACATGGATATTCTGAGCTCCTTAGTTTGAGAATCTGATCAAGGTAAAGCAAGTTATGTGTAAGAAATGTTAAGGTCCTGTGCAACACTGTTAAGTTTATGGGGTTTCTTTGTTTTTTAGTTGGATTTGTGCTGCATTACAAAAGCCACTAGACTGTTACTGTCTTGTCTGTAACTGTGTTAACATTTCTTAACAATGTTATCTATGGAGTGGTCTTCAATTGTAGTGAATAATTTTAAAGAGAAAGTCAATCATAACTGTGCTTTAAGGTGCAAATGGCTAACAGAATAAGGATGGTAACTGAAATGGCATTTAACTACAAATGGCCCAAATCCTGCACTTTTAAGCTCTTATGAAGATCCTGTGATTCACAGCCTACTTCCTCCAGAGTAGTTTTTCTTAATTGTATTGGCCTATGCTGGAGAAAAGAACTGTGGATTGTTTGACATTTTAGTGGGTCGAGACTTCAACGGGGCCTCATTTTTATACGCCTATTTGATGGGGCCAAATTTTGCACTTGCAGTCCTTGGCTGGTTCAATGAATAGCATGCCTAATCGTATGAGGCCTGGCACCACCACAGTAAACACTGGTACTAACCCCAAGGTCTACCTGTGGTCCACCCAGAAAGAGTAGTGGCAGTGTCATATTGGGGGTGTGTGAAAGATGGGGGAAGATGGGGGATTAAACAGGTGGTTGGTGCTGCATCTGTATGGCACTTCTTACGGAATCACTGTCAAGCAAGGGAGACTGCATACACAGTGCCCTTTTGCACATGAAAGCCCCAAACCCAAAAGAATGCAGGCCACCTTTGATGGATCAGGGTAATGGTCAGCAATTGGTCCTCTGCAGAAGATCTTACTGAAAGAAATGCTTTGGGGATGCAGCTTCCCCGAATAAGAGGTGGTTTCTGCAAATAAGACACGTCAGGTCTGTAACGTTTGGGCTCCATCTTGAACTCCAGCTACTGCTAACACCATGTCAGTGACTATAGCTGTCACGAATGGAGCACTTTGAGCTGCTAGTCAGAATGTTCTGATAAAATGTTTCTGTGTTTATTAGTATTTTTTTCCCTTTTTTAAAAAAGAAAATGCATTTAAATGAATATTTCTTGAATTTGCAATTAACTTATATGTAATATAGTTTATAGTTCGAAAAAGAGCATCCTATTGAAAATGTGGTCACTCAGTCTTCTATTTGAAAGGGTTGCATTTTTTCCTTCTGCTGCTCGGTTCTGTCGGCCTTTACAATGTTATTCAGAGGAGCCTGAAAGCTTTCCTTTCTTTCTTTTTCAAGATACACCTTGAGGCTTTTTGCCACATTTTGCACCTGTCACAACATTATTAAACTAAAAAAAAATGCCTTTGACATCTATTCAGTAACTAAGGACACAATTTACTGAGAAATTCTTCTCACTGGAATGAATGGGGCCTGCATAACAATCTGACCCTGTATTTCATGCCATGGCCAAAATAACAGAAACTATTCCATTTGGGCAAATGGCACACTCCCCCACCAGCCTCTCTTTGCCTTCAGCCAGCCCCCACCTGCCTGCCTTCCTATTACCAGCCCAGAGGGTACTATTGCCTGTCAGATTCCTCCTCGTGCTCTCAGTGTTGCCTTCATATAACTTGCACAAAAGGAACCCGCTGTAGAGGAGCATACACAAATTGAAAAAACAGGGGTTCAGGCCAGCATACAAAGACAAAATATATGGCAAGCAAAGTACAATGAATGCATTTGTTACAATGTACCCACTATTACAGGGCACCCAGTACATGCAAGCAGTACTGCAGAATCATCAAAATAAGTACAACATTAGAATTAATAATATATTTTCATTATCTCCGATGCAAGGGTATTCTTGAGAGTGGCAGAGCATTTTCCATATATTGTGTCTTTGTATGCTGGCATGAACTCCTGTTTTTTCAACTTGTGTATGTCTTCATATAACTCAACAGGGAGGAGGATGGGGACAAAACTAGAATTAGTTGACTCTGCTTGTCATTGGCTGTAGTACCACCTGGTTTTCACCTACCCTTGGCCTGCCCTTTACCCCACCAGCCACCACTGCTGGACATCACATTAAACCAAGCAGATACAATGGTTGCATTTTTCTGGAAGCTTGATTGAAGCCTATGTTGAAATCTTTCTCTCTTTTCCACAGTCCTGAATGAGAATCATCACTCAAAAGCTGCTATTTGTATTTCAAGGGAAGTCAATAGGACCTTCCTTTGGAATGCAATAGGACCTTCCCTTGGAATGCAAATGGCAGCTCTGATGGTTTTTCTCTAAACCATGGCAGGAGAAAAAGAGCTAAACTCCCCTCTTCACATGCACCTCATTGCCCTAAGGCTGCCCTGGCTTCCCCGCAGCTCCTGTTTACATAACAAAAAATATATGCAGGTCTAGTTTTGCCCTCTATGAGGCTTGCAAAGGAAGAACTTCCCAGGGGATTGTGTCCTTTGGATTGAAGGTAACAGTTGACCTCTAAATGTGTTCCATATAGAACACTTTTTGTTCTGTTTGTCATTGTGCACAATGTGTATAGTGTGTTCTGTAGTAAGAATGAGCTCACACATACATATTCATGGTCACTCAGTGACTGGCATGTGTGAAAGCCATCACTGATCGATCAAGCACCTCAGACAGCATTTTCAGATTACCTGCGCACCTCGACCACAACACTTTTCAATGCAGGGAGTTCACACATTCGGCTGTGAGTCACCAGCTGTTGGTTAATTGTGTACTAAAGCACAGTGTGGTGTACATACATGTTTTGGTCTGTCCTGAGTCTAGGTATTACATCTTATTAATAAAAATGGAACAACACCACACAATTGTACATATGTTGGATGTCGTTGTGATCTACAAATTGCCTAGGTTTTAAGCTCAGGAGGCAGTGCTCCAGGCCAAGTGGTTTGTGGATCATAATTGTACATTTTGATTGAAAAATAAATGGGGCAGGTTCACAAATTGCCCTAACATGTGTGCTCTTCGCAAGTCATGAACTCAGTAGCAAGTCATGGGCCCACATTCTCCCCTCATTTGAATGTGCACATGAGCCTGAGATTGCTTTGTTCATGTGATCCGTACACCCTTTTGTATGAGTATTTTATATGAACGCATGTGGCTCATAGGCCTTTTCAGACATTCAGTAATCCATGGAAGGGAACAACGTCACATTTGCTGTCTTGCTGTCTTCTCCTGATCTCTATGCCCTAGAGTCTAGGTGTTCATCCCAAAGTCTGAACACAAATGCATATAATGGTACATTCACAGGCTCCATACATGCAATAGGGGACCCTGCTTTTTGCAGAGCTCAGTCATGTGGAAGGAACATACATTCATCAAATATGTATACATACTCAGACCTTTGGATAAATGTGTCGAAGTTGGGACAGCTTGTGTGATAGTGATTCTCCCCCTCTGCATGTTCACTGGATGTCTAAAAGGGCTATAGAAAACATTCTATGAGTTGGATGTGTATGTGCAAGCCTGAGGCTACTTGCAATGCATACATGATGAGGTTTGAGTGAACATACAGTTAAGGAGAAATTTTCAGTTTTCTTAGTCTGAAATAGTTATGCTGAAGCTAATGGAACATTTCCAGAAGTAGGCGCTTTGAGATTTACTACAATGTATTTAGGATCAGCATGTTGGTTTATTTAAAGCTGCAACCCTCAAGCTTGAGTGATCTCTATTGAATTAAATAGTTTGAGATGTGTAGCCTTCAAACTTCTTGAGAAAACATTACGAAAGAGTCCTTAACTTTTGTATTAATTCTAACAGCAAAACTGAAGGAGTGAAAAAAAAATCATCTGTGTTTACCCCCAGAGTTGTTAGTCATTTCTAGGCAGATTTCCCATTTCTATAGCTCCCTAATTTACTACTTTTATAGCCTGGAAAGTAAAACATAATGCACAAGGCTTAGGATAATCTATGTTCTATTAAGGGCTTCTCACATAAACAAAACAAAAAACCCACCCACCCCTGGTTCTGATTTTTAGGTTGACTTTCTCTTTCAGAATGAACAGATACAAATTTGTGTGAGTTTTGAAGACTAAGGATACTAATGAGTGTATCTGTGCTATACAACAACATATGAAATATAATATTCAAAGCTGGCTTCAGATGTGTCAGTAAGTACAGAAGTATCTCAGACACAATGACTTTTGCAACCTTGGCGACCTGTGTAAAGTTCCAATGTTTTTGTATATA
Organism: Podarcis liolepis; assembly: GCF_965112155.1. Taxonomy (NCBI): domain Eukaryota; kingdom Metazoa; phylum Chordata; class Lepidosauria; order Squamata; family Lacertidae; genus Podarcis; species Podarcis liolepis. The sequence continues at coordinate 33,489,481 of NC_139565.1, forward strand.
TTTAAATTATGTAGAATGATGTTAAAACAGTATGACCTCGTCTAGTCTTCAAACTTAACAATAAAACTTTTGAAAAATTGGAAAGTCCCTGAAGTGATTTGAATGGTACCTTCTTTCATCATCTGAGAGGAGAAAGTGGGGTGTTCACTAGACAAGTGTGAAAAAGGGTATCTACATTGTTGCTATTATAGTCTTTTGGAAACCACTCCACAATGCAGCCTGCAAGTGCATATCAGCATGAGAAAATAAGAATTCATATAATTTTCATTTCCGCTCATTGGCAGTGAATCCAGGCACACACTTTGTTTCTTGCATAGAATAGCCCTGAAACATTTTGAATGGATGGATGTGCTTATCCTCTTGGTTTGGTTCCTGTCCTGAGCTTCAATACTTGAGAGAATTGCTACCTTGTCACAGACTAGCGAGCCATAGTGTAGTTTGATTGATAACTAGGAATCTAAAAGAGACCTTCTGGGAAATTGCAGGCTTCTTATCAACAACCGTGCACACACTCTGTGGAGGCCACATTTCTATGCCTTCTCAAGGACTTGCATTACTCTTGTCTTGTTCTGCTTCCACTGCCTCTATATAAGTTAACCTCCTTGTGTGGCCCTGTCCTTAGTTAAATCTTTGGAGACTACCTGGAGATATAAGCTCAGCGCTCCCCTCGTAGTGATAAACAGTGAATCTCCCTTTGAGCTCAGGCTCCGCTTCCTGTCCAGTTCTCTATATTGTGTATTACATTCTCTCTGCTGCTGTATTTTCTCCGGTTCTGCCTTTCTGTCCCATCATGGAATCCTGTTCCTGCTTATCTGCAGGGCAGCCGTTTCTGTTGGCTCTCTGAAAAGCAGGAGCACTTGCCTGCCCACTAATGTATTCCCACCCTTAGGCAAATTACAGTGGTCATTGCTCCATTCAGATTCCAGCTGAACAGAGAGAACAGCAGGCCACACCAGGTCAAGAGTTCACAAATTTTACTGGTTTATGTAAGCACAGAAGGACAACACATTTAGCAGCAAGTGACTAATAAAAGCATATATAAAGCAAATTACATCTCTCCTTTGTAGATTATGTGTTACTCCTCTGGGTTAGGCTGATGATCAGTTCTTTTACCCCAGTAGCAGAGGACAAAGATGGGTCAAGCCTCCTCAGACACCTAAAGGCTTGTCCACTTTTTGGTTTTGCAGCAGTCTCTGATGAGGAGCCTCTAGCCAAGTACTCATGGAAATACTTGGGCTTCATGGACAATGATTTCTTCTCTGGCTCTCTGACCTGGCTCATTCCAGGCTGGTTCCTATAGGCAAAAGGTCCTATACAACCAGGGCTTTTTTCCAGCTGAAACTCACCAGAACTGAGTTCTGTCACCTCTCAGGTGGGTGCCATAAGAGAACAAGAGAGGCAGTCATGGTGAGTTCCAACACCTCTTTTTTTGAAAAATATCACTGCATACAACCAATAGAAATATGTATAAACCAAGACATTTTCTCTAAGTGGCCTAAGTATGGCATCAGGGCAGGTCTAGCCATCTTGTGTGCTTCAAGAATCATCCCTCCAATTTATTTTTGCATCTTCAATATGTTGCCCCAAGCATGGCTCTCCCACCTCTCTCTCTCTCATTTTTCATTAGCCAAAACATCAAGAAGTGCTGGGCTCCCTATTTCCCAAGGTATTTCATGTAGGAGAACTGAAGTTGTTCCCTTGACCTATTTAACCACAAACAAGTAATGCTATTCTTACTCCATTGCCTTACATTTTATACAAATGCATGGGTCATCTTACCATATCAACCATTAGAAGCCTTCTATCCCCATGATCTCCCTCGCACAGCTTTTCTCAGATCCTGAAGCCATTTTCTTAGTTCTTGGGTTGCTTGTTCCAGTCTTATGGTTTTGGGGATCTGCATCATTCCAACCTCCTCCTTTCATATTTGAAGAAGCTTGCTTTATGTGCTATAAAGTGTGCAAGTCATTTCTTAGGAACTGCCTGAAGATACGACAGTGTTAGTAGCTGCTCCCCCAAGCAACTGAAATACAGTCTGTAACCTGAATGTTATTGAAAACTTAAAGGGTATATAGGAGATCCTTGTGAACCTTTTTCTTCATTTAGCATGTCTAGGCATACCATGGCTATTATGAGGCTAAGCTGAGAGCCTGGGATCAGCTCTAGAGTTCATCACACTGGAGGTAGTTCCTGAGAAGAAAAATGTAGATTAAAATTATCCTTGTGCAATGGTCCTTAAATTACAAATAGGAGGTTCCTTTCTCTCTCCTGTCAGAAAATATTAGTCAGTTTTCCTTGTTTTCTCAAGAATATATTGACAAAGTTAACCAGAATAAGACACTTAGAAACATGACAAAATTTGAATAGGTGCTTTTGGAACCAATCACCAATACAAAAGAAATCATTCCCAAAATTTATTTACATCTTATTGAAATAGATATAAGATTAGCAAGTGGATTAAAAATACGGGTTGCTATTAGGGTAATGTAATGGATTTAGGGGTTGCTCGTGCGTAAGTTGCCGCCACTGCTGGCGAGGTTACCTGGTTAAACCCTTTCTGACTGAACAGCCTCCAGCATCGTGACTGTCTCAGTTGCTGGCAGAATCCGTCAGTGGGCGTTTCTTGAACCTTTTCCAGCATAAAAGTTGTTTGACGCCAAGTCTCCTCCTACTCTCCCTGCGTGGAAGTCTTCTGCGCAGGGAGGGTGTGGGCAGTGGAGTACCCGTACTCTCTCCGCTGGTCTCCGGCGAGGAGTCTTGGAGCCTCCTCTCCAATCCCCCCATCTGCCCCCCTTCTCCACTGGTGTTACGCTGATTTCCTTCGCCAGCAGATGGGCTGCCTCTCTCCCTACTGGGACCATCTCCTGCATCCCTCTGGAGCCTTCCCTCCACCTCTAGCTCTGATGGCAGTTCCCTGACAGGTAACAATAGAACAAAATATGGATGAATCAAAGAAAACTATGTAAGATCCTTAGGGAGAATTCCTTAAAAGTGTTACACTGATGGTACAAAATGCTGGCATATCTGGCAGGCATACAAATAACAAAAATATTTGGAGAAATTGCAACCAACAAAATACATATATACATTTGTGTTGGTCATATCCTGTTGTACTACAGTTTTTGAATGTGATATTGGTGGAAATGGCAAACATTACACATATATGTCACACTAGCATTGGGTATTTTAACAATCTGGGAAGAACAACATGATGAAATGGTATTTATGGAACTAATAGTATTTAATTTGATGGCTCCTGGCAGGGTAATAACTTAAAAGTGGAAAACTGCAGAATGTTTGACATTGAATTCTTGGCACAGCAAACTGTGGCAAGTGGCCATGGCAGGAAAAATGGACTTACCAACTTAAACTAGCTGAAGATAAAGCTAAAATATTTGATTTTTATATAGTGCAGTATGGTTTTATTTCATACATAAATCAGGGATCTATACAGCAACATTTTTCAAAGCCTTTCCCCAGATTACAGAACAGAGATTTAGAACAAATTGTAATATTATGATGAAGCATACTGAAAATCTCCAAGTTGCCAGATCTTACAACAGAAGGAAAGTATGTTAAACACATCACCTTCTGTTCATTATTACATGAGGTAACTCATTTTTATTTTTTCATATTTTATTGGTTGGCTGATTTGTATGTTGGAATCAATTTTTAAAAAAAAAATAAAGAAAAAGAAAAAGACACGTTTGAGAATGTGATGTGACATTTGTCACATGTATAGCCCTGGCATGAGACTTTTTTAAAAAACAAAAACAAACCGTGAATAGCTGATTCTTTCAGGGCTGGGGACCTAGATCAGTACCGTAGCCAGAGACAGATCAGAGGAAGTCTTTCACCCATTGCTGTGCTGAGGCTCTGATTGGAATCACTGCCCATGCTTGCTATTTATTGTTTATTTGTTTATCTATTTCATAAAATTTACATATTGCTTGATTGTTTTTTTAAAAAAAACCTCAAAGCAGTTTACAAAAAAAGATAAAAATATAAAATTATCACTAAAACATTTGCAACCATAATGTAAAATACACAGTGGGTTAAAACTGCAGTAAAACAGACTAAAGCAAATTAAAACCCCTACAAGCTTTCTAAACATCTGAGTAAAGGTAAAGGTAAAGGGACCCCTGACCATTAGGTCCAGTCGTGGCTGACTGGGGTTGCGGCGCTCATCTCGCTTTATTGGCCAAGGGAGCAGGCGTACAGCTTCCGGGTCATGAAACTAAGCATGACTAAGCCGCTTCTGGTGAACCAGAGCAGCGCACAGAAACGCCGTTTACCTTCTCACCAGGGCAGTACCTATTTATCTACTTGCACTTTGATGCGCTTTCGAACTGCTATGTGGGTCTACAGGGGATGGGGGTAGGTCAAGGCTTTGGAAACGGTATAAGTGCAATTTACTCAGAACAAAAGGCTAAATTAATTGTTAATAACGTGGTGACGGAGGAATTTAAGATAGAAAAAGGGACACGACAAGGTTGCCCAATCTCCCCATTGCTTTTTATATCAGTCCTGGAGGTCCTGCTGAGTATGATTAGAAGGGACCAATTGGTTAAAGGTATACAAGTCGGAGCTAAACAGTACAAATTGAGAGCATATGCAGATGACTTAGTATTGACATTACAGGAGCCAGAATCTAGTACCAAAAGAGTTTTGGAACTGATTCAAGAATTTGGTCAGGTTGCAGGATTTAAACTGAATAAGTTAAAAACAAAGGTCTTAGAGAAAAATTTAACAGCGATCGAGAGAGAGAGGTTTCAGAATGAGACAGGTTTAACAGTGGTTAAGAAAGTGAAATACCTGGGGATTAACATGACAGCTAAAAATGGGAATCTATTTAAAGACAATTATGAAAAATGTTGGACTGAAGTGAAAAAAGATTTAGAAATCTGGTCAAATTTAAAAAAACACACGAACTGCTATGTGGGCAGGAGCCGGGACCGAGCAACGGGAGCTCACCCCGTTGTGGGAATTCGAACCTCCGACCTTCTGATCGGCATGTCCTAGGCTCTGTGGTTTAACCCACAGCGCCACCCGCATCCCTTTAAACATCTGAGTAGGCTTGTCTAAATAAGAATGTCTTTGGTGCTTCCTCCCCTCCTGACAAAATCCCAATCTAGTTCGAGACCTCCATAACATCTTGCACACCAGAGCTAAAACTACCTTGCTGTGATAAACCATTGGCACAACATTGCAACGGAACTGGAGGGATGCTTCGGCCTCAGCCTTATGCAGCATGAAGTACATCAATCTTTTTGTCTCTTCCTTTTGAATGGGACACTGTGCAACACAACAGTTTCCTAGAGCTCCAGCAGCACAGCAACACCACTGGCTGTTTCCGATCCCAGCACAAGGCGTGAAGCAGGATTGCAGCACCAGTCTGGAGTTGAACGAAGCCCTAAGATTATTCTCCAGCTCAAACTAGAATCTGAGCCAGAGAAGAAGCCTTGTCTGCCTCCCACCCAGCCCCATACTCATACACACCTATTTTTACCACCCCTCATTTCTGCAAAAGCTATCCCCTTCAATTGCAAGAAACCTTGTACAAACTGCATCACACATGTATGTTTGTGCCATGAAGCTCCGTCACCCAGAGCATCAAGAAGGAGAAAGAGAAGGGGAAAATATCCTGGTCTTCTCCAGCTGCATGAAAGGTAAGAAAGGAACAAGGGAAGTGTATTTTGAAGGCATTGGACTGGATGGGAGGGCTTCTGAAATGTCAAGAACTGATGGGAATGGGCAGGGGGATTTTCCAAAGCCTTTGGGTTCGCTCTAAGAAATGATCTAAGATCCATATAATTTTTTTTAAGACGTGGAATACTTCAGAGTTAATCTGTAGTGAACATGGGACAGCGCACTCGACACTAGTTTCCTTAGACCTTTGTAGCTGAGTTGATGCACAGGTACTATACCAGTAGCTGTTGAATACATGAAAATTCTTATGTGCACAAATTAATTCAAATGCATGCCCATGGCCTCATAAATTTCCTGGCTTTGTAGATTTAAAATAATAAAATTAACATAAAATATACTGTGTGACACAGGTATCGAAATGCTCAAAAAAGAGCTCCAGTCGGTTAAAAAGAGAGTGCTGCAGAGAGAGGGGGGAGAATAAGATGACCCAGGGGGCTAGTCATGTCCTTTTGCTGCAAGCTGATACATCATGGCTATCAGAGTTTGTACATCAGGTCAGTGGCTGCAGACCTTTATCTTTACATGGCTGGATAAATAATATCAGCATCTATATGAAAGTGTAAAAGAAAAAATCACTAAACCTTTCTACAGCAACAAGGGGAGGGAGAATAAAATAACAAGATGTTTGAACCGTACGGATAGAATGGAAGAAAACAGTAGGTCAGTACAGAGAAACTCACATTTTTCTTGGAAGGAAAGTGATAATAGCTTTCTTGGACCTCAGTTCCACCTTCTCTTTTTTCTGAAGAGCAATTTTTTTCCAATATAGATAGGAACAAGCGAGGATTGGGAGCTCTGTTGAATGAACTGTGTGCTGCTGAGAAACAGCCACCTTCTTTCAGTCATAAGATTTCAGGCCCATGGAAAGGCATTGTGGATGGACTATTTCTTTCCTGATGAGCTATTCACAGTTATTCAGTTTCAGACCATGTAATAAAGGTTTAATAAGGGTAATCATGGCAGATGGCCTTCAAAACAGATGAAGTCAAATTAGTGGAAGACCTCCCACACTATTTGCTGTTTTGTATCTATCAATGTTATATGGAATATATATGTTACCATAAACAGCAAAATGTCTTAAAGACTGACAAATTTATTTTAGTGTAAGCTTTTGTGGACTGGAGTCCACTTCATGAAATGTCTCTGATGAAGTGGCATCTAATTCACACAGAAAAAGTTTTGCATTCTTGCTGTTCCATTTGAACTTGTTTGTAGAAAATCATTTTTGTAGATGGCAGAAATCACATATGATAAATAGGGATGGGGGATAAATTTGATTCAGTTTTCATTTAAAGGCAAACCTAACTAGTTCACACTTTCTGAAACAAGATGTGAAGCAAAACACAGCCATCTTCATATATCCCTACTTCTGTCTTTGCAGTGCGGTTCTCTAGCTGAGTGATATGTACAAAATATGCATAAAGTGTCCATATAAATGCATATATTAGTCAAAATAACATAAAAAGTGTATTAAATAGCTTTCCAGAATACTATATGTGTATTATGGGAAATTGTATACACAACTGGGTATGGAGAAATTCCATTAAAATGCTGATGAATTTTCATGACAACTTAAAAAAAAAAAAATCACAACCAGATGTGGAAATGTGAAGAACTGAATTGAAGATTGGAAAAAAAAGAGAAACCGATCCCTAATGATACTGTATCATTACTTAAGTAGTTTTTCCTGAAGTCCTTAAGAATTGGAATCTGGGAACTTAAGAACAGAGTATTGAATCTAAAAGAAAATGACAGCTCCCTCCATTTCTACTTGAAGTTATGCCCATCATTTCCTGTGGGACTTCAGTGGCTAGTTTCAATATATTTGGGGGAGCTATTTGTTGAATACAAGTGTCACTTTTGGCCTCTTTGTCATCTTATGCTCATCTCCCATTCTCATCTTAAAAGAAAAAAGAGCAAATTGTGCCGGAGCTTGTTAAGTGCCTTACAGTGCAATCCTGTGCAGGTCTACTCTGATTCACTGAATAATGTCCGACTGAGTTCATTAGAACTTATTTCAAGTAAGTGTGAAAGGTATTGGAGTCCTAACATGTCATCTGGTCCTGGGATTGCTTTGAAGTTGGGTTATGCATAACTACTGGTGAGGCTAAGGAGATCTGACCTCTTAAGCTGGATATCAGTTGGGTATCAAGTTATATATGATACATATAATGTTCATATCATACATGAACATGTTTTGTGAACTGTGTGAACTGCATGGGAGGAGAGACATGTCTTACTCATGAATAACATGTGAATAAGATATGCAAATTAGCTGCACTATTTTCTCACATATTTCCATGCAGTCCTCTAGAAAAGTTATCCATTCTGGTGTTTAAACCATTGATAATACTCGAATTCAGAAAGAAGAGGAAGTTTGCAGCACTAACCCTTCCTATGCTAGAAAATTGTCTGTAGCTCCATTACAGATGGAATCACACATCTCAATAAAAGAGGCAACAAAAATCCCATTGTGGAAGTAGGACTTATGTACACAGTTCAATACCATTCTCTGTATGCCCTTGTTCTTCAAACCGCAAGCTTTTGTTTTTCTGCTACAAGTGACTTTTCCTTCTGCTGGAGGTTCTGTTGTGCTCAAAATATTTATGTAGACCTGTACCAATAGAAAGGTAACTGACCTCGCCATTTACACATCCCATCGTGAAATGACAAATCCACCTCAAGTGCTCAGACAAGAATTTTTGGGCATGAATGCATTTTGTCAGTACTGTACAATAAATACCTGCTAGCTTTTTATTTATGTGCTAAACTAGCTGCCAGTGAACAGATATGTGGATTCACTCTGGAGGTCATCCTATTATTCAGTACTCAATGGCATTTCAGCACTTTCCAAGAGATTGTAAAGGGAAGGGAATCCCATCCTCCAATACAAAAACTAAAATTTTCTTGCACCAAGCACCAAGGCAAGAATATTTGTGCTCTTAGCTAACAAGCACTTGCAGAAGCAGACCCTCCTAGGGATCCATGGAGCTCCCTTTCCGTATAGCTCCCATATGAACTTCTTGATAAGTTGCCTACTGTAAGCAAAGGCATGTGGAACTGAACATATCATCTCTACTGAAGTTCATGACACAAGTCACTCAGGCACAAGTTATATGTGCACAGCACGTTTGGGGCTCTGATGTTCTCAGAAGCTGATTGGTTGTTCCCTCAAGCCTCTACAGAGGTCCATATATTCTCTGAACACCACAGGAATTACTGAGCTGTTGTGCAAGCTAAGACATTGCATTCCATTTGTGCATTTGATAGACTTATAAAAACAAGAAAGCTGATGAGATGTGAGGCATTTGCTCATTTGAATTGCACGTGGAAACAAGGAATGCGAGCATATGACTCAGTAGGAAAACACCATTGTACACAGTGCTATTTTTTCTAGAAAAAGGGGTGCCGGAACTCACCATGAACGCCTCCCTTGATCTCTTATAATAGCAATGGTGCCCACCTGAGAGGTGCCAGAGCTGAATTTCTGCAAGTTCCAGCTGAACAAAGGCTCCGATTGTACCCTAGCAGAGCAGGGTTAATATAGCCTTCGTCTTTTCCATTCTCCATATCCCTTACAACAGCATCTGTTCCTTCACTTGGTATCTGATGGCTGACATTTCAAAGACCCTCCAGCTACTCTCATCTTGCTTTCAAAGGTTCCGTATTACGAATTATCATTTGGAACGGCCGTTAAGTTACAAAATAAAACTAGATGTCGGTGCCATACTAATAAGTAAGATTAAGGTGCTGCCTGTAGTGGTCATTAATTAATGAGAGGAATTTAGAGAATTAGCTATCTCTGTAGCTTCTATATATGCTTCTATATATGTGCTTCATTTATGTATCAAATCAGTGATTTCCATTAGTATTTGTCACCAGGGATCATTAGAGACAATGCCACAACTAGGACCAGGAGAGTGTAGCTAAGATTTGGCGAGCACCTTCTGTGTGCACATTGGCACATCCTTGGTTTTTCATTTCAACATCATTGGAGACAACTCTTAAAAGTCCCCCTGAGAAGGGACCAACTTGGATATAATCACAGGGGCTTCTACAGGACCATCCATAATGTATGTTGGGGTCAAGGAAACAGGATAGCTGATAAAGGGAGGCCCCTTTCCATGAGAGATGCTCCACAAATTATTTCATCTGTTTAAATGACTTCTGAACACCACATTGTTACACTTTCCCATTTTAACCAATGCACTAAAGGGATGTTTAAAACTCTATTAAATGTATGAAATACTTCATGGACAGTCTCTGCTGGAAAGGGGCTCTAGCAGACATTTTGATTGATGTGTATGAGTTTGGGAGATACCACAGATGAGACCTTGGGTACAGTGGATCTTGAATGAGTACTAAAATGTATTGGTTTAGCACCAGGACACCTGAAAATTAATTCCCTAAGAAAATTTACAGGGAAAGAGAATGAGAGAATTCCATATTTTCTCTATCAAGCTATCTTAATCTATACGATAGGTGATGTGTGAATGGTTTTTAATAAAATAATAAATACTAAGTCCTTGTATGATTCCATGCTGTGCTTTAACATCAGCAATACGTCAGCAGGCTTCTAGAAAATTCTAGAAGATTGATATAAGTTGCAGAAGGTAGCACCCAATGTGATATTTAAATTGCTTACTTTCTCAAAGAACTCTAATTTGCTATTAGCACAGCATGCACATATACAAAATGTTACACACCCTTTTCCCTCAATGATATCCATAATTCCTTCCCCATTTCTTTTCCATTTCTGTTCAACTACAAAAAGTGCTGCTTTGCTGTGGGAGACATGCCATTGTCTCACAGATGGCTTTTCATGGGAAAGGCACTTAACGGATAATGATTACATTTTCCCAATGTGTTTAGAGAGCCTAAAACCAGACTGAAAGCCCAACCCAAAGAAAAATTTCATGTGGACTGTTGGAAGTTTGTTCTGCATTGCTTCAGCCTCTGAACTAATCAACAGGCATGCATAGATTGCACCTGCAAGTACAAGGCAAGCAATGTGGAACATGAGAAAGACAAAATTCTTGTAAGATTCACATCACCAAAAATTGTTTTAAGGTATTTTTAAAGATTTAGCCGACATCTCCCTATTTATACAGCAAGCTTAATACAGAATTGTCGGATGAAGACTCAAAGCTGTAGCAAAAAAACTGAAAAACTATTGGGTGAGAGCCAACATTAGTTGTTCTTAAAGCAGACATATTGAAACCTATGAACTCAAATTACTTAAGTCAATTGATTTTAGTGGGTCTAACTTTGAGTAAGGCAATTGTTGGATCACACCCAATATATAGAGACCTGGAAAGCTGATGCAGGGCAGCTACTACAGACAAGTTCTATTTCAGAAAATAGAATGCTGGAAGTCTATGGTGTCTAAGGGAGAATCACTTTATAAATGCACTGGTTGAGCAGGAGTTATGAAAACAAAGAAGCAAATTCGCAGCACAGCCAAATCAGTTCCTGCAATGCTCAAATTATGTCTTTCTTGTAGTCTCTCAGTCATCTTTCTCCAGAATTACTGATTTATGTCCAGCTCTCCTGGCACACACTGATTTCACTAAAATGGAGTCACTCAGCTTGTCTCTTCCTACCCTGCAGGTAGGTGGGAGATTCAGTATGACTTTGCACAGAAAGCAGCCTAATGCTAAAATGTTATTTTAATTATGGCAAGCCCAAAGCAATGCATTGTATATGACTCAAAACAATATGATGAATTCTGTGGGTCGGTTTCCTTACCTTGCTGTTCAAAATTGATAACCTATACAATTTTTGTGTCTAATGAAGTAGATTCTGGACCATGAAATCTTATTCCACAATCAATGTATTAATCTCTCAGGTGCTACAAGCCTCTTTGTTGCAGGCAAAAACAACAGTAGACTAATATACTCTGTGGTAATCTATAAAACCTTGAAACTGCAATCTAAAAAACACTGCTCATATTGAATGATAAAAATCCATTGAACAGTACTTTAGTGATGTTAATCAAATAACAGGGCAACCGGATCCAATGGAGTACAATTGGCTATTGTGTTAGCTGCGGTTCCTGCCTTGCCCACACCCTAACTAGAAGCAGAGGTGATGTCCTTAGCCAACCCCTGTTTTATGCTGTCCATGGAGAAAATGTATGCTTCCCTTCTCCCATGTGCAACACTTGTCCTTTACAACAAAAGAATAGAAACTCTGATTTTGCTACTGTTGTCAGCCCTCAGATGGTGAAACAAGGAAAGCCTGTAACTTCTGCATTTTTTATTGTATTACTCCTTAGACCCTTGAATCATAGAATGATAGAATTGTAGAGTTGGAAGGGACCCTGAGGGTCATCTAGGCCAATGCCCTGCAATGCTGTCCCATATGGGGATTGAACCTACCACCTTCGTATTATCAATAGCCCCACACTCTAACCAACTGAGCTATTCAGTGGTGTTGCCTAGCATAGAAGAGGGAAACAGTGAGTTATGGTCAGGAGGAGGTTGTTGTACCAACTCTTAGTGTTGGATCATGATTCAGGGGTCAATACAAGGGGGCAAGTGGTCTCCCTACAGCACCACTATGCTCCTTAGGCCAGCAGCACCACCAGTGTGTCAATTCACCAGTAAAGCCCTACAGAACTAGACCCTTATCTAGCTGTAGTTAGACAGAAAACCTTATGAAAGAATGTTGTTTTACTTCCTGAAAAACATTATCTGCTTTCTTTTTGTGTTCACAGTAGAAATGACCAATTTACTCCTAAAACATCACCTGGGAGCATGCTGCTATGTATAGTGTTAGGATTTGTAAATGAAAGTTTGTCGTGAATTAGTTAAAGAAGCTAGTTTTTATACCACACAATGTGCATTAGTAAAATCAACATATTAGGCAGCTCCTATTCCTTTTCTTACTTTCTTACCATCTAGCAGCCATATTGTGGTCTTCTTATTTACACTGGTGGATTATACTGGCATTACACAAATGGAACTCTGGGTACTGAAATGCACTTAAGTAATAAAACTGCAGTTTTACATTCATTTGACCTTCCCACATCAAAGTACTGCCCCAGTATAAAAATCCCATACCAAATCTGGCCCATCAGGACAGTTTTTTGGAATCCTTGTCTTGATTTCTATTGTATGTGGAGGAGAGATCTGATCCCTCTGTTCCTCAATTCACTGCCTACAGTTATTGTCACCCATGCAGTGGTGCCATGGCAACTCTGAATATTCATTTTAAAAAGCACTTGTAAACTGCTAAACATTTTAAAAATCTCTAAATGTGTGCAAAACAAACAATATCATTAGAAACAAAAGTACAAACTAAAAACAATAAAACTGTCATATGAAATCATATAAAAACACATAAGAAAGGAATTTGAAGGATTGAGACAAATAAAACCGAGGCTAATTTTATGGACCGGGGAAGCCTGGGCAAAAAGAGATATCTTCACAAGAAATATGAAGCAACTGATAGCTACTGCTCTCCATATAGATGGGCATTCCATAACACAGGTTTTCTGGCCTATGGTATTCTGTAGGGTTTGGTGCCATGTATAGGATTTTGCCAGGTGATCTAAGTGACCTTACAGGTCTACACAGGGACTCAAGAAACCTGGTTCTGAGTTGTTCAGGGCTTTACATGTGAATAACCAAGAGTTGGGACAGAAACCATCATCAACACTCCTGACCAAGGAGTCGCCCCCCCCCCCCCCGCTATGCTAGGGAAGGCTCAATAGGGTCAAGCATAGGGATGAATGCCTATTTTGGTACTCTCAGTTTCTCTCTTGTCCAATCTTAAATTCGCATCTCCACATTTCTGCAGCAATTCACAATTTTAAATTACATGAAAATTCATCAGCATTTTAATGTGAATTTTTCCTAATAAACACATTTCTATATGCGTTTTCGACTAATGTACACATTTTTGCAAGCAATTTTTACTAATATAATGCATTTTTTGTATTTTGTATGCTATTTTCACTAATATATTAATTTTATGCACACTTTTACTCAATCTATGAATTTTTGTAAACAATGGCATTGCACAATTCAGACAAATGTGAAATTAGACGGATGGCTGTGTTTCAGTTCTCAGATTGTTTCCCAAAGTGTGAATTCCATAGACTCATCTTTAAATGCAACATCAGTTAAACTTCTCCAGCAGATTGTTGAATATGAACTCAAGTGATTTGCATAGAAATACCTCCTTGGCCACAGCCTTCATGGCTGCAGTCACCGAGGATAGCTTTCGACAATGCTTGAACTCGCAAGAGGGGAAGAGAAGTACAGGCAATTGTGTTCTGCTCAAGAGCAGAAAGGGTGGGGGGAATCACTACAAATCAATGCACAATGAATTAGACACCGTGCCCTTGAAACTATAACCTTGTCTCCTTGCTACACACTTCACTATTGCCCTTTGGCTCAAACAACCTCCTGCAATCTTCAAGCAGTCTGGCACAACTCTAGAATCCTGCTAATAGCCTACTTCAGTTCAACCAGCTTATATGTGAGGCGACCTTAGCTCTATAAAATTGTTTATCAGTTAGCAACACAAATGAAGAACAATTGCAGATTCCTTGAAGAATGTCAATGAGGTAAAAGCAAAGTGACCATGCTGCATGAGATTTCAGGAATAAAATCAGATATTATTATCTAGGAAATGAGAGCCTACAGGCAACCACACTACACCCAGGGTAGCTTGGTTGACTCTTAGCATCCTGCCAAATGGTAAAGCAGATTTTTACCAAAATCTGAAATATAGCTTGAAGGAAGGGCTGGGTAGAATAGAAGTTTCAGAAAGCTCCCCTCCCCAATACTTTTGCCCAGGGCAACTTTGCCACCTAATACTGGCCTCCTCTCCCCCCCCCCCCTTTCTCGTATTTGGCTTTATGACAACACTGCTTAGTCAATGAGGTGTGGTTTCATGGTGATATCTCAAGCCAAATCAGATTGAGGGCAGGGCTTCCTACCCTCATTCTGGTGTGTTTTGAGTAAAAGTGGGGGAATTGCTCATCAGGAGTGCCAGTAGCTGGAGCAAACCTTTTGCCCCTGCTCATTGTATTGCTGAATGGGCGGATTCTGTTCACAAAGTGGAAATAGGGCAATAGTTAGGGACATTTCAGCGCAGCTTCCATTTTACCACCTATCAGGTACAGACATTTTTCTGCCTGAGGCAAATGGTGCCCTCCTCCTCAAGTCAAGGTACAAAGTATCCAGGGACACCTAAATTATTTTGTCCCCAGAAGCAAAAAAAAAATCCCACAAGTGTTGTTCACTCTCCCTGGCAATAAAAAGGCAACAATAATAACTAATGCATTACCTTTCATGTCATCCAAAATCAGCTGCCTGAGGTGGCCACCTCATTTTGCCTAATGGTAGGGCCAGCCCTGATTCTGGCCTCAGAGTTCAATGTAAATGCATTTTCCACTTTCTATTCTTGAGGCATCAAGTCCCACTGACTCCCTTGATACTGCATACTGGGACGGCTTTAGGACTATGATTGCTGACAGTATGTTTAATATTTACCCTTCAAGGCTCTTCTGAGGAAACAGCCTTTCATCTATTTGTTCTGTGGTATAATTTATCTTAGTAACAGGATGACTTTTTTTTAGTACAACAAAGACATGGCTGGAACAAACATGAAACAGTATCAGGGGTCCCTGGAAAGGTCAGCAGCAGATATTTCAAATGTCACTATGTTTCTATTTTGAAAATGATTCCATGAATCTAGTTTGCACCTCTTTCTCACTTTGCTGAAATTATGGGGATACAGTGGTCCCTCAGGTTAAGTACTTAATTTGTTCCGGAGGTCTGTTCCTAACCTGAAATTTTCTTAACATGAAGCACCACTTTAGCTAATGGGGCCTCCCGCTGCCCCGCCACTGCACGATTTCTGGTCTCATCCTGAAGTAAAGTTCTTAACCCGAGGTAATATTTCTGGGTTAGTGGAGTCTGTAACCTGAAGCGGATGTAACCTGAAGCATATGTAACCCGAGGTACCGCTGTAGTGAAGTTTAAAGGAATATAAACTTAACTTTTTTATTTTAAAAATACACAATTTTAAAAATTATTTCAATACATTGTGGATGTTTTCCAGACAATTTGAATCCTCTTGGACCTGAATTGTGCAAAAGGTATGAAGCTCATATTTTTGGCTTAAAAAAAAGAAAAAGAAACATAATTATGCTGTTTCTTTTCTGTGAAAGCTACTCGTAGCCAATGGTCAATGTGGCTCACAATTTTACTAGGGCCCAAAGCTGTAAAAAAGGCAACTTCATTTGTTCACCCCAGATAATTATGAACATTCCCTCTGTCCCACAGACTGCAAACATCATCATCATAATTCTAAAAGGTGGAAGGGATAGCCCAAATTTATCAATGTCAATAGATGCCATCTGAGAAGCAGGGGGAATAAAATTTCACTCAACTGCTTGTGTTGCAGCCTTTCCGCCCCCTCCCCTTGTTCCTCAGAGACTTAAACACATTTAGTGATTAATTTACACCACAGATGTAATTATTGATGAGTAGAAATGAAGACGTTTTACTTCAGCAGCTTTTATTCAAAGGTAAAAATCACAGTCTTCTCAGGTGACTGTCAGTTTAATCCCCAGAGTATACAAAACTGAAGGCTTGTTTCATTTTTCAAGTCACATTGCACTGTCAGGCTCTTTGAAGCAAAAGGCAGGCTGCCATTATGTTCAGCACAAAGTGGTAGTAATTGGAGTGACCTAGAATATCTCAGAACTACTTCATCTTCAGAAATGTACATTTACCTTTGTTGACCTTTCTCTACAGCTGCCAGTCTATGCAAATCCAAAACAGGGATAACTGTTTGAAATCCTATGGGGCTCCTTGGAAATATATTGATGCAGAAATGACAGCAATGGAGTGTTGCTCCCTCTGATGGAAGCTTAGTGTTTTTAATTTGGTTTACTGAACAAATTAATCAGCCATAGGCCAGGAAATCAGTTCTAATTTTCAGCAGCTTTAGCATTTGGCATAGTGAGGTCAATTAGCTGTCTAAGGCAACCAATTTGGGCTGTCACAAAAGGGCAGCAAGTTGTCAGTTATTTGATTCATTTATAGGGCAGTTTTTACTTCCAGGTATGGGGCAGAGATACTTCTGCCTCAAGGACCAAAATAGCTTTGACAGCCTTGAAGACTGAGAGAGAATAAGTAGTTTGTTACAAAATACAATGGGATGTACTTCCTTTCTGGTGTGAGTCAGATGTGTCTAAACAAAGACATGCTGGGGGGTGAATAAAAGCAGTTTCATGGGAGATGTGAAAAGCAAAGAGAATAATGGAAATCGCAACTAGGACGCAAAAATGTACTTCTGCTTTTTGTGGAGGGCCTTTTTCTTCCTATATATGTAAAAATGTAAGGTGTCATCACACTGCAGTTCATGTGGCTGCCAATAGGTGGCTACACCAACTCTAGCCAAATGGCCAGCAGGCAACCCAGGCAGCTTGATTAATGGGGGTGGGGCTTCCTGCCCTATGTTAAACCTTGCTGCAGTCACATTTAATAGAAGGGGGAGGCACCTCAGAGCTGTGAGGGCATGGTGTGGGTTGAAGGAGCTTTGAGTGGTTGGGGGTGGCATGTAAAGAGTGGGGGTTGGCAAGGGGTTTGGGGTTTGGTGAAGACTAGGCAAGGTTGGTAAGCAAAGTGAATGGGGTGCAGCCCCTAATTATAAGAATTGTGGTTCCTTTAAGCTTGAGAAGCAACAGTCAGAATTATAGATTGCTTTGGTTCTTCAGACGTATGTATAGGCTCCTGCTAAGCAATGACTGCTTGTTCATCTATCCCTCTATCCCTACCTATCTATATTCTAACATCTCTTCATTATAAGTCACAATGTTTTCATGAAGCAAAGGAATATTCTGTAACTTCCAGGCCCCGTGCATACTTAAAATAATAGTTTTTATTCCAGTGACACCACTTGCTGCTGAAACAAATAAACTGTGTGTATTTGCCCATCAGCTCAGAGATGATGCAACATTTTGCATGCAGTTACTCTTTATATACCTTCAATTATTCCACTAGGATTCTTTTTCTCTATCAAACATTGCTGCTTCAGTCGTCTAAAAACTAAACTGTTTCAGTCCAGGAGGAATGAAAAAGCTTGAAGAAATGGGCAGACCATCCTTTCAGTCACTGGAACATTTTTTCCAAAAGCTGTCATTTTCTAGCTGTGGGGAATTATTCTTGTTTTGGTCATAAAGGAAGAATATCAAACAGTACTCATTCTCTTGTCACATTCTGTCCCGTGAGATTAAAAAAAAAAACTGTTAGAAGCAGAGGATTATTTCTAGATGGCGTTTCTCTGGCTGCTCTTGAAATAAAACAGGGTTC
The DNA here is from genome assembly GCF_965112155.1 of Podarcis liolepis. Classification (NCBI taxonomy): domain Eukaryota; kingdom Metazoa; phylum Chordata; class Lepidosauria; order Squamata; family Lacertidae; genus Podarcis; species Podarcis liolepis. The sequence goes on from NC_139565.1 coordinate 33,507,525, forward strand.
ATTTTTATGGACAGGGGAGGGGGCAGACTCTTCATCGTTCGCAACGAACACATTACTGTCAGGATCTGCAGCTTAAAAGATAGAAATAATCCCAGTAAGAACATCATCTAAAGCACCGTCTTGACAAACTGTTTGAAAGCAAATAATTCCTTAATGCTTAAATATCTTGAGTGTGGGGGATTTTTTTCTGGTAATGTTCATATTTTATTCCTTCAGTAATAAAGGCCGATACAATGCAGAAGAATACAGACACCTGCTCTGGAGGATACCTGATACAGGTACATCTAAAGGCCAAGCATTGCCCCCTCTTTTGGTGGAGGGACACCTTTGATCATACAAGTCATACCAGCTGTGGGCATATCCCCCATGAGGATGTACATGATGGACACTGCTGGCCGAAGTGCTCAAGTGAATGCCACTATAAATTTGAACTGTAGAAAATATCTTTCAGCATCTCCATCTTACTTACAATTCAGTGCATTTTCCAAAAGTATTATAATGCCTTAATTCAGAGTTTGTAGTATTAATAGCTGATTTAAAAAAACAAAACAGCTACCTCACCCAACCACTTTCACCTCTAAATATTGTGAATTGTTCCTGCCTTCCCAAAATAAATTAGTTTTTTCTTCCCCCATTCTTCCCAACAAAAGCTTTGGAACGGTGCCAGTACAGATTAATTGTTAGCAAACAGAGAATCTTAAATGGCCATAACGTTCTCCTTTTGGCCAAAGTGGATGGAATTTATAGGCACAGAGACCTCTTCAGAATCACAAATTGTAGGCACTTACACGACATTTTCAAAATTGGATTTTTTTAAAAAAAAACAACCACACAACTGGGGACATTTTTATAACATGTTGATTTTTCTACTATAATTCAATGCAATTTTCCCTCTGAGGGGATGAGGCCTGTCATTATTCCTCTGTGTCCTTCATTCACTTGCTGTAGCAAGCAGAACTTGTTTTACTCAGTGTTAAGTAAATGGGGGGGGGGGGTCAATGTAACTTTGAAGACAGTATGCAGGAGACACACAGCTAATGCCTTAGACTGTCAAAGAGGCCAGCAAGCTTCCCAGGTTGCTATTTAGGATATTAGTTTGAAGGAATGAAATGCAAGGAATTTGTATAGCTGGGCTTGAAGACAACTTTATGGAGAGAGCAAAAGTCAAGGAAGGACAGAGGATAGAGCAAATGGTGGGCCTACATTTTGGGCCCCCTGAAGCTGGAACTGTAATGTGGTCTGTGTAACCACTGAGATCCTCTTCAATGGGGTTGTGCACCGCAACTTTTACAACATCTGTGCTGCCAACTCTGAAAATTTGGGATTGCTGAAATATATACAAGAAAAAATTACTAGACCCATTGTTTTAAAGCATTGTGGACTAAAGTCACTTCTGGGCCCCCTCCAGGATTAGGGGCCCTGAAGCAGAGGCCCTCCAGATATTGCTGGTCTATACCTTCCACCAACCCTAACCATTGATCCTGCTAGCTGGGGCTGATAAGAGTTTGAGTCCACAGGCTCACCATCCCTTAAGAGCATGGAAAACTAGAAATGAGATTTCTATTTGAGCTTTTGTCCTCTAATATGAACAAGTGTCTCTAAAATAAGAAAAGCATAAGCAAGCTTCTGTTCTCACTTCTGCTCACCCCCCAGCATCGAATCCTTTGATTACCTTCAGGTATGGAAAACCTATCCCATGATATCAACCCTCTCCCTCCCCCCACAAAAGAACTTCAAATGATAGCAATGCAACACTGCACACCTCTTAAAGATAGCAATTGACCAGGCAGTATACATTGCTGAGTAAGTGATTCTAGATGGCCTTTGTTTTTCTCCCTCCCTCCCTCAGGATTAAATATTCTGAATAGGGTTGCCTCTCCTTTCCTAATGGATTTGAGAAATGCAGAGCAGTAAATCATGATCAAATTTCTGTTAGCGGTTCTACAAGCACTAGTGAAGTCTCTCAAGTGCAGAGAACATTACTGCATTCTGTCAACATGCCAGACCCTGGCAGCAACAATTAAGAGCTAATAAATTATATTTTTATCTACCTTCTTGGAGATGTTGTATAAACAAGGAGTCCTCTCCAGAAGTTGCTTCAAAGAAGATCCAGCTAGAAGTAAGGAATTTCATGCAGTTGAATTACCATTTTTACATTACATTTAGAAACGGTCAAATCAAAAATCTGCTGACTTGACCAATAATTCATCACTAAAACAAGTACAGGACAGAAAGCAAACTCTCTATACAGTATTCAACAACACAAAAGATCTATATAATGTAAAAAATAATAATACTATATTCATGTGGACTTAGCAGGAAATGAAGCAATAATAAGTAATATGAACCCTAAGTCACATTAAAATCGCACATTGATCTCAAGGACAAATCATGGCCTATATTTAGGCAACACTCAACTAATTTCTCAACACTCAATACTTTGGCCACCTCATGAGAAGAGAAGACTCCCTGGAAAAGACCCTGATGTTGGGAAAGATGGAGGGCACAAGGAGAAGGGGACTACAGAGGACGAGATGGCTGGACAGTGTTCTTGAAGCTACAAACATGAGTCTGACCAAACTGCAGGAGGCAATGGAAGACAGAAGTGCCTGGCATGTTCTGGTCCATGGGGTCATGAAGAGTCGAACACGACTAAACAACTAAACAACAACAACTAATTACACATACATTGGGTTGGATCCAAACTTATTCTTGCCATTAAGAGGACCCCCTGAGTGGTAGTGCTAAGTAGCAATCAAATCACTTTGCATATTTCATGAAGACATTTCAGACTCTGCTGTGCCTCATTTTCCCCAGAGGAAACACAAAGCATGCTTAAATTGCCAAGACCCCTGGAATCTCACACCACCCAGCAGAGATGGGGGTGGCCTGTAACAATACATTAAGCACCTCTACACAAAACAGAATCTGGTCGCATCCACACCACACATTTTAAAGCACATAGCTTCCCCCAAGTATTCTGGGAACTGTAGTGATGGGAACTAGCACTGTGAGAGGTAAAGTACAGTGGTATATGTTGTGGCATGGATGTGACCAAAGACAGAAGCAAACAGTTTTTTCCTCACTTCATATTATCAGCTCCTGCCTGATTCTTCTTGCTAATTGAAGCAATGAATCAAGAGTTCTAAACAGGATCTGTTTACTTTGCAGATGTGTTTAATTTCTAAAGGATCATATTTGCAATTAAGTTTTTTAATTCAATTTTTTTCCGTAGTAAACTTGGTCTTCTGCCACACACAGCAGATGTGTTTTCATTTATGCCCGCATTTGGTAACTAGGTTGACACCATAATACAGTACTTCCTTTAAACAAATCTGCAGAGAGAGAGAGAGAGAATATATATATAAAGTGTGAACTGACAGTTGGCACAAAAATAGCAGCAATTTGTGTCGAACTAATTTTGCAAGGCTCACCCCTGTTCCTAAGACAAACAGCTATCTCGAGTAAATTAAGTAAACATAATACAGTCTCTTCTCTAATTATTTCCAGAGATAGCAGCATGCATGTGTTTTCAGTCACTACTCTCATGATGTGTTATTCTGAGATAAACAGATTCAAGTAAAATGACACTAACATGACACTTTTCCTACAAGGAATGTCAAGGGGCAGGTGCTGCACATATCCAGAGCACCATGAGGCCATTCCTCACAAGTCACACTTTTATTTTTTTAAAAAAAATAACGGCCTGGAGCTTTGTGTATATGTTGATTCTGACAGGTTGCAGAACAGTAACAAGACTCTCGGCATCTTAAGATCCTCAGCTTTCATCTTTAAAAAAGAAATATACATATAACATTTTAATGTCCCTTTGGTTGCAAAGCCATATTAAAAAGAGTGTGGACAATGAAGCAGAATGTTAGAAGATCCAGGACAGTCAAAAGAAAGCATGTGGCGTATAGTTAAACTATGGAACTCACTGCCACAGAAGGCAGTAACGCCCACCAACTTAAAAGAGGATTGTCCCAATTCATGGAGGACAAGGCTATCATACTGGCTATGATCTCTATGTTCTAAGTTGACAGTTGGAGGTGATATCCCTCTCGGAATACCAGTCGCTGAATGCTGCTGCGCTCAGGTCCAGTTGGTGGGCTTCCTGCAGGCATCTGTTTGGCCACTGTGAGAACAGAATACCAGATTAGCCCAGTAGGGTCTTCTTATGTGCTTAGGACAGTGCTCATGAAATTTCAGAAGTCAGATAGGCCAAATTCAATGATGTTACCCCATTTCAGTTGTTTCCGTGCATACAGCGAATGCATTGTAATCCCATGGAAATATGCCTGCTTGCCTCTTGGTGTGTTTATGCGTGAATGCAATGGCAGTCATTGAAAGGACACATTTGCAGGAGGAATCAGACTTATTCTGAGAGAGTGAAGTTTCCTGTTTCGGAGGGAGAACACTGCTCTATGCCTTAGGAGGGAAACCTATAGTGTCTGTATGGTTCTATCTCCGGAGCAAATAGCTCTGGGAACAGAGCAAAAGTAGTAAAGGGAAATGCTCAGTGTGTGTGTGTTAAGGGCCTTCTTCCCCAGTAACACTTGCCCAATCCAAAGCAGACACTCCTTGGATTAAAAAGCAACAGTGGATCACACCCTGGATGTACAATTTGGTGGGATGGGATGCATGTACCTTGGATAATTCCTGGCTAAAAAAAAAAGTTCTTTAAAAGAACCACAATATTTTGTTAACTACCAAGATTAGCTTGGCAGGTTGCAGAATTCTGCTTTTCCTGTCTCTGAATAGGAGTTGGAGCTTTTGCTTTGTTCCTGAAAGCACAGATCCTCACAGCCCTTTGTTCTGTAACTACTGTAAATTGTTCTAAGCACAAATGATTTGCTATGCAAATTCTTTTACAGTTTCTTTTCCCTTGTACAAGGATTTCAAGATGCTTTGGTTTACTGCAGTTTATTCTGTCCGGAGAAACAAGCATTCCCTGTAAGGAGGGACTGGTCATTACATCACTCTGAGACCTATACTTATGGCAGGGAAGTACTGGTCTCCTAACAACTCCCTGCACCCTGAACAGACTACATTTGGGATTCTCTGGGGAAGCCATGTCTGTTTAAAGTGTTATCATAGTGCTTTACATGTATGGTGTGAATGTGGCCCTAGAGTGTGCCCTAGAACGCCCCCAACACTGTTGCCCCAGATAGAAAGTGGAGGGCAACATTTATTAGGGAAGCTTGTCTGCCATTAATAATCTTTTCCTTGTGCATCCCTTGATTTCTTTCCCATGGATGTTTGGGTTTCCCTGGAATGCAACTTGAAAACTAGCACTCTAAGATCTCAAATGATTTTTCTCCTTGTGTCCCCATGTTCCACTGCGAAGAGAGTAGAAAGGAGGCAGGAAATGCAAATCCATCTGTACGTGTAAGTATATGCACATCGCATGCACACAAACACCGGTAATGCCCTTCATTCACCGCTCCAAAGTTCACTTTATTTTTGAAATTTTGCCCTGACAGCTCTATCTCTGCTAACCTAGACTGCAAAAGGGAAAGTAGGAAAGATATTACACCTTGCCTAGGAAGAGGATGTCTGCTACAATGATTTATGGATGAAATAAAGATTAATGACAGATGGAACTGAAATGAGGGGGAGATATAGCAACATAGGAATCGGCCTTATCCTGAGTTAGAATGCTGATCCATCTACTCACTTCACTGACTGGGAGCAGCTCTCTGAGGTTTTCAGGCAGAGGTCTCTCGCAAGTATACCTGGACCTGGAGATAGCGAGGATTGAACCAGAACCTTCTGCACACAAAACAGATGTTCTGCCGCTGAGTTGTGGTCCTATAGAATTTCCTTTGATTTAAAATTATTGCTCTTAATCAAAATAAATTCTATAGGACCAAAACTCAGTGGCAGAACATTTGATTTTGCTTCATTAAGGTCTCCATTCCTACAACATGGCCTATTGACCTTCTCCTTTCCTAATTTTTCTAGCTTCCAATTATGCTGGTGCAGTTCTTTGGTCCTAGGTAAATACAACTAACTGGGTTTGTCAGTTTATTTTGGGGAAGTGGGGTGTGCAGGTACATCTCCTTCCTTCCAAATCATATACCCAAATGTTTTCCAACGTGAAAAAAGTATTTTCCATCATAAGAATGAGATAACTTAATCCTGCTCTAAAATTCAGATTCAAAGCTCTGTGTGCTGCATCACTGTACATGTTACTTCATAGCCAAAACCCATTTACTTTAAACTTCAAGTCCACTTTGTAATAATCCTTGGGATGCTGTGTTGCAGTTTGTTCTCCTCTTCTTCTCTCTCTGTCAAAAAGAAAAAAGTTTCATTTCATCATAGATATGTCAGTAAGAAAAGAAGCAATGTCTTTTTGCTGTGAAAAATGTGGAGTTATTCTTTGATTACCAACTGAAATCTCATAACTTTTGTGCCATGAGGCATGAAACTCATCCTGTCAGAAGAATGGCACCTTCAGTGTAGAGCCACTAAATATTTATTTCAGTGGCAATGTTCTGGAAAGGTTTGACTGCTTAGATTGAGCACTGCTTCCAGACCTTCGGTTTTTATTGATTAGATTAACACTTTTAACACGCAGCCATCAGAGTTCCCAGAGATTGTTCATTACTCTCTGCGTTGTTCGTGCATTCAGAAAGAATATATTTTCATGTACCTCAGTCTAATTAGGTCATTAGCCTGCTGGAACACAATGCAGCATTAAGATAATATCTCCCGATTCCTGTCAGCCTCTACAGATGTGATACTTTCCCCACTATTTTCCTGCTCCCACACTTTCACAAGTAATAAACAATATTCACAGGCAATCAACACTAGACTATTTTACTGGGATCAAACAACCGGAATATATACCAGAGAAGAAAAGGAACACATCTCAACAATTTTCATTTTCAGGGAGTAAGTGGAAACGATCTCGGAACATTTTTTTTAAAAAAAAAAAAACATTCAGGAGGGAGTAGCAATGAAGAAGGAGGGAAGACTTCTTCACAGAAAGCTTTTCTCACACAAGGGAAATAATTTGAAGTGGAGCACCCCGTGAGTCTGTGTGAAACAAATGCTAAATAGATAATGTTCTCAAGCGAGCTGTTCCCCATGGCTTCCACTTACAAATTTCCAGATGTTATCGAGGCAGCTTTTATTCACGTGGAGACAGGGCAGATAAAAATTTTACCTCAACAGCTTCTCTCCTTCCACATAGATAAAAAAGATGGAAAGAAGCCAACTTGATAGCCAGTCATATTTTATTGTTAACTGTCTATTTTAACATTCTGATGTGCTGATAGTGGTCCTTTTTGCTCCAGAACTTCCCACATCATACATAGAGCTAGAGACCTGTAGCTTGGGGTAGGGCTGATTATTGCAGTTTGATTCATCTACTTTATCATTTCTCCATTTTCTGACCATGTACAAATCTTATCTCTGCCCATCTTTGTCTTCGTTATCATTCCACTGATATTCCTCTAGAATCCTTCCTCTTATGTTTCCCTTTCTAACCTCTCTTCTGGATAGAGAAACATTTTCCTCACTTATCCTTGGATGTGGTTCCAACTGGTCAACCATCAGAGCATTAACCAGAACTTCAAGGTAGTGGCCAAATGTGTTTTCAACCATATATTAGGATTTCTGCCTCCCTCTAGAGCAGTGGTTCCCAACCCTTCTTTTTTTTTGGCCATGCCCCACCTAAGCATCTCTAAAATCCTGATGCACCCCTCCCCCCAACATATAATTCTTATTATTCAAAATTGAACTCCTATTCACATGGCGGAAGCCTAAAAGGCTATTAACTTGGTCTAACTCATTCTTGCATTGCCCCCCTAAAAATCAAACTGCCCCCCTGTGGGGTGTGTGCCCAACATTGGGAATCATGGCTCTAGCAGGAGCAATTGCTCATTGCTGCTGCTGCTGCTGCTGCCGCCACCACCACCCAGTCTAGTCTCTGTTGGTTTGCAATGATCCATGTGATTGGTCCTCCCTTGTATGATTGCTTGTTCATACCCACCAAGATGTGTCAATGCATTGGCAGGCTGGGTAGAGCAACTCTAAAGGCCACAGGCTAGCTGGCAGCCATTGGAAGTGGCATAAATGCTGCTTCACCAGTGGAGAAGAGCTCCACTGGTTGGGATAGCACGTACTATCACAGAGGAGACCTCAATATGGTGGCAGAAATGCCTTACCAGTGTAGATATGCTGCCAGTAGAATTTCAACTGTGGAAGGACCTCAAACAGAGCTTTCTGTGGCATGCTGGGTGTGGGATGGGGGCACCATTTAACCCACAGGATTCAAAACCCTCTCACTACCTTGGTGCTTCCATAGATTGAACCCAGAACTGCATCTGCCCTGAAGGTGATTTACTTAATTTCCTTCCCATCTTGGCCACATCAAATGGACAGGGTTTTGGACGTGGCAGAGCAACCACCATGGAATCTCTCCCTGTCCCATCCCACCATAGGATTTGGTCTGTCTCCATGGGAAGAGAGTTTAATGACGGGTTAGAACCCCCAAGAGCATGCTGTCCAGTAACTTGCATTTAAAAATAAATAAAAAGGGGATGTGGAAAGCAGGCAAGATCCACAAGCATATATTACCTTGTGTTTCCACTGTTCAGACATGCAAGTGACAGCAGTAGAATATTTGAAGGCACCTCTGGCTGTGTATTTGGCTCTCTTACATTGCTTTGTCTAACTACAACTTTTGTACTTCGTGGAACTTCAGAAAAAAATTTAAAACAGGATTTCACAGGGAGCCCTCACAGAGCTTTTCAGTCAGAACCTGAAGATAATGATATTCAATTTATCTCTCTAGAGTGATATGCAGATTAATTAGCTAATGCTCCAAAATTGCTTTAAAGATGAAAGTGCCATATAACGCTTAGCTAGCACTGATGTTCCTCAACTTCAGTCTTTTGCTGAAGACAAAAGGTACAAAGGTGAGCTAAGTATCTCTATTATTATTATTTTTAATTCACTGGACATCTTTGACCCTCAGAAAGATGTGACACAGGTAATGAAGAAATAGTTCCAGGCTGATCCCTAATTCAAAATGATTCATATATCTGTTTTTAGCACTTGGCAATAAAAATGATTAATAGTCATATGTGATTGGAGTTCAGAATGGAGCTATCTAGGTCGGTTTTATCTATGACACACTTGCAGTGCTACGAAAAGGCAACAAAAACTGGCTTTCCTGTCTGCATCTAAAAACTAAACTGTAAGAGGGAAAGCTATATGCAATGGGCCCATCAGACAGTTCCACAACTCAAGATTCCACACTCACTTTTGGCAAGCAGAGATAGCACAGCAGGAGTGCAAAAAAATAACCTTTTAATGCAAGGAAGTGGTTTCAAGGATGCCCACAAAGCTATAGGGATGGAAAACACCACTAGAAAAGCTTGTCCCTCCTCCTACCACTTCCACATATGTTCCATATCATTTCTGTGAACATTTGGGGGACGATCTCCATGGGTTTTATTTCTGTGCGGATAGTTTGTAAAGCGACAAAATAAGATTTCACAGGAAAACACCCACTAGATCAGTGTTTCCCAACCTTTTTTGGGCAAAGGCACACTTGTATGATGAAAAAAATCTCGCGGCACACCACCATTACAGCCCCGTGACGTCAGCGCGCAGCGTCACGCCGGGAGGGACGCACGAAAGTGAAAGTTTTTAATTTTTTCCCCTCCCCCTTGCCGGGAAACCTCCAAGCTTTGGGGGTGGGGGGGGGAGGAGGCAGCAAAGCGAGGGACTGAGGGACGGCGGCAGCTGAGGCGGCGGCGGCTGTTGTGGTGGTGGCGGCGATAGCGGGCGGAGGAGGGGGCGGCGGGGGAGGCGGCGGCGGGTGGAGCAGGAGGGCGGCCGAGGCCGGTGAGGGAGTAGGGTTGCCCGGGGCTTGAGGAGCCGTCGCCGGGAGTTGCTGCTGCTGTTGTTGCTGCTGCTGCCCGGACATGCCGGCCTCCTCCTCGTCCGCTGTCTCGCGCTCCTCCCTTTTGCACGCGCTGCCCCGCCGCCGCCCCATTGGCTGGGTCCTGTCAGCTGATCCTGTGTTATTTCCTGTGTGTGTGTGTGAGGGGAGAATGGAGAGAGAAATCTCGGCACCACCACCGCGGAGCCGCCCCCGGCTCGACGCGGATCCTCGCCGCCGCCGCCTCTCGTCGCCCGACTCGCCCGCCTCCCTCCCACGGCACACCAGCCAACGTCTCACGGCACACTAGTGTGCCGCGGAACACCGGTTGGGAAACACTGCACTAGATGACAATGGCATGTAACCTCTGCATAAATTTTGTACGAACAATTCGGGATGAATGCGCAATGGGCTAGGCCTGCGTTCTGGGTTTTTCACTAGGCCTTTCAGCTCCCCACAACCCCCCTAAAAGTTTTTTCAATTACAGTGGTACCTTGGTTCTTGAACTTAATCCATTCTGGGAGTCCATTCAACTCCCAAAACAGTTCAAAAATCAAGCCACGCCTTCTGATTGGCTGCAGGAGCTTCCTCCACTCAAGCGGAAGCCGTGTCGGACATTCAGCTTCTGAAAAACGTTGGTAAACCAGAACACTTACTTCCAGGTTTGCAACATTCAGGAGCCGATTTGTTCGGGAGCCAAGCCGTTCAAGAACCAAGGTACCACTGTACTCACAATGAATGGATACAAAGCCCAGGTGATTTCTGAGGCAAACAAGGGTTGTTGTTTTTTGCCCCATTCCTAGCCACATTGGGCAATGAAGCTTTCTTCCAGTAAAAGGTCCAGAAGAGATCATATGATTCTCCATGACCTCTGGCCCCTCTACAAACTTCAGACTTGGCCTCCTTGCTAATTTGCCCAGGAACATAGGAGACATTCTTGGCTCTTCCTTTAGCCTTTTGCTTCCCTTCTGTTTTTGCTTCCCCACAAACAAGAGCTCCATCTGACAGCTCTGGAGTTCAGATGTGCCAAGACAGTTCTTGCCTCAATAAACTGAAAGAGTTCTGCAAGGCCTGGTGTGATTAATCATCTGAAAAATCTATTCGGGAATGGATTTGTGCAATTAGGCCTTGACACGAACATATCAGTTCTGAAGGATCACATGGAACTACCAATCAATAACCCTAAATATATAGATACAAGGAGAGGTTAATTCCCATTTTTCCCATCCACAAGAAAAAAAGGTCCTTCAAAAGGAAGACAGAAAAACTTTTTTTAAAAAACTGATCCTAAATGCAGCAGCCAGCTTAGTAGATAGGGTTCAATTTAGGACCTATATAACCCCTATTTTAAATCTAGGGCAGTAGTTTAGGGTTGCCATATTTTAAAGAGCAAAAAAGAGGGCACTGTGACAGTCATTAAAAGCAAATAAATGCAATTTGTCTCAAATTTTACCCCTGAGAGGACATGTCCTGGAAAAAGAGGGCACATGGCAACCCTACAATAGTTGCCAGTTCATTTCTGGAACTAAATCCAAGGTGCTTATGTTAATGTTTAAAGCCCCAAATGACTGAGGCCTCAAATGTCTAAAGGACCACCCCCTTCTCTGCAAACTCTATTATAGTAAATCAAATGTAGTAGTAATAGTAGTAGTAGTAGTACAAACGCCCTGAACTAAATAATGGGTGTTTTTGTTTCATACGAATGGTGCTAATTCAGCACAAGGCATCTCAAATTAATTAATTATATGATTTTTCACAATCTTCCGATGCCGTGTCATGTTTTGTGGCTGTAGGTATAAACCACAGGAATAAGAACTTTTTGGGGTGGGGAATACAATTTTAATCAGCAGAGTGACTTAAGTCCCATGGAATCTCTTGGCAATCTACACACTGCCATTTCCTTAATACCATTTTCCTATGAGATTTCTCACTTTTTAATATTTTTATTATAATTCATAGTTGTACTTCATACTATACATCTGTAAAAGCTTGACATATAAAATGTTATCATTCATAGTAATGTAAGTTCTAGCTGCCATCTAATATTCCCACTCCCACCTAATAAATTGGATTACAGCAGGCTTCCTCAACCTCGGCCCTCCAGATGTTTTTGGCCTACAACTCCCATGATCACTAGCTAGCAGGACCAGTGGTCAGGGATGCTGGGAATTGTAGAACATCTGGAGGGCTGAGGTTGAGGAAGTCTGGATTACAGGGATCCATTTCTGTAAACTCTTTTTGTAATTTGCAGCAACAATTTAATAATTCTTTGATTACTTTTTCCATATTTGTGCATACCAAAATTCTTGAAATTGTGAGAACTGATACATTTGTTTTTCATCTGGAACACTATCTATAACATAGTTTAAAACGCATATCACTGGGTCTGACGTCATATCTTTCTCCAGTTAACCCCAACATGCTATTTAGCTTCCTTTTGCTCACCCAGCAAATATGAGCAAAACCTCAATTTTGTTCCTGATGTACTCAACACTTTCCTTCCCCTCCCTTAGATATTTGTTCTTGTTTTCCATGGAGTTAGGTACAATGTTTTACTCATTTTTTCTTTATATCCTGTGGCTAGGGAAAATTCTCCTTGAACATTGCTATGCGATGAGATAGCAGAGCTCTTATGGGGGTTTCTGTGTCCGTTATCCCACAGCATCATTTTGTGCTGCCTTGGGGCTAAGTAAAAGCTGCCAGGAGGATAACTACAGAGACAGGGAGTGTTGCTGCCATCCCGACCTTGGATCCCCTCCAATTCTGAAAAGTGAGTGCGTTGCAATGATTAGTGTGGTGGATTAGGACCTGGAAGACCAGGATTCAAATCCCCACTCAGCCAGAAAGCTCCCTGGGTAACCTTAGTCTAGTCACAGTCTCTGAACCTAACCTACCTCAATGGATTGTTGTGAGGGTAAAAATTTGTGGGCAGGGAGAGAACCATGTATACCACTATGAAGTCCCTGGAGGAAAGGTGTGGTATAAATATAACCAATATAAGAAATTCAATTGACAGTCCTCTTTTACTTTATGTTTCTCCCACCCTCTTAGAATTTCATGAAAATCTGAATGGAGAAGCCACCTTCAAGAAAGCCCTCTTTTTGACCACCTTATCTCTGCTGGCTGTAGATCTCAAAGTTGCTGTGGATCTCAAAGTTGGATCACTGAGTCCGATCTTAATGCAAAGGTAGGCTGGTGTGGATTCCAACAAGGTTACAGCTATAAGGATTAATGCCACCATTTTGAATTGGAGTAGGGAATGGACCAGCAGCCCGTGCAGCTATTTCAGAATTGGTAAGATGTGTTCCTTACATTTTCTGTGTATCCAGTCCCAGTCAATAATCTAGCTGTCTTTTGTATTGCAATAGTCTCCTCTGTTTTTATTGCAATGCAGACATTACATAAAACATCGTGACATATTTAGATGATGTGTATATATATATATTTTCTACGGTCAGATTCCTGTGTATATTGGGTGGGTTACAAATTAGCAGTTTAAAAAGTGCTCAAAGAAAAGGTGGTGGTAGAGCCATCAGACCTTGCTATCTTTCTCTCCTATGTGCGCCTGCTTGGATATGGATGGTCAGATACAGATGGCAAGGCCTGTGATTCATAACAACAATTATGAGATACGAAAACAGGCTTAACAACCGAAAGATAGCTTTTTGAAGCAAAGATGGCGAGAAGACGATTGATGTTGAACAGTTGCAATGGATTCTGTCAAAATGAGCCATTTGTTTTGGTGCAGGACAGATAAGGCGGCGGCAAAACACACATGGAAATTAAGAGGAGCACAAAGTTAATGGGAATCCCGGGAAAGATTTTTCATGCAAAGAGTACTATTGTGCCAAGATGATAATAAGGATTATATTGTTAGAGGAAAGCTATATAATAATTCAAGGGCTAGGTGTATGTAATGGTTGCTTGCTGAGATGGGCTGTATCACACACACACACACACACACACACACACACACACACACACACAGCATTGCAGTTTGAGAGGGGAGCATTTCCCATACTGCTGGAAACACTTTTTGGAAAGGTTCCTTGAAAAATAATTATGATAGGTTGCCACCAGTTAGGCTGAATCTTTAGCCTCAGCAGTCCAGCTAGCTGCTTTCAGGACAGGGATTTTAAACCCTATGGACAAGGACAATTCCCTCCAGCCCAGGATTAGGAAAAGGGCACTAATTCTTATAGAGCCTTCCAAGGATAGTTTCTTGAAACACAAGAGTCACATGCATTCGGACTCATGGGGAAGATTTCAGCAGGAAATACCACTTTAAAGCCAAATGTGTATTTGAGATAGAAAGCGGGGGAAAGAAGGCAGCAAATCATACATAGTGACCCTTCAATAAAATCATTCTAACTTAGCTTAATATGTTTTACCTGCTTGAGTAAAGACTTAGGTTTCAGAGCATGTCCAGAGTTCCTTTCAGGAAAGAAGTGAGTGTAGAATTGCAGACTTTTCAGCAAGTAATAGATAGGCTTAAACCACTTATGGTAACTGTTTGAAGACCTGAAAGTTCAATTCTTTAAAATGCTGAAAAACGCTGAATGGTTTGATCAGAACTGCAATACTAAAAGTGGGGAAGACCTTTAAAAACAAATGGCCTGAGAGATTAAAATGTCCAGCTTTGTCAGCCAAGTTAAAAACTCTTGTACAAAGGGAAAAGGGATTATAAACCTATTCAAAAGTTAAAGGGAAATTATTATCAACATTGTTTATGGAGTACACTGCAGTTGGCAACTAAGAACCTTGATGATATAATCTTTTGAGAAATGATTAGTACTTTCAGTTATGAAAGTAATGCTCTCTTGACCTCAAATGCTTTTCAATAGTGCTAGAGAAATTCACCTTTCATTGGTATTTAACAGAATAAGTCAAATAGGAATAGCCAAAGTTTGTTGTATTGAAAATGAAGTTATTTGGATACTTGGCTTCCCGCATCCTTAAAGTCTTAATTGGACTCTTGTTAGACAAGAAGATGCAGAAACCATACCATTCGAACTTTCCCAAAATAGCCTTCGTAGTTAGATCTCAATACACATTCATCTTTCGGACAAAATTCCCATGTTCTGGAACCAACAGCACTGTTAATCGCATCTACAGAAAGGGAGCTAAAACTCAGACTATAATTTTAGGCTCAAGAGTCCAATAAGCACCATAAGCCAAAATGTACATATGGCAAATTTCAGTTTAGTAAATTAGAGGGTTGAGCTTGCTGCAATAATGACTTCTTTGAGGGACAAACAAGCTTTTAAGACCTGGTTTTGCCAATCATGGGCATTATTTTTATACTTTCTCTTTTGGTGATAAACATGCTAAAAGGAACAAATGGCCTTTATTTGCTGCCTTTGTGGACTTAAATACCTTTACAAAAATTTGATAGATGATTTTGATGATGACGAAGAAGAAGAAGAAGAAGAAGAAGAAGAAGAAGAAGAAGAAGAAGAAGAATTAGCTGCTAAACTCATAGAAATGGTCAAAGTTACTTACAAACATAAGAGAACTACTAAAAGCAATTACAGAAATCAAAAGCAATAAAAAAAGCCTTTACAAAATGCTTTGATGCCGAACCTATTTGCCTCTCTGTGTTCCTGATTTCATTGTCAAACTCCTCAGTTGGTAGTTAACATATACTTGGACCTGTCAGTCACACAGGTCCACCATTACTTTTAAGGATAGCATCCTTGGATTCATGCTCATGCTTTAAGCTTATTGTTGAGAAGCAGATGACTAGAATTGGATGCTCTGTTTCCTTGAAAGTTTATGACATCAGCCAGCAGGCCTCTAAAGGAAAGATGTAAATTAGATAATTGAAATAAACATTTTATTAGCAGTATTTATTTAATGATAAATAATATTAAAAATATAAATGCTTGCAAACAAATTCTTCCACCTCAAAAACCAGAGAAACAACACCATATGCATTTTTCAGCCACATGTGCCACCTACAATTTCATTTCAGAAAGGCCCTTCTCACAATCTCACCATATAGTACTCCAGCAATACTTTAATTAAAGAAAATTTGATTCCTCAAATTCCTGAGATTTAAAACAATGGAACAATTATACAGCAAACTCCTCTGTTTAGGTTAATAAAAGAACCATGTAAGAAAAATTACAAGATCAAATAAATACTTCCCCCCTTTTTTGTGGAAAAAAATTAATTGATTGATATGGCTACTAAGATCTGTATTAATGTCTCACTGATTAGCCAACCTTATTTTCCTTGCTTCATAAAAGTACAGCTCATAATTGTCAGATGTATGCTTCCTGATTGGTTTGCTTTGCAGCCAGAAAATGAAACTCTAACTCATTAACCTTCTTTGTCTTTCAAGAAGAGGTTTTTTTTTTGTTTGTTTTTAATGTTGATTACTGTTCGGAGTGGCTGGCTTACTCTTGTGTATTTATTGCCTGAAGTCATTCCCAGGGTTTGCAGAGCTGCCTATTAACAAAGATGGCCAGTTACAAGTTCCCTATTGCTGTTTAGTGCAGTGTTTCCCAACCTTTTTTGGGCAAAGGCACACTTGTTTCATGAAAAAAATCTCGAGGCACACCACCATTACAGCCCCGTGACGTCAGCGCGCAGCGTCACGCCGGGAGGGACATGAATTGCTAGCAAATTACATAATCACCTCCTTGAGGGCTGGCTCATCTTCTCCGAAGGCAGAACCCCATTAATTAACAGCACAGACTCACACCATAGCCAAGACGAGGGGGGAAAACCTCAGTCATGCACAGTCATGCACATGTGGGGGCTAAATGAGGACGAAGACCGGGCAGAGAGCAGGGTTCAAATCACCCCACCTGGCCAGGACAATCCCTGGGTGCTCCCTTGGGCCACTCGCCTGACCCACCTCGCAGGGCTGTTGTTGCGAGGATAACACGGGGAGAACCACGCGCGCCCCCAGGAGCTCCTTAGAGGAGAAAGCGGGCGATGAATGCAATGCACGAAATATATGAGAGGCGACCAGGTTTTGCAGGTGAGGGGCCCCCGCCAGCCTCCGCTTCCAACACCCAGCGCAACGACGCCGAAGTTTCCCCCCGGGCTCAGCTCGGGGAGCAGCGCTGCTCCCCCCCGGCTCCCCTTCGCCCTCCTGGCTCTCTCTGCCGCCCACTGGGGACCCCCCTCACCTGCCAAGTCCGGAGCGCCGGTGGAAGTTGCATGCATGCATGCAGGGCGCCGCGTTGCCATTGCATTGCACTGCACGCAACGCCTGCATGCATGCATTGCCTCGCACGCACGCCAAGGGGTCTCCCCGCGGTCCGATGCGTCCCCTCCGGCGCGGATGCAGCATTGCAAAAATAAAAAACCCCCGACGCAGCCCTACCTGGGGGGCAGCCTCCGCCGCTCCGCCTCCGCGGGGATCCCCGGGCTCCATCCTGCCGCCCGATCTCTGCCGGGGCGCAGGCAGGCTGCGCGGGGTCTGCGCGGAAGAGCCCCTGCCTGCCCGGCTGCCGCCGCTGCGCTCATTCCATGGCCGGGAGAAGAGCGCTTCAAACAAAACGCCCGGCCCGCCAGGCCACGCTGGGAAACGTAGTTCGCGCACCCCGCGCGGGCGCGGAGCCCAAGGGTGAGGGGACTACGGATCCCGGCAGCCCCCGCGCCGGGGACGGAGGGGGAGAGGCTGGGTGCAGGGATGGAGGGACGGGTGGGCGAGCAAGTGAGTGAGTGGCAGCCGCCAAGCCTTGGCCGAGAGCCAGGAAGGGCCTCCCCGGAGGAGGAGGGAGGCGCAGAGCGGGAGGGAGGGAGGGAACCCCAGGGGTCATCTAGTGACGGCGCCCCAATCGAAAATTTGACTTAAAAAAAAAAATCTTTCGAATTTTTTAATTTTTCCCGCGGCACACCAGGCAACATCTCGCGGCACACTAGTGTGCCGCGGAACAGTGGTTGGGAAACACTGGTTTAGTGCATGCAGCAATCAGCCTCATGAGGATTCTGGCCCTTATCAGTCAATGAAAAATTAAGGGATTGTTTTATTTGTTCAAGGGCTAAAACTATTTTTGTAATGGCCTGCACAGCTTTTTTTTTTAAAGGGCATTCTCATGCAACATGCCTGTGTCTCCTGGTATGTGATGCAAAAACTATCACACACAGATACATTTACCAGAGATAAGTTTGGAGCATCTACATTGCATTTATATTGCAGATTATATTGTATATCTCAGATTGCATTTCCACTTTTGACAGTTTTTGGTGTGACAGTAAAATGTAAAATAATAACATAAGTGCAGCTCTGTTGGATCAGGCAAAAGACCCATCTAGTCCAGCACTGAGTTCTCACAATTGCCAAAAAGATGCCTATACAATGCACATAAGCAGGCTCCGAGTGCAGGCACTCTCAACATTTGCCATTCCCAGCAGATTTGAGGAACAGTTTTAAGACAGGTGTAGAGAACATGTAGCCTTCCAGATGTTGTTGAACTCCAACTACCACCAGTCCCAACCAGCATGATCAATGGTCAGGGATTATGGGGTGTGCAGTCCAATAATATCTGGTGCATGACTAGCCCAGTGCCCCTGCTCTGAGATAACACAAATGTTACCAGAATATTTTTGAGCATTGTGTCATTGACATGGCAAACAGAGGATAATCTTGCCTCAAGTTCCGTGACTATGAGCTACAGTCACATTTCAGGTGATTATTCTTGATGCAATAGGATTCAGTCCTCCAAATCCAATTACTGCTAAGTGTTCATTAACTAATGCAAAATTGCATAATGTGTTATAAGAAGATACACATGACCTCCACATGAAGTGCAAATGAATTTATTCTGATCAGCAGCACTAATCAACTCTTTAATGAATCCATCATGTTTGGATAGTGCATTATGAGGCTCCCAAACTCTCAGTTCATTGAAAAATGCCACACACTTACTCTTTCTTTGAAACATAATGAAGCCTAAAGGACTATCAAACGAACACGAGGCAGGAGGCTTCTTGGAGCATCACACATGCACACAACTGTGCTAGTAGTCAACTGAAATCTCTATGTTTAAATATTGCAAGACAATAGGAATCCTTCTGCCTACAGAGTCACATGGGAGAAGTCAACATTGTCTCTGAAGTTCTTGAGAAATAGGTGCAGGGCTAGTGTAAGACATTTTGCTGCCTGAGATGGAATAGCAAATGCCCTACCTTCCAAGTCAAGGTGTGTGGACACCTGAGGCCAAAAATCCCAGAAGTGTTTCTCCCTTTTTCTAGCAGTAAACACACAATCATAATAAGTTAAATAATGCAACAATTTGCTACCCTTTCATGAAGCACAAAGTCAGCTGTCTCATTATTCTGGATGCATGTAGGAATAACTCTTGTACAAGCTTCTGGCAATTCCCAATGCTAGTGCAAAGAGGGTTCTGCCTTTATTCAGCTGAGGAGCAAGAAGAAGTGATAGGTCTGCAAAGGTTAACTCTATTTCAATGTTGAAGCTAAGGAGATGTGGATCACCTTATTAGTGCATAGATGGGAGTCTTGGTCAGGGTTGCCATACATCTGGAATTTCCCGGACATAGCTGGGATTCAGCCATCGGAAACTGTTCCTGGGTGGAAATCACACAAATGTCTCCTTAAAAATAGCTCAAAAACGTCATTTGTTTTTTGAGATTTTGGAGAGAGAAAAAGCTCAACAACTTTTATCTGGATTTTCACTTTTTGAAATATGGCAACCCTAGTCTTGGTAAGCCACTGTGATCTTTCTAAAGGAAGGGCAAGTTATGAATGTCATCCGGAGCTCCACAGCATTGGAAGAGGACACTCAGGAATGATCTGGTCAAGTAAATTTGCCTAGGAATCTGCTGCATGGGAGAAAAGTGAAATGACATCCAAACAGTTTTCTGCATGCACAAGAGGTTGATTTACCTTTTGCATCATCAGAAGCATGAACAATGCAATAGAAACTACTTATTGGAACACTGACCAAGCACTTGTGTAAGATCTTGCTATTAGTCTACTGCTCAGGGTTATTAGTCTCCAATTGTGTGTTCGAAAGCCATAAGGTGACCTTGGGCTGGATTTTTCAAGCACACTACCTTGCTGTTACTTTTGTGATGTTCGGTTTTGAAATATTATTACACATTAAATCATGGATCAAAGGAATGGATTTCTTCCCCTAAAATGTCTCCTTTCCTCCCATCTATTCTTGATAGGAATGTATCCATTAGCATTTCAAAATGGGTGACATTTCTCGACCAGCTATGTCTACCAACATTAAAACCAGAAAGACTGCAAGAAGCATAACGGTTTCCTTAGCTGCCTGCATATTCTACAACATGTTCGATGCAAAGTTCAGCTTTGCATATTTCTCATGACAGAAATGTAAACTATACATTCTGCTCCAAATGATTTTCTCTCTTTTTTGCAGAATTCTAACCTGCTTTCACCTAGGGATGAATCAAACCATTTAAAAGCCAGCACAGAGGCTGTATTTTGAGGATTGGCCTTACTTTGTTCTTGGTCTGCATGCTGAGCCCACAGAAAGAATCATTCATGCATTTAGAAACTCAAGTCTCAGGTTTATGATTAATCCCTCTGCACCATACTGGGACATGTACAACAAAAATGGTTGCTTTGTGAAACAGAACAGGCTCAAACAGGGCAGCAGTATGTTCAAGCCCTCAACCACTAGGTAGAAAGTTCAAATTTATTCCAAAATTGAGGGATGATTAGAGTTTCCATTCTGGATCATCTGAAACTTGCTTCAAACACCCAGTGTTTATTTGTGTGCACGGAGGTGAATGAAAAGAGACACGTTTTCTAATTATTTACACATTTGCACTCCCAATGAAATCTCACTTTGGAGGTTAACAAGCCAGGAATGCTGTGCTTCCCTCTCATCTCGCTCGGAATGTTCTTCTTGGCTCCTGGATTGTGCTTTTCTCACGGCTGTCATTTACAAATGTGTTCACCCAACAATTTGTCTAAATGTAGACCGTTAAAAGATACATCGAGCTACAGGGTCTATTATGCAGCAGCAATGAAATGAGAAATCAGAGCTCCGGGGTTCTTTACTGGGTCTTGGAATTCATAAGTAGCAAAACACAATATGAAAAATTGGTACTCTGGATTTCCCCGCCAGCTCATAAATAGGAGCCAGAAACATAGCAGCAGGGCGCTGAGCTGTTTATTCAGTTTGAAAGAGGAGCAGTTGTGGCACCCTTCTCCCTCTGCAACAGTAAGTGAATTACACTGTAGGTGAACCATAATCTGTAGCTCTGAACTTCTTTTCCCACTCTGACCTGTGTAGCATCAGTACTGTGGAAGGAACCCTCACCCACTGCCATGCTATAACAGCTGTTCTCACCTGTGCGACATAAAGATAGCATTTACAGAGCATTAAGCATTTTGGTTCCCTAGCTGAAACATTAAAATGGCTTCAACACCTGTCGAGAGCACTGTGGTTTTCATGGAGGGGTAGCAAAAGAATTTTGGGTGGGGAGTTAGATGTTTCCATTTATTTCATTATATTAAATTAATTCAGGATTTTTTTCACAACCAGTCTGCTCAAAACAATTTTTAAAAATATATAAGACAACATGTGAAATTTAAACTAAAGCAGCAGCAGAAAAACACGGCCCAGCTGAGGCCTGCAATCTAGATGACATGATGTCTGCACCACTGCTACATTTTCAGGGCATCTAGAAATTTGCTTAAAAGTTAAGTTCCTAGAAACATTTACCTAATTCCCAGTCACTGTAATAACAAACACTGTCAGGCACACTCCTGGGCCATCTTCACCCCGTATGCTATGCTCTGAGGAATAACCCACTTCTTCAGAGTGGGGGATAGGGATGGGTTGAGTAGGCACTCTGGAGAGTCCCTCTGGGTGAATTGTGGAGACTGGGGCTGGATCTGCACTGACCCTTTAAACATTATTAGAACGATATTAGATACAGCGTTCTAAAACGTCACAGGGCATACTGGTGAATCAAAAACGTTCTTTACCTTTAGTGCTGGTGCCCGGTTGCTCTGCAGTGTCCTCTGGTGTCACATTTCAATAATGCATTATTAATATTACAAGCAAAACGTAATGTGCCCATCACATTATGAAAACCATTCCTTAACCCTCTCTTAACATTATAAACCATGAGTGTAGATCCGTCCTGGAACATGCAAGTGAGCCGCCACGGCAATTGAGAGGAGGCCCAGGGGCTCTAATTTGTGATCCCTGACCCCCACCACCTGAAGCAAGGCCTCAGATTGATGAATTATCTCATTATTCAGTGCTTTGCATGCCAGTCACCTCTTGGTTGCTTTGGCCCTAGTGTGCATTTTCTCTTCTGTTCAGTGGTCCCTGGCCCCATGGTGCTCTGTTCCTGTGACCCCATGTCTGAGGTTTGGGCCCTGAAAGCTCTAGTTCTGGATACTCCTTACCTGGCAGCCCGAGCCAGATCAAGCCTCTCCACCAGGCAGCATGCCAGCAAAGAATCCCATGGCTTCTTGGCCAGTCCAGCTCCACACACACCCATCTCCCAAACCCCCTATTTTAGGTTCCTGCACATCCCACTCACTCAGGTAAAAGTTAGGCCTCCTCTGCATGAGAGCCCCCACCCCTCCCTGCATGAGAGACCCCACCCCACCCTGCATTAGCAGTGCTTCTGTCTGCTGAGAAAGGCTTTTGATTCATCCTAACCACCAACAACATCAGGGGGTCAGGATTGCTCCTTTTTCTTACTTAAAGGAGTGGTGACATTTGCAGTTATGCGTCCTATGGAATGATACTAAGGGCAGATCTACACTCGTGGTTTTTAACGTTAAGAAAGGGTTAAGGAATGGTTTTGATAACCTTATGGCCAACATGACGTTCTGCTCTTAACGTTATTAAAACGTGACACCAGAGGGTGCTGCAGAGCAACTGGAAACCAGGGAAACAATGTGGAGAAAACAAAAAAGAACCTTTCCTGCTTTGACAGAGGTAAGAAACATTTTACAGTGGTGCCCTGCAAGACGAAATTAATTCGTTCCGCAAGTTTTGTCGTCTAGCAAATTTTTCGTCTTGCGAATCACGAAATCCCATAGGAATGCATTGAAAATCAATTAATGTGTTCCTATGGTCAAAAAAAGGCCAAACAAAGCCAAATTTGGTACAACAAGAGTTTATTAACTGCTCTTTAAAGTCACACATACTGTAAAGAGCAGTTCAAAAATTGAAGGGAAAATAAATTAACTTTATAAACAAAACATGTCTTTGTTTTTAGACAAAGGAAACAAAGTCGCGAGACGTTTTCGTCTTGCGAAACAAGCCCATAGGGAAATTCGTCTTGCGAGGCAAATCGAAAACGGAAAAACCTTTCGTCTAGCGAGTTTTTTGTCTTGCGAGGCATTCGTCTTGCGAGGTACCACTGTATTTTATAAGTATGCCCTGTGACGTTTTAGAAAGATATATCTAATAGTGTTCTAATAACGTTACACAGTCAGTGTAGATCTAGCCTAAATTTGAAATTAGTCAAAATCACCATCCTCAAAATGGTCAAATCTGGCAATTGCCATATCTTGTTTCTCAGTGGCCTAACTATGGCCCCAATTCCATCAGTATTCACCACCTGTGTTTTCTGGGGCGATATCAAACAACTCAATTATTTTTCTTCATTAGAACATCAGTTGTGGACTTTGAAAGGGAAGAAAACCATATAATTTCTGAGGCACCATGTTTTATTTCTCCAAACTAGCAGTGGCTGTCAAATTCCTGCTCATTTTCTTTAGCGGTATTTGCGGCTAACAATTTTTCCTTTCTATCAACATGTATTAAGAAAACATAAATGAAAATAAAACCTCATCTCTTTCAGTACGCCTGAAGCAACTTAAAAGCAAGTGATGAATGGCTACTTGTGAGAGCAAAGTCTCCCAAAGCGAGGGGAAAGGCAATATTAGGTTCTGTATTTTAAATTACAAATAACTGCTCTGAATACATAAGCAATCAGATCTCTGTTTTATACCCTGGAAATAAAAAAAAAATGATATAAATTAATTGCAAGGAAATCACAAGCAAATATACCCCCGCAAAAGCCCAGACTCGCTGCAAACAAGCTGTAATATTTTAAAAATACTATTTTCCACATTCATTCTCTGCCGATGGCAAAGTCATTGTGAATAAACATGCAGATTTAAATAGGGAAAGGATCACACACTCTCGGGCTAAAAACTAAGCCATAAAACCTCAGTATTTGAATGCATATTATTCATGTGAATCATTACTCAAACAGAGGTGAGGACTAAGAATATGTATAAATATTCTCTTTATAATGTCAGAGCTTACACAGCTTTTCCAAAAGGCCTTTATACAGAGTGATCACAAGTTAACTGAGGATAGCTCTGGTGTCACCCCAGCCAAACTGACAAGCTTGACAGTTTGCTGAGAAGCATAATTTTTTCCTTGTATTCTAAACTTTTCTTTTCACTGGAGAAAAGATCAAAGCAATTCAGGGATTTTGTGTTGTCCAAGATTGTCTTTTAAAGCCATCCAGGTGTCTAGTACTGGCCACTAACGGGTGTCTTTAAAAGGAGGTTAGACAAATTCATGGAGGAGAAGGCTCTCAGTAGCTGCTAGCCATGAGAACTATAATCAGATGCAGTATTTGCCTCTGAATACCAGTCGGTGGGGAGCACAAGTAGGGAGAGTGCTGTTGCCCTCATCTCTGAGAACAGGATGCTGGACTATGGGCTAATCCATCAGGGTTCTGATGTTCTCATGTTCCTAAAATCGTTCTGTAACTAAGAGCCATGAGAATATCAAGAAAATGAAAAAGAGAAATAGGAAGAAATTTGGACATCAAGCAACATGAAATTCTGGGTTTTTAAGATATTGTAAAACTCATGATTGCAGATCCTTGCTTGGCCTAGATAGAGCAGCACAGGAACTGCAATATTAAGAAACAGCAAAAAATATCAATAACAAAGACAAGTAGGGAAATAGCATTGTTTGGTTGCCTTGGGATGGGGCATAATCAGTATGTTCCTAAGATCTTTGGCAGCTCCATTAAAGGATATTAAGTTGCATGGATGGGGAAGATTTATTTGAACTGGTGATGTTGCCAAATATATTTCCTAATCTGGAAATATGAACACTGTTGGATGATAATGCCTGTCTCAAATACAAGGTGAGTGCTACAGCCCCCCCCCAAAAAAAGTCTTATCCAGTTTTTAATCATAAGCTGAAAAACACCTATCCCTGTTCCCTACCTCCAAACCCTTTCCATCATCCCTTTATCTGAGTTGCTGCTACAGTGGTAGTGGGATATAGCAAGGAGTCTTTCACCAGTGGTACTGACAACTGTTAGGTGTTAGAGATGAGAGGAAGAGAGATAGATTGTGCTCCATCTCCCCTCCCCAAATCACTGCTGTTTCTGAAGCATTGAGCCATGTAAGAAGGGAGCTCATGGAGGGTAGGGAGAAATAGCAGGGGTTCATTTGGCTCGAAATTGTGTTTGGCATAACTCCAGGTCTAATTGGGCGTTTTCATCCATTGTAACTTGAAACTTTGGAGAACCACTTCCAGCTAGATGGTCCAATGATCTGAATCAGTACAAGGCAACTTTGAGTGCTCATGTATTTTAATCATCATCTTGCCTTATTTTTCTTACATGGTTAGTGAATACAGAGGACATGAACACTCTGGGTTAGAGCATCTTTTGTGACATGTGAAAACATCCATATACCTGAACAGTCTTGAAGTAGTTGGAATATGTTTTAATTGCATGATCACATGTGGATCTTAATTTGCATAAATATGAATAAAATTCCAAGCTGCTTCAAATGTAACTCTCTTTGGTCATAGACAGAAACTTTAATCATGAGTACTTGACATGGAGATTCACAATCCATGCAAGTTTCCTAAATTGACATCAAGGAATGGAACCCAAGACAAATACAGTAGCCAACTAATGGACCCACCTGAAAAATATCACAGTTCCCATATCATGTTTCCAGGTGGTAGTGCTTACATGATCACATTTAAAAGTCTGCACAGAACCTTACACTGGACCTCATGTTATTCATTTTCCTTTTTTATGCATAGCTGTATGGTTGAAATGCTAGAGCCATTTTACTACATGAATTCATTATTCATGGCAAAGTGTTATACCACATTGAGCAGTTTATAGGAATGCTGGTTTATTATTTGTTTTCCACTTGATTATTTTTACAGACCTGTATTGTTCAGCTCAGTAGAAATTGCATCTTCAAGGCTTTTGGAGAGGTTACAGAACAAATAAATGGAAGAGAACACACACCACTTTCTCTAGAGTGCTCCGCAATAATCTTGTAATCTTTGATGGAATTTAAGGGGGGTAATTGAAAAGCTGATGTCTGTGGACTGCATTCAGAGCTGGCTTTGGAACTACGGATAAAGACCCCAGACTGCAATTCACCTACGCCTCCCTTCCTGCTGTAAAATCTGCACCATTGTTCAGTATGCAAACTGAAATACTGCCAACCTTCAAAATTCACACTGCTCCAAATTTTGCAATACAGTTCTCCAGCCGAGTGATGTGCACATTAATACTTGGGTGAAATAGGCATAAAAATGCACATATGAATTAAAAGAATATACAGAAATGTGTTATATTAGAGAAAACTGCTTTGCAATAATGCATATATTAGGCAAAATAGCATGAAATGTGTGTATATTAGGAATCATTCACACTAAAATACTGGTGAATTTTCATGAGAGCTTTTAAAAAAGTGCAAACTGATGGGTAAATATGGAGAACTGAATTTTAAGACTGGAAAAATGAGAAACTGGGTGAAGCCGCAACTGACAGATTTGCCCATTCCTAGCTCTCCCTGATTGAAAGGTTTCCCTGAAAACAAGCATTTTCGCTTTTCAGTATGAATTCACCAAATCAGTAAAGTGGTACATCTCAGTACCGTTCCTAAAAGGAGCTCTCTGGGTATCTTTTGGCTACTCCCTTGTCATCTGTGGACCATAGAGGTCTCTGTGTGGCTACATCAGAATATTCCCCATCTTATGACTGTACCGTCTGCCTCAATAAAGTGCTTTTTATGTACGCTCACATCTGAAACGGTGGAGCATTTCCTCCTGTCGACTTCTGATTTACTTCAGCTGTCATAAGTTATTATTATCACCACTGGGGGTTCGAGCTGCATCTTTCTCTATCTGCTCCTCCGCGCCTCCCCCCACGCTGCACACTTGTTGTTTGCCTAGTTTATCTTGTTTATGCCATGCCCCTATTTCGACGCTGCACAGACTGTGACAGCTCTAAGCCAATTGCTGTGATTATAAGGAATGGGCTTTGGGACAGGTATTGCATTTGCAAGAGCTGTAAACAGTGATTCCCCTGCCCCCCCTCCAAGCACCAGTCTCTCCAATCCCAGACACTGAAAAAGCCTGCGTCGGTCCCACCCATCCTTCAAGTCATAACATTTCTATGTGTGAGTTGGCAACACTTAAACAGTTTAGTGAAATGTTTTCCATGGACTCAGTGATCCCGTGTCCTTGCTAACTCTCACGTTGTTGATCTGGGTGAGATAACAGAGCACAATGTAGACTGCCAAGTTGGTTAAAGATAGAGCTGTTACTCAGAGACAAAATACACATCTATTCCTTCAACTGGTGGTGAGGAAACCACCTTTTCCTGGCCTGGGACAGTCTCTAAATGGAGCTCCTTCCCCATGAAGGTGCATCTAACATCCTTGCTGTACAGCTTCCCCTGTATGTTGAGAATAGACCTCTTTACATTTAACTGCCTTTCAACTGTTCAGGTAGTTTGTCCTGTGGGTCCCACCACTTTTGAAGTATCTATAGTCTTCTGTTTTTCATTGGAATGATTTTATCATTTTGCTTGTATAAATATCTATAATCGTTCACCTTGTTTTTATAACTTGATATTGTGATCCACCCTGGGATCCCTAAACAGATTTGGCCCTGTATACCTAAAGGAACATCTCCACTGAGGTCCCGCTCCAAGGGCCTTCTGGCAGTTCCCTTACTGCAAAAAGTGAAGCTACAGGGAACCAGGCAGAGGACCTTCTCAGTAGTGGCACCCTCCTTATGGAATGGCCTCCCGTCAGATGTCAAGGAAATAAACAACTACCTGACTTTTAGAAGATGTCTGAAGGCAGCCCTTTTTAGGGATATATTTAATGGTTGATATTTTACTGTGTTTGATGTTTTAATTTGATGGAAGCCACCTAGAGTGGCTGGGGCAACCTAACAACAACAACAACTTGTACTGAAGGGTGGGCAATAAATCCTAATTAATTTATTAATGCTGGGGGTGTTGTGGGCCAGTAGTGGACAGGTTAAAGGCAACAGTAGGCAGGGCCACTTCTCTCTTATTCTCTCTTTCAGCCCCTCCTTTGTCTTTCTAACACCACTTTCTCTCTCTCTTTCTCACTCTACTCCCTACTCTCACCCAGCACTTGACAGAGGTCTGAAAGGCTCACGTGCAGAAGGCTTTTGCCATCACTCCACATATTCATTTCCCCCCTCCCATTTTCCCCTACCTAGTCTCCTTCTGTCCTTCAGGGCTCCCCCCTCCCTCAACCTGCATGAAATAAGGCTCAGGGTACACACGCATGAGATTAAGCTGAGGGTGGCCACAGGTTGCCCCTCCCTGCATCAAAGGCAATGTTGTTCCATTGTATGTCCTTGGAAAGTGTTCCCACACCTATCCATAGGATAAAGAGTGGAAGCCACATACTCTGTATCTCATATTGCATCATCCTTTATATTTCACAGGAGTGCCAGATCCAGGAATTCTGGGGTTCTGTTTTTTGTGGGCAGAAGAGAAGATGCCCTCAGTGTGGCTGCCCCAAAACTTTGCATTCCTTATATTGTTTTTTCTTCCTCAACCTTCTAAAACTTGAGTTACCCTCCAAATGTATGATCGTCTTTGCTGCTTCCCCTTGAGCCCTCTCCAATTTGGCAACATCTTCCACAAATTAAGCCAGTCATAGAGTTCTAATTTCCAGTAATGAAACTTTGTTAGGGAGGAACATCTGTTTCAGCAGGAAAGGTGCAAGGCCTGAATTTAGAATCACCTAAACAGAAGGAGGAAGCAGCGCTTGGACATCCACCACAATCCACAAATGGCATCTCCATTTTTGTTCTCTAAGGTCATTAACCACTAGAAAATTGCAAATGGGTCTGTTAAAAATTTCCCCATTTATTCCTACAGGGCCAGGACTTCTTGGAGGCTGAGAGGATAGAACAATGTAATTTGACAGGTGTCCAGTTCACTGAGTGTACTATAAAATATGACATCTGTGCTACTGCGGAGGACTTGGTGCCAGCTGCAGATATGCTGCCAAATTGAGCTCTGCGGGGAAAGCTTCAGGTAAATCTGCCTCCCAAAATGTCTCAGCACCAGGTCATCCCAAGACTGGCCCATATATAATGCTTTGCGCAATTTGGATGGGCTATAGTCAACTTTATGGCATTTTAATCAAATGAGATTATCTTGGCTCTGGTGTTTAGAGTCTTTGAACCCCCTTCAAATGTTTCAAAATATATTCTAAGGAGGAAGGGGAGTCCAGCATAGGAAATTGAGAAGAAATTTGTCTTACATGGAGGAAGAACACCATCTATCTATCTATCTATCTATCTATCTATCATCTATCTATCTATCAATCATCTATCTATCTATCTATCTATCTATCATCTATCTATCTATCTATCTATCTATCGTCTATCTATCATCTATCTGTCTGTCTGTCTATCATTTCTCTATCTATCTATCTATTGTAACAAGATAGATAGATATAGATATTATATAATAGATATAGATATTATTAGATTTCTTACCCAGCCAGGTTGGCATACATCAATAAAACACACAATTATAAAAGACTCTGTGTTTATATGTCCTCATGCTAGTGTTTAAAACCCTGATCAACTTAGGCCACAAATATCTGAGAGACCACTTCCATCCCTAGAGACTCTAATGGGTATTAAGATCAGCAGAGAGGGCCTTCTTGGTAATTCTACTCCCCTCAGAAGTTCGGGGAGGAGCACGAGAGGGCCTTTTCTGTGGCAGCCCCTATGTTGTGGAATCCCCTATCCACAGAGATGCATCAGGCAGCTTTGGCTATGCATCTTTCAATGTATACTGAAGGTGCACCTCTTTGACACCTGAGGTGTGTTTTCTGGTCCAACCTTATTCATGGGACCATAAATTTGTGTTTAACAATTGTTAATACTGAATGCGGCTGGTGAAAGGTGAGAAATTCAGTGTTGTGCTAAGGTGTTTGTTCCATCAGGGCAAGTATGTTGGCTTGCCAGACCGAATGATTCTCCCCAACTCTCCTTCCCCTGTATGCTGTTCTGGGGATTCTCCTCCTACCCCTGAGCCAGTTTTGGGGATGGAGGACAATGGGGAAGAGCCCTTGTACAGGGCTTCCATTGATGGGCTCATTAACTGCCCTGAGACCTCCAGGTATAGGGCAGTATATAAATTCAATTGGTGATGGTGATGGTGATGATGATGATGATAACAGCAACAGCAGCAACAACAACAACCACCCAATAATAACAACATAAAGCAGTTGCAGCCATAAAACAAGACCAATTGAAAAGAGCTCCATATATGAAAACAATGGCTTGTATCCAATGCAGTGCTAAGTAACATCCTGTCAACACAAGGCTTCCTTCTTCCTCAGTGGGACTTTTCCCCCTCATCTTCTCGCATGTGCACTCTGTACCCTCCCCAAGTAAGCTTGAGGGATCCCCCAGAACAGATTTAGGGGCCACAAGGGGAGGGGGGTGTCCCATTGTGCAACTGGGAATTCTTGCACTGATGGAGTGCTTACTTAGTGCTGCTTTGGATACAAGCCAGTACAAACGTTTAAAAACAATTCCATATATAAAAGCATTTAACAATGCAGACTGGGATAAAGACTGGGCTATATTAAATGGCAAACATTATATGAACAACCTATTAGCATTAGAAGAACCTAGCAGCCATTCCTCTTTCCACCTGAAAGCAACTTGCAGACTGTAGTTTGAGGACCTCTGACCTAGGAGATGCCTCTCTGTGTAGAACCAATTATCTGACTACTTCCTGAAGTGTTTCTGACATTTTCACTCAGGTTCCCCCTCTATCCTCCTCCAAACTACTTCTAAACAGGAGAGAAAATTAAAACACTGAACCCAAACTGTTTTAATGCAAGGCTTCTGGTTTGTAAAATTGCAGTAATGTGCCTTGGGCTATTGTAAGAAAGATTATACAGAGCTTTAGAGTAAATGGTTGCCATTTATTGTGTGAGTCGAAAATCCACAGTTAGCAGCTTAATGTCATGTGAATATCCAATGCTGAACATCATTCTAGTACAAAACCCGCTTCACTCTTTATAGCCTAGTTCAAGACAGTTGTGTTTTCACAATCCCTGATGTTTCTGATCACAAAACTAGTTCTAACCCTCCTGAGTTGCTTTAATAAAGTCTAATTTAGTAATTGTACAATTCTTTCAGAGTTGTATTGATTCTGACTCTGTGCACCATACAGTGGCAGCAGTTTTTCCTTTGAGCTTTCCACATTGTAATCAAATCTGTGTATTTTTATGGTGTGTTTGTACCACAAACAGCACCTGCATCAGAACAGTACGGGCCACATGTTCTCCTGCAATGACTTTGCAAAGTTTTTTGCAGATAAAGTCGCTCAGATTCGAGAAGAGGTAGACTCCACCGTGGGAACAGGGCCAGGGCGGGAGAGTGCTAGAGTCCTGTCTAGTCAAGTTGTGTGGGATCAATTCCAATCTGTTACCCCCGAGGATGTGGACAGGCTGCTTGGACGAGTGAAACCAACCACTTGTCTCCTTGATCCTTGCCCATCCTGGCTTATAAAAGCTAGCCGGGAAGGACTGGGTGATGGGCTTCGTGGGGTGGTGAATGCTTCCCTCCGTGAGGGAGCCTACCCAGACCCGCTGAAAGAGGCGGTTATTAAACCGCTTCTTAAAAAACCATCTTTAGATGTGGCCATGATAGCCAACTATCGCCCAGTCTCAAATCTTCCATTCTTGGGCAAGGTCATTGAGCGAGTGGTTGCTGAACAACTCCAGGCACGCCTGGAAGAAATGGACCATTTGGATCCCTTCCAGTCGGGATTCAGGCCTCATCATGGGACTGAAACTGCCTTGGTCGCACTGGTTGATGATCTCCGGCGGGCTAGGGACAAAGGTGAGAGCTGTTTCCTAGTTCTGCTGGATCTCTCAGCGGCGTTTGATACCATCGACGATAACATCTTTCTGGACTGTCTTGAGGGGCTGGGAGCTGGGGGCACTGTTATACAGTGGTTCCGCTCCTTCCTCCTGGGCCGTGTTCAGAAAGTGGGGGGGGGGTGAGTGTTCAGACCTCTGGGCCCTCACTTGTGGGGTGCCTCAGGGTTCTGTCCTCTCCCCCATGCTTTTCAACATCTACATGAAGCCGCTGGGAGAGATCATCAGGAGATCATCATCAGTATGCGGATGATACCCAGCTGTACCTCTCTTTCAAATCAGAACCAGTGAAGGCAGTGAAGGTCCTGTGTGAGTGCCTGGAGGCGGTTGGAGGTTGGATGGTGGCTAACAGATTGAGGTTGAATCCTGACAAGACAGAAGTACTGTTTTTGGGGGACAGGAGGCGGGCAGGTGTGGAGGATTCCCTGGTCCTGAATGGGGTAACTGTGCCCCTGAAGGACCAGGTGCGCAGCCTGGGAGTCATTTTGGACTCACAGCTGTCCATGGAGGCACAGGTCAAATCTGTATCCAGGGCAGCTGTTTACCAGCTCCATCTGGTACGCAGGCTGAGACCCTATCTGCCTGCGGACTGCCTCGCCAGAGTGGTGCATGCTCTGGTTATCTCCCACTTGGATTACTGCAATGCACTCTATGTGGGGCTACCTTTGAAGGTGACCCGGAAACTACAACTAATCCAGAAAGCGGCAGCTAGACTGGTGACTGGGAGCAGCCGCAGAGACCACATAACACCGGTCTTGAAAGACCTACATTGGCTCCCAGTACGTTTCCGAGCACAATTCAAAGTTTTGGTGCTGACCTTTAAAGCCCTAAACGGCCTTGGTCCAGTATATCTGAAGGAGCGTCTCCACCCCCATCGTTCTACCCGGACACTGAGGTCCAGCACTGAGGGCCTTCTGGCAGTTCCCTCACTGCGAGAAGCCAAGTTACAGGGAACCAGGCAGAGGGCCTTCTCGGTAGTGGCGCCTTCCCTGTGGAACACCTTCCCACCAGATGTCAAAGAGAACAACAACTACTAGGCTTTTAGAAGACATCTGAAGGCAGCCCTGTTTCGGGAGGCTTTTAATGTTTGATGTATTATAGTATTTTAATATTCTTTTGGAAGCCTCCCAGAGTGGCTGGGGAAGCCCAGCCAGATGGGCGGGGTATAAATAAATTATTATTATTATTATTATTATTATTATTATTATTATTATTATTGACAGAGATAGAAGGGGCTTTTTGAGACATGTTTCTTGTGGAATCAATACTCCTCGTGCATGCTCTTCATGCATTATTTGCAGCATCCAAGTGGCATAATTGTCATCAAAATACCAGACCATAACTTTCCGCCATTTAATCTGGATTTAGTGGTGTGGGGGTTACGTTCCTGGGATGATGCATATACGCAAAATATCGTATACCCAAACCACTGCCACATGACCATCCTTGCCTTCCAAACCCAACACAAAAGGAACTTTTGAGTTCTCTGCCTTGTATGTGTTTAATCTGTGACATTTCAACCAGCCTCCTTCCAACCGCACAAGGTTGGAATCGTGTGAGTTACTTATTTGCAAGATGCAGTTGTACTGTATATTACAGCCCTGCTTGAAACAGGAAAGGTTAGCAAAAACCAGAGGTGGTTCCTAGTCAATAAAATTCATAGTAGCATAGGAAGCTGCAGGGGCAAATTAAGACCTTTAGAGGCTCTATGCACTTAAAAGGTTTTGGTGCCTCCATATATAACTAACTCAAAATATAAACAATAATAAACCGTGAAATAAAATTTTACCAGATTCTAATTTTGGTGTATTCCTAATATTAATGTATATCATCAGTCTCTATTATTACTATTGCTATTTGGTTTAGTTTTTAATTATTGTGTATATATGTATGTATTTTTCCCCATTTATGGTGGGAGCCTTTTTTATGGAATCACGTTCAACTGCCCCATATGGTCCATGGTAAATTAGGCAACAGAAATGTTCTGCGGTGCTGCCTTTCCCTTGATGCGCTAAGCCCATGATTATTTTGCTTAATGGTTAATCCAGACCTGGGAAGCTGCCTTTTACTGAGTCAGACCATTGGTCTATCTCGCTCACTATTGTCAACATTGACTGGAAGCGGCTCTCCAGATTTCAGGAGCTACAGGGGATTGAAACTTGGACTTCTTCCGCGCAAGAAAGATGCTCTAGCACTGAGCTAAGGCCCCCTCAAACCAAAGACTCTCTGGCCAATGACTTACATTTTTCTTGGGTATGTTAAACCAGCAGTTTGCAGAATTTAGTCTCTGCTCGTCCCCACACAACTCAGGAAACCAGGTCTAGCCTTCTGCAGTGTTTCAGCAGCAGCTTGAGTTTGGAAGACAGCAGGGAAACCATGGCGGGGTTGTTGCTCTGTTTGTGTGCATGCAGCAAAGCTATCCAAACAGCAAGTAAGACAAACTGAGCAAGAGAAAGACAGGAACATAAAACGTTGTAACGCTTCTCTGCTATCCATAACACAGTAATAAATGTGTACTGTGAGCTTAGTTTATGTCTAATGATTAAAAGTGACAGGGTGTGAACAAAGTAAGTTGCGAGTAACAGCGAAGCAGAAGAATTCTTGGGAAGTGTAAGAGTGACAAGAATAGCGATCACGCAACTAATTAATCTTTCTTAGATTTATGTCAGCCCTTGCAGGAGGGAAAATGTATTCAGATGTGCCTCAGCTTATTCAAATTGTCTTTAAATGACTGTTTTTGTTTTTATCATGAGGAAGAGGGTTTTTTTTCTCCCCCCCCCCCACCCCATAATAGCAAACTAGAATGCGGAGGAGGGAGTCTAGTTGCTATTAATTCTCGGTGTGCATTGTGTGCAATGCAAGGTTATATTCTGTTACCTGGATATTTGCATTTGTTTCCACACCCAGCATAGTCTGTAATGTGAAAGGAGGGGGGAAATTCTAGTTATCTGAATCTGGAAGGACCGATTTCTTTGGAAAGATTAAAAGCTTGCTGTGCTAAACAGCTAATAGGGTGTGCATAGCATCAGGCTGCAATTATTAGAGGAAAACAAGCAGAAAGGAGAAAAGAAGGCTAGCTGGAATAATGATATGGAAACAAACATGAAAAATTCAAGCTGAATTTCAGGAAGATAAAACAATCTTCTGGTGGTGGAAAAAAATGTGGTGGCTGCCTCACTGAATGTATAAATCAAGAGAACATTGCTAATATTTCAGGTTAATACTCAATTTTAACAAAGAATTTTAGCATTTTCCCAGGGGGTGGGTGGTTTTTATGAGTCATCTGATTTTATTATGTTCAGATCAATAAAATACCCATTGATTTATTCAGAACTCCAGACAGTAGGGGACACTTATTCCTTCTGTCCATTCCCCCTATCCAATTTAGGTTCCTGGCAGGTTCAGACTGCTGTGAAAGTTTCACAAATTTTGCACCCTGTCCACCTTCACAGGGCCATGAAGATTTATTTCATGTGACTCAGGAAGGGTTTGGAGGGAGTAGAGTCCTCATCCTAGTTATTTCTCCTGCTTGAACTAAATAAATAAATAAATAAATGCCAAAACAGTAGGGGGTGAATTTGCCCACACCTCTCATTTCTCCACAGAGAAAATGAGAAAACAGAGAAAATGAGAAATGGCATTGTGCACATATCACGACCCTGCAGGCTAGCTTTGCACATTCTGAGCATTTTGTACTGGGGAAATAGGGGTTGTGAATCATACATTTGCAAGTATGTGTTCTGTAGAGTTCGCTGTCGTAATGTGATGCCAACTGCCAACTGCCCTCCCCCCCCCCCAAAACCCCACAGAGCTGTGTGAAGGCCGAAGTAAACATTAGAGGCAACACAGGAGTGCCACCAAAGAACAGCATCTCTTCTCTTAACATGCTGTATCATTTACGTCATGACACAACAAAATCTTTTGTCAGGCTTAGCGAAATTATTACATGCTGAAGAAGACAAGGGGGAAACTGGAGGAGAGGGGATTTTGCTCAGTAGTGAGACATCTCTTCTGCATGTAGATGGGCCCAACTTCAGTTCCCAACATCCAAGACTGAAACCCTATGGAGCTTCTGCTGCAATAGTGAGTGAGATGGACCAATGTTTTGACTTGCTCTAAGACAGCTTCCTATGCTCCTATGACAGAGGTGGGTGAGGCACCTTAAAAAATCAGGACAGATTGTTGTCATTATTTAGGATGTGAGGAGACTGGAAGGAAAAAGCTACTGCAGCAGTGGTGTTGTGACTAGCAGAGATGCCCAAAATGGTGGAAAGGATAGTTAAGCTATCAGAAACTGGATAGAGCTGATAATTTGAACAAAAAATGCACGGCCATCATACCTCTCAACACCCCCTGCCGCCCTCCAGCATTCGGCTGTAAACTGAAAGCAGAAGCATTCTAATTTGTCTCTCAAATAGTGCTATTTCTGGCATATTGATTCGATGCACTGCAGCTTTGGAGCATGCTTATCAACAATTAGAGCAGCAAAGTGCTTTATCCCAGCTTGCTCTGCTATATTTGTGATTATTAATTCTCTGTTTGTGGGGCAGAGGCTGCAGGAGGCTGTAGAGCAGGCTGCTGTGGACAGGCATGTGTTTAATTCATTAAAGCTAATGGACTTAACTTTGTTGTGCTCATTAATTTCAGTGGGTCTACTCTTGAGTTGCTAGGCTGAATGCTACCCATGGAGTGAGAAGTTGTTCTAGTTTTTTGGAATACATGTGCATTCTGGGGCAAATCAGAGTGGGGCAAAGACTTCTCTGTAGTGGCACCTCTTTAGGGTCATTTTGCTGCTGGATGAAATACTTTTTAAATTTGTGTTTTAAAACAAACCTTAGGGGTTTTTTTCGTTGATTTACAAAGAATTTAAGAAAATGTTTAAATGCTCTTTCCCTAAAAAGCCTGAAGCCTTCCCGCTATGAATTATGGGAAACAAAATTCCAAAAAAGTTCACCTTGCATGTGTGAATGCATATTTTCTCTTGGTTTATCATGAGGCCAAGCTCTACAAAACATTTTTTAAAAGCACAAACATATGATTTGCACCCCTTGAGAATGTCTGTAAAGGGATTCACCAGTAAAGAAATCAGCAAATGTGACATATTGATTTCAAAATGAATAAAATCAATTTTTGTCACACGGAGAAAGACTAAATTACTTCCAGTGAGTGCACTAGAAATTGCATTAGCCCTTGGCTTGGTAACAGCAAATTGCTTAGATCTTGATTTGCAAGTGTTACAACAGAAAAGAGTTTTCTTATGAAAGTAAAGTAATAGATATATATATATAAAAAGCATTCTCGGGAGATGCAGGATGAAAAGAGCAACAGAATCTGTTATATTTTACATGCAGGAAAGCAAACAGTTACAGAGAAACTGTGAAAAGTGGGAATCCCATTTATTGCAGAATGAAATAAGGAGAATGGTTTAGAACAAATTATACCAAGGTTATATAAAAACTATGAGAGGACACTATTTGGCATCTGAATTCCTAGCAGTTGCTGATGGTGTAGAAGCATATACTCTAGATTATCATTTGAGGTCAGGGAAATTAACCTACTACATAACTGTAGGGTGCCATGAATAATAACAGTGCCTGGCTTCCAGCACAGAATATTCTAGATAATTTTGAATATTTGCTTCCACATTAAAAAAATAGGATCATTTTCATAGATATAGAGGGAAGCTTAAAAACTGGATAGCGGGCATCTTCTTATAAACTCACAGCGATCCAATCTGGAGATGGAGAGCAGTGGAACTGGGCAGAACAGAGCAGCAGCTCCACTACCATTTCTAAAGGTAAGCAGCTTTAAAAAAAAAATGCTACTGCCAGGGGGCCCAAAGTTTGGAGGACTAGTAGGGCGTTGGCTCCAACACCCCATTTCAGGATTTCCACTGGCTACCGCCCGCTGGCATAAGAACTGCCAGTGCCAGCTTTTTGTCTCTGCCTTGTCAGCGCCTGACAGTGGTGAGGCAACTTCATGCCATCTTAGCTCTCCCTCCACCATCAACATGTGGAAGGGGTAAGACTGAACTACTGCAATTTCCAGCAGCCAGAACACAGATTTGGTCCCAAATTCTCCCACTGATAACCATTTTATTATTTGTAAAAAGTATCCCCATCTTTTCTCTTCCCCCCAAAAAACAACCCTGATCTAGCTAACCATGAAAACACAAACTTACCAATCTAGAAACAGCAGCAAAGAGCAAAATTGCAAAGAGCAGTACCTTGGGTTACAAACACCTAGGGGTTACAAACACTTCGGGTTACAGACTCCGCTAACCCAGAAGTAGTACCTCGGGTTAAGAACTTTACCTCAGGATGAGAACAGAAATCATGCGGTGGCAGTAGTGGCGGGAGGCCCCATTAGCTAAAATGGTACCTCAGGTCAAGAATGGTTTCAGGTTAAGAACGGACCTCCAGAGTGAATTAAGTTTGTAACCAGAGGTACCACTGTGCCAACAACTGTTTTCATGTCCAGAACCACAATTTTCTTTCCTCTTCCTAGCATCATATCCTAACATTGTGCATTTACCTGTATTCATTAGCCAGTATTAGCAGATGAGCATGAGAGAGAAACTCCCTTGTTAATGTTGACATCCTTTCAATCAGTTAAAAACTTGTCCCCAAATTGACAGGGGTCATATTCCAGAAAACAGAAAGTTAGCTCCAGGGAGCCTGTGTCACACAGCTATTGCATAGCTTCGAATCCCAGACGCTTCGCACCAGCCTGACTAGGCAATCAATTGATAAATATCCAGCTAAGTGATGATCAATAAAGATCATCCCTCTTTAGATAGATTCCTTTTCCGTGCTATTTACCTTTAGCAATTAGCCCTGCACCTGGGCCAGCTTCAGAGAGGAGTTCTGCATTGGCTAATCCAAACACAGCAACTGATATTTAGCTCGTGCCGCTACATCAGATCGAGCAAGCATCCCAATGCAAAGTTCAAAGTCTAAAATTGTCCTTTGAAAAGAGAGACACTTCCTGTTGTGTGTGTGCATGCGCCAATAATTTGCCACTCTGAGGAAACATGCTGCCTGACATTTTTTTTATATTAAGATGGAATTACGCTAGTTTTCCATCTAGGAATTAAGCCTTTGGAGCTGGCAGACCGACATTACAAAAAATGCCCTTTTTGCAGCCTTGTAACACCCCCACATATCTCAGCACTCTTACAATGTTGTGCCAGGTTGATCCGGAGTGAATATTAGGTGGAGATGAAAGGACCCTACATTCTGGCAGCGTGAGGGAACAGGCTTTGAGCCCAGAGTACATCCCATCTCTCAAAGAATGTTCCTTTCCTGAAGTTGAATAATATCAAAACTGTAGCTTGCTGCATGGATGCAAAAGGTCCCAGATATTTCCAGCTAAAAGAAACAGAGAGCAGGTCATGTTTGATGTCTCACTGGGTTTTTATATTATGTTGGAAGCAGCCCAGAATGGCTGAGGCAACCAAGTCAGATGGGCAAGGTATAAGTTGTTGTTGTTGTTTATAATTCCTCAGCCTGAGACCATGGAAAGCCACTTCAAAATAATGGCTTTTAAGGACACCAGAGTAGACAATATGGAACTAAATGCACAAATTGTTTGACTTGGTAAAAGGCCATTTCCTATAGCCAAATACAAGGACTTACAGGCAGCAGGGAACTTCAGGTGCTATCCAAGTAACTCAGAGCTTTCCAAACTGTGTGTCGTGCCACATTAGTGTGTCAGATGCAGTGTGTCAGTGTGCTGCACAAACACTCCCTCGCTCCTCCCGGGGCTGGAAAGGGGTTAGCTTAACCTCCAATTTGCTAGCAAAACTGAATTACTGTGTCGCAAAATGATGCATGTCTAAAAAGTGTGTCAGCAACATTAAATGTTTGGAGCACACAAGCAAAGTCTGTCCTGGTAGGGAACTCCTCTTAACCTGCTATCCAACACTGCAGAAGTAAAGTCTGGCTTTGGGGAATAGCCTTTGATAATTTGGTACTGTCAAGTTTTTAATGTAAGTAATTTGGTACTGTCAAGTTTTTAAAGACATGCCATATTGTACTCCTACTGCCAGCGGACTACAGACTGCATGTGATCAAGATCACAAGTCACTGTGTGTATTATCCCATAATCTTAACTTTGTCGTCTTTAGGGCGCCTTCATAACCCAGGTAATAAAGTTGGAGGCGGGGTGACAGTCCAATAGAGGCGGCTTTTCTAGCCATGGTTTTCTGCCATTTGCTGACAAACTCCTCATTGGTCAGGTGTTGGTACAAACCCTTCCCTAGATCAAACACTGAAATCCTGTAACGATTGTAACCATTTGTTGGGTCTCTGGACCATAATAAAGATTGATTGATTGATTGATTGATTGATAAATGTTTGGAGAGCTGTAAAGTAACTCATTCCATCAGTGCAAGGATTTCTGCTTGTGCAACAGAATGTCCCCTTTCCCCTCTCCCAGACCCTATGCATGCCCTGGGCTCTCCCCAAATCTACTCCAAAAGTGGGGGGGGGGGCTCTTAACATATTTAAGAGGTACGGGAGGGAGGTAAGTTCTGTTGTACAAGCAGAAATCCTTGCATTAACCAAATGAGTTAGTTCAATACTGCCTTCTGTTGTGAAGCCTGAAGATCCTGCATTCAATGGTGGTCAGTGGCGTGGCGTGGGGGGTGCCAGGGGGGCCGGCCGCACCGGGCGCAACATGGGCGGGGGGCGCGCTCGCACTAGCAGCTCTCTGCCCCTACTAAAATCCACGGGTTAGGGAGCCCGCGCTCGCTCGGCTTGGCAAGGAGGTCAAGGAAGGGGGAGAGCGAAGCCTTCTGCCGCGGGCAAAAAAAGGAGAGGAAGCCGGGTGGGCGGGCAGGCGGGCTGGCTGGCTGGCGGGGGTCTGGCTGCGCCTGCTGCTGCCGTTGCCACTGCTGCCGGGGCTTTGACAGCTTGGCGAAGCGGAGGGAGAGGAGCTTTATGGTAATTGCGGCTCTCTCTCCACTGGCCGCCTGGGTAGTGAGCCGAGCCGAGCAGGGAGTCTGGCGAGGGGGCGGGAAGAGACTTTTCCACCTCGCCTGGTCAAAAAGGAGAGCGGAGTCTCCTCAGGGCGCCCTC
Organism: Podarcis liolepis; assembly: GCF_965112155.1. Classification (NCBI taxonomy): domain Eukaryota; kingdom Metazoa; phylum Chordata; class Lepidosauria; order Squamata; family Lacertidae; genus Podarcis; species Podarcis liolepis. Next base: position 33,548,679 of record NC_139565.1, read on the forward strand.
AGGCAGGGCAGGGCAAGGCAAGCAGAGCGAGGAGGAGAGAGAGGGGAAGGGGGGGAAGCAGCCAGGAAACGCTGTGGTGTGGAGGAGGAATCAATTAAGGAGAGAAAGCGAAAAGCCTTGGAGAAAGGGAAAAAAGGAAAGAAAAGAGGCAGCTCCAGGAGAGCGCGGGGGAAAGAGAAGCCTCGCTGCTGCTGCTTGGGAGAGTAAATTACTGTACTTGCCTTGCCCTGGGTTAGGGGGCGCAAATTAATTGCCTTGCCCCGGGTTAGGGGGCGCAAATTACTTGCCTTGCCCCGGGTGCTGATAACCCACGCTACGCCGCTGATGTTGGTAGAGTCATGACTGCAACAAATTGCAGGGGATAAACCCCACACTGAGGATACATAGTGATAGAAGAGAAATTTGATTCAATTCAATAGCTGATGTGGGAGCCATGAAGTCATGGCAAAGGCTTGTAGCGCCACCTGGTGCCTCGCTGACCTCGGTGACCTGCATGTCCGTGCCTTGCAGTGTATTAAGTGCATAGCCTTATATGGAGTTATGTTCCCCCTCTGGGCAGTAATAACCTTATATGGGAATGGGTGGGTTTAAGCCATGACTGGATGTAGGTAACGTGAGACATTGGCAAATGGCCATGCGACAGGAGAGAACAAAGGATAATAAAAGAGACCGGAAAGGAGAGAAGTTCGAAAGGAGCTGCTCATACTATCCTGAAAATATTGCTGGCTCTCTGTGTCTTTATTTTATGCTAAACTGCGCCATTTGTGACGGCTGGCTTCCGTCAAGCTGAATCTATCAAATGCCCCCTTTCCAAAACCATATGAGAACCAACCAACCGCCCCCCCCCCCCCCCCGCTATCTTGAAATTCACACTTGCTAGAATTTTGTGGTGCAGTTCTCCAACCAGATAAAGCACTTTTCACTTTAGACTGAAGAGGGGGCACTCTAAGAAGTTAGCTGCAGGGCGATGTTCCCTTCTGTGGGAGGCAGGGAAACTGTAGCAACTGCCAACTGAGCACCTTATTGCTCCTATGCTCCTGACTGCTTCTACATACATCTTCACTCTGGCCTTTAGCTTCTGACGTTTTTGGCACAGCGTTACTTTTTACCCTTCCTTTGCACTTTGGAGAATCTGAGCCCAGGTCCCTTAGAATGTGTGTTTTATTTTTTTTTAAGACAAAAATAAATAAATAAAAATCCTGGAATGAGATTTTTAAAACGACTGGCAATCAAGGGGTATTTCCATACGCAGTGCACTGCACCTCCCACTTATAAAAATTTCAGCGGCGTAAATTCCTCTTAAATTTTAAATACCTGAGGCCTTGTTATTCAGCACACATCTGGATTTCCCTCTTTATTAATATCATTTTTCCACACACTTACTTTTTTATATAAAAAAAATTGTTCCTCTCCCTTATTTAAGTTAAAGTGCTTCTGAATTCCTGAAGAGTCTTGCTGAGCCCAGTAAGGATATTTCCATATGAAAAGTTTAATCAGCATTTTCTCATTACACGCTCAAACATGTGGGAGAGATTCCAGCCGCCATCAAAAAAGGGAAGTGAAACGATCACATTTCTTCATAACTGGATCATCCCGCGTATGAAAAAATATCTATTTTACGATATATGGGGAAAGATAGCTGCTTTCTGAAAGATGCGTTTTTGAATGATTACAAAATAATGGAATTATGATGGGGATTTGCATATTTAAAGTGCAACCCTCAAACAGAAGGTATGATGTGTTGCCACGAATGTTGCTGGCATTGCACTTAGCTCCATCCTTCTGACTGATGGCAACTGGGTACCTGGTACAAACAACATTCACTGTTCTTTCATGAAAATTAAGACTTGTAGCATTTTATGTGCCAGGGATAATAGAGGAGGCAGCTCCTTTCTCATCTGCCTTCCACTTGTCAGGATGGTGGCCCAGGAAAATGTAACGACAAGGGAAGGTTCCTTATCATCCTTTTTTTATTCAGTAATTACAGAGAGAGGCTATAGAACCCAGCCTCTTGGATAATGGCATTATCCCGAGTAAATCTCCACCCCACCCCACCTGTCTCTCCCACTTCCTCATTTGTCACTTCTACAGGTGCTGCTATATGCCCTCTGTCTTTGAGCTCTTTTCTCTCCCACTTTCAGTGCCCGCCGGGTTCTGGGAGAAAGGGGGTGTGGAATGCTTTCTAGTGACAATGTGTCAACCAGCTGCTCCGGCTCTGCCTCCTCCTCCTCCTCCTCTCCCATTATTACCCAACTTTCCCCCTCATCCACCTCTGAACTGTGACCTCCCTCAAACCCCTGTTGTAAATCTACACCATCTTCCTCTTCCTCCTCCCTGGAAGGTTCAGGAGGGGGAGGCGGTCTCCGCCATTCCTCCTCTGCCCAGTCCCTGACGCCTCTAGAGCAGCAATGACAGCAGCAAGCTAGGTAGGCAAGTGGGGGTGCATGGGTGTGTGAGACTTATTCTCTAGCACATATTAAACTTGGGGGCACAATGTTTGCCCTCATATTGAAGAATCCATATTCTAAGCCTGCAATTTACAGGCTTCAGAGCAGCTTCTCTGCTTGAAACATCAGCACAACACTCTGCTATTTTCTCCTTCATCATCTCACTTGAATCCAAGCTGCGATCAATTATGCTGCATTATGCAATTCACTGACACGGCAGAAAGTGCCGTAGCACCAACACCAACATATTTGTCGGCCTATATATTGTTATTAATATTCATGGTTTTTTCTGTGCACGGGGAGTGTCCATGATCCAGCTAAAATGGATGAGACTGGATTTAGTACTGTCATTCCACATATAAGCCCTCAAAACGTTCCCTTCATATTCCCACAAGATGCAGTAATGTCTACCAACTTGGGTGGCTTTAAAAGAGGATTAGACATATTCATGGACGATAAGGCTACTAACCCTGATGGATGTGTTCTGCCTCTGCACTCAGAGGCAGTGTACTTCAGGATACTAGTTGCTGAAAACAGCAGGTGAAGGAGTGCTGCTGTGCTCAGCTCCTACTCGTAGGCTTCCCATAAACATCTGGTTGGCTGCTGTGAGAACAAAATGGTGGACTAGATGGGCCTTTGGTCTTTATATGTTCTTACCCACATAAGACGTACTAGGTTTTACAGCAATGCTGGTGCATCAGTGCAGAAATGTACATGTCTGCATGAAAATTTTGTGAGTTCAGCAGAGTGCATCCTTTTGCAGCTTAACAGGGAAGGTTAGATGGGCTAGTTTTAGCCTTTTAGTTTAAGTAATCCCGGATGTTTTAAGGCAGACTGGATTCTCCTGGTACAATGGGAGTGGCTCTCGGAGTTCTCTCTAGCAAATTGACAGAAAAACTCTGTGAGCTTCAGCTCCTAGAATGTGCCTATCTAGCAAACATGCATTGTTGGTTTGACTGCATTGTAAATATCCCACACAAAACTGATTGAAGCAGCATGGCAGCAGTGAAAGAGCCTTGGACCTGATCTTATCCTCCTCCCCTTTAATTTTATGGCATAGCAGAAACCACAAACGGCAGCCAAAAAAGCAATACTGACAGTGGCTCTCTCACTCCTGGCAAGTTACACAAGATATTTCTGTCTCACAGTAATTTCCCCAGAGACAAACCTGGAAGTGTGAATAATTACAACTACCTTTCTGCAGGGCACTAATAAATGCCACAATGGTGGCCCTGCAGACCAAATGTCCGTGTAGGTATATAAACCCTGAAATGATTAATCTCAATAGGTAATTTTCCCTGTGATTATCTGAAGGCTATTTGTTCCGATAAAAACATTGCTTTGGAAACAAAGGAACATTATGTTACAGTTAAACAGCAGCAAGAAAGCTCCTGAGAAATAATGATTTAATAGACTCGCAGAGGGTGAACTTTCTTGGTAGAGAATCAAATAATCCATAATACTCCAATAGCAAACAAATAACTACAACAGCTCCTCAAGACGATGTCAGTTGATATTGAATTGCTTGTAGAGCACAACCAGTCACTCCTACAATATTACCTTAGAAGTGATGACTGCATGAGCTATCCCAGGGCAATTCTTTTGACTTCAAAGGAAGCAGACAGCTGTGCCATTACATGAACAGATTCATGACCATCGAACAGTTAAAAGAAAAGCGCTGTCTGATTTCTGGTGCATTGGAGCATTAGCATGGCATCACAAGACAGGATCGGGATGATGATTAATTGTTTTAAAGCCATTGAAGACGTGACTGCATGGGAACTCCTCCCGCCTCTGTTTTAATGCCAGCAGAGAATTGATGGATCACAGGCATTCTTGCACATGCACTGAGCAGACAGGAAAGTGCACATTATCCCCACTTGCTATGCAAACAGGTGGGCAGAGCAACATTGGTGGCCTGCTGTGGGTTGGAGAACAGCAATCATGTAGGACATGAGGGCTAAGAACCTCAATAAGAAGAGCATTGCTGGATCAGACCAAAGGTGTCATGAGGAAGACCTGTTGAAACATCATTAAAAGGGCATTAGACAAATTCATGGAAGATAAGACTGATGTGTACTATCCAGGATGGCTTAATAATATATCCAGAATGAGTTGCTCTGGGCCTCTGAATTCCAGTTGCTAGACAGCAGCAGCACAATGTTTGCAAGGAGGTTCTATGACTGCAGCTTTTTTGTTTTTGGTTTCATTTTTAAAATAATGTATCAATTTTTAAAAAAATTGTATAATGTCTGTTGTGAATTCATTCAGATGGGCTTGTGAGGAAGTTAAACAATGTTGCAACAATCAATTGTTACCCCACACTTTCCAGTGCCTTTTCCTATAACTTTCATTACCAAAAAAAAAAGCCCTCTTTGTTTATTTAGGAAGCCGGTTTCTTGTATGTGCGCCCCACATCCACGTTAATTGCAAAAACCCAAAGTTGCTGGTATGCAAACTGAATCCTGCTCACAAAACATACAGCTCAGCCTGCAAGCTCCATCTTGTCATTTGCGGCACATAATCATGGGACTGGTGGTGGCAACCTTGTTATTGCCCAAAGGGAGAGGCACAGACAACAGGGGAGGCTGGCCCTGGTCACACCCACCTTTGGTTGGGCCAGCCAGGAATGTATTGCCTGCCTCAGAGCAGCATTTGGGCTGTGCAACTCCCTTTTCCATTGGTCAATTCCTTTTTCATCCCTCTGTGTAAATGGCAAGGATGAACTCTGCTGGGCAAGCAAGCTGACTGAGAACTGAGTCATTCATAAAACAAACACATGCAACATTTACATTCAGTCAATAACACCTGATGACTCTCAGCCAAATACCCGAGTCACCTCAGCTGAAAAGTTTTGCATTTTTAAAGAGATTGATACAAAATCTCTATTTGTGGTGCTCTATCTTTGCCTCTCATTCCACACATGCAAAGTGTCCGTTGATGTTGCAAGTTATTTAATGATGAGCAATGTACTTGAAGATTTGCCCTTCATTCTGTCTTCAAGGCGATGCTTCAGGAGAATTGAACAGCTACTGTCTTGACTGATGACAAAGCTGAAAGAAGCACTGTTCCACATACTGTTACAAGTGAATGCTTTTGTTTGAACAGCATCCTGATCCTAAGCTTTTATATTCAGAAGAAAGTTTCAATGATATCAGTGGGTCTCATTTGCAAGTGAAATGTGCCTAGGATTGCAGCCACAATTCTTCTTCTTAATTGGATAATGTCATTACTACTAGCTGAGTCTCAGATCCCTTTATTGTATTTAGTAACTTATTAAAATAAATGTGGCTAATTTGGTGCCTCCCAGCCACCCACACCCCTTGGAATATTGGTGGGTGCTTAATGGAACTCACCTTATCATTTTCATTAAACAGTTCTCAAGTTCTCTACAGCCTTCCTGACTTTCTATGCTTACAGGGAAGCCCAGCTGAGGGCGTCATGAGGTTTCCAGGAAGTGTGGGTACCTAGGGAGGCTGCAGAATACAGAACTCAAGATAGATAATTTGTGTGGTGAAAGGACGCTCACAAACATTATCCAGTTTTAAGTCAGATGATTGCAACAACAACATAAAAAACCTGCACCCCATCTGCAAAACATTTCACTAGAATTTTCTCTTCCCTTTGATCATTTTCAAATGTATTTTCTTTACTTTTTAATTGATAGAGAATGGGGGTGGGGACACCATGCAGAATTGTTTTTCAGTGCAGTACTATTGAAAACTCTCTGAAGGAGACTCTGGGACTATTTCACAAGGTATTATATTTGTATGTGAAATTCCTCTAGGGTGCCAATGCTAGTATATGACAGAAGGAGCTGCATTTGCCGCTTATATAAGAACCTCCTTTGCAATGTGCTTTGGTCTTTGCATGAATGTAGTTATTGAAAATGATTTTATTTTAGACACGACAGGGACTAGTGGATCAAAATAAAACCCCACAGGTATGTTCAGATTTTTCCAATGCCACATTTAGTGAATAGAAATATGTCCTGCAGTCCTGCAAAAGAAATAGCTACTGTTGCCCAAGCTGGCCTGAAGTCACACATATATGGAGTCAGCTTAGAATAGAACACAGGTCTCCACCTAGTTTTGTGGTCTCATGCTTACACCAGGAGGTGGGGGGAGGTGGTAAACAGAGCTGCCCATCAGACTAGGATATAAAGTTGCTTTCCTACCCAAGTGGCTTGCCAGGCATTCACAGGGGGAACTAATACTACCTTTTCATTATTGACCAAACTTTGGTTTACTACCGGAGTGTCAGCACTGAACACCCTCTGAGATCAATTTCTTGTTTGCAGAGAGCTGCTGTCACTGTTATTATCTCAAGTGCCAACCGTCAACTTTGCCCATAAGGAAGGTCTATCAGTCCTCAGGAGCAACATGGTTTGATCTATTCAAGGGCACCAGGAGAGAGAGAGTTAGTTCCTGGTGTCATAGCTCACAGATAGCTCACATTTACAGCATTTCATTTTGTGAGTCACACACCAACTGTAATGAAAGCAGGATCTGAAAGGGGGAAGAAAATGCAAGGAAGTCTCGTAAAAGCAGCATGATTTAAAAGCTGGCAGTATGCAGAATGCTTAGTGAAACAAGAACTCAAAGTCTACTTTCTTATTTTGTATGTGGACCCAGCAGGGATATCTAGGAAGCCGTTGGCTAGTTGCACTTGGAGAGCTCAGCTATATAGGGGGTTTTTTGGATTTATTTATACACTGAGGTTAGTTTTATTTATACAAGAAGGATGCTATACAAGAAGGATGCTGCTGAATTGGACTAAAGGTCCATCTAGTTCAACATTCTGTTTCAAACAGCGGGCAGCTCTAAATGCTTCTGGGAATTCGCAGGCAGGACATGAAGGCAGCATCTTTCCTCTTGTTTGTTCACAACATCTGGCATATATACTCTGCCTCTGAACATGGAGGCCTGGTTTAGCTGTCATGGAGGGCATGAGACCACCTGCAGAGGCAGTCTCCCTGCAGCCCCTTGCACCCTCTGAAAGCCCCTTGCTCCTGAGGGTTAGGGACCCTCCAGAAAAGGGAGTGGGTTAGGAGGAAGGGGCAATTGGCAAAAACTGCCCCCTGCCACCAGTGAAATCCACCACTAAATTAAAAACCTTCCATAAATGAAAGGCGATCTCCTGTTGATGAAAGGCAGAAGTTCTACCCTTCTTTAAGAAGTTGAAAAGTGAGCAATTGTATTTCTAAGAATACGTACTGTAAGTAAGGGGTTGGCAGCCTTTTGGGATCCATTTACAAGCCGAAGAAAATGTTCTGAGCACCATGCATATACGCACACTGCGACCAAGCATATAGCACAACCTATTCTTTTGTCTACGGTAGAATGCTTCATGTAAATCAGCAAAGCTGTGGTGGACACTATAACACACGCCACCATCAAGGGCACACCACTTGGTGGTACAGAATGCTTCATACAAGTAGCATCAAGGGATGTCACATAATTGCAATGGAAATAGTGCTGCAGAGGTTGTGAGCCAGCCCCAATCTCTGTTAGAATTCCTAATCCATGACAGCAGTCATAGGATTGTTGTCTTTCACATGACATTATATGTTTTGACTCCACAGAGTGGGAAGTGACGAAGACAGGATATTTGTGTTACTGTGTTCCGTGATGTGGGACCATTGTCCTTTGTTCTTTTTCTCTTTGCTGTCTGAGAGGGAGCCATGTTGCAGTGCTCTGTGTTTATATGTAAATAAAGTAGATTAACCAAAATGCTGAGTTGTTGAGGTCTGTCACGCAAGGTGCGCAAACTATGCGGATCCCTAAGTGTGCCGGTGTCGGTTGGCATCAGTCGCTGTGATGTTCAGGCCGAAGAAAGCTTATGAAGCTCCCGAACGATCAACCAGGAGGGAGAGAACATGCTAGTTGGGCATGTGTCTCTGCCAGGGTCCTACTCGAGTGTAGGCTAAACTCCTGACAGCAAGGTTCCAGGGGGTTCCAGGCACTCACCTAGGATTGTGTTTCCTTTGGGAAATCAAGGCACAACAGAGACTTGTGTCCTTAAGAAAAGTGGTTTATTGTACACATATTTACAACTAGGTATACTCTGGTGAGAGTTTGGTGAGAACATGACATCCCAAGGGGGCTTGTTCCCCACAGCAGTGCAGCACTGGAGCCCAAGGCATCCTGCACACCATCTCCATGCCTCTGTCCCAGCTTGCCAAGATGATTCTGCTTTCACAGCAACGCATGGAGTTCATCCCACTTCCTTTCTTCTTCCCAAGAACTTTGCTTCAAGTAACTCCTCACCACTGTCTGCTTGCCCTCCTTATCCAGACCTGTTTTACATAAGGACATATTTTTCCTGCGTGACACCACACTTCCGATAACCTATGACTCTGCTACTCATCCAGAGCTCAGGCAGAGGGTCAATGATTGACCATTGTCCAGTAATTACCCTTTGTTGGCCCTTCTGAGAGCCAGTATGGTGTAGTGGTTAAGAGCAGTAGACTCCTAATCGGGGGAACCGGGTTCGATTCCCTGCTCCTCCACATGCAGCTGCTGGGTGACCTTGGGCTAGTCACACTTCTTTGAAGTCTCTCAGTCCCACTCACCTCACAGAGTGTTTGTTGTGGGGGAGGAAGGGAAAGGAGAATGTTAGCCGCTTTGAGACTCCTTAAGGGGAGTGAAAGGCAGGATATCAAATCCAAACTCTTCTTCTTCTTCTTCTTCTTCTTCTTCTTCTTCTTCTTCTTCTTCTTCTTCTTCTCCCCAATCAATTTCCTGGTTTAGCCTGCATTTTAAATCAAACCCTTCCATATTCCAAATATCATCAAATTTCTATCAGTTATGAATTTCTAACACTCACTGAGTCTAGCAGTTATGAGTGCCCTTGCACTCCCAAACAGTAGTCAGGAATGGAAATCAGTCAAGTGAACTTGATTGGTATTGATTCACACTGTTTTCTAAAGTCTGCTAATGATATGTAATTAATGACATTTTTTACATTGTTTTGCTGTTTTCTTTACACTGAAACGAATACAAGTTATGTAACTTACGTAAATACTTATGTAACTTATGTAAATTATGTTTAAAAGCAGACAGTGAGATGAATAATGTAGCATTTGGCTGAAAATGAACTACAATGGAATGTAAACAACACTGATGGTAACAATTACAAGTCAGAATGGGAATTGCTGCTTTCTTGCATCCCTGATTTTCAAGCCTAATTTCGGGGGTGGGGGCTGAGAAGACCTCTCCTCCTCCCAGGGGGGAGAGGTTGTGAGTGGGAGAAGCTTCCCACAGCGGCAGGGAGGCATATTCGGTTCCCTGCTTCTGATTGCCTCTGCTGCCGCAGCCAAGCCTTTCAGCTGGCCAATAGGGCTGGTTAGTGGGCAGGGTTAGTTGTATTTAAGCAGCCGTGGCAGTGCTCTGTTCCTAGTCAGTTCCTGCTTGCATTGGATCTCCCGCCCTCCCTCCCTTTCAGGTCAGCTTCCTTTCCATATTGACTTCGGTTGGTTGCCTTGGTTGCCCAAGGGGCCTGGTAGGACTTTTTATCCATTTGGCAAATTGGCACCAGCCACTTGGGTTTTTTGCCTACCTCGTAGCAACTCGTCACAACTTTCTGGTATTGGCAGTTAGGCATTGGAATAGGTGTGCTGTGTTGGAGGATTGGGTATGGGCCATCATCTACCCCTCCTCTTTTGGGTATTCCGTTAAAGGAATCCGGCAGTCGTGGATCCTGTCCAATGCTCTGCTGGTGGCTAGGGCCATGGTGACATCTGCTCTGCTGGTGGCTAGGGCCTGGTGACGTCATGGGGAAGCTTCCAGTTGTATTTGCATCAACAAGCTCCTCCCACTGGTTGTTAACCCTGAAATGAGTCCCTGCTGAGTGGGGTGGAGTCATGTATTGCTGTTTTATCCCATGCCTAAGCCAATACTACTCATATGCTGTAACCAATAAAGTTGTGGCCTTATTTTGCCCATTAACCTAAAACAATGTTTCTCTGTGTCTTATTATAATCCTATGCGGGTGGTGGGTCCTTGACTCACAATTCCCAGGAAGGTCTCTATGATCACAGCATTCAGTTTACAAAATGTACTGTGACTATCCACATGTCTTGTGGTTTATGTCTTAAGTGAAGATTAAAAAGGAGAAACAGAAAAGCTGAAATTCTTCTTATAAGTGGCAAGATACAAATTCATCTTATTTGGTTTTAAGATGCGGGCAGTACTTGTGGGAAGGCCATGCACTATTTGGTCTCTCAATGTTTAGGGCCCAATCTAATGCAAGGACAGAGGCCCCGTGGCCCTCCAGACATTGTTAGATTCTACCTCTCATCAGTCTCTGGCAGCCTGACCAGTGGTCAGGGATTGTTATAATCTAAAAGCATTTGGAAGGCCACAGATTCCCAAACCCTAGTCTACTGTGTGAGCTTGCCCTGTGCAAAACTTCGGCTGCAGGTGAGATGAAAGTACCGTATTTGTGGCCGTTAATCTGGGATGGTTCATTCACACTCTCAGGTCATCCATCATCAGTCAATGAACAAAGATCACGTATTCATGGACTGGTCCTTAATCACCATCATTAATACATTTTCCCAAGTAATTTAAGGTTTCTAGGCAACTGAAGGAATTCATGCATTGCACTGTGAGAGCTCAAGCAACATCCTATGGCTGTCAGTCAAAGCAGCACAACCGAACACTTATTATGAATCACAGAAGTCTGGCATTTGATCCTAGCCATCCCATAGATAAACTGTTAACTACTATTTGTTAAATTTGTGTCCTACCCTTTTAGGAGCTTTTTAGTACTTCTAAGTAAGGCTATTCCAACCAGATATGCTCCACATATTTTAGACCACAGCTCCTATCAGGCCCAGATGGAATAGCCAATGGTCAGGGATGATGGGAGTTGTAGTCTAAAGCATTGGGAGAGCATCAGGTTCAGAAAGGCCGTGCTAGGGTATCATGTCCCAGGACTGCCCTGTTGGTCTTCAACATCTGTAGGGCCACAAGGTTCTCATCCCTGAGCCCACACAAATAAATTCCACATGGATCTTGCCAGTTTGCCCTGTTAAATGATACAGTTAACAGTGGGTGTTTTCATTGCCTTCAGCTAATTACTAGACTTCAGAGAGATTCAAATTCACAGTTATTTAGGCTGGAGAAAGAAGATCCTGTTTACAAGAACCCGAAATCATCTAGATAAATTAATAGGTTGCAGTAGGGAAACAGATGTGATATATTTCCTGGGCTGTTGTAGGAATACTTTGGGACATAGAATTATTTACCATAATATGACTGGCAGGGGGATGCTGTTTGGAAAAATAACCAACAAGAACCAAGGACACATGAGTAACAAGAAGCAATGATAAATTACTTCCCTGCTGGCTGGCAAGTAAAATTAAACAGGTATTCCTAGCACATTCTTCCAAAGGCTAGATCATGGAAAAATCAATCCCCAAGCAGAAGGACACCCAGTAGTAGCAGCAACAAGATGGATTCAAAGTGCAATTAAAATGTCAAATAAAATAGCTAGGTGTTGTTCCTTCATGCCCTTTCAGTTTAGCTTTCTGAAATCTGACTTCATTTTTCTTTGAACCAAAGTCCAGTGTAGGTCTGCCAGAGCAATATGTTGTGGTGCACTTGTGTAATAATCATCATAATGGTTCCCATAATTTAGTGATTCCTGTACAGTGGCTTTGGGATACATGGACAAGTACACTGCGTGGCGCTGTGGTCTAAACCACTGAGCCTAGGGCTTGCCGATCAGAAGGTTGGTGGTTCGAATCCCCGCAACGGGGTGAGCTCCCGTTGCTCGGTCCCTGCTCCTGCCAACCTAGCAGTTCGAAAGCATGCCAAAAGTGCAAGTAGATAAATAGGTACCGCTGTGGCGGGAAGGTAAACTGTTTCTGTGCGCTGCTCTGGTTCATCAGAAGTGTCTTAGTTATGCTGGCCACATGACCCAGAAAACGCCGTTTACCTTCCCACCAGAGCGGTACCTATTTATCTACTTGCACCTTGACGTGCTTTTGAACTGCTACCTAACCTGGGTACTTTTTGACGAAGTGCGAGAATTTAAATAATTTTCTCTCTCCTTGGGTCAGGCCCGAGAGTCCAACCAAACGATGGGTCTAGTTGTGCCACCAGCCTGGCATGCGACAGCGGGGCTGGACCAGAATCCCTCCCGGTCTCCTCTTTGCAGAACTCGAGCCGCTCAGCGCGGCCGGAGAAGAAGCGCGTTTGCGGCTTGTTTGTTGAGTCAACAGCGCCACCTAGAGATCCCGGGCCGGCATAGGCGTCGTTTGCTTTCAGGCCAGCCCAACAAAGCGAAGGCGCGAGCTCAACTTGACGCGGCGAGCTCTCCTTTTGCTCTCGACCTTCCTCGAGCCGCCTGTCCTTTTCTCCGCCCTCCCTCCTCTCTTCGCGCGGCGCTTCGGCCTCCCGCTCCCCCCGAGCCGCCCCTTGTTTCCTGAGGGCGGGTTCCGTTGGCTTTCTCTCCGGCTCCAGGAGCCATCAAAGGCCGCTCTGTTATTGAAATAGGAAGCCGTTTCCTCTCCAGCGAGAGCTGCTTTGCTCAAGGCGGGAATCAATGGCCCCTATATATTCTCCTCGGCCTTATAAATAAATACCTCCTGTTTGCTCGGCAGGGAGGGCGGCGGCGCTCGGCCGCTGCTCGGAGGAAAGGCGCGTCTCTCCAAGCGCCCCTTGTGGCCGCCTCGCTCAGCCGCCCCTTCGGCCCACCCCGCCGCACACCCCCAAAATACACACAACCCGAAGGCAGCTGGGTCTCAATTTCGGAGTTGCTGCTGCTGTGTTGATACTAATTTCGCAACTCCTAGGAACTTTGTAAGGGACACAACATAGATATGGTGTGTAGCCTTAATAAACAACTCTGACTTTTAGAAGATGTCTGAAGGCAGCCTTTTTCCATGTTTGATGCTTCATTGTGTTTTTAAATATTTCTGAGAGCTGCCCTGAGTGGCAGGGGCAACCCAGTCAGATGGGTGGCATGTAATAAATGTTGTTATTGTTGTTAGCATGCACCTACAAGCCGTCAGTAGGATCAAGGCATTTCTCTTTATTGGGGCTGCAACTGGTAGGCAGATGAAGCAAACCAATGTCTACAGTGCAGTAAGTTCTGCTGTGTAATATGGGGCTTACTCCCAGGTAAGTGGCTACAGGATTGCAGCCTGACTAATTGGCAAAGGTTGTTCCCAGATGATCTGTTGATGGAGGATTCATCCAGATTTTCTTGAACGACGTTTGTGGGGAGGTTACCCAACGCCGGTGGTTTATGGAGCACTCTTCCTGGTTTGTTTGCAATGTCCAGCAATTCTTATCCCACACACTTTCCAGCATTTCTCCCATCGCTTTCCTCATTACAAAAAGTCTCATTTCGGAGGGAAACAGGAGTTTGTTGTATTTGGAAAAGCCCCCAGTTTAACCAGGAGGATTGCGTAGAAGGACTAGCTTAGCCTGGGGACTAAGAAATGTCCCCAAAGAAATGAGATGTCTTGACTCTCTTGAGTTTTCCTAGAGCAAGCACAACAGGGACAGGACCCACCCCCAGTTGAGAGACCCCCATGGCCTCAGAAGTACTAGAGATTCTGGACTGAGCAAGATAGGGAGGAACTTGCTGTCTATCCCTATGTCAGAATTCAGCAGGAGAGGTGCTGTTTCATCTTTATGCTAGCCCTGGGACTCAAAGGCATTCTAGGTTTTTCTAAAGCTCAGTATTATATTGAGGAAAAGCCTTCTCATTCAGGGAGGTGCATGGCTTTGGGCAAGCACAAATTTGAGGTGGTTACCAATGATGGTAGAAATGCATGGATCCCACCCCCTTGGTGAAGTGTCTTCTCATTCACTAAATAGCTGGAGTGTGAGCCTGTGCTTTTTGTTTGTAGGAACAAACTCTTGGTAAACATGACTGGATCTTTATCAACACATGCCAAGGAGCAGATGACTCACCAACTTTTCATTACCTGAATGCTTTCCTCCTCTCCCTCTTACTTTAAAATAAAAATAAAACTTGTCTGCTGCATTAGCAGTGATTGTGGTAGTGGCTTCTCTGCCACCGCCGTGTGCCCGTCTCACCTTGCTCTGAGAAAGAGACACGAGATTCCTTTTTCAGAGCCAGGCATTCTGGGCAAGTGGCAAAAAATGCTTTAAAAAAGAGAGAAAAGGATACCTTCTCTCCAGGCACCTTACTCAGAGTGAGGCAAAGTAGAAGAGCAGGCAGCAAACCTTGCTTGGAGAGGTGCACCATAATGAGGTAGCATGTGATGGGGTAGAAGTTGATCTCACCTGTACCCATCACCTGAGACATGTTGATAACATCTCACCCCACATCTCCTGGTGACCACTCCCAACTCCCAATGTGTTGAAAGGCCCAGAAGACAAGATGGAACCTTATGGGATCCCACCAGACAGCAGTCATGGGGTCAAACACACATCCTCAGTGCTATTCTCTGGAACTGAAGATAAGACTCCGATACCAACCCAGACAGTTTGTCTTTCTTACCATGAGTTTGTTCACACTCTGAATAGTGGAACAATCCAGCAAAATTTAATTGGGACTAGAAGTATTTTATACATGACAAGCAGCAAAATTAGGTTTGCCACCCAGCATGCATTTGATGGGAAGTCACAGTCAATTTGAATTTCTTGGTTAGCATAGCTCTGTGATACATCTTTGCAAACACGTATTTGTTGCAGTCATGATTAAAGGTAAAGGGACCCCTGACCATTAGGTCCAGTCGTGGCCAACTCTGGGGTTGTGGTGCTCATCTCGCTTTATTGGCCGAGGGAGCCGGCGTACAGCTTCCGGGTCATGTGACCAGCATGACTAAGCCGCTTCTGGTGAACCAGAGCAGTGCACGGAAACGCCATTTACCTTTCCGCTGGAGCGGTACCTATTTATCTATTTGCACTTTGCCATGCTTTCGAACTGCTAGGTGGGCAGGAGCAGGGACCGAGCAATGGGAGCTCACCCCGTCACGGGGATTCGAACCACCGACCTTCTGATCGGCAAGTCCTAGGCTCTGTGGTTTAACCCACAGCGCCACCCACACCCCTGCAGTCATGATTAGGTGTACACTAAAACACTTTTCTGTATACTGTATCTTAAAAACATTGTGTGTGAAGTGGCTGCCCCACTGAAATCAGTGGCATGCAAACATATTCTAAAACAGGAGCATCTGTACTTTTTCTGCTGTAAGGTTTCTTCTGTAATGATATAAGTAAAATAATTGGACCTGATACTGCCTCTTTTCTGCCCCCCTCCAATATTTTGGATGGTGTGTTTATTCTGCAAAACCCTTGCTTCCTCATCTCTGTGAGTTATTCATTAAAAAAAACAAAACATTTTTCGTTCCACTTTTATTTGGGGATGGGGAAAGTTGCTTTTAGGATTGATGCAGCAGCCAGTCAATCAGCAATGTGTTGCTCTAAACCAAAGATGGGGGAGGCATGGGGGGGTGCCACTTTGTGAATGACACAAAGGTTAGCCAATCAACACTGAGCAACTCAAAGACTAGCCAATCATCACTGAACAAAATCAGCATCTGCTGGAAAGCACAACAGGTTTCCACTTAGCTTGCTCTGTTGGAGAAGATGGTGCATGTGCTCAGTATGTGATATGTTTTTGCACAGTGGGCTCACTGCTGAAATTATCTCTCCACACCTCTTAGTCCTGACAAGGACCCTTTGTGCCACTTTCAGTAAGACTTAGTTGCAGCTAACCCTTTTGGGAATGTTCCTAGCGTGTTTGGCACTGGGGTGTGAGTCAGCAGAACTTATTACATCTACAGCTATATATGGACATTTCAAGCACAAACTCAATATGTACCTGTAGCTTACTAAAGAACTCTTTTTGTTCAAGTAAACTAGTTGTTTGTGACCAAAATATTGCTGCTGGATCTGGCAAGATCATTTATGTTTGTGGCCAAACAGGAGTAGCACATATTCATACCCAGACAGTACAGAACACATTATAAATAGTTTATTCCACCATAGTGCCATGCCTCTTCCTGCAGAGAAATGATGTCTTGAGGCTGCACCATGGCAGCAGATATGTGGCACCTAAGCAAACAGAAGGTGGACATTTAGAAAGGGGAACTCCAGAGGGCAAGGGTAAGGGTTTGCATTTAGCTATGACAGTCCGAACATTTTTTTATTATTATTCAATCACTTTTGTTGGGCCTTGATGGGGCATGTGTTACAGATGCTGGCATCAAGGCTCATTCACTTCCACATCCCAGTGGGGTGAGGGTGGTAAAAAGGCATCGCAAACACCTTTTTTTTTTTTACTTTTTGAACATTTCCAAAAGCTTGGATTTATAACTAGGCATGAGCCATGTACCATATCCATGAGGTCATCTGCAAGCACCGCCAGTGAATCAGAAAATGCAATATTTTTCTCCCACTGTCAAGATGACACAGCCAAGGTTTTCTTCAAATTGCCAGGTTCAGGGGAAAGGTAAGCAAGCCATGCAAAGCCTAGCTAATTCATATCTCTGTTTAGGTCACTACTACGCAACAGATTATCACAGATTTGATGTTGCTCATGCAGGCAATTTTTTCTCAGCATCAATCTTATGAAAATGACCATTCCCTTTCCCAATTTAATCTGGGTTTACCATTTCCACAGGTGGTGTTACTTATAGGTGAAATGCTAAATCAAGATTAAATGGGAACATAATATGGGGCAGCATTTTGGCAAGGACCTCATCCTGTGAGTGATATGCCTACTTGCTCCCCCAGCCCCATCAGCACTAAATCCTCATGTGGAGTGAGATACTGTATTACCAGGGTTCTGTTACCCTCCTTTGCTCATTATTTGCTTAATATATGTGGCGGGAACATGTCTTGTGATTTCAGGCTCCTGATCTTGACCAGGGATCTCTACAGCGCAAAGAATAGTTCCTATGCTTGATGATCCAAGGATGCAACCGACTCCACTAAAGTTCAGGGCTAAAGTTTGCCAGCGATTTCCCCAAATAGGGATCGCACGCGCCCTTAATCCTACATGTTCCTGTGTGGGGCGAGCCGCTGGAAGAGTCGCTGGGTAAACCAACGGGATTCGGTTAGTTCTTAGAATTTCCTCGGCGTTTTTCTCCCTCCCCTCTCCCTCCCCCCCCCCGCTCTTGATCTGCTCCAAGACACCATCCCAAGAAGAGGGGGAAGGGGGTGGGGGCGTCAGGAGGAGGGCAGAGCCCACGGAGCCCGGGAGTATCGTGTTCCTGAGAAGGTGTCGGTCCTTCGCCCCGCCGCGATCCCTTCACACAGGGAAACTCTTGACAACTTGTTCCACTCGCTGGGCAAAGCCGGGGCGTGGGCGCGGGTGGCGTGAGGGGAGTTGTGAAGCGGCGGAGCCAAGAGGGCAGGGCACCTAAGCGAGACCCTGAGGTAAGTGGAGAGGGCGTCAGTCAGGACACGGGGGCAGAAGGGACAAGAGGCCACTGTGTGAAGAGACGCTGTTGCGCCGGACACTCTGTGGGTGTCTCTCTCTCTCTCTCTACGTGTGTGTGTTTTGCTCTCGACTTTTCTTCCCCTTCGCTCCTGAGGCTTTGAACGGAGCTCACGCCGAGCTTTCTGGGGAACGTCCTTCACGTCTGACGTGGTGCCTTCTCGACCGAGAGTGGCGCTCGCTCGCTCTCCCGCCTCACGCGCTCCTCTCGCCTGGATCGGGACTTTCGCCCTCACAGCCTCCCCGCGCGCGAGCCAGAGCGCGCGCAGAAGCGACACCAGGCGAGCGGCCACCGCAGAGCCCGCCACGCTCAGGGACCAACGTCGCGAGACTTTATTTTGCTTTTTTGAGGGGAGGCATCTTCGCTTTGGAGCTTTGAGAAAGGTAAAAAAAAGAGAGAGAAAGAGAAAGAGAGAGAGAGAGGAAAAGGTGGGGAGAGAGGGAGGGAGTCCCGTCAAGCTGCTCTCAACCAATAGAGCATAATCTGAAGGCGCCAGTTTTCCTGGGAATGCTCGAACTTCGTGTGAGGGAGGACTTGGAACCAACTTTTCTCCGTTGGTGTGAGGCGTGGAGCGCTCAGGGAATAGGGGTTGCCATCCCGCCCGCCCTTTCTGACAGCTCCTCTGGCTTTTAACAGATACAAAGACAGGCAGGAATTAAACAGATGCAACTCGCCTCAGCTCTGTGCTGGGGAAATCTTTACCACTAGGCAAACCTGTATTTCAGGGCTGGGGAACCAGTGGTTGGGCTATAGCTCCCATCATCTCTGAGCATTGGTCATGCTGGCTGGAGGCTGATGGATGACAGCATTGCGTGGGGTTGAACTAGATGATCCTTCCAACTCCACAATTCTATGAGTCCAACCACAGTTCTATGCCCCTGCGTAGGATAGCCTTCTGTGGAATCTCAGGTAGTGTTGAGAGATGAAAATGGGGTGTCAAAATATGATTAGCCGTTGCCGCTGCTCACATTGACCACGTTTATTACCACAGCGACAGCAATGGAAGCAACAGGAATTGTAAACTTCCTAAAGCAAGGGCTAAAGTAATTTGAGTGTCTTGGTTCAGCAAGAGGAACCAAGGGCAGCCCACCAAGTGATGGACATGTAAGGAGGCAGAATGGAAGGAAAGAAACAGGAGCCCTAGTGAACTTTCCCATCTCTGAAGGAACATGCCTAATTTCACACCTGGCTGGGACCCCTGATTCTAGAAAAGCCACCACTCTCTGCTTCATTTCCCACACTGGGGGAAGGGGTACTTCCATTCATGCCAGTATGATAGGGTGATCTTGTACCTCAGTACAAGAGGTAATTAATCTGGGTGAATAAATTATATTGCATGACAATCCTCCTGAGAGTGAAAAGCTTTCAACAAGTGGGAGTCCCTAGCTTGGTTTGTCACCACGATGAGTTATCCCCCTACAGTTGGCAGCATTTCATGGGAGAAGGAAGGGCTGCATGGATAAGTACCTTTCCTGAACATGCACGAAAAGGATAAAAAGGGCATGAAGAAGTTTACACTACTAGCAAGTGCCATCCTCCCTTGCACTTTAGGGATGACTGTAGCCTCCACAATGTATTTGTCCGCAACACATTAAAATGGCATGATGGTTTAGTCCCAAATGTGTTGCATATTTTTCCAGCACTGAGTTACTTATGATCGAAACTTAAATAAATTATCAAAAGGCTGTTATTGGGTGATAGTAGTAGACTCATGGCAGTGTTACCTCAAGAACTCTAAAAAAGTATTTGTTGCTGTTGCTTTACTTTCATGATAATAATAATCCAAAACACATATTCCAAAACTGACAGTTTTGCAAGAGTTGGGTAGATGCAGGTCTTGGAATCAGTAGTTCAAGCAATGTGTAAATGAGATTAATGTATGTATGATTATAATCTCTAGAAAGTCCACATATGTTGTTGGTTGGATGTTTCAAAGTGGAAAAGGCATGTATATAGTTTCAATGGGTTGTTATAAAGATCAAATAAATCCCAACATAGTTTCTCTGAATTCTAAACGTCAGTTGAAAAAAAAAAGAATTACATGAAATGAAACACATATGTTACACTCTGTGATAAGAGCTTAATGGAAAAGTTAATAACAGTGAGTTTAATATTTTCAATTTGCAAACACTTTTAGTGAGAGTAAAAAGCAAGAAAATGGTAGCAAAATGAGAGCTTCAGTTATTCTGCTCGGGACAAATTATATATGATGTGATGCAATGTGCCTTGTAATTCACATTCCCAGAGGATGAAGGAATTGGTTGGTATTATTGTGCCACTCAAATAACTATATTCTCAAAAGTCAGGTTTTTTTGCATATTAAAGTTACAGGCTGACACAATGAGCTGTTAAAATGGAGTAAAATTTAAGCCAGGCCTAGATGCATGAGATCTCTTTAGCTCAATATATTTAGCACTTTCAAATTTGCAAATGCATTACATTTTTTTCTTGTGCATTCTTGAAACTCATTCAGTTGTGCTGAACAGCACAAATAGGGCACATTTCAGCAAAGTTAAGTGTCTTTTTTCAGTTGCACAATTTGACTAACTCTTCCATTGGAACTAGCACATTTTGAAAGTGCTTAATTCGAAGCATGAAGGTAAGTGGGTGTTACTTTCCAAGTCGCACTGACTTAGTTTTGCTGTACTGAGCTGGGGTAGGATACTAGAAAGGCAGAATTAGAGAGTGGAACTTGTCCAATGTTTGAATAATAGGTGGGGTTTCTATTCCAGCACATTTCTTTCCAAAAGTGCTGAAGCAGGACGCAAAGTAAAATTCCCTGGATTCCCCCCACCCCATTTATCTTAGCACTATACAAGCAATGATCCACATCAAGGTGATGAGGAAATAAGCTTAAGATGTTAGCGGGAATCAACTTTGTGTTGTTGGTGGAGGCTGATATTCAGCCAGCATCTGATGGCCCAGCTCGCTTCAGTTCAGTGAGCAAGAACTATTAAACTGCAATGCATACTCTTAAACTGACAAGCCTTGCAAAATAAAACAACAAGCTCAAATTCAGTATTGAAGAAATGCCTCCTTCAAAGAAACAAGTTCTAAAACCTTCAGTGGTGCAATGAAGAAACATCTGCACTGTGTGGCACATAGGTGCCAAGAGGATTGTCTTTCTAATTAGCCTTAATGCCCCAAAAGTTTACATTGAATATGAAGTTTTTTTAAAAGTGGGTCGGGGGGTGGAGAGAGAGAGACCTTGTTGTTGTAAAGTAGCAGTTTAGCCCCACTGTATCTATATTCTCATTCAGGAAAGAAAATTTTAAAAAATGATAAAAAGAAGAACCAGAAGTTCATGAGAAGATAAGTAATGTAAAGAATAGTGTCCTATTCTAATGAAATCAGTTCAGTGGTACTCAAACTTAGGGTGACAAATACTGTAAAGAATACTAATTAGTGTAGGCAGAACTTGGCCCATGAGGTAGAAATCTAATAGTAAGCCATAGTTTAGTGGAATTTGAGCTTATAATTGATTGGACCAACACTAACATTTTAAGGACACTTCATGGGAGGACTCTTTATTGGATGGGTTAGAAAGCTGAGGCATGGTTATAAAATGGCATGTGAGAGAAGTATGAAACTGCCCCAGAATCCTCCATGCTGTGACATGATGCTCATAGGCTTAGTCTCACTTTCTGTTATGGCAGGGCCTGACCAGGTTGGTTGGACCCTGAACCAGGAAAGAGTTAAAGCTGAATTTTGTACCCCATCAGGGGTACAAAAACTTAACAGTCAGCCTATTGGCTTTGCCAACCATTCCTCATCCTCAGTGTGTGCAAAGGTGATGCAGAGTTGTCTGTTCTGTTTCTCATTTAACGTTTCTCTAACAGGGTGTCGCCACAGCATTAGTCACACTTCCCAATGTTAGTCATAACCAACCCCAACCTAAATTCACACTAGGAGACCACAGACCACACCTGTGCTGGCGAACATCACTCCTGTCCTAGCCAACCGCTTTATCACCTGACAGAGGGAATACACAAAAAACTGGGTAGGTGGGGGAGTGCTGAGAGGGAAAAAGAGTAATCAAAACATTAAAAAAGAGGCCACAAAAAGAAAAGAAAAAAGAACCACTCCTTCCTTTTCCTTGAAGTCCTGTAGGTTCCTCAAATGCACCAAGAGGAACATGAGGTAGAGCAGGAGTTGCTTGGATACATTAGGGCTGTGTTGTAGATCATGGGGAGGGAGGCACCTCATTCCAGCAATGCTCCAAACAGTAATTCTGCATTCTAAATAGTCTTCAATGTGTAGGGAACACAGGAAGATGACTTTTCTGCTTAGCTGCTGGGGAGGAAAACCTTGTAAGCGAGTTTGTGGGCCCCCAAACTCTTTAATGAGTCTCTGGACTCTTGCCAAAACTTGACAGCTTCTGGCATTGGCCTTTTGTGACTCTGAAAACCACACCATGTGCTAATTTTTCCAGTGCAATGATTCATAAATGCTTATCAGAAAATCATAACTGGGTATCTATGCACAAATGTATAGACCAGAATTATTGTACACATATCATCAGTTTTCCAGTGTGTAGGAAAATACTTCTTGTTCAGAAGAATGAATATGCATGCATGTGCTTGCTTACCTCTTGTCTGCTGTGAGAAGGTTAAAAAAAAACAACAACCCCCAAACCTATAGCCACCAGTGGGAGAACTGTGCTTGTTCCACACTTCTCGTGCACATGACCTGTCATCAGATTACCAACTTCTTAACACTAAAAGAGTATATCTAAACTACAAATGCTATTATTACAACCAGTGTCTAGGAAGTATGTGGTGGAAGATGGTGGCCGAAGGAGATGGAACACCAAGGGAAAGGGGTGTATGGGCAATAAAAGCAGTATGTGGAATCTGGGCTTGCCCCTCCCCATATACAAAGTTCACAGTCTGAGGGCTTGTCCACACCAGAGCTAAATGTGTATTTTTACCTTCCTGACTCTTTTTTCATTAATGTTGAAGCATTCACATCATCTTCTCCCCATCCCAGTGTTGCACCAGTCCTCCTCTCCCCACCCCCATTTAAATGCAGGGTTTTCTATTGTGGCCATTTCAGGCTTTCTGTGGATTTGGAAAACCCTGCATTTAAAGGGGGAAATGTCCACTAGGGCAAAAGGTGGATTTGCACCCGCCTGTCTCCCCATTAATGTGGGGGCTGCCCCTACATTAATGGGCAGGCAGGCAGGTGCAAATACACATTTTGCCCTAAGATGACTTGTTTCAAATTTTCTGCATCCTGTTCTATACCCTGAAAGATTCTGCTGTATAGACAGTATTCTGCTTCTAGACTGACTAGTCTGTTACATGGGTTATGTTTTGAGTCCTATCTTGACTGGCAACCTATTCTATAGCCTTCTAAACATACCAATAATGTAGCTCATTTCTAAGTCACAAGACTGAGTAGTCAGTACTTGGAACAAACTCTACTTAAGAGTACAATTGTAAAAGGAGAAAAATGGCACACAAACCTTTTGTTGTTCATGCTATTGTGCCTTTTAAAGTTTTGGTCCTGAATTCTCTATGATGAAAATAAGCTCTGATGAAAATTATGATGGAATACGTTGTGCCAAAAATCCATTCAATGGTGTCCACTCACTTGTGCAGTGGAAATCCACTTGTGCAACATAGCTTCCAGATTGTCTTCTCCCCGCTTCCCAACAGTTCAGTGAAGCTTTCTTCCTGTATGTATCACTAGGATCAAAGACCTGAAGATTGTTCAGAGTTGGCTTGCAAGCCATGGGAAGAATTAAAAGCATCTGCAATAATATTTGCCTTTCTGCTCAAGTGACAATTAAAATGCCTTAAAACACTGAAAGTAGATTCACTTTTTATTTATTTGACATTTGAAAATCAGAAATGTTGTCTGTCAAAATATATGTTTAAAATCCTTTTCAATTTTGTAAGGTGTTTAATTGAATCATTTTCAGCTCACAAACCTTTTGTGTTTCTACTAAGGAATTGTTAGACATTCTGGCTTCACAGCTTGCAACTGCTACATGCAGGCATGTGCTTGAAAAGGCAGTTTGTAATTTGTAGGTAACAAAATGTTCTTTTGGGGGGGGACCCCTCCCCAAATGTATTTGGAATTTTAGTCAATGGTGCTTAAGCAGGATTAGAGGAAACAGCTGGCTAAACAAATATTGGGGGCAGAGTGGATGCAATGGTATAAATTAATAATGCTGGTCTTTATTTATGACATGAATGGGAGGTTTTGTGGCAGTATAATGTATTAACCATGGTCATCATGTGCCACCTAGTGGATCTGACAGGATTTTACTACCTTAAAAAAAAGTTTTTCTCAAAAAATATTTGACACTTCTGTAGCCAATCCAGCATATAAATGAACTCTTAACAAGTAATTAACAGCTCCTGGCTGGCTTTATTTCCTCAAGAAATTACAGTTATTTCCACTAATAATAACATTAGTTTAACGAAGCAGGGCATTTATTGTTCTGTTGCTAATTCCAAGGGTTTAAGTCACGCCACACATATAGTAACAGCAATGGCTCTATCTGAATCAAGTTTTAGACATTCATATAAAAAATGCCAGTGATCAGAGCTAATGCCAATAATGCTTTCAAAACTTCATCGCAAAAATGAAAGCAATGCCTGTCAAAAATAATTGTGTTCCCCTTTCAAACTTTGTAGACAAAAGGCTTAACCACCTTTATTGCATTTCCCAAGATTATCCCACTCTTTCCAATCATTGTGACCTCTTTTTCTTCTCTCCTCCTTCTCTGATTTTGCTCCTGTTGTCTTCATTCTGTCAACTTGCATGCTATGTTATATTTCCTCTCCCCTTTCATTTCCTGACGTGGTAAACTTGGCTGCAAACCAGGCCAAATTCTGGTTTTTATAATGGGCATAATCTTCTAGACTCGCCCCTTTTAATTTATGAATAGCCCAATTTGATACAGGCAAATTGGAACAGAATCGGAGGAGGGCAATGAAATTGGCCAGTGGGATGGAAAACAATCTCCATGAGGAGATGCTGAAGGAACTGTAGCTAGGAGAAGAGAACCCTGGCTGTCTATTACATGGTAGAGGGCAAAGATTTGCAGAACTAGATCTAACACACTTCAGTTGCCCAGGAAGAGAAATTTGATAATGGAACCAAACACCTAGAGGGTTGTTAAGCTCTTCCTCAATGGAGAATTTTTCAAGCAGAGTTTCAGCAGCCATGGGTTGGGAATGCAGAAGCTCCAGATTTCCTGAATCCAGAAAGGGTTGGACATTAAATGGCCTAAAAGGCCTTCTCCAGCTCATAGGTTAGAAGTTATGCAATTATCTATACATCTATCCATGTATTTAAAGTATTTTAGTTGCTTTTTAGAGCTACAACAAAACGACGTTCACACGGAAGCAGGGCAAGATAAAAAGATTTAACAGCCACATTAGCAAGCATACAGGAATAATTACAAAGCTGCTCTGTAGCACCTTAGTTAATTATGACTCAATAAAAGGCAGGATTGAAGAAGAAGGTCTTTAGCGCTCACCTAAACACCTGTGCAGTTGGGGCAAGACACAACTTGAGGGAGGGAGTTTCTGCAGTTCTGGGGCTACCCCTGAAGTCTACTGCATCTTCAACTGAATCCCACCTAGTAAACAGTCTTCACAGGCTATAGCAACAAATGGAGGTTTTGGAGAGCAGGAAATTCTAGAAAGAAGCTACTGCTATGAAGGAGCCTCCTGTTGGTTAGAAGCCATACAGGGGTGCAAGGCAAGTACAGTGGTACCTCGGGTTAAGAACTCAATTCATTTTGGAGGTGCATTCTTAACCTGAAACTGTTCTTAACCTGAGGTACCACTTTAGCTAATAGGGCCTCCCGCTGCTGCTGCGTGATTTGTGTTCTCATCCTGAAGCAAAGCTCTTAACCCAAGGTACTATTTCTGGGTTAGTGGAGTCTGTAACCTGAAGCATATGTAACCTGAAGCATCTGTAACCCAAGGTACCACTGTAGTTTCTTAATGTAGACACTTTAGGACTCCCTTCTCATTTATAGTAAGCCTATGGGTAATTGTTTTATATATAAAATATTCTACCATTCTATAGGGACAGGGTTAGGTGGCCTGTGAAGCTCTTTTTCAATACTAAGATTCAGCAATACTTGCAAAATACAAAACATCACAAGTTCAATTTGGATTTTGGTCACATGGGATGGGGAGATGAAGGTAACAGCAACACTGCCACTATGTGAAAAGATTCCTTGCCCCCTACACTCAGCTTCAGAACAGGTAGCTTTCCTTTAATTAATACAACAGAGGAAATCTTGAACATTACTGATTGCACTAAAATCAAACATGTAAAAGAGGCAGTAGGAACAATCTGTCTGAAGACCATTCTGAGTGCTTGGAAAACTTTTTTAAAACCAAAACCCAGAGCTATGTGAAATATTACTTTAATAAGCTGCTGGTATGAGGTATGAGCTAATGGCTGAAGTAAGCAAGAGCTTTCCTTTCTCACGAGAAAGGTGAAATTTGCAAAATGCAACTGTGCTTCATAAAATGCAAGCAGATAATGGGGCCAATATATATATATGATTTCATAGTTCATGGGTGGAGACAAGAGATCTTTAACAGAAACAAAATTAATAGCTCAGGAGACTGTTACCAGATACTTGCCTCCTGCTTAGAAAATAAATGTCAAATTGACATTTTATCTAGTAGCAAGGGACTATTATCTTGCCACAGCATTCCATTAACAAAATCTCTTAATTATTTTAAAGGCTAACAGAATGACAGTGGAGACAAGGTAGATAAAATGTGTGCATAGCAGATTGTTGAGTAGCAAAAGAAACAAATGCTAGCTTGGGGGAGGGACAGAGATTTAGTAGCATGAATTGCTGGAGAGCACAGGCAGGAAGAGTGCTGTCAGGTTACCTGTCCTGCTAGTGGGCTTTGCACAGGCCACTGTGGGAACAGGATGCAGGGCTTTTCCTATGTTCTTAGCACGAATATAGGATTGGCAGGTGTTCTTCTACACCATTAACATGGTGATGTGTGGTGTGCAGCAAAAGCTTGGGCATATTGGCTTCCCTTGGTCATATTTTGCCACTTCAGGTATGAAGCCTCAGATGAGATATATTTATCCAAACACTTAATATAGAGTCACTGCTTGATACAAGTCAGACCAATGAGTTACAAGCACCATATGGGAAGCCACTGCATGGTAGCTATATAGTGTGTGTCACTATGGAGATTCTTTTTTGAGTGTTGCATGCCACAGAGAGAGCAGGTGGAGAGGCTAAAGTGAGAATGCAATGGCAATTCACAGTGCTTCAGATTAGAATGGTCTGTATTTCACAACCATAAAGTGGAGGCCATGTGGTAGAATATAATCATAATCACTAGTTTATTTATATCATAACAATAATATCTAAGGAGTTCGATATGGTACAAATTATACAAGGCTTGTAGTACTAGAGAATTTTAAGGATTTACAGTGTCTCATGAGAACACAGGAAGGCACTTTATTCTGAGCTAAACCAATTTTCCATCTAGCTTAGTATTGTCTTGCTTTCCAGTCTCAAGCAGAAGTCAATTACATCCCTATCTGGAAATCTGAACCTAAGAGCTTTTGCATGCTCTACTACTTTGATATCAAAGCATGATATTAACAAATATATCCTCCTTGCCAAATTCAGGTTTCTGATTAATGCTATCTCTTTATGTCCATTATATTATATACAGACATACACATCCATATGCATATGTAGCTATATGCTTGTACAGAATGCATAATGGTTTTATCTGAAAACAAACCATTCAGAACATGGAGGTTGTTTTTGCTGTTCTTCCCGATTGAGAGCCTATTGTTTTAGCCTGTACACTATTGCTGACTTATGGTTCTTTGCATACTGGCCATAGATTCCCATTGATTCGCAACTGGTACCTCATTGTTTGCATGGCTAGAGGCTGGTACCAACTGTTACTGTTTTAAAGCGCATTTCCGAAAAGCTCACATCACAATGCAAACCTATTCATTTAAACACCAGTCCCATGAATAAATGATGCAAAACATGGTGTCAGGTTTTGTACAACTATTCCTGGAAGAGAAACACAAATGTGCTTTTCAGAACCTGATCAACATATTAGAGAAGCATGAGAAAGGCATTAGGATGTGAATGGATTTTACAGTGTTGAAGGGATACTGGTAAATTCATTGGGTTGGTGGACCCAAAGTTTGGTTAAAAATGAAAAAGAAGTTGTTTTCAAAGGAATATAGGATGGATTGTAGGGAAATCATGCTATCATGCATAGCTCACACTTGCACGTATTAGAAAGGATCTCCACAGTACTCAGTGACACCTTTTGACTCGCCTGCTCGTCCCCCATTCGGTGGGCATAATGTTAAGAGGAACTTCATGTGCCTCAACATCATTGCTTATAATGGAACAGTCATGTGTGGGTCCGGTAGCCAAAGCCTTTCTCGAGGGCTGGACATTTTTTTTTCTATTTGAGCAATTTATCCATCTCCTAAGGTTACTTGGGTATAAAGGAAAATATTGGCTCTGGAAATTTATGTCTCAGTCTTGAGAGACTGTTCTATCCTGGGCTATTTGTCCACCTCACAAAACATTTTTGTGATTGTGACTTAACATTATGCTTGGGGTTGCTTGGAATTGGAGCATACACAAGA
This sequence comes from Podarcis liolepis, assembly GCF_965112155.1. NCBI lineage: Eukaryota > Metazoa > Chordata > Lepidosauria > Squamata > Lacertidae > Podarcis > Podarcis liolepis. The sequence continues at coordinate 33,577,197 of NC_139565.1, forward strand.
GCTAGAGGAATATACCATCTTGTAAAAATCAATGAACATTTTGGAAAATTCCACATGCACTACCCTATTAAGAAAACAGTCTTTATTTTCTTTCTCCATGTTTTAAAATGTTCGACTATCATATCCTTATATTATGACTACCATACCCTTGTTATGAGGAACATATAAGTACCTAACAATAACAAAAAAAAAAACAACTTTTGGCATTATTAGCTGAATTAAAAATAGTATAATATTCATCCAAAATTATGAACGTAGCAAATCAGAAGCAATAACTGAATGGGGATATGATCATTATTGGTGAATTCAAACTGCATGTTCTGGTTAATTCTGCATTATTAATTTATATATAATAGTGTACATTGTGCTTCCACCCAGTGGCATGCTCTTTTATTGCATGATACAATAAAAGTTGACACTGTCATTTCTGCTTGAAAACACCAGCTGAGCTTTTCAGAAAACAAAAATTTCAGAATTCCCAGAAAATTAGGGCACAGTGTTAATTTTACTTAAGTCACAGAAACCTAACAGTCATTTTATGGAATTTTAACTGTACAATTACAGAAATGATCTTACTGTTTTTAGTTTATTGAGTATGTATCATTTGTATTTTACCTCATTTAATCATGCTGTACACTGCATCATTAGCTTTTAGCTGTGAGGTGGATTACAAATGTGCAAGACAGAACAAGTAAGATAATTAAATCCTCAATACATCATTGCATTTGTACAATCAGGAAAATTTGTTTTTCCTTTGGTTCATTGAAAGATATTGCACCCCTGCTCTAGGGGTAACCAACTTGGTCCCCTCCAGATATAGTTGGACTCCAACTTCCTTAACCCCTGACCACTGGTCATTCTGGTGTCCCAACAACCTCTGGAAAGCACCACAATGGTTACCTCTGGCCTGGACTACAGGATCTCCTGATTTATGTGAGTGTTTCTCATAGACTGTGCAGATCAGACACAGTCAGACAAACACAGCATTTGGGTGAATGTGTGCATAGTCTGGTTCAAAATGGAAATAGAGAGTAATGGGAGTCAACAAACTGAGCTCCTTCAAGATTTGCACATGTTTAACCACATTCTGGTTTCACCTTATTTTTGAAGACTTTTAGGATGCGGTATTTCATGATCTTGATGCTTGAACCATTTACAAAACAATTCATCATAAATTTATGTTTATGTCATGGAATAGTTTATGGCGTTTATCCAGTGGAAAAAGTCAACTTGTGTTTACTCCAAGCTGCAAAAATATGTTTGCATGAAATGCATAAATCATCTTCAAAGTACCTTGGTCTAAATAAAGCTTGGACTTGAGGTTTTGTTATGAACTGATGGCATTTCAAGCTCCATTTTCAATTATATATTTGTTCTGCCTTTCTTGTAAATGATGTTTGTGGCACATCAGTTATTTCTTTTGACTTATGTTAATATGTTTGCTAACTCAGGATCCTCCCCTCATAAACTCCCTTCAGCAGTTATTTCTGGCAATGGGTGCCTTCGAACCTGGTTTTAGCAATGTTTATGCCAGTGTACTTGCTTATTTGCGTGATTTGTTTCCACTGATAAACAGAGTAAGACGATTCCTAACCATAGATTCCGCTCGCTAAGAAATGAGACTTTGTTTTTCACATTCAAAACAGAACATTTTCAACAGTAATATCTTATGTCTTTGAAGGTTCATTCCAACATAGAGTCTAATGAACTCAAATTAGTTGCCCTAGAGTCACCCAGTTAATAGCATATGCAGGCTAATAATCCCTCTCAACTTCACACTGCCTACAAGGTGAAGCAGTAAATTTGAGGTTGCAATCAATACTAGAAGACAAGAGAGAAATACCCATTATAATCAAAAGCTCCTTCCTGCTATCTGTTGTCATAGCAGGGTAAGTTAAAATTTAAGCTGCATCACAGAAAATGGGGTAAATATTGCTACTTCAGTATCAAAACATGATATTCCCAATGAAAAGATAGTTGCGCTTAAGGCCCATTGCATTTAGCGGGTTTAAGTTAATTGCACTTTACCGCTAATTAGTGCAATGGCATTAACTATCTCTGGAGCGGGGTGTAATGATCTGTGGTACGCAGGATTGTTAATTTGGGATGGAATCTGATTAATAACATTTCAGTATTCTCTGGTTCAAGCAGGGCTGTCTTAAGCATATCTGGCGCCGTGGTGCAAAGCTCCCTCCGGTGCCCTGCCCCCCCCCCATTTCCCAGAGTTGTCCACCTTTTTTTAGGGAGGATGGCGCTGCCAGCAGGGCTGAAGGAGGTGGGCAGTGGTTGGAGGGCAGCTCCTCTGGCGGGGAAGAGGCGGCGCCACTTTGTGCCCTGGTGGCAGACAGAGGCTCCGGGCACAGCGCTGCTTCAGCACTGCATGGCAGAGGCGGGCAAGGGCAGTGAGCTGATGCTGGGAGGCGCTGCTTCCAGCCTCTGCCTCTTCCCTGGCACCCTCCAGAACTTGACACCCTGGCACCCTGCACCACTAGCCTCTATGGGTAAGACACCCCTGAGTTCAAGAATAGCAAACTAGTTGTTGGAGCTGCCCTGTCAGCCTGGTCAGTAGTCAGGGGTGATGGAAATTGTAGTCCAACAACATCTGGAGTGCCACAGTTTAGCCACCTTGGCTGTAGTCAGTATCAACCCAGGATACACCTCTGACTCAACAATATTGGCAACATTAGTGATAAAATTACTGACATCTAGCAATCATTAATGTTCTCTTAGGTTTGCTTCCTAGCTCTAGGTTTTACCCATTAATTTAAGTGATCCTATTATTCATGTTATCCAAACAGTCATTGTTATGATATTTTGCATTTTAGGAAACAGACTGATAAAAATCCAGAGTTTACAATCCTTCAAAATGGATTGCTGTCAACAACTGAAGGTTGCCTAGAGGAAATTAGGAGATAATGTCACTTGAATAAAAGATAGACAATAGTCTCTCACTATCAGGGGGGAAAGTATTCTAGCCCTTGCAGAAATGCAGTCTTGGGTGAAACACATCACTTCATTTCAAATCAGGTAATACTGATCTAATCATTGGAGGCTTATTTCCAATAGGTAGAATGACCTATTTAGGTGGTGCTGTTTTATCTGAAGAGGTATTCAAAGGGCAGAACAAGAGTCCAAGCTATGACCATTGTTGGTTGGCCCAGTTTAATGTGCTGATTCCTTGCCAGAACTGAATTAGAACTGACAGGATGAGGGGAACCTGTCATTATCAGACGTAAGCTCCATGCCTTGAGAGGAGTTCACAATTCCATAAAGGTGCAGACTAACGATGTCCTCAATCCATGCTGATACCCCCAGTGCTGCAAGTGATAGACCTAGAGGAAGCATCCCCCTTGCTCCGAAAGCACAGCACCTTCCCTCAGCTCCAAATAACTGGGCAAAGTGGAATACTAACTTGACTCCTACCATATTTGCAAGAAAGAAGCCTGTCCACTGATGATGGGGCAGAGGGGGGATCAGTATCTTTCTAAGTGCAAGAATGAAGTACATCTAAAACACCACAGCTTATTGTCAGTGAAATATATGCATTGGGCACATGTAGTTTTGTTCCCATCAAGAGTATGTAAAAGATAATGTTATCCAAAAACACATCCCTCCTGTTGGTGATACTAGTGTGATAGTTACAACACAGAAAGCAAAGCAATTAAAGAAAAACATTGCTGATGAATGCATGGAAGTTTCAGGTCCAAGGGACCCACACTGGCATCTTTAAGCTTGAATCAAGCACTGATGACACAGTAGAAAAGTTTCAGTGAAGGGAGGATTTTTCTTCCTGCCTAATACCTAGTCAGCAGCTTCTGATTGGTGGGTTTTGGCTTCAGCCTCCAGTGTTGTCCCTCTGTGAAGCAGCATCCCTACTTACAAGGGCAGCCGGTGATAATCTTTAACTTCAAAGTGACTGTAAATAAGCTTGACTACTTGGCATGGCTGCGGAGCTCAGAATAATTATTTGAATGAGCCCAATTCGAATGCTTCTGGGAAAAGCAACTTCTTTATTCTTCCTGAAATATAGATGACACAGGAATAAGTCAAAGATACAGCTGCATGAAATAGATAAGTTAAGGACTAGAAAGGTCATGATAGCCTTAAAATACAGATTTCGATTTAATACTAGCAGGAATTTTGGCAGAATTTCTTATCAGGCAAAGGTAGTGATATTCCAAATACAATTCTTTTTCAGTCTCCTAACCCTCAGCCACAGGGATTAAGGATTCTTAGAGGTGAATTTGCGATACCAGCAAATAGTTAGAAGGAGGCTTCACCTCCAAGGAATCTGCAGCTGCCATTTCAAAATTGCAGGTATGCATTTTTTAAAAAATAATAATCAAATGCTCAGAGCAACAATGACCAAGGCAATCACCTAAATATATGCCAGTCTAGCATGGGAATCAGGATAGCCACTCTTCCGCTATTGCAGTAAAAGGGATGTTATAATACAAACAGCAGGTGTATGGAATATATTAGCTCCTAATTTCTTCCAATAGCAAAGTATTTAATAAAGGCTAATTGTATTACTTTGTTAGAATTCGTATTTTGTTAGTTAATTGTTGCTGCCATTTATTTGGAATGTGTTTTTTTTCTACAATATAATTCATAGAATCATAGAATCATAGAATCATAGAGTTGGAAGAGACCACAAGGGCCATCGAGTCCAACCTCCTGCCAAGCAGGAAACACCATCAGAGCACTCCTGACATATGGTTGTCAAGCCTCTGCTTAAAGACCTCCAAAGAAGGAGACTCCACCACACTCCTTGGCAGCAAATTCCACTGTTGAACAGCTCTTACTGTCATGAAGTTCTTCCTAATGTTTAGGTGGAATCTTCTTTCTTGTAGTTTGGATCCATTGCTCCGTGTCCGCTTCTCTGGAGCAGCAGAAAACAACCTTTCTCCCTCATCTATGTGACATCCTTTTATATATTTGAACATGGCTATCATATCACCCCTTAACCTCCTCTTCTCCAGGCTAAACATGCCCAGCTCCCTTAGCCGTTCCTCATAAGGCATCATTTCCAGGCCTTTGCCCTCCTCTGGACACGTTCCAGTTTGACAGTGTCCTTCTTGAACTGTGGTGCCCAGAACTGGACACAGTACTCCAGGTGAGGTCTGACCAGAGCAGAATACAGTGGCACTATTACTTCCCTTGATCTAGATGCTATACTCCTATTGATGCAGCCCAGAATTGCATTGGCTTTTTTAGCTGCCGTGTCACACTGTTGGCTCATGTCAAGTTTGTGGTCAACCAAGACTCCTAGATCCTTTTCACATGTACTGCTCTCAAGCCAGGTGTCACCCATCTTGTATTTGTGCCTCTCATTTTTTTTGCCCAAGTGCAATACTTTACATTTCTCCCTGTTAAAGTTCATCTTGTTTGTTTTGGCCCAGTTCTCTAATCTGTCAATGTCGTTTTGAAGTGTGATCCTGTCCTCTGGGGTGTTAGCCACCCCTCCCAGTTTGGTGTCATCTGCAAATTTGACCAGGGTGCCCTTGAGTCCATCATCCAAGTCGTTGATAAAGACGTTGATAAATTCTTCCTTCATTTAATTTTTATTGGGTGAGATCCATAGTAATCCAGTCCCTCTTCTGCTGGGTTAGGTGAGGAGTTTGACCTAGGCCCAGATGTTCCTGCACCCAGCTCTGCCATGCTCTGAGTGCACCCACACAATGAAATGAGGTGGGTAACCATAGGGGTCCTGGGTTATGGAACAGCCTTCCCACAGAGGTTAGACCAGCATCATCTTTGTGGCCTTTTGAGCACCAAGTGACTCTTCTATTCAGACCTTTAAATAAGCCATGTCTATCTAGGCCTTTCCATTTTAAATTTTCTGCTTCAATTTTGTTTCAGTTTTTAAATTAATTTGTTGCAGTTTTCTTGTTTGCTTGTTGTTAACATTTGTTAATTGTTGTTTGCACTGTGAGCCACACAGAGAACTCTAATAATAATAATAATAATAATAATAATAATAATAATAATAATAATAATGGAAATCAGCTGGACCAGAGGTAGCCAATATGGTGCTTTCTAAATGTTGGATTCCAGCTCCCATCAGCCTCAGCCACTATGGCTAGTGGTCAGGTATGATGAGAGCTGTAGTCTAATGATAGATGGGGGGGGGGCAAGCTGACTACCCCTGGTCTATGCCATTGGTGCAGTTCTTCTCAACTGACTTGCTGGCAGAGTTTATCTCAATGGAGAAAATTATTTTCCTGGCTATACAGACTATTAGAGTGCAGTACATGATACTCAAGCAACATGTGGGTGGCACCACATTGGCTACCCCGAGCTAGAGATAGTTACTCTGGATTGCTGCCAGACTAAAGAAATAGCAAAGAATTAGTTAATAATAAGGAGGGATTTCAAAAATATCTTTCTGGCACAAAAACACACACCATTCTTAGAAACATAAAAGTAAACCCTACAATAGAGCTGTTAAATAGGGTCTGTAAGCTGGAAATGTGTTTCTGTGATGGAAAGAAACACATCTCCCTCTGTGTCAACATAATTTTTCTCAATGAAATTTCATTTAAGAGCTATAAATAGACACGTTAGCGGGGGTGAATTAGGGTTGAAGTCTCTTTCCTTGAAACAAACGTGTCTGCAATTTGCCATTTCTGGATCATTTGATTGAAGGGTGGAAATTAAAGCATTTGTGTGCAGGTCATATGGGTGAGGATTTTCCCATTTGGAAAGAGTGGCTGTTCTTGTGATCCTCAGCAATATTGGTAGCCATTTGTCCTGTAAATTAATGCACACACTTTGTATCCTTAGGCTTAACCATTCATAAAGAATGGTGCAGAGCTGCACTGCAGTCTCCAGCATTCCTTTTCTGACAATTTTGCTCAAGGTTAGATAGCAATATGCTATAGCTCTTGTCTCGTGCAGATCATTCTCTGCATCCCATACAGTGAAAACTCGCAGAGCCTAATCTCCTATTTACATTTGGGACACACCTGGGTGGGCTAGTTTTTATCATCTTGTGCTAATCTCCTAAAACCACCTTGCTACAGTGTATACAACAAGCAAGGTTAAAGCAAAATGAAAGTGTAGAAGATACATCATATTATCTAGAAGAAAGCATAGATGTGTGGGATATACTAATAAATTAGATTCTGCTACAGTATTTCACTGCTGGAGAAAAAGCAGAAGAAATACCTAGCCTCCCAGCAAAAAAAAGTTTGGAGAAAGAACAATACAGTACTAAAGACTGTGAAACATTACCATCAAGGTAAGTAGAAAAAGAAACAGGTGGTTCGGTGAATCACACCAGCTCTTCTCATCATGCTGTGTTTGATGCCTGAGCTTTGGCTAAAGAAAGCAACTGTGATGAGCAGAAATGAAAATGGGAAAGAAGGGTTGCAGTGGGGCCAATTAACTATCATCACTCTATCTGAAGGTAGAGATATGATGGCCTCCAGCAAAGACAATATGGCAGGCAGTGCTGAAGAAAGGAACTTGTTAATGTTAAGGAACATTAATTGTGAAGGTGCAGGAACAGAAACCAGATCAGCACTATCTGCTGGTCACTTGGCTGTTCCAGGATACTGAATACAGAGGTTGGCTTGCTTATCTCTCTTTCTCCTGGAATGTCTATTATACCTTTCTAAGATGTGATAAATGTGATTTACACATGTGTTAAAATTCATATAAAAATGCATATAAAAATGCAAATAACAACAACAAATAATAATACATATTATGGCAAATTGTGGGACGCAGGTGGTGCTGTGGTGTAAACCTCTGAGCCTTGGGCTTGCCGATCGGAAGGATGACGGTTCGAATCCCTGCGATGGGGTGAGCTCCTGTTGTTCAGTCCCTGCTCCTGCCAACCTAGCAGTTTGAAAGCACGTCAGATAGATAAACAGGTACCATTCTGGCGGGAAGGTAAACGGCGTTTCCATGCGCTGCTCTGGTTTCGCCAGAAGCGGCTTGGTCATGCTGGCAATATGACCCAGAAAAACTGTCTGCAGACAAATGTTGGCTCCCTCGGCCAGTAAAGCCAGATGAGCGCCGCAATCCCAGAGTCGTTCGTGACTGGACTTAACTGTCAATGATCCTTTACCTTTTCATGGGAAGCTGCTTTATACCAAGTCAGAGTGTTGGTTCATCTAGCTCATTTCTTTGTACAATAACTGGCAGCAGCTCTGTGGGGTTTGAGGCAGGAGTCTTTCTGAGCCCTAGAGTGAATGAACCTGAGGCTTTCTGCTTGCAAAGAAGATGCTCTACCACTGAGTTCCAGCCCTTCCTTCAAGAGTCCTTCATTGCATGGGCAGAACCTGGGCACCTATGATAACCAAATACGCTGAAGTAAATGTAGCAGTCATCATGGGAGAAGAGGATGGATACTGGTTGATAACTTAGTTAAATAGAAAGGCGAGAACAGGAATCAACTGGACTGTATTCATAATAAACGGATGCAAGAAGTGGATTCCTCCAAGGATTTATATTGTTACTGGTGCTTTTTAAGTTGTCCATAAACAATAGAATATGTGTGTATATACATATGCTTAGAGAATTATATAAACTTCTTAATCAAACAACCTCTGAGAGGTACACATAAAACAATATTAAATAATTATCAATAATATACAAATAAAAGGAGCATTTCTTTGAGAGAGAAACCCACAATTCATAACTAAATTATGTGTCTGGGTAGACTTTCTTTAAAAAAAAAAAGTTTTTTAGGACATATCTAAGATGATAGCGGGTGCAGGTGGTGCTGTGGGTTAAACCACAGAGCCTAGGACTTGCCGATCAGGTCGGCAGTTTGAATCCCTGTGATGCGGTGAGCTCCCATTGCTCGGTCCCTGCTCCTGCCAACCTAGCAGTTTGAAAGCACGTCAAGGTGCAAGTAGATAAATAGGTACCGTTCTGGTGGAAAGGTAAACGGCATTTTCGTGTGCTGCTCTGGTTCGCCAGAAGCGGCTTAGTCATGCTGACCACATGACCTGGAAGCTGTACGCCGGCTCCCTCAGCCAGTAAAGTGAGATGAGCGCAGCAACCCCTGAGTCGTCTGCGACTGGACCTAATGGTCAGGGGTCCCTTTACCTTTAAGATGATATCTAGGGCACCTGTCTAAGAGTAGAGTAGGACTTCCAAGACTTAAGTGCTGTCACAGTGAGAGATGGACTCCTAACAGATACAGAATGGACATAATATGGCACTTCTAGATGTGTAAGTTTCACACAGATCAAAGCACTTGTTGGGCAAGGTGATATTTCAAACAAGCTGCTCCCAAGGTGTTGTGGGCTTTTTTATGCTAATAGTAAAACCTTGAACCTGGCCCAGTAGCAAATTGGCAAGGCTGTGCAAATTGTTGGGTGGAGTTCAGTTGGTAGAGCATGAGACTCTTAATTTCAGGGTTTTCCACTTTGGGAAAAAGATTCCTGAATTGCAGGGGGTTGGACTAGATGACCCTCATGGTCCCTTCCAACTCTACAATCATATGATTCTATGAGATGTAATGTGCTGTGGTAAGACTCCTCTCAGCAATCATGCTGTGGTATTCTGCACTAACTGCAGTTTCCAGCCCAGCTGCAAAGGAAGGCTTGCATATGGTGCATTCCATTTTTGAAGTATCCGATGCCTGAACTATTGTGGTCATGCAACCCAGTTGAAGAATGGCTGCAGAAGTTGGACTAGGTGGCTTGGCAAATCTGGGGCCTCAAGGGACAAGGCTGGATCCAGGAGCGCCCCCAGTTGGTGTACCTTCTCCACTAAGAGTGCAACCCCATCTAGGGTGGACATTTGGCCAGTTGCTCAGATGAGCTTGCTTTATTTCCCCACATCCAGGCCACCAGTAGATCTAGACACTGGCCTAGGGCCTATACTGTGTTTCCTGATTCAGATATTTTGGAGAAACAGAGCTGAGCGTCATCAACATGCTGTTAGCACCTCGTCCCAAATTTCATAATGGCCATTCTTAGCCAAGATGCCTTTTAACTGGAATCAACCAGGAATTGAACCTAACTGAGCTATGCCCTCCGACTATGAATATGCAACCTGAAGTAGTGATCCACAAAGTGCTCTAGCTTGCATACTTAAGCATACTTAAAACAAGGTTAGTCATGTTGATTCTAATTAGGCTGATCTGGATTAAGGACAAATATGCTATTTTCACTGCTTTTGGGAATGCAGCCATTATGGCTCAAGGCATGTAAATGGATTTTGGAGTCCATCACTAAAAAAACCCATCTGTTGGGAAACACTTGCTCCAAGTCAGAGCACTTTCTTTTGTTTCAACATTATCTCTGATCATTCCTCATGAAATTATGCTGTCATGTATATTCTGGTTCATGGGGAATCAGCCTCTCTCTTTCTTCTTGTATCTGATGGTGGGTTTACACTAGCACTTCTACCCCCCAAATTTTTGCCAATTCTCCTACCTCCTGCAACCTCCTGTGTCATTCGGTAGGGCGTGTTGAATTTTTCAACTTTTAAATTCCAAAAATGAAGGGTGCTAAAAATTTATAACATGACTTGAAATTTAAAAAAGATATTTTGCTTACGTTAATATAATTTAGTTTTGCTTGGTAAGTACAATATGTTTAAAATTGCATAGAAATAATTAATAATAATGATTGCCAAGTACTCACAGATATATTATTTATTATTATTAAAATAGGTAAAATGATTGTCAAGTACTTGCAGTTATATTATATATTATTATTGTTTATAGTTTATTATTATATAGCCTTACTGGCATTTTCAGAAGGCAGAATTACAATTATTTGGTTTTTCGAGAACAGTTTATGTGCTTTTTAATCAAATGTAGATTTACCAAGCTCAATTTTGTCAGATGACAAAAATAATAGCATATTTGAATTACCGGTATTCACGCCCCCAAAAAACATATTTTTAAGTACCCTCCCTGAATAAATTTTCAAAAACTAAGTTTCACCCCCCCCAAACAGACATTCCTTAGTTATAGTTGTGCCTTGGTTTTTGGACAGCTTAGTCCTTGAACCCGGAAGTGACTGTTCCAGTTTGTGAACTATTTTTGGAAGCTGAACATCTGACAGGGCTCTTACGACTTCCGATTGGCTGCAGGAGCTTCCTGCAGCCAAACAGAAGCCGTGCTTTGGTTTCTGAATGTCAAACTGACTTCCAGAACAGATTCCATTTGACTTCCAAGGTACGACTGTCTACAGTAGCTGTTCAACTTCAGACATTCTTGGAAGGTGTGCATTACCTTGACTTGTTTCATCCTGAGTTGAGCCTTGGGTTTCATACCGAAATGGCTCTGTTTGCTCTGATGTGTGACCTATCTCAGGAGAAAGTCAGGGGGTATGTGACCTTGCTACTTCTTGATTTCTCAGTGGTTTTTTATACAATCGACCATGATACCCTACTGCAGGCATCCCCAAACTCGGCCCCTCCAGATGTTTTGGGACTACAATTCCCATCATCCCTGACCACTGGTCCTGTTAGCTAGGGATGATGGGAGTTGTAGTCCCAAAACATCTGGAGGGCTGAGTTTGGGGATGCCTGCCCTACTTGATCTGCTCTGTGATTTGGAAATTGGAATCACAGTTCTCATGGCCTGAGTGGTGGCATATGTGTGTTTGCACCTACACATCCAAAATAACTCAATAATTTATTTATTTTAAAAAAAAACCTCCACCACAATCTCATTGCAGCCTGGTTTCTGTAGTAACCCATAGGCCTGAATGCTACAAAATGTGACCAGGCTGCAAGCTAATGCACATCTTGTTCAAGTTTTGATAATAATTACTGGAGCTATCTCAGCTCCAACAAGCCATATGCTTACTCGCAGGAGCAAAACCATTAGGCCAAGCAAGATGCTTGCATTTAATTTAAATATTGCAAAGATACGACAATTTAAAATCAGATAGGTCAGCACATCCACTCAAGTACGCTTTAATAAATATGCACTAGGATTGTAAAACAATTATTCTATTAACTGTTGATGCATATTTACATGAGCTGCTGACTCTTCAGCAAACCTACACATTAGTGATAGAACATCCTTGCTGTGCCAGCAGAATATAACAGACAGTGATGCTATATTGGCTCTGTGTTTGGTAGATCCCAAGCTTAATCATTTGCTGGTGGACCAAATCTTAGAATGACATCACAGCTTAAAGAGCTTGCAAATGAAATTAAAGTATGTTTCAGATTTTCATATAATTTTATCCAGCCAGCTACAAATGTTTAAATGTGGATGAAGTGGGGGGACGGGACAACTTTCTATTCAACAAGCCCTTTCAGGTGTTCAATAAACATGGAGAGTGGGGGACCTGCCATCCTCACTCTCAGTGTCTCCTACATAGATCTGAACAATTATATGCACATGGACTCTGCATGTTCAAATAGAAGTAGAAGTGAGAGGCTCCCAGTTGCACAGGGAGAATCAATGTGCATATGCAGCATACTTGTATGTACATAGCTCTACTGGGGTCTCTGAATCTTAATCAAGGATCTTGCTTTGTCTTATCCATGGCTTCCAAACGTCTACATGCAGCTACTGTGTTTGATCATAGGCTGTCTGCTACCCAAAGACAATTACCAATTGCTGGAAACTTCCTGGAGTGTGGCAGACCCCACCACCCCCGCAAAAAAAAAAAAAGTGCTTACTTTTAGGAGAAAGGAACAAAGAATACAAGTTCACTTTCAGTGGTGTTCATTTAGTCAGATATAATCAAATCCATTACCGAGAATAAATTAGATTGGCAGAATATATGTGGGACCGTGTGTGTACAAATATGACATGTAGAAGCTGAGAAATACTTCGTTATTTGGAAAACAGCCTATTGTTCTGCTCTGTAGAACCCAGCAGGTTGGCAAGGAGCCTGTACACGTTATTTGCTTACTATCACATCTTTATATCCACCGTACATTTAAATGATAACAGATATCCATTGTACTCAGATTTCTTTTATGACACATCTCAAGATTTGATTTGATTTGATATTTGTATTACAAAATGTCTACCTGTCCTAGCAATGTATTTACCCTCTTGATATAAATGACAGCTGGTTGTTATTCAACCATGTTTTTTTACCCAGAGTAGGCCTATTGAAATCAATAGGCCTCATTTAGGCATGTTCATTCACTTCATTGGATCTGCTCTGAATAAAACTTAGTTGAATCCCATGCATAATGTGTAAAATTATCTTGAACAGAAATTACAAGAACACTTTTCCCCTCATGTATGTTTTTATTCTGTTTTATAGGCTTGTTTTTTGTTTACCATACATATGAGAATAGATATTCTTGCAAGAAAGTTTACATTTACAAGAACAAAACACAACAATGATAAAAGGATATGATTTTTTTCAATATAGTAAAAATATACAGTAATCAAGGCCTAATAAGCACAACATAACAGATTATGTAGAATTATTATACACATCATAGTTACAGATAGGTAGCCGTGTTGGTCTGCCATAGTCAAAATAAAAAATTCCTTCCAGTAGCACCTTAAAGACCAACTAAGTTTCGTGCATGCACACGAAAGCTCATACCAAGAACTAACTTAGTTGGTCTTTAAGGTGCTACTGGAAGGAATTTTTTATTTTATACACATTATAGTGCTGGAATATGCAATTGGAAGTCCTGAGGCCAAATCTGTGGCTGCTGAGGAGTACCAGTCCTCTTCCTCCATTGCTATGCATTCTTGTCTTCAAAGTGACCATCTTCTAAAAATACCTGCTAGTTAGGTCTATAGTGTAAGCAAACACATTTGCATGATAAGGTGTTCCCTGTTTTCTTACATTACCATTAATGCAGAATGATGAATATTGAGAATAATTTTGGAAACCTGTTAGATTTATGTTGAAAATACTTCATTTACAGAGCTATAGTGTTTGGGGTACGGTTATTGTCTCCTATTTCTAGGGAGAGGCAAATGTCTGCCTTTCAGACTTCTCTAGTTATCAGTGTGTATTGTACGTGTATAGGAACTTTTATCTTTCTGAAGGGCTTGGGAGGTATGATATTTAGGGCCAGATTAAGACATGCTGAGGCCCTAAGCTATGTCAAGTTTTAGAAGCCCCATAGTATTACCCCCCTCCCCATCCCAAAAGAGCATTATTATGTAAAACCTAGTGCTGGTGAGGTTGTATTTAGAGGCCCCTCATAGTCTGAGCCCTTGAGCTGTAGTTTACCTAGCCTATGCGAAAATTTGGCACTGATGGTTACCATTTCAAAATTATATTAGGAGTCTCCTAGTTCAGGAAATTGTTGCATAAATGTCTCCGCTTCAGACTTTTACAGAAATAAGGGTATATTGGACTATGTATGTACCAAGCTTCAGCTTCCTAGCTCATGGAGTAAATGCCATAAGTGTTTCAGTGTACACTTGAGATCCCTTCACACATTACATGGTGTAAAGGAAGTCAAGAAGCAGTGCAAGAAGTGGGGTCACACTGCTGTTCTGGCCCAAGAATATGATGTCAGAAGTGAGGCCAGAAGCACGGCCACACTTCTTCACATCATGAGTGCCCTACACATTTATTCCATCTGTTCTAGGAGACAGGTGCACAATTGTCTCCCTTTCAGATTTTTAGCATCATCAGTGGTGTCTTGGGCTATATGCTTGCAACAAGGAATTTCCCCCACGGAAAAATCTCTCTAACCAGTTCAGGGATTTGAAGGGAGGGAGGAGACATGTTAGTCATTCCTGCTCCCATGGGCTGCAGCCCCTTACATCTTGAGTAGGAAGATCTGAAGGGGGAAGCTTTAGTGTGTTGTATTGTCACCCCTTAGAATCCTCCATGTGAATGGATCCCCCATTCATGGGAAATATTCTGAGCATGTTCCACTTAACACAACAAGATATCCTGTTCAGACCTACAGTACTTTTCAATACATTGTAGCAGGGAAGGGAACAATGGAGGAGCGTGTTCTGGGGACCTATGGAAGTGAACACCTGAGTAGGGTTTCTGAGTTTACTGTTTTGGGGGAGAAAAGCATCAGTGTCCTTTATACTTGTCTAATAAGCAATAAGTCTTGGATCATTTACCAAATTCCAGGGTTCTTTCTAACAGACTGGGAAATATCCTAGCATTTTCAGTACTTCAGTCTGCCAATCGGTGAAGCCCAGGCAAATACAGATTCATCTGAGGCTATCAATCAATAATGTAGCTTAGCCATGCATCAGAACTAAAGCAATGATAATCTATTAGTAGATAGGTAGCCGTGTTGGTCTGCCATAGTCAAAATAAAAAATTCCTTCCAGTAGCACCTTAAAGACCAACTAAGTTAGTTCTTGGTATGAGCTTTCGTGTGCATGCACACGTATCTGAAGAAGTGTGCATGCACACGAAAGCTCATACCAAGAACTAACTTAGTTGGTCTTTAAGGTGCTACTGGAAGGAATTTTTTATAATGATAATCTATAACACTCTTTGACACTTGGGAAAGATTTTGCTTATTGCTGTATGAATATTCCACTTCATTAAATAATGTGTCTGCATTTTTTCCCTGTTGAGTATTCAGAACCAATACACTTTGTTAAGAAGGTCCTTTATGCTCCCCTAGTCAGAGGCACACATACACATGTAAACAGATGTGCTTTGCCCATTTGGGATTTTCTTGTGAGTGCTTTTCATTCTGTCACACCCAGACAGGAAGTTTCTTATTTATTTTCACCCTCGGTGGAACGTTGTGTGACTAAATTGTTTACCTGGGAACAACACAAAACTTAGGCCTTATAATTTTTCTCTTGCTGGTGCCATTTGCAACATGTACCAAGTGTTTTTCAAGGTGAGAAAAACCACAGCAGAAGGTTAACAGAGTGCAAAAAAAAAAAAAAATCCTCTGTTCTGCAGTGCTCTTTGCCAGACTTGGTGACCTGAGATGTATTTAGCCAGTTGTCCAGTTGTCTGGACAAGGTTCTACAACATGGTTTTGGAGTCTATAATTCAGCCACATTCTGCTGATAGTAACCAAATAGCACAAATAACTTTTCCACATGTTAATCACACAAACCTTCACAGGGTCACTATTTCTGTATCACCCATTTGTATCACCAAACAGCATTAAATCTCTAGTGAAGTGCCACTAAGTATGCTGTTCCTATAGCAGGTTTTTCATATCCCCATTCATACCACAGTGCATCTAGCTGGCAAATATTATTCAGAATAGAAACCCGCTCAAAAATATGTATTTAGATAGCCATGCCTTTAATAGACCCTTCAGACAAGGGTTGGTTCCAGTGCCGGATTTATGTATAGGCTAAGTAGGCTGAAGCCTAGGGCCTCTAAGTCTAGGGGGCCTCACCAACCTGCCCTCTCCCCAGTGCCACAGTCTCCCCTCTCCCCAAATTGCAAACCGAAGACTTCATGCAAGGGCAGGGCAACTCAGGCTATGAGACTCAGGGCTAGCCAGTGGGGCCCAATCTGAAGCAGTGGGGCGCAACTTGATTTTTTTTTTGGTAGGGCCCCAGTTCACAGCCAAAGTCTGCAAAATCTTATAGATATAAATAAAATCCATCTAGATTGCCCTGGTGCAGGGACCCCCTTAGGAGCGGCCTGCGGGGCCCAATTTGGCCCAATTGCTCCAATTGCCTTAAGGTCAGCCTTGATGAGACTGTGCAGGGGTTGGACTGACAAGCCCTGCACCTTCTAGGTCCCTGGTGTCACCATTCAGTGTACTGCTGTGCAGATAATGGAGAAAGCTCATAAATTGTATCCCTTCTGGCATCCTGGCCAACTCTATTATGCTGGTGTAAACCCTGATGCACCAGAAGCCCAGAATAGCAGCAAATAAAATCCGCTCATACGTCAGCAACTGATAAGACTTGTCAACCAGTTCTTCCAAATTCTTCCTAAATTATAAAGCTCCAAAATACAGGCCAAAAGAGAACAGGTCTGGGAAAAGTAAGGCATACAATGGACACCACCAGTGAAAAGGCCCTGCTCCGTGTAACTCCTGCCCTGTCATTTGATAGAGTGCCCACTTGCCCTCCTTCTTGACATGGATGCTCGCTATTGGAGTCTCCCGGTCCAGTACAAAGACCATAAGAAGGGAGAGCAGGGACCTTGAAGTTCCCAACAGTTGTTAATCAAGCAAGCAAGCAAGCATGCAAGCACACATGTCACCTTTGTCACAGTCAGGACATATGTCCTGTCCAGGCCTGCACCCAATCTTGTTTTTGTACAATCTTGTTTGTTCTCAGTAACCAAAATTATATTATCAACATATACAAACAGAAAAGTTGTTTTCCTTCTTTTGCAACGAATCGTAGAAAACAAAGTGGCACTAAACAGACTCTCCTCCCTGGAAGAGAGGGGAGTGGTTGTGGGCGGGAGACCGAGCTCCGCCCCTGGTAGGGGGCATTAGCCCCCTCCCCTCCTCCCTGGCTGGCACCCACGCCCACCGGAGGTGACCAACCAGGTGCCTCCGGGGGCGTGTGTAGCAGCTTAATGCTGTGGTGCCAGCTCCGCCTCCTCCTCATTCGTCGTCGTCCCTCAGCGAGTCACCCACCCTCCACTCCCATTTAGCTCAGGGTATAGGTTTTTGGCCTTGCTATGGACCTTAGGTTGGTCGCCCTGGTTGGCTGGGGGGTCTGGTAGGAATTTTTCCATTTGGCATTAGGCCTTTTGGTTTTTTCACCTACCTCGTAGCAATCGTCACAACTTTTGTGGTATTGGTGGGTAGGTTAGGCATTGGATTCATGTGTTGTGCTGTGTCAAGGGCTAAGTGTGGCCATCGCCTATGCTATCTACCGTGGGTTATTCCGTTAAAGGAATCTGGCGGTCGTGTATTCCGTCCGATGCCTGCTTGGCGGGAGGCCATGGCACGACCCTCGGTGACATCAGGGGGTGAGCCTATAGTTGGATGAGCATCAACAGGCTCCACCTACTGTTGAATAAACCCACCACCTATAGTCATCCAATGCCTAAGCCAATACCTTTTCACTGCTGTAATCAATAAAGTTGTGGCCTTTTCTTGCCCATTAACCTTATATCATGTGTCCTTGTGTATTTATTTCACATAGCGGGGTCGGGCCCTCGATCCACAAAGAAAAGTTCCAGGGTGGCAACAGAAAGCAAACTAAAAATGCTTTTGCAGTTTATCAAAACTATCCAGCAATATCAAGTTATAGGAAAACTGGTGCTATTAACAGTAATCCTTCTGGCTGGTTAATTGGTTTGGCAACTTCCATGCACATGACGTGTAATATTTTTTCTGAGAAAAATTATAATTTTTTTCTCAGAAGTCTTTTTGTTGTATCTTTCTTCTGGAGTTTGGCCAGACATAGCAAAATCTTTGTTACAAATACTTCTTTGTTGGATCCAGTTTCTGTAGAAGGAAGACATTGGGTAGAGATTTATAAGATATTTTATCAAAGTTTCAGGCATCCAAGACTCTGTGCAAGTAATAATTGGACTTTGAAGGCTTGCATCCAGAATAGTCTTGAAGATGATAGGCAGTTAGAGTGGCTGTGAGATGTTCATGAATTCAGGCTGACAGGACATTGTTAGGCCAAATCTATATCACTATGTTCCTATATTTCACCTATAAAAATAGTACAGGGCAAGATGAACCAAAGCAGATTGCCTAAGGACCAATGCTACCTATAATTGTTTGCTTACCTTTTTTAGAGAGCAGCAGAGATTGGAGTCATTTTCTTCTGTTAGCTAAGGGAGTAAGTATCAGTCCACTATGGAAGCTTCATAACCATAACAAAAAAGTATTCTAACTGAGTCCAATACAGCAGTTCAGGGTGGCATAAAGGTAACATGCAGAATCAGCATAGGTTTCAAGGCAGAGTTTCATTTGTTTTCACTGCCACTATTTAATTGAACTGGAATATAGATATTTATGTTTAGCTTGTATTTCTAATGTCTGAAGCATCTTTTGAAGGATAGACTCTCTTCTGGGTCTTTCAAAACAACTGATGAGCAGTTAGACAAAAGCTACTGAAATGTCCAGGATTTTTTTGGTTTCTAAGCTTTGTTGAGTAATCATGCTGATTTTTGCTGCTTGGCTAGCAATATTTTATCAGGGGCATTTGACTGATAATCCATAAATGTCATAAGTTTTTATAGAATCCTTTTAGGTTTACAAGTGGAACTTATGAATGAACAAAGCCAAGATTGCTGAATCTGTTACACTTTTCTGTCTCTGTGCTGTGCATACAGCCAAGGCTTTATTATCAACACTATCTTCTCCAGTGTCTGTGAAGAGTATTCAATTGCATCTCAGTATCTTGGGTTAACTTACACAGCTTCTCTCATTGCAATGAGTTTTTCTTATATTTTTAAATAAAGTATCTTTGCTCACTTGGCCAGCCAGTCAAGAGCAAAACAGAACCTTGAAAAGAATATTAAAGTATCTGGTTCATTTAATTCAATTTGATGTAGAGGTGTCTTTGTTGAGTTAGCTGGTCCTGATGGCTAAGAAAATTCTTTACTGGCAATAACTGAGTTGGGATCAACTATTATTCAAGAACAATACTTGTTCAAGAAATAGTTTTCCACATCCTTAACAACATTGTTTGGTTCTTGCATTAGATGGAAAAACATACTGAGAGCATCATTTCCAACAGCATCTCAGGATACTTTAGGTTATTGCAGGCATTTTCCTTGTTCCTACCTTTGGCTTCAGCATTAGAATCAATGACATTGATTTCTCTATGATGACTTCCTGGATAAAAGCATGCAGTGCACTTTCTCCATAATTAGCACCAAATCTCCTTGTGGCTTTCTTCCTGTTCCTGGTCAGGCAACTTCAGCGAAGCCACATTATGGTTTTCTACTACTTCTTCCTTTGGAGCTTGCACCACACAAAAGACAACGGCAGAAAAAGTCCATAGCTTCAGGCTGTATTGCCTCTCCTGTGAAATCTCTGTGGTCTTCTCAGGTGGGGTGACTGTCTCCCCACATACTTCCTTCCCCATGTATGCAGTCTTAGATTTGTAAAGGGAACCTGGAGGGATTTTGAGGCAATGGGAGTGATGACACAAATGCAGTAGACCCTTTTCTCTTCCTCCTCCTCCAACTTCACACAAAAGAGATGAGAGCCAGTCACAAAGATTACCCTCCATGCAATTGATTAATACCTTATTAAAATGGATTGTGTATGGTGGTTTTAAAAAATATCTTGAATTCTTCCTTGAATAGTAAGACTGCTGGTCTTCTTTGTCTGCAGAACAAAAATTATGATGATAGTTTTAGTCTTGCCTAAAATAAACTAAAATATCAATTCATTAGTCTTCTTTGGTGTGAAGGCTATTTACCTCTTATGAACTTACAATATTCCAGCAATATTATAAGGGTGCATAACAGAAGTACTTCAAAAGACATAGGGACAATGATATAATATACTGTTATGATCTTGTGAATATCACATTCCAAAATATAAATATGCTTTCTAAAAGGATAGGTGGCAAAGTATAATAATAATAATAAAGGATTATGCTCTGTAGTACTTAACATTTCAGAGTACAGTGGTGCCTCGCAAGACGAAAAGAATCCGTTCTGTGATTCTCTTCGTCTAGCGTTTTTTTCGTCTTGCGAAGCAAGCCCATTGACGGATTAGCGGATTAGCGCTATTAGCGGCTTTTAGCGGCTTATCGGATCAGCTGATAAGCGACTTAGCGGCTTAGAAAAAGGGGGGGAACCCGCAGGAACTCGCAAGACATTTTCGTCTTGCGAAGCAAGCCCATAGGAGATTTGTTTTGCAAAGCACCTCCAAAACGGAAAACTCTTTCGTCTAGCGAGTTTTCCGTCTTGCGAGGCATTCGTCTTGTGGGGCACCACTGTAGAATCATAGAATGGTAGAGTTGGAAGAGTGATGATCATCTAGTTCAGCCCCATGCAATGCAGGAATAGTAGCATGAGTAAGGGCTCTGCTCTGTAGTTGAGTGAACCAATGTAACAATTTTCCACTTTGTTAGAATCACTTAATTATGGGAACCAATAACTGAGTATAAACCTCAGAATATTTCATAAATATTATTTCTACTATGATTCACTGTACAGTGGTGCCCCGCAAGACGAATGCCTCCCAAGACAAAAAACTCACTAGACGAAAGGGTTTTGCGGTTTTTGAGCTGCTTCGCAAGATGAATTTCCCTATGGGCTTGCTTCGCAAGACGGAAACGTCTTGCAAGTTTGTTTCCTTTTTCTTAACACCGTTAATACAGTTGCGACTTGACTTCGAGGAGCAACTCATAGAACGCGGTGTGGTAGCCTTTTTTGAGGTTTTTGGTGATTTTTGAAACTTTTCCAAAACTTTTCCGACACCGTGCTTTGCAAGACGAAAAATTCGCTAGACGAAAAAACTTGCGGAACGAATTAATTTCGTCTTGCGAGGCACCACTGTACTGTATTGTGGGTGGGATTTGCATTTCTATATAAGAATCAATTTTTGAAACACTCTTAAAATCTTGAGCAAAAATCCTTTCCATACAAAAATCCTGTCATCCTTTTCAAAAGTGCTGAATCCTACTATTTTTGAAAAATAAATATTTCCTGGAGGAAGTTGTATTTCATGTTAAAATACTGCACTGATGTTTAGTAGAATTAGGTGCTCCTGTAGGAACAAAATGTCACCCGACCTCAAGAAAGCAAACTAACAGCTCTCAACTAGATTAAATATCTAGGCAGGAATTTTAGGCTTGAAAGCTACCTAGGAATAAACACCATTGAATACAGTAGGACTGTGGACAGCGAGTAAATAAACAACCACACACAATGCACTATTAAATAAAGTATGTCAGAAAAACTTGTGTGACCTTTCACTTTTAGAAAGAGGCAGGGTGAAGTAGGAAAGTTGAATTAGGAGAGATTACAGTACATTATACCCTGGTTATTAGAGAGTCTCATGTTTGTTTTAGGAAAGAGAAGCAATGCTACTGAAGCAACAGATCTTCCACCAAAAAAATCCCTGTATCTGTGTTAACATTTTTATCTTTCATAAAGCCATCATTTCAGAATTGGTCCATGGTTAATAGAGTTACCGAATCACTGCTACACAAATTATCAAATAAAAACAAGTGTTCCTGTTTCTCCTCCTAGCTTCCATTGTAAAATTAAGAGTGAAGTCTAATAGAACAGTTTGTGTTCATGAATGACTCCAAGAGGAATCAGTTTGGATGCAAACACTGAACTAATGGATGCAAATGACTCTCCCACATATCTTGCTCCTGAATGATCACATTATCCATAACTGCTTGTGCATCTGACTAAAGCTTGTGAGTGTTGTAGAGCTGTTTACCAAGATTCACACAAAGCATTTTCAAATATATGCAGCCATTATTTTTTGATTGCAAAATGTCACTGTGTAGACCTGAAAATATCTGCACCAGCATTACATTATATCAGGGATCGGCAACCTAAGGCCCATGGGCTGGTAGCGGCCCACAAGGCTTGTCTAACCAGCCCATGGCGACCCCTACTGCCCCCCGCCGCCCCTGCCCCCACTCTTACCAGCATGGCATGGTGTGGTGTGGTGCAGGGACAGACTTCCGGGTTGATGGCGCCTGTGTGCATGCACACAGGCACTCCTTCAACCCAGATGTACACCGGAAATAGCGTGTGTGCATGCGCACTCCTCCGACCCAGAAGAGTGTGCGCACACACACACGCTTCAGCCCATCCTCTGATGGACAGAGCATTGACTGGCCCATCCTCGGATAAGGTTGTCAACCTCTGCATTATATCAACAGGCTGGACTTCTTTTGGTTATTACTTCCACCACACAAGTGCTGAATTGACTAGGCGGCATCATATTGCCTGCAATAACTGAATGAGGAAAATCCCAGAGCAGTCATGATGTGGATTATAAGGCCATCAAATGAAAATCAAAGCTGTCGATATAAATTGCTAATGTCCTCACAAGAAAAACTGGCTTTCCTCCATTTACTTTCCATGCTGTGATTTATGAATTGGACATGCAGAAAATTTACAATAAGTTTTTTATAAAAAGAAATCCATCCTTAATTCTGTAAAAATTAAAAGCTGATACAACTCTAATGATATATTGACTAACTGAGTAAGTGCAATGTAAGACTGCCACTCGATAATTAATGGTTCAATGGTAAACATTTTATCAATGGGAACTCCTCTTATATGCTGGCTGCAAACTATGGCCTTCAATTATTCTTCCGTTTCAAATTTTCATGCCAAAAATGTGTTGTCGTCAAAGACAAGAGGTGGTATTCAAGTTTTACTCAGTGTAGACCTACTGAAATTAATAAACCTAATTCAGTAATATTCATTAATTTCTGTGGGTGTATTCTGAGTAATGCTTGTTGACTACCACCCAAGGTAAATTAAAATAGAGATGCCAAGTGATTTGGTAAAGGTCAAACCAAAGGAAGAGGAAAGATCTCAAACTGGTGCTCAAAAAAATTGTAGACCTGGTATGTAATATGGCCAATGCATTTTGGCTTCTAGTATTTTCAGGGGTAACATTAATTTTGCAATGCCTTGTTCCAGTGGCAACTCTGATCTGATAAAACATCATTTGAAAAAGCATATGAAGAATGAACAGCTTGAGAAATTTCCATTGGAAAAAAGTGTGAGAGTGTACGCTGAATATGGGTGTAATTGGCGTATTGTACCCCATAATCAACTTCCAATTTTAAGAACACCAATTTAAGGTGTTCCTGCCTCTTCTTTTTATTTTCCTATTCTTTGGGCCAACTCCTATTTTCTTTTTTTGCTTGTTAAAGCCACCCAATGTTATATTTTATTTATTTTTAATATTTATGAATTGCTCTTCCTCCAAAGGACCTTAGGGCAATGTACAAAACACTAAAAGAAAATCTATCAGCCATCAGTTAAAAAATATTGAAACCCAGTGCCCTATCTACCTATTTTAATTGTCTATTTCTAACATTCTGGAAATGCAACCTAAAAAGTAATCCGGGTTTCAATGTCTTGTTTAGTCTGAATAAAGACTAAAAGAATTCATCAGAGGAGTGTAATTCATCCTACTTATGTTTGATTTTTTAAAAAAAAAAAATCAAAATCCATTAGCATTGTATATAAAATATTGTGTCTACCGACATCTCAGTAACAGTGCGATGAATCTTTCCCACAGTAAATCAAAACAACATACAGAGGCAAGGACCATTTAATTTGACTTACATAATTAGCAAGCAAAACAGTTTTCCTTGAGCCTGTACCTGGAACTTTACAAAACAGTTTCTGTGCATTTGCTTGCAGATACAATTTTTCTTGAACTGTGCATGTACTCATGCAGATGTGGAAGTTGTTGTGCACCCAACCAAATCATGCGTGTGTTTGTCTATGACAACTTGCATGAAGTAGCCTGCTTGTATAATCTACATCAGTTTGTGCAACTTGTTTTTATGAGGGGAAAGAAGTTCCTCATGTGCAAAAGTTGTTTGAAAAAACAAGGGCACTTAAGGCATTCTACAGACTTTCCATAGATTTCTGAGAGTATAGTGATTGTAACACAAACAGAATAGTGTGCAGAAATAAAGGGAGAGGTTTTCTACGTCTCTAACAGCGCTTGCCCATTATCACTTCAAGCAGGAATGTACCCCTGGTAAACATTTAGTGTCGCAAATCTATCTAGTTTGGCATGCCCCATTAAGTCCTTGAAGCCCTCACTGTGTTTTAGACCCTCTGTAGCCATCATTGGCATAAAAATCAGTGACTGTAATGGAAAATGAGACGTCTTTCAAACATTGTGTCTCTTGGCAAAGAAAAACCAATTAAAGCCAATTTATAAAATTGTAAATCTTTTCCTACATGGGATAGTGAGTCAGACCTCTTGTATTCAAATCAAGGGGTCCTTTGGAATAGGCCATCCCAAATGTTTTCTCAATTCTGTTGCAATTCCTTAGGCTGCCAGTCAGTTGAGAATGTGATAAATAAATACGACCTGCAGCATCTAAAATAAACTAGTGTTGGTTGATACGTCCTTGAGAGAACCACTTCTGTTCTTCTAACAGTCACAAGACTGTTGGAATTGTCCTAAAAGAAGTGGATGGAGGAGAAATTTGAGGTATTTATTGCATGAGGATTTTGTTTGTTTGATTCATATCCTGCCCTTCATTACATGTGATCTTTGGGCAAGTCACAGCAATTAAATACACAATGTGTAATTACACAGAGAGAGAATGATGCTGTTGTTGACTAATGACAAAAGGAAGCATCCCCCAGGACCAGGGGAAAGTGTACTAGATGGGCACACCATACTGTCTCTTGCACACACGGCACACAAACATCGCTCCTTCTCTCATAGACCTCAAAGATATGCCTTCCTTCCCCACCCCTACCCCTTACAGACTACTAGGGCCAAGCAATATCTGGTTTTCAACATTGTGATATATCACCAGCTTAACATTGCAATATACCAATATATTACAATGCCTGAAATAACGATAGAGCTGTGTAGTGGCTTTGGCTGGCTTCATGGCTTTCCTTGTATCGTGATTTTTTGCCAGCACCTACTCTTGTGATTTGCTGCCCCTTGCATGAGGCAGGGGTAAGCTGAGCTGTCAGAGTTAACATGGGCTGCAGGAATCGAGAGAAGCATCAGCTGGCTTCATGGTTTTCCCCCATTGTGATTTTTGTGTAGCCCATGCACACAGACACATCACGATATATTGCCAGGTCGAAAATTGTGAAACTGTTATCACGATATGGACTTCAAAGCGGTTTTGGATGATATATTGATATATCACCCAGCCCTAAAGACCACCCGTCTTTCTCTGCCCAATTGCATCTCTCCCTCTGACAGATGACACATGCACACAGACCCCACATACATTATTCTGTCTCTCTCTGGCTAAGCACTTCTCTCTTAATCACAGAGCATACTTGAGCACTCCAATTCAGATAAGCCCCTCCATGGATGTCAGGAATACACAAAGGTCACCAACCTGTCCCTCCTCTTTGTGGAATGTTGATCAGCGCTATAATCAATTTTCTGCCCAGGACTACACATCCATTATCCCAACTATTTTATACACATGCCATTGGATCAGGGCACTTAGCAAAGTGGGCAAAATTATTGCACTCTATTGGCTGACAGCTGCAGCTTTCTAAGTTTTCCTAGTACCAAATACCGGTATATTAAGTAGACAGGCTTCTACTGATGCAGCCAGTTCCCCAGAGGTTGAAATGGAATTCACATTGCCTCAAGACTTCCCTCTGTAATTTTTGCTCTGTGCCCAGCTGCTGTGAGTTATAGTGATTACTGCCAGTGCAGCAATGCTGCCAGTATCCTCCTGCAGCAGTACAACATCATAGGTTGGCTCAGGATGCCATTGCAGTGTACAGGCCATGGCATCCGACTGCAAACAGCCTTTGCTGTATTTGCAAGATCAGCAGCTCATGTTAGCCTGCAAAACAGCTGGGAGCGAATGCAGACATAGTCTGTAAAATCTGGACTAGAATAAGATTCTGACGGAGCTTCTTTGCCTCCAAATTTAACGAGGCTTTGATCTGTAGTTTTGCTCTGCACCCTAAGTGCAGATACTCCCTAAGTTTTGATGCAGATTGTATCGGCCTTGTTCTTTTTTATCGGCTGAATCTATTCTGGCCACAATAAATTATTTCCAAGCACATTTGAAAAGGACAGTGAATGCCTAGTTATGAAAATGATGCCTCTAGAGAAGATGACAGGCTGAACCTTCTGCATCAGAGCCCTTGCATTTTGTGTCCTCTTATCTATTTCGGGTCTTCATTTGCCTAATTACTACTCTGAGGCTGGCAGAGATTTCCCCTGCAGCGCTCAGCAGCTCTGCTGACTGCAGAGACCCTACCTGGCACACAATTTAGTGCGTCAGCATTCTAGATAGAAATGAATGAAAAATCAATCAGGGCAACTGCAGTGGCAGCACATGCAACTCTAACCTACTTTGTGCATGGTTTTCAACATTTCACTGTAGACTCTAAAATGGTAAGTGTACCTGAAATAAAGTATGCCTTTATTGGTCAGTCTCTATGCTCCTTAGGTTTGATGAAGACATTACACCCTATGCTAGTGTGTGTGTGTGTGTGTGTGTGTGTGTGTGTGAGTGTGTGTGTGTGTGTATGTGTGTGTAATACATACTATATCGGAGAGATATAGAACATGATTGTTTAAAGAAAATAAATAGAATAAATTCAACAAACCAAAGTCCACTATGCATTTAAGAATCACAACCATTGCTTATTTTAGCATCTGGAGAAGATGATTGCGTTATTTCAGTTCTTATTATACTTTTAATGGACAAAATTATTCAACTGCAAGCATATCTCAATTAAGCATCAGTTAATAGTCTCTGCAGCTAACTCTCTAATAAGAGGATTAACTTTAAAATGCTGCTTGAAAAGTCACTCACTGCTAACTTTTCAAGCACAGTGGGTTAAATTTTCATAGAGCAATGAGAAAATGATGGGCTGTAACAAGTTGTGCATTGCATCACTGTTAAGCTTTCCAAATTTCACCAGCTTCTTTGTATGTGGTACTCTTACAGTAAAGAAGATTCCTGAGCTATAAAAGATGAAGAGTCTACTTTTCCTGGTGTTGATTTCTTTCTGCTGGGCTGATCATCCTGCTGCCAACTTCACACTGGAGCATGACAGAATTATTCACATCCACGGTAAGTTAAAAAAGGAATTTAAGCTGCGCTTGTGATGTTATGCTGAAATTTTATGACTTGCATCTTTTTTTAAAAAAAAAGAAAAGGATTAGATAGCTTGCTGCTGTGCTGCATTATTGTACTCTGAGCAATGAAACCTGCTTTTAAATCTGAAATGCATTTTTTTCAGTGTGCAATCTAATGACTATTTCTGAGACAGAAACAGTATTTGTTAAAATAAGAGTGCATGCATATTGAAAGAAGCAAGCAAGCAATTAGTTTAGCCAGAAAAGTATTGGCCTTACTGCAGAAAAAATATGATCTAAAACACATCATATAAGCAAAGACTTCCCTTTCACAGGTAAATGACTGTATTAAGACACTGTATTGAAAAATGAGGCATCAGTTGAAAACTCAAGCAGTATAAAAAGTGACTTACCTCAACAAATAGATGCTTTTTCCCATAGCTTTCACTCATATACAGTGGTATGTTGTCCCTCTGCATAATCGTGTATATCCATTTGAATTCTAAAGCTTACAGCTGGCTGTATGAAGCTTTGAGGCTGCAGTGCAATGCAGCTGTTTTTCAGCTCCAGTTTTAGCAGTTGAGGGTCATCCTGTATGAAGCAAGCCAAAACATTTATTTATGCAAAAATGACAGGCAGAATAAAATACTGCCTTTGTATACATCCAATTTTGACAACTTAAATAATGCAGCCCATGGGTGCCATTTAAAGTTTGGAGGTTCCATGCTACTTAAAAAACAACAACCAAAAAATCCCCACAGTGTTTGCACTTTTTATAAGCACGCACCACACTACATTTTGACACCAAGAAGGGTTTAGCATTTGCAGTTCTCTCAGTGAAGATTTCAGGAGCTGAGAGTCTCCAGGCACCAGGCACTATCTTCAAGGTCAAAAAAGAAATTGCACCGGATTGGTGTGGTAATGAAAAGTGACACTGGAAAGGAGTGCAAGATGAGTGGTTAAAAGAAGGTGTAAATCAAAATACAAAAGCAATGGCCTTTTTAGTGTGTATTAACTGGTTCATTCTGAAGAATTTAGCTCTTTCCTTTGCAGGTGTTGTCTAGTTGATAATATTTCTTTTTGGATCATAACTTCATATCAGCACGTGCCTCTTGAGCAAAGGAAACTTTCTAAACACTTGATGTATAACATATTTTTAAATATGTTGCTTTTAATTTGTTAGTGTAGATGTGTTACTTATACCTCAGAGCATGTCCTCACTATGAACTTAAACCATGACCTTCTCTGAAGGAATTAGGGAAGAGGGATGTAATAAAAAGGCTTTGCAAGTGACAGCACTTCTATTTTAATTCTATCAGGAAACCTTGTTGCCTCTTTGTAACGTCCCTTTCAAGCAGCAAACTACTGCTGAACCCTTGGTTAGTAATAAAGCACAAAAGAGCTGCTTCTGAAGGAAACCTACAGCAGTTGGAATTTATCTGGTAGTATTCCCAGCGACAATGCACAGGTTCAAATGCAGAACTTTCAGCATGTCCATAAAACTTTAGTTCTCACTCTATTCAGCCCCAATCCTGTGGCTCAGTCTATATCCTTCCTCCATACAAAGGGCTTCTGAAAAAGAAACAGAGTGGTAGACTTACTCTCTTTACTTTTTTATGATTAACTGTTCATGACTTTCTTGTACACATTGCTAACATTTTAAGCTGCCCACTGACTAACACAGAGGTTCAGCTAAATAAAAGAATCTATTAGGAGAACATTGTGGCCTACCAGGATTCTCAGTTACTGGTCTTTAAGATAACCAAACTTGAATAAGCACATTTCAAAGGAGGACACCAGTGTGAAGCCACTGAAATCCAATTCATCAAGAATACCAGGCACTATGGGTCTAAACAGAAACAATGGTTTCCTGTCCATCAATGTTAATTAACAACATTGTTAAGCAGATTGTGTTATTACTTATCGTTGCTGTTGTGAAGGGACACGGCTTTATTTTAATTGAACTGAATGGACACTGTGTGACATTTTCTGCATTGCATTTCCCCCTAAACTTACTGCTTACAATCCATGGGTGGTGTACCTGGAACTGAGGTTAACACTTTCTGTATCTGATGAAGTGGACACGAAAATTCATGCCATTCACGCCATTAAAATGTGCTAAACTTCAAGGTGCCACTTGTTTGCTAAACAAAAAAAGGGTGTTAAGGGCAGCTTAACACCAGGCAACTAACCAAAAGGAAGTAGATCTTAGTGGAAGGGAGTGTCAGAGAATAATCTAGGGGAGAGTAGCCTTGAACAGTGTGCTAATATGGGGGGGGGGCTGCATGATCAGATGCAAGAGAAGGCAGGGCTTCAGATGTGGTGGAATTATAACCAGTGAATGTTGCAGCAGCACACAACTGAAATCTTCTCTTTAATAATTTGCACCCCTCAGTTTTTAGCATATACCACTTGGTAATTTCCCCAAAGTACTTCTGTAGTGTTGTAGATTCTGAGAGTACTTTGTGACTAGGTTGTAGCCAGTGGTTTTTCATAGCATAATTACAATTATTGTGGGGGTTTTTTGGTTTGTTTGTTTTTTTTCAACAAGATTCAAGTGCCAGTGAGTATTTAATACTAAGGATGGACAGAACAGTCCTATGGTCCAGGCATGTCACATGGCTACTATGCATGGGTAGGACCAGACAAAATAGTCATGACCCAGTTCTCACCTTGCAAAGTCAACAGGGTGTCAACACCTGCAGAAACCAATGCTAATATAGCAATCCCGGCAGACATTCCCACCACCATCCATCTTCTTCAAACTTTCACAGCTGGAAGTTGAAGTAGTGTGTGTGTGAAAGGGCTTTGTAAACATCCCTGCTACAGAGGTCTATGGCATCATGGTGACATCAGGTGATTGACAGTTGGGCTGCTTCACCCAGCACAGGGGGTATAAAGATCTGGTCTTTCCATGAGAAAAGGTTCTCCATCCCTGGTCAAAGGGGAAGTGGGGGGGGGGGACTTTGGCAAGCTTTAAGGGGAATGTAGGTTGGCAAGTTGTAAGGGTTGGAGACGACTTTGGTAAGGAGTGAGGGGACAGGACGGCTTTGGCAACAAGTAAGGAGATGGGTTTTGGGGGCAGGAGTTGGGGTTAGATGGGGCTGGCAGGCAAAGCAAAGTGAGCAGCAATGGCAGCCCCTAGTTAATGTTCATTTGGAGAAATGGGTGGGATAGATTTTTAAAACAACAACAACAGCCTGCCATTTTACACAGTTTGCAGTTGCTAAACTGTGGGTGTGTTAAACAGTTAAAGGATACAATGTCTTTATTTCCTCTTCCATCTATATTTGTATTTACAGATAGGATCAGTTTAATTTGAACTCGGTCTGTTCCATCTGACATCTAGATCTCCAGCTAATGAGAGACTGTGTATCAGAGGCCCCATCTGGCATTAATCCTTACAACAATAATGTGGAGAGTGGGGAGGGAAGTCTGATATGCTTAGGAATAGCAGCATAGACAGAAATAAACTAAGCAAACTGAAGGAAGCCAAATGAATATAAAATGATTTTGCTGACTGGGCATCTGATACCAAAAGATTCTCAGTTCAGAAACATGGCTAAAGAAACCCCTACAAAATTAAAAGCCATGAAGCTGGCCTCCCAAGGGAGGCACTAGCACTTTCCAGGAGAGACACAACCTGCCAGTGTGTGCCTTGACCAAGACATGTGATGGAGTGTCACACACTCACCACACTTGAAATAACTGTGAATGGACTGTGTGATCCATTTCATTGAGCACACTTTCTTCACTTGTCCTACACAGGATATCCTCTTCTTAAAGAACCCCAGAGCAATGTTGAGCTCATCTTTTGAGCCAGGGCACATCTAACAACTAACTGGGTTTAGGCTTCAGCGGCAAGCTAAGAATTCTGCCTGCCCTGCACTCATCTGCCCCCCTTTGGCACCCACCTCTCCTCAGCTCCTCAACTCAATCTAGAGTCAGCATTATGGGGGACCATTTCCAGCCTAGATTAAAATGACTCTAGAAATGCTCCTTAATGACTTTGAGAACCAGGTACACTTACTTGGGAATAAACTTCATTTAAGATGGGGGAAATACATCTGGGTCATTGGGTATGCCACTTAAGATCAATTTATTCTGTTTTATTTCATGTTTCATTTGTGATCCCAAGTAACTCACAGTCTTTTTAAAATTAAAAATGAAAATAGCTTCTGTAAGCAAATGAGAAGATTGGGTGTGGAAAGGTGAATCATGCAATTTTACTTTGTTAGACCCAATTTTCAGGACACTTTTTATATATTAAGGAAAGTTCAGCTTTTTATCATACAGCATCAGTTGTTCCCAATCCTAGCCTGGTTTGCACATCATTTTAAACTATAGTTAAATGAAAGTACTGAGGCATACTGCTGAATTTTTAGGTGCTTCTCTGTTCCTACTATGCTTCTGGGAACTTAGCCATAGCCTGACTTAGAGTTATATCTGAACTCAGGTTTCTGGTGTCTTTCTTCAAACAAACCATGAGAAGTATCCAAGGTTTAGTTTTCATGGTCTGAGGAAAACAAATCACAAGCCCAGGTTTGGATGTAACACTAAGCCAGACTATGGCTTAGTTGACTGTGCAGCAGGAGTGGAGGAGGAGCGAAGCAGTCACAATATCAGCAGTGTGCGCCAGCCTGCTGCATGTTCACCTTTAGTTTTGTTTACCTGTGGTTTAAAGTCCCTCTAACCCGAAAGATCCAGGTTCAAATCCCCAGATAGTCACTATCAGCATAACCTACTTGTTGTGGGGATGAGAAGAGGGGAAAGGTTGAAGCACGTATGCCACCTTGAAATGTTGGTGGAATTGTGAGATAAAAATATAATTGATGGTATTGACTAATTTTTGGTAGAAAGTGCATTGTACATTCATGCAAAGATGTGATGCCTGGATACTTTAGCCCAAACAGCAACCATATTGACTAATGTACTTATTTGAGCAAATGTAATTACTTTAGCCAAACAAAAATCAATTGGATCCAAAATGGTTCATGTTCAAGAACTAAAAAAAGAACAACTTCCAGTCAGCTTTAAATTTTATGATAATATTTGCCTCTCAGTAATGCAAGTTTTTGTTGCAGACGAATAAGTATTATTTCAGGATCCAACTGAACTCAATAGAACTGTCACAATATGCAGGACAGTTGGAAATAAACATTCATTAAATAGCTAACATGGCCATACATATTTGAGCTTGGTACACAAATGAATTCAATCAAAATTACTGATTTATGCTGGTGCTGTTTTTCTGAAGCCAAAATAAATAATAATCAAAAATCCAAGTACTTTGGCTGCACTGGTCTATATATGTCAAACAATAGTGATAAAAAGCATAAGCACGTTATAAACTTACGTGTAAGTTTTATAAAAACTTAATTTTCATGACTTTGCCCAAATAATGTTAGGAATCCATGGTAAAAGGGAATTATCATTAAACTAGTTTAAGGTTTAGATCTACATGGGAGTAAAACCCTCATAAACAGTGGGACTTACCTTCAGGGTAGACATGCATGGGATTGTGCATAACTTGTGTCAGACATACCCTATCAAGAGTTTCTGAGAGAAATGTTCTGTTTCCTCCTACAGGAAAATTCCCAAAATGCAGCAGGTCTAGATGTCTCAGGGATGTGGAAGGTTCCTTTATCTTAAGAAAATGTGGACTGTAATGATTACCTAGCATAGTGTTTATATAAAAAATATAGATTCATTTCATGTATAGACTATTAAAAGTTTTTTCCCCATTTCATTTGTCCACCAACAATCTAGAAGTGTTTGGGAAACTTTATATCTTAATCTCAAAGTGTGACAGTTTTCATATCAGCTTGTCTCTTTTATATACGTCGAACATAAATATGGGTTGAAAATTTTTTTATGCAAAGCAGCAATCCCTGGAGCTTTTACTTTGTCACATTTCTTGTAGCACAGTCTTTTCCTCTGATGCTAAAAATTTCATTAACCCAAATTGTTTTATAAGTATAGTAGTAGATAAATATATGTGACTTCTGCTTCTCTCCCCCCCCCACCCAAAAAAAACCCATGTCATAAATGGGCATGCATGGGTACATGGAATGAAGAACTGCAGAATTGCTCATCTTTTAGAAACCAGTCTGAACGCTTTGTAGTCTAATTCCCAGACATATATCATGCTGCTTTCATTCCTTATTCCCATCAAATATACTTTTCCTGCTGTTTTATTGTTTCCTTGCTAATCTGGTGTGCAGATTTCTAGCCTCTCTCTCTGTAACTGAATATGGAACACTATTTAAGTGACTACCAGCTTTAGATGCCTCCCCACTCCAGGTCCTAAATCGAGAATGTGGAACTTGTTGTTCTCCAGATGTTTGGACTATAAAGCCCATTATCCCTTACCATTGCCCGTGCTGGCTAGGGCTGATGCGAACTGTAGTCAAACAATATGTGGAACGCCACATGTTCCTCATCCCTCTCCTAAATTAAGAAACTTTTTTCAGGAGTCAGTTTCTCAGTGGTACATGTGAGAGCCACATGTATGTGCTTTTTCCTCCGTAACAAAAACACTTCCTTTTCAACCATTTTCAGGCTGCAGTGAGATCACCATTTCTTTTACAGCATGAGGATGTGTGATGATTCACTGGCTTGTCTTCCCCAGTATATGTAATGCTAAGAGACAGTTGTATCTGCAGCCAGGGTTTTTGTTTTCTTTGCAAAATATGTAAGAGAACAGGGATCAAAAGGGCACTGGAGGAGAGTTACTCTACCAGCTGGGCTGTGTCATTTTCAGCTTTGGGTATACCACTGTTATCCCCAAGGCAGAAACATACTGTGAAACACTCATGACTCACAAACTACCAAGGTTTTTGCAAAGAACTATTGCCCAACTCTTCTGAACATGTTGACATGCCAATCACCAAAAGTTTGAAATCTGTTATAAGGCATAAATAAATCCTATGCTAGTAATTGTCAATACATGAAGTATGAAACAGAAGAAAGATCTGTTGATTTGGTCTGTTTCGGATGTGTTTCAAAACAGTTGCGCCCCGAGGCCCCCAAGCCCTTTCCCAAGTAAATAACTTCACACTGACACATAATTTTGGTTTAAGTTAATGGGCAAAATTTAGGCCACAACTTTATTGATTACAGCAAAGTGACTGGCAGTGTTTAGGCATTGGCAACAGACTGTAACTGACTCCTGCCTCTCTGGCTGGTAGTCTGAAAGGGTAAGCACCAAATGAGGGAGCAACATCGATGAAGACCAAACAAAGCTCACCCTGGGGTTCCTGTGGACCTGGCATGGCCCTAGCCCCTCAAGCAGATTTCGGACGAGATCCAGGACCCCCAGATTCCTTTACCCTTATTCATGGAGGGGCAGGTGATGGCCGCAGCTCCCCTCCCACACACTTCGTTAAGCCAATGCCTAACCGCCCAACCATGCCCCAGCCATGTTGCGCTGCCGCTTTTAAAGCCACCTGCACTGATTGGCTCAAATGGCCTGGTGTGATTGTAGGACCATACCGACAAGGCCTGGGCCAAGCCCAGCACCTTCAACATGGCGGTGGTTGTCTCAGGGGCCCGTGCGCAACCAGGAATTATTTTTGTTTGTTTGTTTAAAATATTTCTAGTCTATTCTTCATTACTAAAATCAATCCAAATAATGAAAACCAAGTAGTGGGGTAGGAGAGCTGGAAAAAAGCACACATCTGGCAACCACTCTAAAAAGCCCAGGACACAAATTTTCATGGCCCTGTAGCAGCTACAGTGGCTCATTTATCAGAAGTAATGTATTTAGCATTAACTCTGGAAGTGTATACTCGATTCTGATCAAACTAAGCCTTCTAGAGCAGATATTCTGCCACTGAGCTATGACGCTTACCCACAAAACCACTTTTAGTCCTGTGTCAAGCAATGAAATTATGTTCATATATTTAAAAAATCAGGATTGCAAGATGCATGGCAGTGGAAGACTTACTATGTCATTATAATATGATAACTATATATGGAAATGACACGTTGCTGTCCTGCTACTGCTTATGTCAGGGGAAGTGCTGTAGGCACATAGTGGTCATTCTCCTTCCAAACTCAGTGGTGGAGGACAGCTTCCTTGCTTAGCCACCCAAAACTTTGTCAATGAATTGGAGCCATTAAATTTGGATGAAAAAGCAAGCTTCATATAAATGCACTCCATATAAATGCACTTTACTTTATACCATCAAAAATTTAATTTTATGCAAGGTTAGAGTGATAGTCAGTATTTCTCATAGGACTATATTGTTTTACCTTAAGCTCTAAATATAAGCAAGCAATTGAACAAAGCATAAGAGTTCTGTGCCTTTGCATGCTATGTACAAAAAGTTGATTTAAAGTCCATGTCCTTGAGCCTAATACAGCACCCTCTATGGTGATCTACTGCTAATGCAGACCACTTGGAAAAGACAAATTGTTTTGGATAGGCCATTTTATCTACACTTGTAATTGCCCCTTAATTAAAGGTTAAGGACTGTCATTTGTACAGAGAAGGGGAGGAATTCTCGGTAGGAAACCCTGAATGGGACTTCTTTGACTACAAATGAGAAGTTCTCTGAGATGCTCTCTTTATTACTATGTGTTATCATGCTTAAGCATTTGTGCCATGTATTCACTAGTCACATTGCTGTGCCTCTGATTACTCAGATGTAAAGGGAGATCAATGCCTAAATAGTATAAGCACAGTATAGTGGTTTGTTTGTTTTTAAAGGACTTTTGTATTTGGCTTGCTGTGCATTGTGTGACTTGCCTCACTGCTTTAGTCATTTGGAACCATCTGCCTGCACACACATTTAGTTTCCACTTTATCTTCATGACATATCTGAGTCTCGAATCTGCTATCCCCAGTATTGTGCAGCTGGCAAGTATGTTCCTAGACCATGAGTGGGTCTCTGTAGCTCTCCAGATATTAATGAATGACAACTGCCATCATCCCTGATCTTGACCTTGCTGACTGGGGCTCATGGGAACTGAAGTCTAACAATGCTTGGAGAGGTCATAGGCTGCCCACCCAACACCCCAACCCCACAACCATGCACAGGAATGCCCCCTTTTAAAATTGTGAAATGTAGGATGGAATGCCAAACTAATCATTGTTTCTTTTCTTCCAAATACGTGATCAGAAAATGGACCTCGCCTCCTTGTGGAAGCAGATCAAACAAAAATCTTCTCACAACGGGGTGGCAATGTTACACTGCCATGTAAATTTTATCGTGACCATGGATCATCTGACTCGGGATCCCATAAAATTCGGGTCAAGTGGACCAAACTCACCTCAGATTACCTCAAGGAAGTGGATGTCTATGTTGAAATGGGATATCACAAAAAGAGCTATGGGAATTACCAAGGAAGAGTTTTCCTGAAGAAAAGCACTGAAAACGATGCCTCCCTTGTAATCACAAATATAATGCTGGAGGATTATGGGAAATACAAATGTGAAGTGATTGAAGGTTTAGAAGATGACACAACTGTCGTATCTCTGGACTTAGAAGGCAAGTAGTCCTGGAATTATTGGTTGTTGTTGTTGTTGTCATATTTCTTATCTACCCTTCACCATTAATGTCCCGGGGCAGGTTAAAAATACAACATAATATAAAATACAATATAAAAATCAGATATATGTGTGTGCGTGTGTGCGTGTGTGTGTGTGTGCGTGTGTCTTCAGCTTATGGTGAATGCTATACAATGAAGATGACAGACACACCTTTTGGAGACACTGTTTCACAGCTTACATACATAGAGCTCTTTAGAAAATTTACAACTGTAACTGCTGCTAAATCCCCCTACTTCCACACCAGTGTGCCAATGTATATCTAGAGCCCTGAACTACCTACTTCAGAAATAATGTCTGCAAGGGGAGATATCATGAATTACATCACATGCAGTTTGGTTCTTAGTCAAGCAAGGTTATGTCACCTTCATTAACTGGCTTAGATCTAATGCAGCAAGAGATTTTGTAGGGATGCATTTGAAGTATGCCATTATGTACAAATATTCATGCTGCAACAATCCAGGTAATTTTGCAAGTGCCACAACATTCTTTGTCTTGCAGTTTGCAGGCTAACATGTCTGCTATTCTTATTTTATTTTTTTCTCTTAGAAAATATTAACTTTGAATCTGCTTCCCAATAAATAAATAAATAAATAAATATCCACTAAAAGTTAACATGAAATTAAGGTGACTTATTTTATTTAACCCATGAAATTATCTGTTGTCTTTAAAGAAACGGGGGGAAAAACCACACACACACACACAAACCCACAAGGAATTTAAGCAGCTACAAGTTCTTTGTACATGTTAATGTTGTGGCACATTTCATTTTCCGTTCTTTCAACACAAGTTAGTTATAAATCATTTTAGTAATAGTTTTGGATTTGTCTGTGATGAAATCAAGTTTTGGTCTTGGTCTTGGTACATTTTTAAGGGAGTGTCTTTTGATTTGTGTGGTGAACTCAGCAATTACATGAAAGTGAGTTATTTCTCCCGCTTTGAGTCTGGTCCACCAACTGCAACAAGGTGCGTTCAAGCCATAAACACGTTTAAGTTGCCACATAACTGACATTGAAGAATACATGATTGTGCACAAATGGCTTTTCTATATAATGCTTTTTTAAAATTATTTTTTCAGTCCTGTTCTGGTATCCATTCACATTTATCTCTGTGTTTTACTTTGTGTCCCTTCCAAAAGAGACTAAGGCTGCAAAGGCCCAAAAAAGGAATGAGATGGAAGCTGGTGGGCTTCTAAGAATAGTAAGCTTTCTTAGTCCCCTGCCATGCTCCCAAACTGCAGCATTATTTTGACATGCTTTTGAGCATGCTTAGACCTTACCCTCCTCATTACCTACAATTTCTAAAAGTTTGAAAAATCCAAAGCCCATAAATTCCTTCTGCCCTGCTGGTAGAGCCAGGGTAGGATATTAAATGAGACAATCACACCACATTTCTCCTAAGGCTTGCAGCTGAAGTCACCATATCTGAGATAAAAATGACCATAGGTTTATAAAAAAGCATATATATATAGCTGGTTTGATCAAGAAAAAAGGGCCTCATTCAATTATATGGCAATCATACTTTCCTCTCTTCTCTTTACATTCTACAGGAATGTTTAACTTCTTGCCATGGTTATGGAAATTTACACTTGAAAATGCAAAAGAGTCCCTTTAGAACAATTCAGCAAAGCATTATCTTTCTTTTAGAACAATTGAGTTTCTTTCCTACATGACACTTGCACACAGTCTTCAGTTGCCTGATGGAACAAGTGTAACCGCTGATGAAACTGTGAATCAATAAGACAGTTGTCCCTAGATAATGGTCTTATTGGATGATGCTTGGCAGATTGACAAAAACATTTATTTCCAGGAATGTCTCTAAGCTGGACAAAACAGTTAATCATTCGTATGTAACTTCACTCAGAAACCATATTTGTCTTATAAATGACATCTACTCTCTGTTTCAAGGGGCTTCCTTCTCCTGGTGCTAATTTTTTGTTTGTAAGCTGCTTTATAGATCCTGGCTTTGCAAATTCCCTGAATTTGTGGATTCCCTGGGATAGCCCTGCAAGTAAAGCCATTGTGGTGCCCTCCAAATGGGGTTGGACCACTGTTTCCACCATTCTTGACCAGGCCATGCTAGATGGGGCTGATGCGAGCTGTAGTCCAACAACATATAGTTATCATATCAACAAGGGGGGCGGGATCTTGTAGATACAGCACTAATAAAACTTCCAAGTTTGTTCTGGGATGGGAGAACCCTGGCAGAAGGAAGGATCATATCTTAGAGGTGGGACACACGCTTATCATTCTGAAGGTCTCTGGTTCAGTCCTTGGCATCTCTAGCTAAGAGGATGATATAGCACTAAAGTGACAGAAATCTGCTAGAGACTGTGCAGAGCTGCTACCAGTCAGGGTAGATGATACTGGACAAATAGTTTTAAGGGGTTTAGGTCACCAGAAGAGCACATGCATTTCATACAGAAGGTCATGAAACCAAACCCTAAAATCCTCAGGTAGGGCTGGTAAAGATGAGCTGCTGCCAATTGGTGGAGAATGCCCTGGATTGACCAATGATCTGACTCTAAGGCAGTTTCCTCTTTTCCTGACCTTGCTACCTGAATGCAGCTGTGGGAGAGCAATGAATTATGGTGTGAGATTTTAAAAAATCACAGTATTACAGTAACATCAATTGGAAAAATGCTTGTTAGGCAAATATGCATGCCAGGTTAAGATGGTTACACTATGGTGGACTGCAGCAAGCTCTACTGTATCCTATATTGACTCTGGCTATGAGAAGTCTGACATTTTTGTTTAGACTAGCACCAAAGGAAGCCAATTTCTTTACTCTGGCTGAGGCTAGCCTCTTTTTTTCCATGTGGACTTATGGTACAGGAAATTTAAGTCTCTCTGTAAATACAGACCAGTTATTCTTAAAACTGATAATTGACTACAGTGTTAACTCAGCAACTCCAGCACCCTTTGCAACTGTCACAGTTAAAATCCTAAATCTAAAATTTTTCCTTGGATAATGGTATCTATCAAAGCATATTGATTTCCACAACACAGGCTTCTCAGAATGCAGGGATCAATGTTAAGTGGATATCAGACGTCTCTATGTGACTGTTCTTTGCTCCAGAATATCTTCTGCCAGTATTTTGGAAGAAGTAAATGGGTGTCACTGTATGCAGCTGGTAACCTGAGCCTCCAAATGGGAGAAAGATGGAATTACATGACTATGGGAAAAATAGCCTTTTCTGTTGGCTGGGTCTTCCAAGCTGAAGAGAAGTGTTCCTCAGCATTCAGATTTTGGCAGAGCTTTGGATAAGGCGCATGAATATTTATTAGCTAAGTCTTTGGCTTAGCAGACCAATATTCATTCTATAGTGAAAAGCAGATGTTAGATATTGCTCTCCAGTGGTACCTAATAGCACTTCACTGTCAGAGAGACTCAGCTTATTTTTTTAAAAAGCACACATCTAAGAATGCTAGATCATTAACGTCAACACTGTGCTGAACAACTGCAATTAGTGATTTCTTGTACAATACACTGGATGACCAGAAACATCAAGTGACCACAGCAGTTAGGGAAATGTTTTCATTTTATAGGTAAATAAGTTATACCCAATATATCTTATTTATCTATTTCTTCCCTTTGAAATACTGCTCTAAATAATCACCTTTTGAGCCTTAGTACCTTAGAGGCGTACTTGAAGAAGACTCAACAATTTCAGTTGGTCCAAAATACAGTGGCCAGATTACCAGCTGGTGCTGCTGTTAGAACCCATATCACCCCTATTCTAAAAGAACTCCATTTGGTGCCAGGCCAAATTTCCAGGCCCAATTCAAGATGCTTACAGTAATGTTTAAAGTCTCAAATTATTTAGGCCCCCCAAAATCTGAAAGATCACCTCCTTCCCTACAAACCATCCTGGGTGTTAAGTTCAGTAGAGGGCCCCTTTTTAGTTCCACATCCATGGACTGCTATGAGTCTAAAATTACTCCCAGGTTGTGCACCTTGTCTTTCAGGGGCACAGGTACCCCATTCAGGACCAGGGAGTCCCACACACCTGCCTGCCCCCTGTCCCCCAAAACAGTACTTCTGCCTTGTCAGGATTCGACCTCAATCTGTTAGTCGCCATCCATCCTCCATCCTCCAACCACCTCCAGGAACTCACACAGGACACATTCACCACCTTCATTGGACTGATTTAAAAGGGAGGTAGAGCTGGGTATCATCTGCATACTGATGAACACCCAACCCCCCTGGTGATCTCTTGCAGTGGCTTCATATAGATGTTAAAAAGCATGGGGGAGAGGACGGAACCCTGAGGCACCCCACAAGTGAGAGCCAAGACACTGGATTTATCTTTGTCATCCCATGTTTCAGCAGTTTTCCAAGGATGGTTTGAAAACTTCAGCTGGCACAGAATGCTGTGACTCTTGTTTTAACAGGACTGAGTGACCTAACATTTCCCTTCTATTTTGGTTCAGCTGCCCTGGCTTCCCTTCTGGGTTGTTGCAAGTCTTAATATGTGTTGCTAGGTCTTAAAATGTCTTATTATTGATACATGTTTTTACAGTTTAATTTTTTTATTGCATTTTACATAATTTCAGATGCCATATTAAGGGCATAGAATAAGGAATATTGTAAATAAACAAATATACTTTGTAAATACAGAAATAGGCTTTGTTTTAATTTGAGCATATTCAGAAAAATAGGCAGAATTTTTAAATGTAGACGTTGATTCCAGTACATAGGCTCTGCTTTCAGTTTGAATTAAATTTTCCTTTAAAGAAGGAAGTGGAGGAAGGTATCTTTCACAGAAATGCTGCAGACCTGTTTACTTGGGAAAGATGCCAGTTTGGCTTTTAGCCCTGAATATGAACTAACTATGCTTTACAAAAATGTAACTAGAAAATTTTAAACAGTTACTATGTAAATATGAATGCCTTGTTCCCACTGTACCGTATAGAATATGGGCACAGAGTTAGTTAGCAATGTATTTTTCCTTTCTAACTCTTTGCACTTTAGTTTATTCTAAATTATTCTCAAGGGGGGGGGGACTTCATGTGTATTTGTTTTAGATTGTTCTCTGCATTCCCACAATTCACTGCTGTGCATTTGACATAAGAAACTGCCCTAATATTGAGAATATAAGAACATTCAAAAAATTCTGGCTCAGGCGGAAAGGTCCATTTAGTTCAGGACCTTGGCAGGAATTCAACATTGCACTGAGGCGATCGTTTCGCCAGGACAAGCATGTTGGCTTGCCAAATGGAATGACCCTGTCTATTTTCAACCCCTGACCCCTGAGCCAATTTAAGGTGGGGGGGGGAGTATGGTTTGCAGGGTGTGCATGTGCAGGTTTAGAAGAGTAAGGGAAAGCCCCACTGAGCAAGCAGAAGCCGTTCTCCAGCGCTTCCACTGATGGGACTTGCTAGCTGAATCCTGCCCCTTGTATTGAAGAGTGCTTCACTCACCTGTTCAGCTAGGAAGCTCCAAAAAGGGCTTGCCCACCAGCATCTGGCATTGACTTCCCTCGATAAATCTTCATAAAAACAGTTTAAGGTCACAGTGGAGGGGAAAACCCAAGTAATCATTCTCCATCTAACCTACTTTTGATGCTAATCCATCAGCAGAATGGTCACAGAGCCATAAGCTGGGAGCACACATGCACATGCCTTGGGGCTAAGCCATTGTTTGGTTTAGTGTGTGATGTGTGAACCAAGACATCCAGTTGCTGTTCAGAGATACAGGTTTCATGTAGCTACAGTAGCAGAGCTAACAACCACTGATATATTTGCTCCATAGAGATGGTGCTGAAAGGTGCAACATGAAACAATGCTTTATGTGATAACTGTTCATTATGACCCATACCAAAGAACATGTTTGCCCAGTTCTCCATATGTTTTTGTTGTTGTTGTTGTTGTTGTTGTTGTCTAAATGAAGCAGCCCTTCTGCCAACTTGATTTCCTTTGCTCTTCTGGATACTCCCTAGGTTTCTCCATTTTGGTATGCTTGCTCTGTGGAGAATAGAATTGATCAATGAGGGTAGTGTTTCTAATTGGTGACGGCCCACACTTAAGAATAGCATGCGGGATTGGTGGCATTCCAACAGGAAAGGGTGTGATTCTGTCTGAGAGAGAAGCCTTCTGTCTGCGGAGACAGGCAGAACTCTCAGACTAAACAGCTCATTCGCTGACAGCCAATATCTCCAGATATAAAACTTAACAGGTTGCTCTTTTGGCATCATATACATGTAACTCTCTCACCACCACAACCCTACACTTCCAGCAAATGTTCCTTGCACCTCTTCTGATGACATTCATGTGTGAACACACACATGTTTAAAATTACAGTTAAACCATTCATTTCACCCACTTCTATTTTATTTTCTCTCTCAGGCATTGTATTCCCTTACTTCCCACGACTGGGTCGTTACAACTTAAACTTCCACGAGGCTCAGCAAGCCTGCCTGGACCAAGATGCAGTTATCGCTTCGTTTGATCAGTTGTACGATGCGTGGAGAGCAGGCCTGGACTGGTGCAATGCTGGCTGGCTCAGCGACGGGTCAGTGCAATATCCCATTACGCATCCCAGGGAGCCTTGCGGTGGGAAGAATACAGTGCCTGGAATCCGGAATTATGGCTTCTCAAATAAAGATCAAAGTAGATACGATGTCTTCTGTTTTACATCCCATTTTAATGGTAAGGAATTTTGACTCCCTTTTCAAAGGGGCCCGTTGGTGCTTTAGGGGGAAAGAATGACAAGCCGGAACAATTTATTACTCATTTTGGGAAAGGATCATAGCTCACTGGTAGAACACATGTTTCGCATGCAGAAGGTCACAGGTTCACTCTCTGGCATCTCTGGTTAAAATGATCAGGTAATGTTTGGTGGGAAAGGCCTCTGCTGGAGACCCTGAGGGTCAAGCTCTGTGTTATGGTTAATACACACTGCACAGCTATGCCTGTGATTTTTCTTAAATTAATTACAGCTGTAGGGGGCTCCAATTGTTATTGGCATGGCAGCATGCAGGGATGGGAGAGTTGGCACCATTGAGAACTTTTTTTGCTAAGCCTCCTAGCCTATGGGAGGGTGTTTTTGGGGGTGGGG
The DNA here is from genome assembly GCF_965112155.1 of Podarcis liolepis. Lineage (NCBI taxonomy): Eukaryota > Metazoa > Chordata > Lepidosauria > Squamata > Lacertidae > Podarcis > Podarcis liolepis. The sequence continues at coordinate 33,621,370 of NC_139565.1, forward strand.
GGATACAGCTGGAGAGAGAAGGAGTAAGCCTCCACTCCCTGAATGCTTCAATCCTGATAACAATCAAATAATCTGTAATTAATTTAAGGAGAACAAGAGGCACAGTCACACACTATGCATTAATTGTATTGTGTAGTTTTTCATGAGAAACAGTGCCAGTGAGGTTCAACAATACTGGGCTTGGTGGATAAATAGTGTGATCTGATACCATTTTATTTTATTGAAATATTTCCATCCTAATGAGAACCTTCAGCTCAAAATTCAGGGGTGTGGTGTGAATGGGGCCATGAAAGTAAAGGGTACTTGAGTTTTTTGTCCAGTGCTAGAATACAATAATAAATGAACTTGTAAAGTCAACTGAATTGCTCTATATAGCCTAGAAATCACTGGTCTGTTTAGGGGGGGAGGGGAGGACCATCACACAACAGACTTCCCTCTTCAGCAACAACTTGGACTGTCTTGTGTTCCTCAAACATGGGCCTCTCCCATATGTCTTAACTTGTATGCATGTTGGGGAGCAGATGTTTGGCCTGTAGCCTGCGAGCTCAGAGATGCTCACATTCTCCGCTTACGCACGCTCTGGGTATTGACAATTAAATTTATTTGCCCTAAAACATGCAAAGAGCAAATACTTCTCTTGCTTTGAGCAATCCTGAGTTTGCTTTTCCAAAACAAATAGTCTTCAAAACCAGAGTTAAAACATTGTGCAAATGTTTACCTGATCCGGATCCAGCTAAATTGTTCCAGAAGGGGATGGTTAAGTTAATGCAAATAAATCCTGTGCCATGTAAGCAGTTTTATGCAGTTTGTAGAAAGGGGGATAAATAATAAACAAACAACCAGGCATGAAAAAGGGCTAGTCAGCCTTTGAATAATTGCAATGAAAAGTCATTTCACTCTGTAAGGTCTGGTTCCTTCATGCCCCTTCTTCATGTGCAGATATGTGAGCATGCTTGCATTATGTAATAGAACAAACTGCTTCCTTAGCATCTCAATTAAAAAACAACACCTTATGCACAGACATGGAAACAGGAAGACTATTAGAAAGAATATCATTAATTCTATAAACTTCTGCTGCCTTCCATCCGTAAGGCTAAAGGATGGGTGGTCCGGTATAGGAATTAAAGGGGTTGTAGACGGAACTAAATGTGAACAAAATCTCTTCCATACCCTAAAAGTCAATTGAAGAAAGAGATTGTGTAGTTTCCCAATCCACACCGAATAAGGATTTTTAAAAGGCAGAGCATTAATTGAAGGAGAGCTGGGCACGGAACCTTAAAGTCTGGGCTTGTGCCTGGAAATTGCAACGCAGAAGGAAATCTGGATGAGCCCCATGTCTGTTGCAGCAATATTAACAGAGTCCTGTGTCACTTAAAGACTAACAAATGTATTTATTATGGCACTGTTTTATCAAATGCATGAAGTAAATTGAGATTTCACTCCATGTAATGATAAAGTTAGCCTTAGTCCAAGGAAGCTCTTGGTATAATAAATAAATGTGTTCATATTTATGGTAATGCAGTTTTTGCTGTGTAATATAGACATTTTGTAACCTTCATGGTTCATAGTTGCATGCCATATTTCATTTTTTAAAGAACTTCAGTACATGGTGCATCACATAATATCAACACAAGCTTCTGGTTTGTGGCTATAGGTAAATACAACCCCACTGTTTATCAAAAGGCAATGTAATGTCCAGCACTATTAATGAGAGGCATTGTGCAACCGCTCTTACACAAACAACAGTAGTCACTTCAAGATTATATAGTGAGATCTGTTGAAAGCTGGCAAAAGAATAAGTAATTTTTCTATAAAAAGAGAAATGTAATTTTAACTTCATTGCTCAACAGTGATTGCTTTAAAGAACTGTAAAGAAAACGTATTATAACTTTATCTTGTTCTTGATATTTTCTCTGCTTTCATTAGGCCGTTTTTACTACCTAATACACCCAACCAAGCTGACCTACGATGAAGCAGTACATGCCTGCCTCAAAGATGGCGCACAGATTGCTAAAGTAGGCCAAATGTTTGCAGCCTGGAAACTCCTGGGATACGACCGCTGTGATGCCGGCTGGCTGGCTGATGGCAGCGTCCGCTACCCCATCTCTAGGCCAAGGAAACGCTGCAGTCCTACTGAAGCAGCAGTCCGCTTTGTGGGCTTTCCCGATAAAAAGCACAAGCTCTATGGTGTCTACTGCTTTAGGTCATACCAGTGAATGTACCTAGAGCACAACAACATCCGATCCATCATGTGAAGGATTTTGTTTCAACGAACTCATGCAAGTTACCAAAACTGTGATAAATCTTTTTTACTTACTGTAAAGAGTCATTTTCATAAAAAAAAACCCCAACCTATTAATTTGTTTTGGTTATTTTTTAAAAAACTTATCATTCAATAGATATTTTAAATTAATATAATTTAAAGGAAGCTCTAGGTAAGGAAGTGCTTGAAGTGTAACTGTTTAAGCTACGTCATTCCAACAAAGCATATTTTTTCATGAATGGGGCATGCAATAGCTTGATGATTGCTAGGACTTAAGTTAAGGAATGTAAGGCTACTCAAAGCAGACACCTTTCCGAGTTTACATATTTGCATCATGTTAAAATAGAATAATGAGATCTGCAGGTCTGAACTACATTAATCTTTCCTTGACTGCCATGTGGTTTTGCGAGCAGTTAAATACAAAGATGTGAACACGAGTTAAAGTGACAGTGCTTTTTGAAGTCTGCAATACAAGAACTGCTTCACTATTTAAAACCCTGCCTTTTATCAAAACCTGCTCAATAATCTCATAACATTCCAACAAGCACAGCTAAATCTTCTGAACGTCATTCCCAGTCTTACTGTGTATGTAGTAGATAATCTGTGTATGGATAATTAAAAGATGGGCCCTACCTTCTTCTTAATGCAAACTAAATATGCCTGAGATGTATTGCATTACCTTTGAGTAGCTTTACGGAGAGGATTTCTTTTTCTTTTCTTTTTTTTAACTCTAAAGGCCATTTTGCTAAGCAGCATTTACTCAGGGCAGTTATATATAAACGAACTGCTGGACAGAAAGAAACACAAATGTCTGAAATTTAGCAGCTTGATTCATGTTAGCTTTTAAAATAGTATTGTCTTTATAAATGAAGCATTTAAATATTTAATATTTCTTTCTTAGTTATACATGTGAAAGACAAACATTTGAATGAATCTTGAAACATATTTATCCACTCTATGATTACAAAAGAAAAAAAAAACCTCTGATCCCAGTTATGAAAGGGGAAGATATTTCTGTAATCAGTTCCCCATTTACATTCCAATTTGAGAATGTAGTTTTTCTTTGCATTTCCCTACTCATGGTAATGTCATGCCTATGGTGCTGTCTCTCCATTGAAGTGAAGGAGCAAAGAATCCCCATGCCCGCAAATGATCAGGAAGAATATTATCTACTTCACCCAGATAGTTATTTCTGACTCTCCAGCTGATCAGTATTCCGATTATGGGATATTAACCCCTGCTACAGAACCCAGGAAAAGTTACCTATTACATGATATTCCTGAGGGAAAGCATTAAAAGAGCAACAAATGCAACAGGGTGGGCAGACCTGCCTAGAAGACAAAAATTAGTTCAGTTGAAACTAATGGGAAAAGTTAGTCATGATTAACTGAAGTCCCATGGCCTTCAATGGAACTTAAAGTACAATTCTAAACATGTCCGCTGAAAAGTAAATCCCATTCCAGTTATTCCCAGATAAGCAGATTTAGGCTTTCAGCCCAACTAGCTGGACAGTTGACAGTGAATCAATTTTTCAATAGTTACAGAGGCTTCATGCTTCTATATCAAGCACGGTTTCTTATTTGCCATGCAAGGTAGCCTTATACTATATGCCTGTGCTTTGATATACATATCACAGCATTCAAATACTTGTGAGCAGTGTAGTCAACTGATTGTAATCTTTACTGGTTTATTTGAAAGGACCAGATGTACTGATTGTGTCCCACATGGGCCATTCTTTCGATGGAAGGCATAGAATGTCAAGTACTAGTTGGTGCCAATGTAATCAGCTCAGGGCAATCTTACATGGGTTTATAACTAAAATATGAGGAGGAGGAAGAAAATCAAAGGAAAGGGTATGTGCATGCATTGATTAAAACATAGTGCAATTGTCTCAAGATTCCTTGTTGTGCAGTTTTAATCAACGTGCAGATGTTCTGGTGCTCACTGCAGAGGATCTGTACCCATGCAGAGTCTTGAACAAAGTCTGGAAATAAAACAGAATGGTGGGTCACTAATGCATTGGTGACACTCTGTAAGCAAGATCAGATATAATTTGGAACCCCAAAATCTGGGAGAAATGTTGTAAGCATCCAAAGAATTTACTGAGTGGAAGAGCAGCTGCAATTCATTCATCAATTTGTGTTTAGAAAGTTTGACTTTTGAAGGTTTCTGTAATCTGGCCCAAGATGTTAGGAAGAAGGGGGAGAGGGCAACAATGGGATATATGGAGGAAGAGAAATGAAAAAAAAGAGATAATCACTAAAGAAGAAAAGAAAAGAAAGAAACGGAAAATCTGTTTCGCATCCTGCCTAATATGTTTTCCTTTTCAGGAAAATGCAGCAAAAATATGAGAAGCTAAGAACTAATGGGATAAGAGTTTATAGTCTAAAGCAGCCACTACAACTCCCATCAGTCCCAGCTTGCACAGTTGGGATTTGTAGTCTAAAATATATGGAGGGCACCAGGTTGGGAAAGTCTGTTCTAAAGAAAACGGGAGTGAGAAAGTTTTCCATTGGCTAAAGGAAAATATATATTTCAGCAGTTGCTACATTGCACTTTGCCTTTTTTAGCACCCTGAGACTGTAATCCTATATCTACTTAACTGGAAGTAAGACCCATTTAACTAACTGGGATTCACTTTTTGAGTTGATATTATAGGATTGAGCTGTGAGGCACTTTTATTTGTAAAGAATGAAAGGTTAACCTTTGCAAAGTATCAAGTCACTTTCCAAAGCTTCTCTCAGACATAGAATAATAATCCAAGCTATCAGAACCAAACAATGGTTGTTTTTTAAAAATGACATTCATCAGTTTACTGGTAAGACAAAGGGCATATACTACTCTTTCCTTGGAACCATGCTTGATCACATTAAAATGTGATTATATTCTGTAGTGTAGCACAACTGATATGCTTTCACAAATATTTCTGTGCAGTTTTTAAAAAAATAAATAAATCAGTTTCCTCATGAGCTGAAAGATCTATTAACTAGGTTATGCGGTATGAGTGTATTAGAGTATTGTGATATATTATGGTTCCAAACAAACTCATAATACCAAATGCATCTTTGCATGAATTTGAAAATATCTTTTTTTATAAAAAAAAGAATTGAAAATGTTAACATGTGTAAAAGCATAAGGTGAATGAAATTGCTTAATTTTCTTGAGAGTCAGTATTTCTAGAATGGGCTTACAGTGTAATTGTATTGGAGATTAATTTAAAATCCCCTCTACAAGTTTTACCCTTGATTTTGTGGTGCTGATTTATCTGGTTACGGTCATGGGATTGCACTGAAGAATAATTTTATCCCCATCCTTTTGTTATGGATTTTTGGACTTGGTTCAATTTGTTCTCAACACTGCTTTCCATTCTGCCACTTGTTCATATTAGGGTTTGGGGTTTTTCATTTTCTTCTGAAGGCAAGCCATGTGTACTAGTGATTGTGTACGTCAAAACTACACATTGCTTTTGCTTTGTAGCTGATGAAAAAATACAGCTATTTTAAGCTCCTTGATGTCCTTAATTATCAGTTGCGAAACACATATAGGGGGAAAGAGATCACTCGGACAGCAGTGCATCCCTTTTATTTAATAATGAGATTGAGTAAACTAAAACATTAACCAGAAACTCTGTTTAACTTAAGTTAATGGGTGGGAATTTCTGTGTGCTTTAAAATACTTTAACAAAACAAAAACCCCAAGTCTATCAAATTCTTTAATTAGAAGGAACATCAACACATTTTTTAAACAATCATTTCACACACCTTAGCTCCCATGTACTTGGAGGTAATTTCTTGACGGCTTTTGAGTCTGCATATTTCTTACTTACATTCAAACACTGATCCCCTACCTGAATTCTAAAATGATACAATCCCACATTAAAAAACAAAACAACCTAGACTCTTGGGGAATCTGGATTTCTGAGTTCAGCTCTTTATAAAAAAGCTTCACTCATTTTATTTTTTAGCATAGGATAACCTGATCTGAAGAATTTCTTCCAATATTGAGATACAACACTTTGAAAAACATGGGCCCTCTGGGTGGAATTCAACATCGCATTATTTCAAGTATTCTATCTGCACAAGCATCGTAGCCTGACAGATGGAATGATCCCCCATTCTCCCGTGTGCAACTGGGGATTTCAGCTGGATCCCCCAATCCCCCTGATCTAATTTCAATGTAGAGGCACATGGGAGGAGTAAGAGGGATGTCATGTTATGTAAGTGAAAGCTTTTGCACAGGGATTCCACTGATAGGGGCTGTTTGATGAATCCCACCATGTGAAATTTGAGTGGCCAAAATCAGCTGTATGTAGGATCTGATAACCTTACAGCACCTTAGCAGCACCCAAATCCTGAAGGCAATCAAATTCTAAAGCCAATATATCAGGACACACTGAAGGTAACTCTAGTGTATGCCCATAATAAGAAGGCTTTCCCTCAAACTATTAGCACATCCCTGAACATGGCATGGGTAGAACCATGATTTTGAGGGTGGCATCCAAGCAAACAAGTGCAGCACCAGAGAAATATTAAAATGTGGCAAAGAGACAAGGCAAGAGTAAGCCATTCCAAAATAATTAAGGTCAATTTCATTTGAGCTCTACATTTAGATACAGTTGCTGCAGCTTTCCAGCATTGCACCCAATTCAAATCGGTTTCTGTGCCTACATTATTAAAGACCTGATGCATTCATTTTCTCTCATATATTCTAACTGAAGTAAGAGTAGTTTCGAATCCCAAGTGATGCCATAGTGCTGGTATATAAGGCTGCAGAAAATAATTTCTTACATTGTAAGGAGTTAGGTGGGAAAATAATAAAATGTAAGCTCACAAAGAAAATCAATACAAAGTAAGCAGAAATGATTTTTTTTATATAGTTGCTAATATGAATATTAATACATGAGCTTTACAGCATTACTGGGACTTGCAGAGCATTCTTCTATGAGGAAATGGTGCTTCAACAGTGTCTGAAGGGAATGCTTAAGAACTGGTTTTATGTCGGTGCTACTGTTCTTGGAAAGAAAGAAACCACCCTCGATCATAATAAGAAATGAATTAATGCACTGTGTCATTTTATTGTATTTTCACAATGTATCTGAATTTTAATGTCCCCTCGTATGGCAACAATTAAATCATGTTGATCTTTTCAAAATGAGAACTTCTTTCTTTATAAGCAAAGCGTCTCTTTTATTCGTAAATAAATCTCTATCTGTGTCACTTGTCCCTCACAAGGACTTACGAGTGAGGGAAGGAATAAAAGTTAACATATTTTCAACTCTTTTTCTTCTTTGGTATCCAGAAAATTATTACAATAATCAAAATTGGGATCAAGGTGGAGCTAATGCCATGATTTGAACCCTAGATATAACACAAATGTTTATCATCTGAACCCAAGCATAAACATTGGAATATTCTTAGTAGAACTGGATCCATTCGAACATCATCATCATCATCTTTATTACAGTCACAGACCAGCATGTTAAAATAGAAACACATAGTAATTTAGGAAATAAAACAGATAAAACGGGTAAAAGGAGTGACTCAAAGAAGGGAGGGGTGCGTGAGGGAGACTTAAAATCAGCTAGAGGGTTAAAAGCAAAGAGTTGCAAAAGTAACTATAGAAGGAAGGGTGCAAGAGAGGGAATGGGTCTTGCGTATAAGCCTTCAGTTTAAGTCTGGTGTGAATGACCATCATAGCAGTGCAAAATCTGGCTGAGTATGTTACATCTAGGTTTGCATCTTGAAGTAGCAAGGAGGTATAGAGTTGTTCAGGGAATTTGTGTAGTATTGGCAGGATGAGCCTGACTCTTATATCTGAATAATATTGGCAGTGGAAGAAGACATGGCCAGTAGTTTCTAGTTGCCCTGAGCCACGGGGACATTTTCTCTCCTCGTACGGTACATTTCTAAAACGGCCTTCCTAGATAGCTGGGAGGAGGTCCTGGCATCGGGCCAAAGTGAAGGCCCTTCACTGTTTTGGTATTTCTAGGTTGGTTATATATGGCATTTGGGAACTAAGGTATCTTTTGGTTTCACAGATGAAAAAAATTGGGGATCTGGTTAGGTTTGCTTGCGTTCTATGTCTTCCACATGCTGTTTGATGGGGGGGTTTTGGGCTTTTTCATATCCCATGTCAAGTAAAATTTGTGAGATAAAACCTAGGGTTGTTATTTTGTTTAACACTTCTCATTTTCAAGTTGTTTGGAAGTCGTCCTTTATAGTTAGGAGAACAAGGTCACATGGGAAGAAGGATAGTCTAACCAGTAATTAAGTGTCACACTCTAGCCTCAATTCTTACAAGTCCAGTTTTTAGGTGTAGGGTTGCCTTGGAAACATTTTTGGGCACTTTTGGGCTGATCTTCGGAATTTAGATTGTACCAGTTCCAGTGTTGTGCATTTGGGGGGAGTACCAGTTGAGCAGGGATGCGGGTGGCACTGTGGATTAAACCACAGAGCCTAGGACTTGCCGATCAGAAGGTTGGCGGTTCAAATCCCCGCGATAAGGTGAGCTCCCATTGTTCGGTCCCTGCTCCTGCCAACCTAGCAGTTCGAAAGCACGTCAAAGTGCAAGTAGATAAATAGGTACTGCTCCAGTGGGAAGGTAAACGGCGTTTCCGGGTGCTGCTCTGGTTCGCCAGAAGCGGCTTAGTCATGCTGGCCACATGACCCGGAAGCTGTCTGCGGACAAACGCCAGCTCCCTCAGCCTATAGAGCGAGATGTGCATGAAACCCCAGAGTCAGTCATGACTGGACCTAATGGTCAGGGGTCCCTTTACCTTTACCAGTTGAGCACCATATAGCAGCTGTGCAATGGACTTTGCCTTAAACAATTTGAGGGTTGCAGGTATGAAGTGGCCACCCTTGGTCCTGAGATATTTAAGTATGGCTTTTGCACTTCTCTGGGCATTCCCTGCAACATAGTCCCCGTGGGCTTTTCTGCTTCCCGAGGAATGAAGCGCTATGCCAGGGTATTTGAAGCAGGTGACCTGCTCAATCTTTTGGCCATCCATGTACCATGATCGAGATTTGGGCTTTTTGGCAAATACTGTGATTTTGGTTTTCTGGTAATTAAGTTCTAGTTTGTTCTCCTTGTGGTATGCTGCCAGTGTTTTCATGGCTCATTGGTGTTACCAATGGAACTATTAATCTGTGTTTCTTTTTTCCTTTCCTATTATTGCACAATATGGTTGACCCTCAGATCTCTATCTCAGAATCAGTTTGCCCAGAAACTACATAGGGATGACATTATTTAAAATGATTGTAAGGATTTCTCATTTTGCATTTTTATGTTGTGAACCACTCTGTGGTCTTCCACTGAAGGGTGGCATACAAATTCAATTAAAAAAAAAAAGAGGAATGGCATTGTTGCAGTGTTTACACTTTTCCACTTCTCCCAAACCTAAGAAGATATCTGAGATTTGACTGAAATATAGTTCACAATGGTAACTAAATCTCCAAAAGTAATAGCGGGCGTCTCAAAGTACATTGCTAGGCTGACATCCCTAGGCAAGGTATTCAATCTCTCTAAGGAACAGAATTGATACATTTTATTCATTCTCTCTACAAATAACAGACTCACAAATATTAATGTTTATTTACATTTTGCAAGCATGCATTTATTAACACAACTTTTATTTTTGCTACCTGCCATTACAGAGCCTTGTCTGAATTCAGTGTTGAAATACTGTAATATCCCACAGCAAGTGTGAGTCATTGACATTTAGACTGATAGAGGCTCCTATTAATGAAGCCATTCTTCACTTTACTGGGATGCTTCATACATTATTTCTCAGTAATAAAAAGATTTATTAGCAATTGCTAAAAGTAAATTGCAGCAGGAAAGGTTATGTGGATCAAATATTTGTTCTTGAGCATTCGTTAATTTATTTGTTTATATGTTCAACTGTATACAAAGAACCAAGCCATGGCATAGCACCATTCATTTTACATGAAGGGTTTTATTGCATAACAAGACCTCAAATGCAAGATTTTATGGAAACTGAAAACAAATCATGCTCAAACTATCTAGCTGAGGATTGGCTGGGTAATGGAATACTTGAATTGAGACAATCTGTTGCTAGAAAAGAAGCATTGAAAAAGGAAGACTCTCTCCTAGGTATTTTCTCTCCCTCTTCCCCACTCACTAAGGATCTTTCCGCACTTACCATGTATAGTGGTATAGTTTCTTCCATCCAACCACACCCATTTTAATGGCATGATGCTACACAGTGACATTATTCACCTGTTATACCAGAATAATGTACTCAAAAACCCACTTTTTCTTCTACTGAAAAAAAAACCTGATATTTAGGAAAGATCCAGAATGGTTCTTTTGTGGGACATGTGTTTCATCCAATCTCTGTGTGGAGGGGTTGGGAGTTGGTGGGCACGGTTTGGGAGACATGTTTCACATTCTATCATTCTTACCCCAGTCTCTTCCGAATTCAGCTCAATGTGAATCTGGCCCATTTGGGCTAAGATGAGAATATGTCTCTTAAGTGGTGCTGTGACTGGACTTTTTTTAGTTGTAGAGGTGAGTTATTCACAAAATGTTCTCATTTTGTATTTTTATGTTGTGAACTGCCCTGTGATCTTCGGATGAAGGGTAATATACAAAATTAATTAATTAAATAATTAATTAAATAATTAATTAAAAGCCCTCCATGATCACAATCCAAGATAGAGCTGTGCACACTTGCGGCTTAATCTGACCTTGCATTTAAACACTAGCCTGGGAGCCCTAAGAAGAAAAGAATTCAACAAAGGCCAATATGTGGAACTGCACACAGGCAAGTGGGCAGGGCAACGGTGGAGGGATGGAGTGCAAACTTTTGAAACAAAAAAATAAATGTGGTAGAACCAGGTGATAGAAACAAGTACACAGCCTGCTTTGGGTAGGTCTGGGTCAGAACCCAGCAGAAAAACAGTTTATTTACCTCTGGTATAGAGGTTAAAATGGCTAAGAAGTTTTTAAAAAGTAACTCTCTTTTATTCCTTTATCCATTTCATTCATCCACTGCAATTTCCTGCAGTTTCTCAGTTGTTTATAAATAATGTCAAGTTAGATCTACACTTTTCATTAACCAAAAATATATTTTCAGCACAAATCTTCTCAGCGTTCAAAGCAATGACCTTATAACGTGTCTCTCTGTGGCCATACAGCTCTGGTGAGTTAGTCATGACACTGTGTGTTATGAGACTACCATTCGTTAGTGAAAAAAGGCACCAGCCCAGGACCTGGTTCAAGAAAAGATATTGCTGTACCTCATTGGTGTGATTCCAATTCCATTGTTGTTGTGATTCAACTCCCATTAACTTTAATGAAACAGAATCTCATTCTAAATTTCTGAAGCAAAGGAGTGCCATTGCAAACTTACTTCCCACTTACTTCAGTATCCCTATGAGCTTCAAGTATATAATGAATGTGGTAATTAAACTTTGGGAGCTTCAAGACAGGGGCTTGGTGCTGTAAATGAGATATTGCAAACATGTAAATAGCAACAGGGTTGCCCCCCCCCAAAGTAAACCCATATTAAATGGGACAAAATGTGGGTTGGCGTTTTGATAAAGTGATGGTGCCACGTAGGTGCTGCAGAAAGAAAGAAAAGACTTGCATGCATGAAGACCACCAATTCCAAAATAAGCATCCATTTGGAATCACCCTTGCTCACTTACTGAAAACAGCAGCAATGCAGAGACCAGTGTCATCTTCAGTACATGCTGAGCTGTGAAACCAAACAGGAAAGCTTCCATTAGGAAAACAATGGTTTCTTCACTAGTTTCTGAACAACCTTAGCCAATAAGAAGGTTAGCAGAGAAGCAATGATTAGAGAAATATCAATATAAAGGTAAGCAACTTGAACACAGGCCTGACACCCACTTGATTAAACAATGATGACACCTGGCGCAGGCACACTGAGCCACTGAGAATTAATGGTCTCCATTATCAATAAAACACACTCTCTCCTGTTAGCTTTTCCAGCATTTAAAAGAAAGCAATATAACTTTTAGGTTATAGCATGGCACACACTTTTTCTGTCTTGAAGATGAAGACCTGCACTGTAATAGCAAGGGACAAAAAGACCTGCCATCTCAAATATGTCACAAATTACACTAGGATGATGTCGCTACATGCTTCATTCTCTCAAATGACCGCTGACCCTGTCCATGTTTCCCCCCTGTTGCAAATGTGCATATCTTGTAGCTAAGCAACCTGTCAACAGCACGATGTGAACACTTTTTACAGATATACTTTATTTGGACTCCAGAGAAGATCTGATTGCCTAAGGCTGCAATTCTAACCTCACCTGCCTGGGAGTAAGCCCCACTGAGTTCAATGTGACATTCCATCCAATTTCAATCCTAGTATACACGATTAGGATTGCACTGTAAGAATTCTATCACAGAGGGTTAGTGGAAGCCACAGTGTGGTCATAAAGTGTGCATTATTCCAAGGAACCACTAGGAAGTCAGATATGCTTCATCTCTGGGATATGTCAAATTGCTCCTCCATAAATAATAAAAATAGTATCCTTGCTGAATATATATACCTGTGCTTTATTGAACTTCTTTTGCTTAACCATGGTTACCTGAAGCATCAACAGCTTTATCTGAAGTGAAAATATAGCCATATATTTAGGCATACATGCACTACAGATCTTTCAAAAACACCTTTGACTAATGTAAGTTTAGTAGCTCTGGATTCTATCACACACATTGTCTCTATGGAATTCTCACTCTTACTCTACATTCCAACAGAGTTCAGATCATTACAGACAAGAGTATATTGTGGGATGGATGCATGCAGACCATTTTTTCACAGCACCTACACTCCATTATTGACGGCAAAATACCAGCTTCTCCCCACCACCACCACCATTTGTTTACTCCTGATTTATACTTTCTTGGAAAGAATCCAGAAAGTCTCTTTTAAAAACTGCCAGTAATTCTTTTGTGATATCTGAATGATGCAATCTTAACCCCCATCTAGAAGCATCCTCTGTGCATTGTTTTGTATCTCAGAGAAACACATTCCAAGTCTTCTCCTACTCCTCATGGGTTTGGCAAATATCCTTTGCCTAAGTAAACATGTTTTGGGTGCCCTAGAAATCTTACTGACATTGAAGAGTCTTGTTTCCAGCGTATCGGATTGCCTATCCATTTCACACTTGTGGGCCAGCACACTCAACACAGGTCAGTGTTTCCGATCATGGCTCTGCCTTTATAAAGTATTTAAGTATTCCATTAGAGCCATCGGGGAAAGCTCCACTCTGCTTTTTGAAAGTACTATAACTGGGCACGTGGTGGGGGAGGTAAAAACTTGTACAACTAACCACATTAGTTTAACAAATACACACACAGAGATGAAGTGAATTTGAATGCTGCTTCTAGAGAAAGCCATATACAGAACTTCAAGGGAATTCTTCTATGAAAGGTCTGCATGCACTTTTAATCTGTCTTTTATTCATCACATTTGTATTCCACACTTTACAGGTAGCTGAGGATGGCAAATATGGGGCTATTCTCTTTTATCTTTTGCCAAGATCCATGTGAAGCAGACTTTGCTGAGAAGCCTCCCAAGGTTGCATGCAGTGCAATCTTATGCCTATTTACTCAGAAGTAAGTTCCACTATGTCTAACGGGGCTTAATTCCTAATGCTACCTTGGTATGTCTTCTTGAGATGAAAGGTGGTGTATGCTATTGCTATCATTATTATCATTAAAATTATTAGTAATACATGCGTTTAGGATTCCATCCCTCATGCTGCACCACTGGTTGCGAAGCATTGGTTTGCTTTAGTGTTACATTTGAACCCAGGCTCAGGGTTTGTTTCCCACAAACAAACACAAGCACTAACTTAAGAACAAACATTACTTAGAGCTCATGGTTTATGTGAAGAGAAACAAACCACAAACCCAGATTCGGAGAGAATGCTAAGCAAAACCATGGCTTAGATCCTAGCAGCATGGAAGCAACAGGTGAGCAAAGCGCTCATGATTTTTGCATCATGCCTGAGCATGCTGCAGCTTCACCTTCATGGCTTATATCATTTTAACCATGGTTTAAAGTGAAATGCCAATAAGGCTATTGCTTAAGGTGGTTCAGAATGGATCCTGAAGTTTGAGAGCTACACCAATGAATATGTTTCCCTAATGCTGATGATATACAGTCATACCTTGGGTTACAGACGCTTCAGGTTGTGTTTTTTTGGGTTACAGACCGCTGAAACCCAGAAGTACTGTAACAGGTTACTTCTGGGTTTTGGCAGTCGCGCAGAAGAGTCAAATCATAACCTGTGCGTGTGCAGACACGTCGCTGTGGGTTGCGAACACTGCGGGTTGTGAACATCCATCCCGCACGGATCACGTTCGCAACCTGAGCATCCACTGTACAGTGGTACCTCGGGTTAAGAACTTAATTGGTTCTGGAGGTTTGTTCTTAACCTGAAACTGTTCTTAACTGGAAGCACCACTTTAGCTAATGGGGCCTCCGGCTGCTGCACGATTTCTGTTCTCATCCTGAAGCAAAGTTCTTAACCCAAGGTAATATTTCTGGGTTAGCAGAGTCTGTAACCTGAAGCGTATGTAACCTGAAGCATATGTAACCCAAGGTACCACTGTACTGGAATGGGAGCTATTTCTCTTTCATCTGTTTACCAAGTAAACATCTACATAAAGTTATACTAAATTGTATTTTGTATTAATTGAGGTATGTCAATTAACAAAGCCTCACATTGTAAAAATAAATTATGTGGTAACAATTTATTGTAAAGGTTCTTGCGTTTCCAGTACGAAGAGACATGCTCCTTTGATACTGAGTTCAGTTTTTAAAACAGGGAAGTGGTGGTATGGAAATGGTTTTTTCTTTTTTAATTCAATATAGGAGAATGCTGTGGGAAACGGAAAGGTGAAAAAAAACTTAAGAAACTATAAATTATGCAAATGATGCTAAATAATATAAATACCCAGATATTTCTTCCCCAATAGTGTATCTTTTGAGCAGCACTTGACACTCTAAAAAAACCCAGCCAGAATTAAGGGACTATATAACTTTCATGAGCGCAGATCCAATGTGGATCCAGACCACACACATCCACAGTTATAACCAGCCCAGTAGTCTAGATGCTGAGCCTGTTCAGATATAGAACACATTAAGGACTAGAAAAAAGCATCATTCTTTATGCTGCTGCAGTCCTGACTCTTCCAGTCATCCACTGCCAGCTGCAGGAAGGAGAGCGTGCAAATATTTGAATTTGCTGACAATTTTGCCCTCTCTGCAAAAACAAAACAGAACAGAACAAACACTACCTTAAAGATCTATTCAGCAGGTGTGAGGCTCCCAGCACTCAAATGATGCTACAATTGCTGGCATCAAGCTATGATCTGACACCAGTTACTCTCCAGGCTGAGCAACAGCCACTTTTTGAGCTGCACTGCTGAAATAGGGATGAGGTGGCACCATTTCAGCAAGTAGTGCCAATTTGCCATGTCAGGAGGCAGAGCAGGCTAGCCAACCTCTAATGCAGCAATATGTATATTATTGACACTGCAGCCGTTAAACTGGACCCAGCACAAACCGAGCCAGAGCTGAATCCTTGAACAGATGGTCACTGCCAGAACGTTCGAAGTAGCCACACTTAAGAAGAGTTGTTATTTGTTTACAACCCAACTTTATTCCGTTGTGGAACTGGTGTACATGAAGTTCCCAGGCAGTCTGCCATGTTGACACCAACCAGACCCACACCTGTTTCGCTTCAGCAAGGTTACTGCATCACATGCCTTCAGACCACACCCTGGAATATCCCACTGAGCTTGTGGAAAGAGAGTGTCCTTCTTTTCCAATGAGTTATCATCCACCAATCATCCAGTATACAAAACCACAGGAAAGGTTTTGTGCACAGTCAGAGGCTTCATACTGAATTTTAGAAATTTATGAAGAACTGAGTGGATGTGGTTATGAATCTTGAATATATGCATACTTCTGTATTCATACAGCTTGATTAAGTCAAAGTGGTTGCTGTTTACCATTGTGAACTGTTTTTGGAATAACTACTGTTAGTTACATAATTAAATCTTTTACGCACAGCCATGGTTGCCATATCCCTTACTTTTCCAAGAGAAGAGCTTAACCAAGCATTCTGCTCTATATTTAGATAGTCAGTCAAGCCAAGTCAGACACCTAGCAAATGCTTCTTTCTTCTCTGGGTATGCCAGAATAATTTATGCAGACAGTAAACAGAATATCTTATGAACATACAAAGTGAAAGGGGAACCAAGACACTGTAGCAAAGGGAAATACACCTGAGGGTTCTCTTATCCTTGTACAACATGACAGGGTCCATTGACCTTGGATTAAAGCAGTCATGAGGAACCTCAGCCCCAGGGGCCAGTGGTAATCTCCAGGCACCTCTCTCAGGCCCTCAGGTGGTACCCGCAGGCCATGCCTCTTCCCTTCTCTCAAGGTAACAACCCTCTCTAGTCCTGCTCTGCAGCTTCCTCAAGAGATTTCTTCTGGCTGAAATGTGTCCATGAATTGTGATAATGGCTCTTGCTTGCCTGGACAAAGGGAGATGTGTGCATCATCTGAATATAGTCTACTGTACAGAAATAAGAGTCGCATCCAGTGCACCACCCATTTTTTGTCTCTGGCCCTGGCCAGCTCTGGTGTGTGGCCCCCCAAAAAGGAATGTAACCCACCAACTGGAAATGTTTCCCTCCCCTGACAGAAGGAGCAACTCTGGGCTGGTTTACATGTCTTTTTTTGGTGATTAACTCATACCAGGTTGCCTTCGTTAAACATCAAATCACGTTACTTCCTCAAGTAGTGAGTGAGGGTGCCTAGACTAGCTGTGCCAATTTCTACACACAACTGCTGAAAGTTACCAGATCTGACATATGCAATCTCCACACATGGCAAACATATTTCACATAACCTACCGCAGCATGCAGATTAAATTTAGACTGAGGGAGATGGAAAGAAGTATTTCAAGGCTTTCTTACTTTCTGTCTGTCATTTCTTTCTTTTGATGGGTGTGATCCAGCCAACATTAAGCACTTTCAAGTCCCATTGATTTCGATGGAAGAGTTAAGTACATGCTTCCTTGTGTAGACTGAATAAGCTGTATAAGCTTGTCCTTGGCAAAAACCATCCAAGCAACTCAGCCAACCAGTAAAACGAAGTAACAGTGCGTCTTTGTCCTCAGTGTTGAAGCAAACGTCCAAAATAACGTACCACTTTCCCCAACATTTTTCTAGGGTGTGTGAGGAAGGTGATTCCCTCTCCCCACCCTTAAACAAAACATTTACACAGAACATTTCTGCAGTTACCTTCAAGAGGAATTTTCTATGACTATTTCAGACCCACTGTGGTAGGAAAAAAGGAGACCAGAAACACTTTCCTTGACATTTTTGGCTGTGATCATCTTGGTTTGGCCAGGCATTTGCAGCTGGTTTTATATGACACACACACACACACGGCCACACAGCAAAGCCAATTAATCAAAAGTTTCTGTTCTCACAATGTGTCTCTCTGTTTCTTCTCCGGGATATCTTAGTAAAGTAAGGCAAGGTGTGAAGCCTGGGAGGCTCTTTACTCCTTTCTTGTC
Source organism: Podarcis liolepis (assembly GCF_965112155.1). Taxonomy (NCBI): domain Eukaryota; kingdom Metazoa; phylum Chordata; class Lepidosauria; order Squamata; family Lacertidae; genus Podarcis; species Podarcis liolepis. The sequence goes on from NC_139565.1 coordinate 33,639,237, forward strand.
TTGAGTATCTAAACATGGTTGAGAAGGAGAGAGAGAGAGAGGGAGGGAGAAATCCTGTAACTTAAAGGAAAACTGCCTCAAATGAAGGGCAGTATAGAAAAGTAAGTAAGTAAGTACAGGACATGTTGCAGAGGAGGGAACCTTAACATTTACACAGGAAAACACTTCTCTATGTGTCTACAATTCTTTATTTGCTCATGAATTACACTTATGACATATTGGCAGCTTAGTTCTTTCCAGGCCTTTAGCACTTGCACAAGACACTGTTTGTTCTGCAACAGCTAAAGAAGAATCCTGCACCAAGTAAATAGGACAAAGTGCCCTATTTCCCACACATATCTCTTATAATATATTTGCTCGTGCCATTGTCAAATCTTAGAATACCTTTGGAAGATTTTCTTGCATTCCAACATGGAAGAAAATCTATTGGGCCATTCCCTCGTTTTTCTAAGGCTTTTAAGATGGTGTCCACTGCAGCTTTATATAGCTGGACAGTGACTCACCATCATTATAAGCTTAATGTGTGTCATATATTTGCTTCATTGCTGTCTTCCGAACCAACATGGTCTAGCACAGGTTATGACAGCTATATTTTCAAAGACTCATTCTGAGGTAAGAGTGTGGTGGGTTGGGGGGGCAACCATTTCTCCACAACTCCAGAACTGAGGCCTACTAAGAACTGAAGCAATGACTATGGCAAAAATGAGGCAGGAATGTATATATAGGTTCACAGCCAAGGCTGCAATCCTGTGCAGACTTTAATGGCAGTAAGCACCACTGAATTCAATGGCATTTATTCTAAGGAAACATATTGTGTTGTCAGTCATGTTACAGGTGTGTCACCAGGTATTAAAATTATCACTATATTACCACAAGATTTACAGGAAAGTAATGCACTTAGCACTGGGTCTTAATCCTGACTGGACCTGGAAAAATAAGGAACTCCTCCCACTCCAAAACTGTATTTCTCCTGCTAAGTTGACATCTGAAGCAACATCAGCGATAGAGTAGCCTTCCTCCACCACACTCTTCGTGTTATTAATCTTTGACTGCGTCTCAGCTCATTGTAACATTATCCACTGGTTGTGAATTATTGATTTGATTAAAAGGCTATTTAATAAGTTTACTTGGCAGAGAAACTGTTTTGCAGTGCCCTCAGGCAAAGGCTATTAATGCCTGACTCTCCTCTCCACAATCAGATAATTTATACATAACCTTTTAATATTCAGACATAAAGGTTACTGCTTCAGTAAAGCAGCCCCATCTTCTTCGTTTCCATATTTGCATCAGAACTGTGTAGATCCATTCCGAATCAAGTTTTATGCATTAATCATTTTACAGTCCTATGCTGGACAATACAAAATTCATCATGTCGGTATAAAACCCCATAGGTTTTGAACTTGCCATTTTCCTTTATAGCTGTATAAATTATGATTCCAGTCACACAATTCGTTTTGACTTTGCTGTTGTTGTAACACATGTATTTCCACTTTTTGAAAATGATGTGCTTTTGTTCTACATTATCTGTGGGAAACAGTAGTAGCTGAGGAACAAAAATAATAATATCCGGGTCTACTTCCATTGGCAGGTCAATGTCAATGTCACAAAAGTAAATTGGAAAGTGGGGGCCCCATGTCCCCTCCTAAATCCAACTGGAGGAGTGCCTCTCCTCAAAATGAAAACAACATGTCCCTTCCATTATGGCTCCAAACTGCAAGCCACACCCATTAACAATATTGTTTTGAAACTTTGGACCCTGGGAGGCTTCAGCTGTGGCTGTTCCAAATTCAGTGACTATAGCCCATTTCGCTGGACTCTGTGAGAATCAACTCATTTTCATAATAACCAGTGGAAGGATTTCCCTGAATTCTAAATGGGAGATAAATGCCTCTCGACAAGTAGGTGTTATGAGTAAACAGTTACCCTTCTTCCATTCAGCGGCCAACCCTCGCCCTTTCCAAAACCAATCTTAACAGATCCAACGCAATAAAGCCTCCTGTGGCTGACATCTAGTGGTGGCATGCTCAAATTACAGTCTGTGGAAGTTAAAAATGATGTGTTCAAAATCACATTTCTTGAAGGAAATTAAAACCTACGTGTGGCAGATCAGCTCACGGAAATAACAGTCTTTTCACTGTGCCTCCATAATAGGCATGGCTTTTCAACAGAACTAGGATTTCTCAGTTCACCCGGACTTGTTCCAGGGCCTTTGCAGCAGCTGAATCCATTACTTCAAGTGTGCACTATATTATAAAGTTGTTTTCCTTCATTTGCCATACATTACCCAAAGTCCCTACTCAGGATTTGTGTAGGGTTTGTTCCTTAGCTTTTTCTTCTCCCATAGATGTCCCACAAGGCAGTGGGTACAGGTTTTTCCTCAGGGTTTACTCTCAAAGCAAGGCAGCAGATGTTTAGGATCAGTGTTTACATCTTCACCTCAGTGGGCTACCTGCCCAGGTTGATAATTGTAGCCAAGGGGCCCCTCCAGATGTGCACTCATTTTACACTTTATTATTATTATTATTACTTATTATTTTTACTGAATGTGCAAATTATTGGGAATTGATTTGTACTCATGATGCTCTCGGGGCGATCATACACAATCCCACTTTTTACAGCATTTGCGCTTACTAAAATTTCAGAACATTCTTATGGCTTCATTTCCAGTCACTGAATGTCCTGCTGAAATCACATAGCTTTTCAGACCACACATGTTCTGGGTGGTGGTGCCGCCTTGCGTTTACTGTGCTAACCCTTCCAGAGAGCCATGATATGGTAGCAATTCGAGGATGGGGCAGGGTTGTTGTTGCTGTTTTACTATGGAATGTAATTTGCAGCGCCGGATTTTGGGTGGTGCAGGTGGTTTCCCCGCACAGGGCGCTGAGCCGATGGAGCACAAACGAAGAAGATGAAGATGAAGATGAAGATGAAGAAGAAGAAGAAGAAGAAGAAGAAGAAGCCTATTTTTATATGGGTACCTGCTGAGAATGCCTGTTAATCAGCAACTGTACTAAAAGGAATTATTGTTAAAATAAGAAATATTCAGGGGAGGGGGATTTTGTCTTCGCTCAGGGCACCATATTGCCAAAGTCTGCCTTTGCTTTTTAGTGTTTGTATATTGTAAACGGCTCGTGATCTTCAGATGAAGAGTGGTATAGAAATTTAAGAAATAAATAAAGAGGAAGGCAGAATAAATCCACCCGAATGCATTAGTATTATGCCAAGAACATATTGCAGAATGCATCCACAATGCAACACCAATCTGGGAGGTGGGGAATAGGGACAAGAGTCCTAGTACCAATAGCCAGGACAGAAGAATTAGTTTCATGCTAGGATATGGAAGTGACAGCAACCTTTTTCTGGTGGTCCCTCAATGCCTGTTCCTTCAGCCTACAGAAAGAAAGGCTGTTTCAGGGCCCTGTGGCAGGTTGGGGTGGTCCTCCTGGCACTGTTTCCCGATAGCTATTGTTCAGCTGCTGGCGCAAATTTGCTTTGTCTGAGGCATCACTCCTACAACACAAGGATTTAAACCCTAATAACCTCCAGATGGTTCTGCACTGTTTCTTGGCTTTCACTCCTTTTCTTGGACGCAGAGGGACTGCATTTGGAAGAGACTCTGGCGCCGTGAATCAAAAAGCTATCCTGAGCCATCAAGTTATTATTATTATTATTTTAAAAAAGCTTCCTTATTAATTTTGGCTTTTTTCCATCATTGCAACACAATTAACTTTCTGTAAAATAAAAAATAAAATGTGTATTTAGAAATGATAAAGTTTTCCCATGCTTTGTGCTGTTAGTGAAAAGCAATGTCACAGTCTAAGTAAGTTAAACTATATTAGTTTATATTATACAGACTTTGGTGGGATTTGAGCTTAAGGGGCAAAAATACACACACAAATGCCTGTACTAAACCTTGTTTCTTCCCTCTCTCTCTCTGGTTTTTTGTGGGGGGTTTTTTAATTAAAAGCAGTCTTGGAAATTAAAAGCTGTGCATTTGGGTGCAGGAGTGGGGAAGTGACCTTGAAAGGCGAGGACTCTAGCACAATGGCAGGACACATGCTTTGCATGTAGAAGGTCCCAGATTCCATTCATAGCATCTCCAGGAAAGGCTATGTCTGAAACCCTGGAGAGACTACGCTACTTTGAGCTAGATTGCTCAAAGGTCTTATTCAGTAGAAGGCAGCTTCCTATGTTCCTTTCTGTGCTGGTTGTTTTTCAGTTACAATCATGCCTGCCCCAAGCTCCTTTTCTAAATTGCAGCGTGGAAGATGCATTAATCATACATCTGGAAGTGCAAGGGGAGCTGTGGTGGGCAGGCAGTTTTAAATGACAATACGGCTGGTGGGGAAAGGATTAAGCAGGCTCCCCACACTGCTCTTCCACTGTGCAACATTGCAGCCCCTCAAGACTGCTTTTCAGGAAGGGAAAAAAATACAAAGAGTTGAAGCTTATGTGCATTTGTATATAATGTGCAGCTGACCTCTACATTTCATCAGGTATGCTTCAGGCTATTTATTTAATCTTTCCATCATGAGTAAAAAAAACCTGTCCTAATTCTAGGACTATTATTTTCACATATGAAGCTATATTTTGCTGAGTCAGACCACCCCTACTATCTCAACTCCTCTGAATGGAGACTGAACCTGTGACTTGAAGGATGCTGCAAAACTTTGGGAAGGCTGTATTTGGGTGAGTGGGCACAGCTCAGTGGTACAGCATACAGTGGTACCTCGGGTTACATACGCTTCAGGCTACATATGCTTCAGGTTACAGACTCCTCTAACCCAGATATAGTGCTTCAGGTTAAGAACTTTGCTTCAGGATAAGGACAGAAATCGTGCTCTGGCGGCGCGGCGGCAGCAGGAGGCCCCATTAGCTAAAGTGGTGCTTCAGGTTAAGAACAGTTTCAGATTAAGAACGGACCTCCGGAACGAATTAAGTACTTAACCCGAGGTACCCCTGTATGCAACTTTACATGCAGAAGGTTCCAAGTCAGGGGCATAGGAAGGAGTGGGGGGGGGGAACCCACCCCAGGTGCCCTCACTGAGGGGGGTGACATTTGGCGTGCCGCCCACCTGCCACTCCCAAGCCTACCCCGAGCTGCAGCCAGTGGTATTACACCCTCCCCCCTTCATTTTGACAGCTTGGGGGAGCCTTGGGAATCACTGGCAGGCAGCGTGCCGAATGTCCACCATGTGTGGCTCACTCCGCCCCCGGCTGCAGGGCACGCGCACCGCTCCTGGCACCCAAGCGGCTATCCCGCAGCTGGGAGGGCACCCTCTGCGCCACTCCCCCCTCGGGAGCGCACCCACCCTGCGCAGTGCAGGCATATGCTCTGCCGCTGTCCCGGGTTTATTTCATCTGAGGATCACAAGGTGGTTTACCGTTTACAGGTTCCAATCCCCGGCATCTCCAGGTTGGGCTGGAAAAGACTCCCTGCAGAAAAACCTGGAAAGCCTCTGCCACAAAGTGTGCACAAAACTGAGCAAAATGGACCAGCCCCTGACTCCCTATGGTCCTGTGAGCTGTTACCTTTCTGTTTCTCTGCAAAGAGATGTGCATGTTTTGTGGGTGGGTGTATGGAAAAGAGAAGGAAAGCGAGAAGCAAGGTAGAGTTGGAAGGAGAGGTGTTCAGTATATGCTGCAGGGAAACAGCAGTTTCCTAAGTCTTTCAGACATCTCATGCTTACATTTTTAAAAGCGAAGGAATGTTCTTCTTGCATATATACAAACATATGCATTTGTCCACTTCCTTTAAAAGCTAAGGCATGCAGAGAACCCAGGTGCTATTCAGCAAATCCTGGTGTTCTTGGCATTTATTCATTTCAAGCTCTGTATTTATGTGTATAAAACCTTTCCTATAAACAAAGAGGTGGTGTTGGATTGCGCCCATAACTTAAAACATAATGTAGGAAAGCAAAAGTAGGTGTCCATTAACGGAGAGAGTTTGGACCATTCAGCTCTGTAAATGTGTGTGGTGGGAAGCTGAGAGCATGCTGCAGATATCAACACAGGTTCTCCCAAGTCAGCTTTTGTTTCCAATACACTGCCACAGCACAAGGACCCTGATCTTGCCAGGTTTGTTCTAATCATTTCTGAGTTGGGTTGCATCTTCTGCCTAAAGCAGATCCATGCAACTTTGGACCCTGCAGCTGCTGAAGTATATTTTGAAAGCATATTGTAGGGCAACTATAGCCCTGTTCAGACGTTCTCTGGGCTTTTGTTGTGTGGGATTGTGCTTACTCACAATCTTCTTCCTGCCTTGTATACTTGTTTGGCATCTCTGACAGATCCAGTGTGTATACGAACTGCACACCCAAACATACCTGTTCATTTGATTGTGGGCCCTGCCCATTCAAGGGTCCTCAATCACATAAACAGAGCCTATCGCTCATACAGTTTGAATGGCTTTAGGCTCTTTTAGACATGGCACCAAGCACTCATAGGTCCAGGAGGTACACAATCTGGTTCAGTCCAGTTCTGCCCTGTACAAGCATTCAGGGAACATGTGAGCAGTGCTTATATTTTTCAAGATTATCTTTAAATTAAATGAACAAAAGACCCTGTTGGGTGTTAAATCAGTGGGCAATGAACTATTGCAGCATAAATGAACAGAAAAAACAGAAGATGGAATAGAACCTTTGGCAATGTGTAGCAATGTTAATGGAATTAAGTTAGAGAGTTAGTAAAGCAGACAGGAGAAGTCAGTGGAACAAGAGGGAAATGCAGATTAAGGAAAGAACAACCCAAAAGTGACAGCATAGAAACAAAGAAAAAGAGAGAGAAGTGACATAGAGTGGTGGTTCCCAACTGTTTTGGTATGGAAACTCACAAGTCCAATTTTACTGGGTAGGTTGACCCTTCGTTTTATTGTCACATGAATTTTGGACCTTTGGTCTTTGGCAGCCATTGGCTGTGTGCATTTTAACTGCAAGTTTGCCTAATTTATAACCACCTCAACAAAAATTTACTTAATGCTTCTATTAATGTGGAATTTGTTGAAATATTTATAGTTATTCAGTTTTGCTTATGGGAACGTAAAAACACCAACCATCTAATTGCAGGATATTGCTCCGTAAGCTGTACAAATTTTATTCTAAAACGTTACTCAAGCAGCGTTAGATATAATGAACTAGTAAGCTTTTTAATCCTATTTACAATAGAGTCCATTTTGGCAAGCATCAGTGGGACAGCTGAGCTTGCATTTTGCCAATGAGTTGGTCAGTGCAGAGTGTGATGGTTGTCAGATATACTCTCAAATCATTATTGTTACATCGGCTAATGCTTTTAATTGTTATTTCGCCTAAGCAACCTTCAGATCACCCTTGGCTCAACTACAAGCTGTTCCCTGCAGCAGATCTGGTGACAAGCACCTGCACTTATGCACACCTTGCATGAGCAGCCTGTGGCAAACTGTCAACAGCTCTGCCACCAGCAAGCAGCTCCCATGTGTTAAAATGTAAGCCTTGGGCTTTGCTGATGTTCAGTTACATCATGTCAACACATGATGTCAACACATCATTATAATAGGCCAGCCAAACAAAAAGCTGTAAGGGGTATTCATTAAATGCAATAATTATTTGGGGTTTACTTACCAAGTCCACGACCCACTTGCCCAGTGGGCTGCAATCCACAGGCTGGGCATGGCTGGCTTAGAGGAGGTTTAGCCAGACTTTAGGGATAAGGAACATACAGGGCGTCAGATATCTGACAGGGATACTGAAACTTAATATCGTGAACCCTCTTGGTGGTAAAATAGCCTGATAAGGAGCTGGCATGCCTGCCACCACATTTGAAGCACACTCCCAGTGGCGGAGGAAGAGGAGTGCGGGGGGAGTGCACAGCCCCTGGCAGCTCAATCTCGGTGGGGTACCATTGTGGCTGCACACACCCCCGCCCGCTCTGGGTGCCATGCCCCTGCAGGTGGTGTGCCACGCTTGCAGGATGCACACCACCACCCCAGTGCCAGAGCATGAAGCTCTGCCACTGTACCCTCCTTCTCCAACCCCAGGTAAATGGGCCACTGAATGGAAAGGGGATCAGGCAATGGTGAAGGTGAGCCCTTCGAGGGCCAGTGGGTGCCTGGTGCACAATTGCTTGGAGAACGCAGAAACCACTGGTCTTTTGGATGTGGTTGCTTGGATTGTGCACAAAGAATTTAGCGTGAAAATGTTCATGCATTCCTACTACCTTCTTTGAAACGAGATGTAAAAGAGACAAGGGGAGGGGCAAGCAAGAGTGCAAGGACTGAAAAGGTTGTTCTTGATCCAGCAAACCTTGATTCAGTGGAATGAGATCCTTACCCAGAGCCAGGAGTCAGCAAACTTTTTCAGCAGGGGGCCGGTCCCTCAGACCTTGTGGGGGGCCAGACTATATTTTGAAGGGGGGAAATGAACGGATTCCTATGCCCCACAAATAACCCAGAGATGCAATTTAAATAAAAGGGCACATTCTACTCATGTAAAAACACACTGATTCCCGGACCGTCCGCGGGCCAGATTTAGAAGACGATTGGGCCAGATCCAGCCCCCAGGCCTTAGTTTGCCTACCCATGCCCCAGACCATTGACTTGGAGAATGGGACAATGGGCTTATTGTGTAAAGCAGAGGCGGTTAACTTGTGGCCCTCTAGATGCCATTGTATCCCAACACCCATCAGCATGGCCAATAGTCAGGGAAGATTGGAGTTGTAGTCTAGCTCCAATCTGGGGGGGGGGGGGAAGGTTAGCCACCATGGTGGTGCAAGGGCCAGACAGTGCATATGTTCACTAAGACTGGCAAACTGTTTCAAAGACCAACCTTCACAAAGAAATCAACTAAGAAGGAAGGCAGGCATGACTCAGAAATACATGCACTTACTTAGCACAATGCCAAATGATTTTATTTTTTATTTTGTAATGATAGAGCACCTCTGCTTTGCAAAGTATATCCCCACTTTCAAATCCTTTGAAGAGTCTTTGTATTATTAGTTGGCTGAGCTGAGGTTCAGCAATTCTTCAGTTCCCTCTCCCCCACTTACCTTGATTTGTCAGCGAGTCTCAGGAATAACAGCAGTAATCCTTGTGCTGGTACCAACAAGATCAAAATGTCTGATCAAAATGTCTGTTGCAGTACAAATGGTGAAAAGCAGTGATAAAACCTACACTAGTGTATTTTTGTACAAAAGGACATATATATACTGTTTATTGAGAATAATCTCAGTTTACACAAGATTTATTATTTATATTTATATATATATATGGTATATTATAAAACAGATTTCATAAATTACCTGCATCTAATTGACTATGGTCAAATCAATTTCCCATTAAAAGTCAATCAAAAAAATTGACCCTGGTTAATCAGCTAAAAAGTTATTATTAGAAATGTAGAAAAAAAGTTATGAAAGTGTTTGCATCACTCAGTATTTGTTGCTCTTGGTTATTTGACTTGACTCATCAGTAGAACTTGACATTACATAGACTTAATTTTGAAGACATGCAATAAACAGAACATATCACAGTAGAGCAAAACAAGATTTCTTTGGTGAGCCAGAAGCCGATATATAAAAAAATTAACAAGGTTTCTAAAGTTCTTTCACAAAAAACCCCAAAACATTCACATTACACACCATACAAAATAGAATACAAATAGTGAAAAAAGTATTATGGGTATAGAAAAGGAAAGAAATGTACACTTCAAAACAGTGGTAGCTTTTTTATGAGAGACCATGATTCTTCTCAAGGTGATTTTACATTTCACAAAACTGGTCCCAGTCTGGGAACCCCTGGGCCTTTGTAAGAGTGAAGCTACTGAATGTGCAACAAAATGAAGCTATATATTGTTTATGCTCATTGTATACCTTTGGTGAGCAAGCTTACCTGCCAACTACCTCAGTCTTAACATGGAAGGTTAGCACACCTATTTCCTACAGCATGGTTCAGTTTTGCTTCTGATCATCACACAACAGGGCACCTGAAATGGGATATCACCACTCCTCTCCAACTCTGGTTTTTTGGCCAGACAGATATTGTGCATTATTGTCTTGAAGCTCATTTAATAAATGGCCCAGTTTCTTTTAGATTCCTCCATATTTTGTTTGCAGATTGTTGTACAGAGGAAATAAACTGTGTTAATCTATCATAGATTCACACATTATTTAATCAGTCTATGGTCACCACAAGTTCTCAGGGTGCATTAATTCAGCTGAAAGAGGTTTCAGGCAGTGGGAAACTGTAAACTACCTAGGGGAACATGCCAAAATCAGAGTTACTATTTGTTTTCTTACATTTTATCCTGCCTCTCTTCCATCATGGCACCTAGGGGCCCAGGAAGTCTTCCCATGCCTATTGAAGGGGTCCAGAGTTGCTTAGTGTCAGCAAAATGTGCCTTCAGACCATAACCTCGGACTTGAGAGGAAGCCCTTTACAAGTAAATAATCCACACCACTTGAGGCTGCATCTATATGAAATTCTAGCCGCACAACATTTATGTGTGAAGACACATTGCTGCACAAATCCAGGGCCAGTTTCTTGACTTGTGAGAGTACACATGAGCTCTGTTCACAACTATAGCTACATCACATACTAAACGTACACAACAGAATTGGATTATGAAGAGGTCAGTCTATCAGCTAGCCCTTACTGATTGATTAATGTTACCTTCTACTTACAAACTTCACATGTACTGATACAACTAGAATATTTTTCTTCTTTAATACGTTTTTGGAATTCAAAGAACAGAACATTTCAGATCTTTTCTTCTCTCCTCAACAAAGCTAAAAACAGAATATTGCAACTGGGGCGGGGGTTCTTTTGGGCCAGATAGGACCATACTTGTTCAAAGATCCACCATTTGTGCCTGACGCAGAGAGTGTACATTACATCCCTCTGCGCACTCCTGGAATGCCTATACTGCTTCTCTGATATCACCAGGCATCCATGCAGAGCAGACCCATTTTTGTGTGGTCAATTTTATCCCAGATAAAATCCAGAAATTGTCCTGTGTTAGACTTGATGCACAAGGCCAGATTAGAATGTCACACACTTGTGTGGGTAGTGGCAGCTTTGTAGGCGAGGAAGGCATACCAGAAATGTGGAGAGGGAAGACACACTCTTGCTCCCCAGGCATGGCATAGATCTGGAGATAAGATACTTCTAGCCCTTGAAAGTACCGACCCAGCCTAGCCCTTGAAAGTACCACTTTCTGCAATTAGTGTACCCCACCTGGCCATGGAAGATGAATCGAGAAGAGCTAAGGAGACATATCCCCTCCTTATACTAGGCCTGTTAGGCAGAAAAATCTACAATAGTTCTAGGAACACAGAGATTATTCACAAGTCAAGGTATTGATTGCTTACAAGTCACACAGCTCTCACTCATGATCCCATTTATTATATAGATATAGATATATTCTCTCAAGTCAAGTCAAAAACATTTGAAGCCAACTCTAGTTCTATCAAATGCATCAGGATGAGCTTGGAGGCTGAAAACAAGCTACCAAGCTATTTCAAGATAAAAAGAACATCCAATAAATTATATCAGTATGGCTTACTTCATTTATTTAGGTACGCTTCACAGCTGCAGCATTCATACACAAACATTCATTACTTTATAAAAGGATTAAAAATGGTTATATATATTTATATATACAAAATTATTTACTTTTTCGTTTGTTCGGGTTTTTTGTACAACAAAAGTTGTAGGTCTATCGTATCTCCATCTTAAAATGCAGAGAGCTGTAATGTAGACCCACGGTTAGTGTTGTAAAAGTCATCGTTAAAAAAAAAAGTGGCCCTGGTTGAGATTTATTGTATTAGCACTTATTATTGTTATTATTGTTATTGTTATTCCTACAGGCCCTCCTTGTCATCTTTTAAAAAAAAGTCCTCCAGGCAAGTCCCTTTTCAATCAGTGCCAATGCTGAAAAGGACGGAAGTCAAGTTCCACATTGCAGTCTTGTTCAGGGTTGTTCCTGCTTGCTGTGCTCCTTATGTGTAAGGTTTCAACACACAGTTCTCTATGGACCTCTGCTGGGAAAGAACAGCGTTCCTCTGCTACTTTGCTCATCTTCAGCCATTGCAACAGCCGTTTTCTCCCATGGTTACAAAAAGAAAAGAGAGAGCAGACTGCAATTTAAAATTATTTTCAGCCTGATGAAGTACCTCAAGACAAACAAACAAACAAAAAATGATTAAAGACCTCTGAGGCCAAATAGCCATAAATAAACTTGAACTTAGTGTGACATTTCATTGTATATACAGGGTTGCTGTTCTTTTAACGTAACACACATTAAAACACCATTAAATCATCTTATTTACATTATCATTGGTGCTAAAATGGAAGAGTTTTAATTATTATAGGACGCTGGGACAGGGACTCTAATGTTCCCTCATCAATGACATATGAACATTAACATGCTATAGATGGCTGGCAATGTCTCCCTTTTCGATTTTGCATTTGTAGCAATCACAGATGTGTGCTGAGAGTTCTGAGGTCCTTAAGTTTTCAAAAAAAATAAAAATGCTTGGTAATACTCCTATAATTGATTTTTAAAAAGGCACAGTTAAGTTAGGACTTTGGCTGGCATGGAAAACATCCCGCTTTTGCCAGAGTGTGTTCAGCGCCTTGAATCCTGCCATGTCCTGATCCAACGATGAAAATGTTTTGATGAATTTAATGAGTTTCCCTTTCCTGGTGAAGAATGTTTATAATAATATTTCTTAGAGTAAGTCCTTTGGAATGAGGATGCTGGAAACAAAAGAGAAAGAAAAGAAGGAAAATGTTGTAAGCATGCCAGCAAAACTAGAAGCATGATGAAGAGATGCACTGTGTTAGACACAGAACTCAGGTTCGGACATTTCCTGACCAGCATAGAGTCTTTGTGTGGTGGAGGAGAGGGCATGGAGGTAACATGGGTGTTCACACATTACATTCAACGAGGGTGCAGTCTGTGAAACTGGGAGCACAAATAGTTGAGCTACACACTCATACAGTAATGTATGTGTGTTGTTCAGCCAGTGTACAGTCTGTGTACCTGCCTACATAACAGCAGAGCTGTTCATATGAACAAGTGTACACTCTTTCACACAAATGTTTGTACAAGTGCAAAGACGGCTTGTACTGTATTCAGGGTAACCTGTGAACCATCCTAGAGTCACATGCAATTCGGGCTCTCTGTTTGGAAATCCCAATTGTGCAGATGTCCAATTTGCACAATTCTCCCACATCATAAAAATAAGACGATGGAATCAAATGAGCATCAGAATGGTCATACACCTGTATGGAACACCTGCATTAAATAACACTATCTACAGGGTAGAGTGGAGAGGTGTGTTGGGGCAGGGAATGGTCTCTCCTCCTCCATGCAAAGACATTTGACAGACTGGTGAGGGTCTAGCCTGAACCTTGCCAATCACAAATCCCTTTGCATAGGCAACTCACGATTCATGCAGGTAATTTTAGGCAAATCCCATCGTCCATTCCCTTGGCACCGGATGATTGGAACGTGGCGCTGGATAAAACCATCTTTGCAGTGGTATCTGATCAAGGAGTTTATTTCATAACGAGGCTTCATCTTCCCAAAAGTCTTTGCATTTTCTACAACTGGGGGCTGGCCACAGGCAACTAAAAGTACAAATTCAGACTTATTGTCAGTTTTCTTCCACACCATAATCTTGGACAAAGCTCCCTTCTCTCTCCAAAAAGCCCACTATTCAGACTGGGTTCTCATTCATTTTTAGAGAGTTTGATTAAAGGGGTGGGGACCCCTAGCCTTCATTTTTAAAAACTAAATTAGTCAATTGGAAGTATAACTTAATTTGATTACAACAATTTTCAACCTTTCCTAAATAGTCACTAGAAGTTTATAACATTGGAGGAAGGCTAGGAGGGCTCGTGTGAAATCTCACGGGAACATCGACGGCCGTTTGAGATGTTGTGAGAGCATCCGAGAACCAGCATGCTGAGATGACCTTGCCCCACAATCAAGGCACAGAGGTTAAAAGCTCTTTTCATGCCAGGTCTGCCTGGGTTACCCACCACGAAAGAGCTTTTAAGCTCTTTGTCTGATTTGGGGGGCAAGGCATGCCAGCTCCAGAAAACTAGGATTGCTCATGGGGGGGCAGTTCCAAGGGGGTACTTTGCATATAGGCATTTTTGCTCATATGAGGGACCCTTGGGACCAAACCCTCATGAGAATGAACTCTGCTCATTGAAGGATCTCACAAGTGGAACAACACAATCCTAAGCACATCTACTCAGAAATAAAGCCTATTGAATTCAGTGCTGAATTAAAATAAGTGGAGTTAGGATGGCAGTCATATGTCATTGCATTTTTCTCTTACACAGCTGAAACATGAAATTACAAGAAAGCTAAAGTTGGGATGAAGAATTCTTCTTAGAATGCATTCATTTGTTTCAGCACATTTTTAGTAATGGCATGGAGCCAGTTTCAATAACACAGCCAGCACTGATTTCTGCAGCACTAACATAGCTTGGCGTGCAATGAAATATGCTAGTATTCAGACATTATGACTTGCACACGTAAGTTCACAAGCCTGCACTTCTTGTGTATTTCATGTGGCAATTTGTGACCCTGGTCTGAAAATCTTTACCTGTTCCTTTCTTGCAAGTGTAGGTGAGATGATAATTGCATGGTACATCGTTCCACTGGCCATTCTCGTGCCAAATTATAACAACACAATCTTCTCCAGAAGAAAAGAAACTGTCTGGTTGGTTTGGTCTCCAGTTTTCATATTGCTGAAGAAGATAAAGGAAAAATACCAGAAGCATGGTTTAAGAGAAACTGAATTCAAGCAGGGCTTGCTAAGTTAAGGACCAATGAAGTGTAAATATTTCCTTCCTCCTCGTACTCCCAAGGAAAACCTGTCCTCTGAAGCTGCTATCTGCACTGGGAAGAAAATTTCCCAATAAGTCAATAAAGTGTTCCCTCCCAATGCAAATAGCAGCTTCAGAGGGGGGATTTTCATCAGGATCACAGTAAATGGGGAAGGGTTCTCCACCCATTGCTATTCCACTAATTATCCTTCCCCGAGTACCATAGCTCTTATTTTAAATTTTTTTGAAATGTATACATTAAATACTGTAAGGTAAAGGTAAAGGACCCCTCGATGGTTAAGTCCAGCCAAGGGGACTATGGGGTTGTGGCACTCATCTCGCTTTCAGTCCAAGGGAGACGGTGTTTGTCCACAGACAGCTTTCTGGGTCATGTGGTCAGCATAACTAAACTGCTTCTGGCACAACGGGACACCGTGACGGAAAACAGAGCGCACGGAAACACCGTTTGCCTTCCTGTCGCAGTGGTCCCTATTTATCTACTTGTACTGGTGTGCTTTCGAACTGCTAGGTTGGCAGGGGTTGGGACAGAGCAATGAGAGCTCATCCCGTCACGAGGGTTTGAGCCACTGACCTTCTGATTGGCAAGCCCAAGAGGCTCAGTGGTTTAGACTACAGCACCAAGCAAGGACACAGGAGCAGGAGCACCCAGCTGGTCTCCTGGCACTGATGATGCTGTGGCTGATTGAGAGGGTGAAAAGCAAGGCTAGGGAAAAGTCAGTGCTATAAGGCAGGTTGATCTGGCACTCCTTCTGCTGTGTTCACACAGTGCCAACCTCCCTCTCCCAGCAACAAACAGCAGGGGCAGAAGGCCAAGTGCCACTGCCATCCCCGTTGGCCACTCCCAATTGCAAAGATTCATTTAACATCACATTTAGGCCAGCCACTCCTCAGGGCAAATATGCATTTAGCATCACATTTGGGTAGGTCCTTAGTTTAGGAATCAGAAAGTTTTCAAATATATTGGAGGATTGTTTGTTTGACCTATTTTCTAATTTTTAAAGGTATGTTGCCATCACATCTTCTATCCCTCCCTGAAAATAGTGAAATACTTGTATTAATAACTGAGAAAGCTGAAATTTTAGTCAAGAGTCTAACATGGAAGCACCCATCAGAGATTTCCATGTGGACATTCTGTACTATCCAGTATGTACTACTACAGCCTTGTGTCTTGTTTCTCAATTAGCCCAGAGAGAGAAAATGCTTGCCTTGCCAAGATATCCCTTTTTCATTTCTGTAATGCACAGCATTAGAATATGTTTCAAAACATATTCAAAACATATTGGGAAAGATTGAGGGCACAAGGAGAAAGGGATGACAGAGGACGAGATGGTTGGACAGTGTTCTCGAAGCTACCAGCATGAGTTTGACCAAACTGCGGGAGGCAGTGGAAGACAGAAGTGCATGGCGTGCTCTGGTCCATGGGTTCACGACTAAACAACAACAACGTTTCAAAACTCTTTATCTGAATAAATAGGACTACGGCAGAATAAGTACTACATTGTACTATTCTTTGTCTTGCGTACAGGTACAGATATATGAGTGACCAGGAAAAGAGAGGGAGAATACTTGAAATCTTTTTAGCTTTTCTCTGTGGTGCTACAAAACTTTCATTTCAAGTAGAAATTAATGGTGGATAAAAATAAGTTTCTAGAAGAGCAAGAATCCTCATAAATACCTGGCACGTACCAGTCACTCTGTCCCTTAAATGGTCATAATGGCACAGTTCACAAGTGCTTTTATTTAATCTCAGTGCTTACTTCTTGGAGCTGGTCCACTTACATGCTTATAAAAAGTACAAATTGTTTTCCTTTAATTCTTTATCTAGTAATCCAAACATAATGTCTTTCTGAGAACATTTTACTAATAAAGTTAATGCATCACACAAAAGTGGTGCTTAATTATCCTGGCTGTGGAAAAGCGGGATATAGTATTTTGAATACTGTATAGTATTTTAGTGTCGTATTTCCTCCAGTATGTCAATAATAGCGTTTTATGTATACAGGCAAGTGAACTGTAGACTTCTAAATTGGGCTGCGTTAAAAGTATTGTCTGTGCCAGGCTATAAAACATTTTAATTGCCATAAGGCTAGGGCTACAGTCTTATGCTTACTTATCTGTGAGTAAGACCCACTAAACTACAGCGTCTTTTTTCCCTATATAAATATGCATAGGATCATTCTTTCCTGGTATCATGGTATAATACACATTGGTCTTCTAGGAGATTCTAACTAAACATCAGGAAGAACTTTCTGACAGCAAGAGCTGCTTGACAGCAGAACAGACTCCCTCAGGGTCCTTTCCAACTCTACAATTCTATCCCAAGCAATGAACTGACTTGCTTTCTAACCAGGTGCAAAACTCTGAATATAACTGCAAGAGTCAGGGCTTATTTTGCAAACCTCATCCAAAACTACTAAGTGACTTCAGTCACTCTGTAGCCAAGCCTCTAGGTAACACCTTTTCCTCCAATAGCTGAACATTCATTTTAGTTTCCATATGCTAGTAGGGGATGCTGGTGGTCAACTCCTGGCAGAAATGGCAGCCCTGGGATTTCAAGACGTTACATTCCAGCCAACAAAGATTCAAGAGCCTTTACATCAAGGGCCTGCAATAACAGCCGTGAGCCCTGGCTTGCATATGCTGCTGGCAAGGCCCTTCAGTCCCATGGAATGGATTTTGCAAGATTGCACCACATCCCCAGCCGTAACGTGCTGTTGCCTCACAGCTGATATCATCACTGTGCACATTTACTTTGGCTTTCTGACCCGCATGCTGCTTTTTACTAATGCCAGAACCACTTAACAGAGGAGGTTCCAGACTCCTGAAATGCTTTCTTAACTCTCCATGCTACACATATTGAACTTTTCCATTTCCTTATTTAGGCAAGCATCACTGATGGGGAGATAAGCCTTCAGAAACGGTTCCCTCGGCCCGCATTAAAACATGGCACAAGACAAGTGCATTGGGGGCTTGATTCCTCCTTTTACAAATATGGGTGGAAGTCAGGTTTAACTGATGCAGACCAGTTATTGGAAGATCCCAGCGCAGATGGTGCTCAGATGGCTCTGGTGAGGCAACTGCGGCCCTCCAGTTGTTGTTGGACTCCCAACTCCCATCAGTCCCAACTAACATGGCTAGTGACCAGGGTTGGAGAGAACTGTAGCTCAACAATATCTGGAGGACCACAGCTCATATGATCAAGGCAAGCTTTACATTTTGCCACTACCTGTGTGGCATCACGTGCTTCTTGTTGTTGGCATTCGTCTGTCTCCAGAGATAATTGAGCGCACATCTGGGGGTGAAGTCCAACTACTGCATTAGCAACACTGAAGTGACCTCCCCTGGGTGCCCTGCAGTGTGTATGGAGGTTCTGGGCTGCCTAGACAACAAGACCTCTCTTTTGGCCTTATTGATGTGGTCCAAAGAAAGCAGAGCAATATGTTTAGCATCAGCTAAGCTGCAGGAATTTTTGGAAGGCGGTGTGCAAGGCGCCATCCAGCTCTGCATTTGTGTAGAGTTTGCTCATGAACCTTTTCTTCTCCCAAAGATATCCTGCAAGGCAGTCAACATTTTCCTTCTCCAGGGGTACCAACTTGAATAAAATATTGGTGTGACCCAGGTAAGCCCTGCCGTGCATAACTGATCCCATCACACAGCACACATGCACTGTTTGAATGACAATGCCCATTAACTTTGGGAGGCCCGAGCCTCCTTAAATATTTTATGGGTGGGGTGAAGGAACTTCAGCCCCGAAGACTTGGCTCCTATGTCCTCCAAGATGTGCTACCTTCCCAGGTTGATGAGCCCCATCTGCCTCTCACTGCCCTCTACAGCATGTACAGAAAGTGTCTTCATAACTGTTAGACTGTCTTGCCCACCCAATCCGCTGGAGCCTGTCTTGGCATGCAGGGAAAGTCTCTAACTCACTGAGGGTTTGAGACCCATCAGCTACCCTCACCTGGTTTAGCCGGCTAGTCAAAACCATTTCCTGTGGTGTGGCTACTGTCACTTGCGGACAGCTTTTAGGAGCGATAGGTGAGAGCCGAGTGCAGGGTGAGGACCAAAGGTAGGCAAACTACCCCAAAAGCAGCACAATATACCCCCCCCACCAGAGGTACAACCCCTCCCTAGTAGGATGGAAAGTAATAGTAGATAAATGAACTTTCTGATGAGAAGAAAGGACCTCAATCTTTCACTAAGCTCCACAACTACAATCTGCCGCAAGACTTTAAGGGTTGGGATTTCGGCAACCCCAGTATCAGTTAAGTGATGCATGAGCAAGGCTACTAATGGGAACGTGATCCAGCTATATCTTTTAATAGATTTAGGTGAAAACGGACATCATTTCATGGGAGCTTCTCCTGGTATATTCATGGAAGTGTCTTGTGCAGAAGCTTTCAACTGATTTCCATCAACTAATTTCAACAGGGCTCATGCAGGCAACATTGCTGTGGTTTGTGCTCCATGTCTTTGTACTTTCTATTTTATTCTATTTCTGTATTCTTCAAATAACACATGGAAGAGAAACAGAATGTTTCATTTCCAGTTTTGGCACAGAACAATGTCTTATATTTTTGAAGCTTAGCCAGCCAAATGAACAGGCGGATACAAAAACAATACCCCTTTCCCAGTTACTTTCCAGCTAAGTTACATCTTTGTATAAATGAAGAAATAAAGTGTTATGCTTTAATAGATGAATGAAGCCATCAGCTAAAAGTCTCGCTTTTGTACTTAAATCAACCCAAGGATGATCCAGGTACAACAGCAAGCTTCCACAGATACAATGGCATGTGGGGATATGTTCTGTGTGTGCAGAGTGGTTCTGCTTGGGGTAATATACAGGGCATCAAGAATATGGAACAAAATGCACAGAGATCTTTACAGGAGTGATCCTCACATACAAGTGTCAACAGATGAGAACTGAAATGTGACATTGCCAATCTTCTAACAAGTATATACAACTTGTCCCTAAGATCAGCTTCCCTACCTGAGGACTGGAAAGTAGCCAATGTAACACCATTTAAAAAGGGGGGGTGGAGGGGAAGAGGACCCTGGAAATTACAGGTCACTTCACTTAATATTAGTCTCTGGAAAACTGGTGGAAAGCACTGGTAAAGATAAAACAGCATATGCCGAAGCAAAACCAGCATAGCCCAGGATGCTGAGCTAGATGGTTAGATGTTCTCAACAGATTTTTGGTACTTCCAGCTTTGACATCCATTTGAACCCAAGCTCTCCTGTACTCCATTTCCTGAAAAGCAAGTGGGTGCACGGCCGGCCCTACCATTAGGCTAACTGAAGCAGCTGCCTTAGATGACAGATGCTGTTGTTGGGGAATCCTGCTAAAGGGAAGGGAAGCTGGGTAAAATGGGGAGTGGTCATGGAAGCACCATGTTCAAAGCCCATTTCCCAATGCATGCAGAAATGGCACAATCCTATGGCAGCACATTGTCATCGGTTGAAGGGAAGGACACACTTTGCTCAACCTCTGGGCCTCCCCACAAGAAAAGAACAAAGCAATGGCTTGTGGTTGCTTCACCAACAGGGGCGTCTCTCTAAGTTGATTTGTTTACAAGCTTCAATTAATTAAATAGTTCATCAATACATTGAATTTGCAAGTTAACTGAACAAGAGTTCTGAAGCCAAAAACACACTGTCTTTGTTTTTTAGATGATGCAGATGTATTGTAGAAGGCACCAGCATAGAAGAGGCAACCCCAGTTTGGGAGAATTCCTCATTTAGGATGGTGCATGCTACCCATATTTTTCAAACAACCCTGTAAAGTAGGTTAAGCTGAGGAACATTAGCTGGCCCATGGTCACTATATTAACTTTATGGCCGAGGGTAGACTTAAATCTGCAACTCTCCAGTCCTAATTGGACATCCAAACTATAATCCCATGCTGGCTTTCACATAGATCTTTCTTGGTGAGATTCATTACAGGAAATTTAAGCTGCTTTCTGCATCGCCAACTAAGCACCACTTTCCAATAATTTATCATTCTTTCAGAGAAAGTATATACAGTAGTGTGGTCATTCCTTATTAGTTATAGGACTGTGTTCCTACTGCTACCCATTTCTATGGTATCTAACATTTTAGTTTCAGTTAAATTATACTGCTCCATGCCACAAGAGATACAGAAATCCTTTCTTGAAACTGCATTTAGACAAAACAAGATAAAAACAACAATTGGTTTTGTTAGCTGCTTGCTAAGTTTTGTCATTCACTCACGACGCACATCCAAAATATACAACTCTAGCTTTTCTTTCTTGAAATCTTTTGCATATATCCTAACCTATTCTGGCTTTATAGCAGCTTAGTTACTTGGGTAACCAATAAGTAATTCTCATGGCTCTTCAGTTGTTTGAATGTCGTCAAGGTGAATCTGTCCTGAACAGTATCTAAGCAATGCAATAGATACTGAATGATAACAGCTATCCCTTTTATCTCTGAAATCCCCACCAAGTGCCTGGGATCAATAGTTGGGATTTCACATTCCAGAGCAGTCAATGGGACAGAGTGTAATGAACCGCGACTAAATCAACTGCCAATGCAGAAAGCATAATTACTTGACCGTTGTGTGAGAATCCAATGAGCATCCAATATCAAGGATGTGGCTCTTTCTAATAAACAAGTCCCAAAATTAAGTAAGTAAGTCATTTAATTTTCAGCTTCTTTAAATGCTTCCTTAAGAGAACTGAGGTTTTCTTTCTCTTCCTTCCACTATCCCCTGGAAATTTTTTGTCTATGTGGGCAGGGGGAATGTTACAAGCCTTTCATAAAACCCAAGAAGCCAAGGACACCTTCAAAGCAAAGCAAAATAAGCCTAGCATTTATCAGTGAGTGCTTTAAAACTGAACACCGGAAACCTTCATTAACTAGTGTTGTCTTTCCCATAATCCCTCCTATCTATTAGGGGGAAAAACTCTTCCACTGAGGCAGATAAGACCTTTCAGGTTTTTATCTAGAAAGTGTGCTTCCTACACTGGTAAATTTCTTCTGAAGTTTATTTAGCTTCAAGTAAAGTCCTTCCACTGCCCACATGAACAGCTGGGTTGTCTGAAAGTTGGCCTATCAAGGGTGGCCTTAGTTTAGTAAGTTCAGACTGAGCTGATTCATAATGAGCTAAGCATGGCTTTGGTTCCACTGAAGGCAGCTTTTAATTAGTGTAACACTGCACATTGCCCATGGCACTTTTTAGATGTAGCAAAAACAAACATGGTTTTTAAATGCACACCTAAAGTGTGCAAGCTACAAACATTTTTATCAACGTGTACTATATAGGTGCAATGATAAGAGAGTCAAGAGACTTGTCAACCCAGAAATAGGTTGCAGTGTATTCAATGGGGCATCACAGTTTGCATTACAGGGGTAGCGAACCTGTAGCCCTCCCATCCCTGGTTGGGCTGATGGGATATGAAGTCCAACAAGAGCTGGAGAGCCACTAGTTCCCCAAGCCTGGTGTTTAAGATCAGTGCCTAAGTGTACCAGTTTGACAGATGTGTTTGTCTCCTTCACATGTTATTATGTACGTTCAAAAATCCTAAGCACACACAAAAACAGTGTGTTTAGGAGTCATGTGTTTGTACAGTGTAACCAGCAGGTTTTGCCAGACTTGAAAAAGTGTACAAACTCCACCTTCCCCTTCTGAATCAAGGCGGAGATGTTGCACAGAACAGAAGAGAGATATTCTCCCATCCCAACAGCTACTATTGACGAACTTATGTGTGCTGCCAATTCACACACAGAGGTGGGAAAAGACAAATGTATCATTGGAATTCCCCAGGAGGCTACAATGAATCAGGGGAGGATAGATCTAATCTAGTTGCATGGTTAAACGTGCCACTCCGAGTAAAAAAATAAGAGAGTTGATGGGAACGTTCAGAAAGCAGATCTGCATACTTTAATGCAGGACAGACAAAAAGTTATACAAGTCTCTACTTTGGATGTGCCACCCACATAAAATCTTATTAGCTCCCTCCTACTGGAGTCTGCTGATTGGACTAGGGTAAATATTACATGTGTACCTCAGGTACACTGAGTTTTGCACACCAGACACCTGAGAACCCTCCACATGAAAGGGCCTAACATGACTTATTAGGATGTGGGATACTATTAACTTTCTGACTGCATGCCAAATTTTAAGCCTGTGGATCTCTCAGCACATATATCTTCCGAGATATGTTTTCCGCATGTCTCACAATGATTTACTAGTATAAAAAAGTGCCTTATGTTAAAAAATTAAATAAAATGCTCTGAATTTTTATTTTGCTATTGGGGAGCAATCATTTGGGGATTTAAAGCTATTTTCCACCAAAACTTGAAGAGATCAGCTCAGTGTAAATGCTTATTCAGCGTCATGGAAAATCCCCACTAGATGGAGCTGTTTACTCGTTGCTGAACCAGGATAATAAACGCCCTTGATTAAAGGAGGTTAAGAGCTTTAATACACCGGAAAGATGTGATTCCTTTAGTGCTCAGCACAAATACCAAGGAAATCAATCACAATCTTCCCATTGCCTTCTGCGAGCTTCGTGTGCTTAATGGTATGGTGTCTCTAGCTGGGAGAGGAAACGAGAAGGAAGAACAAAGAGAGGAACTGGGTTTTTAGAGCAAGTCTTAATAAAATGCAGATTCAAGCAACTGGTTTTGTTACATCAGCAGTTTACAAAAAACAACAACAAACCATTCATCACTGAAGACTACACTCAAAAATTCCCATTTCAGACATTTGTGCCATAGTATCACAACAGGCAACAGGACCCACCCTACCATTAGACAAAGGGAGGCAACCACTTTAGGTGGAAAATACAGGGGAGCAGGCAGTGGCTACAAGGTGCTGAGTGACAGATCTGTGTGTCCCACACAGCCTGCTCTGCACCCTCTAAGCCCAGCTGCTGCCCTCTGTTGCGGATATGGTGGAGGATGCCGTCCTGTCACAAGTGTTGAAAGATTTGACGGCCACTCCAGTCAGCTTCTGTACATTGAATGGGATGGGGTGCCACCTTGCTTTTTGCCCCAGGCAGCAAAATATCTTGGGCCAGCCCTGTCAGACAATGAAGAAACAGCCTGCCTACCTATCCATCCTACACACTTTATGGGTCTCTGTGATTAAAATGGCTTTTCCAACTTGTCACAACTATAACATGAAAAACAGCAGACAATTCAGTTAGTGTATGTCCAGCTTTGCAAAAACATAATTAACAATTTAAAAAATCCGGTTATACCAAATGGCAATCATAAAAGCAGCACCTTGCAGCCTTTCCAAAAAAACAGGAAGAGGCCAAGGAAAGCAAGAACACTTCACAGTCTCAGGACAACCACCACAAAGGCCTGTTTTTCACAGCACATATTATTGGCTCACATGGCAAGGTTGGATCTGAAGCATGCAGCTGGTATTGGGAGATGCAGTCACTGAGGTGTATTAGTCTGAGTCTTTGAAGAACTGAGGAGGTTAAAACTAAGGCCTTGAACATTTATCCAATGAAAATAGGTACATCCTAAGTGGGACATTCTGGACTCAAATAAGAAACCGGGACGGCTTCTCTAAATCAGGGACGTTTCTGGAAAAGAGGGACACTTCCAGGCTAAATCTGCTTCTGCCTTCTAAGATTCATTTGTTCCAGCCCAAAGATTAAAAAACAAAGCAAAACGCCCATATATATATGCTGCTTGAAGGTAATGGGCTACCTTGTTTCACTAAGCAAAAAATACAAACAAATGCCTGTGTGAGTGGCGTCTTTACTAGTTTGAGCAAAATAAACACAATTTTGTCACCAAACAATATGTTTCAAGTAATTATAGTGGCAGGCTTTCCCCTCCTCTTCCTCAGACTAGGTCAAATGGGTATCTTAAATTGAAGCCGTACCAACCAAAAATGAAAATATTTGCTAAGTTTTAAAATCCTTTTATTCAAGGGTCCCAGGGGTCTTTGGCACAACAGGCTTTTTGTCTGCAGTCTGCCTACAGCACTCTCAAGCGGGGGTTGTTTGTTTTATTTAACTCTCCCAGGCAACTTTCTTCCATGGAAGGCTCACGGTCTCTCTCCCCTCCCCACCTTCCTTTATGCTCTCTCTGAAAGGGGCACAGGCACGGATTTGTGTAGGGTAAAACTGAAGAAAGAAAGAAAGAAAGAAAGAAAGAAAGAAAGAAAGAAAGAAAGAAAGAAAGAAAGAAAGAAAGAAAATGCTTTGTTCTTTTCGCATAAAGAACTTCTGTTTCCTTTTGTTGCAACATTGCCTCTTCCCATTGGCATCCTGAAAACCCATATTATAAACATGTGAAATGTGTCTGCATGGAAGGGAAGCGAAATGAGCATAGGTCTCTGGACAGTTTTAAAGTGGCAATGCGCCTGTTTCCTTGCTGCCAGCGAGCCAGGGGTGAGACACAATCTGGCTGCAGAGACCAGTCTGCTCGTTTAATAAAGCACTAATCTTGTGTAATGTGAGTGAGCTCACTGCCATACAAAGTACTAATTATCAGCAGCGTTTTCCAAAGGATATGAATAACTCCCCCCTGTGAGAAAGAGGCCCAGCGCACAACCCCGAGTAGCTGTAAGTAGTTAATCCATAACATGAATGGTTCCAGTGGACTCCTTTACAGCTTCGCCTGCTTGCAAAGGTCCCGAATAGCAAAATGGTAATCATCCAAGTTCAGTGGAAAATGTGCCAAAAACAATACCTGCTTTTTTTCTGTTTACATGGTTAGGCTTTGCTGATATCAAAGTTGGCACTCGCCAATCTAATTGAATTATTTGAAATGCAATTTCCCTACAAGGTTTTTAAACACCTCCTAATGATGTCTGAAGGGGGCTATTTACTCACGGCATGTGCGTATCTTTTTCTTCTTTTTCTTTTAAAGAATTCAAGTAATTAAAAGGGGGAAGCAGCAGAACTTTAGGAACTCAAACCTTAGAGACAGGAATTGTTTGATCAACAGATGCCCCTGTGTTTATATGATAAAGGCTTTCCCCCCAGTTTGGGCAGCAACCCAGGCTTGTCAAGACTTGAATCATAAAATTCCCATGTCCTTCTAAGGAAGCCCCAGGAAATCCAACAGGACTGAAATATGAAGAAACCATGGTCAAATCCTTTTGTAGTTCAGATTTCACATGGCACCATGGCTTGTACAGTGGTACCTCAGGTTACGTACTTAATTCGTTCCGGAGGTCTGTTCTTAACCTGAAACTGTTCTTAAACTGAAGCACCACTTTAGCTAATGGGGCCTCCCGCTGCTGCCGCGCTGCCGCAGTGCGATTTCTGTTCTCATCCTGAAGGAAAGTTCTTAACCTGAGGTACTATTTCTGTGTTAGCAAAGTCTGTAACCTGAAGCATCTGTAACCTGAAGCGTATGTAATCCGAGGTACCACTGTATAGGTCAGGGGTCTGCAACCCGCAGCTCCGGAGCCGCATGTGGCTCTTTTACACATTTGCCGCGGCTCCGGGGCGGATACTAGCGAGGGGAGGAGGCGCATTGTGGCTTGCGCTGTACTGGCTGTGAAGTCGCATGGGGGCGGTGCGTGCGTTAGTCACGCACCATCCCGACGTCACCTACCCGCCCGCCGTCAGATCGGACATTAAGGTAAGAAACAATATATGCAGTGTTATATTTGTTTTAAATGTCGCAATGGTTTTGCGGCTCCCTGTTTTTTCTCTCTTCGGAAACAGGTCCAAGTGGCTCTTTTTGTCTTAAAGGTTGCAGACCCCTGGTATAGGTAAATAATGACTTGCTTTAATTAGGGCTGCCATACATCGGAAGCACAGATTTTGGCAAAATTGCATAAGAATAACTCCAAAAATTTTGCAAAGAAAAAAGGGGGGGAGAGAGAGATCAACAACTTTGGGCAAAACTTAAAAAAAGCTCCTGAACAACTTTTATGTCCAACAGATAAAGACATTGGTAAGATTATTGTAATAATCTGCAGTTTCAAAAGAACATATAATCAAAATAGATGAATAAAAGAATAAGTTAAAATATGCAGGAAATGATAAAATAAATTTAAGGAACCGAAGAAAGAGGAAGAAGGAAGTCGAGGTTTGAAATGTTAGAACTATGGTTAAACTACTGAAATGTATATAAATGAAAATTATTTTAATAATAATAATAATATTAATAATAATACTTTTGTGTTCAGATTTTCACTTTTGGAAATATGGCAACCCTAGCTTTAATGGCTTGGCTCACGCACAGCACTAAGCCAAGTCTCAGCTCTGAAGCTGAGTACAGAGCAGATGGGAAACACTAGACAAGCAGCTCTAAGCAATGGTTTGCATATTTTACACCTGGAAGGTCACATTGTAATGTGGGGCTTATGGTTAGAACAAACCATGGTATGTCTAATATATTATGTCTAGACTTAGGCACACAGCTATTATTGCTACAAAACCTGGAACAAGGCGAATCAGGCTACAAGAGAGTCCAAGTTGGATCTGCTTGTGAGCTTTCCATAAGAACATAAGAGTAGTCCTTCTGGCTCAAACCAAAGTCTTGCTTAGTCTAGCATTCTGTTCTTTTAGTGGACAATCAGATGCCTATGGGAATCCCAGGAGTGGGACATATCTGGGGACACCGGGGATGAAACCTGAGACCTGAAATTCTTTTCAAAAGTGCTTGGCTCAAGAGTTGCAGCAAATTATGTCTTTACATTGGTAAGAAGTCTTAACTTGCTTTTGTTCATGAAGTTCAGTTCAGTTCATATGCAAACTCTTGCGGCAATTTTAATAAAGCTCCTTTAACACTAAGCATGAACCCTACAGAGAGAGCTATGTTTATATAGGAAGCCCTCCTGAATTCCAGACACCTCCAGGGTGCAAGATACTAGGAACTGCATTTCCCTCCCTCCCTCCCTCCCTCCCTCCCTCCCTCCCTCTCTCTCTCTCTCTCTCTCTCTCTCTCCTTTTTATTCTTGGGTGGTTTTCCCAAACTTTTTTTTTTTAAGCTTTTGAAAAACTTGAGGTATTACTGGTGAAATGCATGAAAGCAATTTAGTTTGGTCCATGAAGAATGATTCCAGTGTGACAGCTCGTGGTTGGCTCTGCAATGACCTAAGCATTTTTTCCTGCAAAGCTTTGCTTGTCAATGAGTCCTCATGGATTAGAAGCTTACTCCACTTACTGGAATTATTTTTGTTAACTTCATATGCATTCCAGTCAGGGTATGAAAAAAAAAAATGCAGTGCACAAGTCTGGTATTTTTACAGTTGTTAATTCTGGTAAATTGCCAACAGCTGATAATTTCCATGGGAAAAAGTAACCCAAGAATTCTGAAAATGAACAGGTAGACCCTTGATTCTTAATTACACTTCTCGTCTAACACATTGATTGATGAAGTATTCAGTTAACAATATAGCAGTTGATCCTTACTTGTACAAAGGCATTGTGCAAAGATACTACTACTGGGCAAAAGAGTGAAAAGTTGCCATTCAATGAAGTTATTGAAATGAAAACTTCACTGTATTTCAGCATGCAACTAGTTTCTCCTGATTCAAAGAAGTCTTCTCTCAAGTCTTGGTTCCAATGGGAATTTCAGGTGGAAGCTTTTTTTTAATAGGAACCATGCCCTCAGAGAACATATGTAGCAAGTCTTACAGACTTGTATATGAACATCTACTGATCTCTGATTCCCCCAAGTATCTCCTTATTTAAAAATGGGTAGAAGATTAAATTGGGTAGAAGAGAAGGGCAGCCAAGATGATCAAGGGTCTGGAAACCAAGCCTGATGAGGAATGGTTGAGGGAGCTGTGTATGTTTGGCCTGAGTAAGAGGAGACTGAGAGGAGATATGGTAACCATCTTCAGATATCTAAAGGGCAGTCACATAGAAGAGGGAGCAAGCTTGTTTCCTTCTGATCCAGTGGCTAGGACCCGAACCAATGGATTCAAGTTACAAGATTCTGACTAAACATCAGGAAGAAATTTCTGACAGTAAGAGCTGTTTGACAATGGAATGGACTCCCTTGGAGATTTTTAAGCATAGGTTGGATGGCCAACTGTCATTGATGCTTTAGCTGAGATTCCTCGATGCCCCTTCTAACTCTACAATTCTATCATTCTATGATTATGTTCTATAAATCTGTGATTCTGTATGCAATTCCCTAGACCCTAGCAATGATCAAACATTTATGAGCTGTAGTTTTTAAATAAGCTACAGCCACCAACTATACAAATATACCTGCTAAAAATTTCATTTAATTTATATTTTTATTTTCTTTAAGGTTCAAAAAATGGAAAAAAAAATTGATTTTTTGGGTTAAGAAACAAATTATTTCAACCAAAATTTATTTTTCTTCTAAGATTTGAAAGTAAGAGATGCTTCTCCACATGAGACAAAAGATATCACTACAGCTGGAAATTAAATATTGAATGGTTTGGAACAAAAGTACTATGCGATTGTTCTTGAGCTCAGGTACACCCCCCCAACTGTTACCACCCTGGGGCTTTCTTCCTCTGCTCATTTGCCCTTCCCAGTTTAACCAGTTGGAGCAAAGCTTTGTGATGGAGAATCCTTGGACTTCCAAAACAGCTGGACTAGATAATCTGTTTCCTCCAATACTATAAAACACGATTCAATTCTAAAAATATATATTGCCAGTTCTTGCCAAACAAATTGCCTTATATGGACAGCATGAGGAAACTGAGAACTTCCTCAATAACTTCATGAAAAAGATATGCACTGAAGCAACCCTAAAGCACATTCTATAATTTGCCATGGTAGTTTCCCATTAAAATGTTCTGTTCCTATGAAGAAGAAACCAGGAAAAGGAGAAAAACAAAAGCAGAAGTGACAGAAGAGAATTTCTGAAGACAAAGCTGACAGCAGTTGAAAATATTTCATTGTGCCAATTCATAATTTATTTCAGAACTCTGTGTTGGATACATTCATTCATTTATCTGTCTGTTTTGCCTACTAATTACACTTCCATATCCCACATTTTAAAATATACATTATCTTCTGCTTTTCCTCCATAATGGAGCCCAAGAACGTGTACAGGCAGTTTCCAAGCTATCACCCATCTAGGCACTGACTAGACGTATAAGCAAGGTTGTGCCTTTAGGCCAGTGTGGGATTATTCTTTCAGAGAGCCTCACAGTGACGTACATTGGATAACCCAGATGGGTGAAATCCATAGTGAAGTCCCTTTTGTTTGTTAGGCATCACTGCACTGGTTTCCCAGGGTGTGGCTGCTGTGACATTGCCAACAGCTTCTGGGAACCACAGGTGACAGCTGAGTGCAGGGTGGGGACCAAAGGTGGACAAACTACCCCAGAAGGAGCACAACGTGTCCATACCCCCGGAAGTACTACCACTCTCCTATCTATAGCAGGGATAGCTAACCTGTGGCACCCAGTGTTGGATTCCAGCTCTCATCAGCCTTGACTGCTGGTTATGCTGTCTGGGGATGATGGGAAATAGAGTCCAGCAACATCTAGAGGGTTGCAGGTTAGCCACTCTGGTATATAGAATAGCAGAGCTTTTCAGGAAAATACACAGTAAGTCATTGCTTAGTAAAACAACACAAGGAACTATCAGGTGAACTTGTTACTTCCTTCAGTTCTATAACCTGTGTCAGAATTCAGCTCAAAACATAGTGCACATTCATTAATTAGTTGGAAAAAGCTGTATCAAAATGTGCAGAAAAGATGTACAGTGGTGCCTCGGGTTACAGATGCTTCAAGTTGCAGATGCTTCATGTTACTGATTCCACTAACCCAGAAATAGTACCTCAGGTTAAGACCTTTGCTTCAGGATGAGAACAGAAATCACATGGCGGCACGGCGGCGGCAGCAGGAGGCCCCATTAGCTAAAATGGTGCTTCAGGTTAAGAACAGTTTCAGGTTAAGAACGGATTAAGTTCTTAACCCAAGGTACCACTGTAGTCTCGGCTCTTGACACCCTGCCAATGAAGAGGGCAAGCTTATATAGCCATGGTAGACTTCTTTGCTGCTTCTCATATACCCTAGTCCCCTGCCTTCCTCCTCTCCAAACGCTTGCACATTTCCACATCCCTTTAAATAAAAAAAAGGATGCACAGAATCGTAGAATTGTAGTGTTGGGAAGGATGGCAGGTTAAAATTATATTCATTGCAACTAGTGGAAGTTGGGACCAGTTCTCTTTTGCTGAGTGAGCTGGGAAGGCAGGAAGTTTACATAAGAAATGAATAAGAGCCCTGCTGGATCAAAATGAAGATCAGTCGAGTCCAGGATCATGTTTCCCACAGTAACCAACAATACATCTGTGGGAAACCCCGGCAAGACCTGAGTGCAATAGCATCTTCTGCTGTTATTTCCACGCAACTGATATTCAAAGGCATGCTGTTTAACACTTTGGGATGCATAAAATACTGGTCATGCTTAGAAGATATCCATTAATGTTAGCAATGACTGAATTAAGTTCTATTGATTTCAGTAGAACTACTCTAATCACTGCTAAATTTGGCTTTAATCCTGTTTGTATAAGCTGGAAAAAGCATAAACGTTATTGATTGTTTCTAAAGAAAAGAAGTGGAGGGAAGTGGTTAACAGAAAGGAAGAAAAAATGGGATGGAGATCAGTCGGAAAGAGGTCTGTTGGCAGATGTCCTTATCCTGCTCATCAAATGCCTTCTTTTCCTCATCTCAAAAAAGAAGCTAAAAATTTAACACTCGGGTTTGTTCAAAAGCCTGAATTAGGATTTCATTTCCTGGAGTCTGAAGATTGGTTCCATGCCATTCTTGGCTCTCCCACCCTGAGGTTTATCACATGTTTAATGCTGACTAGCTTGAAGACAGGCTGATCTTGCGAATACAATTCTTGGAGTGCTAGAATGCATTCAATCATGGGGGGAGGATAAACATGGTAAGTGGAGAACAAGGCCATTCAAGCCCACAATACAGACAGAATGTATGAGGCTTCCAAGAATGAGAAAAAAGGGGGTGGGAGGGTGCCCTGGGGAGAAACAGGCTCTCTCCTGCCACACGCCAAGAGAAACTGCTCCTCAAGGCACAATAAAGCACATTTGTTCCAGCAATAAAGTATGTCAGCAATATAGCACATTAAGAGAAGGAAAGAGTTGCTCCCCTTTTTCATTTTATACACTGTCACCTGCAGCAAATAGCAGCTCTTAAAGAAAAGGGTCCTTCAAACACATGCACACACACAAAGCCGCTCAAACCCTCCGGTAAACTCTAAATGGTAATCAATCAAGGCGGATTCTTCAGTGACTTCTTTCTGAAGCTGTCATGTGTGATAGTCAGAAGGGATGCCAGGACCAGACCTTTTCCTGGAGCCCTGACAACAGAAGGCAAATGGTCAGCGTAGCTCCAGGATCTGTGCACAGTCTGTGGACATGTTATTCTTCCACAGGCTAAAAATCATATATATATGTGTGTGTATATATATATATATATATATATATGTTTTCGTAGATTTTCACGGGTACAGGAATGCAGGTTTTGGTGTCTTCGGGTGTCTTCCCGTGTAAGAGTTGGGCTGACACCCCAACTCTTACACGGGAAGACACCCGAAGACACCAAAACCTGCATATATATATATATATATATATGCAGGTTTTGGTGTCTTCGGGTGTCTTCCCGTGTAAGAGTTGGGGTGTCTAGGCGACATTTCGACGAGGTCTCACTCGTCATCTTCAGGCTGGTGCTTTCGGCTTCTTGTTACTGGAACAGAGCAGGATCTCAGTGTTTGAGTTCCTATAAATACTGTTGAGGGGGTGTGGTGTATAGCCTCCAACGTTCTGGGCAGAGAGGAAGTTCCCAGGTTAGTGTGCCTTTTCTTCTTTTGTTCCTTAATTACTTGAGGGATATCTTGAGTGATTTCTTGAGTGATATTCTGAGTACCACTTAGGTGGGTCATTAAGTGTGGATTAGTTGCTAAAGCTTTCGTGTCTTGACCTCTTGAGCTTGTGAAGAGTTTTTCTGAGAAGATGGCTGTACTGCACTTAGTTGTGCTCTGGCTTGGCTTCGTGTATAGGGGCGAGCTGTGGTTTTGTGCCCTGTGCCAGCCAGATCTGTGTAGGGATTGCAGGGGGGTGCAGCATCCGGAGGTGCCACTATGGTTTGGCTACTGGATGGTGTCTGTAATTTATCTGTGGAGAGGGTCTGGGTTTGGGTCTGGTGTGGTTGATTGGTGATAGCGTTCTGTGTGCCATCACAGAACGGGAAAAGGGTATTTTTGACTTGGCTGAAACAAAACCCTGTTTTAAAAAGAAAGGGGCAGCTGAGTGAGCAGCAGTTTTATTTGCTTTACTTTTGAATTTATGCGGTATTTTGTTGCAAAGCATCTGCGCTTAGGTTGGAGAGTGAACCGACTTCAGTTCACGCTATTCCATCTGAGAATGTTCCACACCATCCCAGTTAGGGCCTAGCTACATGTGGCAGGAATAAGACGTCACTAGTAATCATGCTGTAGCTCTTAAAAAAATTAAATACCAGGCACAGGAGCAGGAATTGTTCCAAGGAGCACAATATGGGGTAGAGGGCAGATTTAAGCTTCCCCTCCCACACCTAGGTATCGGAGAAAATCCACACCACCACAGCAATTTGGGTTAGGATAAAATAAGAATTCACGTCAATGCCATTTAAGCCCTTAGAAAAGAACAGAACATGGAAGACTTCAGTTTCCAAAGCAGAATACATGCAAGGCAAGGACTTCAGTGTGGGACGTTGGGTGCCTATTCTTGTAGCTGCAGGTTGGCAGCCTTTGTGCAATGCAGCTGGGACTATAGGAGCCTCAGCGGTTTGTATTCATGGGGTCCACATGCTCCATTTCTCCCAGGAAATAGCTGTGTATTAAAGGCCCCAACAGAGAACACAGGAAATGTTAGTGCAAATGTTCACTCATCCAAGGCTTGCAGCTCACTGAAACACCTCAAGGACTGCCTCTCCCCATATAAAGTGACCAGGACTCTGCATTTATCATCTGAGGCCCTTCTTCGTGTGCCTCCTCACCATGCGGGATCTGGAGGGTGGCAACACAAGGGCGGGTCTTTTCTGCAGTGGCTCCCCATTTGTGGAATGCTCTCATCCAGGGGGAGGTTTGCCTGCCACATCTATTACAGGCACCAGCCAAAAAAAAAACATTCTTCTTCAACCAGGCCTCTGACTGATTCCACAGCCTTTTAAATGTGTTTGTGGGAGGGGGAGTAGTAGATAGGTAGCCGTGTTGGTCTGCCATAGTCAAAATAAAAAAATTCCTTCCAGTAGCACCTTAAAGACCAACTAAGTTAGTTCTTGGTATGAGCTTTCGTGTGTGTATCTGAAGAAGTGTGCATGCACACGAAAGCTCATACCAAGAACTAACTTAGTTGGTCTTTAAGGTGCTACTGGAAGGAATTTTTTTATTTTGACTGTGGGAGGGGGAGTTATTGATTTATTGTTTCTGTTTTTTAACTATTTCTTTGTGCTTTTGTCTCATGTTTTTATCTTGTGAACCACTCTTGTGATGAAGGGCGGTATATTCAGGTGGTTTGTGAAGATAAATGGTGGGCTGGGACTTCTGTGGAGAGTAGAAGTTGCGATTAAAACTTAGGTTCATTCATAGAAACTAGGGACTAGGGAAAGATCTAATCCAGGGGGCGGTAAGGTTTTCCTTGCCTGGGCAGAGATCCCTCCATGGGCTAGATCCCACCCCCCGCAATTTCCGGCGTTTGTGTCTGCGCAGGCGCAATTTCCAGAATCGCAAAAACGAGTCCCCGGTTTAGCACAGCGCGCAGGGACTCGCTGAGTGGGCAGCTCGGCTCTGGGGCCGGTTAAACAACCCCCATGGGCCACAAGTGCCTTAGGTTGCCGACCTCTGATCTAATCTGAATCCCTCCTAAATTTAAGCAAATGCAGCTAACCTGACGCCCTCCAGAAGTTGCTGGAGTACAACTGCCGCCACAATCTCTGGTCATTTGCCATGCTGTTTAGGGCTGATGGGAGTCTTTGTTTGGAAATCCACCGTTTGCATAAAGCCCATACAATGGTTGTGTATAAGCTACGTTTTTAAGTTGCTAAGGAAACAGCTACCACCATTTCTCTTACTTCGCCCTATTATACAAGCAAATGACATGTCTTTGTCCCAGGCATGCAATCTAATTCAGCTGGGTGGGGCAACAGTAGAAAAGAGTGTGAGCAAATGCTAAGATGGGATGAATTCAAGCATATGCCACTTTATTTTAGTTGGAGGTTGAAGGCAAAAGGGTTAAGGGAAGAGGTAAGTTCTGAGCTGGAATTTGAAAGAAAGACTGGACCAGGAGTAAGGAAAGTTATGTACAAACACGTGATGAATCACACTCATTGAGGCTCAAATCCAAAATTACCTTGGTATTATTATTGCCTGCCCTACATTACAATAATAAGAACATCAAACCATAGCAAATCAGGCTGGTTGTTTGCTAGGATATAGTTTTCTCCATTGTTCTCGCAGCCTGACCTATTTTCTTTTCTAAGAAGCAGTGTCACAAACAACTGAAACGTTTTCCAGATACTGTTTTATAGGTCTCTTACCAGCACGCTGCCATCAGTCCAGCGGAAGTCACTCTCATACATCTTATCGTTTAGGCCAATCCACTGGTAGTCATGCCCTATGCCTAAAAGGAAACAGAACCAGTGATTTTTTTTAACCAACTTTCCCATAAAAGGGGATTATCTCAAAATGAAAGTATTTTCATAGACTTGAATTAGCCTTCCTGTGTGTGCTTCAAAATGATTATTCTTTCACAAAGAAAATAAATGAATATCTGCAGCAGCTTTTTATAACTGAAATTATTTATTTTAAAAAAAACACATTGCCACCCGCCCAATGATTTCATATTTTGCTGCTGACTACTCTTAAAGAGTTGGATAGTTGGTTTGCTTTTCAGATGGCTGTATATGATAAAATACTTGACACTCGCCAGTATTTGAACAGGCTTGTGTAGTTTGTTACACGTAAAGAAGTAAAACTTCTCAATGCCCTTATGGTATCAGACTAATAATTTATCTATGAAAAAAGCAGGTGGAATTCGACATAGTACTAAGGCAATTGTTCCATCAGTGCATAGTGACAAATGTATTGCTCTGCTTTCCTTTGGACCACATCAGTGAGGATGGGGGGGGGGTCTTGTTGTCTGGACAGTCCAGGACCTTCATACACATTGTCCAGGCTTGTACTCTGAGGAAGTCACTTTGCTGTTGCTAGCACAGTAATTTGATTTCACCCCCAAAAGCACACTCCACTGTCTCTTGAGACAGACGAATGCCAACAACTACAAGCATTTCAGCAAGGAAATCTCCTCTCATCCCCTATTCCTGCATAGCCCCTAAAACTGTTCTAAGGCTTCCCCCAAGTTCCTCAAGAAGATTTGAGGAGGGTGTGTAAGAGGGGGAGAGGACGGGCAAGTGCAAATCCCCATGATGATAGTACTGATTAGTAGAATACCACCCATGGTCACTTATCTTGATCACTACTGTTGCCATTGGCTGTTATTTTTTACCCTGAATACAAATGTCCAATGACTGTGCTGATTTCACACGTACTGTGATCCAGCAACTTCAGTGCACATGCGGGTGCTCCATTGCATATTTCGCACCCTGGTGTATCAGGCTTTCCAGCAATTTAGAGTTGGAGAATGATGTGAGTAGATGACAGTAATTTAACCATTTTGTTATGTACCACAAATTGTATGTAGAATATTCCCTGGAAGAGGTAAAAAGCGTGTGTCACATTTGTATGAGCACATAGAAGTTGAATAATGCCCAATTGAAAACATAATATTTATATTTTTTTTTGAAGGGGGGGAAACCCTCACCCCATGCTGATTGTATTTTCTTGTTTAATATAAAAAACAGAAAATGCAATAAGCTACAAATACCGTATTTTTCGCCCCATAAGACGCACTTTTTCCCCTCCAAAAATGAAGGGGAAATCGGGGTGCGTCTTATGGGGCGAATGCCTGCAAGCCTCGCGCACCCGGCAGGAGGTCCCACCGGGTGCGCGAGGCTTGGGGCGGCAGCCTGTCGCCCGAAGCACGGGGAGCCCTCGGGAGGGCTCCCCCTGCTTCGGGCGAGTGTCTGCAAGCCTCGCGCACCCGGCAGGAGGTCCCACCGGGTGCGGGAGGCTTGGGGCGGCAGCGGACTGCTTGCGCGCACCTAGAAGCTTGGGGCCAGCTGAGCTCAGCCCGCCCCAAGCTTCTAGGTGCGCGCAAGCAGTCCGCTGCCGCCCCAAGCCTCGCGCACCCGGTGGGACCTCCTGCCGGGTGCGCGAGGCTTGGGGCGGCAGCGGACTGCTTGCGCGCACCTAGAAGCTTGGGGCCAGCTGAGCTCAGCCCGCCCCAAGCTTCTAGGTGCACGCAAGCAGTCCGCTGCCGCCCCAAGCCTCGCGCACCCGGTGGGACCTCCTGCCGGGTGCGCGAGGCTTGGGGCGGCAGCGGACTGCTTGCGCGCACCTAGAAGCTTGGGGCGCGCTGAGCGCAGCACGCCCCAAGCTCCTGGTATAGCGCAGCGATCCGCTAGCCCTGGGAGAGCCCCGCGGCTCTCACAAGGCTAGCGGACTGCTTGCGCGCACCTAGAAGCTTGGGGCGCGCTGAGCTCAGCACGCCCCAAGCTCCTGGTATAGCGCAGCGATCCGCTAGCCCTGGGAGAGCCCCGCAGCTCTCCCAAGGCTAGCGGACTGCTTGCGCGCACGCAGAAGCTTGGGGCGCGCTGAGCTCAGCACGCCCCAAGCTCCTGGATTAGCGCAGGGGTCCGCTAGCCCTGGGAGAGGCGCCCGGCTCTCCCACGCTAGCGGAGACCTTGCCGGCACGCAGAAGCTTGGGGCGAGCTGAGCTCCGCACGCCCCAAGCTCCTGGTGTAGCGCAGCGCACCTGGGGGGAAAATAAATTTTTTTCCCTTTATTTCCCCCCCCAAAATCTAGGTGCGTCTTATGGGCCGGTGCGTCTTATGGGGCGAAAAATGCGGTAACGAAAATGGCCACCATAAATATTTCCTTCTTAATTTTCCTAGTTATTTCTAATGTTTTACTGTGCCGAACTGGTGTGCCGGTTTTTCTTTCCAGGGATGCATATCCTCCTGAAGCAGTTTTTAGAAACATTTGAAAGGAAGGATGTGCCAAACGACTTGGCAGAAAATCAACAACCTGGTGACTTCTCAGAAGACAACACAAACCCAGAACGAACATGTGTTTTCTTCCAAGAATATATTCAGGGAATGAACATCTTACCCAAACATTAACACAGCTAATGATGAGCATTTTGAAATGAACCTCATGTGCATTAGCCTGGAATGAGAATTTGGATTTTCAGATAGCACCTGGGACTGCAACCAATGTCAGCCACTTGTAGTAGAATGCAAAGTGACTGATGCAGGCGTTCCTGCAAGCAATAGTATTTTTAAAGTGCCTGGAGATGAGACTGTCTAAACAGTGAGCCTAAAATAAAATTAAAACATTGGAATAAAATGCCTCACTTAATTCTTCTTCTAATGTCTTTTTCTCATGAACTAAATTCTTTAGGATTGTAAAAGATGAATCCCTCCAAAGATCAGCCATTTCTCCCACTCTAGCTAATGAGTTTGGCAGATCCTTAGAGCTGGGCTGAAAGGAACAAAGTAGCGGTCAAGGACAAAAGGTCCTGTTTTAAAAAGGATAAACGATAACACACATTTCAGAAAGCAAAACATAATAAAATAAAATATTTGGAGGCCTGGTTGATATTTTATTTTACAGCCATTTCCACTGCCTCCGCATCCTCAGCGTTGGATCAAAATGCCACATACGGTTCACAAAGAGCTGTTCTTCATGAGACAGGATGCTGGTCAGATGGGCTCCCTGGAGGCGGCACTCTCTCTCTGCCGCGTCCCACGTGCGCCGATGAGCAAAGTATTTGTAGCACTGCCCTTGGAACTTGTGCCATCCATAATCACAGGTTTCAGTATCTGCAACAAACAATTGCAAAACTCTTATTGTAAACATGGGTTGGCAATGCCCAGGGGCTGCCCATTGGCAGAGGCAACGCTGAAATGCCCAAAATGAAACATTCAGTGACAAGGGGACCAGACATTCTGCGTACAGAAACGCTCAAATGCTTCACTCAAAAAAATAAACTGAGTCTGTGAATAACATTTATGTAGTAAGTGTGTGCCTTCTGCAGATTGTTGTTTGGAAAATATTACATAACATCAACATTAAGGGGTGGGGGGAGACCATGGTGGTGAACAGCATAAAATCAGCAATAAAATTGCAACCATGAAACAAATACAAAATACATTACACATCAGCTTAATACACTGAAACAGCTGGATCACCCCTCAGGGTAAAGCCTGGACAAACAGGTGAATTTTAGGCAGGAGATCAAATGCCAGTGCTGTAGGTATCAGGCTGATGTTCACTGAAAGCATATTCCAAATAACATGATGCTACCACACACAAGGCCCTGATCTCAGTGAGCATAGAATGAATCTCAGGAGCAAACTAAGTATCTCTTTGATCTCCAACTTTGAAGAAGAAATTGTGCAAGACAAGGAAGTGGTCTGGAGAACTGAATTCTACTGAGGGTTAGAAAGTGAAGGCCCACTGGCAGAGATCACAACGAACTGACAGATAACCTTATTACACCCAAAAGCTCTGACCCATGAACATAAAGAGCTTCCTGAGGACCACAGCTCCCAAGGAAGTTGTATGCTTTCACCCAGGGGATTCTTCATCTGGGAACAACCTGGAGCCCCTGTGCTGAGCAAAGTCCAGGAACCAGCTAGATTTAGAGATAAGGCTACCAGTCCAGACATCAGCAGCCAAGTTCTAATGGGCTCTGAGCCTGCAGAAGTGACCGATGCCTTAAACAACAGATGGAAATGGAGATGTGCAAGACTTCGAGGAAAGATTCCTTGGAAGTAATGGTCTTCTCATGAGTAAGGTCTTCCTTCTGAGGACACTTCTCTTTGACAACAGTTGACAGAATTCAGCAGGACTTGGGCAATGCTATTCTACTAGAAATGTGCCTTGATTCTAAGACACTGCTTGCCCGAAATCAGACCTTGCCTGAGCCCTCATTTGAAATACATCTTGCCTGGCAAGAGACCTCAGACTGACCTTGGATTGGTTGCTGACTGTGCCCACAACAGCTCTGTTATCTGGAAGTTCCCTTGTGACCCAGGACCCAGCTAGGACAGCAACTAAGCCTGAAGATTTAATGACAGGCAGTGGCTCTCACTACACTAGAATCAGGACACTTTCTCATCTGAACAGGGTACAGGTTGCTTCTTCAGCAGAGGGAGCTGCTGCAGTTACATCTTCAAAGAAAGCTATTTGCATATAGAGCTTTTTGGATTTGGGCCATGGCTTGTATGTTTTCCAGATGCATACACTCAGCCATTAGCGCTAGAAAGCAGAAAGGAAATTCTACACCAGATGCCAGATACCACATTCCACGTGGAATTGCAAAAAAAAAAAAAAAGGAACAACCTCATCTGTGTCATTTAACGGCTTAGCTTAAAAGACTGTGATATCATTTTAACATTTCATAGGAAAAAAGACAGCATAAATGAAGCTGCAAGCCCTGCACACACTTGGGTGTCTGATCCACTTTAATTCCTTTAGCAAAACTATACCCTATGCTTGGTAGTTAAAGGTCACTTATTCCCCCCATTAACCATTGTTGAGTGATACAGTTTTAAACATACAGGGCTGGGAGGGTTTCCTGCACTCACACTCCATGACTAAACAAGCTCTAATCACAGCTAATGATCAAAACCCATTGTAATATCATTCAGACAACATGATTCACTGAGCAGAGATTAGCTGAGGATAGTCAGATTTACCCAAGTAATGTACATCTCAGTGAAGCCAGTAGCAAAGTTTCCATTGATTTAATTCATTCAGACTGTGGAAATAGATTTTGAAGCAGATAAAGGCAGAGGCACAGCTTTCAGATTTAACTGTGAAGAAAATTCATTCCTGATTCCTAACACTTTGAAAATGAAGACCCAAGGAAGTTCACTTCCATAATAAAAATGATGCATGAAGACTATTGTCAACTAATACTCAAAAACACTGCAGCCCACACCCTGACGAAGTTAGTCATGACTGTGAGTCAAGACAAGTGACATGGGCCAGCAAGCTGTACTTTTTCACATCTCCACATGTCTTCCTGATGCACATGTAAAGTGGTGTGTGTGTGTGTGTGTGTGTGTGTGTGTGTGTGTGTCTGTTGGTCTGTGTGTGTGTCTGTTGGTCTGTGTGTGTGTGTGTGTGTGTGTGTAATGTTTGTATCAAGTGGGTAAGGGAAGCAAAATCCCATCTAGAGCTGAGGGGACATGTCTTGGTTTTTTCTTGGAGGTTTTTCTTTTCTCACTCCTCCCACAACGAAAAAGAAAACCACTTTGCTGAATTTTCTCATATTTCCCTCTGCTATTTCTCTGTTATGATCACCATTTCCTCTCTTCCACACCACATAGACACACAATGCCCTGGGTATGTCCAGGGTGGAGGGTGTGAAGTCGCACTGTTGCCTCTTGAGGGGGAAAAGCCCCACACTGAGAAACTGTAGGAGAATTTCTCCTCTCCACAGAGAAATTCAGTGCATTGCCTGCCCCTGCCCAACTCCACCCTATTCCCCAACATCTCTGCCCACACACAGGATGGAGATTAATATTGAGAAACTACACATGTGTCAGATTTGGCCCCTCTTTTCCCCTATCTTATCATGCTGTGTTCGAATGTTTGAAGCACTTCCTACACACAAGCCCTAAAATCAGAAATGAGCTGAGTGGGCAGAATTATTATTATTTTTAAGCAACAGGTCACACTATGGGAGGGGCAATGGCTTTGTTCACCTCCTTTGTCATGTAAAAAAAGAAAAGATGCCCCCAGTTCTCAGTTGTCTGTATGTGAAAAGGGAAGACACGTGAATATAATACACATGGTTGCACACGTAGTTTGGTTCTAAATCTCATTGAAAGCAATGGGATTCGAGTCAGCTGCAACTGATTTGTTCCACTGGTTTCATGAATAACTTTAGTTGGACTGGGCCTGTGTGCTAGGTTTTAACATTGCAACAGGACACACAAGTTATAACTAGTGAGAAAGAAAAATTAGATCCAGGTGGATTTCTGGCCCTAATATGGAAGGGTCTTGTGTTTTTTCCCACAGCCTTCATAAAAA
Organism: Podarcis liolepis; assembly: GCF_965112155.1. Classification (NCBI taxonomy): domain Eukaryota; kingdom Metazoa; phylum Chordata; class Lepidosauria; order Squamata; family Lacertidae; genus Podarcis; species Podarcis liolepis. Next base: position 33,681,180 of record NC_139565.1, read on the forward strand.
AACCAAAAACATTATTTGTGTTTTTCATTTTGGCAATGCGGTCTTTAAGAACTGATGACTGAAAATAGCCATGGAAAAAAATAACTGTTGTTGTGCAGTTCACAGATGCAAAGCTGGAGTACTACCTCAACAGAGATTAAGACCAGCCAAACAATAATAAAAAGGCCCCTGGAGGGGACCTTTTTAAATATATTAAATAAATTTAAGGGACTATTTTCTGAAGGCAGCTGTAAAACTGAAACATAAAATAATGAAATGCACGTTGTCTATCTTCACGTGACGGATGGTCCCGATAAGAACACACAGTAGAAAAGTGTTTGCATCAGCCTGTAATTCAATTTTGCTAAAGGGAAGCAAACATGAAGCTTGGCAACGTAGCACATTTTAATGGCTTCGTGTCAATTACACTGCCAGTACCGCAGAATCCCAGAGTGGAGTTGACAAGTGGCATAAAATTCCACTGCTGCTTTGGGTTGTGCCTGAGCCCTTTGCAGATGCGCTTTTTTAAAAACCATGCCTTGGGGCGGAGGGATGGTTCAAATCCAGTGAGGATTTACATTGAGAAAAAGAGTTCCATTCTAGCCTACTTCCTGACATAAGCAGGGAGAAGGGATATTTGGATATTTGGGGATGTTTCAACATATAACTTTCTACCAGCATTCCAAAATGGTACAGTCCCACTGCATCTTCTTTCCACAAGGTTGCACTCTACTAAATTCTGCCCACTGAAATGGATGTACCCAAGTTAACCATGTCCTTCCATTTGAATGGGTTTATTCTGAGCAGGACTGACATTAGTTACAACACATAGAATGGTGCTAATGTGAGGTCCGGATACAAAAAGAGGTCTTAGGTTTTTTTAAGTACCAAAGAGCCTGTTATACTAGATAGTCCATGAAATTTCCTGAATCAGTGAATAATTTAAATACAAATAATAATAATCCAATGTGACCCATGTGCATAGAGACGCTTCCTTTTACAACATTCTAGGCATTCATAGTTAAAATGTATTATATAAGAACTGAAATGTAGCTTGGCATGTTTATGGTGTTTTAAAAGCTGTTTCACTAAACCCAGGAGTCATTATAGTGCAGCAGTTCATTTTTATTTATGGAGGACGGGTGTTTTATATATTCACATCATCTCTTTACGATAACTTCAGCATGGATATTATTCTTCAGACGTATCTAAGTTATACTGTCTAGAGATTCTGAGCAGAGTTGCTTTAAAAAAAAAATTTTAGAGCTGTTGGCTTGTTTTTAACTGGTGCAATAATCATTTGACTATAACCCTTGTCTTGTTTTAAAAGTCCTCTGAAAATGCGAGAAAAGCAAAGTCTGAACCACAATTGCTATCAAAGTCACTGGGGTATAGTAGATAAAGCATTGGACTTAGACTGAGACCTAGGTTCAAATTGCCTTAGCCATGAAGTTTACTGGCAAGTCACTTTTTAGCCTACTTTACCTTAAAGGGTTGTTTTTAGGATAAAAACGGTATTACTTCATGGATGCATCTCTGATGTCCTTTGGGGAAACACGGAATACAAAATGTGGTAGGTAATGGGTAATTCCATTAACATGTCAACCTGCAGACCCATTTTTTAATTTCCATATATAATTAACATGTTCTGTATCATTTGAAAGATAATTTCCCAAAGTTCCATGATCTGGCAACAATTTTTCAAAATGACATTTTACACATGAGTAAAACAACCTGAAGCATGACATGCAAGATTACTCAGAATTTCTCTCTTTCTTTTTTTTAAAGTTTGGTTAAATACCTCTCTAAGAAAATAGAGAATTGGTTGATGATCCATCATTGCAGTGATATGGTTTTGCTTTTCATTTGGTGAAATGACAATAAATTTTATGTTGGGGGGGAATTCAGATGAGTTTAGGTCAGTAAAATGTATGTTACTTGACCATGTTATGTTAGTCACAAAAACACATACTTTTATTCCCTCAACAAAAGAAAAGAAACATACATGTTTTGCCTTTTTCTCTTCTTTGAGGTTCTTAACATTAATAAAATGTGGTAAGATATTAACTGAAATGTTCTTTACATGCAACATTTCTTGTGACCAACCTACCACCACAATTATGCATAAATGTTGCCATGTGTGTCATTTAAACCTCTTTCTAGGACTGTCATATTTTCTTCCCTGAGAATTTAATCATTATTAAGGGAGAAATCCTATGCACAAGGAACTGCCATAAAGCAAGCTGGTGCAAATTAAGCCGTAGCAAAGTTACATGAGATCCAAATTCTGGTGGAATCTACACACATATTAAAAACGCTATGAAAATGCTTTTTCAAAAAACATTTTGAAAAATACATTGAATTTGGCATAGCTCACTGTCACCATCTAGTGTCACATTTGCATATTGCACTTTACAACACATTTAAAATGTCCTATTTGCAGCTGTATAGCTGAGTCCTCTGTTCAACAGCATGGCTGCTGCTGCTGCTCTGCCTAAGCCTGGTAGAAGGAAAACGAGCCTTTAAAATAGTGTTATGCAGCAGGCTGGCAGGTCACATGGCTGAACTGAGCAGGCATGACATGCAGCCTAAGTCCCTCCCCCCTCCCGTTCCTGCCACCCCCCTGGAATGCCCCTTTTCGGGGGCTTACATTGGCCTTGGTTCAGCCAGCTGAGTCCCAGCTGAGCAAGTTGCACTTCTGTATCTTTCACTGAGCTAGGGACTTAATGTTGATCTGCTGCACCCTAAGTTGCCTATTCCAGCAGATCTTGCCAGGGCCTATTATATGTACCATCAGCGTAGATCATCTTACACAATTTTACAAAAGGAGACAATCAAGAGGCTTACAGTCTGAAAGATCAGTCAAGCAAGGGAAGATAGATATATCTTATTGCTTTTAGAAGAAAGGTAATATAATCATGTGCATAATATATATTTAGGAATCAGACACCCTTATTAGGTTAATTAGAAGCACCTATGGTTTTTAGAAAAGTGCAGAAATATTTGGCTACTAGATTCCTCACTGCCACCCCCTTTCTTGAAGCAGGCAAAAGCTTCTCCCGGGTTCCTCTCAGATGCATCAAGGAGGCAGATCTGTCTTAACCGACTCTCCCTAGGTAGGTTCATTCAGAGCAGAGGTGGAGAACAGTTTTGGCACCACAGGCCAAAGTTGATGTCAAAATCCCTTCTGCTCCCATCAGAGTGAGACTGGGCTTAAAAGGGAAGAAGAAGCCTTTGGGAGTCCCCTTTAAGCAAGACTATAGGCGGAGGGACTCCCAAAGGCTTTTGGAAGCATTTGCAAGCCTCCCTCCCATTAACATTGCAGTGAGATTGGACTTAACAGGGAAGGGAGAAAGAGCCTTTGGGAGTCTCCATCTCACTCTTTAAGATCGCAGGAAGATCAGGCTTAAAAGGGAGCGGTTGAGTTTGGGCACGTCTCCAGGTTGGAAACTGTAAGGCCCCTTGTTCTCACATCTAAAGGTATTTAAATGGGACTTGGGTTAGACAACCATTCAAATAAAGGATGCTTTCAAATAGAGGACTGTCTGCTATAAAGGAAGGCGCATGGCCACTCTAATCCCACTTTCCTGTCTACATGTTGTGCCCAGTTAAGCTGCCTGAAGAGTCCTGCTGCCAAGCAGGGTCCTGTGCAGACAAGCTCTAACTCCCCAAGATGGCTTCACTTCAGGGCCTGAGACGAAATGGGTTTAGCAAACATATACAGCAAAAGCTTGTAAATCTAATTTAGTCAAATGGCTTTCAGAAGTGGCATTGCTTCCCCCAGTCCTTCTCAGCTGTGGGAACTGAGCTAGAAGCTATTTCCAAATAGAAATGCTTCTTTCCTTCCCAAACTACAATGACTTCCAGAGCTGAGCCTGTGGGGAGGGACAAGAGCAATCACAAACATTTGGACAGGGAACGAACTCCTTTATAAAACGGAGCACTTTTGCTAACAAAGAAATCATTTATTTTCCTTAGGAAAAGGAGGAAGAAAAGAAAGGAGGAGGAAAGAAACCATCTCTGGCTATACTGCCCCAAGGAGGGTTGTCTACTCACAATTGCATCTGCGCAGTTTTGGCAGCAGGTTCACATGCACATCTGCATCTGGTAAACAGTGCAACGAAGGTTCAATTTTACTTAATGTTTTTATATATGTAAAGAAGACTTTATATAACACAGTAAGGCTGAGTTGTACTGCCAGGAAGAAATGGCGCCAAAAGCAAAACCTGAGCTATAGGAGCAGAGTGCAAGAGAAGAAAAAGAAGAAGACAGAGATGAAGGCAAAGACAAAGGAAGACCATAGCTTAAAGCACGCCTTCTACTTTGTTCCAACGGTCTTGAAATAAATATGCTGATTGTGTTGCATTTCTTCAAAATAACCACCCAATTAAAAAAGTCAAAAGCCAGTGTTAGATGCAGCCAAACCCAAAAGCAACATACCCAATCTATTCACACACCTCCATCTACCCACACATATACAACCTCAGCCACACACATCAATACCCCACATCTACACTGTCATTTTAAACTCCCCTCACCATCATTTGCCCTTTTTCTCATCCCATCCCTATCTGTGGTAGTTAGGGGGAGAAATGAGAATGGAACCTTTATCTAAGTGCAATTGCAAGGGACATACCATAATTGGAGTCCCCCAAAATAGGGGGCGTCTTATACATGGAAAAATATGGTAATTTTCAGAAGGTGGCAGCATGAGGGGAGGAGGGGGAAAACATTTTTCCCCTGCTGTCACCCAACCATCTCTCTACAAAAACTCTCCTCCCCATACAGTAATCAGGCTAAGAAGTAAGCTCCTGTTCATTTAATGGGATCTTTTTTAAGACTGCCACAGGGCTGAGAGAGGCTCTGGCCCTCTGGTAGCTCACCCCCCGTTTTACAATCTGATCTGACATTGAACACACTGAATCCAGTGTTAATTGCAAATAGACGGGGAACAGTATTCAGACAGCTTTTTCACAGATGAGGTCTACCCTATGGAGAAAGGCCGCAGCTCAGTGATAGAACATCAGCTTTGCATGAATAAGGTCCCAGGTTCAATCTTCAACATTTATAGAAAGGGCTGGGAGGGACCCCTGCCTGAAACCTCAGAGGGCTACTACCAGTCATTATAGATAATACTAAGCTAGCTGGACCAACAGCCTGACTCAATATAAGGCAGCTTCCACGATCTTGGGTTTCTCTGCCTATTGGAAGAGGTGAAGGAAGTGAAAGCAGTCAAATAGCAGGGAATCTTGATGTTTCCATATTTCAGTTCTTCCATCTCTTCCACTGTGACAACCAGGATTCACTGGCTAATGTCCCTTTCTTGGTCCTCATGTTCCCCCGCTAAGCTGATACTGACAGAGAAAATATCAACACTGGCTGAATGTCAACTGCCCTGCATACAATTACCTTATCTTCTTGGTACAACAAAAAGGTCACCTAAATCTTCTCTAATACAGTGGTGTCCCGCAAGACGAATGCCTCGCAAGACGAAAAACTCGCTAGACAAAAGGGTTTTGCATTTTTTGAGCTGCTTCGCAAGACGAATTTCCCTATGGGCTTGCTTCACAAGACAAAACGTCTTGCGAGTTCTTGCGAGTTTGTTTCCTTTTTCTTAAAGCCGCTAAGCCGCTAAGCCGTTAATAGCCGCTAAGCCGCTAATAGCCGTGCTTCGCAAGACGAAAAAACCGCAAGACAAAGAGACTCGCGGAACGGATTAATTTCGTCTTGCGAGGCACCACTGTATTAGTTCAAATGTTCACAAGCACTCAGAAATCCATTTGGCAAACAATTGTTTTTACAAGCCAACAACTAGTTCTAGGAAACAACAGAATCATTCACTCATGCCCTTTCGTGGCATAGGAATGCATGGTTCTGTACATTTTGGCTTTGCTTTAGATCTAATGAAATCAGGTTCATTGACATGTAATCAAAACTGCTTTCCAGACAGCGGTCCACATTTTCTTCCCCCATTGTCTGGTAGAATGGGCATGGGGTAGGGGCTGCCAATGAATGCCTTCCTGCGATCTCAAACCACTGCAGAACTTTCTGTGGAGGAAATTTAAATTCCAGAGTTGACTGAGCTGAGGTCTGTTTCAGACTGACAAACGAGGAAATGTTCACACTAAGCATTTCAAATACACTCTCCCTGGTTGGTCATAAAGCACAACTTAAAGCTACCATGAACTTCAGACTATTTCAGCGTTAAGGATTTGTTGCGGGAAGATATTTTCAGAAATATCCTTCTGCTGTAAAAACATGGGTCAAATTCTTGTATTAAAGAGGAGATTTCAGGAGACTTTTCCAGCCTATGCCAGACTACTGCAAAACTGAAATATAATGAGTGCTGGACCTAGTCCTATGCCTGAGGCTTCAACATTAACAAAACAAAAGCAAAAAAAAAGTCCCTTCAGGCTCATGGAATATTTTTAAAGCACTTGCAAATTCACAGTCTTTCGCCCAGTAGGCTTACGATGAAAGGCAATCCTGAAACATGCCAATGTTTATGTAATTATGCCTGGAAGACACTCTTGCTCTAGCTGTGAGTGAATCCAGTCAGAGCAAGATGGGGGGGAAATGGTATTTTCCTACATGTGAGGGTGAACGTAAAGGGGTAAAACCCACAACTTTTAAAACCTTCAGCTCATTTTTCATCCTGGAAATTTCCCTATTACCTTTGGACAGGCCCGAACCCATGCTGGAAGATTCGTGTTTATTCTGTAATACCACCTTTACAAATGAAGGGCAGGGAGGTAATGTTAAAAGAGTGCTGGAAAGCCCACAGCAACACTACGTAATTAACTTCTCCGTAGGGCCATTACGTTAGCCTGCTTGACCAGAAGACCCAGACACAAAAGGAAAGAAAAACATGGTGTCACCTTGAGAAAGGCTTGTTGAGTTTGTTAAGGACTCTCTCAGGTCTGCAGTGTTGGGTGTGTTAGCATTCACATGTATTACCATCACTGTACTTATTTTGTAAATGGCAGAAATGTCATATACCTTTTGAATTTCATGGCTTATGGATTCCACTGTTTACTTTTCTCTTTCTACACCAGGAAAATCTGTAACCCTCTGGATGTTTTGGGCTCCATCTACCATCAGCCCCAAACTGCATGGCAAATGGTCATGGATGATGGGAACTGTAGTCTAGCAACACCTGGAAGGCCACAGGCCTCCAATCCCATGGTTGGTGAACCTAAGGTCCCCTACATGGTGCTGAAGAACAACTGCATCATCTCTGCCCACTTGCCATACTGGCAGGGCATGAATCTTCCTTGGTTCATGGGAGTGAAGTGTTTCTCCACTGATATGATCTGAAGGACCTCATGTTTCCTGTTTTAATTCAAGCAGAACATTTCTAAAATCAATTCACATCACAATTCTATACATGCATTTAAAGGCCCATTGAATTTAGTATGTTTATTACCCAACAAAGTGGGTGCAGGATTGCAGGGATTATGGGAGTTGTAGTCCAACAATATCTGGGCACCCACAGGAGTCTCCCCTTCCCCCCCAAAAAAACCTCTACACCTGTGTAAACACACACAGAGAAGAAGAGACTTGCCAACTGAGGATAAGATTTATCTGATGAAGAGGCTTTGGTCCACAAAGTTATGTAACAATAAATTATTTTTTGTATTTTCTGTAGCAGACTAATACAGTTACCTTTCTGGAATCTGGAATAGCATCATCCAGGGACAGATTAAAGAACACAGATTAAAGAACCATATCCCAAACTTAAAACTTCATTTTTTAAACATCACTCTTGAAGTCAAATGTTGGAAACATAAGATGACAAACTAAAATCAAGCCCATAGGATTAATTTTCTACCTCGGTAAAAGAGACTACAGCAATTCCCACCCCCGCCCCCCAGTTATGACTATTTTCAGCAGGAAGGAGAAAGAAAGCAAAGCAACACAAGCAAAAGAAAATAAAAGCAAAGACAAATAATTATCCATTAATTGCCACCACCCTCCCAATAGAGGCCTGATTTGTTAGCAAATTTGCATATTTGATTCCATTGTAAGCACAGTGAAGTTAACTATAAATTTCAAACTGAACTCACCTTTCTCACAAAGAGCCCCAACGTAGCTTGGAAGACAAAGGCAAGTAAACGTATTGATGCCATCAATGCAGGTGGCTCCATTTCTGCAAGGGCTGGATTGACATTCATCAATGTCTGCCCAAGAAAATGAAACAGATATTTAGAATGAGGTATTGTCCTCACTTGCAATATAAAGGAAAGTTTACATGTATTAATAATGTAAAATAAATAATGTACATAAATTGATTTCAGATATCACAATGCATAAGGACCTAACGATTTTCTTCAACATTTGCACACAGAGTTCAGCAGCATTTACATCTCAGAATGTGCAGAACAATTCTAAACAAAATATACACACACCTGAACATTTTAAAGCATCCTGCATGACCGCTGGGTCTGTAACCTGCATCCTCGGTTTCTATCTCTCAGAACTTGTAGTAGTAGTAGTAGTAATTTATTTATACCCTGCCCATCTGGCTGGGTTTCCCTAGCCACTCTGGGCAGCTCCCAACAGAATATTAAAAACACAATAAAACATCAGTCATTAAAAAATTCCCTAAAGAGGGCTGCCTTCAGATGTCTTCTAAACGTCAGATAGTTGTTTATTTCCTTGATATCTGATGGGAGGGCATTCCACAGGGCCCTCCTGATATCTGATGAGTGCCACTACCAAGGAGGCCCTCTGCCTGGTTCCCTGTAGCCTCACTTCTTGCAGGAAGGGAACCGCCAGAAGGCCCTCGGAGGTGGACATCAGTGTCTGGGCTGAACGATGGGGGTGGAGACGCTCCTTCAGATATACTGGACCAAGGCCGTTTAGGGCTTTAAAGGTCAGCACCAACACTTTGAATTGTGCTTGGAAATGTACTGTTGAGGGAAAGAGTACTGCAGCTCATTCTCTCTCTTTTTTTAACCCTCAGAATACCTTTGTGATGTATCCCACCTACTCTAACCTGGGACCATGGAAAACTGAACTCCTATTCGGCTGCAATGGCTGCATTTCACATTATTGCGGTAGACATTGCCATCTGTTCCTACTGTCCTTGCCCTTTCATATCCTGGTGGTCATAAAAACATAATTGCAAACAGTAGGGGTTGTTTCTGGTGAAGGTTGTCCTGTGTCCCCCCAATCTATTATTGAGGTTGCTCCAACCCTCCAAAACAGATTGAGGGCACATGAGCAAGAGGAGAGGGAGGGGAAGTTCCGTTGCACAAGCAGAATTCCTTGTAAAATTGGGACAACTTCATTGGATACAAACATAGGAATCCCAGAGAAATTGGCTAATCCAAGAACAGTAGGATAACTGTTTACAGAGTCCATCATCACAAAGAGTCTTGCCATTACCACAACTGTTTTTGTCTTCATGCAATGTGACTGGCCTAACCAATCAATCAAATTAATAAATAAAAAAGCAAATTAATTAATTCATTCAGTGAATATGCTCATATATCAGCCTGCAATAATCACTCAGTTTCTTTTTAACTTCTCTTCAGCACATGTAGCAGTCTTACCTCCAATGTGCTACTAATCTGATATCTAAACTGGAAGAACTTTCAACAGGCTATTAGCAGCATTCAAACATTTGAGGCAGTTATTCTTCCTCATCCATTTATAAACACCAGATATTACCATTCATAAATATTTTTACAGGTTTTGCACGTGTATGAATTGCAGTTGATCATCCTAGTAGATCTCACAGAGATTTGCAAGTTTGTATACAAACTACCACATAAGAAAGCATACGGAATAAGGCACATTTTGCTGGTGTACTGGATACAAACTCCCATCTTCCCGTTGGCTTTTGTCCACTCAGCACAGTAAATTGGCACATGAAAATTTACTCCCATACACAAATTGCATTTGTGGATTTGACCGAAAATGGACAAAGTTGGTAAGCAAGCAAGAGTTGGCCTTGCTTGCTTACATCAGTCTGAGTCTTCTGGTACTGCAATACCATGCTCTGTTTTGCACATTGAATAATCAGATAATCAAATACCAACAAAGACTTTGCTTCTTACCTACTTCACACTGGTCACCACTGAAACCCGGCATACAAGTGCAGATGTAGAAAGTTTCACGTGGATAACAAGTTCCCCCATGCTGGCATGGATTACTCTTGCATGGCTCTTGGCCTGTAAAGTGAGTTCATTGAAAATTGCTATATTTTGCTAAAATTGCTTGTTGGGTGCTGACTCTCTTTCAGCAGAAAGACATTTCCTACTTTTCAGCTGGTTCTGTCAGATTTGCTATAGTTGCAGATTAGACAGAAACCAAAATCAATTCATCATAATATGCAGCAGTAATAGTAAATCAGCCATCATCCATGTTGGCAATGCAATCCTTACTCGCTGGTGAAAACAATTTACTTTCAGCAATATTTCATTTTCTTCAAATGACATTTTGTATTATTTTTGGCAACTGCAATATTCTACTGAGGATTTAGTTGGCATGACATGACAATTAATTATAGCCGAAAACAGTTAAAACATATGTGCACAGTGAGTGAAATATGCATTTATCTGAACGGGGTTAGTTTATGTGGAATGATTGGGTACACAGAACATGCATTCTTATACCACACGTCTTGTTTGTCATTCTGGATATTGTTTACATTCCATCAAGCCATAGTCTCATTTTGTTTCTTTATATGGTTATTGAAGTACTAACTGAATAAGAGGCCAAACCAATATGCATGTTTATACATTATTTCACATAAGATTACAAATATATAAGGCTCTTATATTATGTAAAATAGTATGCAATGAACCAATTTTGGTTCTGCATGTGATATTTGGACCAGTTCCTCATATGCATTATATCAAGATAGAACCAGGTATGATTACTTATGCTACATAAAAGTGCTTAGTGGAACTACTACAGCCATTTTCAATCATATCTATAGCCTTGCCATGGGAAGACTTCGGGGAATGTTTAAGACTATAATCTTTTACACATGTAAGCTACCAATATACAGAACCTCCATGGCAAGTCACTGTCACACATAAAACATCTTTATGACATGAAAGCAGCATCAATCAACAGGGAATCATATTTATATTTGATAATAAACACATTAAGAAGGTGTAAATCTGTCCTGTCATAAAGGAACAGATCATGCCCCCAGAGTGCCTCCTTTAATGATTTAATCACAAATACAAATAAAAAAAATCCTAAGTCTTCAAATTTATCTGTCTAGCACTATTCGTAATGCTTCCTGTCATGGTTGACAATGGGAGATCTCCACTAATGTCAAGGACTCATCCTTACATTTTAAAAACAAAACAACCACAAACTTTAAAAAGAACTTGAGACCAATAGTGTAATTTATCACAGCCATACCAAAAGTGCCACCAAGAGTACTAGGAAATCATCCATTTGTCATGTTCCCTCAACAGTGGGAGCTTATCACATGTAAAGCAGTTGTTCCAAATGCAGAAACCCACACCAACAGCAAATCCTATACATGCCTATTCAGAAGCCTCATTGGGTGGGGCTTATGCCTCTATAAGTGGGTATAGGATTTCAGCCTGAATCCCACCGTACCCCATGTACAAAAGAGTAAAATAAGAGAACTGATGCAGATTCAATGGGACAGGGAGAGAATTGCTATCCACCTCTTTAGTCAGGTGTGATTTTCTTTCATTCCAGGATTGGGATAAAATTGTGAATCCAGTCAAAATTACTATTAGTAAGACTCATTTTGTAGCCCCCTTTTGCACATAGGTATATCTGGCTGAAGACAAATATATCTGCATTATTATGACATATCAAAGTCTAATAACCTTAGAATATCTGTTAACATAAAAAGACTTGTTATTCTGTAAATATTCCAAAATTATTTCCCCATGTAACCCAAAGTTTCATGGCTCTCTCACACAATATGTCTTTTCTTCATGCAATCAGCCTTCACTGTTGCTGGACAATGAATGGGCACATGTTACATGTGAATCTGCCAAGCTTAGATACAGCCAAAAGTAATTGATGAGGGGAAAGGCACTTCTGCCAGCCATACCCACAAAAGATCCAATTCGCCTATTACATTTGTAAATGTGTCTGTGTGCTCAAAAAAGGTTGAGATTGCAAAGATTGATGAAAAATGTATTGTGAGACCTAACAGTAGTATCTTCAGAGTTTACTATATTGTATCATCAGGCCAATATTTTCATGTGAGTGAAGAACATTTCAGTAGTGGAAAATTTAACTCTTACCTGGTATCTGAACTGCTGTGCCTTCGACTGAACCCCCACCTGTGCCAATCAGGAAATCTGATCCATTAGTTACATCCAGAAGCAAAAGTGGTGGTGTTACAAGTTCAATGCTGTTTATGCCCCCTGTGGTTCTTGCCTGCTTAATATATTCGGGAGTGTTTTCAGAGCCTGGGTTTTTTGTTGCAGCATTAGAGGAAACAGTCGTTGGCTTCTTCTGCCCATCCAATGCAGTCTGGGTTTCCACAGTTGTGTCTACTGATGGAGGGGATGAAATTGGCCAAACATCGGCTTCACCATCAGTCCCAAATACTCCACCTGTTTTACTTTCATGTGGAATGGGAGACGGTGTGGTGCGTATCCATGGTAAGTCTCCATCAGCACTATTTTCATCTAACTGATTTAGCTCCTTCTCATGAGAAGTTTCTTCTTCTGAACTAGATTCTAAAATGTCAGTTCCTGGAACTATAAATGTTGTTGGCTTAGCTTCTTTTGAAAGAGACTCTCCAGGAGCAATGGTTCCTTCGACAATAATCACTTCTGTTGAACTTCCTGGCTTTTCCTTCATTTCTGTTACAGAACTAGGCACAGATTCAGTGGTCTTGCTTTCTGATACCAGTTTGGGAGAAGATGCTAATGGGAACTCGGTGCTTCCTGAAGACTCTTTCAGGGCAGGTTTGTAAGTTGCTGTGATGTCAGCACTAGCTTCTCTAAAGGTTTGTACTGGTGACAAATCATGCTTGTCATTGTCAACTGATGATGAAGTACTTGGCATTATGTCTTCAGGATACTCCGAAGCTCCATTGAGTAAATAGACAGTCACGGGCAACTTTGGAGTTTGAGTTGCAGAATGTATTTTTTCTGGATCTGTTTCTATGGATTTTGTGGCTTCCGTTTCCTTCATTCCTTTGTAGACCTCTTGGGTTGTTTCTTCAGACTTCGTTACACTTTGGGAAGCAAGTTGTACAGTAACTGTGCTTTCTTCAGATTTGTGTGTTGTCAAAGATTGCCATGGCTCAATGGGTAGGTATGGTGGCGTAGGAGCCACGAGTTTCTTTTCATCCATATCTACTTCTCCTTTTCCTGAAGAGTCTGCGGTAGAAGCAATTTCACTTTCATCAGCTATTGCTTGGTTGTCTGACAATGTTTGTAATTCAGCGTTGTCTTCTATTGTATTTTTGGAATCTGTATGTTTAGTTTCCAGCTCTAATTCTTTGTCCTTTTCATCAGTTTTGGAGCTGGTTGGCGATGACGTGGTAGATCTAACAAGAAGTGGCATAGTTGGAAGCAATGCAGCTATTTTGGGCAGCTCTTGAGTAACACCCGTTTCTGTTGTGAAAGGTGTGGCATCTCCTGAGCCCACATCATCTGATGTTGGTGTCAGATCAGATATCATGGGCTTGCTGAATATGAACTTACTGGTTACAGAACTCCCTTGACCATCTCCAAAGCCATCTGATTTTTCAACAGCTAAAGTAATTGTAGGTGTGGCAGTCTGAATTTCTGTTACAGAAGTATAAACGCTGTACATCGAGGGTCTCTCAGAGCCCACAGTTCTTTGTCCACCTATGTCTTCAATATTTGATTTCAAGTCATCAGCGTCTATAATTGTTGTTTCATCAGATATTATTCCATGCCCTACATCAATGAAGCTGGAAATATCCCCCGAATAATTCCTTTTGTCACCAGGCAGTGGGATAAGTTCCTCAAAGTCTTTTATGCTGTTTGTGGAACTTTCATCTGCAAATGTCTCTGAAAAGTCACTATCCGAGGTTGGTAGCATTTGTTTTTCTTCTCCGTGGGTGGGTGATGATACTAATTCTATTTCAGATCCATTCACTGCTTCAGCAAGGTCCACAACTTTTGAATTATTTTTGCCAGGTGTATGAGATGATGGTGTTACTATTTTTGGCAACTGGGTAGGTGATTCAGGATATTTTTCCATGGTGTCCTGCCAACCAGAACCTTCTCCAGATCCTTCGTGAATTGCTATTCTCATCATTTCAGGTTTCGAGGTGGGTTTAGGTTCTTTAGCAATTCCAAGAGTAGGCCTTCCAGGAACAGATTCAGGAACAGGAGTTGTGTCTTCATACATCACCACGTGAGAAGCTTCCTCTGAAATTCCATCAGTAGCTACCGATGTTGATAATGTTGTATTTTCCTTCTCCTGATAGCTATTTTCTAGGTTTTGAGAATTTTCAAGAATGAGTTGCTTTATAGTAGGTACTTCTGTGCCAATGACCCTAGTATCTAAGGTAGATGCACTAGGGGCTATTTTGTCTCTTCCTGCAAGCAACTCTACTGCTATAGTATATGGATATTTATTAACATTGCTGAAATCCTCATATTTTTCAGTGGGATATGTATCAGATTCTTTTATTTTTTCCTCTAAAGTACTTGCTTCTGAACTTCTAGGATGAAGAATGTCAAGACTTAATGTGCTTGCACTGACATTTAATATAGCAGAACTTATAGGCACAGTAGTAGATGGAACAGTAAAGATTGCATCTCCTGAACCTTGTTCTGAAAAAAATGGAGCATTACTGGTTGCCTTTTTTACTGGCTTGTACCCTGTAGACATGGAGGAAAGCTTGTGGCTGTCCTCAGTTGGGTAAGCATTTTGCGCCAACTGTTCTTTCTCTTCAGCTGCTGGTGAAGGGCTTACAGGTTCATCTGGAAATGTTTCAGACTCAATCGTGAGGATGTTATCATGTGAAGAGAGATTCTTTTGCACAAATTCAGTTCCAGGTGTGACATCAGTTTTTATTTCTTCTATGTATGGGATAAATGTAGAAACAATTGAAATTCCTGTCTGTCCAGTTAAAGGTTCTTTACTTTTAATGAAAGATTCTTGTGTTGCCACTCCAAAGGTCTGTACCATTTCATCTGATGTTTCAGCAGCATGTTCTTCATCAGAATTCATTTCATCTTCTAAAGGAGGGATTGTAGTAAAAGCTATTGTTTCCGATTCAGCTGGTGTTTCTCCTTCAGTGTTTGTAATTCCTGCATTCACTGAAGTGAATGTGGTGGTGTGATGACTATGTGTGTCTAACTTTGCAGGTACATCAGTAAACAGCATATATCTAGATGTCACGCTGCTACCTTTGTTTTCATTTGTTGTTTTTATAGGAGGTTCTGTAAAAGAATCTATGTCTCCAGAACCTTGTTCAATCAATGGAAATTTAGTATTTATTATTCTTTCTGTAGGACCACGAGTCACAAGTACTACACTACTTCTGTTATCTCCTGATTCCTCTCCAGAGCCCACATCCACCAGGTCAATTATCTCAGCAGAAATGGTTGGAGAAAAGTGTCCAGTGCTTTCTGGTTTGGCAGATTCCATTGTTTTGTTTATTAAAAACTCAGAACCTCTTTCTTGCAGAATAATGTTATCTTTCAATGGTGTAGGAATGCTGACAGAAAGGATTGTAGTGCTTCCACTTCCAGTTGACTCTACAGATGATGCCACACCAGATGTCTCAAACAAGTCAATTTTCTTTTCAGTCGCTGTAGAAGATGTTATCTCTTCATTGGATTCCAGAATAGACTTTTCACTAAATGGCAATTGCGTGACTGCATCCAATTCATGTTTTATAGGTCCTTGGTTATCAGTTATATCCTCTGATACTTGCACGTCAGTTTTAGTTTCCATGGCCTTTCTGTCTGATTCAGTACTTAACACTTGCATTGTGGGATCAATAATAATTGCATATTCCAAAGGTGATGAATCTGTGTTAAGAGTGTCTAGCTTCTTCACTTGTGTGTCTGTGCTTCCAGGTTGAGATCTCAATAGTAATGAACTCAATGTAGTAGCTATAGTGATAACATCTATTTTTTCAGTACCTGGGTCAATAAATGGGGAGTCAGTACTTACCACTTTGCTGGTGGGACCCCCCAAAAGAATGTCCATGCCAGGTTTCCTCCAAACATCTGTGGATCCATCCCCAGATTCTTCATCTACAGGAATTATCTTCTCTGTGGCCTCTTTAGTTTTGAGAGGTGAGGCATCTGTCACGGATACTGATTTAGTGAGAGTTATGGATTCTTGGCTCACAGATCTGACGCTATCATTACTAAACAGCAGCTTTTCTGCTTTAACAGTAGTTGAATACTCCTTGGTTGAGGAAATGGTGCTCTTATTCTCGTCCTTATCATCCCTCACTTCTTCGGCATTTTTGGTAGAGTTCAAAATCAATTTAGGAATAGTTTGGGTAGTAAGAGCTTCTACAGAACTCTGTTCAAGTGTAGAATTCATGTCTATATACAAAGATGCAGGAGGCTGGGAAGCACTAGGGCTGCTTTTTGTAGGGCTGTGTCTGCCAAGATCTGAGGAAATATCCTGAACAGGATTTTTTTCTGTTCTTGTCATTTTTATTACCGCGGTCGTAGGTTTAGCATTCTCTTGTTGAACATCTCCAGAGCCTTCTGGTATATTCAACAATCTAGGACTTCTGGTTGTTTCTATTGAACTTTCAACAGTAAGAAGTGCATCTGGTCTAACTGTTGATTTATATTCATCTTGTAGAACATTTTCAAGTGCTGTGCTGTCTTCTATGATTATGGAAGCAAACGTTGGAGCAAACGTTGTAGTAGAAAACCTTTCAGAAGCTTCTTTTGGAGGTGTTTTTACTGAGTGTGAAAAGCTGTAACTGTTTGACTCAGGCATGGTAGTAGAAGGGCCTGAATATTTTGTATTAATTACAGAGAAAATGCCAGGATGTTTGCTTAAGATTTGATGAAAACCTGTTTCAATTTGTGTTGATTTCTCTGTAGTGTCTGATAAAGGCTGGCCATGTAGAGATGTTATTTCAAGGATTGTATCTGTAGTAGAAACTTCAGAATCGCCACTAAAGGCCAGTTCCGTCATGATAGATTCTGCCGTTAGCTTCTGCGTAGTGGTTTCTCCTATAATTTCAGCAGATTCATTTGGCTGCATTGTGGCAGAGATCTCATTTTCAGACACTATGTTAGTATCATTGATGTGTGAAAACGTTACGTTTTTGGAATGTGGTAAACTTTCAATCTGGTCACTCCTTGCTTCTTCCGCATTTCTATCTTTAGGTGCTGTCGTCACCTGTTGCTTTCCATTGATAAACTGCAAAGCCGGTGGAGTTGTGACATCAGTAGTATTCTCGCAGTCTTCTTCGTCATCATCTTCTCCAAGATTGTATATTTCTGGGTAGAATAAAGGGTCCAAAATTAAAAGTTCTGCAGATTCCTCATCCGGCGTTGCTGTGCAGGGTTCATCTTGTGTTGAATCAGTATCTGTAGGGGGCTCGTCTATTTCATGATAACCAAATAAATCCCAAACTTCATGCACTGGATCTGCAAAGAAAGAGAGCTTTTAATAATATTTTTAGCAACTGGCTTGACATGGGCATCAACTGTCACAGTAAAACCAAATGCACTGAAAGGAAAAATAGATCAAATGCTCCCATGTGCTTCCATTAGTATCCAGCTATTTAAACACTCCTAATATTTCACTACCATGTTGTTGTTGTTTTTGTTGTACTGAGTCGTCCCTCCCCAAGTTTTGTGATAACATGAAATGAAACGAAATAAATATTTCAAAGTGCTTATTTAAACAGAGATACTATAGTCTACGAAGAAAGAGAAAATTGTCAACTATTAGGTGAATAAAGTATCGATGATATCACACACATAACTACATGCCACTGCAGTATGTTCTATAATAAACTAATCTTCCTTAGAAAGTTAGAAAAGAAAATTTAGAGTTTAAATATAGACAGCTTAGTAAAAATTAACAAATCAATTAGGTCTTCAAATAGTTCAGCATCAGTGTTTGAAGGGCATGGCCTTCTAGTGGCAGTACAGCATTCACTGGGAGAAGGATATAGCAAGGTGATAGAAAGATTTGAGACACTCTATCAGAAGCTATGGAGGGAAAGGAGATTGACAGTATCTGGGACATCTTGGAGACTATGAAGAGGTCCAGGGTGACTCTGTGAGCGATGATAGCATCTAGATATGTTTGGTCGGGATATGAAGCCAGTGGGTAGGTATGACTGCATTGAGAGCAAGATGGATGTGGGGAAAAGGACTTGCTATCTGGAGGTTCCTTTAATGAACTGACCAAGGTCACGGCTAACTGCCCTTGCTTTGCACACAACCTGCTTTATGGGCTAATGAAACTGAAGTAAAGGTATTACAAGCTATTTTAACATCAGGATTATTTTAGGGCACACCATTTTTTAATTACAGAGATGAAAGATAGAGACCTTTTCTCTAGTTTTGTCTCTCCAGCATTTTTTAATAAAATGAAAGTCTGGAGAGCTTTTATTGTAACTGAGAGGCCTGTAATACAAGGGAAGAAGCCCAAACCCTTCATACTGACTATAATTTTCACTCTGCCCTGAGATCTATTCAGGCATATCCAAATACAGCTAAAGTTCCCAGAACTGCTTTACCCCATGATAGTAGTTTCTTGGAAAAGCAGAAGACTGTGGAGTTGTCTTCATATACTGCAGTAAACCAACCAATCCCCCGAGGCTATTGAAAGCAATGGCAGCAAAACAAACTACCATGATGAGAAAAACTCAGGAATAATTTCCCCCCTTACCTAAACAATACCATCTTCAGTAATTCTGAAACTTTTTGTTTGTTTGTTAAACTCTCTGCTGCTGTAGTTCAAAACATTTAACCAATCAATTCAAAATTATAAACTGAAAAACTGGCCCCTCTACTGTGGGGCAGTAATGAGACTAAAAAAAATCTGGCCATTGGGTTACTTTTCTCACCTGGGAGACACATAGATTACTGGTTTAGTATAATTCATTTATAGTAGGTAATAACCCTGATGAAAAGCATCTGTTTTAGGCACCCAGAGAAGACATAAACATATATACATGTAGCCAACAACAGCCTACATCAAGTCTGCATTGATCTCCTTAAGCTTTAAAACATATAATACACACAAAAGAAACAATTTATAGAGATGCAATGCTCCAACATGATTCTGCTACAGATTTAGCATATTTAGATGATTTTAAAACCAGGTTCTCTTCTAAAACATTGAACAGTTGTTCACAACCTAACAGTTCCCCTGGGTGGATGGAATGGTATTGTATAGCATGGAGTTCTATAATATTACATTAAATACCTTCTTCATGCTACAGTTTTTGTAATTTGGCTGTGATCATCAGCTTTTCAGTCCTCATAGGTATTTGCCTTATGAACAGAGCTTGAATCTGTACCTTTTCTTTTACCTTTTTTCATTTTCTTTTGCTCCTGTCAGAGCACACATTACATCACCTAGGGTCCAGTTTCACTGCAGTTCTCTCCATTTGGACTCTCACTGCTTTGATCAACCTCTCCCCCTATAAAATGTATGACCACTGGAAATCTAGCAATCTGGTAGAGGGTTGGGGGACACCATCTCCCCACCACCACCACACACACACCCCTCCCTCTCCCTCACCTGGCTTGAGAGGGGCGGTTGTCAATAATTTTCAGTAGTCTCAGTTCTTCCCCAGATGAAGAGATCAGAAAGGCATGCAAGCCATCTAAAGGGTGTGTATCCATTCAGCTCTCATTTAGGGGATATGGAAGACTAAATTATGCTTCAGGATAATCCTGTCCTTCTAAGCTGGGCAACAACATAGATGAGGAATGGTCAGCAATTGCGGAACGATCAAGGTTTAGATAGTTTATATGGATAGCATCAGAGGGACGCAGGTGGCGCTGTGGGTTAAACCACAGAGGCTAGGGCTTGCCAATCAGAAGGTCGGCAATTCGAACCCCCACAATGGGGTGAGCTCCCATTGCTCGGTCCCAGCTCCTGCCAACCTAGCAGTTCAAAAGCACGTCAAAGTGCAAGTAGATAAATAGGTACCACTCCAGTGGGAAGGTAAACAGCATTTCCGTGCACTGCTCTGGTTCACCAGAAAGCGGCTTAGTCATGCTGGCCACATGACCCGGAAGCTGTACGCTGACTTCTTCGGCCAGTAAAGCAAGATGAGCACCACAATGCCAGAGTCATTCGCAACTGGACCTAACGGTCAGGGGTCCCTTTACCTTTATGGGTAGCATCAGCTTCAACTGGATGAAGATCTTTTGAGAACTGTTGGTTCTCAACTGTGCCAATTTTGGTCCTTGGCTTTAGCTTTCTATTGACTACACTATTTTCTTGACCTGCCATAGCTCTCTATAACCTTCCAGCTTTTACCTAGTAGAACTCAGGGTATTGCACATGATAAGAAGCTATATCACTAGACTATGGACCTTGCTGACCCTGCCACTGCTGACTTGTCAGTGATATTGTCAACTTGCCAGGAGGGGCATGATTATGCCAAAGCATCGTTTAGTCTTCCAAATTTAATGAATAATTGCTGTATGAATGCAGCCTTCAAATATCAATGATGAATTTCTGATCCCTCCATCTGGGGAAGAACTGAAACCCCTGAAAGTTGCTAACAGTTTTACTCCCTCTGGCAAGATGGAATTTGGAATTTGCCCAATGTCAGCAAGTTAGTTGTGGGGGGGGGGGGAAACATAGCTACCACTACATACACTTAAGTTAAACAAACCAAGCTATGCAAAAATTATTAACTTTTTTATTCTATTCTCCCCTCTCAGACTTATTTGTAAGCAGGCTGGCCAAAGTCAGAGTAAAAGTCAGTGTTTTTTGAAGTCCTGTTCACAATGTTTCCTAGCTGATGTATCCTTGTCAAAGCACTGTTATCTTTGGCTGTGGTTTAAAAGTTTAAGGAATATATTGCTGAACATTTTTCTGTTGATTCAGTCTTTCACACAAACACATTTAATCAAAGTACACTTTTTGTCCTCTCTTCAACAATTAAAAGAGAGATTTGGGGAAAAGAGAGATTTTGCAGCAGTAAGCCCTTCTTCTTCTTTTTAAGGACACATGGAACTTGTATAAAGCTATAAATTATTAGTCAACTCAGTTTCTTGAAGGCAGTGCTAAAGAAGAACTTATTTATTGTACAATTGGCTTGAAATGAGTTTAAAGTCAAGCAAGTTGGGTGGTCAGTCTTGGTATTGGAGTTTTTAGATTCAGTTACAGAACTGGTTTACAGCATTGCCTGTATTCCAGTAGAAAAGCATGGAAAAGCAGGTGAATGTTTTAATTAGCAGAATCTTCTCAAGTTCCAATTCTTGTCTGAAGGGCCCCATTTCAGACTGTCAGAATTGTTGGCTGAGACCAGAAACATCTGTGCAGAGTGGATGTTGCCAGAGGGAGCATCCTCACATTCTCCACTCTGGCTTCATCACAGCTTTGCAAATGCTTCTTCCAAGCTCAGAAAAGTCATTCATTCATTTCAGTTTAATGCATCTTCTGGCTCAGTGGTACACTGGCTCTTTAATCATATTTTGTTGACCTCCAATGTTTTAAATTAGCACCTCAGCAATATCCTCACTTCTGTCTAAATTATAATCTTATGCCATGTCAGCACTCTCAATTTTATTTTTCCAAAACAAGAAATGCAAAGCTTTTCACACCTGTCCTCCTTATACTGACAAATCTGGGTAGTTCTATTTGCACATGTGCAGTTCACACTTATCCGGGCCACTTACACACAGGTAGATGTGAACGAGCCACCATTTATACTGCATATCGCCAGAATTTGTGCGGAAATGAAACAGCTGGAAACAACTGGGAAAATGCACAATACAAGAGATGCAAGATGAACATAGAACCATTAATAGAATTGCTTCTTTTCTACCTTACGTATGTCAAGATTTTTCTTAGAAATTCCAGGAGATATATATTTATGAGGACAAATATGATGGACATTGAGTGCACAGGTGAACACTTTTGAACATGGGACAGGTTACTTTGGTCTGGGGTTATTTATACCAGCAGAGGTTAAGAATAATCTCTTCCTTATTTACTAAAGAGACCATTTATGGTAAGGACAATTATGTATACTATTGATAAGCTGCTTTCAGATAATATTACTGGTAGAACATTCAAAGAAGTAACCCTAGATCTCAAGGGAAATGGGGGGGGGGTGTTTTACTGTCACTTTCAGAGGGGTGGTGGTGGTTCTTGTTATAGAATTTAGCATTTCTTCCGCTTTCTTATGTCTTCCATTTCTGTTTAAAATTCATCATAGCCTTGTTTTTTATTATTCACTCATCTGTTGGCTGTAGATTTTCAATATGACTGTTAATATGGTTTTGGATTGTGCAGAATGGTTGCAATAAACTTAATATATATTTTAGGGCAGTTCTAAGAAAGTTTAAATTAATGCCACACGTCCTAAATGTTGACAATGGCAGTGCTATTTCTTTCTGCAGCTTTAGTTAATATTCAGCTGTCCAAGACTTTTATTTTTAGACTATAGTTGAAATCCTCAAACCGCTTACTCTGAATTGCAGTCAGTATAACTGCACTGGAGAAAGTGGCCTGAAGTAGCAGCTTATGGTGATTAAGTGAAAGATGTGTCATATATAAAAGTAAGTTATAAAACTATAAAGACAGCATTTTTTAAAGATTGTTCTGTCTCTGAATCTGCATGCATGTATACTGTGCAATTATTAGTACATGTAGTACAATTTTCAAAGACAAAAATTGCATTTCCATTGAAAATCACCAAGAGAGATTGATTTGCCATGCACTCGTCAGGTACTACAAAACTTCAGTTCTGAGAGTGGAAGAACCTTACAAGTTCCTATTCAATATTAGTTACAGGTAGGTAGCCGCGCTGGCCTGCCGTACTCGAAACAAAATAAAAAAATTCCGTCCAGTAGCACCTTAGAGACCAACTAAGTCTGTTATTGGTATGAGCTTCCGTGTGCTACTGGAAGGAATTTTTTTATTTTGTTTCTATTCAATATTAGTTTGGAATAGCTGTATTTCCCCCCTGGCTATGTGAGCATATTCCAAAGGGGCATCAAGTAAGGCCCAATTTCAATATTGACTATCCGAGCCTGCCACAGTCTGCACAAAATAAACTGAACCTTATGCAGAATAACTTTAGTCAAAGGGGAAGAGGCCCAATCCAAGCTGAGAAGACTATGGGAAAGTGTAACAAAGCTTGATCCAACTTGCCGTCTAGCTGGGTCCAAAGAGGAAACAATAACTGCACAATTAGGTATGTCCCTCCTTGAATTCTACAGCAAGTTCTGCCTGACCAGACTCTGAAAACCACCATCAAAACCCATTAAGGGGGGGGGGAAGGCTATTCACATAAATGTTGCTAATATAAAAGAGGACCTTTTCATACGTATGGGCACAAAGTAACTGACGGTTTCTTTGTTCTTAACTGCGCTGTGCTCAACCGAGCATTGACAATGATCAAGCATGACACTGTATTACTTTATTTTAGCCAGTGCCTAATTCTTTAACCACCTAAGCAGTTAATGAATGTGTCTTTAATCAGGGGTATACTGATTTGCCAAAAGAAAGACCTTGATTCTAGCATGCTCTCCTTAACTTAACCTGGTATTTTAAACAATCATTAAGTTACAGGATAAACCAAGGAATTTGTTAATGTTTATTCTCCCTTACTAAATGAATACTTCCACCTTGCCTTTTTTAGTCATGGGAATGATCCCATAACTTAATCCCATGTCTAAAAATGTAACCTTGGAAGAGTTTGCCCCAAAACTATATAGGTTTGCTGTGTGTCAGGCTTGGCAATAGCAGTGTCTTTCTTGGAAGTCCCCTCTTCCATAAACTGTTCCTAGCTTATGGTTTTAAGATCTGGCTTAACGAAGAAATCTCATAGTATTTCTTAGCATTAAACACACAATCCTATTCCGAATCATTATTTATTCACTAATATCAATATGCCAAAACATGTTTTCTTATGCTGCCTTCAATCAAGGAATTTTGCCCTTTTTGGCAAGAAAACTGTGAACACAGATGCACACCCACTCTCTCACACATTCTATGTGGGTATTATACCAAAACTATCTTTCCACTCTGGCAGCCTGCACACACCACTAAAAAATGAGGAAATTGAGGTTCTGGTGAGCTCAGCATCTTTTATATGGCATTAAATCTTGCCCTAAAAAAATCCTTTAATACTCTTTACAGTTCAGCATTGCATACAGGACTGGTAGGGTGAGATAAATACAAAAATGCATCCTTCAGTGAAGTGGTAGGATTACTGGGATAATGAAGCTTTAAGGATAAGTGAACTCAATAACAGGTCTCAAACCTTTACTCAGGTTTATCACTCCAGCCCATGGATTCCTCCCTCTGCTTGAACAAATTGGTTAGTGAAGACTCCTACATCATGTCTCCCTAATGGTTAATCATCTCCCAAGCAGGATTCAACATTCACTGACCAGCAGCACAAGGGTGAGAATAATGGTGGAAGAAAATGAAAACCCATGCAACAATTACGCTAGCAGAAGCTTCTTGTGCAGCCAGTTGTGCAAATTATTGTCACTGTCCATTTTCCAGGAAGAGGGTCACAGAAAAACCAAAGTCTAAATACCATAGTTCTTGTGGCTGGTTGTGCAACTATCCACAAATATCCTGGCTTCCTGCACTTTCTCTCACGCAAGCCATTCTGCTAGGGCCGCTAAGGGACTTTAACTTGGTGCTACAATGAACTCCTCCCTAAATGCTTACATGGCAGAAGTCAAAATGGCATTCAGGAGCATCAGCATCCTGATACTTAGGAATGCCCAAGTGAGCACAATCAGTTACTTATATATGTGCTGAAGACTGAAGTAGAAAGGTCAAGTAAGCCTTCTCAAAGCTAAAACACGTTGCACTTTACTGGCAGCGTTAATGGAGAATCCTGAACAGCTGGCTATGTGCTGAACTCAGAGGAAGGAAGTAGTCAGAAATGTATCCTTTCTTCAGCGAATACCTGTTGTTAATATCTCACTGGAGTCAAGGATATGGTAAATGTTAATAATACTTTAAAAATGTATTCATCATGTGTTGTTCAGGAAAACACTGCTGTCAACTTTACTGTGTGAGATTTATGCAGAATAAGACTATTCTATGTACCCTTGCTCAGGTGTAATTCTCCCAAGAGAACTTGCATCTGACAAATATTGTATAGGACTGGGCTTGAAATCAGCTCATTTCCTGATTAATCTGTCAAGATAAAAAATTGCACGGTGGAAAAAATATATTTATTTCATACTACCACCATTTTAATTTGAAATGAAGGGGGGACCAAGTTAAAATTGAGAGTAATGAAACATTCTTTCTCACTCTGGACTGTTTACATGTGGCTTTCCATGTGAAACTGAGGTAATGAAATTACCCACAAGCACTTTACTACCTTTAATATGCACGCATAAATTGGGCCTGACTTTTTAAAAAGCATTTATCAAAAGAACATGGTATCTCATCTAACATAGGTACTGAAAAAATGTCTGTGCTGCTAGTTCTCTAACAGTTATTCTCATATTTCCCCCCCCCCAAAAAAAAATGGGTGCCTAAAAATAGCATAATGCGACTAAGGATAACATTCTTGCAGGATTAACACTGCTATATAACCTAGTAAACGCCATGAAAAGAACAAGGGATCTGCCGAGGACAGTTTATTTGATCAACTGTGATTCTGACTGCTGGCTGTGTGTCCAATGGCCTTGTAAAGGTAACATTTGAATTTTGTTTTAAACGACTAAGAAGATACTTGGAACACTCAATGCCAAAAAAGTCATAACATAACTGTGATTCCCCATTGTATTCACATATATGGGATGTAGATCTGAATTCCTATATTGTTTGATGCCCAGAAGCATTATTAGGAAAATGATTTTTCTTGTCTAAATTATGCCAGTAAAGCTGAATGAATGAGTAAACCAACATTTGGATTCACAGCAGATAATAATCATGGACCTCACTAAATATTCGGTTGTAACTGCTTATGTCACAGTAATACACATTTATTCTAGATCTGTGACTCCATATGACCCATTCCCCCCTACCTAACCCCATAAATCATTGGGCATAGAGTACATTTTTTCATTTAGTAGGAGAGAGATAATGACCCACCAGCTTAGTTCCTAATATTTACTTCTCTAAATATAGGTCCTGTAAAAGTGGGTCACTGACTAGAACAGAACAGTCTTACTTCTCTTATTTCAAAAACGTTCCTGTAAAATATTTATTAGCTACATAGAGCAGTAATTTGTTTCCAGAAACTTGAACCCAAAATAAGTGATGTTACCTTTGCTTTGTAACTTTATTATGATGTTCTGCTGATTTTCCAAAAAGGGCAAGGCTAGATTAGAAAAAGGAGATGATGTTCCCACATTCACTCAGCCACTTCCCAATGAAACAACATAATAAACTTACAATGACAAATTAAGTCGTGACAACCCATTTCACCAAGGATCTCTTCATATGCCACCCCGTGGTTTCTTCCTGCAATGCTTAGCCGATGTCAGAAGCCTTACGCCACATAAGAAAAACAAATACTGTAGCTCAGCATCACCCTCCAGAAACTGGAAAGGAGTGCAGTGTGGTGCAGCTTCTCTGCAAGAATATAATGGGGGGCTTTGACAAAATCCTTACTGAAATCAAGATACACTACGTCCACAGCATTCCCCTGATCCACCAAGCTTGTAACTCTATCAAAAAAAGAAATGAAATTCATCCAGCATTACTTGTTTTTGAGAAACCCATGCTGGGTCTTAGTAATCACAGCATCCTTTTCTAAGTGCTCACAGACTGACTGTTTATCCTTTCTGTCAACCTGATGGTGATTTCAGGAGTGACAGACCTGGCAAAAGGGGAAGAGATTAAAATATGTGTGTATAGGAGATCCTATAAAGCTATGGTTTTCCCACTAGTGATGTATGGAAGTGAGAGCTGGACCATAAAGAAGGCTGATCACTGAAGAATTGTTGCTTTTGAATTATGGTGCTGGAGGAGACTCTTGAGAGTCCCATGGACTGCAAGAAGATCAAACCAATCCATTCTTAAGGAAATCAGCCCTGTGTGCTCACTGAGTGGAAGGACAGATCGTGAAGCTGAGGTTCCAATACTTTGGCCACTTCATGAGAAGAGAAGACTCCCTGGAAAAGACCCTGATGTTGGGAAAGATTGAGGGCACAAGGAGAAGGGGACGACAGAGGACGAGATGGTTGGACAGTGTTCTCAAAGCTACCAGCATGAGTTTGACCAAACTGCGGGAGGAAGTGGAAGACAGGAGTGCCTGGCGTGCTCTGGTCCATGGGGTCACGAAGAGTCAGACACGACTAAACAACAAATTCAGCTTAACTTGGTGGGGTTATTCATAGATGATGGATCTGTCTCTTTGAGAGGAGTGTTTTCATTTTACTATTTCTACTGCAGTGTTAATGTGCCAAAAATGGCTCTTACACTAATCACGCCTGATAAAGTACTGGACATTCCCTGCAATTTTAGCGCTTTCATGAGACTGGATGTGTTGAAATAGGGAGAAAGCGCTCAAAGTAGTATGCTATTAATATAATAAATTAGAGCTGCTGGTGGTGGCTGTAGTACCTCAATCTTTAAAAAGCACCATTTTGAAATTTCTATACCACTGCGAAATTTGTTTGAAAAGCAACATATACAAAAAGAGAGGAAAAAAGAGAAGCATCAAAAGCTTCTGCCCATACAAGGCTATTTGCATTAATGGTGCCAAATGCCACATTTGTTCTGAATTTGGTTTTATGAGTGTTGGCCCATTTGTTTTGGAACTAAAGTTCTCACTATGTCCAGCTATTTCCCCAGAGGTGACAATTAGCTAACATTTGCAGCAAGAATGGCAGGACATTCACATTTCAATAGTGCCTGAAGGAACAGATGACAAACTTTCCACATGTTCAAGAAGTGAAACATATTCCTCAATAGAAAACACATGTTAAGAGTTGCATCCATGTAAAAGGCGGAATAGGTCCTTCTCTATATGTACTTTGCAAAGGGCTTTTTTTTCTATTTCCCTATGAGAATAATGAAAATGGCATGATACCCATGAATAAAGTGACCATTCATTTGTTTCATAAATGCACAAAAAGCCATTAGGAAGCCTCAATTATTGTTTATAGGGTGATGAAGTTTCCTTGGCAACAATGCAAAAAACAGCAGAGACAATGTGTATATGATTTTGTTTCCTGGTGTCTACGAAGGAATCTGAGGAAAGATAATCATTCTTTAACAAGCTTCACAGAAACATCTTACAATGGACGGCAATGGACTATTGAGTCAATTGTTTAAGATTTTTTCAAATCTACAGTTTAGGCTGGCAATTAACATTAAGCAGTTTTCAAGCCTACAATTCACATTTTGAACAAAGGGCAGGAATAATCCATAATAGATGCTTTTCTCTCTTTCAAACACATACAATCGTTTCTCAAATAAAAAATGAGCTTATACTATCCCTGTGTTCACTTTGTTTAGAAAGGCGTCCATAGTGCTTGTAGAGCAAGTATAACAAGCAACAGGTCTTCCAGTTAGACGGATTTAACACAAAGTGGTTTCACTTGTACCAGTGAAAAAGTAAGTGAAACAAATAATACTTAGGAATGTGAGAGAGCCAAATTCTAATGTCCACTTCAGAACAAACTTATGTTCTCACTCACTCCACTTTACTTAGATTCTGATTCTTATCTGCTTTTTAAAATAGCAGTGGCCTATTGCCATATTCACCTCGGTAGTTAACACCTTTTTTTCAGATATCGCAGCTATGGTGAGTGAAAGCTAGTGGAGGAGCAAGATCTCAGCAGCAGACCCCCATCTCAATCATTTGTATGATTCAAAACAACAGGAACTATATGTTCATAGAGGTCTCTCCACTGGGAAGCCTTGAAAAGCAGGGTAGCCAATAGTGTGTGGATAGAGATCTAAACGAACACAGCTGTCCATTCATAAGTGCCATGCAGACACTCAACTGCATTCAGACAGATCCCTCTACAATATGTGAACTCATGCACCAAGAAGATCACCAGTAGGGGCACTTGACCTTTTAATTTAGTTTAACAAAGAAAGCTGTTCAGAAAATGTATAAGTCATGACATAGCACTGTTTGCATTGGTCCACTGTTACTAATTTGGAATGCCACTGGGCTGCTTATTAAAGCAACAAAGTAGCAGCAAATGTTGTCTCTCCCACCCCCTGTAAAAGGCCGAATTCAAGTCCTCTGCTATCTTACCTATACAGTGGTACCTCGGGTTACATACGCTTCAGGTTGCATACGCTTCAGGTTATAGACTCTGCTAACCCAGAGATATTACATCGGGTTAAGAACTTTGCTTCAGGATGAGAATAGAAATCATGCTCCAGCGGCAGTGGGAGGCCCTATTAGCTAAAGTGGTGCTTCAGGTTAAGAACACTTTCAGGTTAAGAACAGACCTCCAGAACGAATTAAGTACTTAACCTGAGGTACCACTGTAATGGTACGCCTTCTGCCCTCTCAAGAACTGTAGAATTTCAAGCAATCCCCACCCCCAGACTTCTCCAAAAGGTCTTCCAAAAGGCCACACACATGCACACACACACTTTTGTAGAAGACAAGCAGCACCATGAATTGGGGGTGATAGTCAACTCAAGCTGAGGTGAAATCCAAGTCTGACAATGGTAAAGAACTCCCAGGAGTCATTTCCTGTGGTAAAGCAGCAGTCAGTCACTGCACTGTGAGATAATAATGCAATTCTCCTCATTAAAGAGAGAGAGAGAAAAGAACTTGATCATTCAGAATATGAGAATTACTACAGCTGTCTTAGTGATTAACTAAGAAATTAACACTCACTGACAAGATGACAGCCTAATTACACTATGAGAAATACAGCTTTTAGACACAGAAAAGCTTGCACATTTAAAGGGAAAGCAGGCAGACAAAATCAAGTGTGCGTGTAGCAAAGCTAATACACTTGGAGCAAGGATTAAATCCCAACTGCTTCTCTATTAGGCTAGTTTTGCTTCGGCAGAGAAATTTGACGTGAGTCCTTTCAAACAAACAATCCTCCATGTGCCTTCTGATGCAGAGCATGAAAAGAGGTTCCATCTCTTTCCACATTCCCACACAAGCATTTATTTATTTTTTACTTTTCAAAATAAAACATCTATAAGCCTTTTCACGGTGCAAATATCAGCAATAAACAACAGCATCATTCAAGTCCATATGCACCAAACTAGCACTCACTGTTCCAAATGCTCCACATTTGATGCCCCAAATCTTGCTATATTGTGGAAATGAGGTCTCTTCCTGTATTCATCTTGTTTTGAAAGCCTCCCTCAGAAGCAATACCTAGTCTGCTGCCAAACATACAATTTTATGTCCACCAGTGATTTTTATTTTTAGTTTAAGTAGCTTCTCATACATCTGGTGCCACTGAAATCTGAGACATTTTTCATATAACTCTTAGGTTCTCACCATGTGACCTTTGATGTTAAGGTTTTTTAAAAAATAAATAAAATAAAAGTAAATACAATGTCCAATCTCAAAGAACAGTATTAGCCCTAACAAGGACACTTGTTTATTCCAAAGTTTAAGGTTATGTTTTAATCTGTGCATTCTGTGAAAGACTCTTACTTTCACTGAAGTTTTATACACTTATTACATCTTGGATGCAGAAAATAAGTGAAGTAAAAAATAAATGGCATGCTAAATGGCATTAAAAAGGCTGCAGTCCCTTTTCATAAAAGGTTGCGTTCAAAAAGTGATGGCTCCCTCTCAGCTTCAGACTGTTCGACAGCAGAAGGGGTCAAAAAACCAGACATAGCTGGTGTGAAACCTGGGCTCCCAGCAAGCCTTTCCAAGCATGCTAAGTAAACACTTTCCAATGCCTCCACAAGACGCAGGTGCGCAAATTATTCTCGACACAGACAGAAGTCATGTTTTCAGTATCCCCTCGGCTGCTGTTAAACAACAGCCTCACCTCAATCCCCCAGTATTTGTCAGCTCATAAAAAGTTTTATATGCTCAAGAAAAGTTCCTTTTTTCTTCTGCTAGTTCATTCACTCCTTGCTCTTGAATCATAACTCTCCATTACTGCTCCTTTTAAGCTGCACAGAAATGACGCGTATCTCCCCGCACCCCCAAGTATTGACGCAAGACGGATTCCACTTGCACAATACGAAAAGACTGTAGCATCAAACTGTTGGAGACTATTCCGTCCACCCTGTTGTATCATCATGTATTCAACAATAGTATGAAAGTTAAGTTATGGGATCCTGTTGAAAGAAATAACAGCCCCTGAGAAAACATAGCAGCATGCATAGCCATGGTTCCCTTTTTAAGAAAGTAAATTCCCAAAGGGTTGTCTCCCCATACACACATATTTTTGCTCATTAATTTGCACACCTGCCCTAGAACTCCTCATGACCCACACTAATGGTGTGCTTTATATATTCCTCATTAACTTGTACACCTGTCTCAAATTGCGTCAGTGCATGGTTTGCTTCTGCAATACATTTTCTCAGGAAAACCACCATATTCTAACACATATGAGGGGGGGAAAGAACCATTTTAATCCCTTCAGCAATATTATCAGCATATCCCTTATCAACATTTTTGTGAAGCTGCCAAAACAAAAAACGATTTTGGTTTTCAGCCAGATCTCAGTCAACCCCTTCGCCCCACAAGTGGAATTCTGTAACTACAACAGATATTTTGTACCAAACAATAATTGATATGGTGTAAGGAAAGAATAAATAAACTTCCAGAATAATTTCATGTTATGCTATATCAATAGAAAAGGCATGCAACATAGGGAAACAATCATATAGGTCCCAAGGGATCAGAAATAGAATATGGAGTTATAGGTTGTTTCTATGGTTCATGACATATACAAATAAATGCACACACACACACATAGGGTTGTTGCGACATATTCTTACCCTAATTTAGCAACAAATGGAAATGGGTCCTTTTTTACAATTATCTGGGGACATACAATTTTTCAGGACAATTTTTCAAATACTTTCAAGGAGTTTACTCTTTTATCCCTTGCTGGTGTCTGTCTTTCTGGCAAGCAGAATGTCCTGGAATGATGCTATGCCTTGACACAGCATTGTTCTGAGTGAGGTTCAAGGCGTGAGGTGGGGAATGGTAGTTTTGTTTCCCCAAAAAGCCTCATTTCCAGCAAACCTACTTTAGGTGTTAGCCAGCCACACATCCTAAGCCACCATTAGCCAACTCACAGAACTAGATTATACAACAACACAGTGTTCCTAAGCACCCTTCTCATGTGAGAGCATCATCTATAGACCATGTTTAGTTGTTTGGTACAAGGAATGACAGGACGCAGTGGGCGCTGTGGGTTAAACCACAGAGCCTAGGACTTGCCAATCAAAAGGCTGATGGTTCGAATCCCCGCGATGGGGTGAGCTTCCTTTGCTCGTTCCCTGCTCCTGCCAACCTAGCAGTTCAAAAGCACCTCAAAGTGCAAGTAGATAAATAGGTACCGCTCCAGCGGGAAGGTAAACGGCATTTCCGTGTGCTGCTCTGGTTCGCCAGAAGCGGCTTAGTCATGCTGGCCGCATGACCCGGAAGCTGTATGCCGGCTCCCTTGGCCAATAAAGCGAGATGAGCGCCACAACCCCAGAGTCGGCCATGACTGGACCTAATGGTCAGAGCTACCTTTACTTTTATCTTACAAGGAATGACATGATCAGGAACTTAAGATCAAGAGAGACTTCAAACACACTACCTACTGAAAACATCCCAAAGTTCTGGTCAAACATTTCTTTTGATTTATCTGAGTTAGACTTGTTACTGGGGCAGGTTGAACCACTTAGAGAACAAACATGAGAGGAATTGTGTTAGGTCTTTGTACTCACTCCGCAGCTTCAAGCCTGAACCCAGATCATGCGGTACCTTCGTGAGTGGCATCCATTTGGCCAATGAGGCCAGCTCGAAGGAAAGATCCAACTGGCTGTAATCAATGGTGTAATCATTGCAAGCTGATTCAGTAAAATAAATGCTAAAGCCCAACAATATGAATCATCCACCTGTGTTCCTTGGCAAAGTAACAAACTGGCAGCTGACAGGGATATGAAGGAGAGGGCCCAATGGAACTTGGTTACTTTCATCTCTATGGCACAGGGTCATAGCCTATCTTCTTGAAGCCTCATTCTTGCTGATAATAAATGTTTGAGAAAATTGCATGATGTTTTTGCTACTCAGGAATGATTACTACTGAATTCTTACTATAGTGTTAGTTACCCACCAGGTAATCCAACCAGGTAAAACTAACTAGTTTTAGCCCCACCCTCCCTTCAACACAGAGACTAAGAAGGAGGAAGCTGATAGGTTGTGAGGCAGAAGTGGGCATGTGGGGGCTGGCTAGAGAGAGGCTGAGGTTGGTGGGGCAGTCCCTCATTTGCCCTAACAGACCAGCCCACACTGGAAATTATAGTCTCTGCACAACTGGCTTGCAGATGCAATAATTTATTATGACTTGGGTAGAGGCCAGGAATCAATAATTAGCTTTGAGAATGGGATTCAGGGATTTCACGGAAATGGGGGAACTGGTAAGAGTCAAGAGTCTACTTTTGTTTGGCTGAGAGCTCCAAATAAATTACTTTCTGATGTAATTTTCAGCATTCTTTCAGTGAACTTGGTCTACCCACACATGTTCATTATGACACTATGTACAGCCAAGAGTGAGTGTGAAGTTCATAAAACAACAACTGGAAAAGAGTACTCTGTAAAGCTTATAGAAGTGCCCTACTGGTTGGAAAGAGTATATAAAGAGTAGTAAGGTAGAATTACATACAGTAAGCCTGCAACTTAGTTGCGTTTAACTTGTGTGCATTCAGCTTTATGCACGTGGCAAAAAAATAAAAATAGTAAGAAATTTAAATGGAGGCAGAAAAGGGGTGTGGTTCTGGGGGAAATGACTTTGGTAATCCCACTGACCTTCAAAAAATGAAACATGACTTTGGCCATTGAACCCAATTATTAGCTTTAGGCATGATCCCCGGAATGTATCCCCCGCATAAATTGCGGGCTTACTGTATGAAAAATTATATAAGACATGATATCCAATAAGCTTTCATTGCTATTTTCTCCAATAATGTTTCTATCTGACTTCAAAACATAGTTATCATTGATGATGTTAAAAAATCCCACAACGTCTCCTGTCAGATCTCTTTTCAGTTGACACATTGGCCTCTTTTCTTAACACAGAAGAAATCATATAACTTATTAGTGACAGTTGATATCTCTGTTCTGGATACCCACAAGATTAAAGCTGCATAGGCAGTGCCCTCAGCTAAAACAGAACAGAACAGAAGAAAACAAATGTTTGTTCTGATTACAACCTGGCAATTTCACACAATACCCTTTTCTTTCCCCAAATTTGATAGCACCCTTTGGCGTAAGCAAAGAAAAAAGAACTCACGCCTTGTTTAGCTGATAGCACTGCAGATGCCATTGTTAATAGCTACAGACTAATGGAATGTTAACACGCTCCAATGCCACACTCAGGAGTAGTAATGCATGGAGTGGAAGCTATGAAATTAAAATGCCTTGTTCCACAAATAATGGAAGTCAATTCAATGATTTGCTAGTATCAGATAGGAAGCTCTCATATATTATTGCTACATCCACAACTGATGATTTGCACATTTATATTGCCAATAGCTATTACCAATACCTCATTTCAAAAATATCAACTATTTCTAACATACAGAAGGGTAAGATAGTTTCATGCTCCAGACATAAAAGACACATCTTCCAGCACATTTTAAAACTACTTGCTATGGCCAAAGGTCCATCAGGTTGGGCATATGGCCCTGAGAAGCAAAGTCTTACCTGTATCATTGCCAGAGATAGCAACAACAAACACTTTTATGTCAGGCCTGCTTTCCACTCCTACGTCAGCATCTGAAGTAGAAGGAGCCTCTTCCTGAGACTCTAAAACCTCAGAGGGTGGTCCTGTAGGCTGTACAACCGCAGTAACACTCGATGATGTAAAATATTCTGTATCAATCTCTGGCTCTGCCGTCTTGCCTGTAAAATCATCATCAGTAGTAGTTTTAATGGGAGAAACAGATTCCTCAATTATTACCATGTCTTTACTCGTATCCTCGTCGGGTTCACTGTAAATTAAGGGTGGCTGTGTTTTGGTAATTAAAGGCTTGGATGGTGAAGTGGTCAGGGTCTTGTCTACTGGAGCAATGGTAGCTGTGGCTATGCCACTTACCACCGTCGGTTTACTTGTCACAATAGCCGAGAATAAAACTGGCTCCGTTCCTACAGCCTCTTCTGTCGTTCCTGAACCTTCTGGGCTATGAGTTGTAAGAGTCTCCACATGAGGTAATTTTTCAGTGACAGGAGCAGTAGCTTTAGTAGGAAAGGGACCTGCAAATCTAATTGTGGGTACATCCTTTTCACTTTCTGTGCTTGCCTTTCTGGGGGGAACACCCGTCGTTTTTAGTTCGCGTTCCGTGACAGCATCCATTCCAGGAGACAGTTCAGGTTTTGTGGCTGTTTCATAAACTGTTATTTTGACACCTGGGCCCAAAGCCTCAGTAGTTGCATATTTTCCTTCATATGCAGATCCTTCAGCAGTTAAGTCACTTTCAGGTGTCAAAAGCAATGTTGAAATCACTGCAGTAGTGTCTGGGACAGTAGCCAGTTTTTCCACAGCTTGATCTCTAGCACCAGGTTCCTCCTGAATAGCTGTTGTAGCCTCTGTTTTCGTACCTCTGGCGCCTGTATGAATAGTAACAGTGACCACATCTTTAGCAATTTTATCTACTGGAGTTTCAGAAATGAGGGAAATGCCAGGTTCTTCCTTTGCTGTTGCAGGAGTTACCATCTTTGTAAATATAATTGATTCTGTGCCTGATATGCCTGTTGAGGAAATAGTAGTGATTTGTCTGGGAATTCCTAAGTCTGGCTGATGCTCAGCAGAACTCCCTTCAGAAGTCCAGTCATATTTCTGATCGTCTGTTCCTGCAGTTTTTTCTTGTTGCATCTCTGGAGTAGGTGTTACTGTATCATGGTGCCTTGGCATGTCCTCTCTTTCAGCTTTGGGGAAAACCCCTGCCACTGTATCATTCACTTCTGTTGCAGTGGTTGTGGTCTTTGGAAACTCCACAGAGCCTAACTCAGAGCTAAATGATGTTTCATAGCTCTTTGTATATCCGGTAGTTAGTGGTATTTTGCTTTCAGATGAACTGACTATTACACCTGGTGTAGCTGTAGCAATCTCAGGTGAGAAGGTCTTTGACACTTTGACTACATCTGATTCTGAAACAGTGCTAGAGGCAACTGGCCTGTCATCGGGTGAAATATTGCCATTGTTATCGTCTTTTGTAGGTTCATGATGATCAGGGAACAGTTCTTTGGGGATGACAACGGTTGTCAGTTTTACGTCGCTTTTTGCTTCCATTGATTTTTTTGTAGGCTGGATGCCAGGATGTGTTTCTTCCTTTGTTAATGTAACAGAAGTTTTTGTTTCTACAGGTTCACTCAAGTTATTTCTCAGTAGAACGTCTACAGAAGTGATTATTGGTCCCACCTCTATTTGTTCAGTCTGACTTTCAGAGCTCTTCTCACTGAGGTCAGAGACAACTTGTGTGGGTGTGATCCCTACTAGGTCACTCGGTGAAGTATCTGTTTCTGTCACTTCTGATGAATCAGAAAAGTCTGTAACAGTCTGAGGTAGAACAGTGGATAAACTAACAATCTGCTTAGGTACCTTCTCTTCCAGTTTTGCCTTAGGCATTCCTTGTGTGACCGAAGAGATATGAGGATCAAGATTAGTTTTAGAAGCGATTTGTTCAGATAATAAATTGGAAGATCCGCTTTCCAAAGGTATATTCGGTTCAACAGTTGCAGAATCATTCGGCTTAGCTATAAAAAAAGACAATTAAAATGAATGTCATGCTTAATACAATATCTTAAATGTAAGAAGCATTTTTAATAAATTAATTCTGAACAAGCATCCTTTATCTCTACTGTATCTTTACTATATGCCAGTTGCTCCCAGAATGTATTTGCTGAGCATCTTGACCAGAAAGCAGCTGTAATTAAGCTAATTTAGTCCCACGTACTTCTATAGTAAAGCAATTCAACCCAATGTAGTTTAAATGAATTATGAACTCCTACTAGTCCATAGCAGTGACCTAAAAGTCTTGTATGTGGTAGTTTTCTGCTTATTGTAAATCGGTCATATGGAATCACTGTCACACAGATTCAAACTTTTTTCATGCTACTTCAAATGGGAATTTGCCCCTCCATGTTAAAATAAAAGCCTGTATTGGTTTGAATGGCTGATCATATGCTACATTGCTGGAGTTTGTAGACCTGGGTTCAATCCTGCTTAGCCACAAAGCTTGCCAGATGGCCTTGGATCGATATTTACTCTTCCAGCCCAACAGCTGCTAAAAGCAATGTTGTTGTTGTTGTTGTTGGTAAAATGAAATGAGGTGGCGCTGCTGCTCTTATGTTGATAAAAGTAATGCGTGTACCAGCACAAAATGGTGGTCAAGGCATCAACAACAATGATCTGAAGGTACTCCATACCAATGGGTACTGTCACAAAGAAAGCACTAGCTATAAGAACAAAACTGGATAAACCTATGTATGTTTCCCTGGGTTCCTTAGAAGCTGGGCAGGGTATACATGTGCTAAATAAATATGCAAAGGAATTTAAGTGGCTGCCCCATGGTCCACTGATCTGTGAAATGGCTCTCATTTTTGCTGACCTGAAGTTATTGTACTCCAGCTGCCTCCACTATCACATCTGAATTCAAACACTTTCTGCTTTAGTCATTTGTATTATACAGTGCAGTTCTCAAGGTAAGGTGGGACACCATTCCTAATTTGTATAGGCACCTATATTTTATGCATTATACCCTTTTTAAGCTTTAAAAAAGAGAGAGTAAAAATGTCAGATTCCACTTAGACACAACAAATAAAAGCCTCGGCACTTATTTCACTGTTTAAATTTCAACTAATATTTCCAGAAAATATTCACTCAGCACACTTCATCTACAATCAGGTTTCTCTCTAGTGGCAGCAATATATTAATCCAGGATTATTGCACCATCATTGAACGTTGCTTAATTAACAGCACAGTTCAGAAGATACAAGCTTTAAATTTCTAAATTTAACTTTTTTAAAAAAGAGAGAGAGAAGGGATGAATGAATGGATGTTAAAGCTGTACCGTCTCAAAGAAGATATTATCCGCATTTCATCTGCCTTTTGCTTAAAAGAAGATGACCTGCCCAGAGAAGGGTGTTTCCTTTCTAAAAGGCTCTGCTCCAGCTTTAACAGACTCCCTCGCTGTACAGATGTTTCACATTACTAAACTCCTAGAATCATATGTTCAATGGGATATCTTCTTTGTGCTCCTTCTAA
This sequence comes from Podarcis liolepis, assembly GCF_965112155.1. Taxonomy (NCBI): domain Eukaryota; kingdom Metazoa; phylum Chordata; class Lepidosauria; order Squamata; family Lacertidae; genus Podarcis; species Podarcis liolepis. The sequence goes on from NC_139565.1 coordinate 33,719,654, forward strand.
TGCAAGACATGAGGCAGTTTTTCCTAATAAAATATCCACATCTAATACAGCAAGAAAGCAAATTATCTCACCGACAGCTGCTTACATCAAAGTCTATCCTGAGTTCCTTTTTTTAAAAAAAATAGTGTTTTTTTTTACATTATGCACAACCTGAATGAAGCTGAGCAACTGGAAGAGGTTTCCATGCTTAAAAAAAATCCACATATTTCCTTTGTTTTTATATTAAAACAAACTTGTTCTTCATTGGATAACTTTTTTAAAAAGTTGGAGAATCATTAAATATTAGATCACAGAATAGTGTAGTAACACACTTGCTTCCAGGTTGCATACTGTGCAGTGCAGTGATTCTGATTAAGCTAAATAACATTTACCAAAAAGGAACAGATAAAACTGGGAGATAAGAGGAGCTGCTGCTTTAAAAGGGTCTCCATGATGCCTGTTATCTTTGTATGCAGCCATATGCATGGGAAATCAGTGGTCAGAGAAAATGGCCTAATTCCCAAAGCAAGCTACTGCACAGTAATTGCTCCCTGTCATAACACTGTGCCCTTTTTAAAAGTACAGCAATCCAGAGTGAGAATTGACATCCCCTTCTTCCCTCTGCAAACCCATGTAAAGATGGGACACTGAACAGTGTGAAATTATACCTCAGAATATACCAACCAAAAGGTTCAAGATGCGGAGCACATATTGGTTTGGAACCCCCAAGCACATTGGGCCACTTGTATAATCTAGAGTCACAATTATTGTGGTTATTAAATTACACGCCCTTCACTACCAGGTCTCAGGGCAGATTCTAGAGCATGGAGTGCCATGGTCGAGTCATTTCTGTCGAAAAGGGCCCATAGTTGGCTAATCATCAGGAGCTGGAAACAGGCACCCAGTCACCAAGGCCACCTGGGTTTCAAATAACAATGTTAGATCTATGGGTACCCCAAGCTATGAACCCGTACCATCCAAAACAGGCTGCCTTCCCACCTCCTGCACTCAAGAACTTGGAACACATAGAACTTCTTTCTGGCCCACATCCAGCCCATCTAGCACCTCAGCCAGCTCTCCTGATTCAGATAGACATATTGGTGACTGATCATTGTGCTTTACTGAAAACTGAGGGAGGGAGAAATAGCAGCATTCCTCCTTTTCTCATATTTCCCTCAGCTTTTCATTCTTGGTGGCTTTAGGGCCTGGCCTAGGGTTACCCAGAAAACTATTAGAGAAGCCCTGCGGGCTGGATCTCTTCCATCCCCTCGCCACACTACATTTTATATGTATGAACACAATGGCTACGTGCATTTAATGGTGAATTGTGGTTTATCATTATGAGAACAAGTCTAGGTAAGTCTTGGGCTCCTGCACTCCTCCTTTGTCCTCTGGGACAGCCACAAGAAGATTGGAAAGTGTTTGCTTCCATTTTCAATTAACCACAATTCAGCATTATGGACTGACCCCAAAGTGTATGCTTAACATTAACCATGGTTTGTTGATACAAGCCAGGTACGTACACTGAGGTTTGATGTTGGCTTGTTTGAGTGAAGCATAACTAAGGCTTACTGCAGTTTGCATGGATTTGGACGTAACACTGGTCAGTCAAAATCAGAAGAGAACGCTTCTGATCTCCTCCTCACAGCTGGTCTGGAGGGGTGGAGGGTGCAATCCTGACAGAGTTCCAGCTGAATCATGCTTCTCAGTAACACAAACGTCCCAAGAATTTCAATTACTTATTTGGCTGTGTGTGCCTAAAAAGTGTTTTCTTTTTAAAAAAAAAAAGTAGAGCAACTACAATCATTAATGATGTCCATAACTAGGCCTACATACTTAAAGGACCAGGATACTTGGGGTGATCTTCTACATGTGGTAACCCAGGACCAGCCCAGGATATTTTGCCACTTCCAGCAAAAAAAAGAAAATGTCTCCCCCTGCCCCACTGCCACAGCAATCTTTTCTGTCCCTGGTCTCCTCCTCTGACATCAGCCATCCTCCTCCTCTGCACCCATCCACCACCATGGCTGGGCACAGAGGTAGTGGCGGCAGCGGCAAGTAGCCACAGAGGTGGCGGCCATGGTGGCAAAGAGGGTGGCTAGGAGTGGAGGAAGCAGCTATGGTGGAAGGAGGATACGGAGGAGGAGGAGGAGGAGGAGGAGGAGGAGGATGCAGTGAGTGGTAGCAGAGAAGGTCAGATCTGCCACCTGACTCAACTGCCTCACCTTGCCTCATGGACAAGCAGGCCTTGCACTAGCCCCTTGTCTGCAAATTCAGAAGTTCAGAACTGATATTGCTTTGGGTTCCACCACCATATGAGGTTAAATTAACTACAAAAATAGAGGTTTTTCCGGTATTTAACTGAATCTTTAAATTCCTTCCCTAGGAAAAAATACCAGACTAGTTTTATTGAGAGTTTTAAGAGATCTGTGAAGATTCTGAAACATAGGAAGCTGCAATCAGGCCATTGCTCAATCTAGCTCAGCATTGCCTTGCATTGAATGACATCAGCCCTCCTGGTTTTCAGAAAGGAGTTTATCTTGAGATGCTGGAAGTTGAACCTGAGACCTTTTGTATGTGAGGCATGCTCCAGAACTGGTCGTGGATGCTTTTTAATCCATCAGGTTTGTGGAGGGATTATTTGTTTCTGTTTTATTATGAGATAGACTGTCCACAGTATTTTCTATTGTGTTGGCAGTCATGGCTGAAAAGCAGCATTAAAACCCCTAAGTAAAAGAAGGAAAAAAGAAAGAAAAGAAAGCAAACTGCTTTGGTTTTGTACACTTTAGCCAAAGCTTACAAAGCAATGGACAGACTGTGGTTGACTTCATTAGGGTTAGGTCTTAAGAAAGAGGAGGGAAATCTTCCAAAATACTCTTATGTCTGACCACAAAACCAGGATCCATTAGGAACAAATTGTTTTTGGCTAAAGTTGTGTTTTACTTTACTATAGTTAAGAAGAATCAGAATTCATTATAAGTCCCTCTTCACATTTTTCTTTAATGCTTCCTCTCCCAGCAAAGACTTTTTAATACACAAAAGGCCTTTTAAATAACAGTCCAGATTCAACATAAGCATTGCTAAGATTGTGCCCTACTGACGAGGGCAACAGAGGAAACTTTAGAAACTGAAATTATCCAACTGTCCCCAAAATCTGAATTAAGCCTTCTTGGTTGTACCCCCACCCCAGCTATAGAGCTCCTTGTCCAACAAGCTTAATTTGGACACCCTCCTCCTAGCCTTCAGGCAGCAGACAACTCTGCCCATAACATCTCATATTGTATGCTTTGATTTTGTGTGTGGTGTTTTATTGCATTGTTTTAAATGTTCTCTCTTTCTTTACCTTCTAACTTTTTTGCTTAGCACGCAACTATCATGTAGTTTTAGGGGGCAAAGAAGATGTGCTCATCATTCAGTTTTATATTGTATTTTAGTGTGTATGATTTTGTTCTCTAGACTAATTAGAGAACAAGATCATACACATTAAAAATATAATAAAATACAGAGAAACGTAAAATGTGCATGAACACAATGGTTCAGAAAGCCTTACAGCTGAGTGCTATATAAATTTAATAAATAAGCATATATATATATATATATATATATATATATATATATATATATATATATATTTAATAAATAAGTCTGCAGGACTTGAAATCTTTCTGCAGGGCCTGCTAGACAGAGCTGTTCCACCAGGCCTTTGGCCAAGGCACAGTCTGACCCCCTCCTTTGGTAATCTCATAGAACTCTAGCCCAATGGTTGCCATTAATTTGATTCTGAATTTACTTTAGAATGAATTGATTTTAGAATGTATTTCAATTACAGTGGTACCTCAGGTTAGGTACTTAATTTGTTCCGGAGGTCAGTTCTTAACCTGAAACTGTTCTTAACCAGAAGCACCACTTTAGCTAATGGGGCCTCCTGCTGCCGCTGCGCCACCGGAGCACGATTTCCATTCTCATCCTGAAGCAAAGTTCTTAACCCAAGGTACTATTTCTGGGTGAGCGGAGTCTGTAACCTGAAGCGTGTGTAACACGAGGTACCACTGTAATTGATTGTGATTCTATGTAAACTGTGTTACTTTGACTGTTGTTAGCCTCTCTGAGCCCGGCTTTGGCTGGGGAGGGCAGGATATAAATAAAATATTATTATTATTATTATTATTATTATTATTATTATTATTATTATTATCATCATCATCATCATCATCATTGGTGTTTTCTTGGAAGTTCAGTGGCACAGCAGCTGCTTTGCATGCAAAGGTTCTGGTTCAGTCTCTGGCATCTCCAGGTAGAGGTGGGAGAAGCACCTGCATGGAACTCTAAGGAGCTACTGCCAGTATAAATAGTACTGAGCTAGAAAGATGAATGATTTGACAATACAAACAGTATAAGGCAGCTTCTAATGTTCTGATATGTAATACTGGAAGCAATAATTCACTCATCTGCTGTATGAGCTATACATGCATTTGACGTTCACACCTCCATGCACAGAGAAGATGTACAAGTTCTGACTGATGTTATACGGGAAGTACAAAAGGTGGAAGTAACAAATCACTTGTACATATCTGCTGCTACCAGGGTGGTTTCTTTTCTCAATCAGAAACTCTTTCGACTGGCTTAATTTATGTCACTGACTACCAGATGGTCTAGACTACCAGGGGGCTAGACACTGCCATGATACCCTGTTAGGGAAACCCTCTATGACATTCTTCCTGGCTACTGTGACTAATAGCACAAACTAGATAGTCAGCAAGTTAAATGGGCTGCTTATTGTTGCTGGCATCTGTCTGTCTCGAGAGACAATGAAAGAATGTGAGGTCTTCTGATATTCAGGAAGCAAACAGGAAACAAATTCGTTAAATGATCAGAATACAGATTTGAGCAACAGGTGAGAAACTGTGAAGTGGAAAGAAGTTCCAGAGCTAGGACCACTATATTTTAGGTGTGCAATAGTGAAATCATTTTGGAACAATAGGGTTAGTAGTGTCTATAAAGGGCAAGGGAACTCTAGGCTCAGATCCTCAGAAGTCTTCTATTATATTTCGATAATGCCAGTGGAATTGGCTCCATACCCAAAAGAGAACATGAAAATGATTAGCATTTTAGAAAGCCCCGTGATTTCTCTAGGAACAAATCCATGATCAAAGTGGTTATGGTCAGCATTGTGAACTTCCCTTTTTTTAAAAAAAAACAACCTAAAACTAAAACTAAACACATATGGCATGATCCAAAAGAGTAAAGAGCATTTGCACATCTACTTGGGGCTTTCTTGGCACAGCCGCTTTCAGCTCCCAACATCTAAAACTTCTTTTTCACAGACTTGCTGCAAGTACAGAAAGCAATCTGGTAGTCCAGGAGTGAGAGAAACGAAAGTCAGAATGAAAATTATAAAGAAAAGCCCAGAGCCCTTGCACATCTGGTACACAGGGATATGGGGATCAGACTCACTATTTCAATTGCCTGCTTTTACTTGCCAAGGTCAAGGCCATATATATATATACTCCAGGCACTGCAATGTGAAATCAAATTAAGTGAGAGCTTAAATATAATTCCATTAGCGTTAAGTTATATTTTGGGTACTTATTAGAAGCATCATCCAGAAATAGCTGGACATGTAGGAGAAACCACTGGGGCTTTAGCCCATAGTTAAGCATTTGATCCCCACTCATATCAATGTGAGTTAAGAGCATCTAAACATTACGATTGTGTTTACATTAGTAGCAGATACCTTGTAATTTATCCTTACTGGAATTGGTTGTTCAGATTTTTTAAAAAAATTAAAATAAAATCAGGGCTTCAATTTCCTTAACTTAAAAGACATGTTAATTTTAAAACATTCATTTTGCTCCAAAGAAAGGTTTTACTCACAAACAGTTTCTTGCTGAGACACAAAGAAAAGGCTGTCTGCTTTGTTGACAGCAATGTTTGTTTTTTTTATAATTATTAAGACAGATGCCTTTTCTGGCAAAGATCCTGTGCTTTGCTGGATGTGAAAACACCAGCGTCTGGTTGGCTTCTCAGAGGCCTCCCCCCCCCCTCCCCGCCCCTCCTGATTTCCTGGCTTTGCTGGGAGTGACATTGCAATGCAAATCTTTACATCAATGGCTCCAGAATGGGGCAACTCCCTGAGTAAAGGGGTAGGAATTGAGCCCTCCACATTAGAGTAAATACATAACATGTGGCATAAAAGCAGAAAGGTTAAGTAAATGAGTACATCTCCTGCTCCAAAGCGAGGGGGAAAGGGGCACAGTAAAAGGGTGACGTCGTTCCTTTTTACTGTACGAACATCTGTTCTACAGACTTCAGGCGCTGCTGTTAGCTAGATGTCTTAGCCTCTGCTAGCTAGATATCTTAGCTGCATTTTGTCTTTCTGAGAAGTGAATGCACTGTTTTCTGTCCTCACCTCTATCCCCACAATTAACAGCCTCTAATGTGATATAGAAGGGACGCGGGTGGCGCCGTGGGTTAAACCACAGAGCCTAGGACTTGCCGATCAGAAGGTCGGCGGTTCGAATCCCCGCAACAGGGTGAGCTTCTGTTGCTCGGTCCCTGCTCCTGCCAACCTAGCGGTTCAAAAGCACATCAAAGTGCAAGTAGATAAATAGGTACCGCTCCGGTGGGAAGGTAAACGGCATTTCCGTGTGCGGCTCTGGTTCGCCAGAAGCAGCTTAGTCATGCTGGCCACATGACCCGGAAGCTGTACGCAGGCTCCCTTGGCCAATAAAGCGAGATGAGTGCCGCAACCCCAGAGTCGGCCATGACTGGACCTAATGGTCAGGGGTCCCTTTACCTTTACCTAATGTGATATAAATGGTTGCAATTATAAGCTGTCCTTTGCTTTTAATTCCAAAGGTATTCTTTTCAAAGAGGATTGGTCACTTGTCCAAGGAGTTGTATATGGGTATGAGCAGGGAGTGTAACAATTTAATAACGGGGGCAATCCAAGATGCCTGCACAGCTTGTTAAAGCACTCTTTCACATGTACAAAATGTTGCACTTTCCCTAGACATTGGCTAGCATTAGATGAACCTGATTCTCACCAGGTGTAATTCTCACAGGACACTTCTGTCCATGGAACAAAAGCTTGGACTTAGTTTACTTCTTAAGGTAGTCATGAAAACAATTAAAGCCACATAAGCAATCAAAGCAGGATTGAACCTTCCGCTCGTCAATTGGTCATCATGACGTGCATGTGGGTGGTCCTGCCCACCTCTCAAAGCTGGCCTGTGGGGGCGGGGGAGATAAAGATCTAGCCCACAGCACAAAGGGTTCCCCCACACCGCACCGCCAACACTAATGGGACAACTGTGTTGGGTACGACCCAGTACTGTACTGAGCAGAGCAGGGATTGCATGAGAAAAGAGAAAAGAACCAGACCCCTATTCAAGGCACTTAGCAGTTACAGCCAGTCCTCGTTCAATGAAACCATCAGACAGTGTGTGTGCTCGCAGCAATCAGGAAGAATCACAGGTTTTTCCTCAAAACTCCAAAGAAAGTAATGTTTCAGTCAAGCTTGTTAATCTACTATCTAACCCTTGGAAACTGCAATCAACCTTTGGGTGGCTGATCAAATGTTTTTCCAAGAGGTGGCAGATCACAAAGCCGAGGTTCAAGCCTATATCAACATTTCCTTCATCTCCACAATGAAATATCTATAGACAATGTTACTTCAGGAATTATTTCATCTGAGCTCCTTTGCTTGGTATGTAAAGCCTCTGTCAAGAGCAGCTTTGTTGCATGGCTGGTGGTGCCCATGACGGGGCAGTTCTCCCTTTGTATAATGCCCTCCCTAGTGAGGGATAATGCCTATCTCCCTCCTTCATGACTTGCAGGAGAAATTTAAAAGCATTCCGGTGTTACCCAGGCATTTGATGGCTGAAACACACTGTTCCTGGCAACCTTGAGATCACTGGCTTAGAATGCTTTTGACTGTTGTTGTTTTTTAAACACAGTCATACCTCATGTTACGTTTGCTTCAGGTTGAGCATTTTCAAGTTGTGTCCCACGGTGAAGTACTGGAAAGGGTTACTTCCGGGTTTCACCGCTCGCGCATGCGCAGACGCGCAAAATGACATCACGCGCATGTGCAGAAGTGGTGAATCGTGACCTGCGCACATGCAGATGCGGGGTGAGTTCTGCTCATGTTGCAAACGGGCCTCTGGAACGGATCCTGTTCACAACCAGAGGTACCACTGTAATGTTTTTAGTTCTTGAGTTTTTAATGTTTTATCATTACTGTGTCTGCAATCCTGGAGGAAGGGTCAAATAGAAATTGAACAAATAAAGAAACAATAAACCACAAGAAAGTGAATCCAGTAGATTGGCAGGTTATATTATGTCCCCTTTTTTCCCTTTAAAAAAATCGTGATAGTTATACATTCTTAAGCATTAAATAAACTTACGTAGAAAGCAGTAGGCATCAAATCTGCTGTCTCGGGGAGGGAAATATGTTTGATTCTCATAGCGATACAAGGTTCGCACTCCAAGCAAACCTCCGCCACACTGGATCCTTGCCACAGAAACAGGATAGCGCACACTGCCATCAGCCAACCAGCCATAGTCGCATTGGTCAAAGCCATTTCTCCAAGCGGCATGCAGATCACCAACAGAAGCGAGAACTGCACCGTTTGCCTCACACCGCTCTTTAGCTTCTTCAAAGGTTAGCTTGTTGGGAGAAGTGATATGGAAGACATCGCCTACAAGAAGAGAAACAAAGGACACCTTTACTTCTTTGCATGGGCGGCTGTGTCACATTCCTAAAATGTATTTTAAATGGGGGGGGGGGGAATTACTTCCAGGATTATTGTAATAATGAATTAATTATGTATATTTTTCCTTACTGGTCACACAGCTATAACTAGTTGGTTTGATGTATACTGCCATGAGCAGTGTGTGCATGTGCATAATACTATATACGGTAAATAAAAAATGGAACATTGACATTGAATTGGAAGCATGAATCTGCTGTGATAAAATGTGTTATGAGGATCTTCCTGCCCAGATCTCCCAATGTGTCTCTCCCCATTAAAAAAAGTATCCTATTCACGTAAATAAAATGTTCTCTTTGTCCATTCTTCCCAGCTGTCTCTTCGACCTTGGATCTCATTCCCTGAAGATTCAGGTCCTGTCCTTTCTTTCTCTCTCCCTCCACCAGATCCCTCCTCAAGTAACACGTTTTCCTGTAACATTTGGCTTAACTACTTAGTACTCAGCCCAACTATAACTATAACATCAATCATAGCCAACCTAAGTACCTGTAACTTCAGTCAGTCATTTACTCTTGTCCTTCCCTCTCAAACCCCATTCGTTTTGACTCTCTCATTGTCAACATTTAGATATAAGTTTCTTGCAAGCAGTAACATCCCTCCCTCTTCCTAAGAAACTTTGCAAAGTACTAGGCACCTTGATGGTACTGTACATATCATTCGTAGCACTGAATGTTATCACAACAATAAACACACGCAATAACATTCCATCATAGCATGACCAATGAACAGAACCTAAAAAGGGGGCATAGCGACTGGGATCACTGCGGATCACAAGAGGCAGAAAGTATGTTGAACCCCCACTGCCATCCTATCAGGGCCCAAATAATTTATCCAGTATAGCTAAATTTCTGCTATTCACTGCTGTGGGGAAATGTAACGTACTTCACTTGGGGTACACTGCTTCCTTATAAGCGACAGAACAACTCAGCCTCTAGCCTTGACAGTGGGTAGATCAGACATCTCAGAGAGAAGGAAGTGGGGAGCATGCTCCTGGGCTCCTTGCAATATACACAGAAGCCTTCTGTCTTCATATACCCTCCTCTGTCCATCATGATAATAGGCATCTTACTAACAGGAGAGAATAACAAGTGCCAAAGATTACTATAGAGGCACAGAGTGCTGGCTCCATATTTATGCACATGAAGCCAGAGATCCTGGGCTTTTGTCCCAAGGCACCTGACTAATTAAGGAACACAATGCCTCTGATAACAGGACACTATTTACTCAAGAGGACCACATCACAGCTGAAAGTTAAAACAAAAAACATAAAAAGGAAACCAACGCCAAGAAAACCAACGCTATATTTGCATGGCCATCCCATCATGTATTTTGTACAGATTCATGCTAATATGAACACCAAATGTTTGATTAGGTTAATGTGTCCAGATGTTGGCATCCAAACCAAGCAATTACACAATAACGTCTCAAAACTTCTAGCTTAAAAAACAGCTACTAAGCCAATTCCAGTTAATGTGTTGCCACAAAGAGGCAGTAAGGTCTTCAAAATACGCCATCTGCTTTGCAAGGAAACTACAAATCCATGTGTCAATATTAATCTAATCTGCATCTCAAGTGGTGTACACAGCCATTGCGACATGTTAACAAAATGAGCATTCAACGAGAACTAAACAATGGTTGTTTGAGGCTAAAAATGTTGAAACAACACTATTTAATTCTGCCAAATTGCAGTGGAATATATATGTTTTGTTCTCTTACTTTGGAGGATACATATGAATGTGCTTTCCAAGCCAATTTAACAGGTAATAAAAATGCTCTGGTCTCATTTCGGCTAGCAGTGGAATTGATGTCTGGTTTGGGAGATTCTTCATGTTTTATGAAATAATGATTTCACTACTGTTTGAGAGAGCATACTCCAAAGACTGTAAGGGAAGTCCAAAGTTGCAAACCTAAGTGCAATTATTTAGGGGGGTGGGGATCACTGAAATCAATTGCATCTTCTGAGAAAACATGTTTGGGGTCAGGGAGTGAGTCCTACTGAAATTGCTAGGATACATTTGAATACGGGCTTAGGTTAAAGTGCTGCTTGGGACAGGGTGGGGCTACGTTTCTTTCCTGACTTCCCAACACGGCACATTGCTGTTGGTTATCAAAAGACAATGGGAGACGCAAGGCAGCAGGGAGTTCAGCATGGTGTGGACACAGCATCAGAAGTGTTGGATTGGTTTTCTGCTGCCTTGCCTGTCCACCTATCAGCAACCAGCAGTGACGTATGGCCAAGAGAGCCCCACCCGCACTAGACCACCAGTTGCTTTAGGCTCAGCAGCTACATACAGCTGCATGTCAATCCTTACAGTCACTTCACTGGACTATATTACCACTTCAGACAAGATGCCAGGATCACAAGGTTAAGCTCCCTGCATATTTGATGTCTGACAGGCTAGGGCTTTTTAATGAGCAGGCTGTTCTTTCATGTACTGACCATGTACCATATCATAACCTCCAATATGAAGCAGCTCAAAACCAGGATGCCATCTTCCGGCGCTGAGGTCCCACATGAGTCAAGTGACCCACATGAGATCTCAGCCTCCCAAAAAGTGCTTTCTTCAGGCACAGCACCAGAAAAATACATGTTTTAGGGCACTGCGTAAGATAGCTGCCCCTCCCCCCAAAGCACTTTTCCAGGGCAAGTGTGCGGCCTGAAATCACACGAGATCACAGAGGCCATTTTGGCCACTGTCCTCTTGTGCGAAAAACAGAATGTTCCGGGGGGGGGGGTTCAGGACAGCTTGATGGGTATGCTATATGTGGAAATCTCTCCTTTACCATGGGAAATGGTGCAGTCCAGAAACAAGCTTGCAATCTCATACACTGTGTCTTATGATGACACACACACACACCCCTGCAATCTTCAGTTGTATAACCCAAGGGGATTATAAGATCTGTCTTGTTTCTATATGCTGCATCCCAGGCCACAAGTCTCAGAACGACTAAACTTTTAATCCTGACTTCCACAGGCGTAGCCAAGCTAGGGTGGTGTTTATCCACAGCTTCCCATTCGACAGCGTCAAGGGGAAAGATTATCTGGACCTTCTAAGCAACTTCCCTCAACAAGATTATGACTGTTAGTGAACTCAGTAAAAGTATTAAAAGTATAATCTCCAAAACCAGCTCTTATTCTCACCATGGCAGTGTTGCAGTCAACTTTTAAGTGTGGGGATTAGTTCTATCATACACTTTGAGGTGCTGAATTATGTATCTGCCTGAGCCAAGGTTTCCCAAACAAAAACAGTTTAATGTATCTCTCCCACATGTTCCAGAAAGACACAGAGAAAATCCATCTGGCAGGCTTGAGAGTGACGTAGCTCCGAGCATTAGAGCAATGAAGAAATACTTAGAAAGAAGTGGTGGGAGGGAGAATCAAGAGTTAAAAGTGGTCTGTAATGTTTTGATAGCTGGAATCCACACTGAGAGTAACTCAGCAAAATGATCCAGGCAAACACCAGGGCCAGGAGCAAGAGAGCTAGCTGTGCCCTGCAATAACAGGGGTGACATGGAAACCATGACAATCTTTGGATTGCAGACAGCAATGTGATTTCTGTTAGTTTTGGCCCCCTGTTTTAGGCTGATTGCCTCTGCCCCAGAGTCAAAGCACTCTAAGAATCTCCAGATTTCCCCTGTTGTGTGTATTTGCATTGCTCAGTTTAAAAAGCACCTGACTAAGCTGCTTTTTATTGCTGTTAAATGCAGCAAGATAGACTTGGCAGCCAAGCTTTCTCTCTCTCTCTCTCTCTCTCTCTCTCTCTCTCACACACACACACACACACACACACACACACAGATTCACCACAGCCTCGTGCCAAAATGCTTGAACTCCAAAGAGTTACCCTCTAGTATTCTATCCTCTGAGACTCAGTTCATATGTTTTGTTGCACATGAAATTTAATCAGGAAAGAATATTGTTGCACACCTGCAATGGGGTTTTGCCATTGGTCAGTGGCAGTTTGAATTACATCCAACCAGGGTCATTGGTATGTAGACCATCTGTGAATTGGTTTAAGCATGAGATTACCGTATTTAGGATCCTTCAGATAGAGGATCACTCCCCTAGCTGTACCAGGCATTGTGCTTCAGTGCACCTAACACTGTTGTTGTTGTTGTTGTTGTTGTTGTTGTTGTTGTTCCCTCACAGGACTCAATGCAGTTTACACATAAAATTGAGAACTGCTAAAAACATAGAAAATAGGGATGTGGGTGGCGCTCTGGTGTAAACCACTGAGCCTTGGGCTTGCCGATCAGAAGGTTGGCGGTTCGAATCCCTGTGATGGGGTGAGCTCCTGTTGCTCGGTCCCAGCTCCTGCCAACCTAGCAGTTCGAAAGCACGCCAGTGCGAGTAGATAAATAGGTACCGCTCTGGTGGGAAGGTAAACGGTGTTTCCGTGCGCTGCTGTGGTTCACCAGAAGCGGCTTAGTCATGCTGGCCACATGACCCAGAAAAACTGTCTGCGGACAAACATTGGCCCCCTCAGCCAGTAAAGCGAGATGAGCACCGCAACCTCAGAGTCGTTCGCGACTAGACTTAACTGTCAGGAGTCCTTTACTTTTTTAAAAAAACATAGAAAAGACTTATCCATATAGGGACTCTGCCAATCTCTCTGTTGATCACAAGCAAATCCAAATGACAGGCCAAATTGTTCAAATCTTTTCATTGTACCCTGCCTTTGGAATCTGACAAGGTTGAAAATCAGCCTACGAATGACCTGAATTCATTTGCTTTGGGAATCAATAGGCATACACTGGTTGTTTTTAATTGTTGTTTGATTCCATAAAACTGTGTCAAATTCATTTTTGTTAGTTTGTAACATTACTTTTTTTAACCCTTTTTTTCATCCTGTCTTTAATATGAATGGTTTCATCCTGATGCTGCTTGTTTGGCAGAGTAGTAATGGTGCAAAAGAAAAAATGCCCTTCTGCTGACTCCTGTGGGGCTCATCTGCATGCTTCTCTGCACACACATTGCACTCGGTGTCAACTTTGAATGGTTTCTTATATTCCTGAGTAGGCTCCCTGAAGCCAACTGAACAGCAACAATGCACACAGCTTAAAGTTTGCCAGTGATGATCCTTGTCCTAACTGTTTATTGGGAAGTAAAATCTCAGTGGGGCTTGCTTCCAGGTAAGTACAGTCAGCACGGCTGCCAAACTCACATTCGCTTTACGGCCCTTGTTTTCTCCAGAACTGAGGTCTGCAATTATTGTTCTTACCAATAGACTATTTTGCAACTGCAGTCTGAAGTCAACGAGTTTCCCTTGCTGTGTGGTGGGTTGTGAATACTCACTAACATACGTGTGTGTGTGTGTGTGTGTGTGTGTGTGTGTGTAAAAATCTGCAAGAAACATCTGGATTTATATTGCTTTTCTTGACTAAAAGGCGTAAAGGTGGATCATGGGGAAATATATGTTAGATTTCCCTTTACACTTCCATAAAATAAGTTTCCTACCACTCCCTTGATTACTTATTATATGGGCATAGTTTAATAGGATTTGAGGCAGGAGATTTTACATTCCATAGCTGTGTTTTGGATCGGCATCATCAGTGGGACATGGAAAATGGGCTTTTTTACAAGTCAGATTTTCCATTGGTTCCAGCCAGATATCAATACCATGTTTATCTAGGGGGTCAAACTAAATAAACATTCCTGAACTATTTGTTTACAAGTTGCCGAGAGTGGCTGGGGAAACTTAGTCAGATGGGTGGGGTGCAAATTAAAAATTATTGCTGTTATTATTATTATTATTCAAAAGCTCTACTTAGGCATTATTATGTCAATATGTTCTTTAAGCAGGCATATCAACAAAAACACCTCTGACAGACCACTCAGGTGCCCTTTCCTACCCCGTATTTGTTAATTAAGGAATTAATTAGTTTGCAATAATCACATTAAAGAGGAAACATGCAAACAGGGATCACTTGCACCCAGTTTCACAATTAGCTGCGCAGAATTCTGAATGTGAAAATATTTCTCTTTCTAATCATGCAGCATTCAAAGCAAAACAATTTGCCTTTAAGTCAAATTACAAACAATTATATTTGTGCATTTGAATGATTTTTACACTGCTCCTTCAGCAAAACTATTCAGGGCATTGCAAAATAAATAAAAGGCCAGTATGAAATATGAAATCACATATAAATGACCACCAGAGTAGAACAGTGTCGGGGAAATTCATGCAAATTGTATCTTTTCTTGAACAAAAGCTCAGCTCCTACACCTATAAATGTGGAGGTGATTTTTGAAAGCCCAAAGTCACAACACCATGCACCTTTGCTTGGGAATAAACACTACTGAATTCACTAGAACTTAACTCCAAGTAAGCATGCATAGAAACAGGCTATAAAAGGAGAAGCAAGGAGCTAAAATCACGTGTGCTTACATATATCTCACCCTGATGAATCTAATTAGTATGGTAAATTCACAACATATTTCCACATGCTCTCCACCCTGCTAATAATCCCATCTGGTGTAACACTTTGGCACTGGCATTTCACTGTCTAATAATATCCTTCCATCAGTTATTCTTCAGTTATCTGCATGTGCTCTCACTTAGTGATTAGTCCAACAATGACAATGAAATCGCTTATTGATTCGGATACTAGTAAACAATCGCGGTGACTCAGGTACGTGATGTTAAGAATCCAGTGGCATAATAACAAGTGCCAATGGCTTTCTTCACCAAGGTTTTCCCTACCTTGAAAAATCAGTCCAAAATTAAAATGCCTCCACCGTGAGGTTCCACAGGACACTATTTTTCCCTGAAGTTTTTTTAACACCTACATGTGAAGCTGTTAGGAGCAGTCGTTAGTTTTGGGGCATGGTGTCATTGCTACATTGATAGACAAGCAGCTCTCTTTCTCCATAATATATGAATCTGGAGATACTGTGCAAGCCCTGGACTAGCCCATGAATGTACTTATGGAGTGAACGAGGACCAGTGAATGCATGTTGAATCCTGGCAAGAAGGAAGCTCTGTAAGTGCTTCCTGTGTCCAGAAAGCAGGTCGCTTGTCTGTTCTGGTTAAGGCTGTCCTCCCTCTGAAGAAACACCTTTTTCATAAGAGACCCAAATGACCTCTGTGACCAGCAGTGTCATTTGCCAGCTTCATCTGGTATGCCATCTACAGCCGTAATCAATCCATGAAATGGGAACCTTGAGATTGGATTACTGCAATATGCTCTATGTGGAGCTGGCCTTGGGCCTGGTTCAAAAGCTCCAGCTAGCACAGATTGCAGCGACTAAATTGCTGAGGGGGAACGGGGGCAGATGGTCAATTCTTCTTAAACATCTGCACTGGCTGCCCACAGACTACTGGACCCGGTTCAAGGCACTGGAACTTTTTTCTTTTAGAGGATAAAATGAATACTGAGCTGCCATTGAAAGCTTAGGTCTATGCAAGGTTCACTACCATGATGTTTGGTTTCCGAAAAACCGCATATGCTTTAAATAAGCCCTCCCCATCCGGATTCCTCCAGATGCTCTGGGCTAAAGCTCTCAAAAGCTCTGACCATCGGCTATGCTGACTTGGGCTGATGCAAGTGAAATATACTTGGAGTCGAGAGTGGATTTCATGCTCTTTATTCAGCTCATAGTGGTGAGAAAGAATGGAAGTTCCCCCAGAATGTCTGCTTTATATACATTATTTACACAATGGGCCCCATGTGATTGGCTAATTCCGGGATTCTCCTGTAGGCCAATCAGGTTGCGGATTCACTTCCACCTGGAGCTGGATTGGGTGGCTCCTGTGGACTAATCAGAGTGCTGCATTTTGGATCCTATTCAACTCAGTACATAACACCAAGTTACAGTCCAAACCTTTTGGAGGGCATCAGGATGGGGAAGCCAGCATGCATAAAAAAAGATTCCGCTTACCATTTAAGGCTCCCACATAGCAATAGACATCATAGGTTTCATTAGGAAGACGATATCCATAGGTTCTGACTCCTTCCTTCCCCATCATGTCTCCATAGCATCCAACTCTTGGTTGCCTGATGGGATACCTGCAACAGAGTAAGTGGAAGTTTGTGAAGGTCACGTTTCATTTCCCCCCGCAGATGTACAAAAAAGTTTTAGGGTGTGCAGTCAAGAAGCAACTTGGTCCTCTCACCGAACGGTCTGATCGGACAACCAGCCCGCATCACACTGCTCAAAGCCATCTTCATAGGCTGCTTTCAGCTGATCAGGGCTTGCTATAACAGCACCATTCTCCACACAAGCCTCCTGAGCCTGCTTGAAATTCAAGGTGTACCTGCTAGTAGCTGCTCGGTAGTGAAACACAACACCTGCAAAGAAAGAAAAACCATGCTGGTCACTTGCGTGTCATCAACATCTATCATTATTAATAATATTAATATTATCATCATATTGCTGATGAAATTATACTAGCCTCATTAAGCAGTAAGCTTAGAAATAACATGGAGGAAGGATTTTAAAACTTCAGATTTTATTCTACATCACCAGGAATGTGGAACTGAAAACTAAATTTGGTTGACCTATCTTTTGCTCACTGTACTAATCTGTAAGATATGGGTTCCATTAAGTACTATAGTTAAGTACTGCATTTCTGCATTTCTGTTATGGCCTACAGCCAATGTGGAAATAAAACAGAATTGGAATTTTACCCTACTGAAATTTCTTGAAATAAAATAGACTGTCAATTTTCTATCCTCCACTCTGCAGCCCAAAAGGAATAGACAATAGAGCTGAACATATTCTCTCAGTGTTTGGGTTCAAAGCTTTCAGGCTCTTCTTAGATTATGTATGGGACTTTAGAGGTGTAGGAGTCTCATAGCCACCCCTGGAGTCCCCATCAAGTTGAGATTCAGTGAAGACAAGTCTTAGCTAGAGGACATATTCTTCCATAGCTGTCAACGTTTCCCCGTTTTTAAGGGAAATTCCCTTATTCTGAATAGAATTCCTCGCAAGAAAAGGGAAAAGTTATGTATTCTTCTCCCAGTTGAAAGATGGGCATATGTTTAAATCTGAAATGAATAAAGATACTTGCATTTGTAGACAGTGCTGTGCTTTATATGGCTGTGCAACAGCTATCTCGACATTTTCCATAATGAATAATTCCATACAAATGAGAAAACTTGTCAGACAACAGAAGTTAGAAACAAGGGTTTCTTTAAAGAGAAATAATGTATCTTCCACGATAGGCTATGTCACTAAACGTACATTGTAATTTTCAGAGACACTCTTAATTGCCTCTAACTGAACGCTGTTTGGACAGTTTGCAGAATTTATTTTAATTTTTATTATGACCAACACAAGAATAATGCACAAAACATTAATGCACTAGTGTAACTTTTGAAAGAATGCATAAAATTCAAGCCCACTTTGATGTGTAGGAGGTAGGAGTCATGCCAGTTCAGCAACTTAACTGGCTACACAAAAAGCAAAACTGGGGGAAATGGTCTTATATTCATAGAATCATAAAGCTGTAGAGTTGGAAGGGACCCCAAGAGGGTGGCATGTAAATATTTCTATAAATAAATAAAAACCATTATCTCACACCTTCCAGTGCATTTTCCTATCACCTTCTTTACTGCAAAATTGGGGAGGTCTGCTGCATCAGACTGCTAAATCTACTCTAACTGTGCAACCTGCATTTCATAGCAAGTGACCAAAGCCCACTCTAAAATACCACAGCCTGAAGCAGCCTCAGAATGTGGCAAAATGTCCTTTCTTCTGTTATGTGTATGTCTTCTCAATAACCTTGTGGCCCCTCCACTGTATGCATTACCTAAAGTGTTCTAACTCAAATAAACATTTAAACATGATTAACTAGGTGCAAGATTGCAACCCAAATCTTCCTGAAATTAGCAGGAGTTAGGCGTGCTTAATGGGGATACAGCATTTTGCTGTAAAACACCCCTTACTGTTTCCATGAATTTTTATGATAGGCTCTCTCCGTCGCTGAAAATGTGGAATGATTCCATAGAACACAAAGTTATTCCAAATGTATAATTCATCAGAATACCGTTGGGTTGCTAACATTTGGTCAAACAGTACTTGGAAGAGGCTTATGGCTTGGCATGGTCTTAATGTTATGAGAAGATGGCAGAAAGCCAGTTACATTAGGTGTTTACCACCCTGGAATTTCCCACATGCCATTTAAACAAATTTACAATCCCTTTCTCCACCCCACTCCACCCCACCCCACCCTCCACACAACACAACTATCTAAGTAACAGCGATAACAATGATAATATTACTATGAATAGCATTCTGCTATTATTTGATATTGAAACATTCATAACAACACTAATTGACAGAACTGCCATGCAGTGAAAAACCTTGACTCTGTTCCTGAAGGTTAAAGGTTCAAGACTCAGTGGGTTCCATAACAGATGGCCACCCCAGTCTAGACAGCTGTAAAAGAAGAAATTGATCCATTGCTTCACGTTAAGAAGTGACAATCAGGCATGCTATTGCTTATTTCTCTTCCCTTGTGAACAACAGACCACAGCAACTGGTGTCCAGGTTAATGAACTGGAAAATGGCTCCAGATAGACTTTGGCCACAAATAGGTGAAGCTATTGATCTGGTCAGCTTGCATCTTGATCTTCATTAAAATGTAATTTGCCAGCTAATTTGGATTTGTGATGCGGCACATTCCCAACTTGATGCAACCCAGTTTCAGTCTGTTATGCTCCACTGCTGCAGAGATACAAATGAGACAAATGAAGCAACATTTTCCCAGCTTCTTTCTGCCAGTGATTATTACCCAAGGGCAGGTATGCTTCCAAGGGGCTGAGATAGCGTCTTTTAAAATCTAAACAGAAAGACAGCTTAAAGCTTTCTGATATCTGAGCAAGATGGAATTAAAAACTGGGAGCATTCTGTTGGAACAGCCTAAGCATGTTCTCTAGATGATTACAGGAACTTGCAGAACATATGTCCAAATAAGGATCAAGCTTACATGTGAGGTGAAACATCCATGATGGAAACTCAAGAAATCTTTTTAGTTTACCAAAGGCAGCTGCAGCAGGACCCTGATTTGGAAGAAGGGTATTGCTGTGGGGGCAGGATACAAAGAGTCTTTTATGCCAGGTTTCATATCTCCTACCACTTCCTTCCTTTTATTTTATTAGTTTTTATTTCACTTATGTTGCAGGTGAACATGCTGCAGAGTGCAGTGTTGGGCTGGGCTGGGCGATATCTGGTTTTCCACATTGTGATATATCACCAGCTAAACATCACAATATACTGATATATCATGATGTCTGAAATAAGGATGGAGCTATGTAGAGGCACTGACTGGCTTCACAGTTTTCCCCGCATCATGATTTTTGCAGAGTACGCACTCACACATCATGATTTGCAATGTATTGTCAGGTCAAAAATTATGAAACTAATATCACAATATGGACTTCAAGACGGTTTTGCACGATATATCGATATATCACCTGGCCCTAGTGAAGTGCCAGTGCAAGTCTGTTCACCTCCCATCTTAATTTGCCCAGATCTACTCTATACATTTATGTAAATTTGCATCATGGGCCTTTACCACAAGTCCTGTTTATTGCTTTGCAATGTCTCTGATAAGCCCATGCCCCATGATGATTCCCTTGACTTACATCAACCCCTGAAGCTGCTCTTACCTACAGAGGGGGGACATTGCGAGCTTAGAGTGCCATCCTAGACTAAGGTTACTGGATTTTTTTCAATGAATCTGGGACACTTTTCAACTTCAATGGATTTTGTATGGGGATTTGTAAATCCGGGGACTGTCCCCAGGAAAAGGGGACGTCTGGTAAGCTAATCCTAGACATAATTGCTCAGAAGTGGGAGTTTTAATCCAGCAACATCTGGAGGGTCACAGGTTCTTGCCCTGTCCCAAAGTTTTCCCTTCCATGGCTGAGGCTCCACACCACCAATTTAAATACACCCAAAATAAACTGTAGTGAGCAATACAGTGGTATCTCTGGTTACAAACTTAATTTGTTCTGGAGGTCCATTTTTAACCTGAAACTGTTCTTAACTAGAGGCGTGCTTTTGCTAATGGGGCGTCTTGCTGCCGCTGTGTCGCCAGCACACGATTTCCATTCTCATCCTGGGGCAAAGTTTTCAACTTGAGGTAACTCTTCCAGGTTAGCAGAGTTTGTAACCTGAAGCGTTTGTAACCTGATGCATTTGTAACTTGAAGTACCACTGTACTCACAAAGCTGACAACGCCTTGAAGCAGAGAGGCAGTGGCAAACAGGGCTGCTCTGTGACTAGATGAAAACATTGGCTTGACCTGCCCCTGTGCCTGATCAACAGAAATCAGCAGAGGACGTTGATGGCAGTGATGCTGTTAAAGTGACAGGGACTGACAAACCACTGAAGTGGCAAATTATGTCCTATAACAGTAAGGAAAGTCAATACTGAATGGTCCAAAAATATGAAAACATCCAAAGCATTGTTCCATGGGTGCTATGCTTTCCATTGATATTCTCAAGGCCCTCGCCCAAAGTTGGAGAATCTCAGACTGGAATGTTATGAAGTGCAAAGGGTCTGCTGCTGTAGCATCATGCTGGTGGTCCGTTCATAATAGAGCAAGGATTTTGTTGTAGTTTTTTGTTAAGTGTAAACTTGGTTTCCCCCCACTATGTAACATCTAGAGGTGGGAAACTGAACACCTTGTGCACTGTTATCCCACTGTTTTCAGTGAGTCAGAATCCCCCAGAGAGTTCTCTCATGCATGCCTCACTGATATAAATGGGAAATGAGATTACCCTTCCTTCTCCCCAAGACAGACAGAAAGACACACACACACACACACAGAGAGAGAGAGAGAGAGAGAGAGAGAGAGAGAGAGAGAGAGAGAGAGAGAATTTTCTCTGTTTAATGTTAATTATTCCAACTTGCTACCAGATCAAATTCAAATGAACAGGCTAATATCCGTGAAAACAGCCCTTCCCCTATATTAGTCAGAGAGACACAAAGAAGGCTGATCTATTACTGACACGTTGAGTTAATGAGGTTTTAAAAGAGAAAATAAAAGCTATATATAAAAATAAAAGCTATATATAAAAATGTCATCTGCCACTGCCATCTCCTGGGAGTCTAGACCTAGAAAAATCTTTTGAAGTTGTTCTGAAATTATTGAGTTTTCCAAGGGACGTTTCTTTTGATTATGTGTTCTACTTGACATGAGTGATATATTGAGCACTGCAACTTGTGCCTGGGTAATGCTGGTTTACAAAGACAGCTGGAAACAAAATGGAACAGTCAGCCAAGCTGTCCTTTAAACTGATGACAGAGAAGAAAGACACAGTTTGATCCTCAATTTATCTAAAGGGTAACAAGGAACAGAGGCAGTATTTGCTTTATTGTTGTATACTCCCTAGTAGAAATCCTAGAACAAAAGCAGCAGGGTCTGTTCAGGCATAATAGTTTCTGCCCAATAAACGATGGCTGTACACTTTCCCTTTAGTATCTCCCCAATCACTTTGCTCGTGCATCAGACTTAAAAGACTCCCAGTGCTTGTTAAACCACGGTTTCCTGTTATAATCAAATCAGGAAACAGTGGTTTAATCTCTACTTACTAACTGCAATGAACCCAGAATCAGCTATCCTTAGTCCTAACAAGCAATTGAAGGGAGAGGGGTGATGGGGGAAGATGACATGTGGATACAGTGCTCAATCTTGGTCAGCAGTTGTTATGTCTGACACAACATACAGTTAATTTATGGAATTCACTGCCACAAGATATGGTGATAACTAGTATCTCAGGTGGTTTTAATAGGGGATTAGACAAATCCATGAAGGATGGGCCTACAAATGGCTATATGCAATGAACAGAGCCTCTAGGTTCAGTATGCTGCTAAATAACATAGAATCATAGAACTGTAGAGTTAAAGGGACCATTAGGGTCATCTAGTCCAACCCCCAGCAATATGGAATTTTCTTTATGAATGCTAACTAAGTTAAAGCTATGTAGGCTCAGGGTGGCTTCTTACTTTTAGCACACTCCTTTCTGTGGAAAGGCAGCATACAAATAAAATTATGATATATCATTATACTTGACTGATTTGAGGCAGTGGTTATCAATTTTTATTTTGTGGATATTATAGGACTCTTTAGTCCACAGCACTGATGCGCTTTTCAATTACAGTGCTCACCCCTGAGACCATGCCATCTGTCACTGAGCTAAATACCTCTCCCCATTTAATACTGCCATCATGGCTTTCCATAAATTCAATTTTATTTTCACCCCAGTAGCCTTGATTAATTCTGGTTAACTCCAATCACTCTGTTGAGGGTAGACTATATGCTTCTAGCTCTCCAGGCCAAATAATAAAGATTAGAAATATGATGCTATGCTGTGTAGCCTTGGAATGCAAAGGAAACAGACAAGCATATTTTGTTGCATATAAAAAGTCCCATCACTTATCAACCAGTTTGATGAAACGAGGGAGCTTAGTTGATCATTTGTGGTGAGTAATGCTTCCCATATTATTATTATCATGAGGAAGACATATTATCTCATTTCTGCACGCAAACACCACAGGCTTAAGAAAAACAAAGGGGGAAGTTCCCAGCTTGTATTCAACTTTGACCATCTTTTGTGACACAATCCTGATTCCTGCACAAAAAGCAAATGGGAACCTTCCCCTCATTTTCCCAGTAAAGTTTATACGATGGACGGATCAAGAACAGTGGCTAGAGATGTTGCAAGAGGTGGGGACAACACCACTGGACAGGGTTGGAAGTTAAGAGTAGTAGCTATGCAAGGGCACAGAAACAGAACATGGAGCACCTTGCCTCCTCAAGGAGCTCATTTGTTGTTCCCTTGCTGTGTAGTCAGAGACCTATATAAGAGTGCCAGGAAGAACAGACCTGGGAATTTTTGCAAGAAAAAGGACCCGAAACATCCTTCACTATATTTAGCCTTCAGCGTTGCATTTAGCTTGGTTTGAGTCATCTGCTTTACTCTACTCAGTTCTTCCTTGCCCCCAGCTATGTATGATGTGGATCATCTTGTGTGCTTCTAAATGTCTGCTTTTGTAGCACTATCATCTAGATTACATTATACATGTGATGAGGGCAGAAGAAATGTTCATATTTGGGGTTTCTGCATGCCGGTTTAAGTACTATAAATCTGGTCACATTCCTATGACAATAAAAATGATGAAATTTTGGTTTTATTATGCACCATGCAGTCATCTTTAAACTCATTTTTCCTGTATGAATTTGGCACCATAAGGAAGCTACTGTGGTGGTAGGTGTCAAAAACGATGCCTTAACAATTACCTGTGATTCTTGCATTGCAGGGAATTGGACTAGATGGTCCTTTGGGTCCCTTTCAATGCTACAACTGTATGGTGAGCAGTAAGAGACCCCCATTCCCTGACCTCTTGGCATTCCCTCAACCCATGGCCTGGCAGCTTTAGTCACACTGAAGTTTACATAAGCAATGATGTTAACTACAGTTAATAATAACTAAGTCTCTCTCTTAACCAACAGCCTCAAACTTGGGACTCAGCTATACAGCTGCAAATAAAATGTTTTAAGTGTGTTTTAAGTACAATATACAATGTGACACTAGATGGTGATGGTGAGCCTTATGGAAAATTCATTTATTTTTAAAAACGCTTTTTTAAAAAGCATTTTTGGAACATTTTAAATATGTATGTAGATTCCACCTTGGGCATCACTTCCTGGTAAAAAGGACTAGTGATTTAAATACAGTGATGAAGCAGTATTTAACTAATATTCAAGCCAAATAAGAGGAGGAGGAGGGTGCCATCCCATGTCCAGTTCCCGATCTCTTAAGCACTGTGGAGAGATTACAGCATTACATCTGATAAAAGTGACAACAAGTGATGGAGCCCAAACTGGGAATATTAAGAAGTATCATAATAGACAAGAAAATAAAAGAGCAGAGTAAGAGCAGGGTCTGCATTCAATGAATACAGGGGTTGCTTTGAATTTAGGGTGGGGAACCATCTCTCTTTCAAAGAAAGGTGAATAAAAGGAAACTCAGTATCTGGGAAGAAAGCAGAAAGTACTTCCAGACTGTCACTATTTTTGAGTAGGATTCGATCACATACTGGCATATTCAGTTTGTGAAATTATAACCAGTTAGTAGACCTTTCTACAACAAACGTGCTTTCCCCAAAGATCAGAACTTTTCCAATATCAATAGCAACAGGGGGAAAAACACTGGAAAATGTGGGATAACACTTGCTTTGATGCAACATCTTCTAACCTCCCCAGAAACAAATCAGAATGAATGGTCATTAAGTAACTGGTATCGTCACTATGCAAACCAATCAGGATGGACGCTCAATAAGCAGATGGTCTGGAAGCACCCAAAATCAAGGCAGGATCAGCAATCCGAGGCTTTGTGGTCAATTCTGGCCAAATACTAAACAACAGCTGTCTCCCACCATTGCTGTCCAGAGGCAAAAGATGGAGATCAACCAATGCCAGTAGCAATAGGACTTACTGGCAGACTACTTATGACAATAGAAGGAAAGGCCACACCCACCACACTCCATTGTCTCCTTAGACTGACTCTCCCAGGAAACTAGAAACAGCAGGAGTAGAAAGGGAGGCTAAGAAGATAATTGAGATGTAACAGTATCTTGCCGGCAAACGGGAAAAGCTTTGCGAAACATATTCAACATGCTAGTTCATTCATATATAATGATTCATTTTGTAATTTGAAGCTGATAAAGCAGATGAACAAATACAAAAGTGTAGTCTTACCATCAACGGCTAATGAGACAACATTTTGGGTATCTTCAATTCCATAGATGACATCGCAGCGGTAAACCCCAGCATCGCTTGCCTGCAATTTCTCCATAGTCAATGATGCATCACCAATGTCTTCCCAGTTGCTCGGAACAGACACCCTGTCTTTGTAGCCTCGCTCTAGCTTGACTTTCCCATTCTGGGCCACCAAAACAGTGGTTTCTCTTAGATCTTTTCCGCCTTTATCCTGTTCGATCTTTGACCACTTAATCCGGAAAAGTTCATTTGAACTGTAGTAGTTAGGCAAAGTAGGCAAGGTCGAAAAGAAGCAAGGGAGGATGACTTTTCCAGAGAGCGAGCCCTTCACCGGTGGGCTTTTTTCTGGAAAAGAAAATAGCATATAAGTGAGCTGGCAAAAGCTGATCTACACAAAATCAACAGAGACATAAAATTCAAGCAACAATAGCCCCCTTCTATTAATACAGCTGAAAGTGTGCAGCAATTGGTTGATTCAAACAGCTGTCTGACATGTCACATTGGACCATAGTTTAAAACTTTGGTTATCACTTATGGTTTATTTGAAGGAAACAAACCATGGCCCCAGGTTTGGGCACAGCCATAGGAAGAGAAGTGGAGGAGCATATTGTTTTAATGGCTTTTAAATTGTATTTTTGTATTTTATTGTCCTGTAAATTGCTTCAGGACTCCTTTGAGGCATGCAACATGATATATACATTTAATAAAATTAACATCTGGAAGACTGAAAGTTGCCTATCCCTCTTCTGAGTGAGGCCCTGTATGACAAATAGAGCCTCATAAAACCCAGCCACTGAAAAATATCATTGCGTTTAAAATATGGAATCTCAGTTATGGGGGGGGGGGTCCCCTTTACAGGAAGGAGTCACCCCAGGATAGCATTTCTATGTAATATAAACAGCAACCCATATACATCGGCATTGTCACTTGTTATCTTCTCATCATCCCTTTTGTCTTAAGTCATTAATTTAAATCCTTGGAGCAGGGCAGTCACTCAAACCCCTTGACACATTAAAAGAATGAGTACACAGCACATAGCCCAAGTTCTGCAACCAGGAACTGTGTGACTGTGGGAATGGCCCTACATGCACAAGAATCTCCTTCATGTGGGGGGTTCCTGACCACATGTGTACAGTCCCTTCCCACAGCCATCCTATCTGAAATACAGCAGGAAGAGTGGCCAATGGGTACATTGATGGCGGCGGTGAGAACCAGCCTGCACAGCCCAGCAGCTCCTGCACAACTCTTACGCTGCGTGAAAGGGTCTGTGAGAATTCCCTCATATTTGCAGCATAAGAGACCACAGTAACAGCAGCGATATCCAATGGCCAAGCCTAATTTCACTGAGCTCGATACAGGCTGGTAATGCAGCCCCTCTTTCCCATGGGGAATGGCCGGGACTGATACAGATTGAAACGAGGGTCCCTTCCTCACTCTCTTCCAGCAAAAGGCCTTGTCTGTTTTGAAAAAATGGGAGATTAATTCATACAGGCGGCAAGCATTTTAGACTCGTCCAAATGGCGCGCTATTGCCAACACATGGATCCTTTTGGGTCCAGAAAAGGGAAGAATGGGGGCAGAAAAGGGAAGAACAGAGTGGGGCACACTTATGCACACACTGCCGATATCACGCAGGGGCTGGGGACGGAACCACCATGCGAAATTATTGTCACCTGCATGAATTAGTTTCTTCAGGTCCCTTTATTAAAGCTTCATGTGTGTCAGGCTCCCTAGCAACACAGGGCAATATCAGATGTATGTATATAAATCATACCCAAGAGCCCTGACAATTGCCATTTCAGCACCATTCTTTGTCCCTTCGATCAACGGTCCGTGGCTCCGTGCAATTTTTAGACAGAGGTCTACCTCATGTGCTCACCTACTTCCTGGGCTCAGTAAATATTTTCAGCAGCACTGGCTCCTCCTGTGACTAATTTCTCCCTTCCACTGCCATGCCCTGTTGGTTTCTCCAACCTGTGCACAGGAAATGCCTACAGGAACTATGGATCACTAGGAGTTGTAGTTCTTGAGAGGGCATGACACAAAGGAGGACATACTCTCCTTTGTGTTTCAAACTACAAATCCTCTCTCTCTGACTCCACATTTACTCAGTAATTGAATGCAGACGTCAAACCAGGTGAAAGAGGTATATTTTGCTACAGATATTATACACAGTGATGGTTGGGAGAGAAGAAGCATGATGTTGGAGTTAAAACACACAACTCCAAAGACCGTTTCATCATGTTTTTTCTCTATGCGTCAGTGGCGGTTCTCTCATTCTCTGGACAGCCTAGGCCAGCGACTCGCTTTTCAGAATACAATGGTACCTCGGGTTAAGAACTTAATTCGTTCTGGAGGTCCGTTCTTAACCTGAAACTGTTCTTAACCTGAGGTACCACTTTAGCTAATGGGGCCTCCTGCTGCTGCCGTGCAATTTCTGCTCTCACCCTGAAGCAAAGTTCTTAACCTGAGGTACTATTTCTGGGTTAGCGGAGTCTGTAACCTGAAGCGTATGTAACCCGAGGTAAACACTGTATTACTTGTTCTACCCTAACACTGTTTCCAGAAAATCTCACAAGATCTGGATATCATGTATGAATACATGGAAATAAGTTTGTATAAACATCTTCAATGCACCATCTACTAGTTAACTTGTTTTTCTCCTCACAGAAATGGGCATGTAGCCCAGGCCTGGCCTCCCCTGGAGCTCTGGGCCTGGGTAAGCCAAATGTACCCACCCATCCTCTTGCTTGGGCCCTGCTGATAGTGCACAGATTTAAGTTTGTTACAGAATAAACTAGTGGTGCACTCCAGTAATGTCGGACTGCAGCTCCCATCATCTCTGATCACTGGCCATGTTGGCTGTGGCTTGTGGGAGTTGTGATCCAAAAGATCTGGAAATTTGGTTCATGTACCAGGCTCTCATCCTGACCTTTTGCCAGGTCGAGGTTGGTTTTTATTCTAAAATCGTGGTGCTGTTTTCTAGTGTATATAAGCAACCACTCTGGTTAGAACTATCGTATTGTTCTAACTTTGCACACTGCATTGCTAAGGTTTGCGCAATGTTTATTGAGACTCAGCAAAGTAAAATTTTAAAAGAATACATAATCTAGTAATTCTAAGCAAGTGTCGGTTTATTTTTAACATTTATCTAGAGGAAACAGCCACATTCCCATTATTTCCAGAAAAACACACTCCAGGCAACAAATCATTGCCTTTTAATTATTGCCTTTCCAATCTAGGGGCTTAACATATCACTGAAATAAAACACCCCACGGCATTTTATGGGAGAAGGGCCCAAAGAGGAAGTGAAAGCACGTGGATAGTCCCTGCTTGATTAAAGGACTTTTACAATGGTTTTATACATCTCCAGCTGCAAACACTTTACTGCAAAATGTTTCCATACAACAAAAGAATATCCTTAAGGGTAACGCTGGCTACTGTTCATCTAACCTGCTTGCAGCATGTCTGGAGACGAAACTTTACATTTGCTAACACTGAATGCCAACCCTTAATCCCTCATTAAGTTATTCAATGCGACTTGACAGCCCTGAATACAAAAGCGAACTTCGTCCTTCCTTTCTTAAAAGCCGATTCAAAATGAATTAATGTATTAATTCAAAACAATTGAGAAACGTAATATCTGTGCACTAGTGCTGGCCACCAACAGTGCTAAGCAAGAAATGAGCACTTCCGACACCTGCAAGTTATTTAGCTGTTTAGGAAACAGCATTGCTTGCATGTAGTAATAGCCAGGGATGTTTTATAAATGCTCATTTTATGTGTACGCTGAGAAATACAGAGCAGGTTGAGAAGATATTGCATACTAAGATACACAAACGAGAATACAGTGGTGCCCCGCAAGACGAATGCCTCGCAAGACGGAAAACTCGCTAGACGAAAGAGTTTTCCGTTTTGGAGGTGCTTCGCAAAACGAATTTCCTATGGGCTTGCTTCGCAAGACGACAATGTCTTGCGAGTTCCTGCTGGTTTTTTTTCCCTTCCCCCCCCCTTTTTCTAAGCCGCTAAGCCGCTTATCAGCTGATCCGATCAGCAGATAAGCCTCTAAAAGCCGCTAAAAGCCGCTAATAGCGCTAATCCACTAATCCTTCAATGGGCTTGCTTCGCAAGACAAAAAAAACCGCTAGACGAAGAGAATCACAGAATGGATTCTTTTCGTCTTGCGAGGCACCACTGTAAAGAAAACAAAGCACACAGGGCCATGATGGGAATCACAAGCTGTTGGGAATCCCAATTGGGGAGAGTATTGTTGCATTCATTTTTCATATTCAACTGGTTGGCCTCTGCGAGAACAAGGTGCTGGAGTCAGTAGCATAGCGTGGGCAGTTGCCCCGGGTGCAAATTTGTTAGAGGCACAAAATTCCTACACCCAGTGCTGCCTCAATACAGTTGCGTGTTTCCCTTTCTGGGCTTTGTTGAAAACGGCTTCTCCACGCGAACCAGGAAATGACCTTTCCAGACAACGGAACGACTCTTCTTTTCTTTTCTCTGCGGCTGCAACCTTCTGGGTGACATGGATGCCATTAGCCGTTGAATGTGCATGTGTACTCCCAGTGCTTTATTTATTTTAGGGGAAAAGGAACTGGTATTCACCATGAAATTGTTACAGTAAGTGCTACACTTTTAATATTTGGGGGAGGGGGGTTGCAAGTACTGCATACTCTTGAGTACAAAGCACTGCATGCACCCATCTTCAAATATCTGAAGAGCTGTCACATGGAAGATGGAGCAAACTTATTTTCTCCTGCTCTGGAGGGTAGGACTTGAACCAATGGCTTCAAGTGACAAGAAAGGTAAAGGTAAAGGGACCCCTGACCATTAGCTCCAGTCCTGACCGACTCTGGGGTTGCAGCGCTCATCTCACTTTATTGGTAGAGGGAGCCGGCGTACAGCTTCCGGGTCATGTGGCCAGCAGGACTAAGCCACTTCTGGCGAACCAGAGCAGCGCACGGAAACGCCGTTTACCTTCCCACCAGAGCGGTACCTATTTATCTACTTGCACTTTGATGTGCTTTCGAACTGCTAGGTTGGCAGGAGCAGGGACCGAGCAATGGGAGCTCACCCCGTCGCAGGGATTTGAACCGCTGGCCTTCTGATCGGCAAGTCCTAGGCTCTGTGGTTTAACCCACAGCGCCACCCGCGTCCCTTTTGACAAGAAAGGAGATTCCCACTAAACATCAGGGAGAACTTGCTGACAGAGAGACCTATTTGAAAGAGGAACGAACTCCCTAGGGAGGTGTTGGAGTCTCTTTCATTGGAGGTTTTTAAGCAGAGGTTGGGTGGCCATCAGTCATGGACTTTTTAGTTGTAATTCCTGCATTGCAGGGGGTTAGACTAGATGAGCCTCGGGGGTCCCCCTCTCAACTCTACAATTCTACGGCTCTATGAAAACACAACTATAACAAATTCAATAACCATCAGTTGCTCTTTCATGATACACAAAATCAGTTATGTGAAGCAACAAGCTCATAGTACCCAACAGTAGAGTCATCCACAATGCATGATGAACAAGCCTTCTGTTCAACACAGAACAAAAAATGACAGTGTAGCCATATATATATTCAACTATTCCATAATAGGCAGCCCAAAGTAGCTTTCCCTGGGAGTTCTTTCTGGTCTAGCTTTCAGATTAATCAACCAAACCTGTAACTGGGAAGAATTGGGGAAGGGGGGATAATGGAGTTGTGGGGGGTTTTTTGTTTTGTTTTTTTGTGTGTTTTTTGCTCCTGTAGCAGTTCATTCTCCCAATTCAGGAATGATTTATTGCCCTTTCTGCTGAAGTATCCATTTTAATTGGCAGAGACTTCTAGAGATAGGATGTTTCAAAGCAAAATAAATTTGCCTAAACCATATGTTCAGCTTGGCACTGCCACCTCTCCTGAGAAATGGGGTGCCGGAAATAATGATGCTTGTTTATATTTCGTGCAAATATTTGTTAAGGTCACTCATACACATTTAAAGTAAGTCTAGAGATGAATAAGAAAACCTTAACCAAATACTGTAGCATGAAATTGGCCAAATTAGTTTTCACCAGCACATCAGAAATCCTGCTTAGCCTTTCAGAGGAAGAAAGAAAGGAATGGAAACACTAAGCGATAGTTCACATGTCCAAAAATGGGTGAAGGCTTTGCAAGGACATGTGCTCACTCTCACAAAACACAGCAGTGTCGAAAGATGTGTAAAAATGCAGTGTACACTAGGGTGATCATTTATGCATCGCCACCAAATGAGGACACAGATTTGCATAATATTTTCGTGTACATATTTATATGTCCTCCACAGATGCAAATTTAGAAATAATTACCATAATTTAAATAGAAATATAATACATCTCACCATAATGAGGAAGACTAACCAGGTGACCTGCATGCCTACTCATTCTGCTGGTCAGATGCTAACGGCTGATGGGCAACTCCAAAGTGCCTGCTCTTTCTTTTGAATGTTTTTAAATCTTTAAACCCGACAGACTGCGCAATGCTTCAAATTCTGGCTAGCCCGGTGTACAGTGGTACCTCGCATTAAGAACTTAATTCATTCCAGAGGTCCGTTCTTAACCTGAAACTGTTCTTAACCTGAGGTACCACTTTAGCTAATGGGGCCTCCCGCTGCCGACGCGCCGTAGCCACGTAATTTCTGTTCTTATCCTGAAGCAAAGTTCTTAACCCAAGGTACTATTTCTGGGTTAGCGGAGTCTGTAACCTGAAGCGTCTGTAACCTGAAGCATCTGTAACCTGAGGTACCACTGTACAGATATTTTCACTGCATCTTGCCACGCAATGAATGTCTATCTGAGCAAGATCAGGGAAACATCAAAAAGCTTTCTGGGGTGGGGGGAGCTTTCCCTAGCAGGGCGAGCAGAATCAAGGAGAGGCGACCAAAGTCTGCAGAGTCAAAAATCTAAATCACAACGCATGAGGAAGTGAGGAACTAGGGCTGCTGTTTCAGCAGAGGCTGAGACATAACAGCTACTTTCTGAAAGCTAGATAAGTGCAAGCAGGCCACAGCTTCACAGTTCTGCAGCATTTATCATCATGCTGGAAGCACTACTGAGCCAAGTGGGAGAACATTTTTTAAAAAAAAAAAATGTGCTAGAGGCTCAGGAAGAAAGACCCACCAGACAGCTGCTGGGAGGTAAGCTTGGAAAGCTGGCCAACAACTGCCGAGACCCCAGCTCAGAGCATGCTTGCAAGGAAACCTAAGAGAATTGTTCTGTCAGGTAGTAAATCAATGGTTTTATGCTGCTGAAAATCACTGCTCTGGAGACAGGGGCTGGGAACCTCCAAAAACTTGTCCCCGTAAAAGTGTCTTAGGAAAACAGTTCTTTGCAAGTAGACCTAATTCACCGGTGTCTGGATCACTTGAAGACACTGAGGAGCAGCTCCTCTAAGAGGAAAAGTTACAATGGTATGGGTTACTTAGATTAGAGGTAAGGACAGCAGGACATGACAGGGGTGTATAAAACAAACCTCTCAGAATAGTGAAAGGTAGGGTTATTCAAATAAGATGATTGACATAAGGAGCCGAGGCGGCTTCTGTCAATCAGTGATGTATCGGAAAAATTGGGGCTATTGGCGGGCGTGAGGATGTGAATAGAAGAAACACCTACCTTCTGGAATGCACCCTCCAAGGTAATTCATGAGGCAGACTGTAAAGACCTTTACATCATAGAGTTGCAAGGGACTGCAAGGGTCATCTAGTCCAACCCCCTGAAATTCAGGAGTCTTTTGCCCAAACCAACAACTCCAGGATTAAGTCTTATGCTCTACTAACTGAGCTATTAAACTCATATATGCTTACACAAGCTATCCTGGACTGTTACTTTTTATTTTTGGTTAAGTACTCTTACTCAGTTTTATTTTCTCATACACCATTGTGTTTTGTTTTTGTTTAGTTTCTGGAAAATTTTATTGAATGTTGTTTCTGAATGTATATATTTTTAAATGTAAACCAATTACAGCAGTCTTCGAAAATCAGAAGGGCTGTCAGCCAGAGATAGAGCAGACTTGAGCCCCATTGGCGCCATACATTTAAAGCACTTTAAACAGTCATGGCTTCACACACACACACACACCCAAAAATCCTGGGAACTGTAGTTTGCTGAGGTGCTGAGAGTTGTTAGGAGATCCCTACTCATCCCATAGAAGTGCAATGCTTAGAGTTTCTTGTTTAAAAGGGTCGATCATTAAACCACTTTGTGAATTGTAGCTCTGTGAGAGGAAAAGGGGGCTCGGAACAGCACTCTTCCCAAACTAACACTGTTGTCATACCCTCCAACATTTCTCTGATGAAAATAGGGGCATCCCATTCCATAATGATAATTTTACTATTTATGCCCCACACATCTTACTGGGTTGCCCCAGCCATTCTTGGCAGCTTCCAAAATATATAAAAACATAATAAAACATTAAACAAACTTCGCTATACAGGATTGCCTTCAGACGGCTTGGGGGCTGGATAACTCCATACCCTACAAATGAAAATAAGGACGTCCTAAGGAAAAGTGAAACATTCTGGGATCAAATCAGAAACTGGGATGGCCTCTCTAAATCAGGGACATCCCTGGAAAATAGGGACACTTGGAGGATCTGTATTGTATAGCCTGGCAAGTATAAGGTTCTACACCAACCCCCTCCGTCTTTATCTATGAATTCCGTCCCATCACTGAGGGAGCCAAAGGACCCCACTCTTTAGTTAATGTGCACAAAACATATTGCAAAACAATCACCTCTTGAACATGTGGTAATAGTCTTCCACCCAGAGAGCTAATGCATTCAGTTGCTAGGCAGTTATAAGAGCTGTTGAGCTGTTTAATTAATTTAAAGGGAGGTAGTTATAGGCAGGGATCCCAGAGAAGCTATAAATTCTATATCCCACCTCCTGGAGCTCACAGTCACATTTTTCCCCTCTACACTGAATAAAATCTCTTCTCTTTTTTGACCTCCATCAGAATCACAGCCTTCCCGTATTCAAAGGACTCAGACCTCTGGGTTAAAAATCTGTGCTGTTAAACCTCATCTTGTTATCCATTGCAAAAAAATGTCTTTTTTTTTTTAAGATGCTCAGCACTTGAGAGGCAACAAAGACTTTTGCTATGACCATAATACCAACATACTTCATCTCTGCAGAACTTTGTCTCTGAAGCATGTATCTTAGTGTTAAGGTTTTAGTCTTACTAAAATTATTAAAAGCTGCAACTGGATTTCTTATGGGCAGTGCCAATCCTGTACAGTGGTACCTCGGGCTAAGTACTTAATTCGTTCCAGAGGTCTTAATTCGTTCCAGAGGTCCGTTCTTGACCTGAAACTGTTCTTAACCTGAAGCACCACTTTAGCTAATGGGCCTTCCTGCTCCCGCCGTGCCGCCAGAGCACAATTTCTGTTCTTATCCTGAAACAAAGTTCTTAACCTGAAGCACTATTTCTGGGTTAGCGGAGTCTGTAACCTGAAGCGTATGTAACCTGAAGCATATGTAACCCAAGGTACCACTGTATGTGTTGGATTTGTGACCATTTTGCTTATTTGCCTTCAGTAGCAGTAAAGCTCTGCTGGATGAGATACAATTGCCTCTGGTCTATTTTGGTAGATCCTGCAATGTGTTTAAGTTTTTATTCTGCTAACTATATGTTGGTTTTTATCTCTGGATAAATATGAGTAGAATTTATGACCATATTGTTAACTATAATAAATATAAATCTGAGCAACTCCCAGCCCAATGATCAGCTATGAAGGCACAGATCCATATGTGCTTGTTATACTATAACCAAAATAGAAAAACCTTAGAGAAAAACCTTCCACAAATTAATTACTCCAGGATATTGCAATGCCAGCTTGCAACCCAAAGATCCGCCCATGTCTCTTCAACAGCCCCATAACTCCCAAAAGGGATATTCTTCCTGTTCATGGAAGGCACTGTACTTGTATGTAGTCATGTTTGAGAACTATTCATCAGTGCTTTGTGGTCCAAATACACTCTAAGCACTATCACAAAATTCAGATAAGTGTGAGCTCTGAAGGCTATCTATGTTTCAATGAGCACATTAGCCCAGCAGACTAGATTCAGGCCACTTTATATCAGAATTCACAAATTTCCCAAGCATTCCTAATCATGTCTAATAAACCATTGAGGTATATCTTGGGTGAGTTTACATAGTAGTGTTCAAAGTCATTTAAACTAGTCTTCATTGCCTCATATTTTGATACAAAATTCCATAAATCAGTTGCACTTTGGGTGAAGAAATACAGCTTCCTTGAGCGAAGTAGTAAATGAAGCAGGAAGTCGCTGAAAGCAATCTTGGCTTCCAGGTGACAGTTCACATCATACAATACATATGCATGCAATCATCAAACGTGATGATTTACATATGGAGGACTAGGACAACATTTGCAAAGGGCAACAGAAAGTCCAACAAACTTATAGTTTCAGACCACATACAGTTTTTCCACAGAAGAGGCTATTCTTTTCTATAGTATCTACAACAAATGTTTTTGAAACGCACAGCTTCCCTCAATTTTTGCAATTCAGTTTTGAATATGTAGAAAAGAACAGCCCCTTAACTACAGTACTGTGTGAACCTCTTCTTCCCCTGTCCAACACACACACACACACCCCTTAGGTACACATAATGGGGTCACCAGCTATTACCAACATGGAAGTGCCTTCTGTGCAGGACTTTCATCAGATGTAAATCAGCCCTTAGGATCACCCCGTCAACGTATATAGATTGCGAGAGCAGATCTGCAGAAATATCCAGGTCTACCAGCAGAAACGTGCATGAGGTTTTGACAATGAAGGTAATAAATTGAATTCTAACAAAAACCTTTCTGTTCTGCCAGATGGCTTGTGGTCTGAGTTTGTACAGTAAAGAGAGGGAGGATGTAAACCAGGCATGGTGAAGGATCAGTTACTGTTCAGGCTCTGGCTGTAAATCATGTGAAACTAGGCAAATGTACATTCCATCTGCAGCAATAATATTTAAGAGGGCACATGCATCTGAATGTAGTAGCATGAAACACCCACAAACACATCAATACATGCTTCTTGTTAATACTCACTGGCCCTTTCGAAACAAATACCATAGAGCTAGAGGCAATAGCCATTCCACCCCTGAGGCATCTACAAATCTCTTGACCAGGGCCGGCCCAAGACATTCTGACACCTGAGGCAAACCACAAAATGGCACCACTGCGCCAGGGGAAAGGGGGCAGGTGAAGATTTACAAAAGGAACAAGTTGGGAATGAGTATATGCAATCTGCAACAAAGGGAAGCCAAGGTTGCATTCAGCGACTTGCTGCCATGTGTACTACTTCATTCAAATCAACCTTGATGGTGGGAATCAAAGCAGAGGAAAGGGTGGGGGAGGGGGACTGTGGAAGGTTGAGTGGGGTAGAAAATGAAGGGGAGCAGAAAAGGGGACAGCAGAAAAGGGGGAAAACAGCATTCCCTTTAAATTAGGTGAGGTGTAAGAGGCATACGTTAGCTGCTGCCTTAGATGAAATGGAGAAATCATGGAGTGTTGAGGCAGCTTCTAGGCACAGTATTGATATGTTGTGGTTTATTCCAACTCCACAATTCTATGATTCTATGATGATGCCATGAGAGGAAAAGAGAGAGGTGTAGGAGGAGGCTATATCTGGATAATCTTTCCTCCCCCATATGAAAGTTTTGGGGCAAAACCCAGCAATTTTGAGCCTCTGAAATGAGGCTCTCAAACAGATAATGTGGCACCGCTGCCTCGCTTGCCAGTTGCTCCCAAAAAGAAATTAAAGCAGCCATCACAAATGCTTAACTATGGTTGAATGCAAATGAGCAGTGTGCTAGTACACGCTGCTCAAAAGTCCCTGTGTTTGCTCTTCCACCACTCCTGGACGTGCTGCACTGGGAGCAACAAACCACAATGCTTGGCATCCAAGCCCAGGCTCGTGCTTAGTTTCCCCCAAATGAACCACAAGCAGCAGGCCAAGAACAAACCCTGGCTACCACTTGTGCTTTGTTTGGAGAGAAACAAACCATTAGTCTAGGTCTGAATGACACGGCAAGCCAAGGCTTGCGGTTTGTTGCTCCCAGCATGGCCTGTGAGCAAAGTGAAGAGGGGACTTTTGAGTAGTATGTCCCAGGACATGGCCCATTCACATGAAACCCTGATTAAAGATGCAATTGCTTAATTGTTTATCATGGTGTGGAAACCAGGCCAGTGATGAAAACCACTGATAAAATTACAACAGCAGTCGTCCTACAAAGAGCCTTATTATTTTCAATATAAATGTATTTTTGTTGTCGTAATTGAAATGGTAGATGGTATTTGCACATACCAGGGGAAATGTGGCAGGGAGGTTTTAAGAAAAACTGGGTTTTAATATGGAAAAATATGAAAGTGTAAGGCAGGTCAATTAATTTTGATTTTATACATTCTTCTTTCCTGTTAGGGGATTACACCCAGTTGCAAATATTTAAATTATGCCTCCATTTACGTCACACATACATTTAGCTTGCTATTAAAGGTACCACCTTAGCAACAGACAGGGCAAATCATGATGGAAATCTCCACCTAAGTGGAATATATAGTCCATAAAAGTCTGTCAATGGTTTAATCCACAAACCAGTTGAACCAACTGAAGCAACGTAAGGTACAGCGTTCTTTACACAGAAAACACTTCTGTGAGGGAATCACCATGCAATCTCTGTGTAGATGGTCACATGTGAATAATCATGTAGCAATGCGCATGTGTGAGATCACAAGTTGTACTTCTTTCCAAACAGCAATATTGTAACATCTGAAGTCACCATAATCCAGTCTGAGATTAGGCTGGAATCCTATGCTTATTTACCAGGTATTGTCCTGTTGGAACCTAGTGGGAAATGCTTTGTACTGTAAATCTAGGAGTTCTGGTTTAGCTACAATCAACTATTAATGCAGTACAGTGGTACCTTAGGTTACATACACTTCAGGTTACATACACTTCAGGTTACAGACTCCACTAACCCAGAAATATTACCTCAGGTTAAGAACTTTGCTTCAGGATGAGAACAGAAATCATGCTTGGGCGGCACGGCAGCAGCAGGAGGCCCCACTAGCTAAAGTGGTGCTTCAGGTTAAGAACAGTTTCAGGTTAAGTACGGACCTCCAGAACGAATTAAGTACTTAACCTGAGGTACCACTGTATTCGGTTTGCCAACGGACCAGAAGATAACAGGCCTGGTTGATGTGTGTGATGTGCAAAAGTTGGCGTATAATAAAGATAACCATTATCTCACTTCACAATGGCTGCACAGCAAACTGCTCTTATAGGCACAGCAGCAGTGGGTAGCTAAATAATTGACAAGCAACTAGCGTAGGCTAGCACCCCCTCTATAGGCCAGGCATAGGCAAACTCAGCCCTCCAGATGTTTTGGGACTACAACTCCCATCATCCCTAGCTAACAGGACCAGTGGTCAGGGATGATGGGAATTGTAGTCACAAAACATCTGGAGGGCCAAGTTTGCCTATGCCTGCTATAGGCCATTCTGGGTGGAGCTGGTGGAGGTTAGAGTCCAACAACATTCTGAGGGCACCATGTTGTCTGCTGCTGGTCTACAGTGACTGACAACGACTTCTCAAGGTTTCAGAAAATAGTCCCTCCTAGTCCTACTTGGAGGAATTTAGGAATGTCTGCATGCAAAGCATGTACTCTACCACTGAAGAACAACATAGGAATATAGGAAACAGACACATTGGTCCTTCTTGCTTGGTACTGGCTGGCGCTGGGTCTCCAAGGTTTGCTGCAGGGTTGTCTCCCAGTCCTACCTTGAGAAGTTAGGGATTAACTTGGGACTTTATTCAGCTCCCATTCAGAATATTAACTAGCAGTTACATGAGGAACAGAGTGCTCTCTCGCTGGCTAATTCCCCCTGGGAATATAATCTGAGAAGAGCACTGTCATCTATGTTCCCAACAGGAACTCTTGAACCTTTGCTAGCTCTTGCATGGTGCTGAAATGCTTCTTTGCCCCAACATCGTAGGTTGATAACGGCACAAGCTTTTACTCCTTAGTTATTTTTATTGTCAAGCAGCTGTTAAAGGCGCATAGGAACCCTGTCCAAAAAGGGGCGGGGAAGAAGTGGCAACCCTAAATAAATAAATATACAGAGATTTTCCTTCATTTCTGTGTAACTAGGAGCCATCAGGGCAAAGGAACTGCACACACAAATGCACATTAAAGTTATGAAGGTCAGACTAATTGCTTTAGAATAATTGCCATATTCCCACTGCCACAAAACATCAGGACAACTTCTCCAGTTCTCACAGAAGCCAGCTTCAGCAAATATTCCTGGTCCACAATGTCCTTACCTTTGTGAAGTGCACCTGTTATGGCTAAGGTCCAACACATCCATAAGAGATTTTTTAACATCTTGACCTACAAAAAATAAAAACACAAAATAAATTAAATGTACTCTGCTGTGGTCTAATAAAAGCTTCTAAGTAAATACTTGATCTGGTAATTATATATATTTATCAAATTACAGGCTATTTCGTTGTCTTTATTCTAGCTCTTTAGACAAGTGGTTCTATCCAGTGCCTTTCCATCCTAGTCACACAGACTGCAAGTGACAAGCGCCATTAACATAGGCGTTTCCCCATAACCACATACGAGGAATCTCTCTTCTGTCATTATGTTTGTTATGGCTGATGTGCGTATAACCTAAACATAGAAGTTGAATGGTGCTTCAGTATATATGGAATAATTGACAGTTTCATTTATTAATCAATTAAAAGTCATATTATTGAGTTTGATTGATTAATTGCAATTAATTAATATCCTTTAATTGGGGGACAACCCTCTGCCATTTTTTGCTTCAGGTGCTCTAAGTCACCATGTGTCAAGGGTGGTGAAACCCAGACTAGCTCTCTCTTTCATGCTATACATTTAAACCACTTACTGGTATATA
This sequence comes from Podarcis liolepis, assembly GCF_965112155.1. Lineage (NCBI taxonomy): Eukaryota > Metazoa > Chordata > Lepidosauria > Squamata > Lacertidae > Podarcis > Podarcis liolepis. The sequence continues at coordinate 33,760,087 of NC_139565.1, forward strand.
GCACACAGCTTCCCCCAGAGAATCCTGGGAGCTGTAGGTTATGCTTCACAGAGCTACACTTCTCAGTGCTCTTAACAAACGACAGTTCCCAGAATTCTCTGGGGGAAGGCGTGTGCTTTCAATGTATGGTGTGTCCAATACCTTCATACTTCTGCATCTATCTTCTGACACTCTCCAATAAAGGCGAATGTTCTCCCTTCAAATAGTACTTAGCAGTGGAAACTCACACTCCACCAACAAAGCACCTTATAAACTGTGGCTAAATATAGTTTTGTGCTTGGTCCACTACTTAGGATTCCCTGCCACTTGCCCTTCTTCTGGACCTTGCCTAAACACTTTACTTTTTCCATCTCACCACTTCCTCTTTTTTCTTACTCCACAAAAAGAGCATATTTTATTTTGAAATTTCTATACTACAGGGAAAATGAGAGAAGCCTGATACCTAAAAACCCGACAACAACAGCAGCAGCAGCAGCAGCCAGACCATAGTCATATTCTGAAACCAGCTTTGTTGGTTTATGTACATCAGAGATGGAGAAGCTGTAGCCTACTAGATGCTGCTGAACTACAACTCCCATCATCCTGGACCACTTGCCATGCTGCCTGGGGCTGACAAGACTTTAAAAGTCCAACCAAATCTGGAGGTGTACAGGTTCCTCCCCTTCAGCCCAATCTAGATGGACAGATCAGGAGAGGCAGAGAAAAGGACAGGGGAAACATGATAAGGAATATAATGAGGAAGGAATTAGTTAAGACGATCAGTTTCTTTCTCTCTCTTTCTCTTGGAGTTTAGCAACAACAGTGAAGCAGAGGAAGAGCATGATGGTGTTTCCAGAAAACATTTCCTTCACATTCACTGCTGAGCTTAGATTTCCTGTATAACATGATCAGAACTGCAGGAAACAAATCACCCACATTCATCACTGTCAAGTAGTATTAGTAATGCAGTGGTAGTTAATTTGAGTTAAGGGAGACCTACAAACCCAAGGGAATCCTAAAACAAAGGACCTGGTGGTACACAACTAAATTTCTCCTAATTAATAATTTTTCTGACACTGGAATTTTGATAGTTGAGCCAATTAGCTGCCCTTCCTGCTATCTCCACTCTCCTGCGAGTCAATCCAAATGCAATTCCTCCCTGCTGGAACAAGTCTTGATGTGTCTCTCTCTAAATTCTGTATGGCTTTGCCAAAACATGACACTTGGATCACTCTTTTAAGTTCTGGGGTGCTATATCTATATGGGGGAATGGGCTATTCCTTTTTTTCTTTTTCTTTTGCTATGGTAATCCACAAGGGCAAGTTTTGTGTTGGAGAGAAGTAGCTATGTATACTGTACTGCAGTTTTTAATGGGTATGGACAGAGACTGGAAAACCAGGAGTTAGGGCTTGGGAGGCATAAATCTCTGGTCCATAGTAAATGGAGCCCAAATGCTAATCTCAGAACCAAAAATGCATATAACTCAGAGTAGTAGATTGCTGCTGAAAATGTACCAAGTTCATGTTACTTTCCAAATTTCCTCTGTCCCCGCTTCACACCATTGGTTGTCTCTGGCAGGGATGAAGAGGACAAAGACTTTTTTTGTTCTAATGCTGTAAGAATACCTTACCACCAGAGCTAACACCAAGACAACAAATAAAATTGACTGCAAGACACAGCATGACATTCAGTGTTGTATGCCAGAGTTATTTACATCAACACCAGCCCACCAGCCCCATTTTGATCCATGACCCATGCACAGACATTCCCCCAAACAGGGGTGTCTAACAACAAATCCTCCCTCCGGTGGATCAGTACCAGTACCATACCCTCCAACATTCCTCAGAGGAAAATAGGGACATTTCTCACTTCCCAACCCCAATTATTCCTCCCCACGCCCTGCAGAACATTTCCTATCAGAAGAAGGGTGATTGCTAGCACCACCAAACCAATGGGACACAGCACCCAGGCCCACCACCTCCATTATTTGATAGATTTACAAAAAGAAAAACACACCCCAACAAATAAATTTTAGAAAGGGGCAAGACTGGGCACAGATAAACAAAGCATTTTTAAAAAAGCATCAGAACTCCTTCTGCTCTGCTCTGCTCTGCTCTGCTCCCCCTTTCTTCCCACCCAGGGCAGCCTCTCCTCCTCTTTGCCCACCTCCAGCAGCTGCTACGAACTGCCCAAGGGAGGAGGCTGGCAGCGGCAGCCATGGAGAGGCCATGGATGCTCCTTCGTAGCCACTGCAAGCACTGCTTGGGACAAGCTCCATCTCCTCCTCCTCCTTCAGCTCAGTGGCAGCAGCACCAGCAGGGAAAATAGGGACATTCTGGGATCAAATCAGAAGCCAGGATGTCTTTTGAAATTCCAGGACAATCCCTCGGAAATCAGAACACTTGGAGGGTATGCGGTACAAGAGGTTAATGCTGAAACTGTGGAACTGTGAAACACCCCTCTATAGCAGATGGCAGAAATGATCTTCTCCATATAGAAGCCAGGGTGAAAAGCCTGGGGCACGATCCGTGCAAAAACTGTGGTTCCAGTTGACCAACCTCTATCCTCAGTTACTATTCTAATTGGATGTAACGCATTGCCGTTCATTGCAGTAGCACCCAGAGTAACTGGTTTTTAAATTGTATTCCTAGCCATATACTGGGAGAACAAATGCACCATATAGTGGTACCTCGGGTTACATATGCTTCAGGTTACATACGCTTCAGGTTACAGACCCCGCTAACCCAGAAATAGTACCTCAGGTTAAGAACTTTGCTTCAGGATGAGAACAGAAATCATGGCACGGCGGCGCTGCAGCAGCAGGAGGCCCCATTAGCTAAAGTGGTGCTTCAGGTTAAGAACAGTTTCAGGTTAAGAACGGACCTCCAGAACGAATTAAGTACTTAACCTGAGGTACCACTGTATTTGAGTCTACTTTTTAACCAGGTGCCCATAAGCCCTTTGGACAAAATGGTAGGCTCTTGTTGCAGCTGGAAGAGAAGATGCCTAAATGGCAGTCTGTATTTCAACTCCAGTTTTCACTCAGGAGTCTTTCTCTCATCTTGCTTTTAAAGAATACAATTTCCTGTTTTCACATGGTCGCTCTCACCCTTAACACATTTATTACGTGTTCCAGCTTGAAGAAAGCCAAAGCCTTAGGTAAAGTCAACATCATTTTTAAAATAATGTGAATAAAAATCACAGGGCATAGCTATACATTTTTAATATGGGTGGGTTTTTTTTAAAAAAAAACAATTAGTCAAACCGCCACTCCAGTTCATTAGCAGATAATAAGAAAACTTCAAATGTTCAGAATGACTTGGGAATCTAACCTCTGAGGGTGAATTTTTATTAATCCTGTGTAATATTAGCCAGCCGATTTCAGTAGCAGCACAATACATTCAGTGAGAAGGCATATTAAAAAAAGAATACTCCTGGGGTACTTCCCTCCTATTCAGGTGACTAGGCTGCGGCTGACCCAGCTTATTTCTAGGTCATTTGGAAGCAACCCAACCAGAATGAGGCAAGAAGTTGAAAATGCTGCATACTCTCACCCCTCTTCAACATATTGCCCTGCCAGTGGAGTTGGATGGACCCTGAACACACAGAATGCATGTGAAAGCTTCTTAAAGTGACCTAATTTTGATAGACAGATACGGGGCCTATCCAACCATTAGGCAGGGCGAGGCTGCTTCCTCAGGCAGCAGATGTCCGCAAGGCAGCACTTCTATGGTCAATCTTCCAGGGAACATGCACCAATGGGCAGAAGCATTCAAGCATCGCCAGTAAGTGGAGAAGTTTGTGGAGAGTCCTTAGGGCCAGACAGAGCTGTGTTTGGCCCAGAGGCCTGATTTCAAGCCACCTTCCGGTCAGGGTTCAGGACTGAGGCTGCCTTAGTTGATTATGTCTTTCACTGAACAAGAGGAAAGGATGGGTATGATCCATTTGATTCTCTTGGCTCTCGTGCTGAGGATCACTCATGCTGACATTCACACATTGAATGTCACTCTAAGCCATGGTTTGCATATCACAGCAACAAACCATGAAGGAGCAGCATGCTTATGCACATTCTTCAATCACCTTCCTTTCACTCTGCCCTGTCTACAGCTGCAAGAAACAAGCCACAAGGCTTGCCTTAGTGTTACATGTGAAATGGTCTCATGGTTTCCTACAAAATGAAAGCAGTAAGCCAAGAACAAAGCTTAAAGGAGGAGTGGCTGAGCAGCATGCGCCATCGTGTTGCTCGATCATGGTAAGCCATAAACTATGGCTTTTCATGTCATGTGGCTACGGCACATTATGAATGCACACTTTGGGGGGTCTACAAGCTGGAAAAGTACAATGTGTGAGGCAGCCTCCAATGAGTAGATGAGCAACCGTCTGCATAGCTCTGAGAGAGCATGCTGCAATTTCAATCTCGTATCAAGCCAGTGTGTGCACAAAAAATCTGAGCAAAAGAGATTCAAGGAGATGCTTCTTGGACAGAAACATGTCTGAGCTTGGAAAATGAACAGGAACAGCGTCTGTTAAGAGCTGTGACTTTTCCCATCCTTACGTTGCTTGTCAGAACTGTTTGTTCCTTGATGGAAGGAAGTTTTGCCTGTCCCCTGCTCCTTCCTCCGTTTTTCAAAGTCTTCTTGTTGTGATCAAAGATGTAATAAACCCTTGCTCCTTGGGCCGCAGAGTCTATCAGAGGCTTGTCTCTTCCTGTTCATCTGCTGTTGCTGCTGTGAAAGAGCCCTGGGGATCTCTATTCACTTAGAAGAGTCTTACTCCTTTTTTCAGACACAAAATGTGCAGAGATTCTAATCTAATCCTCCCCAAAATAGACATGCAGATGTTGTTCCTTCTGGTTTAATTAATGGCTAAATCCTACCCCAAGTATTTTATGTGAACTGAAGTACCGCAACAAGGTTGTAGAAAAAGTATAACAGGAAACAACCTCTACTGCTAGATTTGCTGAATCTACTTCAAATAACTACATTCATTCAAGCAGAAGGCTATAGCACTGTTTACTTTGATGCTTATATCAGGATAGTTTTGCCTTCCCATTTCCTGTTTCCAAAGGTTGGTGTCATTTTATCCATTCAGTTTGTTTAATTTACATCCCATCTTTCCTCCAAGGAGTTCAAAGTATCATACATAGTTCTCCTCCTCCCCAGGTTATCCTCACAACAAACCTGTGAGTTAGGTAAGGGTGAGATTGACTGACCAGTGAGCTTCATGGCAGAGTGGGGATTCAAACCCTGGTCTCCCAGGTCCTAGTCCAACAACCTAACCACTACACCACACTGGCAGCTAGACTTGCTCACTAGTGACTATGCATAGGATTGTAGTCTTGGTCTTTGAGAAGCCATGGCACTCTGGCATGTTTCTTGTTTTTAGTGAAGTTCGGATGGAACTATAGCTCAGTTGGATAGAGCATGGTGCTGTTAATGCCAAGGTTGCAGGTTTGATCCCCCTATGGGACAACTGTGTCTTCCTGCACTGCAGTGGGTTGGACAAGATGATCCTCAGGGTCCCTTCCAACTCTACAGTTCTAAGTTGAAAAGCCCAAGTCTCGGCATGGACTATATGGGCATAGACTCCAAGCGACCATTTCCTTACTATGCCCAGCTAACAAGCTATGATGGAAATTATTGCAGCAGCCCTAACATATACTTGCACTTTGTATTGTTCACTATCAACTCATCTCCCATCTTTTGAAACTCTCTGCTGGACCGTTAATTGCTGAACACTGATTAGTTTCACCATAAACGCTGCTGCTTAAATATTCTCCTCTCGGTTTAATTAACTTTGCCAGTTTCACCACATTACTGCCAGTTGATTAATTGCTCTGTTGCTCACAGTTGGTTAATTTCGGCCATATTCAATTAATCATAGTCTCTTGATGAGCTCATTATCGCTTGCTATGGACTGGCTGCCAGAACCTCAAAACGACTGACTCCCCCAAGGCACGCTTTGGTCCTTGCTTCTGTCTCTTCACACCATACTTAAAGTGTTCTCTGAAAACTTCTGAAAGGTTTGTGTCACATGGAAGAAGCCAAGGAGTGTCACACAGATCTACATACAGAGCAGAAACCTCCATAATTTCTATCTCACCAAGTAAAAAAAAAAAGAGCTCACCAGCCATGTGTGGAGCCAAGCACTGTCAACCTTCTGTTTTTGCTGCTTGACAGGAGCTGCAGAAATGAGTTATTGGCAGGCCTGGTAGGCTGTGCTCAAATTATTGGGTTACATCTTGTGCAGATTTGATGTGTGGATGTCGGGAAGTCAAGCCCTAGATATCCATTCTCCCCGTCACATATATATATATACAGTCATGTGAGGGAGGGGGAAGTGTGGATGGACCCTGGTTAGCTCAGTTGGTTAGAACGTAGTTCTGATAATGCCAAGGTTGCAAGTTCAATCCCCCTATGGGACAGCTGCATATTCCTGCACTGCAGGGGTTGGACTAGATGATCCTCAAGGTCCTTCCAACTCTACAATTCTATAATTCTATGGACCCACTGGCCTGTCTCCTCTTGCAGCTCCCTGTCACCTGCACACACTCACAGAAACACACAAAACACTGGTATTCCAGGGTTCTTAATTAGACAGAGAATGCATTCAGACATGGGCATTATTGCATTAGTTTTCCTGGTTACAATGCTAGTGCTTCTATACCAGTTTCTAATGTTCCTTTTACACTGCATTACCCAATGTGTTAAGGAACTGTGGCTTTTTCATCAACATACTGTACTGCCATGTCACGCTGAATTTCAGTGGGTGTGTTGTGACACAACAGTTAACATCACTGGACATGTTGCCACCCATTACACACATGTGGGCTACTGTTTCCCAGTGAAAATGTCAGGAAAGAACTGTAGTCAAGAATATTACCCCAGATTTCATCACATGGCACGATCCATGGAAAACCATAGGAAAATTACAGCACAAAGCTCCCACGATTTTCTAGGTTAACGAGGTTGCAAATGGATTTTTTTCTGGAAGCAATTAAAACAGAATGAGTGCTTAACTTCCATTGAATCCCGATTTTCAGAAGCTGCTTTTGCAACATGTGAAAGAGCACATGAAACACAGAAATTATCCAATAAAGAAATTGAGAACACAGAATAAAGTGTCATCTGAATGCAACCAGAGACTCTGCACAACTAAAGCAAGGAAACATTCAGTCACAGATGGACCTAGCTACCAGTAGTTTGTTCCTGCTCTAAAGGGTAGGACCCAAACCAATGGATTACAATAAGGGAGACTCCAACTAAACCAGAAGTGGTCCAACACACAGCCCATGGGCCACACGTGGCCCGCAAGGCTGATTTTGGGGGCCCCAGGGAGAGTACTGGGACAGGAGCCCTGGATGTGCCAAGGTGGTGGCTGCCTGCAGCGCCAGCAGTGCTCAACTCCACCATATTGTGTGCGGCTCTAGCCTTGCCAGGGCAGTCGCTGTCACCAGCCCAGGTGCTTCAGGGGGAGGATGGGCAGCACAGCCTGAGACCTCTGGGTATTGGGCGGAGTATATATATTCAATAAATAATAATAATAATAATAATAATAATAATAATAATAATAATTCTACAGCATTATTATTATTTTGCTGTGAGGCAAGCCAGCCTAGCAGACTTTTGGCCTGCTTTGGATAGATGGGTGGGTGGAAAGGGGTTCCTTACTCAGACCCTCCCTACATTCTAGAGCAGTGTTTCCCAAACGTTTTTGGGCAACGGCACACCTGTTTACTGAAAAAAAATCTCGCGGCACACCACCAGTAAAGCCCCGCCCCGTGACGTCAGCGCGCAGCGTCACGCCGGGAGGGACGCACAAAAGTGAAAGTTTTTTCCCTCGGCAGCTCCTCTCAGCTGCGCTCAATCCGCCTCGGAGCGCAGGAGCGATGCCTCTCTCTGGCTCTCCCTCCGCGCAGGCTGAGGGAGGGAGGGAGGGGCGTGTGTGACCCGTCTCTGCTGGGAGACCAAACCCAGCGAGGCAGAGTCGCGCGGAGGCGCCCAGGCAGCGCTGCCGGCTGCGAGGAGGAGCGCCAGGCAGCAGCAGGAGGCGCGGCCTCTCCTCGCCGCCGCCGCCCCGCCTCTCGCCGCCCGACTCGCCCGCCTCCCTCCAGGCATCTCGCGGCACACGAGGCAACGTCTCACGGCACACTCGTGTGCCGCGGAACACCGGTTGGGAAACACTGTTCTAGAGACAGTCCCAGATTTACAGAAGCCGTCCTGGTTTCTGATTTGATCCTGCAATGTCCTGTTTTCCCTTAGGAAGTCCCTTTTTTCATTGGAGAAACGTTGGAGGGTGTATTCGTAGGAGTAGAATGCCTTGCCCAAGGGCAGTCATTTGGTCAAATCTCTCTCTCCTTTTAGCTAACATGTAAAAAAAAGCGCCCCAAATTCATATTAAGGCAATGCCTTCCTTAGGCCAACTAGAATGTCACAAAAAGAGTGTGGAAGCTTTTGAGTTCTCCATAACTCATCATACTATGGTAAACAAAGGAAGTGTGAGGGAGAGAGAGTTGGCTGGTGGTGAAACATCTGGCAGCATCTGGTCTGATGAAGAGTTCTGAAGAACTCAAATGTTTGCACACAATTTTATGGCATGTTGGTTGGCCTAATAAAAATATTGCTCTACAGTGGAGTTTGGATTTCTTTTACTTATGGGCCAGTACAGTTCCAGTGAGTTCCAGCTGGAAAAAAGCTCTGGTTCTAGCATCTCTCAGGTGGGCACCATTGCCAGTCTAAGAGGACAAGGAAAGTGTTCGTGGTGAGTTCAGACACCATTTTTCCTATAAAAATACCACTGCTCCTGGGTATTGATATTTTAATGAATCTGTCCATCTCCACACCAGACATTTAAAACACTGTTATACTATTTTAACAGTTGTGGCTTCCCCCAAATAATCCTGGGAGATGTATTATGTAAAGGGTGCAGAGAGTTAGGAGAACCCTAATCTCCTCACAGAGCTACAATTCCCAAAGTTGTTTAGAAATTGCTCCCTCTTTCCTAGGGAAATTTGGAGAATTTAGCTTGCTAGGGGGAATTTCAGCTCTCCCATAAACAAATGACAGTTCCCAGGATTCTTTGGGGACAGCCATGCCTGTTTACAGTGCTACGATCCTGCTTTAAATGTAGAGTGCAGATGTAGCCTCTAAAGCGCCTGGAGCAGCCTTCTTCAGCCTCTCCAGATGTTTTGGACTTCAGTTCCCATCAGCCTCACCAGCACAGCCAAAGGCCAGAATGCTGGGAACATTTGGAGGGCCCCAGGCTGACAAAGTCTGTCCTAGAATATCTGCTCTCCATTCTTCAAGTGGGTCAAGTCTTTTTAAAAAGCTGTTAACAAGAATCTTCAAAACTACACAATAAAACTATTCGGATTCACCCCCCATCTATCGCCAAGTTGCTAAATATTCCTAAAATGTGCAAAGATATAATGAAGTATGGATCTTTCAAATGCATTTGCAGGGACACCTGTTAGCCGCCACTGTATTAAGAATCCTTCTGCAATAAGGCTGGCATGCAAAAACATGAATGTGCTGGAGGAACATCAGATTTAAATATTAAAGTTTGAAATGATAAGATACTCTTCCCACCCACCCCCAAAATTGTATCAGGGACACTCTTCCCGTTTTATGTGACAAGGAAATAGGAAGGATGTTTCAGATGATACAGAAAAGAGATGTCTACTGTATGTCCAGTGCACACAATCAGTTCTGAAAAGAGAAACCTATTTGAAATATTCCAGCACTGCAGGGAGTTGGACTAGATGACCCTTGTGGTCCCTTCCGTCTCTACAATTCCATGATTCTATGATTTAAAGAGACAACAAATGTCCAGCTCCTAGGCACTTTGTTATTGCACAAGGTTTGTTTGCAAGCACTCAGGTCAGCTTCAAATGGCATTATGTTCTCTGCTGCAACACTTGATGCAAACATCTCTTTTCCACATTGTGTGGGATATCCCTGAATGATGGAATATCTCAGAAGATCCGAGGATAAAGAGGTGTGTGAAAGCAATCCCACATGTTCACCCTGTTTCAGTACAGGGAGGACCAAATGATGATGAATACTGGCTTGCTTACGGGGGCCTATGCTGAACTCTACGTTATGCCAAACTTCTCCGATTCATATCACCGTCTGTCCCCATCTAGAAATAGCCATACACTGAGGCAGTCATCATAACATTCATGTCGTTGCAGCAGCAGCAGCAGCAGACATCCGTCTCCTTTCCTGCTAATCCTGCACCTGGAATGTCCCTCCATATAGAGAGCTCTTTCATTCTGATCATCAGCGGGAACATGGCCATTGATAGGCTGCCATGGGATGCGACAACATCGGAACTGGAGGGAGTCTACGAAAGAGGACTGCTCCCATCTCCACACAAAGGCACTGTCTGATCATTCCATCCCTGCAGGACTCCTCGTTTGCATATCTACCCAAGTGGTTACACCATTGCTGCCTATCCATCACTGAGGCTCAGTCCACCCAGACAAATGGCAGGTCCCCCTTGAGTTCCCAGCCTGGCATCTCTCTCAGCAAGGATTACTGAGAAGATTACCTGGGTCAGTGCATCCATCTTGACCCCTGGTCCTATTTGCCTTTGCACTCTGGACTATTTCAAGGTGTTTATTGGCCTCCTGTGATGTTTGCAGACTAGGACTTAACACATGATGATAAATAAGTACTAATGACTAAATCATATTTATGTACAAAGTCAGAGTCTGCATGGAGAACTGGGAGGGGGAGCAAAGTAGAAGAAGAATCTCTGTGCATTTAGAAACCCGCTGCCATGGCAGTGGAGGGTCATTCTGAGCCCATAATTTCCCATCCAAATCCTAGCATGACAGGGTCACACATTTGTGCACTTTGTGCTCTGTGGGGAACATGCTGTCAGGTTTGATAGAACTGATGCATTGCTTTGGAACACTGTGGTGTGGCTGAATATGGCTCCCTTTCAGCTTCCCCCCCCTTTGGAAAAGGGAGGTCTTGTGCCCCTTCCCTTCTAAACAGGTAACGAGTTTCATCAAATTTGACATCATCCAGCTGTTGGGTGTCTAGGCCATCACAACATACTTAGGGTACCCTTGAAATTCCAAGGGGGAGTCATGAAGCCCATTGACAGAGGGGGAGGCAGAGTCTATCAAGGAATCCTGAAGGCTCCAGACAGAGTCACAAGAAAAATTAGGCTCCAGAGCTTGGTGCAGGGAGGATGGAAGCAACATCAGCTGTGGAGAGCAATTCCAGGGATACCAGTAGCAAGGATGAGTTGTTGGGAGTGTTGCAATGGGTCTCTGTGCGACTGCTTGCAGGGCCTGTGTGTCTACATGTGGACAATTGGGGAATGTCAGCTGAGAGGATGTAGTTTTCCCAGGGTGACAACATGCCTTTGAGAGCTGGCAGTATGTGGATAAGATGTAAAGGTACAATTGGTCGGGTCAGAGCACTGGTACATAAAAGGCAATTTATGATTCAAATCTGCCCTATACAGGCAAGCTGGCATCTTAAGGAAGATGACACAAAATATATTGGTTGTGCTGCCCTGATATTTTCTATAGTACTGTATCCTCATTCCTCATGTTCCCCAGGCAGCTCAATGTACACAGCAAAAACAAGTGGGGTGGGGTGTTGCCATATCCCTGTGCTGTGCAATACATTGATCCTAACCACTTGTTGTAGAACAGGCTCAAAAGACAAGCTATGTTGGTTTTCAAAGCCAAAGAGAGAGAAAAAAAGCATTAACTGTGCTGTGATACTTGAAATTGTACTGGGATATATTTAAACATTTTTCACATGGCCCTGCTATTCTGAAGGCAACAACCTACTTCACTGGCCATTCCCAATCCCCACTACAATCCAGTTTTAGAAGTGGACTAAGACAAATCAACAACAAAAATGTCCGTCGCTGACGGTAAGTCAGGGTGACTAGATGGAGCCTCCAGATTCAGGGGCACTATACCTCTGAGTTCCAGGTGGTGGGGGATTAAAACAACGGAAGAGGGCTGTTGCCTGCTTCCCCAAAGCATTTGGGCGGTCCCTGTGGGAAACAGGATGCAGAACTAGACAGACCCTTTGCTTGGTCTGATTCAGCGGGCCTCTCTGTAGCACCCTGCTTGTGGTTAACGCTTAGCTGGAATGAAATATTCAACGCAGCAATAGAGAATTTAAAATAATTATTTATTTGTCAGACAAATAAATGAGAGGCACAGTGGTATATGGTTACCAAGCTCTGGCCTGGCCTCCTGCCATTATGGCCAGCACTTATATTCCCTTAATCCAGCCCCCTTTGCTCCTCCTTGGGCTGCCTCTGTCCAATCAGCCTGGTTGGATTTCCTATTGGCTGATTGCTATAACCAATCACAAAAAGATACACCCATATCCTTCTGTCCTTATAAGGAACACAAACAGCTATATATTGTTACATCTATAAATGACAAATAAGTAGTAATATATCTTACATGTGTCTCAACAAGGAATCTTAATTACCAGCTCACCTCTTGCCCTTCCTGCCCTATTGCCTTCTAAAACAAATGGTTAATCTTAAATTTTTATCTTAAACATATGTCAAGGATCTTGAGTTTTACATCAACATTGAAAGATATCCTTCATTTGAAGGTTTCTAAACAAATGTCTGGCAGCTAATATATCAGGACAGCATTTGATGGCGTCTTCTTGTCTGGCAAGAGGCTGGACTGGTGGCTGACTTAATTTCAAGATAAATACAACTCTTCTAGCATTTGTTAAATCCTTTGCATAATTACCAACATATTTAATACACAACACAGATAGCCTCTTAAAAGGAATAAGGCCTTTTTAAAGTAGAGAGAGAAAGAAAGAAAAAAGAACTCAGTTTAGAACAGTTTCAGAAGCAGCCTCTTCAGTTTACATCTCCCCCTTTCACCCTCCTTTCCAGCCTCAAAATAAAATAGGAAGAAGCTTCTTTTTCCCCAGCCAAGCCAGTTGCCTTTTCTCTCAGTTTAAGGAAGAAACAGCTTTAAAAAGACTTCCCAGCTAGATGCTTTAAAAAGACTTCCCAGCTAGATGCTTTTTCTCCCATTTACCTCTGGCCTTAGAAAATACAGCTCAAGGTTTTAAGAGAGGCCCATGGTATCATTTTACTGGGAGGCACATTGGCATTTTACTATTTACTCATTCCTAATCATGTTTATCTCTGCCTTTGTTATCTTCTATAACATGTAGGGTCAATGTCATTACTCAGTCTGTAATTTCAGCTTTTACGACTTTGAGAATTGCTTTCTGCTATCAATCAAAAAGGGGGCCCCTTGTCTTAGGAGAATGGCCAAGGTTTTCTCTGCCTGGCATTGAAACATTTGAAAATCTACTTTTGAAAATCTAAGCCCTCTTTAATATACAAGTCCTGATCAAACATTAATAAAATGCAGGCTTATGCCTGATGCCTCATTCCCCCCTTTCAAGCTCAAGGACCTTCATCCCAAGTGTCCTTGATAGCTTGACCTTCATCATATTCCTGAGGTAAAGCTCTGTATAGGGCCATGATATGAGGTAGAGTTTCATTTGAAACCATCTTGCTAATTGTACTTCTAAAACATGAAATGATACATGGCATCATACATAAAACCATTACCACTACTGTCAAGAAAAACAAGCAAGACAATAGTATCCCTTTGAGTCCTGTGACATTAGGTAACCAATTGGTGAGCCATCCCATATCCCATCCTTCCCATGTTTGTACTGGGACATGTGCTATATTCTCCATCTTTGTGGCCAACACACGGATTGCCTCACCATTATCTGAAATGTTAAAGCAACAGGCATTCCCTGTCAAGTTCAAGACTCCACATAGGCCTCCCTGCTTGGCAAGTACATAATCCATTCCCATTTTCAGCTGCAAAATGGCGGCTCTACTTTCATCCAATTGTTGTGCAATAAGTCTCAAACTCCGGGCCGTTGCATTGGTTACAAGTTCCACTACTGCTTGCAATCGAATTATTCTGTTTAGATTATAAATAGGATCCCGTGCCCCTTGTATGAGCTCACCAGGATTCCAGGAGGCAGGATCATAATAGGCTATAATGCGCTCTGGTGGCCAATCATCAGTACCGCTCCAACTTTGGGTACTTCCTCCTGCTATATGAGAAATATCAGCGTTTCTTCGTGTTCGCTTGGGCAAATTAGTAGGCATAATCCACATTGGTGGTAATACCCATCCCAGGAAACAAGTCCCACTCCATTTGGAGGGGAGTTTCTTGTATGCCCATTCTCCACATATCCACCACAACCATCGTGTCTGAGGTCTTTGGTACGTGGAGTACAGAAGGCGAAATAGCAAAAGAGGTAGAGAGTTCACAGTGCAGTATGTTAGATTGCCTTTTTCTGTCACAGTTATGTTCCATACCACTTTCCATGCATGAATAAAAGGAGGTGCACAGGGCAAGGCATCCCGAGTTCGATAGGTAGTATCGTGTGCCCAGGTATTCTTAATATTATCCCAAGTATAGTGACAATGAGAAGAGCCTATCATGGTAGAATCAGCTGCATCTGATGATTTATGTACACAGAATTCCCCTTGTACAGGTATAACTCGTAATGGTTTAGTTGAGTTCCATCCGGGAAAATTCTGTACTTCTGTCTGGTTTGGTATTTCGCTTACCATACCAATGGCATCTAATGGTATCGGTAATAAGGGCATACCTCCCTCTGAATCATCTGGCCCAAGAGAGCAAACAAGGCAATTGGTCCTATTTGCAACATTGGCTACCATTTCAGCTAAACCTACCCACATATTGTGGTCATGGTGGAATCCATATTTAGTCAATTTGGCCAGATTCAAGGACCCTTCCCCTTCCCAAGGGATCAGGATTAATAATAGAATCATGTTGATGTCTAGCATATGCATTCCTTCCACAAAAGATTACCTTATAGTGATAGCAAATAAATATTAGTCCCAATATAATTCCCCCAGTGACAGAAATGGGGAACCACCAAGACCAAAACATATATCCCGAGGATCCCCAATGAGTAATATCTCTGATAATTGTTCCACAAGGGGGTGGGCAGTCAATTAATTGTGTAAGAGAATCTTTCCTTTCACAATCGCTGGTTCAGATGCTCCTCAAGCTTCAGGCGTGCGCAGGTCAGCCAGCTTCCAGGTTGTGGCTGCAGCAGGCCGGTCGTCTAATGTTGCCCGTGACCTAGCCCGTTCCTGGTAGGGCTAGATACAGGGGTTTTTGGAGAGAGTCAGTTTAAGAGGATTAGAGGGGTCACCTTTGCACGTCCAACTGCCTTCGGACTTCTTCAAACGGGAGTGATGAATCCAGGGGGTCACCTCAGCTACCTTCACCGCTGTTGGAGTAGAGAGCAAGACGGTGTAAGGTCCACGCCACTTAGGTGCAAGTGGATCACGTTTCCACTCTTTCACCCATACGCTATCGCCAGCCTGGAACTGATGAATCGGCTCGGCAATGCTGCACGGCGTGCGCTCGAGGACCCACCTGTTAAGAGAAACAAAAACACGGGAGAGAGATTGCACTTGTCCCTGTGTCACATGGTCTCCTATTTGTTTAAGATCAGCTGGAATATCCTGAACAAAGGAGGGCGGTCTCCCATACAGGAGCTCAAAAGGTGACAACTTAAGTCTTTTTGTGGGTGCACACCGAACACGAAACAGTGTTATGGGTAACACATCTACCCATCCCAATCCCGTTTCCTGGGTTAATTTTGCCAATTGGGTTTTCAGAGTCCGATTCATTCTTTCAGTTTTCCCTGAACTCTGAGGCCTATAGGCTGCATGCAGTCTCCATTTTACTTGTAGGACTCGACATACTTCTTGTACTACTTGATCAATGAACGCTGGCCCATTGTCACTTCCAATGCATCTAGGTAATCCAAACCTCGGGATCAATTCAGTGAAGAGTCTCTTAGTTACCTCTCGTGCCTTTTCAGTTCGGGTGGGAAAAGCTTCAACCCATCCGGTAAGAGTGTCTACAAACACAAGGAGATACTTGAATCCCTTAGAAGGGACCAGTTCTGTGAAGTCCACAATTAGGCTTTCCATGGGGACATATCCCACATGTTGGATTCCAGGAGGTTGTACCGGTCCCTGCCTGGGATTGTTTTTAGCACAAAGAACACATTTCTGTGAAATGCAAGTTGCTAATTGTGATAGGTTAATAATATACAACTTCCGACTGAGACTCTCTCTGGTTGCAGTACCGCCAAGGTGAGTAGATTCATGATAATTTCTTACAATTGTGCCTGCTAGATGATGAGGTACATAAATCCTATTGTCTGGCAGGATCATCCAACCGTCCTTCACAACTGCTCCTTCCTGTTCAGCCCACTTCCTCTCTTCTGGGGTATAGTGAGGTTTAACTTCTTCTGGATCTACCTCTGGTATGAGGGCTGCTATAAATCCTCCCACAGGCTTTTGGGCTGCCTCTCGAGCTGCTTTGTCAGCAGCATGATTTCCTCTGGTTATTGGATCCCTTCCTCGTCCATGACCTTTGCAGTGCATTACAGCAATCTGTTCTGGAGCCCATACTGCTTCTAACAGGATTTCTACTTCAGGTCCATATTTCAAGGCCTTCCCGTGGGCTCCTATTAGACCTCTTTCTTTCCATAGAGCACCATGTGCATGCAGGGTTAAGAAGGCATATTTAGAATCAGTATAGATGTTTGCCTTACATCCGGCTGCCAATTGCAGAGCTCTAGTTAAACCTATAAGTTCAGCTTTTTGTGCTGAGGTGCCAGCAGGCAAAGCTTCAGCTTCCACAACTTCCTCATTGGTGACCACAGCATATCCTGCTCGTCTGGCACCTTCATGCAGGTAACTGCTACCATCAGTATAATATACAACATCTGGATTTTTCAATGGTTCATCTTTCAGATCGGGTCTACTGGAATAAACTTCATCCATTATTTGGAGACAATCATGTGATTCTTCATCATCTACCTCTGGTAGGGGCAGCAAAGTCGCTGGATTGAGCATATTCACTACTCGTAGATGAATCCTGGGATTTTCACACAATAGGCCTTGGTACCTAGCCATCCTTGGGTTCGTTAGCCAATAACTACCCTTATATTCCATGAGTGTCAAAACAGCATGAGGTACATTCACATACATTGTCTGGCCGAAGGTAAATTTATCAGCTTCTTTGACAAGGCTTGCAGTGGCCGCTACTGCCCTTAGGCATGGAGGCCATCCTTTTGCTACTGAGTCCAATTGTTTTGACAAATAAGCTACTGGACGGTTCCAACTTCCTAATCTCTGGGTCAGGACTGCCGCTGCAATCCCATTCTGTTCATGTACATACAGCTGAAAGGGTTTTTCCGAATTAGGCAGTCCAAGGGCTGGGGCCTCCATAAGTCGTTGTTTGATAACTAAAAAGGCTTGTTGCTGCTCAGGTCCCCATACAAATGGGTCCTTTTCTGCACCTCGAGTGCTTTCATGTAAGGGTTTGGCCAGACTGCTGAAATCAGGTATCCATAGTCTACAAAACCCTGCTGTTCCCAGGAATCCTCTGAGTTGTTTCCTTGTGGTAGGTTCCTTGATAAGGCAAATAGCTTCTTTCCTCTCTGGCCTCAATGCTCGTTGTTGGTGTGAGATGTCAAAGCCCAAATATTTGACCTTTT
Source organism: Podarcis liolepis (assembly GCF_965112155.1). NCBI lineage: Eukaryota > Metazoa > Chordata > Lepidosauria > Squamata > Lacertidae > Podarcis > Podarcis liolepis. The sequence continues at coordinate 33,777,669 of NC_139565.1, forward strand.
CTAAACATAACTGTGCCTTTTTCTGGGAAACTCGGTAGCCAGCTTGCCAGAGCAAGTGGAGCAGTTCCTCTGTACCTTCTTTACAGGTATCAAAATCCTTTGCTGCTAGTATAAGGTCATCTACATATTGCAGAACCACCTTTTCTCCAGGTATTGAGGGGTAACTTGTTAGATCCTTCGCCAAGGCAGTGCCAAATAAAGTTGGGGAATTTTTGAATCCCTGGGGCAATCTCGTCCAAGTTAGCTGGCCTTTTGTTCCTGTCAAAGGGTCTTCCCACTGGAAGGCAAATATAGGTTGGCTCTGTGGTGCCAGCCGGCAACAGAAGAATGCATCTTTCAAGTCCAATACAGTAAAAAATGTTGCTTCTGGTGGGATCAAACTCAGCAGGGTGTATGGGTTTGGTACATTTGGGTGCAAGGTCTCGATAGCCTGGTTTACGAGCCTCAAGTCCTGCACTGGCCTGTATTCATCTGTCCCAGGTTTTCGAACAGGCAAAAGGGGTGTGTTCCACTCTGATTGGCAGGGCTTAAGCAGACCATATTTTAATAGGCGGTCCAAATGTTTCTGGATGCCCTCTGCTGCTCGCCGGGGTAAAGGATATTGCTTTACAGATACAGGGGTAGCCATAGGTTTTAAGGTTACTACAATTGGAGCTATATTCTTGGCCATTCCTGGTGGGCTATTTTCGGCCCATACTCCTGGTGGCACCTGTAGAGTTCGGAGGAGCTTGTTTAACTCTGTATCCAATGTGGGTTGGACTTGCAGGGCTGACATTAGGCGCCATGATTGTTCCTTAGGTACGGAGAGGGAAATTATTCCTGCTGCCTTTGATGGCAATTTCATTTCTGGACCTCGAGGAGTGAAGGTGATTTGGGCCTGCAATTTGGACAGCATATCTCTACCTAAGAGAGGTATTGGACACTCAGGTATATATAAAAACTGATGGGTTAAACGATGTCCCCCAATCTGGCATTCCAAAGGTTGGAGGAAAGACCTCTTAGCTGACTGACCAGTGGCACTTTTAATGACTACACTTTTGGATGCCTTTTTCTGCAATAGTTCTGGGAGTACTGAGTATTCAGCCCCAGTATCAATCATAAAGTCTATTAAATGGCTTCCTAATTGGATCGTGACCGTGGGCTCCTGGAAGCCTAACTTTATGGAGTCCGGTCTTTCCTAGTCTTGGGTAAAATCCTCCTCTGCCAGTCCAATGACATTGTCCCTACTCCGTCCTTGTCCAGGTCTCTGATATCTTCCATCTCGGATCATTCCCCGTCCCCGTCCCTGGTTTCTTGGGCCGGAGCCTGGGCCTGGGCCTGGGCGTACTTCTTCCAACCTCAGGGGTTCAGGACATTCCCGCTTCCAATGACCCTCCTTCTTGCAATTTGCACATTGATTCCTTCCCAGTGGTGGATTCCTTCCCCGCCCTCTTCCTCCATTTAAGGGGCGGTAGTCTTGCTTCACTGCTGTGGCTAGCATTACCATCTTTTCCTTCTGCCACTTCTTCTTCTCTTGTTTCTCAGCCTCATCCCTATTCCGATAAACTCGGCGTGCAATGGCCATAATTTGGCTCATCAGCATCCCTTCCCATCCTTCTGATTTCTGAATTTTCTTACGAATGTCAGAAGCGCACTGGGCCACAAATGTAGCAGTAATCATTCTGCTGTTTTCAGGGGCTTCAGGGTCAAAAGGAGTCCATATACGATAGGCTTCTTGCAGCCTCTCTAAAAAGTCTCCTGGACTCTCATTTGGTTTCTGTTCTACTTCTGAGACTTTAGACATGTTAGTGGGCTTCTGGCATGCCCTGCGGATACCTTGCACAAGCGTCTGGCGGTAGGTGGTAAGTCTGGCCAGGTGAATTACATTGTTTGGATCCCAATTAGGATCTTCCAAGGGAAAGTTGTCTTGGAGATGACGGTCAATATTAAAAATATTTCCCACTCTGGCCTGCTCACGCAAATATATCTGTGCCTTTTCAATTATGTCTCTCCTTTCCTCAGTGGTGAACAGAGTATTCAGGAGCTGGCGGCAATCTGTCCAAGTAGGACTATGAGTATTTATTATTGAAGTCACCAAGTCCATCATAGCCTGAGGTTTTTCTGCGAAAGATGGGGTGTGTGTTTTCCAATTCATCAGATCCGTAGTTGTGAATGGAATGTACTGGAGGGTCGACGTTCGAGGTGGCCTTGGTCCAGGTAGCCCGTTAACCAGCACAGGCTCCTCAAGTGCATCAAATACTCTTCTGAGAGGGGCTACTACGTGATCTTTCTCTTCGCTTTGCTCTAGGGGCCTTAAATCATAGGGGATGGTATTTGTCCCAAGGCGTTCTTTTAGCAGCTTTATACGCCTGGCTGTATTGCTTGCTGACCGATTAAGGTCTCCCTGTAACTTCTGTAATAATTCTCTAGGACTTGGATGTACAGGAGTTTGGGGTAGGCAATCAGTTGTTTCACTAAAAGAGACTGTAGATGGAGTTCTACTGGGACTCACAGATGGAATAACCACTTCTGCTTGGGCTTTATTATAGGCCTCCAATGCCTCCTGAAGATATTTATCATAATCTATCAAGGAATCAAGTTCTGTGACTCCAGCCCCATTATTCATTCCACTTTCTTGCCTTGGGGTTACAACTGGTGGAGTGTTTGGATTAGGCTCCCTTCGATGTGGAGCATAGGGTGGAGGTGGAAGCAGCTCTTCCTCTGGTCCCTCAAAAATGGGTTTGAGTTTATTTGGCAAGATTCCTTTTCTAGCTTCGGCTTTTACAGCCAATAATTTGCATCGTTGGACTTTGCATTCCCTTATCCATGGAGGATTTTTATTTAATGTGCTCAGCCAGGAATCTATATATGAAAATTGTTCTGGGCACCCTCCAATTTCTTTGGCGATGTTAGACCAAAGTTTGCTTACTAAATTTATATCAAAAGTTCCTTGAGATGGCCATTCAGTATTTTGCTTCGGCCACTCTAATTCACATAACGTTCTCAGGCGCTCTGGCGTCATTTTGACTCCATATGCCCCTGAGAAGGCTTTCTTAAAATTATTTAACATACATTCAAGAGGTGTATTTTCCCCTTTTGAACCCCCAACTCCCATTGTATGGCCCTGTGAAGTATCCACTCAGTCACTCACACACACGCTTCGTGGGGTTTCTTGCCCAGATGGAGTCGCCTCACTGGGAACCGAAGTACTACCCACTCCACACTCAGGTCAGCTACAGATTGCTCTGTACTTTCTCACACATACAATGCGCTGGATACTTCACCACACACTACCTCCCAACTTCCCCTTTTCCCCCACCAGACCACCATCTGATATACCCAACCACCTAGCGTACTCAGTTCCCACTTACTGAGACGCAGAAGTTTGATCAAGACTTCTCTTCCTCCCAATTAATTGGAGGGCCAAAACCCCTTAGTGCACTTACCCCTGGTTGGTTCCGTTTCCCCCCGGTCCGTCGCCGCCAGTGAGCAGGGTATCAGACAGACGAGACTTCTGCGTTCCCCCTGGAAAAATTTACCAGTGCGCGCTTGGGTAAGCAGTTTAGAGATCCTCTCTCTTGTACCCTGCTCAGTAGAGCGAAGGGGCTGCGTTCCAGCAGACCACTTATCCGAGTCACAGGGCACCATAAAATGTAGCACCCTGCTTGTGGTTAACGCTTAGCTGGAATGAAATATTCAACGCAGCAATAGAGAATTTAAAATAATTATTTATTTGTCAGACAAATAAATGAGAGGCACAGTGGTATATGGTTACCAAGCTCTGGCCTGGCCTCCTGCCATTATGGCCAGCACTTATATTCCCTTAATCCAGCCCCCTTTGCTCCTCCTTGGGCTGCCTCTGTCCAATCAGCCTGGTTGGATTTCCTATTGGCTGATTGCTATAACCAATCACAAAAAGATACACCCATATCCTTCTGTCCTTATAAGGAACACAAACAGCTATATATTGTTACATCTATAAATGACAAATAAGTAGTAATATATCTTACATGTGTCTCAACAAGGAATCTTAATTACCAGCTCACCTCTTGCCCTTCCTGCCCTATTGCCTTCTAAAACAAATGGTTAATCTTAAATTTTTATCTTAAACATATGTCAAGGATCTTGAGTTTTACATCAACATTGAAAGATATCCTTCATTTGAAGGTTTCTAAACAAATGTCTGGCAGCTAATATATCAGGACAGCATTTGATGGCGTCTTCTTGTCTGGCAAGAGGCTGGACTGGTGGCTGACTTAATTTCAAGATAAATACAACTCTTCTAGCATTTGTTAAATCCTTTGCATAATTACCAACATATTTAATACACAACACAGATAGCCTCTTAAAAGGAATAAGGCCTTTTTAAAGTAGAGAGAGAAAGAAAGAAAAAAGAACTCAGTTTAGAACAGTTTCAGAAGCAGCCTCTTCAGTTTACATCTCCCCCTTTCACCCTCCTTTCCAGCCTCAAAATAAAATAGGAAGAAGCTTCTTTTTCCCCAGCCAAGCCAGTTGCCTTTTCTCTCAGTTTAAGGAAGAAACAGCTTTAAAAAGACTTCCCAGCTAGATGCTTTAAAAAGACTTCCCAGCTAGATGCTTTTTCTCCCATTTACCTCTGGCCTTAGAAAATACAGCTCAAGGTTTTAAGAGAGGCCCATGGTATCATTTTACTGGGAGGCACATTGGCATTTTACTATTTACTCATTCCTAATCATGTTTATCTCTGCCTTTGTTATCTTCTATAACATGTAGGGTCAATGTCATTACTCAGTCTGTAATTTCAGCTTTTACGACTTTGAGAATTGCTTTCTGCTATCAATCAAAAAGGGGGCCCCTTGTCTTAGGAGAATGGCCAAGGTTTTCTCTGCCTGGCATTGAAACATTTGAAAATCTACTTTTGAAAATCTAAGCCCTCTTTAATATACAAGTCCTGATCAAACATTAATAAAATGCAGGCTTATGCCTGATGCCTCATCTCCTCCTGCTCCCACCTAAGACATTCTTTGTCTGCTTCATGCATGTGAAGCAAGCAGTTTCATTGGCTGTCTTCTGAAGCTGATGTCATAGCAAACTAGGAAAGTCTCCCGCGGCACTCTTGGGGTGGGGGTGGGGGAACAAACCAGCTAATCCTGGCAATTGCTCGCAATGGTACCTCGCCCCACGGTGGCCTCTTTCCACCTGCGATTGCCCGTGTCCTCCCCTGCCACCCCCATTCAGCCAGGCCATGTCGCTAATAAAGCAACCCGCCTTCCGTAGCCGCTGTTGCAGACGACCTTAATATTCCGTGAGCGTCTCCGAACGCCAACTCCCGGGTCACCTCTCTGACTTTCAGCCCTTCTCTCCCTCTCTCTTTAATTCTTTATCTCCCTCTCTCTTTCCTGGCTCTTGTCGTCGTTAGACAAAAGGCGCCGGGCAAACTGCTCCGCAGCAGCTCCTAACTTCACACGAGACAGGCAAGGACAAAGGAGGAGCAAGACTGCCTCCCAGCTGAACCTCCTCAGTCCACGTGGCTCCGGGAGAACCAGACCTCCCAGGCTCCCGCTCCCAGGCAAGGGGGGAGTACGCAGGAGGCGACGCCCAGGGCGCGCCCCCCACCCTCACCACCCCAGGTCCTGCTCTGCTATGGGGAGTGGGAAAGGGGCGCATTGTGGATCCCGGATTTATTTTATTTTATTTTTAACAACAGCTGGCTGGGAGTGCTCAGCCTTTTTGCCAGATTCCTGGCTCCATCTCCATTGGGAATCAAATCCGAAATGTGACACGGTTCCTTCTGCCCCCGTTCTCAGAGGCGGGACCCATCTTCATCGGAAACTGCATTTGTGCAGAGAGTCTAGGGGGAGTCTGTGGGGATCTCTTCGCCCTTTCGCGCCCGACCGCTCCGGAAGAAAAGCGGAACAAGACTTTTCTTTCTCTCGCCAAAGAAACGTGGGATTCGTTGTCTTGGAGCGCGTCTTATTACGCATCACTCCGAGGCAGGCAGCTAAAAGCCTCGGATCCAGAAGATCCCAACTGGGGCTTCTTATCACGTGTTGGTTTCGTTTCCATTTTTGAAAGAACGAGAAAGGACTCGGGCCATTAAGTAGGAAGGAAGCAAAGATTCGAATCAAGGGAGTCCGCGTGGAATAGGAAAGGTGGTCAGAGGCAAGACTAACGGAAAGGTTGGGGGGCAGCTGGGGTTCCTGTTTCCAATGGTATGCTCCTCGCTGACATAAGACTAAGCAACTCGGGGTCTTGTACCCTGACGATACTCTGTGGCAGGGACTCGGAGCCGGTGGGTGGCCCGTCATCATTCCTGCCCATTGGTCATGCTGGTGGGAGCTGGAGTCCCGAAACATCTGGAGAGATACAGATACCGCTGCCTGGCTGCATGAAAAAGTAAATAAAGTCTGCCGGAAAGACTTGCCTCCTTACTTGAAAGCCCGATCCCTACTTCCAGATGTGTGCAGCAGGAAAGAACGCGCCCCCCCCACAGCACCCCCTCCAAACACACACACACACCCCGACTATGCTCAAGGAGTCAGTTCCCACGTGCATGCGGCTTTTTAAATCCAGTGTGTGAACTGGCTCCGCTGAAAATAAGAGTTATCTCCAAAATGCTAGGACGTGCCCGGATGTGTGAATATTCTCTTTGTGAACTGCAAAGGCTCATTCATTCACACATGCAAAGGCATCGCTAATCGCTTGATGCAGTCATCAAACTAGTCCGGAGTCCACGCCTCTGTATTATTACTTTTCACGTGCTCCAGACTTTCGCTCCGGCATAAATAAATAAATAAATTCATTGTGAGATCCCTGGCTCAAATTAAGCCGGTTCAAACGGAGCTTGAATGAACTGATAAATTATCTTTTCGTTACGATAGCAAAATTTATTCCCCACAACATTTGTGGTACGTACAGAACGTTTATTGCCTACGGTAATAACATTCCGTTCCAAGTTCAAGAAAAGTTGCGCATGGAAAGGAACCGTAAAAAACTTGCTAAATGATCGGGAAGACGGCTAGAAGGCATTAATTGGTGGTCTCTTGTGGCATTAAGAATCCCCGAGGTAGCGCAATGCGTGCAAGTATCGTGTTCTCCCTAGTGAGAGAAGATGCTTGCCCAAGAATACTTGTGTGAATGAACTTTCCCTTCCCCGCCTCCAGCCTTCCTTCGCAGTTTCCCCAGCAGGGGGAGCCGGGGGTCTATCAAAAAAGCGTCCGATTCCTAGATTTCCGACTTCGGGGTGGATGAGGTGAGCGCTCCGCGCTTTCAAACCTGCCCTTTCTACGTCCTGGGCTTTTTAAAGCGTGGTCCATCGGAACCCGAAAGGGACTGGAGCAGGAAGCTGCAAGCGGCGGAGCCCTCTTTGCAAAGCGGCCCATTCATTTGCTCAAGCAAGACTTCCTGCAAAATGGGGAAGAAGAGATTGCGTCCCGGACCCTGGAAGGAGGAGGATGCGCGGGGGCGTCTTTGGATGGGCTTTGCCCCGCAGCTCCAGCCAACTTTTTAAAAAATCTGCCAAAAAAAATCCCTCCCCCCCACACACACCCGGACTGGGAGGGGTGGGGAGTCTGTCTAAAAGAAAGCAGCTGCGCTGGGGAAAGAAGCAGTTCCTTGCCGAACCGATGGCGATGACATAGACTTTTCCTGCCGTGGAGAAAATCCTGACCCGCCGCCGCCCCACCCCCAGTGACATTTTGGAGCCCGCCAGAGGGGCTGGCGGTGGCTTGGGAAGTTGCACATCGCTCCTTTTGCACAGAAGAAACCCCGGAGGAGCTTCTCCCCCGGACGCAAACTCCCTTGTGCAGAGACACAGGCGCGCACCAAACGCAAACCCGAGCGGGGAAAGATTCTCTCCACCCCGCCCGCCTCCTCCTCCTCCTCCAGCACGCCTGAAACATAAGCAACCGGCCCGAAGCAGACAAAACAGCGCTCCATCCTCCGACACAACGTTTCAGTGCACGAAAACAAAACTCTTACTCTTTCCATCCCCTTCCCCCCCCCCGCACCACCACCACACCCACCCTCAGTTTTTTCCATGTTGCACATTCGCTCTTTCTGACCTGCCAAGTCTGAACTCAGTTCTGGATGGAGTTGCCTCCCCCTCGAGATGATGCGTTTTGCAATCTGGAGCAGTGGGTCAAGATTAAAGTTTGGGGGTTGGATTTCCTCCCCCCCCCCTTTAATCTCCCCCTCCCTCCCGCTTCCTCAAAGAGTTCTAGCCTCTTGAACTCCTTTCCAGCAACTCCTGTCGGAAATCTGGGTAGGAAACTGATAGAGACAGACAGACAGATGCCTCGCCGAAGCCTTCCTTGAGCATTCACGTTTCTTTCTGAACCAAATGCCGATGCAAAGGGAATTCCGGTCACTTCCCCAACGCTTTCCTGCTTCACCGGAGGGGCTTCCCCCGCCAGTTCAACGTCCCCATTTCTCTCCCCGCACACTTTAAAACACAAAAAAGGTGTCGGTAGGTGAGCAGGAGAAAGACGGTGGGAAGAAACGTGGAAATGTTCCCCAAGACCAGTTGAAGCCGGCTGGGGGTGCCAAGGGGAGGGGACGAGGGGGAGACCCCCTTTCCTCCTGGTCGCCTACCAGTGGGGCTGGAGGGTTTGTATTCTCTTTCACCCCCTTCTCCCGGGAGATCTCCCGAGACCCCCACCCCAACCTGAGGAGGAGGAAGGCTGCTTCCCAGGAATCCCCCAAGCCACCTCAGCGTGGCTGGGAAGCGGTCTCTCATCCTCGCCACCACCATCCTCGCGGGCTGTTCAAGCCCATTCAGCCGAACCTGATCAGTGCAATAATCATCGTAATAATAATGAAACCCACCCGGCTTTCTACCACCTCCTTCCTCCAGCGCCGCTTTGTGCATTCAAGCCCCTACAAAGACTTCTCTCTCTTTCTTTCTTTCTCTCTCTCTCTCCCCCCTGCCATTAACCGTTTGAGAGCCGCCAAACTCCCAACTCTACCTTGCCTGCCATTCAATTACTCCGGCCACACACACTTCCTCCATTCTTTTCACTTTTCTTTGTTCTCTCTCTCTTTCCCCCCCCCTCCCCAGAACTTGTGGTTCCCACCAAAAAAGAACCCTTTTGCTTTGCGCCCCAGATCCGTAGATTTTCTTTTTCTTTAAGTAACAATCCACTCCTTCCGCCTCGCCCCCTTTCCTCTTTCCCCAAACTCTTTGTTTCACAGGTAAACTGGAGTGGCCACAGCAGCGGAATCCTAGATGGTGGGAACCTTCCCCACCCGACAAATGCAGAAAATTAGAGGGGAGGGTATAGTTACCTTTTAAAGCAGTTTATTGCAGAGACTGGGGAAAAAATCAAGAAAAAAAGAACGATTGGAAAGGAGCACCAAAAAATAAAAATAAAAATCACAGCGTGCTTGTTAATCCAGAAGTGCCCTCATGCAAGCCCTGGGCTTCTTAGTCGCTGGTCCAGGCTCGGGAGTTTTTCTCCTCGTGACCCCCCCGGTGGTGAACACCTGATCCCCGGCTGTGGAAGTCCGGCTTGGGGAGCTGCAGGCACCCAGATGCACCCAGCCCGCTTTCCCTGCAAGTTCAAATGCGGGCTCCGCCACCCATCATTATTATATCATGGTACCGTCAGCGCTCCAGAGGAGGGGCCCTGCCCTGCCTCTCCGAGAGGAGGGCTCTTCCCTCCAGCGCAAGGCGAGGTTCGCCAAGGCAGACGAGCCCCGAGCCAAAGGGGGGCAGGAGGAGCAGAGCGGCGGCGGCGGCGGCTTCCCTGCGCCCGCCTCGCCACTGCCCCCTCCCACAGCCTCCTGCCGGACTCAGCAAGTCCCAAGAGGCTCGGCAGAGCGCGGCCTCCTTCAGCCCCTCGCCGGGGATGCCGGAGAAGCGACCGGGAGGCTGGAGCAGGGGACCTTCCCGCCTTCCGTCGCCCAAACTGAGAAAGCAACTGGTTTCAGTGGGACAAGGATGGAGACCCCCCCCCTCTCTAATATGTGCCATAGAGCATTCTGATTAACTAATTTTTATTTTATTGTATTCATAGCCCATCTTTCCTCCAAGGAGCTCAAGGGTTCTCTGCCTCAATTAAACCCCACAACAGTCCTGGGGGTCACCCCCTGAGCTTCATGGCCGAGAGGGGATTTGAAGCTTGGTCTCTCCCAGGCCCTAGTCCAACCCTCTTAACTACTGCACCGCACTGGCTTTCTAACCAGTGAAACGCCCCCTGTGGTGGGGTGTGGGATTTGGGGGTGTCGTGTGAACCCCTCCCATGGGAGGATGGGTTACAAACTGTATAGGGGTGCTCTTCTTGAAAAAAACATCGCCCCTGTTAAATTATGACCCCCAACCAGCCACTGTCCTGGTGGTCCATCTAGCTCAGTATGGTCCACACTGACTGGTAGAAGCTCTCCGGAAAGGGGATATTATCCTTTCTAGGATTTCTAATTAAACTGCTGTTTCCTGGGTTGCCCAATATATCTGCAAACTGAAGGAAAGCCTGTGATAAGGACAAAGTGCATTCTTCAAACATATCCACAGCACTTTATTATCTTCATATATCTGTGATGCGACTTAATGCAATCTGCCCATCTTATAAAGACAGTAACTTGCCTCCAGTCACTCAGAGTTTGGACTGGTAGGGCTTTAAACTGAGATTTCCCAGGCTTTGTTCTAAAAGTAGGGTTGCCATATTTCAAAAAGTAAAAACCAGGACACCCCAAAAGTTGTTTTGGTTTTTTTAAGGAAAACATGGACGTTTTTGAGCTTTCAATGCCAAATAAGCGTGATTTTTCAACTTACTCGCTGAAGATCTAGGACAAAGCGCTAACTTCCAGAAATTACCCCCAGATGCCACTTCCGCCTTTAAAATCCCAGCAATGTTTGGGAAAATCCGGACATATGGCAGCCCTCTCTAAAAGCCATCATCGTGGTGGCAGGCATGTGTGTTGTACTGACACTAGCTTTCTTAGCAAAGGGTACATGAAGTGTAAAGGGAGATGAGCATCTTTGTGTTGGCTAGAGCTCATGGGAGTTGTAGTCTGAAACAACTATAGAGGGCATTAAGTTTGCAAAATCTGATTTAGGGGATTCTGTAGCTGAACCATGCTTTAGTTTGTACTGGTCACACATACATGAAACTAAGGTTTGTTCAGTTATTATACATTGTACATGCGGAGAGGGAGCAAGACTGCCCCCTTCCAGCCCCATCTCAAGATTCCCAGGCGCGAGAAACCGGTCCCCCTCCAGATGTTTTTGAACTACAAAAGGCATCTTGCCTCATCATTGGCCATGATGGGTGGAGCTGAGAAGACCTGGAGTCCAAAAGCATCTGGAGGTTCCCCACCCTGACTTAAGATGCTTGTTTCCCCCCAACATCCACACATTCACCAGATGGGATGCTTATCCATTTGCTTCCTAGAAATATTTGTTTGTGGAACAAGACTGAAAACTGGTTCACCCGATACAAAAGAGCTCCACACAATGCGCCTCAACTGTTCCAAGGGATACATTCAAACAAAGAACTACGGCATGTGTGAACCAAGGCCTCCACAGATGCAGGTACAACTTTACTGGGAGAAGATAAATGTGTGAATACCAATAGTAATAGTGGTGGTGGTAGCAGCAGTAGTAAGTGGAAATAATACACTTGAAAGAGTTAAGTGTACTGTATCATTGTAATGTGGAAATCTCTTAGCATTGTGAAAATGCTTCTACTAACACACAATAAATATGAATAGGCAAGAAATGTTCTCTTCTGCAGGACACAAATTTATAATCCTAAAAAACAAGCAACTGGCCAATGAAAAACCATCTCCCAAGCCTCCTTTGTAATCTTCTCATGCCAGTAAAAGAGTAACATCCTAAACCCTCTCTCGCTTGAAGGGAGTTTTAAAGAAAAATACATTTGTAATTGTTAGCTTCATCCCTTTCTCTGCCAGAACTGTGGACAGTCCAACATTAACAGCTTTTCTCGCCAGGGGTGTTTCCCTCTGAGGTTTAGCAATCTCCAGCCCTTAACACTGGGGGGGGGGGGGCTTTTATAGTGTGATGTGGTCAGCTTCCCTACAGAGCTGATGCCTTCTGTTGAAGGTGGCAGTGGGTGCTCCTTTTCTCAGTGTGCCACCCCCTTTCCCATGGATATTCATGCTTCCCCCACCCCACCTTGCCCCGCTGATTCATTTGGCCTTGTGGCTGGATTGTTTGTTTCCCCTTAATTGCACTTGGAGAGGCTCACGCTTTTTATTTCTTGGCCTAGGGAACGTTGTTTACAGCAAAGGTCAAAGACTTCTGTTTTACATCATTTGATTCTGCACTTCCAGGTTTCTTGGATGTGCAGTAAGGTCTGGGTTTTTACCTTAGGGGGAGTAGCATGATTGTTACTTCCCTGCAGTTGCTACCTATGTCATCCCAGTAAAATTAAAACCGCAAAGTCATGTGGGAGGGGCTGGCAAAGTTGTTCTATCCCATGTCAATCTGGCCCCTTCCAGGGGGTGGGGCGAGGCTGCTGTAGCAAGTCACCATGTCATTATCCCCTCCCACATAATCTCTCTTTTAATAGGACCAGGGTGGAGTGGGAAACAGCTATGGGGGAGCATGAGATACGTTGCTCATGCAACGTAAGAACTGGCCCTAGAATGACTGTCTGGCTCTATTATAGGGATTCCCACTGAGGCCACATAGTAAAGGATTGGTTAGTGCTTCCATGTGTAGGCCTGCACTTAATTATTCTAAAAAGAGAGAGTTAAGACTGATACTGTTTTCTATCGCTGCTGCTAGATTTTCTGCTTGCCGTTAAATGTACTCCTGATCCCCTTTTCTGCTTAATTCCTGTACTTCACGATAAGACAATTTTTACACTTTATGATTTCCAGAGGAGCAGCCGTGTTAAGCCTTCCACATCAAAACCAAGAAAGTTGGAGCCTTGTGGCACCTTAGAGATTAACCGATTTATTATGGGAAAAGCTGTCATGGAGTACAGTCTACTTTATCAGATGCACAAAGTGTTATCCTGAGTCGTGGGTAAATATATATATATACCAGGGAAGTCCAACTCCCAATAGACTGTGATCTACCCATTGTCACTGGATGGACCAAAGTTGTTGAGCTTTTTGGGGGGAGAGGGGATCACTGAGGGGCCAGGGATCTACCAGGATCTACCAGGAACACCCTGTGATCTACCAGATGATCATGATCTACCTGTTGGACATACCTGAATTATATACCATGGTTGGGGGGGGGGATCGTAAAAAGTCAGGTCAGAGTGAAATGACATGCAGAAAAGTGCAGTGATAATTACATACTTAACAATGGTAATTCATAAAACATCTTTTGATGGCACAGATATCCTGGCATTGGTCAGCTAATTAACACATATAATGTGCTAAAATGCCTTTGTTTTGGTTAGATTCTTTGTTCTTGAAGGTCATTTACATAGTGTCCTGGAAAGCAGAAATGCCCCCAACCCTGCTTTTGAATACTACTATTCCTGATGTCAGATTTGTGCCCATTTATCCTTTTGCACAGTGTCTTTTGCATGGCGTTTGTCCTATGTAGAATGCAGAAAAGAACATTCCTAGGAGACACTGGCATAAGGAAGAAGAGTAGGAGAAGAAGCATGTGATGTTGTCAATGATATTATTAGGTTCTGTAATAGTGTTGTCAGAATATACACAGTGATGACTTAAAACACAGCTAGGTCATTCTTTTTCTCATTTTGGACTGAAGCTGGTCTTGGGGAGAAATGCATCAAATTGCAAATGGGCTGTGGCTAATGTCTTGTGTATACCACTTCCTAAAGCAGTCGTGGGAGTGCATTGGATGCAGAGAAAACAAGTGTCTGCTCAGTTAGATATGTGGAAAGAGTTGGCATCTGCAGTGATTACATTGTTGCCACTACTACTGTGTTGCTGTTTGTTGCCGCACACTTTAAGTTGACTTCTTGGGACAGAGTAGGGGATTTGGAAAATAGTATACCTTATTGACGCTGTGAGTTAAACCACAGAGCCTAGGGCTTGCCCATCAGAAGGTCAGCAGTTCGAATCCCCGCAACGGGGTGAGCTCCCATTGCTCTGTCCCAGCTCCTGCCAACCTAGCAGTTTGAAAGCACATCATAGTGCAAGTACATAAATGGTACCGCTCCGGCAGGAAGGTAAATGGTGTTTCCGTATGCTGCTCTGGTTCGCCAGAAGCGGCTTAGTTATGCTGGCCACATGACTTGGAAGCTGTACACTGGCTCCCTCAGCCAGTAAAGTGAGATGAGTGCCGCAACCCTAGAGTTGTCCGTGACTGGACCTAATGGTCAGTAAAGGGGTCCCTTTACCTTTACACCTTACCATTCTGGCATCAGGAATGGGCATTGTTGGGCATTTGCCAGTGCTCTGCAAGGAATCAGCTATGTACCTGGATGTCATGCCTCTCCATCCGTCGCTCTTCAAGGAAGTGAGCATTGACAAGAGCAAGGGATGGAGCCATTTCTCCCACTTTCCTTGATCTTTCCCAAATAATGGATTGGGTCCCCCCAAAAGGGAAGGAATTGAGCAGCAGTGGTGGCACCAAGATGGCAGGCCCACTTAGGAATGGGGGTCCATTGAAAGCAACTTGCTCAAGGTCCCCCTCCCCCACATACCTGAAGACAGCACCAAACTACCCAATTGTTTTTGTTCAATAGCATATACTACAAAAGTTCAAAGAGTGTATGCAATTAAGAGGTGCATACTAACCCTCTAAATCCTAATATTCCATGAATATTCTGGAAAACATCTGCACCTTACAACTATTGCAAAAATAAAATCTAGCACTGAACCACAGAGATGGAATGTGCCTTGAAAGTTCAATAAACTCTAAGCAAGCCTACCTTTGAAAAGTAGATGTACTGTGATACAGAAGGCAGCAATCGTAGGTTGGTGAGGTGGAGTTGGTCACTTGGCTTCTCAGCATGGAGGTTGCTGGTGGTAAGAGGAGGGGCAAGATTGGCAACAATGTGCCGCTCTGCCCTGTGCCACTGACCACTACAGCACTGTTTGGCAAATGGTACAGAATATGCCGCTGTCTCGGGCCTACAATCGCATTACATATACAACAGTCACAATATAAGAGAAAGCTCTGGGTGATCCGCACATACCACTTTAAGAATATTTGTGAACAAGAGTAAGCCAACCAGGCTCCAAGCTGCACACAAGTCAATTTAAAGACACATTTCCCTTCCAGGCAGATACAAACTCTTGAAAATCCAAACATTTAAGGTAAATGTGACATTATTGAATGCACATTTGTCTAATTTTGGTGGCTTCCAAACTATTTCTCCAGAGAGTAACATGCATTTAGGTAAGACATTCTGAAGCACGCTGTAATCACAGGAACAATGTGTTGTGTACCTCTAAACAGTGTTATTTTTCTAGAAAAAAAGAGGTGCTGGAACTCACAATGAACGCCTCCCTCGTTCTTATAGAATGGCAATGGCGCTCACCAGAGAGGTTCCAGAACTGAGTTCCCACTGAAAAAAAGCCCTGCCTCTAACCATCAGTGAAGCCCATAACACACTGGCCCTTCCTACACCTTCAGCTCAGAAGCTGCTCTAAGTTGTGGTGACTGTGTGGCCATAGACAACAGTCAGCAGCCACACAATGAGGTCACAGCCACTGTGTTTTTAAACAGGTATCCTGTAATTCCCGGTTGTCTCTTTCAATGAAAAATTATTTTTTAAAAATGAAAAACTCAAGACAATTTCATTCATTCAGCTCTTGTGGTTGCCACAGAAGCTGTGGCATGATGAATCAGAAGTTTTGCTTCCCTTATTATATTTTTACAACACGAGAGTTGCTTGGAAGCAAGCATCAATACTGTGGAGGAAATAACTTGCATTAACTCTTTCCTGCAAAACGTTGTGTGTGCAGATTTAAGGGTGGGATCTGTACATTATGCAGCTAATATGGAAAGTCGAGAAAAGTATGGGTCTGAAACAGGGGTCTGCAACCTTTAAGACAAAAAGAGCCACTTGGACCCGTTTCCGAAGGAAAAAAAAACCTGGGAGCTGCAAAACCATTGTGACATTTAAAACAAATATATCTTCGGAGCCGCGATCTGACAGCGGGCGGGAAGGTGACGTCGGGACAGTGCGTGACTAACGCATGCACCGCCCCCATGCACCGTCACAGCCAGTACAGCGCCCGCCACAGTGGCGAGTGTCGGGGCGCACAATGCGCCTCCTCCCCTCGCTAGTATCCGCCCCGGAGCCGCGGCAAAGGTGTAAAAGAGCCACATGCGGCTCCGGAGCCGCGGGTTGCAGACCCCTGGTCTGAAACTATTTGCTGAGCTGATATTTGGTTTCTTAATACTGCTGTGAGACACTCCTTTGGGCGGTGTCCTCTGTTCTCCCTACCCTCCAATATTTGGAGTAAATCCCACAGGATTTACTGTATTGCCTTTGGTTGCCGTGTTCTGCTTTTCATCCAAAGAACTCAGCGAATTGTCCAGTCAGTTTCCCACTCAGAAGGCTTACATGGCCAGCTTGTGAAGTATGGCAGTGTCATGTGCCTTTAAATTATTTTCAGGGACATTTACTGCCTTCACATGCATCACTCAGAAGGAATTGGTTCAAAACTGTGGCCGTGGTATACAACAAAAGGCATATCTATCTGTCTGTCTGTCTGTCTGTCTGAAACTAATTAAGAGCTTCTGCTTCTTCATTTGTCACACACACAAAAATGGGGCTGACTAATACATGAGTGCAAATGAACTCCTGCTCTCACAAAGTCCTGTGATCTTTCAGAAAGGCATTGCAAATTACCCTGGCTTCCTTGTAAAGAATGGAAAAGTTTCTGCTGAGGAGTCAAAAAGTGCTCGAAGACTGCAGTCACTGCAACTAGGGATAAGGACAGTGATATCGCTTGCTTCAGCTATAACACCAGGTCAACCATACAGTAAGACGAGGCAGCTGGCTGGAGTGACACAAAGCCAGCAGAAGCACAATCCAGTGGTCACCTGGTGTGCTAGAAGCAGCATAGGAACAGGCATGGGAACCAACGCCAAGGTTCGTGTGGGCTTCAGCTCCCACAGTAAAATATTTGAGGGGGCCGGGCCCCCACAAAGTTGATGGGCATTCCCATTCAAATGGTGTGTGTGATCGATTATGTGGGGCAGGGCTTACATGGGCCCCCACAATATTTTATTCAAGTTGACACCCCTGTGAGGGGCTCTTGCATTGCTCTGAACATGCCAGGCCCTCTATGCAATCTGAAGGGGGTGCTTCAGAGTCTTCTGTAACATCTTGGGAGTAGGGGGGAGGAAGGCAATATCCACTGTTGATCCTTTGTACCCCAAAAAAGTTCTTGAGCCTGCAAGTCAGCCAATAACATAGAAAGAAGCAAGATTGGAAATGCAGTCAGAGTAGTCATGGAGATTGCACTAGAGGGTTACATATGGAGAAATTTCTTCTTCTGCTGCTGCTTCTTGGAATAAAGGTCAACATGAGAGAAACAGTTTCGGTCAGAGTGGCAGAGTTACCCCAGAAAACAGAAGTAGTTCCATACGAGCATTGGGCCTGATTTGATTCAGCATATCAATTCTTTAAATTATGTGAACTGGGTAGGGCATTCACAGGTCCAGAACAAATTCCAGAGGGCATCTGATTGACTCCAGAGCTGCTGCTCTAGCATTTCCCTGATCATTTTTAAAGAGGTTTTTTGTTTGACTTCTGAAAAGCTTGAGGTTTACCCAAGCCTGCTGCTACACCCCGTGTGTGTGTGTGTGTGTGTGTGTGTGTGGTTTTTGCCATCTTGACTACATAATAAGCAATGATGCTCACAGCTTGAACATAAAAAGAGGGAGTCATTTAGCAAATAAGTAGTTGTCTGTATCAAGCATGTTTTATACATGGTAATTGTCATAGCACTTCTTTATAATTTTACAATTGCAATGAAACCGTACAGATACCTAGGAGAATGGTGTTCATTTGCCCTCACTACTGAGGATATAGTTGCTTGTACCTGTAGGAGGACTGGCTGCTGGGGGCCTGAAGGGCCCCGCCCTTGCCTCTTTCCACCTGGCTAGGGGCGGGGCTTGACAGGCTTCACAAGGATTGTGGCTGCTGCTTAGTACCAAGGACTCCTCTTTTGAATTGTTTTTAATTTTTATCTGTGTTGTTTTAGATGAGATCATCTTGGCTGTGAGCCCTGGAAGACCTGCACCCTGCCTTGCTGGCCCTTTCCCATCTGGCCTGGGAGAGTGGAGTGCTGACTGACTCCAGCTACAAAAGCTGAAGCTGCTGAACAGATTCTTGAGCTGGAGTATTGTTTACTGGGGGGGGGTGTTGAGAGAGCTGTTGCTGTTATTTAGTTTTACATCTTATGATTTATGTGGAAATTGTTTCCATTAGATTGTGTACTTTTTGATGTGTTTTATTTATTGTTTGTGACTTGTTATGTTGTTTGTAATTATGTAAATCTTGTCATGTTGTAAGCCGCCTTGAACATAGTTTCAACTATGGAAAGGCGGCATACAAATAAAATGATGGTGATGGTAGGAGGAGAACTTCAATGATCTTGATCACTACTGTAGTCACACATGCAGGTGCTCACATGGCCAGACGGTGGCCAGCAATGCATGACAGAACCAGTGTACGAATGACAGAGTCCCCAGGAATATGTGGGCCTCCAGGATTTCAGTCAGGGGATATCCACAGCCCTACTAGGGGATGCCAAGAACTGAACCTGAGACTTTCTGCATGCGAGGCAGATGCCATCCCACAAAGCTTCCCTTTCCCTACAGATGTACACTTCTGCTACATGGACACGCATAGGTTTTTGTGGAGGTTGATGCCATGTATTCAGTGAAGACCCTACACAGTCCTTACCCTTCCAGACAGTCTGTTCAATGAGCATTCATCTTGATTTGTTTGCAAGGAGATTAGATGATGTTGTGTCAAGCAAGTGTTGCCCCATACTTTCCATTTTCACATCACTATTCTTATTGCAAAATGCCCGTTCTTTGGGGGAAGCGTGCTCATTTCATAAGAGCGTCAAATCAGCCTGAAGTTTTCCATGATGTCATTGAATCCCACCCCAAAATAGTGGTTGTCTGGAAATGCCCTGTGTAAGTAGAAACTGAGTTTCATGTTATGTGTATTAACCAAAGGTAAAGTAATGATTAGTGATAGCAGCCCAAGATCTAGTGGGTTCTTTCACACCAATATGTGGAATCTATCCCTTCTATTATGCTCTTGACGTCACTGTCACCCCAGTTCCCTGACCCACAACCTCCTCAGCCTCTTGACCTCCTTGTTCCTTTTTCTCAGCAGCAACAGATAGTTCCTTGTCTCTCAACACAAACCTTATCTTTTCCCTTTCCTCACACCAGCTGCACTGTCTGTTTTTGTTATGGCTCTTTCATCTTAGCAATTAGGTTGGCTACTTAACATGCCATGACATCACTGCAGTTCAGCAAATGCCTGGTATGGAGGAGGGCAGCTGGGAAGGGGAACTCACAGACAAGTGATAGCTAGCCCCATCTACAAAAAAGAATGGGTCTGTGAGCTTTGACCTGTAAAGTTTTTTGCAGATCAGGACCCCAATTTATTCTGGAATGCCTCTCCTGATATGAGCCTCTTCAGATGCTTAGATCTTCCTCTGAGGGAGGCTCAGGGTGCTGACAAAGGGAAGGACCTTTTCAGTTGTGGCTCCTGTCTGTGGAATATTCTCCCCAGTGAGCGCCATCTGGCGTTTTCATTGACATCAGATGATGTTGGCCCTGTATGGATGATGAAATAAAATAAAAAACCCAACCAGCATTGATATTAATCTTGCTAGTCAAGTCGGTGCAAGAGGTTTGCACCTTGAAATCTCCACTATTTATTTATGACCCAGGGAAGCCTGTGTGGTTTACTCCAGATGTTGTTAGATTCCCACTATCAGCCTCAGCCAGCATCAAGAAGTAGTCAAACAACATCCATAGGGTACAAGATTGGTTGGAAAAGAGGCAACCAAAGTCTGACACACTTGAACTCACTCCTACCTACAACTTTACAGATACTCATGTAAAACAGTTATTCAAAATGTGTATTTTGAATAATGGTGTTAAGTTCTGTGCAAGTGATCTATATGCATTTATCCCACAGATACATTACTTCCAAATAAACACATACATATTGAATGCTAACTTTATTTAAAATTTCATCTGTCGTGACATGAAGTAATTTTTAAATGCAAGTTAAATAATTATTCAGTTCAGAGCAAAGCAGTTAGGCAACCAAAAAACGTTCCACTTGCTAGAAAAATAATAAAATGTGGTTCTCAGGATAAAAATCCTGAGATACCCATTTGTCCTGTAACATGCTGGCATGTCCACAGAAGGTAGAAATCAACAGACCCATTTGCTGACAAATTGAGAGCCAACATACAGAAGATGCTAAGACTTAAGTCATTTTTATTAGGCACCCTGAAAATGTCTCCAATAAGACTGGCCTCTACTTTGAGCAACATATCATCAATTTTTAAACTGGTAAGGTTATTAACTTAACTTTAAAATGATTCTTAGCTGCTGGTCAGGCCTACAAAATGAAAGCCCTAGAAATCAAGAAGTTAGCACTCTCCCCCTTCATATGTGCTTATTTGCTTTATTTTCCTCCCAAGCATTTCCAGACAGGGCCTGTTCTGTGGACCCTTTCCTGAGGCCCTATCAGCTGCTGCGCCTAAGCACAATGTAGCGATTAAAGGAGAAACCCTCAGCCTTCACTTTGAATTTCCTTGCATATGTTGGCTTAAGCCAACCCCTTAACCTTTCTGCAACATAGTTTTTGTGTGCACGTTTATGAAGCCTCTCTCTCCCACCGCCACCCTCCTTCGACTCCCCCTTCCTTCTTGACTGTAGATCAAACACTTCCATGACATATGGGCAAAGTATTTGCCAAGAAATTGCTCTTCTCACGATGGGAAATTGCAGCCCCGTTCCTCCCTCGTTTCACACACCATACAACAATGTCCAGCTCTCCCCACCCCCCCACCCCAGCAGCCCTTTCAGGCCATGCTGGGAGGAGAACGGGGATGAATGGGGGTAGTTTCGCCTTGCCACCCTCAAGGTCTTGTTTTTACAAGGCGATCCCTATCCTGCCCTCTGCCTGCCTCCCCTTTGCCTGTGTAATACGAAAGACATCTCTAACCTCAGTCATAGGGGACGAGGGAGGGGGAGACGTCGTGAAAAGATATTCATTATCTTTACAGTTCCCTTAATAGCTAGTCCCAAAGGCCTATTCAAAATATCATTAACAATGGAGCTCAACAGAGGTATAAATGTCAGAATATGACCAGGGTCAGACTCCTTTTTTACAGGCTTACGCCTCCCTTATTACGATTCTCATGTGCCTGTTTTATTCTTGGCTTTCCACTTCTGCATCTTAGTCACACAGCTTTTGTGCTTCCAATTGCATAGGCGGGTGGAACACCTTTGATTTTGTGGCAGTCCTGTAACATAAATAATGTGGTCTCAATCAGTGGGGTGCCCTTAATTTTGGTTTTCTTCTTGGAAGACGCCTGTGCGTGAATTTGTTTTATGTGTGGAAATCAGTGCATGCTGACCAACGAACAGTCTTCACCGTATGGCTGTATTCCGATGGCATGAGTATCAGAATGACCAGTAGATTCTTATCTGCTGCAGCCTTCATCCACCTTCACAGCTGTTGTAGCTGTTGTAACATACCACTTGTTATCTTCTGCTTGGTTCTGCTATTGAGGACTTTTTGGATCATTCTTTGTTTAGCTCTTCCCCCTTGACCTTATCGCCTTGGGTGACCCTACTGGGTCACCATGGCCTGTAGAACAAATTTTATTCCAGACTTCAGAACAAGAGAGCATGCAGAACTACTTCTTCTTCTTCTTTTTTATAAGTGGATATAACACTACAGCTCAGCCAGGGGTGCCAACTTGAATGAAATATGGAGGGGGGGCAGATATGCCCTGCCCCATCGATCACATGACACAGTGCATGGGCACAATTTGAATGGCAGTGCTCATGGACTTTGGGGCAGGGTTCAAATATTTTAATGGGGAGCTGAAGCCCTGTTATGTACGGAGCTGAATCCTAGAATAGGATCCAGAATGCAGCAGTCTGATTGGTCTGCAGGAGCCACCCAATCCAGCTCCAGGTGGAAGTGAATCAGTGCCCTGATTAGCCTGCAGGAGCAGCCAATCAGGCTCCTGGAGGAGGTGAATCCGCAACCTGATTGGCCTACAGGAGCAGCCCGGAATTAGCCAATCATGCGGGGCCCGTTGTGTAAAGAATGTATATGTAGCTAGACGTTTTGGGGAAGTTTTCATTCATTGCTACTATGAGCTGTATAAAGAGCTTTTTCCATAGGGAAATCACTGCCTATCTACCTCAAATAACTACTGATTTACAAGATTCCAATTCGGTTTTGAAACTTTTTAACCTTCTTACAACAAACCTTACCACTTTTTTTACATCACCTCCTCAAAAGGCGAAAGTGGCGCATTGCAGTGCTGGGGCCCCTTGGTTTAACACCTCTTGCAAACAAGCAAGATCCCTTCTTCGTTCCATCTATAATGAATACAAAAACTCTAATGCCCAAGCTCTACCATCCTCCTATTTACAAGCCAAAAGAGCATACAAACAGACTTTAAAGCTGGCCAAACGCGAGTGGCATCAAAAGCGTTGGCGAGCCTTGATAGCGGCCTCTAGATCCTGCAGACCACAGGAATTTTGGGCTCTGATAAACATAAGAGGAAGGAAGTACCCACTGACGATTATCCCTGCGCCCACATGGGAAAAATTCTTGAGTAAATATTTCTCCTTGGCAGAGGAATCCAACTCATCCACGGAATTCCGAGCCGACCATCTACCTTTGTGGCCCTCTACCGACCCAGACCTGATAATGGACTTGATATTAGATCTGAAAACGGGCAAAGCCCCCGGGCCGGATCTAGTCCCTGCTGAGGCTATTGTTGCGCAACCGAGGTGGTGGGCTGAAATTCTGGCCAAAGTCTTTGACGCAATTAATTCTACGGGGCTTATCCCTAGGTCGTGGAAGGAGGCCGTGATCGTGCCAGTCCATAAAAAGGGTCCCCCTGCTGACCCGGAGAACTATCGGAACATCAGCCTTTTGTCTATCATCGGGAAAATCTATGCAAAATTTTTGCTGTCTAAGCTGTCTCATTGGGCAAACGACTCAAATCTGATTGGCCATGAGCAAGCGGGCTTTAGGAACAATTACTCGACCTCTGACCATATGGTAATTATGTATCATCTTGCCAGAAAATATTCTGCCCCGAGGCGGGGGCGCCTATGCGTCGCTTTCATAGACCTAAAGGCCGCCTTCGACAGTATCCCAAGAAACTGTCTATGGAAGAAACTAGAGAGATGGGGCATAGATAGAAGACTGTTATGGCTTATAACCCAATTACACCACGGGTCGTCGGCTAGAGTGAGACTCACACCTGCGGGAAACCTATCCAACGAGGTCCCAATAAATAGAGGTGTGCGCCAAGGCTGCATTTTGGCTCCACTCCTCTTCAACCTGTTTATTAGCGATATGAAGCTCTTCCTGAATGAGTCTCAAGCCAACATTCATGCCCCCCGCCTAGCCGATTTTCGCTGCCCTTTGCTCCTATACGCCGATGATGCAGCGATCCTTTCCTACTCTAGAGTCGGTTTATGCAGAGCTCTAAAGATTTTTGCGGCTTATTGCAAACTCAACCATCTGACAATTAATCATGGGAAATCTAAAGTCCTGGTCTTTACCAGGTCTCGGAAAACTTACAGCTGGAAGTTAGATGGAGTCCAATTAGAACAGGTTTTCAAATTTAAATACCTGGGAGTCTTTTTTCACTACAACCTAAGCTGGAAGCCACAGATACAGTATTTACTAAACAAAGGGAAAACAATACTTTATGCTCTACTCCATTTTTTTGCGGCTGACGGAGCCTCCCACATCCCCTCTGCATTGAAGGTATACCACGCAAAAGTGGTTTCCACCCTCTGCTATGCTGCCCCGCTCTGGGCCCCTGGGTCCAATTTAACATCGCTGGAGACATTGCAGAATCAGTTTCTCCGTCGCCTCCTGAAACTCCCCATGTGTGTGAGCAACGCAGCCATACGTCTGGAGTTAAGGATTGCAACATTGGAGACTGTCACCTGGAAGCGAGTCTTTGGCTATTGGCTGTCCAGCTGGCATAGGCTTCCCGACCATTACCTTTTTCAGTGCCTCTGGCGGGACGAATTTGTTAATCCGTGGGTAGGAAAAATCCATGCCAAACTTCTGAGCATCGGAATTTCCCCAGCGGACTCCCTAAGGATGAACTTACGCTCAGCTAAAAGCCTCATTGAGCAAAGATTAGCAGACATTGAAAATCAACACAACCTTGCCAGAGGTGGGGGTGTCTGCTCCCCCAGGTATCACGGAATAACCCCACCACTTGACCTTCCATCATACATGTCATCTCTTTCATCAGTACCACACCGACTTGCATTTATTCGTGCAAGGTTCAATGTCCTTCCATCGAACCTGCTGAGCCACATATTTTCCAAGGGTATGGTGTCTCCGCTATGCGTGTGTGATGGGAAAACTGTTGAATCTCTTCCACATATAATGTTCAACTGTCCCCTACATAGCATAGCCAGGACTAAATTCCTGGGCCCTGCTTTACTGCGCTTGGTTGGCAGGCCTGTCGAGTCACACGCCGCACTGCTTTTGCAGGATACAGATCCTTCTGTTACTCTGCAGGTGGCGAGATTCCTGAATGCGGTTATCTCACACGCAAAAACCACCAAAAAACAACAACAACATCAAAATCTAATCGGACAGTTATGATGAGAGTGCATGTCGGATCTCGTCTTCAGTTTTCCTTTCCTGTGAACCGTCCCTTGGAGCTCTCCGGGCCACATCCTGTTATTTAGCTCTGCCCAATGACCCACCCTTGCATCGCAGTGTTCACCTTCTGTTGTCAGATATTTCGGTTTTTAAGCCTTTGTGCTTTTTATGTTTGTACATATTTTATGGGCTAATAGCCGTAAATAAATAAATGAATGAATTCATACTCAACTCCGAGTATATTTCAAGCCCCCTCATGCCCTAGAAGTTGGCTCCTATGAACCCAGGTTTGGCAACACTTCAACACAAAAGACCACTTTACGGAGTTCTGTACAAACTGATATGAATAGAAAGGTTTTTGGGGGGAGGAAGAGAGTTATTTTTTCTGATATTAATTCTGTTCTATAATGACAAGTTCAATATGTTCCAGGGAGCTCATTCTTTCAAAATACTTAAAGAGTGGGAATTCTATGTAAATGTGAACTAGTGATGTCTAGTTCTATGTAGCAACTATTGTTTTCATCCAATGTGATTAATTAATACAATTCTCCATTGATAAATGTTCATCTTAGTAAGAACAAATTAATTAAAACTTAACAGACGATACCCACGGTTAGACACACTGTTAGTAGATCCATTACAATTGATACTTAGATAAGTTAAGTCTGTTGATTTTAATGCATACCACCCACGACCTCCTGCAGTGGCTGCACCCAGATTGACATTGGGCCCCTCCCTCAACATTTTGCGCTGATTATTGTGGCCCTCACACCATACATTTAAAGCACATGGCTTCCCAAAATAATCCTGGAAACAGTAGTTTGTTAAGTTCACTGGGAATTGTAGCAGTGCAAGGAGTAAACAACAGGTCCCAAGATTGGGGGATGCTATGTGCTTTGACTGCATAGTGTGGGTATGAGCTGCATAACAGCAAACAAAATTTGTAGTGCTGACCTTTTCTCTTTCTTCATGTTCTATATTTCTGTTTTATGAAATTTTTAATGTTGTAAGCTGCCCTGAAAATGGGATATAAATGCTGTAAAAATTTAAAGATTGGTTTGTTTGCTTTTCTTTCATGTGCAGTACCCTAGCCCGGCATGTGCACTGCTGAAAAGTTATATATTACTTTCAACTAGTTATCTCAATTCCCTTATTGATGGTTTAATATTGTATCAATACAAACTTTGTTGCCTGTAGCCAGAGGCCACCACAATCACATGGAACACGATGTAGTCTGTGTGTAATTTTATTTTGATTGGTTGTGTTTTCATCTGTATTCTACTGATAGTATTATCTGCTCATATGTTCAGCTGAAGGAGCCAGTGATTTTGTGAATAATAGTGTCAGCATTGGATAGCCCTGACAAGTGCCTTTATAATTTTTAATCACTTAGACAGAGCTACGGGTACACACTAGTTTTGAGATGATCTTTTGGTTCTAGTGTGTTACTTAATAGGAAAGAGAGGGGGACACACTAAATATAGCTTTCCTTCTAACTATTAGTGGTAGCATTTCCCCCCTCAAACTGTATATTAACTCATATTTTCCCCAAATTTCAAAAAACAATTATCAAAATTCTGCTGACACAAATTTATTAAATGAAGCAGTTAAAAGACATATTTAATCATCAGATAAAACTTATCAGCTGACAAGCTTTATTTGACACAGTCATGAAACTTGGAAGAAAAAATAACTACATGCAGGATGCTATTGCGTCAACCCAACTAGCCTTTATCTTTGTGTGATTAGAGAGAAAAGTTCTCAAGCCAAGGTGTCTATGAATTCTAGAGGTCTTGTACCTTACAGGACACTCGGCTTAATATCTATCCCAGAAAAACTGATGAAAAGTGTTGTTGAGGATAAATTGGCCAAGCATACAAAAGAAAAAGCCTTGCTGAAGCAGAACCAGCAAGGGCAAGTCCTGTCTCAAGAACCTATTAGACTCTATAGACAGAGATGATCCAGTTGATACCGCGTACCTCGACTTTCAAAACTTTTTGACAAGGTACCTCACCCAAGACTCCCGAATAAGCTTAACAGTCATGGAACAAGAGGAGAGGTCCTCTTGTGGATCAGGAATTTCTTAAGAAGTAGAAAGCAGAGAGTAGGAATAAACAGACATTCCTCCAGAAATGCAGAAAAGTAAGTCCCTCAAAGAACGGTATTGGGACCTGTGCTTTTTAACTTGTTCAAAAACAATCTTGATTTGGGAATGAGCAGATGGCCAAGTTTGCTGATGATACTAAATTTTTCGGGGTCATTAAAACAAAAAGAGATTGCAAAAAAGAGCTCCAGAAGGATATCTCCAGAAGGATAACTGAGTTAATGGGTGGTAAAATGGCAAATGCAACCCAGTGTGAACAAGTGTAAAATGATGCATGTCAGTGCATAAACTCTTAATTTCACATATATGCTCATAGGATCTGAACAGTGACTGACCAGGAATGAGACCTAGGGATCATTGTGGATAGTTCTATGGAGGTGTTGATCCAGTGCGGGGCAGCTGTGAAAAATGACAGATTCCATGCTAGGGATCATTAGGAAAGAATCTAAAATAAAACTGCTGATCATAAATACAAATCTATGGTGGCCTGCCTAGTTTTGCTGCCTCCTTACCACTCATACTGAAACATTGCTTACCGGGGTCATGTGAGCTTCTGGTAAGATCTTGTGGGATTACATGGAGGCCTCCAGAAGCCTCCACACAACCTCTTGGGGCTCTCACAAGATCTCCCCAGAACCCAGAAGCCATCGCAGTTGCTTTTCTGATGGCTGCAGTGGTGTACTTGGGGAGGCCGCCCCTTGGATTCTACCACCTGAGGTGGCTGCCTCTGTCTACCTCAGAGGACAGGACACCCCCTGGGGAACACATCTGGAATACTGTCTACTGTTCTGGTAACTTCCTCTCAGAAAGGATATTGTAGAATTGGAAAAGGTTCAGAAAAGGGGAATGAAAATGATCAATCAGATTCTAGTGAATTATGATGTGGAATACAGAGAAGTGACAATGACTGTCTGATAGGAAGTAATACTAGGGTCCTGATCTACAAATATAAATGTGTTGTTGAGCTGTATGGGGAAATCCACAAAGGAGAATGTCACACACACCACCATTTTGTGCTTACGGGATAAGATGGGATCCCACTGGATTAGGGTGACTGACAGTTGTGGATGGCTTGGTAGAGGAACTCGCTTTCCATAGAGTCTTTTATTATTATTTGCTTATTTATTTAGTACATTTATAATGTACCTTTCTTCCATTGTGGAACTCAAGGCAGTGTACATGGGCCACACGAGTGGGTCACTATTCAGCTACTGAACAACTCTAAACCTACACAATGTACCTTCAGACCATGCCCTAAGAGGAATTTGCTCTAAACAAAGTGATGGGTTTTGATCCTGTAGCTCAATAATTCAGATTGCAGTATTCCCCCCCCCCCAGATAGTCCCTTGGAGTTTCAGAGGGAAATAAAAAAAAGTCCTCTTAAGGCTGTTCTGCCCCAGCATAAATGTTGGTAGCAGGGTCTTTTAGAAAGGTTAAAAATCATTCTGAGGTCCATGGGCTGAAATTTGGGCTAGTGCTCAATTGCATCTTAGTCTGTTAGTGGTCCACTGTCCAAAAGACCATAACTTCAAAATCATTTGCTTAATTGGTTAATTGGTTTGTTGCTTTGAAAGTTTTCACAATTGGACCAGATAATTGGACACATGCTAATATTGTGCAGCAGTTACTTTTTCGAACAGCCTGACTGGAAATCAAGTAGCAGACACGAAATAATACGCTGGTTGGTATAAGAAGCAATGGCACTTCTGCCTATCTCTGTGTCAGGTATAAATGATAGTCTGTTTGGCCGGTATAGAATTTGATCTGTATATTTAAAGAATAGGCCTTCTGTAGTTTATAGTGGGAGTCTTTAGAGAAGGGTTTAAAAGGTCACATGCTACCAGTTTCCTTCTGCACACCGGTCTGAATGGGAACAGAGCACAATCAAATGAGGGAGAGAAACTTATCACTATCAAGAGGTCCCAGTCACAGTGAAGTACTGTGTTAATCCTTACTGTCTCAGACTTCCTTTGATAAATTTCACCCCGGGCTCATATTATTTTTGTTTTGATAATGCAGAGACTGCACCACAAGAGTTGACGCAGAAGTAATACTGGACAATCAATTGCGGGTTTGTTCTTTCCCCTTTTACCTCATGCAACCAGACTTTCATAATTTACTATATAATGTTACCGCAATTGTGCAAATACTAAGTCTGGGTCCACACTGATAGGGAGGGCTCTTGAAACCAAGAAAAGCAGTGTGTCTGTCAGTAATCCTTTCCTGAGCCTCACTCTGCATCTGCTAAATGTTACAATAAATGGGAACTCAGTCCAAATATATGAAACTCAATGGAAAATGACTGTAGGGCCCAAATGAACTGGGAAATCCTCCTGCAGAAGCCCCACTGAAATAACTTACAAATACCAAAGGTTCCCAATCCATCTCTACCATATTTAATTTATTGGTCTTGTACCTCTTCCTTTATCTTTTGTTCACAGGTTTGCTTGTTTAAGTTTGTTTTTGGTCCCAGTCCAAAGCAGGTATACGTAAAAATATGCCCTTGTTATTTCGTTCGCTTCCATTGGGGAGCTTAAGGTAAAGGTACCATTAGGTCCAGTTGTGGCCAACTCTGGGGTTGTGGCGCTCATCTTGCTTTATTGGCGGAGGGAGCCAGAGTACAGCTTCCGGGTCATGTGGCCAGCATGACTAAGCCACTTCTGGCAAACCAGAGCAGTGCATGGAAACGCCATTTACCTTCCCGCCAGAGCGGTACCTATTTATCTACTTGTGCTTTTGAACTGCTAGGTTGGCAGGAGCAGGGACCAAGCAACGGGAGCTCACCCCGTTGCGGGGATTCGAACCGCCGACCTTCTGATCGGCAAGTCCTAGGCTCTGTGGTTTAACCCACAGCGCCACCCGCGTCCCTTCTATTGGGGAGCTTAGAGCAGTTTAAACATGGTCCCTCAGCTGATCTGCCTTCCATGTTGTCTCCAAGGCCTGAACTACTTCACTTAAGCAGTAAAATTGTGTCAAGAGATTTCAGACCACTCTCTGATCTTAGGTCCAGTTCGCAGAAAGAGCTGGTGTGTGAATAACCTTACACTTCAGGTGCAGGGTAGCTCAGTTTAATGTGGAAGAAATACATTTGGAAAAGAGGGAATATTTAGTCATAGAATGCAATCTGGAGTGGAATCCAGGAACTGTTGTTTAAATGTATGCCTTTGTCATATCCACGGCCCATTTTTCAACAATGGTTTTCAAAGCAGGTGGTAAGTTGTTGGCATCCGCCTGTCCTGAGATGCAAGGGAGTGTGCCTCTGGGGGTGAAGTCAAACCGCTGTGTTAACAGCACCAAAGTGACCTCTCTGGGGTGCAAGCTGAGCAAGTGTATGGAGGCCCTAGGCTGCCCAGATGACAAGACCCCACACTCAGCCTTGCTGGTGTGGTCCAAAGCAGAGCAACACATTTGGTACCAGCTTGGCTGTGGGAGTTGCAGAAAGGAGGCATATAAAGGCACCATCCAACCATCTTAGGGCCTCCAGATTTGCATAGGGTTTGTTCCTTTTCTTCTCCCAAAGATATCCCACAAGGCAATGGAAGTCTAGGATCAGACTTTTCCTTCTCAGATTTTGTAGTGCTGACCACTCTTAGCATTCCACTAAGTGAAGACACAGTAGATGAAATCTGGGTATTTCCAGAAAATTACCTTTGAAAACTGGGTTTTAACGACTTTGGGTTGGGGAAATAATACCTACATAAATTAAGGGAGCTGCAGGGGATGAGATTTTTGTCCACTAGGTGGTGCTTTATCTCTTACATTACCTACCATAATTATAATGCAATTATTTGAAGCTGATAAGGATTATCAGCAACTCTTTTATCTAGGTAATAATCACCACTGTGTTGCTGTTTTGGTAACTGGGCAAAAGGCAGAGAGGCCACTAATTAAGGTCTTATGCAAAGCTATGTTTCTTAGATTAGAGTATCTGGAAATTGCTCACCGACTCAAACTCTGTCCTTCAACTGCCACATTAAACACAAGTAAAGCCAGTGTTTGGTTAAGTTAGAGTCGCAAATTACTCTGTAGATTTACTAATTTCTAAGGCCTGGATTTTACCTGTAATTCACCCAGATGTCCCTACAAGACCAGGCAATGTCTGTGAGAAAACAAGAGCAACACCATTCATGAGGAAAACCTCAACCTTAGCTTTCAGAGAGTTGTCACCAATTTCTTTGGCTGGGTTCCTTTGTTTTTAGCAGCTGCAGGAGAGGCAAACTTTCAGCAGAGACAGCCCCCCACCCCCACCCCCCGCATGAATGGAGCAACCCAAAGTGTGCTAGCCATAGTCATTCCTGTATTAGCAGAAGCCAGGATCTCAAATGTTACTTTATTGATTGATTCAATTTCTAGGACTCTCCATCCAGACTTGAAGCAAGGGGAGGCGGGGATGCCCTGCCCACATATATACAATTAACGTGCAGTTAAGACATATGTTGAAAACCATGTTCTCCTTTTACAAAATACATGAGACAGAGATTTAATTTAGAAATATTTCACACTTTGCTGATTTTATGTAGAAAAGCTTGCTTGAGAAGTGCTATGCTAAAAATGAAACAGCAGCGTTTACAAGCACGTTTGGGCTGTACCCAACACTGTTCTGCTCATGCAGCAGATTTCTGCTTCTTCAGAAGAACTTCCCTCTCCTCTGCCCAGAAATCTCCCAGCACCTTCTTAGTCTGCTCCAAAGGGTTGGGAGAGCCTGTCGTGCGAGTTAAACTCTACTTGGGCAGCATATAAACCCAGTAAGTTCCTATACTAGATTTCATATTTTAGCATTTTATAGATTATTACAGTGGATGCTCAGGTTGCGAACATGATCCATGCGGGATGCACGTTCGCAACCCGCGTCTGTGCATGCGCGGGTTGCGATTCAGTGCTTCTGCACATGCGTAAAGCGCAATTCGGCGCTTCTGCCCATGCGCAGCCATGAAACCCGGAAGTAACCCGTTCCGGTACTTCCAGGTTTTGGAGGTCCATAACCCAAAAAAATGCAACCTGAAGCGGCTGTAACCCAAGGTATGACTATATGTTATCATTAATACTGTGTTTTCTTATAGGGTTCTGTAACACAGAGAGAGAATGGGTAATCCAGGCAAAGAAGTGCTTAATCCTGTTTCCAAGAAGGTGACACTCCCTTTCAAAATACAGTCGTACCTTGGATTCTGAACACCTTGTAAGTCTAATGTTTCGGCTCCCGAATGTTGCAAATCCGGGAGTGAGTGTTCCGGTTTGCAAAGGTTCTTTGGAACCCGAACGGCTTCTGCAGCTTCCGACTGAGAGCAGGAAGCTCCTGCAGCCAATCGGAAGCTACACCTTGGTTTTTGAATGTTTTGGAAGCCAAACGGACTTCCAGAACGGATTCCATTCGACTTCTGAGGTATCACTGTACAGCTGTGTCGTTTGGGCGTCTTCTGTCACCTATAATTCCTGCTAGATCTCTAGGTGGCAGCTTACATCCAAGAGTACTTATGCACAGCTAAGAGTGGCATGCAAACTGCTCCCATTCCAAGAAAAGGTCGACCTGGCCATGGTGACGTGTGCCTTCAGTTTCATAAAGATTAGATGGCTCTAAATAGGCTTCATATGTGGCTGACTTAGAAAAGTGAAACTTCAGCTGTTTCAAAAGGCTGCAGTGAAAGTCTTGACCACAGCTGACCCTTTGGAGCATGTGACTTCTCCATTATAGTGTCCAAGTGGTGGAACTCCCTGTCCCAGGAGATCCATCTGTCCTGGCCATGTTTCCTTTCACCACCTTTTCGGGATGCAAAATATTGCTCACTCCAATGTGTTTTCCAATTTTTTTAAATTTATCGCTAGAAAGTTAGATAGATAAAATGAAACACATGCAATATATTTCTGATTATTTTAATTTTTGAATTGTTAGCTGCCTAGTTCATTCATTGAAAACAGAGAGGAGGGATAAAGAATGCCCTTGGAAACAAGAATAGCAAATGATTTGCCTGAATCTTTTTGGTCCAAACCTTAGTAAAAGTCACCTTGAATGAAAAAGGGTGTATGATGCCTCAGAAAGAAATACAGTACAATCATTAGAGAAATAAGCACTGTTGTAATGGAGCTATGGAGGACATAACTTGCTGTCTTAAGTGGTAGTAGTAGCAGTAGTAATAATAATAATAATAATAATAATAATAATAATAATAATAAGGTTCAGAAACAGATTTTTCTACCTCATTTGCGATTTAAGAAGTAGGCCTGAGACTCTCCAACATAGTTCATGGGTAGTAATATTTGTCTTGTATGCTTTATATGTAATGACAGGTTGGGTTTGAGTTTGGAGCACTATTTTAGGTACAGGAGAGGCTTCCACTCAGAACACGTATCTGATCTAAAAAAATATTATAAATAAACAAATATAGGTAAATATTTCTTTTGGTATTTTGGAAATGTTTAGCATTTTCTGGAGACCTATAGCCCAGAAGCTATAGTCTGATCAGCTATATGTAGTAACTTTTAGAGGCAATCATTTCTTGCCTTGCTGTTAGCTCAGGTAATCAGACTCATGAGACGTTATTTTGAGTGTTTAGTGAAAACCTTAACTTTATAAAACAAAGCAAATAATTTCCAAAAGCATGAAGTGGAACTTGCAAGAACTTCAACCTTAATAAATGGAAATTGACACCAGGCAGGCAGTTTGCTGTACTCATTCAGAGCCTGCTTAAAACTTTTTTTTAAGACAAACCTATCCAGATATGTTGAAGCTGCATGTGTTTTATTTCTTCTTTTTTAAAAACTACTGTTGAATTTAATCATCTTTTGAATATGTTAATACCAATTTTTACTGGGTGGGGTTTCAATAAATTTTTATTTTATATTGTGGTAAACCACTTTGAAGTTTCTTTCTTTCCTTTTAGTCAACTGGTATATTCATTCTATTAAATAACTAAAGTAAGTAAATATGACTAAAGGATGTCATCCTCTACTTCCATCCAAGTAAACGTGCTTAAAATCTAGATGTGACAATCCATAAGACTATGGTCAGATCTGCACCATACATTTTAAGCACATCCCATGCATACTCAAAGCACACAGCTTCCCCCAAAGAATCTTGGGAAGTATAGTTTTCTTCACACAGAACTACAATTCCCAGCACCATTAACAAAGACTAGTTCCCAATATTCTTTGGGGACTATATGTTGGATGTGCTTTAAAAGTATGGTGCGGATCTGCCCTAAGCAAAAACTGGCATCCAGGTCTAGAGTCCGTTATTCAAGAGACCTGTAAAGTGGTACCTCGGTTTACTAACTTAATCTGTTCCGGAAGTCCGTTCTTAAACTGAAACCATTCTTAAACCGAGGCATGCTTTCCCTAATGAGGCTTCCGGCTGCCGGTGCCCTTCCACTGTTCGGCTTCCGTTCTTAGACAGAGGTAAAGTTCACAAACCGGAACACTACTTCTGGTTTTGCGGAGTTTGTATACCAAATCATTCGTAAACAGGGCTGTTCTTAAACCAAGGTACCACTGTATTGTTATTTTAAAAGATTGGTTGTCACGAAACATGCTCAGCTATCCCTGAAATAGTTACCTCTACTGCTGGAGAAGCCTGTTCATAAGATTTGGCACAGTTTACAAGGTTTACTCATTACCTTAGGTACATATTATGTTACTTGAATTTGTCATCAGTATCTCTTCTTTTTCCCTGGGCAAACTTTTTTTTGGTTACTCTAAAAACAAAGACCCCCCCCCTTGACTCATAATTTGTGTTTGAGTTCTCACACTGCATTGCTTACAGTATCCCAGGGCACTGATGGAGAACAGGATCCTATTCCATGTTGACGTGTTCCCCCAGTTTCCTCAGAGTTCAAATACTTTTGATGAGATGACTGTTTTCTTTTTAGGGCTTTTTTTTTAAATTCAAGGCACATTGCTCATTCATTCCCTGCATTCTATTTGTGGCTTATCATCTTCAATGAATGAGCCAGCATGGCAATCAACTTTAAAGTTATTTTCAGTTCAGATTTAAACGAAGATCTGAACCTGACTAAACTACAGTTTTCTTAGGGCTGGTTCACACGTGTATGCTCATCACTTAAAGACTTTTTGGTAGTGGCGCCCACCCTGTGGAACGCCCTCCCATCAGATGTCAAGGTTCAGGTTAAGAATGGACCTCCAGAACGAATTAAGTTCTTAACCCAAGGTACCACTGTAGTTGTTTATTTCCTTTATATCCGATGGGAGGGCGTTTATCGCATTTTTAATATTCTGTTGGGAGCTGCCAATAGTGGCTGGGGAAACCCAGACAGATTGGCAGGATATAAATTATAATTTATTAATATTATTATTATTATTACTGCAGCATCAAATGGCTGTATACATGAATAACTGTGCCACTGCATAACCAAAACTGAAGATAAAATCTGCCATTTAACTAATCTCAAGGCCACTGAAGACAGTTCTTCCATACTGTACATTCACTGATTTTACAGACAGTGAGAGAGATTGTGGCCCTGACCTCCACATGTCTGCTGGTCCTGCCCTTCTCCTGACTTTTACACATTTTGTAATGTCTGCATATAATGTCTTCAACGTGACTGGGAATGCTGCACGATTAGGGTTCCCAATCATGTGGAAGAGCTTATGGACATACAGCTGCATATGCGTAGAGACACTGTACATATCTATCACAGAATGTGCAGAAGTTGGGGGTTAGTCCCCACTGCACACATCCAGTGAACACATGGAGGAAATGTCTGAAAGGCTACAAACACTGACTATGGTTTCCAATAGAGTCAGTCCACACATTCAGTATGCATCATTGACCACCTGTTCAATAAGCCAAGGCATGAACAAACCTTTTAGTTGCACATGCAGTCCCTTTGCTCCTTTGCATGAGCAAGTGAACCAGCAAACCAGGAAGCATTCCGTTAACCATAGTTTCATATTTCACTCAAACCAGGAAACTCTGCTTTGTGGCTTTGGAACAAACCAGGACCTGAAGCCTTGACTCGAAGATGGCTTGTTCCAAAACTGTTAAACATAGTTTTCTGGTTCAGAAGGAACTATAGTTAACTGAAGACTGCCTTAGATGGCAAGGAAATCTGAAGACTTCCTGGTGGGTTTGCTCCCTCGTGGAAAGGAGCAGATTGTGTGGCTAAAAGGCTCATTCATAACTCAGTTTATTAAGCTGAGTTATGAACCACCAAACCAGTACATAATGTATATTTACGCGTGCCTTATGTGATAATTAAAATATACATAAATAATAGTCCTGTGGGTCTCTTAAATGTACAGTAATAACATTAATATGGTGCTTTTGATTTGCAAGAACCTTAATCGATTACATCTTGTTGAGAATTACAGCTATTAGGTAAGATGGCTCACTCAACAGCTAGAAAACTGAGAAATCATAATCTCCTCTGGGTTTGGGGCTTAGATACATTGCACACACACCAACCTCATCTGCTCATAAGTGTTTCCCTATTCATTTCAGCAAAGGGGGAAGTTCCCTACACATATTCCTTTGTGTAAAGAGAGTAGCATTGAGATGAATGTTGTTCTGTTTTATGCTTTAGTCCTTCTCTTCCTGCAAAGGAGCTCAAAAGAAACAACATACGGTTTGCAGGCAGTTGCCTATTAGGGCCAGATCTGTTTAGCTTCAGCAACAGCAGTGCAATGTGGACCTTGGTTCTCTGGGTCAGTGAAAAAGCCCACTTACCCAGAGCTGTGTATCTGCTGGAAAATATGTGGGGATTTGTTTGGCCATTTACTTACCTGATTAGGTTTATATATGGCTTTTCTGTCAACATAGGACAGCTTACAAATAAATAGTGGCAAACACAATAGGCATGATACAGAAGGAATAAAGGCAGTGGCATAGGAAGGGGGTACGGTGGGTGTGGGCTGCCCCAGGTGTCATCACTGAGGGGAGTGACCGCAGGGCCTGGCCTGCAGTGCGCCTGAGCCACACGTCTCACCTGGGGAGTGACGCAGTGGCTCGGGCACCTGCAGGCTCCGTGCTGCCTGAAACAGCAACGTGGGGCTTGCGGACTTCATGGAGGTTTTACGCAGCGTGCTCTGCCCTGGTTTTCCCCGCCCCGTGGGTGGCTTTCCCTGCTCCCCGAGTGCAGGGCATTTGCACCGCCCTGGGCACCCAAGCAGCTAGCTACGCCACTGAATAAAGGAACACGGTGGGAGTGTGAGAATAAGTGCATTCAAGTTCTTATGTAACGGCTGAAGACTGACCATGTATTTCAGGGATGGGCAAGAATGTTGTTAGACTCCAGCTCTTATCATCTCCAGCCAGTATGGCCAGTGGTCAGGGATATTTGAAGTTGCATTCCAGCAATATCTAGAGAGCCATAGGTTGCCCATCACTGCTGTATCAAATAGCCATTATAGGAGACCAATTGAGGAGCAGAGGTGCTAATGGCTGTTTGTCCCAGCCAAACCAATGGAAATATCCCACTGTCTTGCCTCACCCACTGAGGACTTTGGACCAAGAGGAGTCTACTTTATTTTCTGTAATGCATACACAGCTCATTCTTCACAGGCTAAGTCACATATTCAATTAAATCGTCTTGGGATTCCTGTCCCCACCCTTGAGCAAAATAGATAGCACCCCTCACAGACTGGTAGGGGGTTCAGTTCTTTCTGCAGCTGAACACGTCTCATAACAAGTATTGGGCCACATTTAGGGTATCTGTTTCTCTCATACTATGAAAGCATTTATCAAGCAGCTTTCCTTGGATGCGCTGCTTATGAAGACATATGGCAGCTTTAAAGATTAGCACGACTATAATGGCACAATACTTTGATTTAGTCCCTCTGCTTGAAAATATTTGGTTAAGTGCCAGCTCCAGCTATATATCTTTGTTCAGTATTGCTGCAAACATTCAGCCAAAGCAAAAGGGAATGGGTTATCCAATAGGTTTTCTCATGCCTGGAGCAAAGGATGTCATCTATTTATACTTCTGCATCTAGTGCAGATGCCATCTGGCTGTATTTCTAGATTATTCTCTCCCACCAGTGATGCTTGGTGAAGAAATAAAATGTAGTTTTCGTATTTAGACCTGGGATAGATTCAGGAGTGGAATCGTGCCTGTTGGTCTCATCCCCAGCCCTCTCACAGAGGCTACATCTGTACTGCACTCAACCACTTCAGTCTGTGGAACTGGCGTTATATCAGGTACCGCATAATACTCGTTGTACAGTTCTAAAGAATCAATAATTTAGTGTGGAAATACCTATACTTTGAAACTCTCTGCCTACTGATATCCAGTTATATTTGTTTATGTGTTGGAGCTGCGCATGGGATCAGCTGAACACACTGAATGGTGAGGCAACGCCAGTGCTGTGGTCTCATGCTACCACGCCACCCAGTTATTGAACACAAATATATATCCCAAAAGTGATTGAGCCAATCTGTTTTGTTAACTGAGGAGATGCAGTTTAACGCCAAATAGGAGTCTGTTTAAAACAAGCAAACAAAGAAAGAAAGCATAATACTGGACATGCCACATGCCTAAGACCTCAGATGTACCTGATGAAGTTCTTTGTCTCCTCGCCACATTTACTTATTCAAGGAGACGAGTGAAGCCAATACAAGCCTCTTCCCTTAATCTCAAATCTAGTCTCAGTTATAAAGTCTTTGAGAAATATTTTAATTTTTCCAACATAAACAAAATAACTCAGAGTGTAATTTTCAAGTACTTAAGTAGAAGTAAGTATTTGGTCAAAGGAGTGTGAATATTCTATTTCCACACAAACACACTGAAAACATGAAAATATTGGGGAATCACTTCTGAGGGAACAGAATTCCTGAGAATTGGTGTTATGATGCCAAAAGCACAGGTGCTCAAGTCAAATCATGCTTTACCCCAGGACATGAAGCTAGGAATTGTATACATATCTCCCTAAGGGAGCTGAATACAAACAAGTGTACTAGGTCAAGAATATCTGGTTTGCAGCCCAGAGGAGGAGGACTGGAGGGCACAAAAGGAGCCAGGCAGGGCATATGATCCCCATTATAACTTAGATGTTGGATGGAACTGGCTAGACCCTTATCTGAATGTGAGCTGCCATTTTCCTCTTCTTTAATCAGTGAGTATTCACTCAGAGTACAAACTGCAAGGTTAGGACCTTTAAGCAAAGGTTATGATAATAAACCAAGCCCTTTCATGAACATGGGCAGAAAGGGGGCCTTGGAAACCACCACGGTATTGTAAACAACCAAATGCAAGTTTACTTTAGTGACAGATCCAGATAAACAGAATAAGGCAGCTGTAAAAAGAATTCCCACTGAAAATGTGCAGTTTTCCACAAACTAAACAGATCTCCAATAAAGAAGCTACAGATTATTTAGATGCTGCAAAGAATCTTCCTCCAGGGTCCTTCAGATTTTAAGAGGAAGAGATACACAGAAAAAGCATGAAAACCCATATTTAGTCAAGGAGTCCTATTCAGTGTTGGCTACACACACATGCTTCTCTATCAAATAAGCCTGAAATTGAAAAGCTACCCTTTGTAAACATGGATTAGCTCAAGCATGCAAAACAAATTCCCAGCATTGAAATTAATTTCTACAATATTGTGAACTAGCAATGCAATCCACAGAACTCAGCCTCAAAGTCCAATCAGTGGGAATTTGGAGCGAGTCACTTCCTTATACTAGAGCAGAGATCCAGAGTTTCTCATTTTTCACCATAGTTCTCATAATTTAGGAGCCATCAGCCACACTGCAAAAACTCTTCCTGGCTGTTCCTACTTCCTACACGGCTGAGTGAGATCTCAGGAACCAGACTAGGTCAGGTATTTCCACCATTGTGCAATGCGATATACGTATTTTAAATGAATTGTTAAACTATTCGTTTAGTGATGTAGTGATATTATAATTATGCATTTAGACTGGGGTTTTTTATATATATAAGTTACTATGAGCATAAATCTGTGGAATATTCAGCATGTAGATTGTTGGCATCTATCTGTCTCGAGAGACAATGGAGTGCGCCTTTAGGGGGTAAAGTCAAACCTCTGTGTTAGCAGCACCAAAGTAACCTCCCCAGGGCCTAAGCCTGGGCAGTGTGAATGGAGGTCCTGAGCTGACCAGACAACAAGATCCCCCTCTTGGCAATGGTCTTGAACCCCTGGCCTGCCTGGCGGCAAGTCAGTATGTCAAGTCCCTAATCCAGAATCAACTCACGTGTCCAAAGTCCTGCAGAGATTCTGGAGCATCCAAGCTGAGAGCCATCAACATGGGCAGCTGAGCAGACACAGGCATTCAGCTCTGCTTCCTTTCTATACTTTGCATGCTGATTGCAGCACCTGGGCTTGATGAGGCATGTGACCTTCACCTGTTCTGAGCCTACTCCATACCTCCTCCCAGAGCCAGTGAGCCCTACCTGGCCAACTAGGGAGCTGGGCTGTGGGCCCTTGCCTGCCTCAGCCTCCTGGGGCGCCCCACCTGCTGCTCCCTGTGCTTCAGAGCCTGCCATGCTTGTGGAGACAGGGGTCCCTTTGGTGATGAGTCTTGCTGCTCTGCTTCCTGTGCACTAACCCCCATCCCCTAGTCATTATCCATCACCCTCTGAGTAATTCCTACACCAACCTCTCTTTCCTCATTGCCAGCTTGTCCCGGTGTGTCCCAGTCACGGTTGCACCCCTTGCCAGGATCTCCCTCCTCCTTCCCATTGTCCTGCCAGTTCATGATCTTGTAGGGTTTACCCCTTAGCCTTACTTCTCCCCAAGATATCCTGCAAGGATCAAGAGTTTTCCTTCTCCTAGATGGGCTACCTTGTTGACAAGCCCCATCTGCCCCTCACAACTAAAATATACATGACAAAATGTTATTATTTACTGCGCAGCACAATGAATGAATGGAACTTTATTTGCGTCAGCCATCAGCCATAGCAACAAAGAACATTGTGATATACACAGAACAAAATAAAAAGTCGATTATATAAAACACAGTTTAGGGTCCTGAATCAGCAGTCAAACAGTGGACCTTATTCTGATTTCCTCAGCTAGAAACCTTGCAACCTTTGTAGTCATCTGCTTCTCTTGATCTGGAGCAGCACAATGTTTGCCCACAAAATTTGGCAGAGATGCTACTCTGTTTCACACATTCCCTTGTGGGAAATGATTTCTAAATTCAACAGACCAAATTAACTAACATTAGTTAAGATGGACTAAATGTTACCTCCAGATTCCAAAGCACTTCGTTAACAAAGATTAGAATTCCCTCAATAGTTCTTATTCATGATGAATGCAACAATACTGGCAGACGTTTGTGTCTGTAACTGTAAAAATGGAGTATGTGCCAGTTATTTGTGGCTAGTCACAGTTTCCAATGCATTTCCACCGCCTATTTGCATACAGTATGTGCCTCTTCTGTTCCGTGGTCATTGAAGGATGTGCTTTGGACACGCTGAAAAGATGCTAGCTGTGTAAAGTGAAAATTACAGTATGAAGTAAACCTAATTTGGCTACCTGTTTCCAAGGCCCTGGGAAATAGATTTGGTATCACAAGATCTCAGAGAATCCTTATAATATCCTCAGTGTCTCCAGCTGAGGTCTTTCTGTTTGCAGTCAGCAGACACCACCATCTGGGCATGACTAAGCCAGTTTCACACCAGATAAGCCCAAGTGATATTTTTGTTCACTTCACAATGAATTCAGATTTTAATGAGCTAGTGTGAGAGGCAAACAGCAAATTAGACACTACAGCCACATATCCCCCTAAATTGCCAGGGCTAATAAGGAGAAAGAACAAAAGCAATAATCTCCCCAACCAACAAAGCAACAGATGAGAAGTGAATGGGCAAGCCCTGGGGATAATCTCTTGCTTTTGTGACTACAATTGTATCACTGTAATAGGTAGTGAGCCTGGCGTGCTCTGGTCCATGGGGTCACGAAGAGTCGGACACGACTAAACGACTAAACAACAACAATAGGTAGTAATTTGGGAACATGTACCTTATGTGCAACTTCCACACTAAAAAATCACAAAGTATTTCTGTGTACAGTATCATTTTATGAGCCCATGGGGTACAACTTCCTCTGGAATGGAAAGTAGCAACTGGTCAGCTCTACCTATCATAGATGAACAGCATTCACATGAAGTTAAGTCTTATATTTTGCATAAGCAATGGGGAAAAGAAAGAGCTGGAATTTGGTTCATTTGTCAGGATTTTAGCATTTTTAAAGCAAAGAGCCATTGGTAGGGTTGGAATGTTTAACTGATCAATCAGTTCTATTAATTGACTAAAAAGGTGCCCAGAAGGAATTGAGCGTAAGATTTTGTGCAGAAGTCCTTTAAAAAACTGCAGGTAGTTAAACCATTTTAAAAGTGGCATTCCCCTTTTCACTAGCATGCCTCTTCTAAGATAAAGGCCATAGTGATATATGTGCCCATTATCTAAAAAAACAAAGGAAGTATGTTTCCTGCTTCATAGTAATTGCTTTTACCCATGAGCAAATTT
This sequence comes from Podarcis liolepis, assembly GCF_965112155.1. NCBI lineage: Eukaryota > Metazoa > Chordata > Lepidosauria > Squamata > Lacertidae > Podarcis > Podarcis liolepis. The sequence continues at coordinate 33,819,953 of NC_139565.1, forward strand.
AGATTAATCAACTAAAATTAATGTGATTAAAAAAGTAATATTTCTTCAATGGGGTGATGACACTAGTTATCAGCTCTGCAAAATATGGTTTTAGGGAAATGCTCATGAAACATAGTTTGACCCAGAGCATACAGGTGCGCCAGCTGCATTTCCCTTGGTGTAAGAGACTTTGCTTTCTGAGTCACATGCCTGGGACAGGAATGCTCACTTCAGTAACACGCACTCTAAAATGCACAACCCAAAGTTTATTTTCATAGTTCTAACTACTTTTTTCTTAAAGGGCTTTCAAACTATGGATTTAGAACACTATTTCCAGATGTACTATAACCTCATTTATTTATTTTTGAGATTTTATCATCTACTGACTCACAAATTTCCTGCTACACCTATTTGGCCCTAGGAAACCTACATCAAATCTTTCAGGGGCGAAGTAGGACACTTGATGCAGCCTGTCCAAGAAGCAGAGGTGGAAATACTTGCATCATCTCACAATGGAGGCAGCAAGAACTGAACTACATGTCCAAAACTGTTACTGATGCAGATGTCCTGGGAACATACCATTTCCGAATGTGCCATCTCAGTGTGCAGAACCAGTTTGTTGGCCAGCGGTAGAGATTCGCTGAAGACTAATTATATTGGTCTGAAACATGGGGTGTGGCTCTGTCTCCTTCACTCTCCACAGATGACCTCTTAGATTCAACATTTGGTATATAGTGATATTTTAATTCCACCCTCCCATGTCCTTGATTCATTCATTCTTGCCTCCTCCCACTCTGTGTGCATTCTTGGAAGAGGGGAAGACAGAGCTGCTGTTGCTTCAGGCACCTTCCCCTTTGCTAGTCCACTACTGCCTTCATATGAAGCACTCCTAGGTGTGCTTTCATCTCTCCAAATTTAGGATTGCTGGCAGTAACAAGCTAAATCACAGTTCTTGCTAATGAAGCCCAGATAGGAAATAAGAGGTTGGAAGCAGAGTACAACTTCAGTTAGGATACATCTAGTCCAGAGATGGGAACCTGTGGCCAGATGTCATTGGACTCCAATTCCTACCAGCCCAAGCCAGCAGGGCCAACAGTCAGGGATGATGGGAGCTGTAGTCCTACATGATCTCCAGTCCTTTTTATTGTATCACAACAGGCAACCAGATGTACTGAAAAGGTCCACAAGCAGTGGACAAAGGCAATAGCTAGCCCTTCCATGCTGCTGCCTTCCTAGCAAATGGTATTCAGTGATCGCTGCGTCTGATAGAGGTTCTGTTGGATTAATGGCCTAATAACCCTTGATGCATATCTCTGTTGAACTGGTCTATTTCCCATTGAAAGCCCTCTAAGCTCATAGCCAACACTCATTAATTCCTGGTCATGAAGTCTAGCACTTGCTGCATAATTCATAAATCTACTCATCCAATGAGATTGCAGCCTTAATTATGCATTATGGGAAGAAGTATTTTCTCTTATCTGTTCTGTATCTATTGCCAATCAGTTTAGGTAACCCCTGATTCTTAGCATCGTAGGAAAGGGTAGACCCCCCCCCAATTTTCTCAATACGATGCATCATTTTTTAACCTTGATCATGTCCCCATGTAGTCACCTCTTCTCTAAAGTAAAGCATCTCCTTTTAGTTAGTCTTTCCTAATAGGCAGCTCAAGTCCTTGAACATTTTGGCTTCCCCTTCCAGTCCAGAATGAAAACAGGTAGCCACTTATACACCTGAAGTTCTTAGCATTTGTCCCTGACGATGCAGTGGTAATATTACAAGAGAAGAGGGTAAAGCAGAATCAGTACATTCATGTTGAGGACTATTTTTGCATTCCAGATTTTTGCCTAAAACACATGGGGCAATGCCCTGAGATTTTTGTCTGTTCAGCAGGGGACTCCTGCTGCCCTCCAGACTTCTGCATCAGAGTTGTTCCTGACAATGCAATTCTTGGGAGACAAGGGAGAGTTAAAGATGAATCAATAATTTAATTTTGAGGACTAATTTTTGACCTGAGATTTTTGTCAGTTCAACAGGGGACTCCCTCTGCCCTTCCAACTTTTGTTATCAGTGTTGCCAGCAACAAGTTATTCATAAACAATGACTCACATTTCCACCTTCCCAACTAAACACTGATTTCAAATAATCTCTTTTATTGATGATTTAAAATATGACTTTAGGAAACAAACTACTGAAATATTTTTCTTTGTAACCCTGTTGATATAAATGAGGGGGTGCATAAGAAGGTGCTCTTGCTCAGCTTCCCCTCCTTTTTCTGCTGATCATATAACACCCAGGCATTTGATAGATGAAAAATATTTTTTTTAATAAAATTTTTATTGATTTTACAACACTTTTAAGAAAAACAAACAAACACTAAAAATGACAAACATACACGTATAATTTCAAACATATTTTCATAAACCTCTTTTCTTGGACTTCCCCATACCCCCCCTCTCTGCATCCCAATGTCCAAAATTCAACTAGCAACTCCCAATTGTTACTTTCCAATCTTTATCATCTTAGTCCTCTTTTATAGTCTAGCCTTGTATCCCTGTACCCTTTTGCTTCTGAAAACCACAACATTTTAGCATTCATCAAGTTTATAGTAGTCCTTAAGATAGCTTTTAAATTTTTTCCACTCTTCTTCCACCGTCTCTTTTCGTTGGTCACGGATTCTGCCTGTCATCTCGGCCAGCGTCATATAGTCCATCACTTTCATCTGCCATTCTTCCACAGTGGGTAAATCTTGTGTCTTCCAATACTTTGCGATGAGTATTCTTGCTGCTGTTGTGGCATACATAAAAAAGATTCTATCTTTCTTTGTCACCAATTGACCGACAATGCCCAAGAGAAAGGCCTCTGGTTTTTTAGGAAAGGTACATTTAAGTACCTTTTTCATTTCATTGTAGATCATTTCCCAGAAGGCCTTAATCTTCGGGCATGTCCACCAAAGGTGATAGAAGGTACCTTCAGTCTCTTTACACTTCCAACATTTATTATCGGGCAAATGATAGATTTTTGCCAGCTTGACTGGGGTCATGTACCACCTGTATACCATTTTCATAATGTTTTCCTTTAAGGCATTACATGCCGTAAATTTAATACCGGTGTTCCATAACCATTCCCAGTCAGCTGACATAATGTTATGTCCAACATCCTGAGCCCACTTAATCATAGCCGATTTAACTGTTTCATCCTGTGTGTTCCATTTCAACAGCAAGTTGTACATTCTAGATAAATTCTTAGTATTGGGTTCTAACAGTTCAGTTTCTAATTTTGATTTTTCCACCTGGAAACCGATTTTCCTGTCCTGTTTAAAAAATTCCATTATTTGACGATATTGGAACCAATTTTCTACTTTATGCTTCAATTTCTCCTGACTTTGTAGTTTGAACTTATCTCCATCCTGTTCTAAAATTTCCCAATACTTCGGCCATCCGACCTCCATATTGAGCTTCTTCACTGCTTTAGCCTCCACTGGTGACACCCATCTAGGGGTTTTATTTTCCAATAGATCTTTATATCTTATCCAAACATTAAACAATGCTTTTCTGACAATATGATTTTTAAAGGCACTATTAACTTTATCATACCAAAGATATGCATGCCAACCAAAAGCATTATTAAAGCCTTCCAGATCCAAGATGTCCGTATTCTCGAGGAGCATCCATTCTTTCAGCCAGCAAAAAGCTGCTGCCTCATAGTACAATTTTAGGTCCGGCAGGGCAAAACCCCCTCTTTCTTTAGCATCTGTCAATATCTTAAATTTAATTCGGGGCTTTTTGCCCTGCCAGACAAATTTCGAAATGTCTTTGTGCCACCTCTTAAAACATTCCATCTTGTCAAGAATCTGCAAGGTCTGAAACAAAAATAACATTCTAGGCAATACATTCATTTTAATTACTGCAATTCGGCCTAACATTGACAATTTCAAATTTGACCATGTTTCTAGATCTTTTTTAATTTCTGACCAACATTTTTCATAGTTGTCCTTGTACAAATTCAGATTCTTAGATGTTAAGTAAACCCCTAGATATTTCACCTTCTTTACCACAGTCAAACCTGTTTCCTCTTGAAATTTCTCCTTTTCCATATCTGTTAAGTTTTTCCCTAAAACTTTAGTTTTTTGCTTGTTCAACTTAAATCCAGCTACCTGGCCAAACTGTTGTATTATTTCTAAAACCTTTTTCGTACTAGTGTTTGGCTCTTGCAAAGTCAATACTAGGTCATCTGCAAACGCTCTTAACTTATAATGTTTAGCTCCGACCTGCACACCTTTGACCTGCTGGTCATTTCTTATCATGTTCAGCAACACCTCCAGAACTGAAATAAAAAGTAATGGGGAAATCGGGCACCCCTGTCGTGTTCCTTTTTCTATCTTAAGTTCCTCAGTCACAACATTGTTTACAATCAGTTTAGCTTTTTGTTCAGAATATATTGCAGCCATACCATTCTCAAAACCCTGGCCTACCCCCATCCCATGAAGATTCTTCCTCATAAAACTCCAAGAAATATTGTCAAAGGCTTTCTCCGCGTCCACAAAAATCAATACTGCTTTAGTGTTTATATTCACCTCTAGCTTTTCCAGAATGTCTATTACATTCCTTACATTGTCTGCCAGGTGTCTTTTAGGGAGAAAGCCTGCTTGGTCCTTATGAATCTTCTCCATCAAGACTCTTTTAAATCTTTTTGCCAAAATGTCTGCAAAAATTTTGTAATCCACATTAAGGAGTGATATTGGGCGGTAGTTCTTGAGTTGGGTCTTTTCAGTCTCTGACTTTGGTATGAGTGAAATATACGCCTCTTTCCACGATTCAGGTGCCCTTTTTCCCTCAAGGATCTCATTACAAACTTCTCTTAGTGGTTGAGTCAACCATTCCTTCAGCGATTTGTAGTATCTGGAAGTCAGTCCATCTGGTCCCGGAGATTTGCCCAGTTGCATATTCTGAATGGCAGCCTCTATCTCTTGTTCTGAGATTCTCTGGTTCAAGTCCATCTTACTTTGATGAGAGATGTTTTGTAATCCATATTTTCCAAGGAATTTGTCTATATCTTCTTCATTTTGCGGGCCTTGAGTGTAGAGTTTTTTGAAATAACTTAAAAAGCTATTTCTGATTTCATTAGGTTTAGATATATTCTTTCCATCCACCTCTAGGCTTGTAACTGTATTTAGTTTCTGCCTTTTCTTCAGTTGCCATGCCAGAAGTTTGCCACATTTATTTGCTGATTCGAAAGTCTTTTGCTTCATTTGCTTTATCTTCCATTCAATCTCTTGGTTCATCAATTCCATATATTGTGTTTGATATAGCTTGATCTCTCTTAAAATGTCCTGAGATTTTGGTTTTGTTCTTAATTTTCTCTCTCCTTCCTTTATCATTTCCAAAATCTTCTCTTTTTTCTCATTTTGTTTTTTCCTCTTTATTGAATTTTGTTGAATCAAAAATCCTCTCATAACCGCTTTACTTGCGTCCCAGATCACTCTTTTCTCCACGTCGGTCCTCAAATTTATTTCAAAATAGTCTTTTAGGGTCTTTTGGGCCTTCGTGAGAATCTCCTTATCTCGAAAGAGGGTGTCATTCATTCTCCATCTAAATTGACCAGTTATTGTGAGTTTCATCTCCATCTTCACGGCGTTATGGTCGGAGCAAGTTTTTGGGCAGATTTCCACTTTCTTGATCTTTGGGGCCATTCCACTAGTAACCCAGATTTGATCGATTCTGGTCCAGGTCATCATTGCTTGGGAGAAGAAGGTTCCCTCTCTCTCCAGAGGGTTCCTTGTTCTCCATATGTCTATCAAGTCCATATTTTCTGTCATTTCGAAAAAAGTCTTAGGGAGTCTCCCTTCCTTGCTAACTGTTAGTCTTTGTGCCTTGTCCATGTTGGTGGAGACCACGCCATTCATGTCTCCCATGATTATCATATTGTAATCCAGATAGTCAGTGAGGGTTTCATGGAGTCTCTTAAAGAAGTCAGATTTGCCTTCATTTGGTGCATAAATTCCAACCACTAGAAATTTTTCTCCTTGTATTTGTATCTCCACTGCTAGATATCTCCCTTGTTCGTCCTTGAATATCATTTTTGGAGCCCATTTCTCCTTCACATATATTACAACTCCTCTCTTCTTAACTTTGTCTGATGAAATAAATTCTTGTCCTAACCTTTTATTTATAAGTAATCTCCTGTGGGCTCTGGTTATGTGAGTTTCTTGTAGGCATATCAAGTCCAGTTGTTCTCTATTCAATATATGAAATACTTGTCTTCTCTTCAAAGGCCCATTGAGCCCATTACAATTCCAACTAAGGAATTGCAGAGCCATCTTGCTATTTTTCTGAGGCTCCTCCAACAGCTCCAAGTTGTTGCTCTTCTTCTGATGGTGGTGGTTTTTGTCCAATCGAGAGATTCAGAATATCCAGTGCTCTCCTCTGTTCTGCAAGTACGTCCACAGTCCCCTTCTGTAGGTCCTCCTGGTATCTTGCCAAAAATTTGTCTTTATCTTGAATTGTCTTTATTTTCACCTTCTTTGCCTTGTAGTCAAATGACAGTCCTTGTGGGAATTCCCACCTGAAGCGGATAGAATTTTTCTTTAGCAGAAGAGCTAAGTCCTTGTAGAAGTTTCTTAAGTCCAGAATGTATTTTGGGATGTCTTTAAAGATCTGTACAGCTGAATTTCCGATTTGCAAGGCCTTTTCAAAGTGTAATCCTAGTATTTTATCTCTTTCCTCCTTGGATCTGAGTGTGATCAAACAGTCTCTCGGGGTCTTTCTGTCTTGCTTTTTACCCAATCTGAAGGCAGTCGTAATTTTGAATTCGTCTTCCTCAAGGTCCCAGCAATCCGCAAACTCCCGTGTCAAATATTCCACAAGGTTATCTCTTTCATTCTCCGGAATCAGTCTTAATTTTAAGTTTCTCTCTTTCCTCTGTAACTCCCACAAGGCCAAAGTTGCATCATGCTCATAGACCTTCTTGGCGATCGGCTCTAATTTCTCCTGTGTCTCTCCCGCAGTGGCTTTGGCCTCTTCCGCAATTTGGCGCGTGGTGGCGTTTTCCTCCACCAATTTATTTATAGATTCTGTATTCTGGTTTAATCTTGCTGAAATTTCTGTTAATTTTAGTGTATTCTCTGAAGTCTGTTTTGTCAAAGACTCCAGAGTTTGGTTTATCTTGAGCAGGGCGTCTGTCACAGCTTCCATAGAAACGGCTGTTCCTTTGTCTTGTCCTGTTGTTCCTGCTGATCCGGCTATTGCGCCTGAGATTGAGCCTCTTTTCTTTACCTGTTGCTGCTGCAGCTGTTGTTGTTGTTGTTGCTTGGTCTTGGCTCTTGTAACTATCTCTTCTTGTGAGCCACTCATGTCAAGGTCAATTCCCACGGGATTTATTCTCCCTTGGAAAATTCCACTATCTTAGGCCGTGCCGGACTTCACTTTATCCTCTAGGGGGAGCAAATCAAAATGGCCATAGAACAAAATTTCCAAATACGAAAACAAAGGAGACTGTCCAAGATGTAAAAAAGGAGATTAACACAGTCAAAGTCAATATTACTAAGAACTTGTAATTTCAAATTGCCACAGTTGCCCAATTTATGCTGTTTCTTCTTGTATTATACAGTAGCCAGGCACTGTGGAGACTTTGTATCAAAGTATCACTTCACAGGGAAAAGTCAGTTCAGTGTGCTAAAAAGGCAGACCGTTTCATGCTTTCAGATGGGTGAGACAGCAGAGGTTTTTTACTTCCAATAGATCATGCAGTTATTGATCAAATTCACCTCCCCTCAGCCCTGCTAGCTAGAGGGGAGATCAAAGGTCTAAATGTCCGGTTTAGCTGATCAAAGAGCAGGTTTAAACGGATGCAGGTTTAGAGCTCCGTTGCTTTCGCTTTCATGCAGTCGGGGGGAGGCAGACTTCCTTTGTTTAAATCTCCCCCGTTTTTAGCCCAATTTTTAAAATTTAAAAGGTCCCGATTATTTTTCAGCTCTTACTCACGGGGATTCAGTCCAAATTTCTTTTCAGGAAGGAATCGGCGCTCTCCGCTTATGGCGACGCGGCTTCACTTCGCAGGCTGGGTAGCGACTCTCAGCACCGCGCTCTCTCCCGATGTCGATCCGTAGCCTTTAAAAAGGCTCTTTCACGGTACCGGGGGGCGCAAAGGTGCCCACCGAGTCTCCTTGTTCTCAGGCTTCAGCGCCTGGGATTTTAGGGGTCCCCCGCTTGCCGTAGCGGGTAAGACCCGAACTTGCGAAGCAGTCCTTCTCCGGAGCTCGGAGCTAGGACCGCCATTAAGCGCTGGCACCGACCGGAAGACCCTTGATAGATGAAAAATAGGTTGACATGAGAGTAAATGCTTGTTACTGAATGGCCTCTGAGGACTTCAGCAGCTGACATGTCCCACACTACACTGGGGAAATCCTAGTCCCCAAATGTATATGAACACAGAATTCTTACATATTTCAAGAAAAGTACTCAGATTTGTGATATGACAGCAATCTTGGTGTGGAGCTAGACAACATCCATGAAGCTGCATGTTGGAAGATTCGGGGCAGAGCTACAATTTCCAGAGTTCCCTGTGAAGATGGATCAATTGTCAAACCATTCTGGGCACTGTAGCTTTGGGAGGAGAATAGGGGTCTCTTAACAACTCTCAGCACCGTTAACAAACTGCAGTTCCCAGAAATCTTTGGGGGAAGCCATGACTGTTTGAAGGGATTGTGTGTCTTTCTACTAACTCTAATGGAGATGCTATTCTGTGGTGAAGCTGCCAGGGCAACATTTACTTCTATTCAGCCCTTTGTCAGCCTATCCCATCACTCTGTGTTTTTTGTTTCATTATATTGCAACAGGAAAGGTTCTGGCAGCAGAAAGGTTGCTGTTTCATATCTGCCTATAGCTCAATGAAAAGGGTGGAAATGCAACAGCGACACACTGTTATCCGCAGCTCTGCAGGCGAACCATGTGTCAAGATCAAGTGTAAAAGAAAACAGCTTACATTGCATCTCATTGCTGAGTTGCCCTCATAAATCAGAATCACTCTCACCTTGACTGATGCCTTCCCAAAGTCAAATGGGAAGAAGGAACACACTTAACCTGATTCATTATTGGGAAGACTGCCAATTTGCCAGGGATTTCCAGTGCCCAACAAGTGTAAGGAAAGAAGAGGTGATTTTTCTTTCTCAGCAATTATTTCCATAAATCACCCCTGATTAACTTATCATAAATGTTGCTCAGCTTAAAGATGGCAGCTGCACTCCTTGTCTGGAACCACATTACATTGCCGGAAGGATGGTGACTTCCAGGTCTCTGAACAAACTTAAGGATACCTTTGAAAGCAATTTCTATTACAGATCTGAGTTTTGTAAACAAACTCCTCCGAGAGACCCACACCAGTTGAGGAAAAACTAGAAAGCCTAAAATCTCTTGCATATGCATTCTTGGGATCTCTAGACTTCATGATTCATGGCCCAACCTATCAGAACTCTTCCATAGAAAGCTACAAAGTTTAGGAACAAGATTGAAACACAGCTTCACCTTTTTCAACATATCCAGGCCCTGGATATCCATCAGACATGTGTTCTGCTGTCTGCCAGCCCTGAGTGTTCATTTTGCAGGGTCAGAGGGAAAGGGGAATCACTCTGTTGATGTTGCTAGGCAACCCACAGCCGTCATCACCAAATACCCAGTGCTTTATTTCTCAAAACCTAGAGGCCCCAGTTCCTGGAAGCCAGGTTGTTTGGGCCAGAAGACCTCTTTCCCAATCTTAGAAGTGAAACAGCTACTTGGGGCTGCGTGGCGATAAAGGGAAGCCGTTCTGTGTGTGCTCAAAAGGATCCCTTGCATCATTAAAATCCCATTTTAATTCACATATTTGAGAGTTGAGCTTCCGAGCATGAAAACAGGATTGAGGGCTGAGCTTTGTCTCAAAGTAAGTCTTTGGGGCACATCAGCATTGTGGCCGCAGTTGCCTAGCAGAAGGATTTCTTTTCCAGGTCTAGCAATAGGAAATAAGCAGGGATCATCACGGAGAGAAGTGCATACCACCACAGCCAGACTGAAGGGCAGTCAGACATGCACAGTGCTCAGAGCAGTCCAAGCCAGGTCTCTCTTCAGAGCAGGGCTCAAACGATGGAGAAAAGGAGTTGAGACCCCTTCATGAAATGTAACCCCTTCACCAACAATTTTAGCTAAATCATGTCCCCAATAACCTTCTTTTAAAAAGCTAAATTACAAAATTCGGGGTTTAAAAAATGAGCATTTGATACTGCATGATTAGTACACACTTGTATACTGGTATTAGTATGATTAGTATACACTATCTCACTCAAGCTGCTGGGTAGCTAAAGCTCTCTGGATTGGTCAGATATCTGGGAATATAACAACATGTAAGCATCTGTGTACTGCAGTTCTCCTGAAAGCATCAGCAACCGGATGTACAAGATGACTTAATAACACCGATCTGTTCCATCTCACTCTCTCAAACACACGTCACAGACCTTTCCCCCTTGTTCCAGCGAGGCAATAACAATATCCCCAAACAGCTGATCTTCCTTACTGTTCCAGCCAAAGCTAGTTGTCTTCTTTCTTTTCAAGAGACTTCTTGTGAGCAGAATTAGAGTGAGCAGGGTTTGTTTTCATGCAGTTCCTTTCCAGTGCTGAGCAAATCTCAAGAAAACTGACTGCAATCATTTGCAGATCATTTTCCATCCTCCTGCATCTGTCTTCCAAAATGACTGCTTTCACGAACCCAGACATAATTTTTTTAGAGTTACCTTTGCCCTGTTGAGTAGTACCTCCAGGTTACTGTTAAAATAAAACTAATATTTAAAACTACACTTTAATCGTCTTGTTAAATGAAAGAGAACATTGTATAAGCTTAGCGGGGTGGGGAGAATGGAAACACAAGGCTAGAGGGAAATACAAGGGCAAAAAAGCTTTGATCCAATACAGGATTCATGCTCAGCCGGAGTAATCAGAACCATATGCAGAAACTATGGGACTTTCAGCTGCTCTTTAATTAAATAGCATAAAAATGACTTGACATCATTTTGTGTACTGGGGCACTTTGCAGAAGTGCTTTATACTAGGATAAGTAGCCTTATGGAATGTCCTCCACTGGTTGAAAAAAAGCAACAAGACCCCAAGTACCTTGGAAACTGCTGAAATCAGTGAGACAATATATCAAAGAGGGACATGAACTAAAGCAAGTGTGTGTGTGTGTGTGTGTGTGTGTGTGATAGAGAGAGAGAGAGAGAGAGAGAGAGAGAGAGAGAGAGAGAGAGAGAAAATGAACAAATAGACAACTATTGGGTTGACCACAGAGGACTCTTACACCTCTTAAGTGTATAAAATAAACAGGTTCCACTCAAAAGGTAAACTAGTTTCTAATCATTTCCCGAGTGGTTCTGCTTTATATTTTGGCTTATTGCATCAACAGGATTTCTTTGAAAATGATGGGAAGTTTGGGTGTAAGACTGAATTCACAACATTTGATTTTACTTATCTATAATAAACCTGCATGCATAATTTTAGCCCGTATACACCCAATTTGGCACATCTGAGTGGTTTTAATTTGCATTTGGCCTTTTATATATGCTGTTAAATTTATTGTGTATGCCAAGAAGGAAGGAACAATAAGCTGAGGGTGACAACGTAAGAATCAAAAACACATGAATATTTTGCATCAAGAGACAGATTTGGAATTTGTCACATTTGTTTCCTTACCTTTCTTTCAAGGAGCACTTCGCCCATAAAATAGGTCAGGCAGAAACTGGAAAAGGGAAGGGGATGTTTCGAGTGAACTTCATGGCAGAGTGGAGATGGAACTAAAGTGAGGTCAACCTTCGCCAAGCTGGTGTCCTCCAGATGTTCTGGACTACCAGCCCCACCCAGAAGAACATCAGCTCAGCCTCTGGTCCAAACTATCTGAAGGACACCAGATTGGCAAAGACTGACCCAAGCCAAATGTTCTGTGCTGAGAAATCTTGACTCAAAGGTTGGGACGGGCAAAGAAGAAGAAGAAGAAGAAGAGGAGGAGGAGGAGGAGGAGGAGGAGGAGGAAGAGGAGGATGAGAGAGAGAGAGTACCCCAAACAAGGGGCTGATTTCAGTGAGAGGGATAGGGGGAAAAATCCCCAGGATTTTAAGATACAGAACTTTTCTGGCCATACTGGTGGAAGATTCTGTTTTGTTTAGTTCATTTTTGCTGCTTTCTATTAGTCATGTCGGAGCTCCTTGTTGTGGTCAGATAGTGGGAACCATTTTCTTCCTCATAATGATTGGGAATTTTACTACTGCCTTTGCTAGGCCACTTTGGGGGAGGAAATGGTGGCTGGTCAGTACAAGAAACAACAAAAACTGAAACCTGCCCTCATTGTTGCTGACAAAAGTAATCTTGAAAAATATCTCTCCCCACTTCATTTTCATATCCTGTGAATGGGATTACAAATCCATGGAAGTGCATTTTGCTTTGGCACTAAAACAAACCCACAATTTTCTAGCCCAAAGTCAGACTCTCCACCACTGGCTATAAAAAATAGTTTTTAATGGTTTGAAGATGATGCATATAATCTCTGTACATTTCGCATTTAACGGTAGAGGCATTGATAAAAAGTCATGAAAACTGTATATAGCTGAGCAGATGTTTACACATAAAGCATTTTTAAAAAGAAGGTATGGCTACAATCCCAAGGAAAAAGTTGAGTTGGATGCAGAGGAAGTTAGTCACAACTATAATCTATGACTAATTTCCTCGGGATCCAACCCATTTGAGATTCCAGGATGGGCAAACGTATGGAGTTGCAGCCAACACATGTCCAAAGAGTATGAGTAAAAAGTAAAAGTGTGTTTTCCCATTATTTCCTAATTAAATATGGTTATACATTGGAAAGCATCTACAGTAGGGAGCACCTGGTTACAATCTACCTATCTTTTCATAACATACACTCTAATCCTTCTTATCCCTTTTCAGCTTTGCACACTGTTTATAGAAAGAGTAGCGTTTTTCATCCATATTTCTTATTTCCATAACGGATTCAGTGTCCTATTTTCAATTTTTTTTTTGTTTCTTCTTCTTTGTTTAGTCCTGTATGCCTTAAGCAAGCTGCACTATTGTTGAATTTGCAGTGCTATAAAATGTGGCAGCAAATGTCAAACTGAAAAAAACAAAGGGTTGTATTCAACTAACTTTTATTTTCAGTAGACTCTGTGAAATTAATGTTCTCTAAATTAGCCATGGCCAACAACATCACTAGGTCTACTCTGAGCAAAGGTTAGTAGATGCCCATCCAAAACAAATTTAGATTAAAAACCCCAGTGGGTCCAAAAGAATTGAGAATCATAAATGTGTGACTGCTAAAATGGGAGTTCCATATAGCAACTATAATCTTTGTTAATTTTGGCATTTCTCTTTCTTCTTCCAAGAGTTGAACTGCACCATCTGCTCCTGTAGCAACTAGCATCGATTAAGGCTGAAACGGACACTGTTTTCCAGAAGCGTGTTTTGTAGTAAAAAAATAATAATGTCTTGTTTCTTCTGTGTTGTTTGGCAGTACCTGCAAAAACATCTACCTATTCATCTGCACTACCTTCTCTTGCTCTCTTTCACAAGTGACTTTGTTTGCCCCTGAAGGCGTTGTCATAGAAAAACTTGCCCTCTGGAATAACTTCCGCAAGAAGAAATGATACATGTGAGAGGTATAGTGGGAGGCTGAAGTTATTTGGTTTTGTTCTATGCTCCCTTCTGTTCATTATTTATTTGAGACTTTTGTTTATCGCCTTTGGCTAGTAGGTCCCAAAGTGGTTTGCATCAATAACAATATGAAACAATGGTGCAGGCTTGAGCAAGATGTAGCAGCTTAGACCACGGCATAACTGGAGCTAATGATGATCAGCCTTCACCCTGGGACTTTTAAAAAAAGTGGCGCCCAAGGAGAGACAGAGAGGACATTGGATTCCATAGCAGAATGCTGCAAATTAGAAAATATTTGTCAGCCTTGAATTTGGGAAATATCTTACGGCTATCTATGAAAAAGTTATAGACTTTTAATCCCTTTCTGCAGGGATTGCAGTCTTAATCCCCCCTCACTGTTTTTATTGCTGCCACTTTGGTGGTCTGGTTAATTTTTCTCCCTAACCCCCAAGGGAAGATCAGCTTCCCTCACACAAATCAACTGTAGACAAACCCAGCTTCGAAATCTTGAGTGACAAATGATGACCACTAGGGGGATCACACACAAAAACTTTATTAGAAAAAGATAAAACCATTGTTAAAAATGTTCTCCGAAAGAACAAATAGCCCCCCCCCCCTAGATAAAAATATTCTTTTTGAGACAAATAATTAATTGGAGATAAACAGCTTGTAGTGAGGTCATAGTCTTCTTCCAGATTGGTCAGATATCATCAAAGAGGTCTTCAGGATCACCAGTGTTTTTTTCTGACTCTGAAGGCATCTCTTTCGATGACGGCTGCTTGTCTGACGATTTTGGAGGAGAATCAGCTCTAGAGATTTAAAGCAGAGAACCTTTGTGAAACAAATTTATGTTGGTTATTTTTAAACCATGTTAGGTGAAGATACTTAAAAGGAAAGTTTAGTGTCTTTGGAGACTGTATTCATTTTTAGGAAGAAATTGTGCTCATATTTGCTACTTGCTCATTTGCGGCAAAGCCAGCAATGAAAATTATTCAGGTTGCAGTAGTTTAGTTGTCACTTTTCCATTTGAATCCCCCCTCTCATTTTCCTCAAGATGCCAATCCAACCTGTGATGCCAACGTAAAGAATTAAGCAGAAGCAAGCAAGTAAATGGAAAAGACAGCTAAGCTGTATTTAGTTCAGTTACCACTGCATGGCATAGCTGGAAATTGGCTGGAGTTCCCCCCTCATTTTTCTCGCATGAGATTTATAGCCATTTTCTAATATTTTGACATTAGGAGCAAATTCCTAAATTTCAAGGTCTTAAGCTCTACCTTCTGCCTTGCCAACAGTTGAAATATCAAAACCAAACCAAAAAAACCCTTACAAATAGGAAAAAGATTTGAACTTTCAAATCTAGAGAGTGTATTTGGGCCTGTTGTGCATATTTGAAATCCTTGAGAAGCATGTGTTTAGATATTCCCAATTTCTTTCCCTTCATTGCTTGTCTTTTAATTACAGCGGTTAAAAAAAATATCTGCAGTTTACTGAGAAATGTAATAAATCCTGATTCATAGAGTTGTTAGCAGGTTGATATAGTCAAGCAGCTGGCACAGGAATTGCATGATCCAAACTTCTGTTATGTACCACACAAGTAACTTATCACATAAGCCAGGTATTCCACGCAAACCAAGAGATGTGGGCAATCATAAGGCCCTCTTTGGACAACCTCCTCTTACTTCTCCCCAGGATCTGAGAGTAAAATGAGACTATGCCAGCCAGCCACACTCCCAACATCAGCGCATCCATCTAGCCACACCCCCAGCAGCACCTACCTGTTTAGCTCAAGGAAGCAAATGGTATGAAGGAACAAGAGGCAGGGGAGCCGACCTGGGCCCCAGTTTATGGGTGCCCGGTGCACATGACAGCATGTTGTCATGCCCGTGCCCTGGCCTTGGAACCTCGCAAGACTTCAGACTTGACTTCTGGTGCTTCGTGAGGCACTGGAAGTTGTGTTGGGGGCTCTCTGGTGAGCACCCGCAACAATTTTTTGTGGGTGCTTGGGCACCCAGAGCCCTCTATAGTTGGTGCCCCTGACAGGAGGTCACCACCTTGCCAAAGCTAAGCAGGCATGAGCCTAGCCAGTTCAGGTGGGAGACCACCAGGGAAACACATGTATATCCCTGTGGGTTCCATGACAGAAGGCAGGGTATAAATGTTAGAAAAGTAAGAAATAAAGAGACCCTCATATCCTCATACTACTTGCACAGGGGCTTCCATCTTATATCTTGATTCTGAAGCACAGATGCACAGATACCAGGGGCATGGACAGAAGGGCATGAAGAGGCATTGCTCTTTTCCCCACACTGTTACAATACACAAAGTGTTTTCTTAAACATACAGTAAGCAATGGAATCTCCGTTCTCTGGCTCATACAGTTTGTGCTGCTACCACCACATTAGTTAAAGGAGCTTTGTGAACTCTATGACATTTAGCAGGATTGCCAGGGAACCAAAACTTTAAAATACATCCCCAAATCAAGGCGATTATAGTCCCACCGTGGTTTTTCCAGTGATGTTTTGAACATTCCCACCACAGATGAAGAAAGTCTGCGTTGGGAGTGTGCCAGAACTTGAGAATATGTCTGCTTGGGGAGTCCCAGGTTGAAATCCATGCTCACCTATAAACCTCACCGGGTGACATTGTGCTATCTCTCAGACAAACCTAAGGTTGTTGTGAGGATAAAACAAAGAGAAAGAAGTACACACACTGTGTTCATCTCCTTGGAGAAAAAGCAGGATAATAATGTAATGAAAAAAGAATTCTAACTTCACCACAGTTTAGCACCCTCAAATGTGAAGCATCAACTCTGTTTATGAGTTGTGTGAATAATACAGAGAGCTGAACCACAAATTGAAGGGAAGGTAAGAGCACTGATAAGTATTTGTTTTCTCAGCTGAGAAGGAGCCACACAAAACTGAAAAAGCAGATGTGAGACATCTGAACAGACAAAGCAAAGCACCCACTAACTATTTAGTGTGATTGAGTGCCTATCCTAATGATGAGGTGATACGACAGATAATGCAACTTAAATGCTCCTACAGCCACACAAATTTCAGAATTCTGACAACAAATTAAATATTTCAAAGCTCTTGGAATGTTTACCTAAAACTCAGTTACATGTTAACGTCTATGTCCAAAGTGATATGTGCTATTGTTAATAATACAGGGAATAAACACTTTGCCCTTTTCCTTTTGAAAAAAGAAAAATTCAGATTGGAGGCTGAATTTGCCAAGACTTTATATAAGATCTACATATGTGTAGGATGCTTGGTTTTTTGCCAGTGCTGGCACATCCATCATGTCCTAGGCTGTGCTGACATATTTACTGGGGCTTTGTTCTTAAATTCCCAGTGTGGGGTATATTGTAGCATGGTTCACGTATTAGGAAATGTTTTCCTAGAAATTCTAACAACTACACTGGAAAACTACTTGGATTTGGTTATGCTCTATGCTCTATATAAACTTATCATTAGTTAATCACTCCCCTGTATGAAAATGATGGGGAACTGACATGTTTCCCACTAAACTTTGTGTCTCCCAGGGTGAGAATTTCTATGTCATGTTTTCAGATACTATGGGAGTTCCTTCACCTCCTATCACTGTGCAGAGCAACATATTCATGGTAGTGGTTTCTTCTATGGGAGGGGTGGGGTAAAATACTCATCACCATTGTCCTGGATGGTAATATAGTCAGGAAGATAGACATCCCTTCATTACATCATGACATTAGTAAAGGGACCCCTGAACATTAGGTCCAGTCGTGGCCGACTCTGGGGTTGCGTTGCTCATCTCGCTTTACTGACTGAGGGAGCCGGCATACGGCTTCTGGGTCATGTGGCCAGCATGACTAAGCCTCTTCTGGTGAACCAGAGCAGCACACGGAAACGCCGTACCTTCCCGCCGGAGCGGTGCCTATTTATCTACTTGCAGTTTGACCTGCTTTCGAACTGCTAGGTTGGCAGGAGCTGGGACCGAGCAATGGGAGCTCACCCCGTCGTGGGGATTTGAACCGCCGACGTTCTGATCGGCAAGTCCTAGGTTCTGTGGTTTAACCCACAGTGCCACCCGCGTCCCTATCATGATATTACTTAGCTGCTTAAGTCAACCTGGTAGCATCTAGCAGTTGTTGGACCCCAACTCTCATCAGCCCCAGCTAGCCAATGGTCAGAGAAGATGACTGCTGTAATCCACAACATCTGGAGAGCACCTTGTTGGCTATGGCCAAGTTGAAATTATCCAACCAGTTTAATTTTTGTTATTGAGATGTTTTGCTTCTTCAAAATCATGATCATTTTTAAGCCAAGCA
The DNA here is from genome assembly GCF_965112155.1 of Podarcis liolepis. Classification (NCBI taxonomy): domain Eukaryota; kingdom Metazoa; phylum Chordata; class Lepidosauria; order Squamata; family Lacertidae; genus Podarcis; species Podarcis liolepis. The sequence goes on from NC_139565.1 coordinate 33,837,914, forward strand.
AAATCTGGATGAAATCCTGGGCACAAAGGGGAGGAGGAGCTATTGGTAGGGCACGAGATAGAAACACTATAACCCAGATGAAATGGGAGGGGGTGAGGAATTTCCCTGGGTATATAACAGCACAGGCTGGCTGGTCTCTCACTCAGTATGGTTGAGATGTTTCCTTAAACTTGGCTTTTGTGGACTAAGCTCAGGCCCTGCACCATCGTGAAGTTCTCAAGACCCAACAGACCCCTAGAAACAGTCTTGTAGGAGTGCCTTAACAACAAAAACTTTGTGGCTTCCTGCACATCTCTCTGTGAGCAATACTTTGTGACCAGACATGGAATGAAACAAAAGAAAACAAAAAGAGCACAATTATTTTGATTTTCTTATAAAAAAGATAAAAATTACATTGCTGAATGATGCAAACCTCAACACAGGAATCAAGACCCACAAAGATTTAACTAGGCACAGTTGGTTGCCCGCTATCCCAGGGGTGGACTTCAGGCTTTCAAATTTCAGCTGCACCCTGTGCAAGGCAAAAATTCGGCAATCCCTGCTTCTTATCTTCCATTTTGCTCAATTCACTATGTCATAGTTGCAGTACCCTGCAGCACCCTCTAGGCTCAGCGCCCAGTGCGGCAGAACTGGTTGTGCTGCTCTAAATCTGCCTCTGCCAGCCCCCACTTCTAACTTTGTCACATGACTAGGAGAGAGGAGCTTTTTAAATGCATGTGATGGTCTGGGAAGGAGGGAAGTGTGGGAATATGGCGGGAGGGAAGAGTTTACTTAATCGTGCATTTTAGAAAGACATTTTCAAAGAAACTGGGCAACTGAATGGTCCAGAAGGAATTCAGCACTCATTACCCAGCATAAGCGTTTGGCAGAAGTAAAAACTGCACCTGCCTTTATCAGAAATACAATCGGCATAATGCATCTGAAAAAAAGATCTAAAGGCACTAATTCAACAAATCATATGTGCATGTTCCAGACTGAAGGCTTCACGATGCTCACCATTTGCTGCTTTCAATTGTTAAATTACATTTAAAATTGAGGCCAGTGTTTTTGTTTTTACAGAATTAACTGTGATCTGCTTGGATATAGCTTGGCTGGATCATTTAAAGAATGATAGCTATTGATATATAAAATAATTTAACTCACAAATACATACTGGACAGAATGAACCCATCTTAATAAAGATCTATTTCTTTTCTTAAACTAAATTTAATATTGTAAAAATAAGTGGTGGCAACAAGTATATTCAGTTTAATATTATTACATTAGGAGAATTAACAAAGTGATATATAATTATTATATGTAGTCAAAATACATTTCTGCCTGCTTGTCAATAATTCAAGTTTTGAGAATTAAATCCATATACCATTAAAAAAAATATTCACAAGCCTGAGGTGAATTAACAAGAGACATACATTCCTGTGGTTCATTTACACTTAAGCTCATTCCTGCATAAAGGAACTAGACCACACATCTAGACTGAGAAATCGTTTTACAGCCACTGTCTCAGTAGGGAGGGGGGAAAGGGATCTGATTACTTAGTCAAAACCACAAAAAAGTATATACACAGCACAAACGTTTGGGTTTGCCTAGCATTTTAGACAAGAGTTTTTACAAACCCAATACAACATAAACTATCCACCAATATTGCAATATTTTCTACTTTGTCTTTTTAAATTATATTTACAATGATGTGTTGGTGCTCAATACTTTCTCCCTTCCAGCAACCCTGCAGCAGCTAATAATCTTGAGCAAACTCAATAATGTTGGTCATTTCGCTCATGATTTCTTATTTAGATACATCACTATGGAATGCCTTCTTGAATACACCCAGCAGCCACTATTGATCTGTCACCTCTAGTCTAGAATGTTTATCTTGCTGAATTGGGGGAACAAATGTTTGAGGGAGGGCAGATATCGTCTTCAAAAAACTTCACCTTTACATTAAACCCCACCATCAAAGTAGCTGAGGTGGTTAGTTCATAAAGACCACACTAGAAAGCCCAAGACCTAAGTTTAGTATACAAATGCCTTCTATCTGGTGGTTGCGCTGAAACGGTCGAGACTCGTTCACTCTAAAGCTAAGGCACCTGAGACAGCGATGTCTCAGGTGCCTCACCTTCTCCTGGCCCTCAAAGGCCAAGTAAAAATATTGAATCCTGGATATAGCCCCAAACTCCTTCTACATAGGAAGTGCTAAAATGTAATGTTCAAATCCCATGCATTTGAATGAGAGGAGTTTGTTGGTTTCACAAGTGGCTCTCAACAGATAGCACCATTAAGAACTTGCAGTGATTCAGATACTGTGGTAATTTAATTTAAGTGGACGTAATCAGTCTTACCTGTTTGCTTCAACAAAGTAAGATTTAATTTGGCTTCTAAAAATGTAACATATTTTTTTTTAAAGGTGAATTGATTATGCTCCCAACTTTCTAGCTTTCCAGGAGCCTCTGGTTCATCACCTGTGTATTCTCATTCATATCGGACAAGTTCAGGTAGCTTCTCTCTCTCTTTTCTCTCCCCAAATGAGCATTTCCCCCTACTATCCTACAATTCTATATAGAATTATTCTAGCCAGGTCATGAAATGGATTTGTGCTGCAATCACAATGATCAAACAGCTTTCATCTATTTTTTAGCTAGAGATGAAATCAAAAGGCTAAAAAATCAAAAGGCTAATAGCTACACAGTAGGTAGCTATTGGCAGTCTCAGTTGTTGGTAGCATCAAAAAAGCATGCAGACCATAATTGGCAGAATAAATACCTGTTTGGCAGGATTCTTAGCCACATAAAGCCAAGAGGCAGGGGAAACTGAGTTAATATTCATCTTTGAAGTATCTGAAGAAGTGTGCATGCACACGAAAGCTTATACCCAGAACAAACTTAGTTGGTCTCTAAGGTGCTACTGGACATTTTTTTTAAAAAAATAATATAAATTTATTCCATCTTTGAAGTGTGATAGAAGTGAAGATCCTTTTCATGCCTGTGTGTTTTGTCCTTACAATGTTTTTGCCACCTGTCTGTACAAGTTCATTGATGAGGTCTGTGAAACTGACAAAGATTCAGCTCTCTGGATGAATGAATTTAAATATTTCAGGATCAAACAATGATTCTAGAGCTGGGTGCCATCACCTTACCAAGAGATAATTAATTCCATAGCTGGACAGAAAGGACAGACAGAGCAGAGGTGAGTCTTCTCTGGATGTTAATATACACCAAGGAATGAAGTACCAGTCTAGTTGCAATTCAGAGAGCATTCCGCTGTCAGTTCTTCCTTTGTTTGCAGACAGGAAACCTGCTTCCAAGTTAAATAATTTACACTTTGCAAGTTTATGAAGAATTCATTGCGGCATTCTTGGCAGGAAGTTGGACTGATCGACCCTCAAAAGTGATTGGAGCCCTTTGCAACGCTAAAGCATGCATTTGTCCTAAATGGTATTTACCAACCCTACTGATTTTGAAGCAAATGCATGTTCAGGACTGAAGTACAAAGCAAATTAATGAGACTGGTATAAAGAGAAGTGAGGTGTTAATTGAAATTCTTTCTTTCTTTCTTTCTTTGACACTGGAGAGACTTTAATTTATTGTTTTATTTTGACTTTTATTGCTGAATCACTATAAGCTGTCTTTAAGTCTGTTTCTCCCAGAAAGTAGCATATCAATGGAAAGATTGATAAATAAATAACACACAGGGCATATGTAGACCAGATGCAACCCGTGTAAAATAACACAGTGTTACCCAGATGAACCTGGGAAGCACTAATGTCCCATCTCTCTTGGGTTATTCTTCTCTGAAAGCCAGTGCAAGTTTCAACTCCCTAATCTTTCTCCCCCTGCTCCCCAGCTCTGGACAGGGGAACAGGAAGAATGGCTGGCAGACATTTGTCAGGCATCAGTTTCTCACTTGAGGCTTTCGCTTTCCCCTTCCAAAGGAGAAACAGCAATTGTATGTTTATGGTTCAGCATCACAGGGAAAGCTTTCATCTGCTGTCTTTCATTAACTAGGTGTGTGCGCCACTATTTACATTGCAAAGCTGGAATTCAATATATATGCTGAAAAATATGAGATTTGAAAACATGGCATAGTTCACAGACTGAAATCATTTAGCGTTTTTTAAAAAATCAAGACAGAAATGGCAGAAATTAACAAATTTTACTCCCTACAGATTTTTAGAACTCTAATTACAAGAAAGGTAATTGTAACAAATGCAAAGAGCAGAATCTAAGTAATGATATGATTATTATCCCATTAACATGAAGTACAAACATATATTTAAAATCAACGAGAAGAACTTTTTCTGAGGATAAACTCATATGTAACAGTTTTCCATATGTCTTTCCTTTTAAAAAAAGATTATCTTCTGTTTGATAGCTGTTGTTATGGCATGGAATATCTCTGCATCTCCATCCCAAACCAGAACATTAGCACAACATTTTCAGTGTTGCATTTTTGTTGTCATCTGAGCACAATGGTACCTCAGGTTAAGTACTTAATTCGTTCCGGAGGTCCGTACTTAACCTGAAACTGTTCTTAACCTGAAGCACCACTTTAGCTAATGGGGCCTCCTGCTGCCGCTGGAGTACGATTTCTGTTCTTATCCTGAAGCAAAGTTCTCAACCCGAGGTACTATTTCTGGGTTAGCGGAGTCTGTAACCTGAAGCGAATGTAACCTGAAGTGTATGTAACCCGAGGTACCACTGTAGTGCTGTTTGCTTCTCATGTGACAGAACTTATCTCTCTATTTGTGTGCTACTGCATACATCTGCAGAAATAAGTACCTGGCACGTGTGATCGCTCAAAAGCTAATTTTGGGGAAATAGCAAAACTATTTTTGGGATCTTTACGGGAGATGATTAAGCTTAGACAGACAAAATTGCACTGGCTTCTATAATCTTGCTGAATTTGGGGCATTTAATACTGAACAATAGTGATGTTCTTACTCTGGAGACCACACTATCACTACATTTGTTATAATTTTATATATTTATAATTGAAGTATGCAAATATAATACAATTACAAGCTACAAAAGGGTTTTATTTTTTGCAACATCAGATTCCCACTGGCCCTGCTTGCATTTAACAGAAGGCAGCACACCTTCCCACAGAATTTCCAATTACACAAAAGGGTCTATGTAAGAGTCATGTTCCGGTCTGATGCCAGATCCCACAGAGAAGGGTAAGGCTGGAGGCAGGTTGCGTGAAGTTGGCAATTACAGAACCACAGAGAACTCCAAGTGAGAAACCCACCCTGATAAAAGGTTGAGAGCATTCTGATGCTTTGTAAAGCTCCTGCTATCAGACCAAAGGCACAACCTTGAGGCTCCTTCACAATGCTTTGCCTATTCCTGCAAGTGGTGTGTGAAAGGGGTGACAATTTACAGTGGTACCTTGGTTGTCAAAAAGCTTGGCTCCCGAACAAATCGGCTCCCGAATGCCGCAAACCCAGAAGTAAGTATTCAAGTTTGTGAACGTTTTTTTGGAAGCCGAACATCCAACGCAGCTTCTGCTTGAGTACAGGAAGCTCTTGCAGCCAATCGGAAGCTGCGCCTTGGTTTTCAAATGGTTTCAGGAGTCAAGCAGACTCCCAGAATGGATTAAGTTTGAGAACCAAGGTACTACTGTACTACATATTGGAGTTTTATAAATGTCGGAAACAAACCAAGGAGATAACATGAAAAACTAGGTTCCTTTTTGCAGACTTATAGAGCAATTCTTGCCATAAAAACTTGAGGGCCCATGTACAGTTAATGCCATGTATGGCATATGGAATCAGAATGGGGTGTGTTGCAATGCACCTGCAATAGCCCTGAACTGGTTTTTCATTTGCGCACAAGGATATTGGTGGGGTCAGAGGCAGGTGGGAGTCTGTAACATTCCACACATCATGGAACTTTTTATTATTGACACTGATTCCTCCAATTCTAAGTTATGCTCTTAAGCTGCAAACTGAGAGCATGGAAGCTTCTACGTAGGCATTCCTTAAAGGCAATAGATTCCTTGATCTGTGAGAGTGCTGGCTCTCCCAGACTATTATGATCCTGTGGCTGGGCTTTTTACACAATCTTTGGAATCGCGTCATTAAATTCACAACCATGAGACAGGTTTTGAGTAAATAGCACTACTGAGTGGTGTGCATTACAATAGTTCTGTAGGGATCACGACAGTCTACTTTCAGCAACTGAATCAAATATTAGCTCATAAAAAGCACTGGTCTGAAAAACCCAATCAAACTTCATCACCAGGAGGTGGTTCACAAAAACTAGCATATTAATAATAGGGACTAATTATATCCAGGGATTTCACTAATCCAGCTATGTCCTCTAAAGCATACGGGAATGAGTCTGATATAAAGTCCATGTAACTCTCACTGCTGAACTCAGTATTCAGGGATTCAGGGTATGTGTGTTGATTCAGTGAGAGGCATTTAAGAACTTTTAGCATGTTTCTATGAAGTTTTGCGGTGGCATATAGAATACAGATTTATGTGGGTTAAAATTACTAATAAATTCAAGGCACCCAGTTCTCAAGACAAGTTATTACTATGTTTACAATTTTGCTGGAAGGAATCTGGAATGCCAACATGTTGATCCTAATTGTAATAATTATTTACTTCCTGGATGACTAGCATGTCAGAATTAGTCTAAAGGCTTGCTCTTAAGGCACTGAATTTAGGTGGTCTATATTATTTTCCCCCATCTGCCACAAAACCTGGGATACTTCATGCATAATCTCTTTTGTTGCTGCAGTACTATTTCTGCAGGAGAACTTTACAGAAATTATTATTCTGTAAGGATCGGTGGGGGGCGGGGAGGATATCAGGAAGCACATTCATTTTGGATATTCACCACTCATGGAGGTATTCATTTACATCCTGCAATAAGACGTACCTATTGACTCAGTTTGCATGTAAAACTAAACCAAACCATGGGCTCTCGGAGAGGAAATTGTGGCTGCTCCACTCTTCCTGCAGTCCAGTTCTGTCCTCTTGCTGCTGTGCTACTGTGAGCTAAGCCATGGTTTGGCATAGCACATTGTCCAAACTTCAGCTTTTGATTTGTCTCCTCCAGACAAACCACAAGCTGTAAACAAATTACACATCTTGTTTACAGCTCATGATTTTTCTGAAGTGAGACAAACCATGAGCCCAGGTTCAAAGAGTATGCTAATCCAAACCATGGCTTAGTTTGCAGTAGCAGGAGGACTGTGGGAGGGACCAGGTGGCCTCACTTTTCTCTCCAGGAATCCACATGTTCATGCCAAGTGATATCTTGACTTAGTTTTATGTGCAAATCAGGTTGTTATGAGGATTGGAGAATCAGCAGCAGTAAACAGCAGCAGTAAACTTTAACATTAAAAAGTGTTAAAATATGCATTCAAAACTATTTTTCACATCTATCCATTGGAGCAAAGAAGAGATGTGTACAAATCATAATCAATCAGTCCATTATACCAAGTACAGGGGAACTTTCATAAAACTACCATCAATAGTATTGGCTGGTGAAATTGGCCGCAATTCTTCCTCTCCTCTCCTCTAAATCATTCGTAGTAGCCAAAACAGCAACAAAAGAGTAATGTGTTTGGTAGACAAGAGGTTTAAGGAAATGAATCGAGAAGCAGTTGCCAGCAGACAGCAATGGCTAAATGTAGTCTCTTCTAGATAGGAGACAGCTGTATTCCTTAAATCTATGACAGACAAGCCTACTTAGGATTTCTAGCCATGCAGATCTTCTGATTGGAGATGCATGTGACAAATGTTCTAGAAGCAGCTATATTGCAAATTTTGATATCACAGAGAGGTAGAACAGGAAGATGGGCTACAGAAGCACAGTGCCAAACCTGCATTCATGCAAAGGAAGACCACCTGTTCTACAACAGCTCATCTTGAGTATTATGACAACCACCAACAAAATCTACCAGAAGATCATGTATCTATTTAAATGTATTTACAGAACAAATACGTGCCCTTTTCGGACATCTGATCCATGGTGGGCAAATGAGTGTAACCAAAAGGTTGGGAAACAGGGGTCTGAGATCCAGCCCTTTTCAGTCACATTCAGAGAAAAATGGCTCCTAGTCGTACGGGCTATGTATTACTTCCAGGACCAGAGGCAGTTTGCCTCTAATTATCAGTTGCTGGAGAACACAAATGCCTGATGGTGGGCTTCCATTAGGCATTTTGTTGGCCACTGTGAGAACAGGAGGCTGGAATAGATGGACCTTTGGTATGATCCAGGTAGGCCTTTGCTATTTTTCCCCCACAAAGGAAAGTGAGCCCGCGTAGACGGCGGTCGACCACTATCACCCGGGGATCGACCTGTCGATCGCAGTCGACTGGTTGGACATCCCTGATGTATACTATTCATTTTTAATGTTGTAACTGATGCTGTGTTTGCTGTTTTTGCACATTTATAATATTCAGTGTAACCATGCATGTTCCTTGGAGATGCACATTGAGCCAGTCTGCATACAACTGCACATGCAGATTGTTCCATGCAAACGTGAACCTTAGTCTTTAGTCTTTGCCAACTGGCCACTTGGGGAAACCTAGCATTACTGCACAATACTACATGGCAGGTTGCTGCAGACAAATGGCTTGCCAGGCAGAGAGAGCTACCATGCAGTGTTAATTTAATGTAAGTATGGCTTTAGCTTTGTTCATGTGTAACCTCCGGGGTCAATGCCAGTATCATCTATACAAAATATTTGCAGGGCGGAAAGTCAAAGAAAGTGGGAAAGGCCTTTGTCTGTTTTCAGATGCTGCCTCTAGGCAGCACTCCTTGGAGAATATGCTTAATTTAATAGTTTGCTGTCATGTTTTCTTGACTGATTCTTTACTGAATAAAAGACAATAACTGTTGTCTAAATGTCCCTTATGTACACAGTTGGGATCAATACAAGAGCAAGAGCAAGAATTAAATCGATATGAGAATAATGAACCAAACTAACTCTGATTAAATCAACGAACATAGGAGCATCAGACCCCCCCTTAGGTACCTGTCTTGCTTGACTGATTCAAGTTAACAAATCTCTGCATAGCTGAAACCCTGAGGCTTTGCGAACTGTTTACTCTATATCCAGCAAAGATGGTTCTGTTAATGGGGAAGAAAATGTATGGGTATCTTCCCCCCCTTTCCTTCCAACATTCTTCAAGAATGACATTCAACCTAGCATTTAAAACACAAATCTAAGCTTTTATAAAGGTAGATCTCAGTAAGGCATTCAAAATGCAACAACTCAGGGATAAAGCTAAGTTTTCAGTCTCATTCTTGTGACAGGGGCCGACTTCAAATTGGCAGATCAAGCCTTGCCTAGTATAGTACTATGGGAAATGAAAAACCTCTATGAGCTATTTCTTTAAAACAAAATTCTTTGTGCTGCTGAGCCATGTAAACTTTCCTGTAAAAACATTATGATAACCCATGGGGTCCAGGTGCAGAATCCTCTCATCTCCTGGTGCAACGTAATTGTATTTTCTGTGCTTCCTTTCATTATTTGAGCCATCACAGAACAAAAATATCACCCTCCAAACTGTGATTGCTATTCTGAGATTAGGGATGCTCTGACAACCCATCTCTCCGCAGACTAAGCACAAACCAAATCTTCAGGTTACTGAGGAACTGAAAGACTGCCAGGAATGAAATATTTCTCACTGCATTTAGAGAGATAAAATAGGTAAAAAGCTATTTACTTTGTAGAAATACGCAACTTTCTAAGGAAGGCAGAACTCTTCATCAGGCAAGTTAGAAGAATACTTAGGTCTTTGCTAGGTAAAGAGAAAAGCTATTCTGAGGGGGAAAAATCACTACTGACAGGCGGTGGACCAGCAAAAAAAACACCAACTACCCCAACTCTCAGCACTTTGTGTGCTCCCTATTCCCTGAGACTAGTACAGCAGCAACAGTTGGTCTGTTATGAACTGCTTGTGTATAGTTACCTGGAAATTCCCAGATTTTACATTTCCTGGTGTTTGTGTTTCTTTGGCCACATTAAGTCCTCAATCTTCCTGTCTTTGCTCTTTACTAACGTGGTTCCTGATGATGCACAAGCAGCTGAGTCAGAAATTCTAGCTTTTCCAATATGGAGATATGCCAAAGCTTGTGAAGACCCAGCAGGAAGACCCAGTCCAGGGATTCAGAATGTCTTGCCTAATCGGTTATTTTGCCTTGGCTGAAAGGCAGGCTTGCTTGTGCTATGGCTTTGGGACAACACGAATTACAGGCCATACAATTTAATGTCTATTGCTTACTCATCTCACAATGGTGGGAACAAAATCCCAGGGAAACCAAAATGGTCTGAGGAGGATAATTTACTGCTGTATTTTTGCTGGAACAAAACTTCTTCCTTTTAAGATGCTTTCACGTTAGAACACTATTTTCAATGTCTGGAACAATTTAAACCAAGTTCCACTCTGCAATTCAACATTTCCAAAGGAATAAGCCAAATAAGCAGACAATAGGTTTTCTTAAAAGATTCTTTTAAAAATAATGTGTAAATGTAAATCCAAAACCTTTATGCTAACACTCTCTGGAAATCAAATATGCTGATTAAACTGTGCGCCTCATGGATTGAGGCACTTTTGCAAATGATTTTGCAGCTGAAGGAGATGAAAATGTTTTAACTAATCTGATGATATGACATATCATTATGAATATTATGAACCTTCACTATGTTTGTGAAAGCCATACAAAGATCCTAGTGCCTTTGCTGAGACAGAAGAAAAATAAATGTAGAATTTAACCAACAGTTACAAATGAATAGTTAACATATGGTGGTCAACCACATATAGCATAAAGTGGTCAAGGCATAGGCAAATATTTGGATTCTACAAATTTGTTAAAGAATACCAATTACCTTGATCTAATACGGGTACTTCACATTTTCCAACTTACAGAAACTTGGGGGTACTGTTAAGTCAAGGAAATGGCTGCTACTGTTCAAATCCAATTCTCTTTACAGCTGCTTATATTTTTTTTTAGACAAATAACCATTCCAGTTATGAATGTCCGGTATCAAACATTCTGGCTCACCTTGGTTGCAACTGCCAGAATCCTTGCACTTGTCATCACTGGAAGCTCATGAACAATTACCCACTCCCTTCCCCATGTCTGAAACTAGAAAGGATAGCAATGGCTTTTCAGTTTGCCCCAACACCATGGAATTTGCTCCAGCAGGCAAAGGGACCTTAGCCTTCTTCCCAACTTTGAAACAGTGGAGGAGGCAACGGTGAAGACACAATCGCAATGGAGGAGGCAATGGTGAAGAGACAATTAGCACACAACTCTGCAGCTGCAAGACTGAGAAGATGGCTGAGGTTCATCACACCCTCCCAAGGGCAACAGCAAACTAGCTATGGAAAGAAAGTTGCAAGATCCTGATCTAGCTCAGGACCCAGAACGTTTTGCATGCATAGCCTGCGCTCTGTCCCACAGCAACACACCCCTCCCCACCCAGCATTTTCCTTTCACTTCATTGTATGAAAGCATCATGGCAAGGAGTTAATTCATAAACAAAATAAATACTGATTGAACTCAATGCACAATTATACCAAGCACCAAACTGCGCATTATTTAGCTGTCTGTGTAGACTTCTGTTGCTATGCCGCACATAGAAGCAGTTTAATTTCCCTCGGGGAATTAAGAAAGGATAAAGACATTCAGACATTTCTGGTCTGTAAAACTCAAAGCGGGAGGACAGCTCAGAAGTCCAAACCACAGAGCAGAAAGCACCCCATAAAATAGAAATCAGACCAAATACTAGCAACAGACAAAAAACTCTAATTATATATAACTAAACAAAGGATGGTGAACATGTAACGTTCAATGGCATTTGCCTGCAAGCTCAGGGGAAAGCACATTATTCATTTTATTTCATGTTATTTTTTCACTGAAAACTTTTAATAATTATGGGTCGGTGGGTGTGGGTGTAACGACTATAGTGAGAAAATCAGTAAGAATGCAGACATTCAAACTGTATGGAAAGTTTGATCCTTGTGATATATTAATAGAATCCACACCATGAAGCTAATAAATAGGTTTCAAAAAGTATTATTACACAGGAACACCATGTATCATAGAATTAAATATGCATGTTCACGCATAAACTAATATAAGCCTATATATAGCTTCCTATTATATAACTAATATAAGCCTATATATAGCTTCCTATTGGGTGTATTCAGATGCAATGGCAAACCATTGTTTACAGCAATCCAGGAAAGTACTTGATCTCTACCCCTTACATATGGAAGGAGGAGAGGAGGGAGTACACTAGCCCAGGGTTGCTTATGTTCATAATAGCAAACAATGTATTGCTTTTATATCTGAATGCAGTCACTGAGTTTTCACTGGCTATACCTCATGGTCATACACACTGTGCAGATTGTTATTTATTTATCTATCACACAAATCAGATCCTGCACCTGTGTACGGTTTCAGTGCATTCCCATTTACCATTTTCTGATGCTTATCTTTTTTATATAAAAAAAGAAAAAGAATAAAAAGAATGTATTTTGTACTTGGAAATAGTGGCTGCAATTTAATACATTAGTGATTTTGTCTGTTACCAAATAAATTTCTGCATTTCTATTTTGGGGGGTGCTTTCTTTGTTCGCTGTACATTTTGGGTGAGGACACCACAGTAGCAGCATAAGCATGCAGCAGAGATTTGCATATTATAATACAATCCGAAAAAAATGGAGAGAGCTTTTATGTCATATCTCTCTGGAAGAATAAAAAGCTTTACTCTTAGATAGTAAATTTATGCTAATGACACCACGGCTCATCTAAAATGAGAGGGAGGAATGAAACACTAAAGTGTCAAAAGCTAGCTGATGGTGACCCTGCAGGCACATGCCACTGATCAACTAATTACTATGATTCTGAAGGATGCCCTAGGAAACAGCAAGTGGTTGACTGCTGGGACAGACATGCTGAATCTTTAAGCAGCTGAAATTTGCTGAATGAGAATTTGTCATTGTCTCTTTTGAACGAGGGTGGGGCGTGTTTATTGCCTGTTACCTCAAGAAGCTCTCACATTTATTTTATGGTTATGAAAAAGAAGCCACCGATTTATGTATTCATTCTCTAATTATGAAAATCACTCACAGTCTGAATTCCAGTTGTTTGGCAATCAATTGATCATTCCTCCAAAACAAACAAACAACATACAATTGGGTATCCGGTCCAAAGGAAAGCATTTATCTCATACAGAATGGTAGTTATTATATACACCCTGTAAATATAAACCTATCCGAAATTAGCAATCTATACCTCACCTTCAAGACAGACTAGGTTGGTAGGTATTTAGGACAAGGCCTTTCCTGTAAGGAGTGCCCCAATTGTGAAATTTCCTCCCCAAGGCAGATAGGTTGGCCAACATCCCAGCCTAGCCTTAGGCAGGCCATAAAAGCAGTTTAGTTTTACTTGGCTTTCAGTGGGCTTTAAATTCTGCTGTATGGCTTTGTATTTTGATTTGTATAGTTGTTTTAATTATTGTATATAACCCTTGTGAGCACAAAGGCAATCCATAACTATGTTAAAGAAAAGAAAAAGAATTCAGGGACAAGTATGCTTAAGACCATTGATTAAAATGTATAGGATTGGCCTGGGAAGACCCGAACTCCTTTGAAGGTGAATATGAATGGCTAGAAATATATATATACTTTTGATTCCAAAACTAATCTTAACATACAAATCCAGTCTCCCAGGATAATTGCTGTTGTTTGCATCCACCAGTCTCGGGAGACACTGGAAGACTTTACCTTCGGAGGTAAAGTCAAACGGTTGGAAAGTTACAGCTGTGGCAGCAAAGCCTGATACAGGAGAGACATGCTTTATTGCAGGTGGGGCAGATGAGGGCATCCAGTTTTGCTGCTACAGGTTATTCTTTCTGCGCTTCTCCCAGCGATCATTCCTCCTCTGGTCACTGCTGTGGATACATCATCAGTCTGTCTCCAAGCACTGACGTCGTCTGCAAGGGATTCCCGTATAGTGTCTTGCATGGACACAATCATCTTGTCGAGCTTAGGTAGGAATGCTGTCTTGCTGAGCAGTTTGAGAGGCCGTAGCTCAGTGGAAAAGCATCAGCCTTGCTCCTACCTGAAAACCCATAGAGCTGCTGCCAGTCAGTGTAGGCAGTACTGAGCTAGATGGGCATATAGTTGTGTTGATGGAGAACTGACCTTCAGGCCTATGCATTCCCACCCCAGTTCCTGTTGCCCAAGGTCTTGCACAGAGTCTGACTGCTGAGGGGGGAAGTAGTTCTGAGAACACCCTAGTGACCATGCAGGTTTTGGTTCCTGGAGCTCCTCCATCTCTCCAGGGCATCCCTTCTGTGTCTGCCTCATGGGAGGGATCTTCTTCTTCAGGTACTGTTTGTTCACCCAGGCCCAGAGCTATTCCATCTGATAGCCTGGTGGCTGAGTGGCTCTGGCTGAAGCAGCTTGGCATGTCAGACAATGTCCTGGCTATGCTCCTGGTCTCCAGGAAGAGTTCCACAAATACGTTCGTATGGCTCCTCATGGAGGGTGTTTCTTGACTAGTGCAGGAACAGTGGGAGGGACCCCACATTTAGGGAAATGGTGGACATCCTGTGGTTCCTCCAGGCAGTACCCACCTCTTCTGCCAGAAACTGGTCATATCCAGTGCAGGGGTGGGTGCTGTGTTCTGGAAGTTAGCCAAGGGCCTCCTAAGGGAAGTCCACATTGTCCTCCTGTTTTTCACTGTCCTGTACACCTTACTTGTTTAACTGTTCTTTGCCTCTGACAGTGTGTCTCTGTCATTAGTAGCTCCTAGGTGTTTTGGACCTGGAGTGGTCGGATGTGGTATATGAGGTTGAGGGGTCATCTCTGCTCTTCCAGACATTCTGGGGGAGAGGGAATCCCTCTCCCACCACGAGAATCATCAATTTGGACTCTGCTTGACGCTTCCAAATCACTTCCTACCCAAAGTCATATTGGGGCATGATTTACAACAGCCTATAATTTGCAACTTACTTAACTTTGTGGGCTAACAGGGTAGAAATCATTCTTATAGACTGGTTTTATTTTATTTTCAGCGTAGTGAAATTTGGAGCACTCTCTCTCTCATACAAATTCTAGCAGCGTAATTGGTTCTATTTTATCCCCCTTTTAAGCTACAGAAACAAAAAGCAAGGGAACGCGTATGTGAGACTGGATTGTTTTACAGCTCTATTCATTTTAATTGCCTAATTTCTCCCCCATCAGCATTCTTTCAAGAAAGATTTGCTCCTCAGTCAAATATGGCATGTGCTAGAACCTAATACAAAGAGGTTTTTCACAGCCAATAATAATACATTTTGGAAAATGAGTTCCAACGTGCTAATAAACCTTTAAGTACAGAAGTGGCAGCAGTGTCTCTAATAACATATGATGTAAAGATCAATTTGAATATCAAAGAACATATTGAAATACTTTCAAAATTGCTACCATTCAGTCGGTATAAATGGGAAGGGGCCAAAATCTAATAATGATTCTCCCCCCACTTCAGCACTTTCTACCCTTTAGTACAAGTAAAAACACACACAAATTATTTGAAATTAACAGGCTTTACAGGGAGACGAGAGCCAAAAACTGAACATTAATTCACCATTATACAACACTTGGTTCATTGTTTGTGCATTGAAACAATCTGTTCAAAAAATGACATCAGCAGACTTCAGTAAATAGCTGCACTTATAAACCTTTTTATCTTATACATAAGGCATGAAAGAACAAGGTAGGAACATTTGTGAGGTCACCAGCTGCTAAGGAGGAAATGTAACAAGCCCATAGCAACTCCCAGTCTCTTGTGCTGGAGGCAAAAGCATCCCAAGTCACTCCTGGTCTTTTTCTGTTCCACCCACAAAGTCACCCTGGACTTTGTGTACCATAGATGATTTGAGTGATTTCTGTGCTGGCACAGCATCCAGTCAAGGATCATGGTTAGTGTGTGGTAGGCATCTCATGCAGATGACCTTAGCAAACTTGAATAGATTTCTAAATTTTGCTGTTACACATAAAAAAAAAAAAAGCAGTTTCATTTTCGGCACGCTGCCATACATCCTGAAGCAGCAATGCTGTTTACAGCTAGATGTGCTGAAAAGTTATTAGGAGATGCTGTTCATTACAGAACAGTGTTTCTTCCCATTACATTTTTTTCCTGCCAACGCTCTGGTGAATCGACATGGTGTAAGCACATGTGTAGCTCACTGGCTGGTGGCATGTCTTTCTGGCTTCAAAACACAGGGTGAGATCCAATGCTGCCATCCTCCTTGCAGAACAGCATCAGATCCAGTTGAGGCATTGTAAGAGGAGACAAGGCACATCCCTCAGATTCTCCCTGTGATACCTTCCATGCTGCTCCGGAGGGTCCCCCGGCCCTCTGGAGGGTCCCTCTGGTTGAGGCTGATGGGAGTTTGCAGCCCAACAATATCTGGAGGGCCATAAATGCTCCACCCATGGCTTACATAGAAGGGATACTGGAGGTGGAGAAGTCTGGAGGGGACAAGATGGGAAGGTGGGGAAGCCAAATGGAACTGGTAGGGAGGAGTAAATTGGGCTATCTCCTTCCCATGGCTGGCCTAAGACTTTTTGATGATGGAAGTGGAAAGTAAATGGCACCTTCTCCCTACACTTCCCAGTTAAGGAGAACAATAACCAAGACATAATATCTCACAACTGCCTCCTCCTGGCAGTAAAAATAGAACAACAAATTAAATTGCTACTTTCATGACATCCAAAATCAGATGCTTGAGGAAGCCTCCTAGCTCTGCCAATACCCCCTTCATAGTGAGTCTGGCTACTTATGTTTTCCAATGAAATACCAGAATGGCATAGTGATTCTGTAGAAATCAGAAGCCACTGATTCCTATTTGAGAGCTAAGCAAGGTATAACATAGACAATTATGTGATCAGAATCTCCTGTGTTGTCATTTTTCTTTTCTTAGCTAGCAGATGTCTTCTTTTCAATTAGATGTGAAACGAGCAAGGCTGCCTAGGTTAGCCAAAATGTTTCCATTTGGTTTTAAAAAAGAAAAGAGAGTCCTAAAACTGGGAATGAATGCTGTGAATCCAGCACACCATCTACTTCATTTTAACTGAGATAAATTCATCTCAACATTTAGATTGCCCAGAGGATGTTGGGGATCCACAGTAATTCTGGTTCTGCAAATTGGGTGCTAAACAAATGGGGTTTCATGGGATTCTGAACTCACCAGTGCTACGGGCCAAGCTTATCAATGCAATGCAGCAGGTTGGGAGCATATAAGGCATCTAATAAAATGGGGGATAGAGAGTGGAAGACTCAAGCAGGCAGCTGCCCCCAGTATGCAATAGCCTGTCTGAACCTGATAGCCGACTACAGCCGTGCTTATTGGATAATTCTCACATTTCTAGTGTGTACATGAGATGATTTACATTTCTCCTTCAAACAAAATGTTTGCAAACCATTTCCCAGCAGCTGGTTAGGCTATGGCTCCTACTGTATAATGGGTCTGCTGTTGCATAACGTGTGGAACTGTTATTAAAAGGTTGGTAGCGCTGCCAGCTATCTGTAGTTGACGGGCTCATGGCATGTGAGAGGGGCTTTCTTGTGATGGCCCCCCAGATTGTGGAATGCACTCTTATGAGGTGTGTCTTGTGCCATCACTGTATGCTTTTTGATGATTGTTCAAGATGCATTTCTTTAACCAGGCCTTTGGTTGAGGATATGCCTTCACTCCTCCGGCATTGCTGTGCATTGCTCTCTGCTTGTTTTGCTATTCTGTTACCTGCTTTTGAGATTTTAATTTCCAATTTTGAAAAAGATTGTACTTATTTTAATGGCAATATTTTTTAACCTGCCCTGGAAGAATAACTACAAAAAATAAAATAACCAACATAGTATGGGTAGACTTCTCACACAATTTTTTAATAGCCAGCCTTGGTTTTCAGGGCCCTGGATAATACCTAGTTTATATTCACAAAAGCATATATAAATACATAACTATAAATGCTAAGGTGCAATTATTTGTTCTTGATACATCAAAAATATGTGTACGGCAGGTGTAACAGCACTAGTATGAAGTTAAGTGTAACAACACTGACCTTACTACTTTACTTTTATATCAATCTACACACACACACACGCACACTGCTCTGTAGCCCAGGAATCCAGACCTGGGCCTGAGGTTCTCAATTCCTGTACTAGCTCATCACCAAATAAGCTCAGTTTCCTACAAAAAAAATACCTATCAAACAGGAATGCTTTATGAATGACCTCTTACCCAAAATGGGCAATGTATTCAAAACAGAGGCCTTAACATTTTATCTGGTGGCTTCTGTCTATGTTAGAAAGTGGGGGGTTAAAACATGCTTAATGCATGCCATCAGTTCTACAACATTGTAAACAAAATGGAGGAGGGGGGCAGAGAGGGAGATATTACTTTAAAAGCCCAGTGGGAAATACCCACTGCCAGAAATATGTTAGCCATATAATAGTTTTATGCTGCTGTATCGTTATTATGCCGCACTTTTCTTTCACCACTAAGGGTGCTGTGTTTCATTTTCAGTAAAGATTTATTGATTCCCAATTGTTTGTGAAGGGAAAATGTGACATTTATGGTTTTACGCTTTACTGAGATACTACATACTATGCAGAGGATGTCATTAAAATGCACTGTATTGTTTGATTCTGTCATGGCAACTGCAGTATTTTCCACATGGAGATTCCTAAAAGCACTTACTAAATCCATGTCATTTCTGCCACAATGAAGATGGTCATAAAAACTAAAGAAACTGTCCTTACCGTGGAATTTTAAGAACTTTTCATTTTTTGTAATTAAAGCAGCATATTAATCTCATAGAGTGGCGATTTAATGCAAAGTAATGCTATAAATTCTAAGGTCTGTCGTTTTAAAGATTTATCCTGTTGAAACACAAACATATTGTTTACGCTTGAAATACATATTTTGCAGCTAGCATTTCTGCAGAGGGTAAAAAAAAAAAACTAGATACGAAAATCCAGCGATATAAACTCATGCAGAATATTTTACAGTTCATAGCAAATAAATAATAAATATTTTATTATTTTAATTCTACTTTTCATAGATTTGCAAGTTTTATATTTAGGACATTCATTGACAAGCTTCCTTTTCAAGCCTGAACACAAACGTTGAAAGAAACTTAAGCTAACATGACTTCTAGTAGTATGTAATTGTGACAGCTCCGTGGATGTGGTGGGGCTGAAAAAAAGGACATGAAGTGGATGATGGCATCCCTGACCACTGGCCATGCTGGCTTGGGCTGATGGGAGTTGGAGAGCCACAGGTTCCTCCTCTTTGCTCCATACTTCAAATCACTGACACCATTCTGAATCAAAGCAGGCAATGATGAACTGGCAAGAGAAAATGCAAACCATCTGATGCTACAGTGGTCCACTGAAGGGTTTTTCAAAAGTAATGATGTTTGAGTAGGATTTGTAAGGGTAGAGAAAGGTGGTTTCAGCTGCAGGAGGTTATTCCAGATATAGGGAATAGCATACACAAGACCATAAAAGGAGCCAATGATTGTCCTAAGCTACTCGGTAAACTTGCTTTTCCATCATGGCCTTCTCTTAACCACACCATTTGTTTTCAAGAATGATTATTCCAAAATTATTGCATTAAGTCAATCTGCTTTAGTGGTCAGTTTAAATGATAGCATGATTGACTTTTACAAGTTAAAGCATCATCTCTACAATTGTTTTTACACTTAGTGCATGGAATAAATGTACAAACCACACATTTCCTAATGCCATGTAAATTAATGTATTTTGAAAATCTGCAGTAAAGGCTCTATGACATCTTCAGTACCAATTTTTAATCTAGTTATTTGCCTTGTTCTCTATATCCCTTGAAATCCTTCTTTCTGAGCTAAATATAGAAAAATACAGACGCACAGGATGGATCACTTTTGCTAGCTTCTTTCATTTTTATCTTGCATCTTTCCCAAGTTATCATATTAGCCACACTCGAAGGGTTTAGTCAAAACGTATCAGACTATTCTCCTACTCTGACCCATTCATTTGTATCTTGGTATAAACATTTTAAAGAGATACTGGGCTCTTCCATTTCATTGCTTTAGACTAGCAAGCTATATTTCCCCAGGCTGACCGCTGTATCATAATTGGTATGAGAGAGACAATATGTGTGTGTGTTTGTGTAATGGATGACCTTGCTATGACTTAAGGAAATAATAAGATCCCCCAAGGAAAATGTACAAAAGCCTGCTGATAATACCACAGCAAATAAAAATTCTGAAGGACAAATATACCTCTTGTCAGAGCATTAACATTAACAGTATTTTCTCCTTAGTCTGTTATTTGATCTGTACCATGCTAAGTGTGCTAAGTCTACTTTTTTTCTAAAGAGTAAACATTCAAAACAGAATGAACCTCAGTGTGTTACTTTTACCATCCCTCTACGTGTCTAGAAAATCTTAGCCTCTATCACTAATGCACATTTTTGTTTGCAATAGCATGGATTTATATCTACACTATTGGAATCTGTTCTTTAGCACCCTTCACTTGCCTGTGTTTTAGGGGTTTGTGGGGGGCAAGCTTCCCCTGCTTCCCTCTTTAACACTGCTGTCAATAAAAAAAAATGACATGTTTAATAAAGAAGTTGCTTTCTTGGTCTCCCTCCTTCCACCTGCCTTGCCCCACCCTCTGGCCCTAGGAGTCCTCATAAGGGAGCTGTTCCTGGAGGAAGAACTGTGAGGGGAGAGACTCCATCAGGCAAGGCCTCCTTCCACCTGCCTTGCTCCACCCTCTGCTTCTCAATGTGTATTGTATTATGTACTGTGGCTTGCCGTTTTATTGTTTTATTGATTACAGTTTAGATATTATTGTAACCTTTGAGTGGATTTCTGTTTAACTTTTATATGTTGATATTATCATTTTATACTATTCAAATGATTGTTAAATGTTACCTTTTTTTGATGGAGGTTGCCTATTTAAAAGTTATTATCACATTTTTGTTTTGCACTAGATTATAAAATGTACATTTTTTGTTTCTTCAGCTTGTAAACCGCCTTGAGTATTGTAAGATAGAAAGGCGGCATACAAATTAAAAATGATGATGATGATGATGATGATGAAGGGAAAGAGCCATAGCTCAGGGGCAGAGCTTATGCTTTGTTTACAGAAGGTCCCAGGTTCAATCCCTGGCATCTCAAGGTAGGACTGGGAGGCTAAAATTCTGGAGAGCCACTACCAGACAATATAGGCAATACTGAACTAGATGGAGCTAGGCGAGTCTGGCCAATGGTCTGACCCAACATAAGGCAGATTCCTCTGTTCCTCAGTACAGGGGTCTGGTACGCTAAGCCACTTGCAGCTTTCCCTTTAAGTGCCATTTTGTTGCACCTTCACCCAGATTTTCTCTAACTGGACAATTTTTCTGAATAGAGTGTGGGGGCCGCTTCTGCTTCCTACCTTCTGTAACTTATCTGGCTTTACATTTTGGTAGACTTGTCTCCGTCTCCACACTTTCTCCCCTACTCCCCCACCCTCTCTTAATTCTGCTTCGCAGTTTAGTGAAATCTGGGCAGTCCTTCACAAAGGTCCTAGAAACGATATACAGCTATAGATGTGGCGGGGGGGGGGGATATGGAGAGCACACACTGAAGCCTTAGCCAGCACGTAGGGGCTTACATTTGATAATTGCAGTGGCTAAGACAGGAAACTAATTCAGACAAACTAGACCACGGTCTTCACAGTTGAAAGCTGAGATAAGTCATTTAGAACTGAGCACTGGAATGAATGAATATCCTCTCCCACAAAACCTCTCCCTGAAACATGCAGCACTTTATTAACTAGGAATTAAGAGCTGGATCTCAGCGTCACTCCCATGTGCCAGGTGTTCTGTGTAAGTCATAGCCGCTCCAGTTTTGGCTCCTATTAATTTTGACAACAAAATTGCTTCTATGGCAAGTAATGTTTATAAATCTGGGGAATCAATCTCAATGTTCCAGAATCGTTGGAAAGAAGGCTGAAGGAATACGAATGCACCTCCGCCCTCTACCAGAATTCAACTGCACAAAGCCCCAAGGAATTGCCAAATGTTCATAAATTCAGCAATGGCAATACATGGCTTAATATTTTGCTTTCAAATGTCCTAGTTGTCATTCCGGCTACCAATGCAGACTGTCAAAAGTAGGGCACGGGGGATATTATTACAGTTAGGGCTTACACTGCTTGATTAATTTTCTGTTATTGGCGAGGGCTGCATATGGGATTAAATTATTCTGGAAAAACTACTTTCTTCCCTTTACTTTTCATCTCTCTCATTCAACAGGCAATAATGAGCTATCCATTTTAACACTCAAGAAATATAAAACCTGACAGCAATTTAATTCACGGCATGGCAGCAAACTGCTACTGCCATGCTGCTCTTCAATTTTCAGCAAAGTAACGCATGGACTTGAGCTATAGGATGCATGCAACATGATGATACAGACATTAGCAGTACAATCCTATGTATGCCTACTCAGAGGTAAGTCCCACTGAGTTCAATGGGGCTTACTCTCAGGTGAGTAGGTACAGGATTGCAACTTTATGAGGCCATTTTATCAGGAGAGTCGGCTTGGTTTCAGTTTCATGATAAAAATGAAACAACTTAAAAATCAAGTCTACCAAAAAAGTCAAAACCAAGTGAAACTTATTTAACATTTGAAATTGTATTTTTTTTAAAACATTAATTTATTACTACTGTATTATTGCTACTGCTGTTAAAACATACATAGCCACTCATCGATAAATATTCATGGTGAGGCTACCTTTTTCATTTTCAATGTAAAACTCAAGTCTTGAGTTCAACTGCACAATGCCAGTTTCATTTTTGCAGTACAGAACTGAAAAAAGGAAGAAACTTTCATTGAGTACAACACAAAAACTATGCAAATTTATAGAAAGTGAATCTAATAAGAAATGTTGGCATTCAGAAAGAAATTTAAGAAATTAAAATCATATGTTAAGTTTAAAGAACTAATGATTTTGGAAAACATGTCCGTTAAAAATGCCCTTCCTGTTCAAAACTTTAACTAAAATAAAAATAAGATTTATACAACATTAAATAATGCCTTGTACAAGAGATAACTTTGTAACATTTGTCAAGCCACAGGGGGGAACTGAATGGCTAACTTTTGCCTCACACATAAATACAAACTGTTCACCTGGAAAAGGAGTGTTTCCTATAGACCAAACTCTTTATTGGACTGTCATTGCGAATGTTTGAACAGCAGCACAAAAGTAAGGACAATGCTAAATCCGGTAGAAAGGAAATGGTCTGTTATCAGAGAACTATTGATTGCTTCCATGTCATGATCTTCTTTTATTCAGTTGTCCAAACAACAATGCCTTGGCTGTACAAAAAAAGAAATAAAGTCCATTCTTTGTTTCATTTATTGCCTGGCTTTCACTTTGCTGATTTTATAGGTCATTGCAGCACTTGGGAGAATCTTATCAAAGCCACATTCCTAGGTGGGTCAGTAGTTTGTTATATGACAATAAAAACAGCAACGCAGAAAAAATTCCCAAGCCCACTGAGGATAAAAACAATTTATTGAAAACCCCCAAGAAAAACCCCAAGAAAATAAAGCCTGAAGTATCCACCTAGTGCAGTAAAGTCAGAGTAGGATCTTCCAAAGCCCTTGCAAGTGAAAAGGCCTTCTGCCCTCAACCTCAGAGAATGAGATATAAGAGATACTGAGAAAACAGGCTCTGAAGTTAATCTTAGTGTATGGAAACATTTTAGACCTATGTATCAAATGGCTGTGCTTTGCTACAAGAGCATCATCATTCCAGAAGTATCCCTATACCACAGAAATTTTGATCTGGCAACTTCTAGAGAGAACCAATCTTTTCACAACAAAAATTATTATTTTTGGAAAAAACAAGCACACCTAAGACACTCAGCTAAGACAATATCCTTTTAAAATGGGACATACATACCCCAGATGTTGGGCAACAGCTCTCATTGTTCCTGACTTCTGGCTGGGGCTGGAGTTCAACAACATCTGGGGGGCTCTAGGTTCCTCACCCCATGTTTTAAAAGAATAGACAATAAGAATAATTTGTATGCTTCAGTCTTTTCACCGTGAGTCTGTGAGATTAATTTCTGCAAAATTTAAACCCTAGTACTTTATTCAAAGCAGTGAAACAGGTACTTGAGGCACTATGAAAGGTTTCCTAAGATTAAACATGCCTAAATGTTTTTGCTGAAGTAGTAGAAAGAAAACTGCTGTTTGGGAAAGAACAAAACATTGCTTGTTTAAATGGCACAGTGTCACCTGTTTTTAAAACTTCTTTTTGTTAGCTGGAATTCCATTTCAAATATTGGTGACTTTTGCTACCCTGCTTAGGTTCCATGCTTATTCATAAAAGGGTAGCCTACAGTTATAGCCTGAAAGGTATAGGGCCACTTCTTAGTTTGTTATGTTTCATGTGACTATAGTTTCAGATGCTTTCCATAAAAACATGGGTAGCCAGAAAAGAGTTAACCCAGCTTTCTGCATAAGTAACAATACAGACCTTATCCTCCCATTTTAATTCATTCACTCAAGTTGGAAGCAGAAAACATGAGGCAATGGAAGTATTCAATAATACAGGTCATCTGCTTAGCAGAATGCCAAATTCAGCAGCAACTAGAAAAAATGCAGTGTCATAACAGCTTGCCAAAAATTAAATGTGGACACTCCTGTGACATTTTTGTCTGGTTTTGTGCTTAGACGTTCTGGAAACCTTGCTACATTTAGATACCAGGGATCTCTACATTCTCACATCTATAACTTGACATGGTCTGCAGCCATGGCAGAACCCACACCTACCCACTTTCTTGATTTGCCAAGGGACATTTAACAAAAAAAGAAAGAAAGGGAGATTAGCATCACAGATGGATTAATAGAAGAAATAAGAGTATTTACTGTTAAGTGCCTTCACTAACTGAGACAGATTCAAATTATTGATAACACAGGTATTTTAATAACATGATTTGATGTTGCATTATTTTTTTGCCAATACTGCAGCAGAGAGCTTCAAGTGCTTTAGAAGCCACCTGAGTCATACAGCTGATATTTCAACGTCTCCTATGTATTTCATTGTTTGATTGGCATAAATTGTAATTGTAACGAATAAACATTTTTCTTTCTTTCAATTAGAAATTGCACTAGCAGATCAAGGGGATTGCCATAGGTTTCCTGTCTCTCCAGACCTTGCCAAATTGTATTTGGGACAATCTGATGATCACTGTAAGTGCAACTCTACTTATACGGTGATATATCTCCACCTTTCATTTAGTAAAACAGTTAAAGAGGCAGATCTAAATATGATTGAGAACTACATCAGTAATGCAATTGCCTCATTTACCCTGTGAAATGTAGTCTAACACCCATACCCAGCATAGAAAGCATAAGAAAATTGGGGAAAGGGGTTTACAAAATTTAAAACAGTAAGTTTTTTTCTTTTTTTAAATTACCTGGGTTAAATTAAAATTCAAATTTCTTAAAACATGGTGAATCCTAGCCTCTTACAATTGAATTATATCTATCTAAAGGTGCCTTCCCACTTGTGGAAAGCTCCTTTGCTCATGGAAAGGCTGGTTCCAACCTAGCAGACTGTATTGCTTCATTCAGTGAAGTGTGAATTTTGGATGGTTGTGTTTTGGCTTGCATTTTATTTCAGAAAGTGCAAATTAGGTAACTTCACCTTTAATGTGAGATTAATTATTTTCCCCCAAATTCCCTAAGTGAGTGACTAGCTAATGGGTATATAATTTATTACCACCACCGCCACAAATTATTATACAGGTTTCTACGTGAATCAAATATTTTATTTCCAGGCCTTTTTGCTTAACAGCTTGCAAACAAAAAAATGCTGGGTTCTACCGTATTTTTCGCCCCATAAGACGCACTTTTTCCTCTCCAAAAATGAAGAGGAAATCGGGGTGCGTTTTATGGGGCGAATGCCTGCAAGCCTCGCGCGCCCGGCAGGAGGTCCCACCGGGTGCGCGAGGCTTGGGGCGGCAGCCTGTCGCCCGAAGCACGGGGAGCCCTCGGGAGGGCTCCCCCTGCTTCGGGCGAGTGTCTGCAAGCCTCGCGCACCTGGCAGGAGGTCCCACCGGGTGCGCGAGGCTTGGGGCGGCAGCGGACTGCTTGCGCGCACCTAGAAGCTTGGGGCGCTCAGCACGCTCAGCACGCCCCAAGCTTCTAGGTGCGCGCAAGCAGTCCGCTGCCGCCCCAAGCCTCGCGCACCCGGTGGGACCTCCTGCCGGGTGCGCGAGGCTTGGGGCGGCAGCGGACTGCTAGCTTCTAGGTGCGCGCAAGCAGTCCGCTGCCGCCCCAAGCCTCGCGCACCCAGTGGGACCTCCTGCCGGGTGCGCGAGGCTTGGGGCGGCAGCGGACTGCTTGCGCGCACCTAGAAGCTTGGGGTGCTCAGCACGCCCCAAGCTTCTAGGTGCGCGCAAGCAGTCCGCTGCCGCCCCAAGCCTCGCCCACCCGGTGTGACCTCCTGCCGGGTGCGCGAGGCTTGGGGCGGCAGCGGACTGCTAGCTTCTAGGTGCGCGCAAGCAGTCCACTGCCGCCCCAAGCCTCGCGCACCCGGTGGGACCTCCTGCCGGGTGCGCGAGGCTTGGGGCGGCAGCGGACTGCTTGCGCGCACCTAGAAGCTTGGGGCGCGCTGAGCTCAGCACGCCCCAAGCTCCTGGTATAGCGCAGCGATCCGCTAGCCCTGGGAGAGCCCCGCGGCTCTCCCAGGGCTAGCGGACTGCTTGCCGGCACGCAGAAGCTTGGGGCGTGCTGACCTCAGCTTGCCCCAAGCTTCTGGATTAGCGCAGGGGTCCGCTAGCCCTGGGAGAGGCGCCCGGCTCTCCCACGCTAGCGGAGACCTTGCCGGCACGCAGAAGCTTGGGGCGCGCTGAGCTCCGCACGCCCCAAGCTCCTGGTGTAGCGCAGCGCACCTGGGGGGGAAATAATTTTTTTCCCCTTTATTTCCCCCCCAAAAATCTAGGTGCGTCTTATGGGCCGGTGCGTCTTATGGGGCAAAAAATACGGTACTCTTCAAGAAGGGTGACACTCCTTCAAAAGGAATACATTTCCACTGGGATGGCAAATATTTCACAGCTAACACAGCATTCATTTTGGACCTCTGGAACTGGCTCAGATGTTGTAGCTCCGTTTCTTTCATGTTAACTCATTCACAGCTCTGTAATTTCACAGCACATTACCTCTAGTCAATTAAGCAGGTGAACAGCCTTATTGTAACCCTTGTGAGCCTACCCGTGTGAGGAGCAATAACAATGACAGACTTTCTCCAGAGAGAAATCTACTCAAATTCATATGGGCCTGACCTGTTTGCCAGAGAATAAAACACATGGGCCTGAAGGAACCTTTCTTTTTTTTCATGATAGGATCCAAATTCAGTATTTCAGAGAACTCTAGTCTGAATATTTCTGCACCATTCAGTCTCTCTTACTGTATATTGTTTTATGGCCCTAATGTTTTACATTAAAGAACCATGAGATACCTACGCCTGTGAGATTACTTTATATACATTAGATTGACAGAATCACTTACTTATGAATAGTTTAACAGCCTTTTAATACATTTGAAATTAGAAACTGTGCCAGTTTATACAAACAGAAGCTCTGAACTATATTTTTAAACATATGCACAGAATATCTCTGTTACACTCAAGTGGCTTTCTAATAATGTACGGCCAATGTGTTACATGTGCCTTGCTGAATGGTATCCATGACTTAGAAAACTGTGAGCAACCAAAATGGCCACACTGATGTGTGTTGTAGTCCCAAACATGTTTGTCAGAGAATACAACACAGAGGTTGAAGAAGTTTAACCTACATTCCTCCCGGATGAGGAAAAGTACATTTGTTTTATTGTATTTTTAATGTTTTGTTGGAAGCCAGATAGGTGGGATATTAAAAAAGTAATTTTATTATTATTATTATTATTATTATTATTATTATTATTATTATTATTACTACTACTACTACTAAAGATCTACTTTTTTCATTTTCCTTGCTTTAATGAATTGCACTAAAGAGATCAGTTTGCTTGATGTTCTTTGGGTGTTCTGGCAGTCAACAGATTTTTTTCCTTACTACATTAGGCTCCTTAACCAGGCGCTGGCACAGAAACTACCTTGGCCACCCTTTGTTGTGAAAGAGATGGGGAAGTGTGACACTGGTTCTTGATCTTTCAGTCACTTGATATCAAGGAGCATAGTTTTCTCCTGGAGCGGCTGTCTGAACTGGGAATGGGATTCCACCTGGCCACCCACTCTCTGCTATGCAAATTCCCCTGAGAGGCTGTTCACAAGATATGGATGCGGTGGGGGGTGGGGCACGGCCATGGTCACTTGGGATGGGGGAGAAGAAGACAATGATGCTGTCGATCTCTTTGTGTTTAGTTCTGGCATATTTTAACACCTCTGCCAAAAAAATTTGAATTTGCGGCTTTGTTGAGTATCAAACTAATTTATTATTTTTCTTTCTACTAGTTTCTCAATAGAACCTTTACAATAAATCATTTTCTAAATCAGAGTTCCATTTTACATAATTGAAAATAGTTAGCTGCTGTATTGCTGGTGGCAATGCAATTTACCAGAAAAATAAATTCTGTCCGATGCATTTAGTACTTCCACAGTGTGATCAAATGTTTGCGGTATGAAAATTATCTGATGCTATTGACGTGAAACATAATGAGTATCCGAGAGCCATCACATCATATTTAATAAAAACGACATGAAAGGTTTACCCAAAACTCACGTCCTCTAGCTGGTTTCTATAATTGAAAGCATGCTATGCTGCACATTAAACAGAAAAACCCAAATTACACGGTGACCAGAGAACACTCACAAGTTAGGTGCAGCCAGAGAGAGAGACACGACAGTACAGGTCTAGCTCTGTGGCCTCACACTATAGGGAGGAATTAAAACCATGAATGGAAGATCACCCCGTCCCCATTTACAATACGTTACTACTATATGAAAGCTTTACAGTGCAATTCTTTATGTATATTTCTTTGTATGTCCGTGGTGGCTGGTTCCCCTTGGGACTGGTAGGGCAGAGGTCAGGGAAGCCAACCATAAATGGGAGTCAGAGCCAAAGACAGGCAGAGCCAACTAATTCCACTTTTGTCTCTGCTGAGCTTCACAAGTGCCCAACACCAAGAATCAAGAGGAGGAAGGACCACCCCCTAGACTGGCTCTAAATAAGCAGGCAGGCAGGTGGGGCTGGCTAGAGGCAGAAGAAGACAGGTGGGGCAGTACCGCATTTGCCATAATGGACCAATCTCCACTGCTGTACATCTATTTAATTTTGAAGTTAGTTCCAATCCGTTCAGTGAGACATACCCCTACATAAGTGCACACAGGACTGCAGATATCAATGCTACACATGTTTACTCAGAAGTAAGACCCACCATGCTCAGTGGAACTTACTCCCTAGGAAGCTTACGTAGGACTGCAGCCTTAGTCTGATATTTTCCCATGATGTCTATCTTCATCACGAGGGCTGAACAGAGGAACATGGCAATGTAGGCTCTTGGTCAACCTGCCTCTGAAGCATTAACCTACCAAAGTATATCATGAAAAGCACCAACAGTGCCTTGTGTTATCCTGCTAGGACTGTTGTAAGCCAGAAAATAGCCTATCTCCTGAGTTTACACTAATAAAACTCAGAAACATGAGGAGTTAGGATTCCAACGTTATTTATGATTCACGAAATTAAAAGACGCCTGCTTCTTGGGAGAAGAGCAATGACAAACCTAGACAGCATCTTAAAAAGCAGAGACATCACCTTGTCGACAAAGGTCCGTATAGTCAAAGCTATGGTTTTCCCAGTAGTGATGTATGGAAGTGAGAGCTGGACCATAAAGAAGGCTGATCGCCGAAGAATTGATGCTTTTGAATTATGGTGCTGGAGGAGACTCTTGAGAGTTCCATGGACTGCAAGAAGATCAAACCTATCCATTCTGAGGGAAATCAGCCCTGAGTGCTCACTGGAAGGACAGATCGTGAAGCTGAGGCTCCAATACTTTGGCCACCTCATGATAAGAGAAGAATCCCTGGAAAAGACCCTGGTGCTGGGAAAGATGGAGGGCACAAGGAGAAGGGGACGACAGAGAATGAGATGGTTGGACAGTGTTCTCGAAGCTACCAGCATGAGTTTGACTAAACTGTGGGAGGCAGTGGAAGACAGGAGTGGCTGGCATGCTCTGGTCCATGGGGTCACGAAGAGTCGGACACGACTAAATGACTAAACAACAACAACAAATATTAGCTGTATTTCTGCCCCAATTGGGGGGTTAGGATGGCAGCTTGCAAAATCATCAGTTTTATGAAGTAACGGGGCACCATAACTTCTCTATTAGAAGCATACTCAAGGATTTAAAGAGGTACGCATTATCACATTTACTGTGGCCCTATCACAATTTCAAAAGGTCTGATAGCCAAGTTCCACTACTTTTCACAGGCTGGGAGTATGCATTGTGACAGTCTGTAGCAGTTGCAGCTGTGAAATGTGCTAGGGGCAAGCATTTTTGTTGTTGTGAATTCTATTGCTGTTAACAACGTTATCTGACCAATAGTACGCAAAATCTCTTAACTGGTATTTGAAGCCTACAGTATGTGTTAACGAGATGAAAGCAAACTAACCATGGCTCCAGTTGAGAAAATGTTTGATATAAATTGACTTTTAGTGACTTTTTTGTGGGTTGATTCATTTTCCACATTGATCAAAAGGTCGACAACTCTGAGGATCCTTTCCTAAAAAAGGGCAACAACTTTGGGGTTCCATCCCCCAACAAAGGTTGACAACTCTGGGAAAGGGGGGGCGGCGCCGGAGGGATCTTTGCACCACAGCACTGGATCTGCTTAAGACGGCCCTGTGGATTACTCAATCTTCCTTGGGTGTCATCAGTATGCTTTAGGGACTTGTACCTTATGCTTTATTCTTACCTCCACCTTCGGCCTCGAAAGTCTTTCCCACACTGAGGGGTCCACTTTTCTCTCCTCCTTTGGCAGAGGGAATATCCAGCAGGCAGGGGAACCTGGAATTGGATATCTGCCGCCTTGCTTCTTCTTTCTCCTTTTTAATCAGAAAGGGCTTGGATCCATGCAATCCAGCTGCAAAGTGGGGACCCGACACCTGCACGATTTCCATTGCACAATCTCCCCTGAAGCCCCCCTCCCCAACACATAAAAGTTGTGCATTCCCAGTGATGGCAAACAAATGTGACCTGCAGAGCTGACTACAAAGACCATTTGCATCCCTGGGTGAAGATAAAGCACACCTGTGGGGATAATACAACACATGGGCTACCATAACTTCTCTATTAGAAGCACACTCAAGGATTTACAGGGGTACACATTATCACATTTACTGTGGCCCTTTGGGCCGCTGCCACACAAGGGTACAACCTTTTCAAATATTCAGCATTTAGAATATGCGGGTACAGAAGTGTCTCCAAAGTAGAAGACAAATCTTTGACACACAGGCATTCATTAAGGTCATTATCTACAAAATTGGGCAGACGTCATCAGTCGGGAATGCCATTCCTCCTTTCAGTATCAGGAAGAAAAACCAGTGGGGTGTTCTTCTACGCTGTCATGTTGGCACTGAACTTTCATTTCCCCCTATACTTGAGTACTCTCCCTGCTCCAGCCAGTTTCTTGCCCAGCGTTGACTAGACCTAATTCTGTGAAGAATATATACTGAAGCAGCTCCTGTGCATCCTTCAGTGTGCTGTGCCTGGTAGCTCTGTCTGTGACCCCATGACCAATGCATCATTAGAAAATGAGTGCTTTGGTTTGCTAGGCAGAAATGCCCCTGCAGGGATGAACTAATGTGCTATGATGTACACCAGAGGAATTCACCATAATGAAAACAGTTACTGCAATACTTACATTCTACTTGTAAGGACAAAGGAAGCAAGCCAGACCCACCAAAACATAGACTCAGAAATACAATAAAGCACATATTTTCCTCATATAAATTAGAACTGATTTAGAGAGGCAGTCAGCTGAGAAAAATGTATTCAATTTCCCCCACATTTCATCATTCTTATTCATGTAAGCATTCCATTAAAAAAGGAGCCCTGAATGCTTCAGAAGCAAAAAAAGTGGGTATATACTGAATGCAATTGTGCTAGGGGGCTTTACTTAGGATTACTTGTGTCATGGGATCAAGGAAAACAATGCATATTCTTCCTTGTTCCATCTATTACTTCCTTCCATTATTACAGGCTGCAGAAATGGATAATGGTAGGGTAGAGATAGCCAATGTTTGCAGGACAAACGGACAGGTCTGCCTACACACAGACAGCAGCAACTTTTGTCTCTGTAATTGTACATCTACCTGTAATTGTACATCAGAAGGTTAGTGTGAAATGGGGTGTATGTAGATTTCTGTGAACTACTTTGCCTATATCCAGATACCAAATAGATTGTCACTAACATTTCACTCTTGTAATTGTAAACAAATGACCAAAGAGAGATTATGTCTATTCCCTGTAAGAAACTGCATTTGTGAACTGATCCTTTCACTGTCCATGGTAGTCATCATTCAAGACTTCTTTTACTTACATACAAAATAAATGGGTACTATATTGTGTGTCAAGGATCAGGTTAGCTGCGCTTTGGACTAGGAAACTGCTGAAAAGAAACTGAAAAACTTCCCTTCCTCCATATTTTATGGTGGAATCTTTACAGTGCAAATTTGGGAACAAAAGAGTGAAAATCAGTCCTCTTGAAACTGGATAATTTTGCAGTGCAAATGCTTGCAAATTCAAAGCTGTATTTTCCAATCAATAGCACCATGTATAAATCAGGGAAATGTCTATAATGTCCAAATTACCACCCCAGATGTAACATTTACTGGCTTAGCTTGCATTTTTTCATTTTGTGGGACTGAGTTTTACCCAGTTACAATGCATGACACAGGTGTGGCTGGATAAATATTTGAGTTGATTTCAGTAAACCTATTTCATTCACCTGCAAGAAATTTGTACGACACTTGAGGCCTAAAGCAGAATGACGTCCCCACTGAAGTGTGCCTCACCCAAAACTTATATTTCTTCAGATGCCTAGTAAAAACCCAACTCTACCCCCCCCCCCCCGCTACCAGGTTTTTAGAAGCTGATGGGTTATTATTTGCCAGTTGCATTATTTATGAATATGGTGTTTTGCTTTATTTGGTAAAACTCCTTGTGACCTTTCTTTGGTGAAGGACAGCATAAAATCTCTTAATAAAGTAAATAAATAAATACAACAAACCCTTGTTTGCAGTACTGTTTTAGGCATTTAGGCAAAGGTTTCCTCCAACAATGGTTACCTGTGTTAAGTTGCGACAGAAGCACACTATGCAGGTTCTAAAATACCCTTTAAATTACAATAACTAAATCTTTCTAAAGTGCAATGACATGCTAACATACAGGTTTGAAAGAAAATAGGGGGGTTTTTAAAGGGGGGGGGAAGAGTGACCGTAGTGTAAACTTCATACCCTCGCTGGGCCACGAAAAAGGTTGATGCCTTTTTAAGTGGCATCCAGTTTCACAGAGTTAAACCTTTCCAGTAAAACATTGCTTCATGTGAGACAGTAATACCAACATCTGCATGGCCCTCTGAGAAAGCTGAAATTCAAGATAAGCCCAAGCTGCTGCTACTTGAATCATTGATGGTAGCAAACCACATTTTAAACAAAGGTTGAATTCAGTGTTTAAAAATGTGAGCCACAGGCAATAAATTAGGCAAAAGAAGAGAAAGAATCCCAAGGGAATTCATGATGTACTGCAGACTTGCCATGCTTTTAAGGAGGCAGGGGGTTATCAAAAGAAAAGCTGTTTACATCCACACAAGGTTTTGAAGAAAATCCTAGGCAACTTTAGTGAGACATTTCCCAAGGAGATAATATAGACTGCTGAAAGGAGGAGGTACACACAGCACTGCACTTAAATTTCCCTCGAGAACTTCTTGGTAGAGAAGGTCAATGTCACATCCACAAGGAGGGAAAACCCTAATTTTTATCCATCAGGTTTTCTCTAACCACGGAGAGTTTCTGAATCAGCTCCTTCCGTTCCAAGCGTAATTAGGAGAAGGTGATGTGATGGGGGTGAGAGAGAAAGAAGTTTCTTGATACGATCTAGCTGAGTATTGTAGAGGCTTACTGGCAGTGACTCCCAATGTTTCATTAGAGCTGGAAGGGGCCATGAGGGTCATCTAGTTCAACCCCTGGCAATGAAGGAATCTTTTGCTCCACATCAGGCTTGAACCCATGATCTGAAATTAAGAGTCTCATGCTCTACCATCTGAGCTCAGACAGGGATCTCTCCTGGCCCTACTTGATGCTGGGGACTGAAACTGGGATCTTCCACATGCAAAGCAGATACTGTGCTGTTTGCATCTCACTAAATATAAGACTCACTAGGTGAGACCAAAGGGACGCAGGTGGCGCTGTGGGTTAAA
The DNA here is from genome assembly GCF_965112155.1 of Podarcis liolepis. Classification (NCBI taxonomy): domain Eukaryota; kingdom Metazoa; phylum Chordata; class Lepidosauria; order Squamata; family Lacertidae; genus Podarcis; species Podarcis liolepis. The sequence goes on from NC_139565.1 coordinate 33,872,401, forward strand.
CCACAGAGCCTAGGACTTGCCGATCAGAAGGTCAGCAGTTCGAATCCTTGCGACAGGGTGAGCTCCCATTGCTCGGTCCCTGCTCCTGCCAACCTAGCAGTTCGAAAGCATGTCAAAGTGCAAGTAGATAAATAGGTACCGCTCTGGCGGGAAGGTAAATGGTGTTTCCGTGCGCTGCTCTGGTTCGCCAGAAGCGGCTTAGTCATGCTGGCCATATGACCCGGAAGCTGTACACTGGATCCCTTGACCAATAAAGCGAGATGAGTGCCACAAGCCCAGAGTCGGCCACGACTGGACCTAATGGTCAGGGGTCCCATTACCTTTACCTTTTTAGGCGAGACCACTGCACTGGCTGTGCCTGATGAGAATTCTATAGGCTCCCCTTGACACAAGCAAAGAAGACTGGTCAAATAGGCAAGAAAGGGAAAGAAGACCTGCTAGCTGATTCTCCCCTCTGCCCCTATTTATTTTCACTTCTTAGAGGCCAGTTTCCCCTAAAAATCAAGGGGAAATGGTAAGGGCAAAAAGACAAGAACATAAAGAATGGATCAGTCAGCAGTTACTTCTTCACTGCATATTTGATTGAGCTTTCTTTCCCTGTTGGTGGGGGAATCTTCCAAATTCTCACATGCAGTTAGGTTGCTTTCATGTGATAAGATTAATGCCTACTTGGGCATTATTCTTGTATAATATTCTAAAACAGTTTTCATTTTAAGACTTCTTTAACCCATTTATTCATCCTCCCAACTACGGAGCAATGTCAACCTTTAATGTTCAGTTTTACAGATGGGCGAATTGACGCAGAAAGCAGCTTACCCAGGGCCACCCAACAAGTCTGGACCTGAGCTAGGGGATTTGAACCGAGATTTCCCAGGTCCAAGTTTAGCAAACGATTCATTGGACCACACTGCCTCTCAGATCCAGATGCGGTATGAGTCATGACCCTTTAAACAGGCTGAAAGCTCTTTCCTGTAGATAGGCTAAATTAATCATGTGTATTTACTAGCACTGAAAATGAGTCAAATTCTTTGAGTCAGCATTCAAAATCCAATCTCACTCCATTCTAAGGCTCCTATTTTATTAATAAAGAGGTATAGCTAGGGCTATGATCACAAAAACCTTCACTGCTTTCACTCACCTTCAAGACTATTTTAGCCTATTGCTAGGTATTCTGCCTCCAGTATTATGGCTTTCCTTTTATACTGAAATAAATAATTTGATATCACTTGATATGTTTGAACTATTTCTGAGCCATATGTGCATGATGATGCAATAAAATTCCAAGCTACTGCTATACTATTATAAATTCTGTCATAACACAGTCACCAATGACACTAACTTAAATGTGGAGTAAAGAGTAAAACAAAACAGATGTACATGGAAAGTAGCTGCTTGCTCAAATAAAGCTTTTTGCAGCAATCCATAGCAATCTTCATTGGGAAGTGGCACCTCTAATACAAATAGTAAAAGTAAATCCCAACTAATCTTAGGAAATTGTCTCTTGTTGATTTGTTCCTGCTTCTTCATAGACAATTTATTATTTGCAGAATGCTGCAAATTATAGTAGAATATCATTTTCAGAACTGATTTGCTACAGATTCTGAAGGATCGGTTTTCAATACTAGTGTCAGGCCTCTCAAGAATCTCTGATATACACACTGCTTCTGTTCCCCAGAGATCATTTGGAAATGCTTTCATAAGACAGCAGGGATATTAACATAACCATCTTCCAAGACAGCACCCTAAGGCAATAATCTTATGCACCATTAGGCTGCTTGAATCCCAGTGACTTCAATGGGCTTTAAGTAGTCTGACTGCAAACGGGATTTCAGCCAACCAACGTACTTAACTGCTTCTATTATAAGCATACTGAAATCTCTTCATGAAGTGCATTGCTTTGTTTGAACTGCAGGTTATTAAGAACTTTGAACCAAATTAAATAATATTACAACTTTTGGTTTATTTTCCCTGTTATTTTGGAGGACACTATGGTTTCCTCATTGCTTTCTTTGTGCCATTAAAAAGGACAATTACGGTACTAGCGCCAGGCCTATGTACAGTACAGTACACTATAGTAGCATGACAGGAAAGTAAATTACATGGGAAAGAAAGCCACAAGGGAAAGAATACCACAACATGCAGGAACTACAAATATAATTAGGGGGGAAGGGAGCATGATAAAAAAAATCCCCATGAAAAATATTAAAATACCTCAAAACACCTGAGATCCATTATCTAGCTACTAGTCATGCTGGTTAGGTTCTACCTCCACTGTCAGAGGAGGCACCTATGAATACCAGTTGCTGGAAACCACAGGAAGGAAGAGCCTTGCTTGTGGGCATCTTGCTTTTGGGCCACTTTGAGACCAGGGTGCTGGCCCAATCTAGTTTTACAATTTAACCCCTGTGTTGCAAACAATAGTCAGTAATATCCAAGGCTGTTTTCAGCAGATAAGAATCCGATATATTGCTTCTTTCAGAGACTTGCATAGTCTTCAAAGACTTTCAGAGACTTATAAGACTTATGTTTATTTGGTTTTATGTTTTCAAGAGAATCGATTAAGAGTACATATTTTGTGATCTTCAGAGATTCATAAGTTTTCTGTTTATGTGATTTCATATATTTCATATTATATAAAGAGTGTATATTGATATTGTATCATTATATTTGGTCATCGTGTTGCCTTGGATATTACCCATCTATTTTTATGCAGATATCTATTTTTACGTAGATATTACTACTTTAACGCAAACAAATTAATACTATTTTTTATGGCTTGACCTAGTAATTGGATTTCAGTCTTAATCAGTGGTTTCCAATCTTTTTTTGGCCTGCCTCAGCTAAGTATCTCTAAAATCCTGACACACACACACACACACACACACACACACACACACCCCGTTACATATAATTCTTATTATTCAAAAAGTGAACTATTCATGTGGAGGAAGCCTAAAGGCCATTAACTGTTAAATACTCATTTTCAAATTGCCCCCCTTAAAAATCAACACCCCCCCCATGGGGCATGCGCCCCACGTTGGGAACGACAGGTCTAAATTATCCTTAAAAGTCTATGTTATCCTTAAAACTGCGTGTTAGCCCTATTGAAAATGCTGGAATTTACTTTGGTGCAAACATGCATGGATTTGTAGCACAGTCTAAATCTAAATTCAATATGCTACAAACGGTACCTTTGGCAATTGATATAAATACTAAACCATTCTTACCTTTTCTTTGCTGCCGTTTGGGACTCGTATAACGCCACTTTTGGTTCTGCCCTTGGAACATTTCGGGCCCGCTGCCTTCTCTTTCTACATGGTGCAACATCAATAATATCTGGGCTACCAAGTAATGAGTCTCTTCTGGGTTTAGCTACCAAAGAGAGAAGAGGTAGAAAATGACAAAATAGATTATCATTTATGGGAATGTTAAATGACTGTTTTGCAAGTTGCACTGCTCAGCACATAATTTTTCAGGCAAAACATAAATACACTCCATACACCCCAAACATAGTAGGTGCTAGGAAGTACTCTTCATGACTAATAATAGCATCTAGGTGTTTTCTACCTATTAATAAATATCCACATTCTGCTATATCTCCCAAATTCAGATAATGGAATCCAAGTGAATCTGGTTTTACGACGAGTCTAGCCATAACATTTGTATTTGGTAGTTGGAGAATTTGGAAATATTTTAGATTTTTGAAATCATAAAACAATGCATTAATCAGTTAATGATAGCTCTATTCACTTGCTTAAACTTCTTGGTTGGATCTACTGTTTCTTACAGCAATTTATTTCAGAATGCACAGGCCAAAACTTGAAGAGATCAAAGTTTGCAAGAGAAGAAGACAGGAAATTCATTCTCCAGATTTGGCGGTCTTGTTTTGCAAAGCAGCTGCATAGCGCATAATGTCATTTTTATTCCTCCCTAGGTGAAAATCTTAGAGCAGGTTTGCTTTTTTCTCCATTACTGTTTCATGAATTGGACCACTGGATGGGCCCAGTATTTACACAGTACTAATAACACAAAACTTTTAAAGGCAGATTGTGTAGTTGCATTCCTATACAGGCCATACAGTAAAAATAAATAAATACAAGGGTATTGCCTCAGATTTTGTTGCTGCTGCTGTGTTTTTCTTATAAAATTTAGGTTGAATGTGTTGGGATTCCTATACATTACACACAAAATGAATAGCTGGTTTGGACACCCAAAGAGATTACAAAAAAAATACTCTTAATATCCATTTTTGCTGGTGCAAGGCATTAAGAATACGACTTTATCAAAACGTCTAGAAGCTTGACTATCAAATACTTTACAAATCTGTGATTATATAGATATGGCTATATTCCTAAACCCATCAACAGTGGCTTAGATACAATTAGCCCTTTCTTGTTTGGGCTAGGAGTAGGGCTTCTCTCATTTTCTTGACTGCCCACCACAATTATAGGTCTTTCGTGTTTCGGGCATGATTCTAGATTTACAGAAGTGGGTGAGTGGAAGCAGGGTGGGGTGGGGGGGACTCCTGTCGTGTGTGTATGTGCAGAATGCTATCCATGGTTCTTTGGATCAAAGCCTATATTTCCTATTCCAAAAAGGTTTGCTTTACTTAGATAGACTCCACTATAATGTTACATAGAACTTGTTAGGCAGCCAAGCTACAATTCCACTCACAATCTTCCCAAAGATCTTAATTAATTCAGAGAAGTGCTTGCTATTAAGAAAGATTTCCGAAAAGATGCATTACTTTTTATAGCTAATAATAAACTTTATTTAATACCTCCTCAAATGAACAATGGGACTTCAAGGGGGGGGGAATGAAGTCAAGGTTATATGCAGTTAAAACCAGAACAAATGCTTCAAGTTGAGAATTCACTGCCTCTCAAAAGTGAAGGCACGATTCCACTAAATGTTTTCCTGTTGGAAAACCGCCATTAGAAAATCTGCAATGACTTTGCTTTTAGATATATTGTCAGGTCTGCAGTAAAGAGGAGGGAGAGTTTTCATGTATGGAGAGAGATCCAAGAATCCACTTGGATAATACGATAATTTACCATGGAGTGTTTATTTGTGTCATGATTACCTGAGATAACTGGCTCTAGTACAACAACTGGATGGTTTATGTTGCAGCAGCCAGTAAGATGCTCATGCCACTGCAATTTAGAGTATATCTCCCAAACCACTTCAGCAGCACTAAATTTTGATTGGAGGGAAGCGGTTGGGTGGGGAGGGAGGAGGCCAACAATGGCAGATAATGAAGCATGGCCAGTGGCCATGAAGAAAGCCGGTGAAAGACCATTTGAACTGCGCTAAAGCTTGAACATAACAACAACAAGTTTTGGGCTTTTCAAAACACTTCATATACAGTATTTCAGCAACTTTGACAAGGTAGATCATTATTATTATTATTCCTATCTCTATAGCGCAGGTGGAGAGTCTAAAAGACAGTGGTTTGCCTAAGACCACCTAATGAGTTCAAGGCAGATGAGACAGATACAACCTTTTGCATGGACGTGAGCACAAACACAGAGCCAGAAAGGAGAACACACACACACACACACACACACACAGAGAGAGAGAGAGAGAGAGAGAGAGAGAGAGAGAGAGAGAGAGAATTATAGAAAGTGCTGCAGAATTCTAGTCTGGGTGTATTCTTAGGCACAGTTCTGTGCTTGGAAAGTAAATGGTGACATTCTACTTGCTGAATAATCACATGCAAAGTTGCATGCACCCAGCAGGGTGGCCATCTGTCTTACTTTGCAGGGGAAAGTCCTCTATTTGACAGGCTGTCCAGTCCAAGTTTTGGAGCAAAGGGTCATCAGTATGCTGATGCAATGCAGCTCTGCTTCTCCATAACATGTGACTCAGAAGAGACTGTGAATGATCTAGAGTCTAGACTGTTTTCTGGAAGCAGTACTGGAGTGGATGAGGGCCAATATGATGAGTCCAGCCCTGGAAAGACAGAGGCACCATGGGTGAGGAGTGGTTCCCATATCTAGGAGATAGGCCAGTTGCCTGTTTTGGATGGGGCGGCAGTCCCTTGAAAGAACAGGCATGGAGTTTAGGGGTGTTACTGGATCCATCTTTGTCGCTGCAGGCTCAGATAGCCTCAGTTGCCTGGAGGGCCTTTCACCAGCTATGACCATTCTTGGACATGGTTAGTCCAGTTGCAGTGATTTATGCAACTGTGACTTCAAGTCTTGATTACTGCAAGTAGCTCTATGTGGGGCTACCCTGGGACCTGGTCCAGAGGCACAAGCTGCTGGAAAATGCTGCAGCAAGACTGTTGATGGGGATAGACTATTGCCAGCACCTAACTCCAGTGTTCAAAAGCTTGCACCTGCTGCCCATAAGCTACTGAGTCAGGTTCAATGTTCTTGTATTAATTCTCCCTTAACAACTTGGGTTCAGCATACCTCAGAGACCACCTAATCCCTTGTATCCCTGCTCAATCACTGAGATCTTGGTGAAAGTCACTGTTAGCTACTTTCATAGCACAGACCCACAAGGAGCTGTGTGCTTCGTATTGTGGGCTGAAGTTTGTGGAACTCCCTTGCAGTTGAGGTTAGATAGGCTCCCTGTTGAACTTCTGGCACTGAATGCACTTAAAAAAAATTCCACCAGGCTTTTAAACTGAATTCTGATTTTATAGCTTCAACTCATTTTTGCAGTATTGCATCTTCTATCTGTAGCTTAGAGATAGTTATGATTAAGAGGTATACAAATGGTTGAAATAAATAAAAGGGGGGAAATATAAGAAGGGAGAGAAATTGCCTATAAATAGCACTTGGACAGAAGATGGAGGACCGTAGACAGGTTAAAGTCTTTCCCATTTTGGTAAGATGTATTTCTAGTTAAATTGTGGTAGATTTGCATTTATACTTATAATAAGCATATGCAGATTTCAGACAGATCCATTTCCTCTTTCCTGCTGGTGCCTAAGTGCCCACCTGTACATCCTTTCATCTGCTATGCAGATTTAAGGCTGGATGCATGACCAGAAAACCCCCAAAACTGGGAGGGAGATTTTCCTCAACCAACCTCACAGGGAAAGGCCCAACAAATTTCACCTCCACGTATACAGTGATATAAAAGTATTATTGGGAGAGGATCTACTCTCTCTCTCTCTCTCTCTCTCTCTATATATATATATAAAGGTAGCTTCCTCCAAAAGTAGACTTACTCGCCTCCCTTGCATTGGAGAAGAGAACTCTTGGATCCAGCAAACTGATGCTTAGTTATAGTGATTTTTTATTCATTAAAACAGGTGTGAGGGACCTATGGATGTCCAGATGTTGCTAGATTACAACCCATCATCTCTGACCACTAGGCATGCTAGACAGATTCCCCAGCCCTAGTTCAGTGCTTTATGGGGAAAACATGCTTTTAAAACCAATAATATTAACAACAGTGACATAAGCTGTCATATTGTCAAAATGAAACATTTAAGATATAAAATGAACCCCTCTCCTTTCATCAAGAAAAAAAAACCATGATGGGAACTTTCAAAAACTTTTTGGCTACACAAAAAATGAGGCTGTTTCACAGTACAATGAAAGCTTTATAATAGTGCTTTAAAATCTCTGTGACATACACTGGAGGTAAAAGATCCATTACAAAGCTGCTGAAAGCTGAGGAATTATAATTTTGTTATCTGAAACTTCTAGCCCACAAGTTGATTCTCTCCTCCCCCCCACCGTTATTTTATTTAAAATGGTTAGCATAACTAGCAGTGACTACAATGACAGTAGAAACATTTTCTTGATGCCATGTTTTGACAAACCAAAAGTTGTTGAATGATAAGACGTTCATTAATATAGTGCCCAAAATTAAACATTCCCACCCACCATAAATTTCTAACTTATAAAGTTCATGTTTTCAATGCAGCTTTGCCAACTTTATGTTGCAATCTGTCCAGTGACTAGATTTTTTATTATAATTAGAATTATTTATAACCCAACTTTTTCCGTGACAGAACAAGGCAGCTTACAGATAAAAGTAAAAATGCTAAAAACATGGAAAATGCAATCATTAAAAACAATTAAAAGTTGATAGAATTAAAACTATATACATATATGAAATCTATTAAAACAATACCAATAACTACAATAAAAATAGCACAGAAACAGCCCTTTCATTAAAAGCATCAGTTCCCAAAAGCCTGTTGGGACAAGAAAGTCTGTCAGTGGAAGAACAAGGAGGGAACCAGTCTAGCTTCTCTAGGGTGTTCCAAAATTTCAGAGCAGCCACTGAGAAGGCCCTCTTCCGCATCCATATGAGGGTGGAGGGACCAGGATATGGCCACCTCCAAAGATCTCAAAGCCTGGGCAGGTTCCTATGAGAGAATACCCTCATCCAGTCCATTACTGATACCAGTGTAGAATCAAAATGGCTTCCTTTGATTTCGGTGGAAAGGAGAAATAGAGCTGGTGCCATGGAACCCCGAAAATATGGACAATCTTTCCCAGTGGTTTCAGGTAAATGTTAAATAGCATGGCAGAACCCTGAGGGACCCATAGACCAATGACCAAGGTGTCAAGCAAGAGTCCCCCTGCACCACCTTCAGGGTTTGCCCCTCCAGGAAGAAACAAAGCCACTGTAAAACACTGTCTCCAAGTCTACCCCAGCAAGGCGGCTCAGAAGGATACTATGGTCGATGGTATCGAAAGTCACCAAGATGAAGAACCAACAGTGACATGCTCCTCCTGTCCAATTCCAATTCCATCAATTTAAACTCAATGTCAAATGCAGTTTAAAGTAATGTACAATCACAGAAATAAGGTGGGTTCTAAAATATACATATCTCTTCCCCTTTATCATTTGCATCTAATTATTTACTTGCATTTCTTTTTTATTTGTATGACTATAAAGGCCTGTGGGAGTATACTTTCTGAAGATGTTATTTTTGGATTAATATAGGAATAGGAATTTTAGCTATTAACAAAATTTTGAAACTTTAAAACAACGTAACTTAGCTTTAGTTTTACCAGTTTCTGACAAGATTAAGAATGTGTATCTACACATCTGAGAGATTCCTTATTTTATTTAACAGTCTGCTTATTTACCAAGGTTAATAAATGCTTCCTCTATGCAGAGTCCCACTTAATTTGCTAGCTTACAAACATTAATTTCTACGTACTCTTTAATCTCTTGCCTGTGCCCCTCAAGGAAAGTCCCACTGGTTTCCAAAGCACAGGTCATTCTATGCTTTCCCAATCATCATATTTGAAATAATAAATCTTTTTCAGGCCTGAAAGAAAGCCCAACTGAGCTGTCTGACTAGAGGGTCAAATGTCAGCCATTAGGAGGTCATGCCCTGATGCAACTCAGGATTCTCATTCAAGAAGCTGATCACTGCTTTGCTGCTAGCTTACACTGCTGCCTATTAAGGCTCATTTCTGGGCTCTTATTTCAATCTCACCTAGAAAGAAAATAAGTGTGTCCCAGTGATTTACTCTTTCATTGACTTTTTACTACCAGGACACCTGTTATTTTCTCCAAACTTGCTTTTACTCATAATAACAGAGCTATGTTGATCTTGCTGCCCAAGGATACCAAAAGACAATTTAACAAACACCACTCTAAAAGGAACCATGTTCCAATACTCTTAAATAAAATAAATCACCAACTTAACACCAAAGCAATTAGACTTTGCATCTTCTCTCAGAACTGAATATTAAAGCTTATTTGAAAGATCACATTAAAGGCATATTGCCATTTCTGAAAGGTAGAGCATCTGCTTTGCATGTAGAAGATCTCAAGTTCAGTCCCCAGCATCTCAAGGTAGGATTGGGAATGTCTCTTGCCTGAAGAGCTGCTGCCATTCAGTACCAAGCTAGCTGGACCAACCAACTGACATGGTATAAAGGAGCTTCCCATGTTCCAGATTTCTGTCTACTGGTTTTTGCCTTTCTCTGTGTTTATATACACACACACATGCACAGACTTGTGGAATATACTTTACACATCTATACCATCAACACTTATTCCATAATAAATTGGCCAAAGGTACCCCAATATTGTTCCAGCTCCTCATCAATATCTAGTGGTATTTTTAAAAACAAATTTTCAGTGGTTTTTAAACAAATACAATAACCATTAAACACACATCCAGCAGTACATCTAATGGTGTTTTATCCTTTGTTTCTAGACATACACTTACACATTCAACATTCAAGTATATTATTTAACATATTCTCTCCAATGAGAATATTGAGCGGTTGGTATAACAAGGTCTTGATTTTGGCTGTTAACATAGTTAAAGGGGCCTATGTGTCTTGGAAGGTATATTATTTGTTATGTCTTTAATTGCCTCCCTGTGTCTGGTGCAATGTTCAGACATTGCTGTATCCAAGATATTATTCTCCCATATATTCAGGGGTATTTCAGTGTGGTTCTTTCATCACTGAGCTATCACTAATCGTGCTGCAGTCAGTAAGATGCCTCCTAGTTCTCTATGGAGCAGGGTGGAATCTACGTCTATGTCCAAAGATAGTAGGGCTAAGGCAGGATTTAGAGAAAGGGGTTGGCCTGCAATTGCAGATATGATGGAGAATACTCTATTCCAAAAAAAATTAACATGGAGGCATTCCCACCAAACCTGAATAAATGAACCAACCTTTCCAAAGCCCTTCCAACATAAAGAAGAAGGGAGGGGTTAATTTTTGCCAGCTTGACTGTTGTCTACTGCCATTGGAGGATAACCTTGCAAAAAGCTTCCTGTTGCAGTTTTCTTCCCTGTTCTTGACTATCATCATTGGCTGCTGCTGGTGATGGAGGGAAATGCAGTCTATCATAACAGCAGGAGGCAAGTTCTGTTAGATATTGTGAAGGAGGTAACTAGATGCACAACTATTATTTGCAATGGCAGCTGAATGTTCAGTGTAGTGTCTAATTTGGACCCTAGAGCCATGCAATACTGGTGATTCTCTTTTCATTCCTAGAATGCCACTACTTATTCTTAAGACAGGGCTACCCAATATGGTACCCTCCAAGTGTTGCTAGACTACAACTCCCATAATTCCTACTAATTGGCCATGAGGCTGATGGGACCTGTGAACCAACAAGCTCTGGTGGGCACTATGTTAGCTACCGTTGATTTAAGGGTAGAATTATTTAAGGGCACAGAATTATCAGCTAAAATCAGAATACTCTAACAGCTAACTTCATTTCAGCCCAGCAGTGGTGCTTTTATTCTTCTGCACAATAGATTGTTCCAGATGACGTCATCCAACAAATAAGCAGTGTGCTAGTGCAGAGGGAAGCTTGCTTTGTTAAGTACAATGGCTTACACATAGTAAATTTAGATTTTAAAATGAAGAAATCAACCAACCAAGTCTTTCCAACTCCTGAAAATGCAGTAAAGCTACCTGTGAATAAGCACCAGATATTAGCCAAGTAATGAATAGAGTGCTTTTAGTAGTAATTTGTACCAAACAGCAACACTTAAATGTTATGAGAAAGAATGACAAAAAGTAGGATAAACTACTCTTTGCGGATCAGAGATCCGAGGAGCATTTTGCTGAAAGACAGCTGTAACAGCCCAGTCTGAGTAGCAAAGTAAGTAAACAAAATAAAACTGCTTCCCAGAGTGGCTATGCTTTGCCAAAGAAAGCAGTCAGGTAAGAGCTATAAACAGCTGAGAGACCTGTAAACATTGCACTCTAATTTGTTCTGAACACAGGAGAAAGTAAAATGATTTACAAAGATCCTTCCAATTCATGCTATGCACACATTGTGTCTGTTTCAAATCTACTTAAGACCAAACGTCAGAGGACTGACATTGCCTCCACATTATTTATAGGTTTAAAAATTAATTCAAGAGCAATTTCCTATGTAAAGTGCTAGGAAGTCTTTATTTCTTTTCTTGAAAAGGCTACTATGTTCTTGCTAATTTTATTCACCATAAGCATTTGGTTTATCGCGAGAGATATTGTAGTGTCAGTATACGGACATTTAGGAAGGTGGTAATAAAGATCTTTTTCTCTGCTACAAATAATGAAGTTCTTTAGGATTTACTGTTATAAAAGTTTCCTTTCTTCACTTCAGTCTTGTGCAAAAGAAATCATATACTCTCTGAAGGACTGCTCAAGTAAGACATATACTTCCAAATTCTATCTTTATTTTTGTTTAATGTGTAATTGTTCAGTAGCTGTAACAGTAACAAACAAACAACCATAGCATAATAAACTAGAATGGTTTAAATTTCAAGAAAGGTACCTTTATTAGTTTGTGGTAGTGAAAAAAGAGTCTTATGGTAAAGACTAACAAATTTGTTAAGGGATAAGCTTTCATGGACCACAGTCTACTTCATCAGATGATATATATGCTGCACATAGACACACTCTTAGGGAAATAGTGTCTCTATAATATCAGCCACTGCCACCTCCTCCCAAATTTCCTTGATTATGGGATTTCTTACAAGTAGGGAAATCTCTGGTCTCTTCAGCATGTGGCCCTCAGAACATTGCTCAGAAGGGCCCTTGGGCTTAATGTGGCCCTTGGGCTTAAAATGTTTCTCCACCCCTGCTGTAATCTAAGAACACAACTTCTGCTGGATCATTTCCATTTTACTGGAGAAATTCCCATTGGTTTCAACACATTTGGCTTCTGCAAAATATATTGATGACCTGGTAGTTAAGGGGTTCAAACCATTTGGAATACAGAATTAGACTCCCCCCCCCCCCTCTTTTTTGGTAAATTACAATCACTAAATATCCTCTACCTATTGCTAGTTAAATCAAATGCCTGGAACCCTAATGTGAAATAACAGCACCCCAAATGCTATTTTAATTGATGAAATTATTTCTAATGTAGAAATAAAGAAACCCTTCACTTCAAGTACTGCATACTTTTGTTTCAATATTTCCCACTGTTACAAAGCTGAATACAGAGCTCATTGTGTGTGCTATTCTACTATGCCAATCCACCCCCTAAACCCAATTTATACAATAAGCCCCAAAGGCTGCTACTAATAGCAGCCTATGTTGACAGGTTCAATTTTTTGAGAGGAGGAGGAGGGAATTGATATGGTTCCACAAGAGTGAGCTGTCTTTCAAATGTCTATTATATTGCAATATCCATCTGCAGAAAGGTTTTGGAATTAACAGCTTTGGTCTCCTACATTTCTGTCCATCATGTGAAGCTATAGATAATGAACAGGCTATTCCACATTTGCCACGAGAAACAAATGTGCAGAGCAAAGATAGAGCAATATGGAAACCTGAACTTAATTTATTTTAAGAACAGCAACGTTCAGAATACTCTTAATTTATTTTAAGAACAGCAATATCCCAAACGTCCTGCTACTTTAGAACCTGGTTATATTTTAACTTAATAAAGGAGGGATAAAAATATTATTCATATTTCTTCCAGCCTGCCTGGTCTTACAAAGCCCTTGCACTAAGTTTTACAAATCTATAACACCATATTGAAAGTGTGTCTGTCATGCTATGCAGATGCAGGGGAAAGTGTCCTGGGGAGAGCTTTTCATCATGAAGATGAAAGAGAGCTCCCAGGCCTTTTGGAATGAGACTTACTGGAACTCAGCAAAAAGACAGATGCTTCCTTTTTAATGGCAATTATTACAATACTCTGGCACAGCATTAAATCCATTTCTGATCATTTTCATCTCTTAGAAATTAATCAATGCCGCCTCCCCCCCCCTTTATATAAAATTGTATTTTTTCAGTACCTTCCAGATTGGTGTGTATTCAGTGTCCGCTAACAGGAAGGGAGAAGTTTTTGTTTTTTAACTTAAGAAGAATTTCAGAAGTCAATCATTAGAAGCATCGTGACTAGTTTTGTAGCATTCACATCATAAGAGCACTTCGATAAAATAGCATATGCGGATCAGACCTCAACATGAGGGTAATCCCAGTAGCATGTACAAATCTTAGTCAAATAAGGACTGGAGACAGGACCGGCTCAATACATTTTGCTGCTTGAAGCAAAACAGAAGGTGTTGCATCCTGCCACTGCCCCTTCCGCCACTGCTCCCTCCTCCTCTTTTGCCACTGCCTGAAGTGACTGGAGGCAGCCCAGGAAAGGCCCAACATACTGAAGGCAGCAAGGGAGACAAAAGGATGCTGGAGAGGAGCAGGTGGTGGCAGCAGCAAAGTAGTCTGCCTGACAGCTTGGCCTTCATCATAAAATATTCCTGTAAAATAAAAGGCATGCCTGTGATATCTTTGGTACAAACAATTTTATCTACCTCACCTGCTGCTGATGTGGAGGGCTGTGTTGAATTTTCACTTTCATCATCAGTGCTTCCGTCATAATCTTCTGTTTCAACTTTACTTTCGGATGTAGACATGGTGTCCCTGTAAAAACACAAAGGCATTTCCTTCTCATGCCTTTAAAATACATTTTAAACCAATAGATATGACATCATCATCTGCATATGCAGCACAGTTGAACAGGTATTTGAATTGTATTAATTGGATAAGGGATCTAAATAGAGACCATTATTTGTGGTGTGACACCCCTTTTGCATTGATTCAGATTTGTCATGGCCAATGTATGATGCAATAAAGATATCTGGATTGGATTGGATAATGAAAGTTTTAGACAAATCTGACCAAACTCAGGTGCCCTAACCATTTTTCTTTGAAAAAAATAATTACTGTATTTTTCGCCCTATAGGACGCAATTTTCCCCCTCCAAAAATGAAGGGGAAATCTGGGTGCGTCCTATGGGGCGAATGCAGGCTTTCACTGAAGCCTGGAGAGCGAGAGGGGTCGGTGCGCACCGACCCCTCTTGCTCTCCAGGCTTCAGGAAGCTATCTGCAAGTCTTGCAAGCCCGGCGGGATGTCCCGCGGGCTCACAAGGCTTGCGGGCAGCAGCCTGCACCCAAAAGCTGGGGACAGCGGGGAGGCGCAGCGCCGCCACCCCGCTATTCCCCAGCCTGATCTGGGGGGGGGGAGAAGCAAGCCTGCTTCTCCCCCCCCCCCCGCCAGCCCCACAAGCTGGGGGATAGGGGGATGGCGGAGCACAGCCACCCCGCTATTCCCCGACCTGAACTGGAGGCTGGGGGGGGAGAAGCAAGCCTGCTTCTCTCCCCCCGCCAGCCCCACAAGCTCGGGGGATAGGGGGATGGCGGAGCACCGCCACCCCGTTATTCCCCGACCTGATCGGGAGGCTGGGGGGGGGAGCCTGCTTCTCCCCCCCTCCAGCCCCACAAGCTCGCGGGATAGCGGGGCAAGCTGTCCCTGAAGGCAGAAGAGGGAGACGGAGCGCTCCGTCTCCCTCTTCTAGCTTGGGATGGTTGTGCAAAGCCTCTGCAGGGCAGTGCAGTGCGCTGCCCCACAGAGGCTAGGGAGGCTGTCCCTGAAGGCAGAAGAGGGAGACAGAGCGCTCCGTCTCCCTCTTCTAGCTTGGGGATGGCTGCGCAAACCTGGGGGGGAAATAAAAAAATTTCCCTTGATTTCCTCCCAAAAAAACTAGGTGCGTCCTATGGGCCGGTGCGTCCTATAGGGCGAAAAATACGGTATTGTGATTCCTAAGTTTAGATAACATTTATGGTGGTTACATGTTTTTTTAATTATGTTCCTTTCCAAATGTATAATAAGTGAAGTGTGGTGAAGATTTCACAAAAGTCCTTTAAGTTGACAGTTTCCAACATTTTCATAATTGGGACTGACCTTAGTCCTAACCTCCAACGAAACCCATTTCCTCCCCGTATATACGTTTTTAGTCATTCTCTGCTGTCTTTCTCATTCTCTCTTTTCCTTTTCTCCTTTTCCTAACTCTCCTCACTTTCTCTCTGTGTTTCTCTGTTAAAAAAACAAATCCTTAAAAGATGGTGCTGCTGCTGGTGTGACCCACTTTAGGTCAGGGCACAACCCAGCTGTGGGTCCTGACCCAGCCACTGAAGGTCAGTGTTACTATCATCCGTCTAAAGGCCACTTCACATACAATAGTTATAGCAGATTCTCATTAAAAAGTTTAGTACGTAATGTGTGATGTTGCTAAAACAAAGAGAAAAACAAGGACAGAAAGGAAAGGTAAAATGAATTCTAAGACTGGTTGACCTGATCCACACCTCCTCGATTAATTCTGGGAATTTCAATATGAACCTATTTGATCTTCACCATCCACATTAAATCACAGATTGGAAACTAAGCTTTCAGATTTTGCTCTCCTCTAAATTTTTCAGTGAATTTCTCCGTTCAAAAAAGTACCATCAAATGCATTATTTTAGGATAAAATACATCAAAATACATTGATGTGTACTGTGAGGGAAAAAAAAATTTAGAAATTTGGATTGCGTGAGGAAATACATAAAACATATCTAGGATCTTTGTGCTTTAAAAACAATACAGATAAATATGAAAATGAGATGAAATGAATGTGTTATGAATGAACAGATGGGAAAGTACACAGAGAAGAAATATACTGATTTGTCCACCCTTAGTTACAACATGATTTCTTCTCCCCACCCTTATGAAGTCACAATAAGATCCTGAACACATTTCCAGGAAAATACTATGCATAATAGTAAAAACAAGGTACATGCAAAATTTGCAATGTGTGCCTGTTTCTGTTGCATTGTGTGAAACAAGCCAGAGTAGGGTATTTTACTTTATACCCAAAATTATACAAGCTTGATGTTTTCAAGGTCATCTGCCATTAGAGATGGTGATACAGCTTCAAATCCTACAAACGCATTCTTCTACAGTCCCAATTAGCTAACTCAGTGGAAACAAAGCCCCACTCTCAGTAGGGAAAATAGCCCCCAATAGCTCCTTTCGTCAAGTTCAGATTATTATTAACGAGCTCTAATACTTTACTGCATTTACATGGAATAAACTTTTGCTAACCCTGATCAATCTCTGTTCTAGCTAAGTCTTAGCCATTCCATCATCACAAATATTTTCAAGGAAAGCCCAGTCTGCATATCAGGTATCTCATTAGCTAACACTTTTATCCTTCTTTTAAAGCCAGGATTAAGAAAAGACGGGCAGGCATGCCTGTGATATACAAAATGTTTGACAGTTTCAAATGAAGATTCAGATTTACTACTTTGCTTCTAGATGGCATTAATGAGACTGAATTGCAGAACTGCTAAAGGTGCCTGCACTTCAGAGCTCAACAAAGTGATTTTTGCTGTAAGATCATTCTGCTAAAGCTTAGATGAGTCAACCAAACTGAACCACATTTATTTTAAGCATGATGCTTAGTAGCACAAAGAAATAAAGAGTACCTTGCTTGTGTTGTTTCCAAGACAGCTTCTTCAGCTTCTTTCAAACTTTTCTGTAAGTTTCTTATCTTAGCTTTCTTTTCATTGAGGACCAAGATAAATCTTTTATAAAGTTCCATCTCTAGTTCTTCTTTAGCTTCAACACATTTTTGTAATCTTAAAAACGAAATGTACATTTCCGTACAGTCAGCTTTATACATTTCAACACTTTCCCCCAAAACTTAGTGAGAATATGCAAGAACATATGTTTCAAAGAGGCATTATCCTTATTCAATCTCCAACAAGAAGTAGTGTTAGACAGTCCTTTTCTATACAAACGTACAGTGGTGCCCCGCAAGACGAATGCCTCGCAAGACGGAAAACTCGCTAGACGAAAGAGTTTTCAGTTTTGGAGGTGCTTCGCAAAACAAATTTCCTATGGGCTTGCTTTGCAAGACGACAATGTCTTGCAAGTTCCTGCTGGTTTTTCCCCTCCCCCCCCTTTCTAAGCCGCTAAGCCGCTTATCAGCTGATCCGATCAGCAGATAATCTGCTAAAAGCCGCTAATAGCGCTAATCCGCTAATCCTTCAATGGGCTTGCTTCGCAAGACGAAAAAACCGCTAGACGAAGAGAATCACAGAACGGATTCTTTTCGTCTTGCGAGGCACCACTGTAGTGGAGTCTAAAATATTCTAAACATGATTTTCTGTTGTATAAGTCTTAGATCCATTGATACCACTGCTTACAGAAGTTAAGACACTATCCCACTATCTAGGTAGTATAGGTAGTCTGACTGTATGGAAAAACTAAAAAAATTCAGAAGAAAATATTATTTTGAATTATATACCTATCATATGGAAGTTGACAACTGGACAACAAAAATGAACTCCAGGTGCCCTAACTATGGCCAAAAGACTAGAACTGATGAATTGGAGGGGGGGGGGACTATGTTCCCTTTAACCAATGGATTGAAGACATTACAGCATTTACAACATATGAACAGATTGCTTATAGATACAGACTTTGTTTGGATAAACCTACTGCTGTTTGGAATGAGTTTATACAGAGTATAGCAGGTTATTAATAATCATATATGTATTAGCACAGATAAGCTTTAAAAACTTCAAAATATTAATAAAAATACAAATGTACATTTCATGTTTATGATAAAGAGTAAGGGAGGTCTCTAAATTGTCTTAGATGCTTACATCAAAAGCATGAGGCATGACAGCAGCCTTCCAAGTTGACCCAAGTGGAGAAACCAGCTCCTAAAATTGAATGTGTTGCCATATTATTGGGTGATATTCAATGTTACTCTGAGCAGGCCCACTGATTTCACCCAGTGTCTATAAATTTAAAATTTAAAATTCTGGTTTTTTGTGCATATTAAACCATAAAGACCCAACATATTAAGCTTATGAAAAAGAATGTATTTGGCTCTTTAGGTCACTAGCCCAGTTTAAAATATTAGCAAATATAGATTGTACCGCTTTATAGATTAAATTCCATAATGGGAAAATAATCTTATGAACTATTAATACAGTCTGCCTTGATGTGTTCAACAGCTGATAAATAATTCATCTAATTTAAATGCAAATGCAAATGGCTGTGTATTATTAGCATGTAGATCAGCTCAATAACTCTTAAAAGAAAGATGATATGTACTAATCAACTATAAATCAAACCTCAAACTCTTTAGCAGGGGAAATTGAACAGAAACGGTAAAATGTTAAGATTAACAGTAAAAGGAGAATCCTTACACATTTCATTGGGGAAGCAAATTTTTAAAAAATGTTTCAGAAAATAAAGACAAAGTGATGATTGGAGTTTTTTCCTATTCTGTAGCAGCAAGGTTCAAAAAAAGTTCAATCTTGCTTACACATCAGCCATAGGACCTTATCATTTGCAGAAAATACGTCTACAACTGCTTTCAGTAAGAAACAAAATCCATACAAATTTCTGAATTATAGCTATCTGGAGGATAACCAAAGCTCAGCAGATGGAAGTATGCTTTCATTATTGCTAAAAGCAACAGATTTAAATTAACACCAGCAGATTCCTGGTTTAGCACGGAGTAGTGGCATGCAAGGATTATGAAAGTCACAAAAACCAGGCAGCTTCTTTTTCACAGAAGAACAAGCTCCACCATCTTAGAAGGTGACCAAATACTTGTTGCATCTAGTATAAGGAGGGACATTTTACATTTTACAAAATTTAAGTTTGCAAGTGTTACTTTCATCCTTTGTTGCCTTATGTCCTCATTTTATTTGTATTGCTCTCTCCTTTTTCATTCCAGTCTGGCTTCAGGCTTCCTCATGGCCCTGAAACTGGCTTGGTCACCCTTGTTGATGATTAATTGGGAGAGAGATGGGGGCAGTGCAACACTGCACTCTCTCCTTGATCTCTCAAAACTGTTAACCACAGTAGCCTTCTGGAGTGTCTCAGGGGGTTGGGGGCCACTGAACCAGGCAGAGGGCCTTCTCGGTAGTGGCGCCTGCCCTGTGGAAGGCCCTCCCAGCAGATGTCAAGGCAATAAACAACTATTTTACTTTTAAAAGACAACTGAAGGTGGCCCTGTTTAGGGAAGTTACAGGTAGGTAGCCGTGTTGGTCTGCCATAGTCAAAATAAAAAAATTCCTTCCAGTAGCACCTTAAAGACCAACTAAGTTAGTTCTTGGTATGAGCTTTCGTGTGCATGCACACTTCTTCAGATACCAAAGAATCTGAAGAAGTATCTGAAGAAGTGTGCATGCACACGAAAGCTCATACCAAGAACTAACTTAGTTGGTCTTTAAGGTGCTACTGGAAGGAATTTTTTTATCCTGTTTAGGGAAGTTTTTAATGTCTGATGCTGTATTGTTTTTAACATTCGGTTGGGAGCCACCCAGAGATGTGTGGGGTATAAATAATAAATAAATAATAATAATAATAATAATAATTCTCTAGTTTCCTTCGTCAGCAGGAGATTCAGATTGAAGTATCATCCATATGCAGATGAAACCAGCTCTATCTGTACCATCTGAATCAGGAGAGACAGTTGAGCTATTAGGCCAGTGGTTGGAGGCAGTGATAAGATGGAAAATGGGCCAATAAACTGAAGTTGGAAGGGACCTCGGGAGTCATCTAATCGAACCCCTCTGGAATGCAGGAATCTCAACTAACACATCCATGACACATGGCCATCCAACCACTGCTTAAAAACCTCTAGGAAAGGAGAGTCTACAGTGCAACCTCACAAGGGAGTCTGTTCCACCGTCAAACAGCTCTTACTGTGACAAAAATTCTTCCTGATGTTTAGTCAGAATCTCCTTTCTTGTAACTTGAAGACATTGGTTCAGGTCCTACCCTGTGGAACAGGGGAAAACAAGCTTGCTCCATCTTCCAGTTGACAGCCCTTAAGATATTTTAAGATGGTTATTTTAAGACCCTTTATCATCAAAATAGCCATTATCCATCCTTACATTAGAAGTACAGATTACTGCGGCTATTTCATTGATATTAGAATAAAAATCAAACCAAGAATATCCTATGCAGTTTATTTTCAACTTACTGCTCTTGCACATCATCCAGATCACTTTGAAGTCTTTCATTCTCTTTTTGCAGATGCTCATTTTTTGAATGAAGTCCTTTTATGCAGTCTAGGCAATAGCTAATCAGCTCACTAATGACTTCTGCCGGACCTGAGACTTTCTGTAACATCAGCGATCCGAGTCTAAACTAGGACAAAAAGAAACAATGAGTTACTTAGCTAGATAAGGTCAGGATACCCATTTTCAATCAGGCATCTTCAATGGTCACTCTACAAATGCTTTCCTGTTACAAATGACAACAGCAAGAAGATAGAGCTTGTATACTGGTGAAAGCTTTTCCTTCCTAGGACTTGATCTGAAAGGTCTCTACTGATATTTGAAAATGGACATTAGAGCAGGGATTAGTTTCATTTCAACTGTAAATGGAACTCCAATAAAACACAGATTGTGTGCTGCCTTCCGAAATAGAAGTGCCATAAAATATGGGACTTTATTGGATCTGCATAGGATAAAGCTATACCTCTCAAATCTATAGTGGTCTAATACAAGCCACAAGAAATTGCATGTGCATTCAGATCCATGCTTACTGATAAAGTCATTGGGAAACTCAGAATGTATTAATAAATCAATTTATCAATCCCAAAAGCTTGGGACAGTAGGCATTGAATTTTTTACATTTTATCAAGAGTTAAGGTAATCCACTAGCGAAGATGACAATGAGGCCAAACTTAGATTCACAAAATGTTTAGGAGCATGCATACACCTGCGTACCCCCAGAAAAAAGCACTGCCTTTAGCTAATTTAAGTTCCTACGTCACTTTTTCTGTCATGGGTATTTGCCACAGCATCCGCGACTGGACCTAACGGTCAGGGGTCCCTTTACCTTTACCTGTATCAATAATTTAACTGTACCAATAATAAGCAAAAGTGAAGTCAGGTTGCACAAGAGTAGTGAGCATGGCATGACAGTGAGAAGGGAGAAACACTGAAAGGCTGGTGGGGACGGGGGAAACTGGCAGTTTTAAACAATGGTAAGAGGTTTGAGTAAAGTACTGTGGAATATTTGAGAGCTCTCATGAGGCAGCTGAGGAATGGAAGAGGGAGTAGTTTGAGTACAGTGAGAAGGGAGAGAGATGAAGGTTTTTGTCCTTTTAAAGTTATTGTTGAAACCATATTGTTTTTGTTGACCCTCTTTTCCACTTACAGAGCTAGTTTACTGTTTTTCTTTGAAATAAATATTCAAAAACATTTAACCCACTGATGCCTCGATTAATGTAATTTTATTGGTATCTATTTTTATTTTTGAAATTTACCAGTAGCTGCTGCATTTCCCACCCTAGGCTTATACTTGAGTCAATAAGTTTTCCCAGTTTTTTGTGGTAAAATTAGGTGCCTTGGCTTATATTCGGGTCGGCTTATACTCGAGTATATATGGTAAGTTCTTAACCCGAGGTGCCACTGTACAACATGTAGGTGGTTCACAAATTTCTTTTTTTTCTGATGTCCCAACTCCTCCCTTTCTTTCCCCAGTTAATATTTTCCCCCAAGACAAATTTCACTAATTTCTGCACATTGCTGAAATCTCTACAGATCAATTCATATCTTCCTACTGCCTCCAGCTGTTTTCAGCTATCTGATTTTGTACCATGTGCAAATGTAATTACTTTGTTTCCCACTTCTCTTTTCAGTCTACTAACATGACATTTAACAAGAACCCAACACCAGGATTTTGGTGGTCCAGTATATATATTCCACTGACATTTCTAAGTGGATCCGCTGGGGAAATGGTGTCTCAATCTGAAGTCCCCCACTTTTTTAAAAAATAATACCATTACATAACAGGGACACATAGCAAAGCAAGTAAGAGCAGAATCCTATATTCATGTCTAATAAGAAGAAAACGTTACTGAATTCAATTAGGCTTACTCATATGTAAGCAGCTATAGGATTACAGTATAGTCTAACTAGGCATGCACCAATATAGCTTGTTTGGAATTGCCTCTCTACCTGGATTTCTAAAATCCTGTATCTTTTGCCTAGCCAATCAACGACTTCATTGAGCACTGATGCTCTTTGGGCGAAACTGGTATCAAGCTTCTTCTGATAACATTTACCTTTTCCAAATACTAACTTTTCCAATTACTACAATTGCAATGATATTTGGTTGAGAAAATTCAGCAAATTACAAATCAGTCTTACACCACAGGGTGTTGGGTTTTGTAGGTTTTTCTTTCCTTTGCTTTGATCTTGGTTTGTTCAGAGTGAGCAATTGTATTATACAATATAAAATACTAGATCTCTATACCAAATTGTTTCCAGGCTCTATCCGCTGGATGACATAGGGAGGAAAAGAATGGAGCAAAACAGGAAAAAGAGGGTGGAGGGTACATTGGTGTTTTTTATATAAAAACAACATTTTTATTGGTTTTTAAACAAATACAAATAAAATAACCATTAAGCATTTATCCAGCAGTACATCTAATGGTGTCTGTTTTATCCATTCTCTCTAGACATTCACTTACACATTCAACATTCAAACATATTACTTAATGTAACCTCTCCAATGAGAATAATGAGCGCTTGATATAACAAGGTCTTGATTTGAGGCACATTGTTCTGATCCATCGCATTATCAAACCCTCATCTAAGGAAGTCCCCATTCCCAATAAGACTACCTCCCCACCAGTCCCCAAGAAGTCTTCTGTACCCTTAATAGCTTCACAGAGAGCATAACATTCCATGGAGTTCAGTTTCTGCCATAATTAAGATACCAGGAAGAGGAAGATCTCACCTGCAATATTCTGCCCTCTACATAAATTACTGTACACAGAGATAAGAAACCAGCTCCAAACACCCCAAATAGATCCTTTCCTATTCAGTAGCGTATTATATATAGTTTTCTTCATAATGAGCCAACCATTGCTTTTATTTATGCGGAAAACCTCGCTCGGGATGTCAGAATTCGAAGGAAAAAGGGGAATGGGAGTGGAATTTGCTGAAGTTCACTTATTTGTGAGGTGGGGGGGGGATGTGGACCAGCAACATGGCAGACAGTTCGAAATAGAGACATCGTTAGTGCAGTTGGTTCTTCTGTGAGGGGAGATAGAAGAGTTAGAGGCAGGATAAAATAAGACTAAGAAGGTAAAGAGTAACGTTTTGAATGCAGTTAAATTTTATTTGTGTTTGCAATAAACTACTCTTTGTTAACTTAAGAACCTGACTGAGAATAAGTGATTTACCAGGGAGGACCTGGTTGGTGGCAGCGGATTAGTGGTGTACAGGTCAATAGTCCGTGAGACAACTGGGGGCTCTGTACGCCACAATGCTCTATTCCCCCCCCCCCAAAAAAATGAGCTGCTGCTGCTGTTGTATAGTGCGGAGAAAACCATTTCATAACATTCTTTATAAAAAAATAGGAAAATATATCAGAAATGTTTGGGTACATAATCCTGCCTCAACAAGGACTTTTTTTTTAATCACAATATATTTATACCCCACTTTTCTATGTAAAACACTGAATGCAACTGATACATTTCAAATAACAAAATGCCACATCAATGCAACAAGTTATGAGGCGAGAAACTTATACAATAAAAGCATTATATCGTGTTTTTAAAATCACTTTCCAAATGTTCCTGTTTGAAATTGACACAATGACAAACTTGTTTTCACAAAACATCCATCTGGAAAACATTATGCCATTTGATTTCCTAAGTTAATCAGTCAGTGGTCCTGATACGTGTTTTTTTAAGCTGTGCCATCACCATCTCCAGGGATAATGTTCAACAGCAACCATGTCATTGCTGGGTGCGGCAAAGAACCCGTGTTATTACGCAACACACTTACAAAAAAATGTAAAAGCTAAACTAGCCTTTAGTCTGAAAATTCTGGAAAGAAAGTAAAAAAGTCTAAAAACTTTGGTTACAGTATTCTAGGTGTTGCATCAGCAAAAGCGGAGCTGGGTTATAAGGGGTTTGTTTTAAGACAGATCATGGATGTTTGCGTGGTTTCCTCATTTTCTCTTTCATAGGAAAGCTAGTTCGTTCGCATTTAAAGAGGGGATGTGTGTTCTGAACATGGGGCGGGTGGTGGTGGAAGTAAGTCTATCAGCAGCTGGACCTGCCTACTCCATGAATGGCCATCTGAACAGAGGCTGCATATGCACATATTCGTGTAGGCATATTCATGTAGGCATATGCCTACATATTCATGTAGGCTTCCTAGAGCAATTGTTCAGAAATTACAATGCATGCGCATGGAAAGGCTGGGCCATAATATCTCTCCCCACAGAACCCCAGCATTTGTTCATCATCCCCCTCACACAAAGTTCTCTAGGCCGCTTACAATGAAAGCAGTGTAAATATATAATCAAACATAAAATCAAAACCAAACAGGTACAACAAAAAGAGCGCACACAACATTCCCAATATTAGCAGAAGGCCTTCTCAGTAGTGGCGCCTGCCCTGTGGAACGCCCTCTCATCAGATGTCAAGGAAATAAAACAACTATCTGACTTTTAGAAGACATCTGAAGGCAGCCCTGTTTAGGAAAGTTTTTAATGTTTGATGTTTTATCGTGTTTTTAATACTCTGTTGGGAGCCACCCAGAGTGGCTGGGGAAACCCAGCCAGATGGGCGGGCTAATAATAATAATAATAATAATAATAATAATAATAATTACTATAGCAAACAAGAGGCTCAGACTACAAAAGTGGCTTAGAAGGTCTAACAACGTTTTATCCAGCTTGCTCAGTGGCTGGGTGATATTTAGCAAAGGGGGAAAGACCCCAAGCATGAGTACTGTGTGAGGCTATAGGGGCATCTGCATGTGACATCTCCTTCTCCACCCCTGACCTTCCCTTATTGGGCAGGAAGGTCTGTGGTGGTGTGTGTGTGGGAGAGTGAGAGAGAGAGAGAGAGCACCCTGTGTAATCTGGGTTCCTGTTTGCAAGGTGCACTGTAACTGCATTCAGCCAAATCCCCTTATAATACTCCTTCAATCAACAGGAAGGTCAGTGATGGAGGAAGCAGGGCTGGCTGGCTGGCTGGCATGCACAACCCATGGACAGAATTGAAGCCGGGGTGTAGGAAGAGGGGGTGGGGTGGGGGTGGTCCGCCCTGGGTGTCATCCCGGAGGGGGTGACAAAATGGCATACCGTGGGGGGCATAACGCGGAGTGACACAGTGGCTTGGGGCCCCACACTGCCCAAATGGGCAACGTGAGGCTTGCGTCCGCCAAGTGGACTCCGTGGGCAGCTCACTGTGGCACCCCCGCCCTGGGCGGATCAAGGATCACTGAAGCACCTCCGTGCATGGATCGCCCCACCCCCGCTGCTCCAGGTGCCAGAGCAGCTAGCTACGCCCCTGAATTGAAGATTACTCAAGTAGAATTTCAGAAGAAGCATCTGGCTTGTATGAGAAGGCACAAAGATGGGCCCAGATTTAAGTAGGAAGTAAGCAGACAGATGAAGGCAAGGCAAGCTAGTGAGTTACCAGCCCTGGAAGGGCAAGGGAAACTCTCTCCAACACACCTAACCACATGCTCAGAAATGGTGACTTTGGTTTGCTGCTAATTGCCTCAGCAAGATGCAAGAGGCAAGCTGTTAATGTTTATTATACTCGCATGGGAGTGTGTGCAAGCCTATCTCACACCCCTAAATTAGCCCCTTAGGTGAAGTGGAAGACTCTTGTGTTGAAGAATGAATAGACTGCCAGGCCAGCTAGCTTCCATATATCAGAATGGAAACACACCATTTTATTTTTTGCCTAAAGCAGCCTCAGGCAGTCGCCCCTAGCCTTATAACAGGTGTAAACAACCCAGTTTTCACACAGGCCTCTCAAGGTTGCCAAATAATAAGCAGTCAATTAACAACATCAGACCATCAACCGTCACAACCAGAATGTGAGCTGCAGAGTTATATAAATATAGATTTGTGCTTGCTATCATGCTTGCAGTATGCTGTCAAAGTACACAAAGTTGGCAAAAGTAATAATTAAGACTTCCAGCACTTTTAAGAAAAGCAACAGCACACCAACATATGATGTAGTAGCAGCTACATAAATAGGAGCATGTTCAAACTACATCTCAATTGGCCATATTTATAAAAAGGCAAAGCCAGACTGATTTTTTAAAAAGCCTTAATAAAACACAACTGAAACGTCTAGCATAATAAATGTCAGGTATGCAGAGAACATGTCTTGGGAACTACTTCCCTTTCAGGTGTTGACCTTTTCATTTGAGAAGTAATGGAAACTATATAAAGTACCTCTTAAACATACCACTGAAATTAATACGGCAGTGGTGTGCAGTAATTTAAACCCAACTCCTTTTGAATATACAGTAATCAGAAAGTGAAAATCTCAACCATTGTGGAGGCTTTTACATTTTTGTGTTTTGGTTCCTAGCGTGGAAAGTCAATGTATACCCCCGTGAATATGAATAAGCATGAGATAATGCCTAGACTGAGGCAAAATATACATGTTTCTAAATTGAGTGCTACAAACAATTTTCCAGTATGAGTAATAACATTATGTTCATTTCAAATAACTATAGCCTGTTTTCTTGGTGCTTTCTACTGGGCTCCTCCAGGAAGAAAGGCAGAATATAAATTGAATTATTATTACTAAAATTTTACAAAATCCTACTGAAGTTCCAAACTGCATCCAGCTAGACTTGTCAAGTAAATTATGTATAAATCACCTATTAGCAAGTACAAACCTCTCTAAAGACTTTAGCCTTAAAGTATTAGCGTTCAGTATTATTAGTATTATTAATAACATTATTATTTAATTTTTAATCTTATTTTTATACATTTTTGAAAATTTTAAAAAATATTTTGACAAAGTAATAATCATAAATAAATAAGAATAAAAATGTGCACCCCATCACCGAGACCATTCCATTGTAACTATCCAACCCCCCAAAATTTCAACACCTCTTGTGATGGTTTGACCCCTGTCCATTTTAACAGTACAAATTCTACAAACGCCCTCCATATCTCCTCAGAATAATTTCTCCTGCATATTCCCCATCTTACCTTAATGACACATTCAGTATTATTTTAAAGCTTTTGAATCATCACTTTCTATATTAATATATTGGGAAGTTCATGTGTAAACAGTTCAATAATCTATATGGTGGGAAGATTAGGAAAGATTCTGCTTTATTGATAGAGACTCCTTATCCTTGCAGAAAAATATTTCTGCAACCCCAAAAGCTAGCTGGCACCAAGGACTGCAGATGGACATTGCCCTCATACTGGTAGGAAATATCATGGTGAGTGGACAGTGAGAGGAAGTGTCTACTGTTATAGTTTTACAGTTTCTATAGCCTGTCATCAAATCTAAAGGCAAATATTTTCTATCGGTCAGTTTTGTGTGAGAAGGCTATTTCATAGGAGAAGGAGGAAAATGAAAGAACATAGGAAACTGGAAGGCAGTTTTTGGAATACATAAGGAAAACATTGCCGTAAATTGGTTAACATGCAATAGTTTCTTCTAGCCTACAAAGCAAAACTAATTCAATACACAATATTAGGATTGTGTCATAAAATTCTCTTGAGGAAAACTGGGAGATACTTCACAGTGAAACAAGAGGAAATTCTGGCAACTATGAAAACAACATTTCTATCAAAACCAATTGGATAGTGCTAACTGTGCAAGAGGTCAGCAACAGTTTTCCTTACTTAAACAAATATCCTCGGCTAAAGATAAACTTGAATGCAGTAAGATTGTGTACCCTTCTCTATAGTCGATTACAAGTCTACTTTGCCACTGTAAAACACAAGTTTTCAGATTCTTTGTTTTGAAGGGGAGAAACAGTCCCTGAACCTACATGTAACATACATGCTTAATATAACAGCCAATTCTTAGGTTTTCTTAATGCACCAGTTGTATCTTCCATTCATTACTTCTCTCAACCTCTCTCTATTTGCTCATTAGCCTCTATACAGCACAAGTGTGCTAGCTACCGGTGCTAATGGGAATTTTAGTCCAAAAGATCTGAAGGATGCCAGCTTGGAGAAGACTGTCTTATGTTAAACAAGAGTAGCATGTCCAGTATAAGAGGAATGCACTCTAACTTGATTGGGGGAAAAACAAATTTAATTACTTAAATAAAAATTAGAAGGGTGATAACTTAGCAAATTAACATGTAAGCATTTCTTACTATATAATGAAAATGTACAAGTGTCATCATACAACAGTTTGCTTGGCCACAGATGGGTGGCGATGCAAACTACAGTGGAATAAGAGGAAGTGAATGAATGGCCCAGGCAACCTGCAGCAGGACAGCCTGCTCTGCTGGCTCTCTTGGTTCAGAAGTGGGTAACTTTTGGCCCTCTAGACATTGTCTAATCAGTCCCAGCCAGCATGGCCAATGGTCAGGAATGAAGGAAGCTAAAGTCCATAACATCGGGTTGAGGAAGGCTGTGCTAACATCACATATAAACATCCAATCTGGATGGTCGCAGGTTCCTTATACCTGACTGATGTGCCATCACGGCACTGTAGAGAAGGAGTGGGGAAATGCATAATGCCACGTCACGTTTCTCTCACTAAAAGTTACAGGGAGACAACGGGGGATATCATGGCACACAATACTGTTTTCAGTGACAAGTCTATGAATGGCATCACGTATTTCCCTTTCCTGAAACACAGGGTTTGAATAAAGAGTGTCATGAGGAATGATCAACAGCCGTTCACGCAGTAAAAAAGGAGTTTCGTTGGATGTCTTGCCTCCAAGACTCTGATCCCATTTAGCTTTCAAGATCAGAATATGCAGTCACAGTCTGGCAGGATATAATGTGCTAGTAAGCCAGCGTTATCACTGTTTCCAGAGACGTTGCTGTTCAATTTCAGTGAAGTACACGGTGGTATTTTGTGGTAACTATGTAAATAATGACCCTGCTGCCCAGCACCTAGCCATTAATGGTCATTAAAAACAAAGATCTAATTCAACCTTAGTACAATATCGGCCACCACACAGATGAGAAGTATAAACTTCAGCTGAAAAAAGTTTAAAAGCATTTTGAATCAGTGCAATTTCAGAGGGGGGTATATATGTTTACAATGCCTGGCCATTAAGCAGCAGTTACAGAAAATCTGTGATGTCAAGGACTTCATTATATTTGTGTGTGCAAGTTGAATTACAACAGCTGTGCCAAGGTTAACAAAGGTGGTACCCGAGGGAGAGTCATTTCATTGATTTATTTATTGGGGGCTTAACCTAAATGTATGTTGTATACAAAGTACACATTTGAGAAAAACTGTGTCCAAACTTTTAGTGTTTTACTCAGATCAAGTTTTAACAGGAAACATTACTTTACTTTTTCTTTCATCTGCATACAGCAAAAGTTTAGAAAATAATCATTTTAAGTTAATCAACTCAAGCCGTATTTTGGATTAGTGTACCCTGGTTACTACATACATAGCACAAGAAGACTGAATGCTCACTTCTGCAACTGCACTCTGAGTTACAAACAACTTGACAGAATCAAGAACACATCCTCTGTGCAGCAGGGTTCACATTTCCTCTACTGTGGCAAAGTTTTCTATACTTCTTTAGCAAATGGAATATCTGTTTGGGAAATATGCCTTTTCTGAAATGGGGCCGCAGAAAATCCTGTTGCACGGTTATTTGCAAGGAAGCTCCACTGAACTCAGAGGCATTTACTACTGAACAAACAGCCATTTGTTTGAGCGAACACCTCATGTAAACGCTCCCTTTCTAAAAATGCTTTTAGCGTCAACAATGGTCGTGAAAAATCAGGAACATCCAAAGCACAAGGTTGAAGCCTTAACACCAATTTCCCCTTCCCCTTGTCTCTATTGCTGTTGGAGCCTTTAAGAACTGCCTTTGAGAACCTTTAAGAACCAGAATATGAGAGAGTGGAGGAGCAGGAGACGGCATCAGCCGAAATCTGTTTGCTATTTCCTGCTTGGCTCTTTTTAGGAACTAGCTGCTAGTTAATATTATTTATTAATACTGTACCTGACCACACTGGAAAGTTTTATCAGATCTGACTCTGATTTATTATATATTTTTAAAAAACTGATAAATAACATTGATTTAGATGTGTTTAAATGGTTGATATTTAATAATGAATTTAAAATGTCAGGCAGATTTGTATTATTTATATATAGCCTAGGGAGCAACAAGCAGCTCCCGATTTTACAGTCCACACAAGGTACTCATATGGGGAAAGAAATCTTAAACTGTGAGCGACCTTCTGGGAGCCAGAGGGGGGTGGAGCCAATCACAAAAGTGGGCAGAGCAAAGGTTGTGACTCCTACCTTTGTGTGACATTTTACACTCCAGCCATGCAAATAGCAGAGACTTCCACATGCCCAAATACATACACCTCTCTCCATCCTCCTTTCACGAAGGCAACAGGCATTATCACAGTTACAGAACACATTCCAGCCAATCGAGAGCATTCAAGAGGGTGGCCTCTGTGAGATGGTATTGTCTGGAGATAGTCCCAAGGGCCAAACAGAAAGTACTGGAGGGCCACATTTGGGCCTTGGATTCCCTGACCCTGTCTTAGATGTACAACAATGCCAGCCATTAAAATAAATGTAAAATCCTAAAATATTTCTACTGTCAAATATTTGTACTGTTAAATTAGATAATTTAACTTGGACCTGGCTACTTGCAAGGCAAAAAAACAGTAGAACCAAAGTTCATTAAGGCTTAAACAAACTGAAAGCTATGCAGTTGCCCTACATACCAAAGTCCTTGGTATCAAGGAGTCTGCTGTCTTAATACAGTTCAATTATTCCACATTTTGCATCATGTTTTCAGCAGCTACTCGCAGAGAACGTAACATCTGGCATGCTGAAATGCGTTTTAAGACACACGTGAAACATGGTCTTCCCAACAGGACAAACGAATGAAGGAAACTTAAATTGCTTCCATCTCAGAAAGTTGATAATGGTACGCATGATATTAGGGAAGAGCAAAACATTTTTTCACATGCAAACAGCCCCAAACCATTCCAGGGTATTCCTTTAAACAAATGGAATGTGAGGAAACCCCATCATCATAAATCCAAGTGGCAGCAACTGTGATTATTGCAGTGTCTGGAAGACATGCATTCACAACCACATCCACAATCACAGCATTGGCAGTACATCTGTGCCTTGCACTCTTACAATATGATTTTCCACTTCTTTTCCTCATGTCGGGGGGGGGGCGGCATTTGAAGCGCAATCTTATTCAGAAGTAAACCCCTTTGATTTCAGTGGGGCTTACTCCCAGGTAAGTGGGCATAATTTTGTGATCTAGGTCAGTC
Organism: Podarcis liolepis; assembly: GCF_965112155.1. Lineage (NCBI taxonomy): Eukaryota > Metazoa > Chordata > Lepidosauria > Squamata > Lacertidae > Podarcis > Podarcis liolepis. The sequence continues at coordinate 33,904,405 of NC_139565.1, forward strand.
GATATTTTAACTTGCCTAATTACAACAACAGGCATTTAAATTGAAAACGGTAGAATTCCTTGGGGAATATTCATTCAGGTATATGAGCTTCACCAAGCACTAGAATGCACGTCATTAAAGTGAATTTTATTGGGCCAATTTAAGTTTGAAAGAGCTTTGCAAGATTGTTTTCTTTCTTTATAAGAGCCAAAGTCTAATCAGCACTAGCGAAAAAGTAAAAAGTGATCTGAAATGAGTAGGTCAATGATGAAAGCTTTTCCACTGCTCCTCTCCAGTCTGTGACTAACCTGGATAGGTCACTCTATGATGGACTAAAACAATCCATACTCCAGCATTGCTACTGGCTTCTCTTCAGGAGCAATATTCAGCTCTCTTTCTACTAAGGTAGACTAAGGACAGAAACATAGGTAATAATTACAGTGGTACCTCGGGTTAAGAACTTAATTCGTTCTGGAGGTCTGTTCTTAACCTGAAACTGTTCTTAACCTGAAGCACCACTTTAGCTAAGGGGGCCTCCCGCTGCTGCCACGTGATTTCTATTCTCATCTTGAAGCAAAGTTCTTAACCTGAGGTACTATTTCTGGGTTTGCAGAGTCTGTAACCTGAAGCGTATGTAACCTGAAGCATCTGTAACCCGAGGTACCACTGTACTATGTAAGTTCTTTTTTTAAAAAAAAATGATATTTATTAGAAGTTTAAAGATTACAGAAAAAAGAAAAAAAGAAAGCAATAGAAAATTTAACAGAACATACCTTACAATACATAAAAAGAAAAACATAGAAGAACAATACACCAAGACAACAAAAAGAAACAAAAACATTAAAACACACATCCAATATTCCATATCTTTACCTTTCATTTACTTGTTTCATCGACCTCCTCACACCTCCCTTTTTTGTATTCTAGTTCAAGTAGCTATTTCAGCAAATTCTTTCCATCTTTCTCAATTTTTGTTCTATAATTTATCTTAACAGTCTAACCTTAAATTTTTCCATTTTGGCCCATTATCAATCAGTTTTTACTTAATTCTTTATTACATTTCTGCTAAAGCCATATAGCTTCATTCCAGCATCCTTCTAACATTCATTGTACTATGTAAGTTCTTAAATGATTGCCTGTTTTAATTTCTTTGATTCTTTTAGTGCTTGATTTTTGTATTGGGTGGTGGTGGTGATTTATTGGTAATTATTTATTGTTTTCATTCTTTTCGTCCCTTCTGCAGTAGCATTGGGCAAGAAATTAAAATAATGCTCCATCTAATGCAGGGGTAGTTAATCTTTTTATACCTACTGCCCACTAATGTATCTTTCTTGATGGTAAAATTTCCTTACCACCCACCAGTGCTTGATGGAACGAGGATTCAGCTTGTGCCATAGAACCCCCTACTGCCCACCTAGAACCCTGAAACGCCCACTAGCGGGCGGTAGGGACCAGGCTGACAACCCCTGATCTAATGCAATGCTTCACCATGTCAAGTGACACAAGACATCCATAAAGGAATGCCTCCTTGTGCAACTATCAGCTCCGCAAGATAGGCTTGATTCACAGCTTGATCACAACAGAAATGCAGCATTCAGCTTTAAATTGGGAAGCCCATTCTCCACTCTTCTCTTGCCCTTTCAATCAAGCAGTCTCTTGGACAATGTCATGACAATGCTGACTGGCTACAGAAACTTTTAACTCAACTTCCATACAAAGATTTATCCACTAGGGTATTTGCACCATTGCCCATCCCCTCCAAGGTTTTTGCAACAAGGAAGTAGCAGGTGACATCACAAGATCACACAGTGAGTCAACAAGTAAGTAATGAAGGGGAAAACTGTATTTTGGACAAATACAAACCTGGGTGGAGATTACCGTCCAAGATTTTTTAAAAATATTTTTTTCAGTTTACAAAGCTGATACAATTCATGGGTGCTGTCTCGTTACCACAGCAATGCACAGTCTGTTTACTTTAAATATTACAGCTTAAGAACATTTTTAGAAAGCGTTTCCCCCCCTGCGCAATCGAGCCAAAGGGAACACAAAAGGCTAAATGCGTGAAGAATTAGTGAGATCCAAAATGAACTTCAGCCAATCCCACAAGCTTTCAGGACGAAAAAGCTGAACTGCAGCTGTTCTAGCTTAATGCAGGGATATATTGACCAACATGTTTCCACTATCATTTTCCCAACTTAAAAAGAAAAGAAAAAGAGTAGCAATATGCAGGATGCAGGCTGTAAAACAGTAAATGGCGGGGAAACATTTTTAAAAATGTATACCCAAGGTAGAATCAATAGTTATTTCTTTCAGTTAATTTGTAAAGGGTTGTTGGCAAAGTGCGGGAGTGGGGGGAGAAAAGAGGAAATCTGGTTCAAGGAGCAGGAAATGGAAGCAAGGAGTTTGGAAAAAACAGGGATGAAATTAAAAGTTTCAATTTCAAACTTTTAGACAATGCAATGTTAAGGCACACTATATTACATGTGTAGTTTCTCTTTGCATTGGCGGCTTTTATTTATTGCTCACTTGCTTGCCTCTACCCTTCTCAGACAGCAGCCAAGTTAGCCCTGGAACAGGAGACAAGACTATAGCCCTGGCTCCTTCCTATGGCCAGGCCCACACATCCTTCTGTTTTCACTCAGGAATATCACAAACACTAGCTGCCTTGATCAGCTGCGGCCAGGGGCATAGGAAGGGGGGGTGCAGGCCGCCCCGGTTGTCATCCTGAAGGGGGTGACATTCAGTGTGCCCCGCACCACCCACGACTCCCCCAAGCCCAGCGAGCGGCAAAGCTGTAGGCTTGGGAGTTGGGGGGGCACCAAATGTCACCCCCCTTCAGCCTGAAGAGGGGGTGACATTCAGCGCAGGCCCCCCCTCACGCCAAGATCGGCCCAGGTTGACTTTCCATGGCAAGAAGCATTGCAAAGTATTAGAATACAAAACATCAACATGCATTTGAATCTGTGTCCCGCCCCTGTCACCTTGCAACATACGTGAGATTACATTGTATGTGATTTCAGATTTACGCACAATCCCTGCAATCAAAACAACCTGGAACTGCTTCAGCATGAAAACTCCTACCTTTCTGAAGCTGGTGCACTAGGAAAACCCAGTGTGGGAAGAGCTTTTAAGCTTTCCGCCTTATGTGCATTTAATTTGTGCAATTTCAGCTGGTTGGCTACCAAGCACATAAAGCTGAAATCATGCAAGTTAAATGTGTGCCAATCGGTAGGTTGGTGGTTCGAATCCCCGTGACAGGGTGAGCTCCCGTTGTTCGGTCCCAGCTCCTGCTCACCTAGCAGTTCAAAAGCACGTCAAGTGCAAGTAGATAAATAGGTACTGCTCCAGCGGGAAGGTAAACGCCGTTTCCGTGCGCTGCTCTGGTTCATCAGAAGTGGCTTAGGCATGCTGGCCACATGACCCGGAAGCTGTCTGAGGACAAACGCTGGCTCCCTCGGCCTATAGAACGAGATGAGCGCTGCAACCCCAGAGTCGTCCACGACTGGACCTTATGGTCAGGGGTACCTTTACCTTTTAACCCTCAGAAAAATGAAAATAAGCCAATTTCAGTTTTGCCTATTAATGCATGCATATGTTAACCAAAGCAGAGGTGAGTAACCTGTTTCCCTCTGGATGTTGCTGGGCTTACATGCTCCATCATCCCTGACCATTAAGAGTCCAGCAACATTTGAAGAGCCACAAGCTTCCTACTTCTGAATTGAAGAAAAAACTTGTTTTAGTATATTTAACCTTGTTCACAGACTCAGCACTCTTATTTGTTTATTTGTTTATCTCTTTATTTACAAAATGTATATATACCACGATTGTATCCTGAATGTAATTTACAAATGTTTCAACAGACATCTTCAAATAAGAACAAATTGCTATTTTTCAAGCACAAGTCTGAGGCTCTGTTTCTTCCCCTTCACTTCCATTTCAATGAATTAGTCATGCTTTATCAGCTTGCCCTCATAGGACATTCAAGGACAGGACATCTTGTTATCAAGGCCATAACATTGTGAAATCCTAAAGTCAACATATATGAATAAACTTTTTTGTTTCATCATCCAAATCAGACTCAAGTTCCTCTTCCAAAGTGCCAAGGTTCGTAAGAAGGCATAACGAGAGATTAGAAACCTCTGGAAAGATCCCCACTGCTATCCCTAGACTTTGATCCATGGTCTGTAATATTTTCTCAAGCAGAGAAAGTAATAAAAGTTCTGATAAACTGCAAGAAGTTCTGTGTAACTATGACTGCTCTCATGATACTTGAGCATGGAGTTTTTACTGTGCCAAGCACTTCCACTGGGCTCATGAAAGCATGATCTTGCTCTCTGGTCGTAGGTGTCTAAAACAAGTTTCCAGAAATGAAAAAGTCACCGAGTTCACAACGCAGTAAGAACCGCTAGAAAACATGACTTTTTGGTATATAAATTATTTGGCACCCGATATAATGTTTTGCAGGACGCTGTTATAACAAGAGCAGATTTCTGCCCTCTGTACTTCCAAGTAGCATATTCAGTATCACATCCACAATAACCTTTAATCTAATCACATTTCTTCCTCTAACATGTTAATGGCTAGTCCATTCATGATAATGTCCTGGTTCACACGTCACATGAAGCCATAGTTTAAACAATGGTTTAAAGTGATGAGCAAACTGGGCCAATTACACACAGCACTATTGCCTTCAGGCAGGTTTCAGTTCCATTTTCTCAAGGATGCCTATTTCCCCCCCCCCCCCCCAGAAAGGGAGAGATGCAACATTCAATAATGAACCTGAAATATGCTTTCGTTCCCTGCTCCTTGCGAGACCCATGTCTCTCCTGAATTATGAATTTGCATGCTGTCGTGCACTGGCTGGCTGCAGAGGAGTGGTGGGAGGCAGCAGCTGGGGAACCCCCTAAGGGAATGGTCAGGGGAAGAAGGCTCAGAGTCAGGATACTGGTGGTGGGACAATGACGCACGGTCAGAAGGTCACAACTTGCCAGTGCAAGCTGGAGCTGATGAGAGTTCTAGTCCAAAGCAGCTGGAAAGTGTGAGGTTGACAAAGGCTACTAAAAGTGGTCTTCATTAATTATTAAGATTCTTTCCATCCCTCCTTTCCACTAAAATTAATACTTTTACTGAAACATGTTTTACCACATGGGAAATGAATGAACAGTATTGAGTTTCCTTTTGCACTCCCTTATAACATGTAGTTTTAATACATATGGACCTCTTCACATAACTGCTTCAAACCTTGAAACACTGTTGGCATTTGTCTGTCTCAAGAGACAATGGAGTGCACCTCTGAAGGTGAAGTCAAACCACTGGAGAATCCCAGTCCCTCTGCGGCTACAGACCAGTAACTCATAACTGCTGCCTCTCATGTCGTTTTTGCTGCAGTAGCAGAACCAAAGTGACCTCTCCAGGGTTCAAGCCTGAGCAGCATATATGGAAGTCCTTAGGCTGCCCAGGCAACAAGACCCCCTCCCCCTCAGCCTTGCTGATGTGGTTCAAAGGAAAGGAAAGCAATACATTTGGCACCAGCTTGGCTGCAGGAGTTACCAGAAGGAAGCATATATTGCGCCGTCCAACTACCTTATGGACTGTGCTCCGGATTTGTGTAGGATTTACACCTTTGCCTTTTTCCCCCTCACAAAGATATATTGCAAGGCAGCGGAGGTTTCAAAGCAAAGTTTTCCTTTTCCTAGATGGGCTACCGTCCCAGGTTGCCCCTCACTTCCTTCTACAGCTCATGCAGAAACTGCCTTCTTGACTGTTGGACCCACTATTGGCCTTGTCCACTCAATCCACTTAAGCCTGTCTTCACATGCAGGGGAAGTCCCTAACTGAATGTTTGAGATCCATCAGCTACCCCTGGTATAGGAGGCCAGTCAAAGCCGTCCCTGAGGTGTGGCCGCTGGCTCCAAACTCACACAGGCAATAATTTTGTGAGTCATCCAGTTTGCCCTCACTCTCTGCTTCTGGCACACAACCAGTTGACTGACAGTTTGTTTTACCTTAGAGGAGAGTGTGCTATTTTGTGGTGTACATTAGGAACATGCCTATGGACAGAAAGGTTAGGACTGAATCAAAGGACAGAACTTCCCTGTTTCTTACACTACTAATGGCTGGGACCCTGAAAAAATGTAAGACAAAAATTATCCGCATGGCTAGGCCCAACACTTTAGACCTGTGAGCAAATTTTGGGTCAAAGTATTTTTGTGTAAGGGTGGGCGGGTCATATTTTAAAAGACCCCATGATTTCTGGTCAAACTCCATCAATACTAAACCAAGCTACTGTTCCTAAAAGGTGGAGTCCATATGACATTATTTGAACAGAGGACTGTCCCTTAAGTGTATGCTTCTAAGTAATACCAGAACAATAATACAACTATCAACCTATTTTGTAAAAAGTGAGTATCATGCAGAAAGGTAATCAAGGGCTTGTGGACATCATGCATGACCAGACTTTCCTTGCCCCCACTATTATGAATTGGTTTCAAAACTCCTCTTTATTTTAAAGTAGTTTTCAACGTGGGAGGTTCCCTTTGCAGGGTGGGGGAATTTTTCTGGATCACAGCCATTACCACTGGAAAACTACAATGAAATTTTATACCAGCAGGTTGTGAGAAACGCAGAGCTGAACAAGGACCAGCATTAAGCCGATACAAGCATTCACGGATGACAATTACTTCCGTTTTATTTTTCCTTAAGTGCTTTAATGTTTTGGCCACTGTCCAAACTATAAAATCCGATATGAGTAAGTCCTCTGCCCAAAACATCTTTAGCAGCCCACCCCCCACCCCTCGCCAACTTAGAAAACTATTGTGCGGGGGGGGGGGGGGATTAGAGGAGATTCAAGCAAATGTACACTTAATTTCTATCCTGGCAATGTACTTGCTACATACTTGTTGTCCTTGTTGTCTATCTCGAGGAGGTGGCCTTGATTAAAGCTCATTGTTCAGGAAACTAAATACATGTGTTTCTAGATAGCATAAATATACTGCAATGACTAAACAACATTTGAGGAACACATGCAGCACTGGAAGCATGCCAGGCACAAACCTTTGTGCTTAAAATGTTATACAAATACTGTCTGGCACGTCTGATTTAAATTACATGGCAATTAAAATCCACAAGCTTTCAATATCCCTGGGTTTAACCCGTCATGGCTATCATCACTACTCTAAAGGCAGCATTAGCCCTAAAGGTCTTCTTCTGGTCACAGATGACTATGAATTTCCTTGCCTGGTTATGATCAGGCATTTAAAAAAGATTACTTAACAAATAGAAAGATGTTTCCCTTTGGTTTAGTTTCTGGTTCTTAAGCACAGAAAGTGAACACCACAACCATGTAAGGTAACTGGGATTGTGACCGCAAGCACACCTTTAAGTTCCACCAGCAAAGCAACGTGGGACATTGCAACTGTGCCAAATATGGGTAAAGTGGGAGCAGACACAGAGGGAAGCCATGTTGTATCAGAGCAAAAATAAAATCCCAAAGCATAATACTAAGGGAAAACATATTATCACCAGATGCCAACAAAGAGCCATAGCCCAAAGAGATACCACAGAGAGCAGGCAGACACACACAAATGGCAATGCCATGCTATCTACCAACCATGGAAAAAAGCTGACAAGTTTTGATATGGACTTACCCCTCTGATACCCACATTTACATGAACACCACATAATTCTCTGGCACCATCTGCTTCACATAAAGAGGCAATGAACATTCTCAGCTGCCATGTGCTGATGTAGCAACAGCACTCAGCAAGCACCAACAGAATAACATGAAGTTTGCCCCCCTCTCCATATTGGAGGGATCCTAGCAAGCGCTTTCTCAAGAACTTAGCTAATTGCTTACATACTCCTCAAAACTGTATTTCTCTCTCTCTCCATATAAATTTTATGCTCCAAAATATTCATTATTTTCATATCATCATACAAAAATGTTGTTTTATGAGGAGTATGAATAATGTTTGCTAGTTTAAGTTTCATATCAACAGCTGTTAAATCTTTAGGAAATTATCTGGCTAGGAGTGCTTTTTCCCATCTGTCTGATAAGTCAGAAGGCCAGATGCAAAGAAGAGTTGCAAACTTAACATAAAAGCTTTTGTTGAAAAAGAATGAACTTCAACCCCATCGACAAAACCTGCAACAAGTGGACCAAACACCATAGCTAAGAGATTAGAGCTAGCAGACTGGGGAAGCTGGATTGAAAAAATACTCTTGGTCACATATGCCACCTAAACATAAAAGCCAGGTCCAGAAACACCAAACACGAAAAATTCCCAAGCTATAAACCGGATCCTTCAATAAATCATAACCACAACCAGAAGTTCAACTGGCCACAAATCACTAACATCTCAGTCATATCTGGAGTGAGCTCGTCCACAGGTGTTCATCTAACCCATTACTGACACCAGATACCAGATTCACTGAACCACCATCTCACTAAGAGACACGTATTTCTGACACTGAGCTCCAAATCCCTGTCCAGTAAATTGTCCAGTAGATATTAAACAGTGAAAGAAAAATGCATAGCTTTGAGATGGAGCAATAGTCTCTTTGTATTCAGTTCTGGAACTTAAGTGGAAACATTACAAAACAGTGCTCCCTGCTCCCAACCCTGTCAGGTGATCCAGAAAAGTCTATGGTCAATGACCTTCCCACAGCAGTGTCAATGCTTACTGGGATGGTGCAGGGGATGGGCAGGGACACAATGGCAAAGATTGTCGCCAAATCAGTTTCTGCCCCCAAAACAGATAAAAAGTCAAAGTGAAATGAGATCTGATAATTAGCCCTATCCAATAATTAGCTTCATCCAAAGAAGCCTGTAGTTGACATACCACTATTCATTATCTAAGTAAAGGTAAAAAGATCCCTGGATGGTCAAGTCCAGTCAAAGGCAACTATGGGGTGCAGCACTCATCTCGCTTCAGGACAAGGGAGCTGGCGTTTGTCCAGCTTTCTGGGTCATGTGGCCAGCATGACTAAACCGCACAACAGAACACCGTTACGGAAACCAGAGCACATGGAAATGCTGTTTACCTTCCCGCTGCAGCGGTACCTATTTATCTACTTGCACTCGTATGCTTTTGAACTGCTAGGTTGGCAGAAGCTGGAACACGGCAATGGAAGCTCACCCCATCACATGGATTCAAACTGCAAAGCTTCTGATAGGCAATCCCAGGAGACTCAGTGGTTTAGACCATAGCGCCACCCACTCCCTAACATTCATTATATAACTGTGCTCATGAATGGAATTACTGGATTGTTAATGAGGAATTCCTGAAAACTGATATATGTAAGGCTTTAGGAAAGGTTTTACATTTAACTTCTTTCAGTATATTAATTATTCATGGTAAACACCAGGTTTTTAATGAGGATTGTAATTGTCATTTGCCAGATGTAGAGGTTGTTGATATTTGACAATATTCCCAGGACATTATATGCTGGGCCATGGCCTATGTACATAGAATCAGGGCCATTTTTTTAATTTAAATATCATTCTAGTAATGGGAGTCAGAGTTCCAGCTATCAGGAGATTCCTCTGAGTCTTCTTATGCACAAGGTATAGCTTCTCTGGGAATCCAACAAATGGCTACAAAACAAAACATCACTGGTGTAAAACAGTTTTCTTAGATTAGAAATATAGTAATTACTCTTGAAAAGTTTTTAATAATTTAGGTAGGTAAACAAGATGAACCACAATGTTAATTTACTTCACAATGTTAATTTAATTCACATGCCAGATATTTCATTTATGAAATCTCACTACAAAATAGTATGATGGCCACCAGTTTAGATGTTTTTGCAATATAGTACTAACTAATAACTGTACAAATTTACAAAGGATGGCTCCATCAATGGCTGTAAAGATAAGGCTTGAAGTGCTGCCATAATTTTTGGACTCGAAGCTTGCAGTATATTTCAAGAAGCAGCCACTGGAGAAGGGATTTGGCTACAACATGGTGAGAATTTTACCTTGCACCTCCACCTTAGAAGCTGCTGTTAGCTGCAGAGACAAAAATGCTAAGGTTTAGGAACTGACACTGCTAACCAGAACTATGGTGAATTTAAATCGGAGATTTGGCAGAGGGGCAAAGAGCAAAACCGTCTATAGTGTGGCCAGAATCCAAATAGTCCTGGAATGACTTTTATGATACAAAAAGACCCTGCATACTATTCTCTCTTTAGTAGGTGCCTTCTTAAACAACAGCAGCAGTAGCAGCAAGCAAGCAAATAAACAAACAAGCATGGCACTGATTCAAAACTGCCCCCACCCTTTTATCACCCTTTTATCATTCTCACATGTCTTCCCTAGACTCCCATGTTTGTAAGCAAAAAAAATTAAGTTCTTTTTGAATCCAGCCATAAATATCATAAATATGACAAAATGCCCTGTTAACTGTTCCAGTTTCCCTGCTTCTGTTAACTGTTCCAGTTACCCAGCCATGCCCTTGCCAAAGCGTACTCCATTCCAGTCTTTCTACCTGATTTCTGATCCCCTAGAGCTAGACCCCCCAGTCAGCATTTGGTGGCCACTGAGCATGCTCACTGCACAATGGGCTGTTTGGGGGAATTCGCTTTAGAGATTCACTTCCTCTTCCCCATACACATGCACATCTGGGCTCCCCCAAACATGCTGGGTTCCCCAGAGCTTGCACATGGGTGGTCCTGTTTTTTTTACATATGCATTGACTATCAGAAATAGAAGCAATGAGGATTTCATTTTTTGTGCAACCAATAAATTTAAACATTTGCCTTTATGAATGTGAAATGCTAGAAATTCACAGTTTGAGCCTGCAGCTATTTCCATAGTATCTAATAGGGAATGAGTTCCTTCTCTGAAGATGCCGAACACTGGCAAAGGCAAATTGTAGGCAAAACATTTTACGTCCTGTAGGTTTATATTTTTTAAAAAAATAACAATATGAATGATGTGGCGGAGCAGTCACGATGCACTTGATGTTCCATAATCATCTCTTTCTTCTCTTTCTCTCTTCCTCCCTCTGTGGAAACCAAGTCTTGTCACCAGCCCATGATTTAAAGATTTTCCTCATGACAAGAAGTTATTTTAACTCAGCTGAACAAGAAAATGTAAACACTGACTTGAAATATCAAGAGCTATAATGCCCAGCATGCATCCCAAAACAGGAAAGCACAACTCAGAGACTTTGGGTCCTTGACATTACCATATGGGAAACTCTGAAATGCACACAAATTCTATTTGGTGATGGTGCAGAGGGATATGTGAAAATATACGCATGCATATAAGGTGATGCTATAATCCATTTGAAAATTAAAATTATCCCTCTGTCCTGTGACCTGTATTTTAAGAACACACTACAAAAAAGATGGACAAGCTGAAACAAATTATGTGGGTTTCTTTCTTCAGCCTAGTAAATCATGTCGTTTTTCGCATGCTGACAGAACTTCATTGACTAAAATTTTAGCAATGTTCTTAGGCGGGGGTGGAGGCAGAAAGAAAATACAATACTTGCCACCTTATTATACAGAAAGGTTTGCTAGCCCTCAAATGCTGCTTATCAAGAGGTCTTTAATCAATTTAATTGCCACCTCCAATGAGAAAGTCTTGCAGGAGTCCCATTTATTTGTTATATGCAGAGAGTTCCTAGCTGAAGTACTTGGAAAGATTTACTTCCAAGTGGTCACCTACTTAGATCAAACAGTAAATCACTGACTCTTGTTATGGTGTTTGTTTAGGTGGCAGCAGTTTAGCTGGCCGAGCCTCAATGGCCCCTTACTGAGTTCTCAGTGTGTGTGGCCCATTTTGCTCTGCAGCTGCTTTGACACACAAGCCCTACTGTGTACCAAGCCTATTGTTATTTTAATGCAATTCTCAACAGTCTAGTTTGCCCTTACCAGTCTAAGAGCGTTTCCAAAGAGCAGCATGTTAAAAACTCTTAAGACAAAAGACAGCTGTCTTAAGAGGCAAAGTCATTAATAATTGGTATTATATAATTTAGTGGCTTCAGATGCAACTAATACAGATCTCTAGTATTTTCTGGTATACGAAAGCCTCGTGTCCTTTGGCTGAAAGTTCAGTGGACGTAGAACAAAGCATTTCACAGAAACAGAGGCAGTGTTATATACTTGTTCTATTTCTTCAAAACATAGTTTAAAACGCACAATAATTGATTTGAACATTACTTTTGGCTATCAAACTATTATGAAGTTGTAACATTCTGTCTATAGTATAGTAAATCCTTTTCTTCCATGGGAAGAATAATTATTGGTAGAAACTGCAACCTTTCTTTATTAATTCTCTACACTGCACATTAATATCATCTTCTGACAAACATCAAATACAATTTCACAGCATCCCACATATATCTAGGATATCATAATCAGAAAGGCAAAGGAAGTTATCTTTTGCTCTATTCATTAAAGTCAAATAATAATAATAATTTATTGAATTTATATACCGCCCTATACCCAATACAGTGGTACCTCGGGTTACATACGCTTCAGGTTACATACTCTGCTAACCCAGAAATAATACCTCGGGTTAAGAACTTTGCTTCAGGATGAGAACAGAAATCGTGCTCCGGCGGCGCGGCAGCAGCAGGAGGCCCCATTAGCTAAAGTGGTGCTTCAGGTTAAGTACAGTTTCAGGTTAAGTACGGACCTCTGGAACAAATTAAATACTTAACCCAAGGTACCACTGTAGTCTCAGGGTGGTTCACAGAACAAAATCAAAATATAAAACCACAAAACAGGAACCCCCAATTCCTAATCTATTTGAGTCTCATAAAAATTTTAAAAATTAAAAAATTTAACTGCCAAGAAAGAAATACAGTGGTGCCCCGCAAGACGAATGCCTCGCAAGACGGAAAACTCGCTAGACGAAAGAGTTTTCCGTTTTGGAGGTGCTTCGCAAAACGAATTTCCTATGGGCTTGCTTCGCAAGACGACAATGTCTTGCGAGTTCCTGCTGGTTTTTTTCCCTCCCCCCTTTTTCTAAGCCGCTAAGCCGCTTATCAGCTGATCCGATCAGCAGATAAGCCGCTAAAAGCCGCTAATAGCGCTAATCCGTCAATGGGCTTGCTTCGCAAGACAAAAAAACCGCTAGACGAAGAGAATCACAGAACGGATTCTTTTCGTCTTGCAAGGCACCACTGTAAGTTCTATTGGTGCAGCTGTTGGAGATGTAGATTTGAATGTGACTCCAATTGCACAACTCAGTGGGCCCAGTGTTGAAATCAACACTCACAAGGCATTGAAGATCAAATTTTAGGAGGACTAGCTTGAATTGTGAATTGACTCGAATGAATTGTACTTCACTAAAACATCATTGCTTGGAAGATTTTTCATGTCTGCCCCATGTGTGGGCTAGCTGTCACAGAATTATAAATTTCTAGGATGCAAAACACCTAATTAGGTCATGAAATGCATTTCAATGCCAATGCAAGACTGCTTCAAGGCGCAGATTTTCCAATGCTTTGTCTAGTTTATTGCAGAATGACTCAAACTAAACTACCACTATTTCCTCCAGCAAGTATTTCCAAAGACATACAGATTTTGCCAACTGTACATGTTCCCCAGTCAACAGCCCTTATTTTCCTTTCCTTTATTTTAACTTATTACATCTAATGTAGTAGATAAAATTAACTGGGTTACCTTGAAATTTTCAACTAAAGGAGGCCCATACTATGTTATGTTCCCCAGACCCCCTTCCTGATTAGTATAGTTATGCAAATTACCCACATGCTTAGCGGGTTAACTTTTAACAACATCCATCCTGTTACGAAAAATGTTAATACTTCAAAAGCGCAGATAATGCCACTGGTTAATGTCATCACCACTATACAAGACTGTCCACCTCAATCATACCTAGATTTCCTTATCTAAATCCCCATTGAACCATGAAGCAGACTGGGTGGCCTTGGGCAAGCCACTGGGTTGTCATGAAGATAACACACACAAATGACAGAATACAAATGTGATGAGTGATCCATGCGACGGTCATCTCCAGGCTTGACTACTGTAATTCGCTCTACGCGGGGCTGCCCTTGAAGCTGTCCCAGAAACTCCAGCAGGTACAGAATGCTGCAGCGAGGCTCCTCATGGGGTCTCTGCCATGGGAGCATATTCACCCAGTGCTTTTCAAGCTGCACTGGCTCCCGGTGGAGTACAGGATCAGATTTAAGGTGCTGCTTTTAACCTTTAAAACCCTTCACAGCCTAGGACCCTTGTACCTACGGGACCACCTCTCCTGGTATGCCCCACAGAGAGCTTCAAGGTCCATAAATAACAACACCCTAGTGGTCCCAGACCCTAAGGAAGTTAGATTGGCTTCAGCCAGAGCCAGGGCCTTTTCAACTCTGGCTCCGGCCTGGTGGAACGCTCTGCCTCATGAGACCAGGGCCCTGCAGGATCTGATTTCTTTCCGCAGGGCCTGTAAGACTGAGTTGTTCCACCTGGCCTTTGGCTTGGAGCCAATTTGATTCCCTCCCTCCCTCTCTTTCTTTTTTCTTTTCCTTCTCCTCCTGCAATGAGGCTACATTTTAATATTTTAATGTTCCATTATTTTAATGTTGTATTTTATTTTTGTTTTTAAGTTGTAATCATTCATCTTGTTTTTATTATTGCTTGTAAGCCGCTCTGAGCCCGGCCTTGGCTGGGGAGGGCGGGGTATAAATAAAAAATTATTATTATTATTATTATTATTATTATTATTATTATTATTATTAGAGTAAAAAATAAAATACAAATTAGGTTTTTTTAAAAATTGTTACCCTGGCTTCTCATTCTTGAACACATTTATGTGGAAGCATGGTCTATTTTTATTTCAGCTGTAACCAGTGCTGTCCCTGGACCAGGAGAGCTTAACCACAGTAATTCTGGCACAGTTGAAGACAGGAGGGAGACCCTGTTAGTATATCACATCTCTGCTCTGCAACTGGTTGACAATTTTCAACCAAGCCAGGTTCAATGTGTTGCTATTCATATATAAAGCCCTTAACAGTATGGGACCAGTTTACTTGTGGGATCGTCTTATCCCATATACGCTCACTTGACTGCTTCAGTTTTTGAAACTGATATTGTATCAGGTGCCACATAATATGCATTCTTGTAAGAAATCAATATTTTAGTCTAACAGCACCTACACTTTGGAAGTCCCTGCCTAATGACATCAGGCAAGCGCCATCGCTGTACTCTCTCATGGTTGCTCAAAACATTTTTGTTTAGGAAAGCCTTTCCAGACATATAGAAGTTACATGTGTTTTAATCTTGTTTTCAGCTTATTGTTGTTTCCAATTATTTGTGAACGTTTTTAAAAATATATCTGTGACTGTCCTTTACTGAAAATGTTATATGTTATTGTACATGGGTTTGAGGCTTTATTACAATCAAGTGGTAGATAAATTTTGTTGAAATAAATAAATACATACATACATAAATAAAGTCAACAGGACTTATTTCCAACAATGTACACTAAAGAGTGCGGCCTGATCTTATTACAGTTTTCACGCAATAGTCTTGATGAGCACAGCTTCCCAGGTCTAGTCTGCTTGCCTGGTAAGCCACCTTTTGGAACCTACATGGTTCAGTGAGACTAGAACTATGGGAATAGAACTTCAGAAAGGAATCTCAGTAGGGACAAATATCAGGTTCTACACTTAGGTTTGAAGAACCAGCTGCACAAATATAAAATAGGAGACACTTGGATTGCCAGTACTACATGTGGAAAGGATCTAGGGAGTCTTAGAAGACCCCAAGCTTAACATGAGTCCAGAGCGTGATGCAGCAGAAAAAAAGCTAATGCTATTCTAGGCTGCATCAACAGAGGTAAATTGTCCAGATTAAGGGGACAGTATACTTTATTCTTCCTTGGTCAGACCACACCTGGAGTACTGTGTCCAGTTCTGGGCACCACACTTTAGGAAGGATATGGACAAACTGGAATGTGTGCAGAAGAGGGCGACCAAGATGAACATAGGTCTGGAAACCAAGCTTTATGAGGAACGGTGAAGGGAATTTGATAAGTTTTTCCTGGTAAAAAGGAGACAGAGGAGAAAGGATAGCTATCTTCAAATATCTAAAGGGCTATTACATGAAGGATGGAGCAAGCTTGTTTTCTCCTGCTCCAGAGGATAGGACCCAAGCCAATGACCTCAAGTTACAAGAAAGGAAATTCTGACTAAACATCAGAAAGAACTTTCTGACAGTAAGAGCTGTTTAACAGTGGAAGAGACTCCCATAAGAGGTGGTGGACTGAGGCCATCTATCATGGATGCTTTAGTTAAGATTTCTGTATTGCAGGGGATTGGACTAGATGACACTCGAGGTCCCTTCAAACTCTACAATTCTATGGTGCAGATAGGTAGTTATTTCCTCAAAAAAAGTGCCTATTTCCCCTGAAACAAACACATATAAGTTTTCCAACATAAAAGTAGAAAGCATAGGGCACTGTTGGGAAGGACAAATAGAAGATGGTAAAACGGCAGAGGAAAGATTTCTGATCTTTCTCCCTCTCATACGTATCCACAGGTATCACATTGGTGTCTATGGCCTGAGCAGTTGTTTTTAAGTAAAATAAATAGATGAAGCATTAAGGGACAAAACTACATAACATTAATATCATGTGTAGCTTTGAGTGTGAGTTATTGAAGAAATGTTAGTGACTAAAAACCATATATAAAAGGTTTACCATCAGGTCTGAAAAAAATTAGAGATCTGGAAAGCCTCTGTTTACCTCATGTGATAAATATTTTTATTTATCAATGTTAGTAACTTACAAGAAACTTCTGTCATTTTTCAAATCATGCCAGATAGCCTAAAAGCATTAAATTAAATTCATTCAAATTATGTTCCCAAGAGGAGGGTAAATACAAAGCTACATTATAATTTAAGCCGTTCCCATAGCTTTCATTGTTGTTGCCTTCATCAGAGTAACTATATAGCCTTTTACTCCTTGGGATTCAGACAATAACTCAAACTTAATGTATGTTTAACAAAATGATTCCTTGCTTTACTTAAATTTTGGAATCAAAAAGTCAAAGAAATCCTTATACTGATTAAAAACAACCTAAAATAAAGTTTAAGGAATTGCTGTGCAGTGTCCACTATATTACTGAAGATTAATGGTCTACTATACTGAAACTCTCTTGGGAAAACCATAATGTAACAATTCTTAATAAAGCAATACTTACAGAAACATCTTTCAGATTCTTTTCATAAGAAAAATTGAGGCACTCTCCATCCACTCCTCCTTTAGAAATATCAAAATTGTATTTGTCTGCCAGTCCTCCTTCAAATAACAACACTTTTTTAAGCTCTCCAATGTATTTCTCTCGTTCCATTTCCATGTCAGCAGCTTCCTTGGAAATATCTTCCTCAGGCACTGTTGGAAGATTCCATACACATTTTTGTCACAATGCAGTTTCTTACAGGATTTCTTCAAAGTACAGAATAAGGCAAGACATGGTTGGTTTTATATTCCATCCCTTATCACATTCTGTAATTAATCAAACACTTTATAGGTCAATTTATTGCTGCTGACTGCTGAAGCAAGTAATTAAAAATCACCACAATGATTCAAAAGTTTCTAAAGCTAAAGAAATATGAACTGCCTGATGATATCCAGGTAAGGCACACATAAACCCACTAAAATAAAATTGTTTAGGTGCACATAACTCTGCAAGGATTATAGCCTGAAATCCAGGATTCGAACCAAACCTCACAGGATTAGAGGACCTTTCTAGAGAGCTCAGTAGTATTTGAATCAGCTCTCCTCTTTAATGCTCCTTATCTTCTTTTTTTTAACATTTACAACTCAATTTAGTTTTTGCTCGCCCCATCTGAAGTTACGCTATCATTTCAAAGCCCATTTCACAATCCTATGTTAAGGAAAGCATCAAACCAAAACATGTGGATGATTTGAAGAGTAAACAAGTACGCACTTTGGCATTGGTCTTGATAGCGTAAGCTCAACATTTCTACTTAGAAGTAAACACTACGGGCTTAGTAAACATATGCCTGGGATCAGATAATTTGATATCTCCCTTTTATATTCCACTGCAATGTATTTTAATGTTATTATTCAATTATTTTTTGTGCTCCTTTTCTTTCTTAACTCTTACACTCAACCCAATTCACAAATAAAGTTAGGTTTAGTTCAACAGGTCTTCCAACACCAGCATGTACCGCCACCCAGATTTCAACACTGATCCATTTAAGAGCCATCCTGCACATTTAGTGATCCTTGTAGTGAGCCATTTCTCCATGGTGACACCCTGCACATTCTATTAATATGTATCACCGCTCTTCTTAATGACTAGGAGTCAGGGCCAGTATCAGCACCCGACACCCTAGGGCAACTGCTAAGGCCTCAGCCCCACAGCAGAGTCGAGCGCCAGTATCTGGTCCAAGCTCCCCTTTAAAACATCTGACCTGACAGTCGAATCAACTGCCGTATTAATTCTCCAGCTCAGACATCTAGCTGTCAAATTCATCTCATATAATGCTCTTATATAGCAGGGGTGGCCAACTCCCAAGAGACTGCAATCTACTCACAGAATTAAAAACTGGCAGTGATCTAACCCCGTTTTTTTTTGGGGGGGGGGGTTCAGATCCAAGTTGTTGAGCTTTTTTAATGGAGGAGGAGAGCCACATTTGGGGGGAGTTCAAAGTTTAGCTGTTGGCCATTTTTAGGGAGAAAGGGGGACAGCCACTCACCAACAGATCGCTGGGGAAACAAACAGCCTCACTAAACTCTGTGCAACAATGGAGGGTGGGGCTTTACCAGTGCTAAGGAAAGGGACCCAACGAACCTCCCTGGGGTCTACCAGTAGATCGCGATCGAGCTGTTGGACATCCCTGCTATATAGCATCACTCTGGGGCATTGTGGGAAATTGTAATGGTGGTTAGACTGAGCTGCCAAGTGCTGTTTGTAATACAGTGGCCAGGTAAACCCAATGGGGCCAACTGACAAATGAAGAGGCTCCTCAAAGGATGCATTGTCCACAGTGTTAGAAACTGAGATATGAAAGCAAGGAGCTAAATGGCACCTTAAACCTAGGCTATGTGTACAACAACAGAATGTCTAGAAGTGCTTTTAAATAAGAATACAAAACTGAAAATGAACAAACTACAGCTAAAATATTATGTTCATTTTTCATATGGTCTTGTTCTTCCCATGCCAACCCCCTAATATTCTTAAGAGGGTCTCTTCTCCAGTCTTCAGGGAATAACTGGAAGTGGGGAGGCAGAAAAGTCATCCTTTCCTTCCACTCTGCAGTTTTAATCTGAAATCTTAGGTGCAGTACTGCGCCCAGAGCTCAAGAACTGCTCATGCTAATGAAATTCCCTGTCACAAAATGCGCCTAGAACAATGGGGGTTTTGAACACTCTTTGTCCAGGGCCATCTGACACCTGGTAAAAATTTCTGTTTTTATAAGCATCCATAGTTGTTATGGAAATTTTCAATGGCTAAGTATTAATTAGGAAGATTAAATGTGTTTGTTTTATACACGCAAATTTGCTTTTTCTTCTTTCTTTTTTCTGTATTTTCTTCTTTTCTTTTTTCTTAATTGTTTTTTCTTTAATTTTCTTTTTGTAGTATGAGATTGTAAATTCTTTGTATAAGTGTGTAATTTAAATTAATAAAGATTATTTTTTAAAAAGGAAATTTTCAATGGCATCTGTAATTCCCACAACAGTTTTGCAGAGTAATACTATAGATGTTAGGGATTGATTAGCTGCTTGTGCGTAAAAACGTGCTCCCTCAGAGTTTGTGCGACCCCACAAACCTCCGTGTGTGACGGAGCTCCTCAGACATGTCTGCTCTAGTCACTAGTAGTGTCCGACAGTGGCTGTCTGCGGAAGCGTTTCCAGCAAAGGAGCTCCTTAACGGAAACGCGTCTCCTGGACTCACGGCGTGACAGTTTCCGGCGAGGTGTGGGTCTCCCTATGGGAGACTCAGATACCTCCCCACTGTTCTCGCTGGAAGCTTCCCTGAGCCCTCCCTCCTGCTCGCATTCCCTCAGAGACCCACTCCTCCCCCTGCTGGTCCCTGCTTCAGCTGTTGAGTCTCTTTCTTCCTCCCTGAGTCCCTCCACCACCTGATGCTCCGATGGCAGTTCCCTGACATCCACCTCCCCTCCAGGGCCCCCCTCACCCCCTCCCATTTCCTCTCCCCTGGGAGGTGAAGGGCTAAAACCCCGAAACGAATCTTCCTCATCGGTGGTGGCAAAGTATTCCCTTCGGAACCTCGCTACAGGCTGAGGTTTACGTGGGAACCTCTGATGAAAAGTCTCTATTAAAACTTCGTCATTGACATCCTCTGCCCTAACCCAGGTGTTTTCCGACTCCGGTTCCCCTTCCCACATTACCAAATACTCTACTTGATCTCCCTTCCACCTGGAATCGAGGATCTCCGCTACATGGTAGCTGTGTTCCTTCTCCTCCATTGCTGGTCCCCTAGTGACCCTCCCTTCACTGTCTCCTCTATACGGTGACAGCAACGACCTGTGAAAAACTGGGTGCAGCTTCATGTGGTTCGGTAACCGGAGCCTGAAAGCCACTGGATTGACCTGCTGCATGACTTCAAACGGACCCAGCCTTTTGGGTCTTAATTTCTTACAACCTCCTTTGAACGGCAACCCTTGGGTTGACAGCCACACCTGGTCCCCCACCCTGATGCTTTCACCTTCCCTTCGGTTTTTGTCTGCCTGCCTCTTATATTCCTCCTTAGCCCTGTTTAAGTTGAGTTGGAGCTGGCGATGGATCGCTTCCATTTCTTCAACGAACTGTTCTGCAGCTGGAACGCTCCAGTTCTCCCCCTCCCCCCCTGGGAAGGCTCTGGGATGGCACCCGTGATTAGCCAAAAAGGGGCTCATCCTCGTGGACACGTTCTCTGCATTGTTGTAGGCAAATTCTGCCAACCCAGCTTCTCCACCCAATCATTCTCTCTGTCATTAACATAACACCTCAAATATTGTTGGAGAACCCCATTTGCTCTTTCCGCCTGCCCGTTGGTTTCTGGATGACGGGCCGTTGAAAAATTAACCTCTACATGCAGTAAGCTCATGAGCTTCCTCCAGAACCTGGAAGTAAATTGTTTCCCTCGGTCTGAAACCACCCTCAAGGGGGCGCCATGCAACCGAAACACATTCTCTACAAACAATTTGGCTGTTTCTTCTGCTGTGACCGCATGTGAGCAGGCTATAAAGTGGGCCATTTTAGTTAACAGGTCTACTACAACCATGATGGCTGTTTTCCCTCTAGACCTTGGCAGATCAGTCATGAAATCTATTGCCACTGCTTCCCACGGTCTTTCAGGTGTGGGCAGTGGTTCTAATAAACCAGCCGGCGCCCGCCTCTCCCCCTTGGCTCTTTGGCATTGTTCACACCCTCTCACATACTCCCGCACATCTTCCCTGACCTTGGGCCACCAAAATTCCCTGGTAACCAGCCACATGGTCTTGTGTTGCCCAAAATGCCCTGCTGTGGGGCTATCGTGCAGCTGCTTGAGTACCTTCTCCCTCAATTCCCCTTCAGGTATATATAACGCTCCCTTATAATACAATGCCCCGTTTCTCTCCTCAAAACCACCGGATTTGTCTTCCTCCCTCCTGAGATCCCTGAGTTTGTCCTGGGCGTATGCATCCTGCACCGTACCCTCTACCAATTCCCTTTGCCCCACCAAAGTCGCCCCACACACCCAGCGGTCCTCTGGAATGATATGGGTTTCTTCGGGTGCTCCCTCCCCCTCCAAATATTCAGGTTTGCGTGAGAGAGCGTCCGCCCTAACATTCTCTGGGCCTGGCACGTAACAAATCTCAAAGTTAAATTTGGAGAACTCCTGGGCCCATCTCAACTGCCTTTGGTTGAGCACTCGCGCAGTTCTCCAATACTCTAGATTTTTATGGTCCGTGCACACTTGCACCTTATGTTGTGCACCAACTAGCAGATGCCTCCATCTCCGGAACGCCTCATGAATAGCAAGAAGTTCTCGGTCGTACACCGTGTAGTTCCTCTCGGATTTGTTCAGCTTTCGCGAAAAGAAGGCACACGGTCGCCACTCTGACTCCTCCTTCCCCGGCTGCAGAAGAAGCACCGCCCCTATGGCTCTGTCAGATGCGTCTGTTTCAACCCTTAGCTTCTTTCGTAAATCCACATGCAGAAGTTGTTCTTCAGAGGCGAAGGCCCTTTTCAGCTCCTCAAACGCTCGCTCCGCCTCCGCCGTCCATACAAACTTCTTTTTACTGCTGAGACAGTCAGTGATGGGCGCCGTCAGATGGGCGAAGTTGCGGATGAACTTACGATAAAAGTTTCCAAACCCTAGGAACCTCTGCACATCCTTCTTGGTTTTGGGTGTTTTCCATTCCAGCACTGCCTGTACCTTGCCGGGATCCATGGCCAATCCCTTGTCTGACAGGCGGTACCCCAGGAATTCCACCTCCTTGGTATGGAACCGACACTTCTCCAGTTTGACCCACAGCCTGTTGGCTTGCAGTCTGCTCAACACTTCTCTGACGTCTCTCACATGTTGCTCCTCATTCTCCGAATACACCAACACATCATCTAGGAAAGCAACGCAATTCTTGTAGAGCAAAGGGCCCAGTACGTGGTTCATAAAAGATTGAAAACACGCTGAGCCTGCTTGTAATCCAAATGGCATAACGAGGTATTCAAATGCCCCCAAAGGGGTAAACATGGTGGTTTTCCATTCATCCCCTTTCCTTATGCGTATCAGGTTGTACGCCCCCCTTAGATCCAGCTTTGTAAAAATCTTTCCCTTCCTCACCCTGGTCAAAATATCATCAATTCTGGGCATAGGGAAAGCCACCGGTTCAGTCACTGCATTTAACCTCCTAAAATCGCATACAAGTCTCGGCTTGTCCGCGTTTTTTTTGTCCACAAAGAACACTGGGCTACCCCCTGCTGCTTTGGACTCTCTGATGAAGCCTCTCTTCAGGTTCTTGTCAATAAACCCTCGCAACTCCTGCATTTCTCTGTCTGACATGGCATACAACTTGCCCACGGGAAGCTGTGCTCCAGGGAGTAAATTGATCTGGCAATCAAAGGGTCTATGAGGTGGTAGTTGGTCAGCTTCCTTCTCGCTGAACACGTCGCTGAGATCTGCATACTGTGGTGGTACCTTCACCTTCTCCATTACTTCAGTCCCTGCTAGGGTGGCTTGGGCCCCTGCTGAACCCTTTTCCCCTTTGCAGTGTTCTAAGCAATGTGCTGAACCAAAGGACACCACTCTTTGATGCCAGCCAACCAGCGGATCATGTAGAGCTAGCCAGCTCATTCCCAAAATAATGGGAGCGCCTCCCAGGGTGGCCACATTAAACGCTATCAGTTCTGTGTGCCTTGCCACCCTCATTATCATTGGGACAGTCTGCAAGCTGACTCCTCCTCCCAACAACTCCCTGCCATCAATCGTGGTCACCTGCAGGGGGTTGCTTAAAGGGATAGTCTGTATCTGGTGTTCAGCAGCAAACTCCTTGCTCATAAAATTGCAGGAGCTGCCTGAGTCCAATAGCGCCTTTATTTTTAGGGGGTGCCCATTTTGCAGCTCTAGCGACACTTCAATCACTAGAGCAGGTCGAGGAGCTTCTGGCACGGGCACTTTCACTGCTCTTTGGCCTGGCTGCAGTGCCCCGATTGTGGCAACCAGGCGTTGGCTTTTACCTGCTCCGTTCCCCCCTGTTCTCCCCCCTCAACAGCTCCCACCATCCCTTGCCATTCCTTCCTCTGGGGGCAGACTCTGGCAAAGTGGCCTGGCTGTTGGCAGAGATAGCATTTCCGGGGGCCCTTTCCCTCCTTCTTAGCCCCCTCGCTGGTTTTTGAAAATGCGCGCGCGCGCGCGCTGTTCCGATTTCCATCGGCTCTGCCGGCGGGAAAGCTGGCTCAGGAATGTCTGGAATGCGGAACTCCTTCCAACGTTCCCCTCTCCCTTCCCGCCTCTCCAAGGCTCTTGCCTCCTGCCGCGCTCCTATGGTCAGCGCAGATTTGGTCAGCTGATCCATAGACTCCGCCCTGGGGCTCCGTGACAGCTCGTCTTTCACCGCCGAAGAAAGACCTTCTTCAAATAGCATTTGAATGGGTGCCGCCGATAAATCCCAACTCAGTCTGTGAATCAGCATGGTAAACTCAGTCCAGTACTCACGGACAGATCGACTTCCCTGCTTACAAGCCATTAGCTGTCTGCGCACCGCCCCTTCCTCAATATCGCTGGAAAACATGATATCCATTGCACGAAAGAACTTCCTCGTGTCCTTTAGTATGTCATTGTGCGTTGCCATTAGGGGTCGAACCCAGTCTCTCGCCCCTTTCTCAAGATGCCCAATTACGAAAGCAACTCGCGATTCCTCATCAGGGAATTCATCGAACTGCACATTAATGGCATATTGCATCTCTGTCCTAAAGGCATGGTAATCCTTGGGGTCCCCCCCAAATTTTTGCACCAATCCTGGTACCTTTCTGGGGAATTGAGTGGCTCTCCCCTTCTTGTCTGCATCCTGAGCCCTTCTCTCCTCCAGCCTCGCCGTCTGCAGCGCCAGTTGGACCTCCAACGCTCGGTATCTATCTTCCAAGCTTGGACCAGCTCCAGCCCCCGCTCCTCCGGTTCCGGTTGGTTCGCTCATGATGCTTTCTCTTGCACAGGCAGCGTACAGAGACTGTCGGACTGCTGTTAGGGATTGATTAGCTGCTTGTGCGTAAAAACGTGCTCCCTCAGAGTTTGTGCGACCCCACAAACCTCCGTGTGTGACGGAGCTCCTCAGACATGTCTGCTCTAGTCACTAGTAGTGTCCGACAGTGGCTGTCTGCGGAAGCGTTTCCAGCAAAGGAGCTCCTTAACGGAAACGCGTCTCCTGGACTCACGGCGTGACAGTTTCCGGCGAGGTGTGGGTCTCCCTATGGGAGACTCAGATACCTCCCCACTGTTCTCGCTGGAAGCTTCCCTGAGCCCTCCCTCCTGCTCGCATTCCCTCAGAGACCCACTCCTCCCCCTGCTGGTCCCTGCTTCAGCTGTTGAGTCTCTTTCTTCCTCCCTGAGTCCCTCCACCACCTGATGCTCCGATGGCAGTTCCCTGACAATAGAGTACAATCAAGCAAGAAAAGGAACCATGGGAAAATGGCTCACAATGAAAATCAGATAATGTGTAGATTATTGATGTCCATTAATCATTGGGAGGGTGACAAGCATTAGGATTTAGCAACTTGCAGCCACCAAGTATGATGATCACCAGAGCAATTGCTTCCCACACTTGGGAGCACAAAACAGGCATAAAGGAAGAACCCACAAACTGACTTACTTTACATACACATATGTGTAATACTCTTCCTGCCAACAAGCTCTACGAGGTCACTTCAAATACTCGACATTTCGTAAACCACTTAATCTCTAAAGCTATATATGCAGAACAGTCATTTATATCCAGGCATGAACCAATAAGACATTTGAGATTTCTCTTCTGTGTCACCCCATGAGTCAAGCCACTGCTCAGTTTAAAAGGAGATTGCCCTGTCAACTCTGGGTAATTCAGTGATGAAAACCTAAAAAGAACACCATGGCTCTTCCTCAGTTTCCCTACACACATTAGGTCCATTAGACTGCAACCTGAATAAATGGAACAATGGCAGAAGTGATCATTAGGAGCTGTGGGGGTTGCAAAGGGTCAGCAGTATGCTGATGACACACAGCTCCACATCTTCACAGCACCTGAGGTAGGAAAGGCTATGCAATATCTAGTCCACTTCCTGGACTAAATGAGGTAGACTAAATGAGGGTCAATAAACTAAGTTTGAATCCTTGGCAGATGCAGGCACTGCAGGTGGGTGGTTCCCATGTCCAGGAAATTGGTTGGTTGCCTGTTCTGGACAGGGTTGCATGCTTTCTGAAAGAAAAGGTTTGCAGTATGTGGCTGCTCATGGATCCATCTGTGTTGCTGGAGGCTCAGGTAGCTGCAGTGGCTAGAAGTGCCTCCAACCACTGTCCTAATCCCCTGGCCTACCTGGCGGCAAGTCAGTATGTCAAGTCCAAAGTTCAAACTCCAGGGGTCAAGCCACACAAGCAAGGTCCAAGGTCCAGAAATGCAGCCCAGAGTCAATACAAGTAACCAAATCTGAAGTCCAACGGTCAGGATACAGTCCAGAGTCAAACCCAAGGTGCAGTCCAACAGCATCCAAGTCAAGGTCTACCAACACGGGCAGCTGAATAGACGCTGCCCCTCAGCTCTGCTTCCCTTTTGTACTTTGCATGTTGATTGCAGCATCTGGACGATGAGGCATGTGATCCTCACCTGTTCCAAGCCTCCTCCAGCTGAGAAATCACACACCTTCTCCCAGAACTAGTGAGCCTCACCTAGCGAGCTAGGAAGATGGGCCATGGGCACTTGCCTGCCTCAGCCTCCTAGAGCAGCACTTCCGCTGCTCCCTATGCCTCAGAGCCTGCTAAGTTCATTGAGACAGTGGCTCCTCTACCTCTGGTGATGGGTCCTGCTGCTCTGGTTCTGGTGCACTGACTCCCATCCCCCTCGCCATTCTCCACTATCCCGTGAGTATTTCCTTCCCTATTCCTTGCTTGCCCCGGTGTGTCCCAATCTTGGCTACACTCCTCACGGGGATCCTCTTCCTCCTCCCTGTCATCTCACCAGTTCATGACACCTATTGCTGGTACACCAGCCATGGGTGTTCTTCAGCAGGGATAGCGTGACTGTAGTGTATCACGGATTGGCAAGCAATGCACTCTGCGTAGGGCTACCCTTGAACTTGTCTCAATAGCTCCTCCTGATGCAAAATGCTGTGGCAAGACTGTACCATCAGCACAAAACTCTAGTACTTAAACTCTTGCATTGACCATCTATATGGCACGAGGCCAAGTTCAGGATTCTGGTATTAATTTACAAGGCCCTTAACAACTTTGGTCCAGGATATCTTAAGGCCCACTTGATACCTTATATCCCTGGCTGGCTGCTGCTGAGGTTTTCAGGAAAGTCACTGTTTGTGGCTTAGCCTTATAGTTCAACACTATAAGTTTTGAAGTTTTGCTTATGCATTTGAGGCCTGACTATGAAGAATCTGGGGGAAGTCTCATTTCACATATACCATTCTGTGCACTTGTTGCAGAAAAGTGAGACAGAAATCCTTGAAATAAATAATTACATAAATAAATAGCATCTGATCATACATCACCTTTCCCAGTCCAAGCCGATAGGCCATCACTGAGTACTACATCAAAACCGGCGCCCAAATCTTTTTGCCACGCTATCTGAAGAAAATAAGTTGTGCCTGGATCAGAAACAGGGCAGATGCGAACAACTTTCTTCTCCATTGTTCTCCAAAAGGCTGTTTAGGAAAATTGAGAGATGGAGGATGGGGGGGGCGGGGAGAAACAATATATAATTTAAATCTATTCCCAGTTCAATGAAGAGGAACAAAATATGAAATTGGCAAGCTACGCTAACCACAGCTCTGTGAATTAATGCAGATAATGTTTCAATTTCTCTATGGGACCAAATAATTTAAGCTTCCTTTATTTGTCCTGTAGGAATTTAAAATCTAATACACAAAACCTGCATGGCCTCCATAACCTGAAAGAGATTGTACTATACTTTAGAATAAATATTCAAGTGGGGTGGGAGTACTAAATATAGTTCACTTGAGCCAACAAGTGGAGGAAGAGGGACCTTTGTGTCAGGATTCTTACCTCTCCCAAAGCTAAGCACAACTATACACATGTGTGCAAACCCATAGGCAGTGGTCACTGCTGCTCACATGCATCCCTGGATCTAAGTCAACAAAGCCTTCTGCTCTTGAGCAATGGAGACGTTCAACTCCAAATGTTAACTTAGAAAACAGCTGCATTGTAATAAAAAGAAAAAGAAAAAAGTGAGGAGCAATTCACTTAAAATAATGCTGAGGGGTCTAAAGACTATAACCATAACAAAAATCACAACTGGAACTCATCAATTGGAAAAACATGTTTGAATTCTAAGTGAAAAATCAGTCTTCTACTCTTGATTGAGCATGAATACCCAGAGTAACCAATGCAAAGCTTAAAAGCTTAATTACACATAAGTTCCTTGTTTATTTCATTTATTTAAAAGTTTTTTATCAACTAAAGAAGCAGTGTAGATAAAGGGGCAAATGGGGGGGAGCTTTTGATAGAAGATTATGGTTAAGCAAAGAAACACCCAAGATAATTTGACACAACCCACCCTGTAAAAATTCACCACACCAGCTCATTTCAGGCCTGTCAGAAATTAATCTAGGCTACAGAATGCAATGATATCATCTTCAGTGCATGCCAAACCTAGAGGCATCTGTAGATCAGGTCCTCTCTCTCATTCCACAGAGACATCAAGGATCTGATTCACTGTGGAAGTCACAGTTTGCACTGGGATTCCGATGATGCAGATGGCCTTTGAGCCTGCAGGGCCCAGACAGTATGGGGGCAGGACGGAGGGGGAATACAAACTTATAACACAGGTCCCCTTCAGTGCACATCATCCACATTACAACCGTATTTCAGCATTTGTTCCTAAAACACCCAGTAGCCTATTGTAATGCTTGTGAATACTTCTGAAAATGTTTAAATAAACAATTAAAAACAGTTTGCTTCTATTTGTTACTGAAAGAAAAACACACATTAAAAACTTCACAAGTTCTTAAAAGCAGCTTTTGCAAATTTCTGATATGACAGCCAGTTGAATAATAACTGTTGGGATTTTACTTTTACAACAATATCACGGTTTAATTAAAGCAGACTGGTAAAACCCAAATATTTTCTAGCACTACCTCATTTAGATGCTATTGTAAATAAGACCCATTTTTAATCCTATGATAAGCATCTCTCAGGCAGTAATAGCCAGATGGGAAGGAGTATCCTGGAATGCCTTTAAAGATTCAATAAAGCTGCTTCTGTAGTCTGAAGATACTTGCCATCTCTGGAAAATTAAAGCACTCAGTCTCTATGTCCCTTCATTAATACAAAGAAACGCTTTAGGGAAACTGATTGATTATAGCAACAGGAAAGCCAGCATTTTTTTCCTAATGGTTTGAAGAATCATATTACATATCAACACCTCACCATATAACTGCTAAGGAAGAAAGATTGGCTTGCAGGTGGGAAGCACAGAGTTCCACCCCAATTTGTACATCACTGGCTGTATTGAAAGCATCAGACAGTTGACGATTGAGCTGCTCATCTTTAGTACTTTGTGTCTTTTAGTGTTGGCATCTATGATCTTTATTAGGCAATGCTTCCTTCTGGGTAAGAATCAGCTGTTGGCTGGCATGTAATTAGTTGGAGTCTACTCCACGAACAATGACAGTCCACATTCCTGATGAATAAACAAGACACTTTTTTAAAAATTAGTAGACAAATGATTTTGTACACTGCTTTGGACAGCACTCAGGCACAATACAGAAGCCAATTTTTAGGTTTCCTTCACTGTTCCACAGAGTGTCATTTATACTTCGACTCCAGCTTTTCCTTTCTGGCTTACAGAACTGTCTTTTGAGAGAGTGATTGAGGGAGAAAGGTTGCAGCAGCAGGTGTCTCAAACCTCTGCTATTATACTTTGGGAACATGCAGATCTAAAAGAAAAAATATTACAACTCTTGAACAATTACATTTACAGCTTGATCCTGTCCACATGGCACATAGCCTTAGCTGATCTTGCCATGTTTCAAGAAACACATGAGCAGTAGTGGAGGCTTGTCCGTAAGGGCTGCCTGTTAGCCCCAGTCTGCCTCAACCAACCCTCATCTGCCTGTCCACTTACTTGCAACCAATGCACAGTGCACTTCTAACTAGCTTTCTCCACAGCTCATTTTGCCCTGGGAGGAAAAGGAGCACAGCAGTGCCCCTCTCATTGGCTTATCAAACGAGCCTTCCTTCTGCTAGCCTTAGAGCTTGGGCCTGACTGGGACCTCTAATGTGGATCAGGGCAAAGAAACACATCTTGACTCCCCTCTACAGTTTGGTCCCTCCTTGTAAACCAATATTTCAACCCAATGCAAAAAAAAAAAAAAATCTGCCAACTTTTCTGGTCTATTCTGTATGACAGCAGAGTGTTTCCATGCCAAAATGTCACCATTATTCTGCATGGTACCTCTGGTTAAGAACTTAATTTGTTCCAGAGGTCCGTTCTTAACCTGAAACCGTTCTTAACCTGAGGTACCATTTTAGCTAATGCAGCCTCACGCTGCCAGCGCATGATTTCTGTTCTCATCCTGAGGTAAAGTTCTTAACCCGATGTTAGCAGAGTCTGCAACCTGAAATGTCTGTAATCCGAGGTGTTTGTAACCCGAAGTACCACTGTACAGTGGTACCTCAGGTTACATACGCTTCAGGTTACATACGCTTCAGGTTACAGACTCCGCTAACTCAGAAACAGTGCTTCAGGTTAAGAACTTTGCTTCAGGTTGAGAACAGAAATCGTGCTCCGGCGGTGCGGCAGCAGGAGGCCCCATTAGCTAAAGTGGTCTTCAGGTTAAGAACAGTTTCAGGTTAAGTACAGACCTCTGGAACGAATTAAGTACTTAACCCGAGGTACTACTGTAATCATTTTTGAAGCAGCAGGCAAAATTCTTGCAAACCTTCTATCACACAGGAGCCCCACAACCATTCACTCATTCCTGCAGTCAGGATGTTTGAAAAAAGCCTGTTTCCCCATCACTCCTGAGGGAATTCATAGCAAGAATCTCTGTTACAGTTGCTATTGTGGCACCCACACACCCCACACCATCTACCCCAAAAACTATTCTCTACAGGTACTCCCTGACCACCATCAGTCAGTGTGCCTCCTTCCATCTTAGAAGTGAAGAACACTACCCAATAGGATGCTCATAGTCCTACCTCCGCTCAGCAACGAAGAGCAAGGAAAGCAATGTCCCACTGGGAATGCTACCTGGGAATGGAGGAAATACTAGCAAACCTAGGGAACCATTAGTTCATTGATCCCAATGCTGATTGTGTCTCCTTTCTAAAAGGCAGGAGATTCTGCTGAACGACATGCTGTTGCTGAGTTACGGGCCAGAACTAAACATGCTCAGTAGAAGAGAAGCCAGTAAGAAGATTTGTGTATGTCCTAGGTGGCAAAGAAACATGAGCATTTCAAACTTGCAGGTCAAGTCTTTAAAGTTTTAATTTGCATTTACAGGTTAAATTTATATGAACAGAAATGGTCACTGATGGCTGCAACAAAACAAAGCAATGCTTAAGCTAGCTTTCTGGATCTTAGCTAATGTAAACCAGAACAATTCATGGTACTCTTGACTTTATGGAAGAATAGCCATTGCTATGTTCCTCCCATCAAGCTAAAAACTCAGAAAATATATAATTAAGCAGCAACTTAAACAATCTCATAACTAATCAGCTATGATTTCTTCTTGTTAGAACAATATAACATTGGATTGTATCCAGCATTAGTTCTACTTAGAGTAACCCTATTGAAATTAATAGGCATGACTAACTTAGGCACAATTAATAGGCACAACTAACTCTGAGCAAACCTTACTTACACATAACTTATTATGGGTTGCTACTGTATTATTTTAAAAACCATAAGCACTTTATAGTTCTGTTGCCTTCAAAATAAGTTTTCATAAGATGCTTACATTTTTCAAGCTGAAATCAATGGAACTGGAATTTCACTAACTCTGACTGGATTGTGCCATGGTTTTTACAACCATGTTCTAATGTGAGCTGCATCAGACACACAGCTTGATCCACAAAGCAAAGAGATGAAATGAACTTTTTTTGGGTGGGGAGTGCAATGAGCCCATTAGAATATTACTCATCTCAACATCAGTAGCACAGTTATCAAAATACTACAACACTTGGATATTTTACTGAAGTTTGCACACAATGGACTGAATAAGTTAGCTGCATTTAGATACCACTGAAAACGGGACTAGTTTGCCCCATTGGTTTCAATGGGAACATATTAACTAAGCCTGTATATTACAACAGAACAGTAAAGAAACATAGACAACTCTATGTAGTGATGTATTTCCTATGTTTTCTGCTTTCTTTTGCCAAAATGTCTCAGAGGAAGTCTACATTTCACATTCTCAGGTCATTTATTTTATTCTTCAATAAAGGAAACACATTCTTCATTTCTGAGAGTGGATGGTGGACCTAAAGTAATATTTTTTGTAAACATTATTATTGTATATCATTTCCCCCAAACATGGACACAGTAAACGTCAGTCCTCCAGTGCATTTCATTTTGGATCTACTGACAGCAACCAAAGCCAACATTATCGAAGACTCAAATGCAGGCATAATCAGTTTCCTGCCACCTGTGGATGGGACTGAATTTGGCCTTCATCCTCATAACCACATGAGACTTCTGGGTCATTTCAAATAATATTCAGCTAAACACTCAACATGGAGCTTCTACTGACAACTCAACTTACCATATAAAGGAAGCATAATTAACATTAAAAACAAAATAAAATGTAATGAACAAATTTCAAGTATAGTCTAAATCACTACATACCTTGAGCATTAATGTTACCAAAAAGGGGAATAAATAATTTAGTGAGAGCAAGTTAGGGGGCAGGACCTGCCAGTGTGCCTCTGCTCTCCATCACGTCAGGGGCATAGTGCTGTCTGCTGGTGCTGGAAGAGGAATAAAAGCATTTCAAATAGTCAAGATTACCCTGCTATTTTGGATGTTCACGTATTCCTCTCACCAGGGAACATGACCACTACCAATTTAATATATAAACACTGTTCCTGCAGGTCCCAAATCAATTATATCTCATATTAAAGGACTATCTGAACTAAATCAAAGTGTAAAGTAGGGAGAGGGGAAGTTTAGGGAACTGGGCGATCCAATCCCTTGCTTCATACTACCAACCTGGATCGCTGCAAGTACATATCAAACCTTCAATTTACATAATTCCATTTTGCAAATGTATCCATAAAGGAAAACGGCTGAGATGACAGAAACTATTTAAAGTATACCGGTGTCATTCATGAGTGAAGCCGGGGGGGGGGGCAAGGGGGCAGCTGCCCCCACCCCGATCCAGTAAAACAATAGAAATACTTAACTAATGGATCAATCACATCAGTTCTGCAACCCTAACAAAAGTCTTGCCCTATGGAATGTTGTGCAGTAGAGCTATTGTTCAGTTTGGAAATGGCTATCACAGTCATTTCTCCTCCAACCTGACAGCCTGCTGTAACATAATTGTTGTATGTTTGCAGATAAAGTTGCTCACATCCATTCGAACTTGTTATTGTTGGGTCAAGAGTTATGTCTGAGATGTTCGTTTCACCCACTTATCTCAATTGCTTGGATCAGTTCCAGTTATAATTAACTGAGGATGTTGACAGGGTGCTTGGAAAAGTCCATTCAACCACAATTGATCCTTGCTCTTTATGGTTTATTAAAGCTAGCTAGAAAACACAGCCCCTATTGTGAACAAGGTAGTTAATTAATAGTATTTATTAAAACATTTTAACATTTTGTCCCATCTTTCAATAATGCTAATAATACCTTGAGCAAGAGTGACACAAAGGAGTGTTATGGCAAGCCATCCTTCCTGAAAATGGTGTCCCCCAAGCCAGTAGATTTGGGGAACTACTACCTGGAACCCCTCAAAATACTTTTTTTTTAAAGATAGTTAAGCACATTGTGTTTGATCAACTCTAGGCATTCCTGGGTGATAAGCTATTCTAGACCAAGTCAGAATAGCCAACATGGTGCACTCTAGTTGCTGCTGGGTTACTACTGCTATCAGCCCCCGTCAACATGGCCAGTGGTCAAATAGGAGTTGAAGTCCAACAATGGTCACATCCACACCATACAATTAAAGTACTCTTATACCACTTTAACAGTCACCACACTCCACAAAGGATCCTGGGATATGTAGCTTGTTAAGGTTGCCAAGAGAGCCCCCTCACAGAGCTACAATTACCAGCACCCTTAACAAAAATAGAAGTCATACAAGGGCACTCTCTCTGAAAGTAGTTATTTAATAGCTTCTCTTTTTTCATAGCTGGGCAGAGAAGCAATGAATGCAATTGGCAACTTAAAACCAGGGAAGTGATTATTATGGATTCCTTGGGTCCCATTAAATGGTTAGTTTCACTGTGGTATAAAAAAAATTAAACATAATTTTTACTTCAGGTCAAAACCCTAGGTCCTAGTAGGAACAAAACTGGGGTGTTCAGAAAGATTGGAAAAAGCTCTAGTCCAAAGTTCCATACAGATCTCTTTTGGCTCAAACTAGGAAATTCTCCCTGAAAATACAGGCAACTTCCCATTTGCAAGCGTTAAAGTAACATGTGACAACACACACACCGTTTTCAGCACTGCAGGGGGGTTGGGGTGGAAGGGGGCTGGGCAGGCTTGTGTGTGTTCTGCTGGCACATGTGGTGCCTCAGATAGAACCCCTGCATACAAGGGGAGTTGCCATTTGGTCCAATTTCATTTCATATACAAATACAGCAGCTCAAAAGCATCAGATAGCACAGATCTATGCAAGTGTCTGGATTTAGTGCAGCCAAAGGTGTTTTTTATTAAAAAAAACCACACCATCTTTTTAAATAAATAGTTTTCAGCTTTGTATTATCATTTAGACCATGGACCAACTAAGTTGTCTTGAACTACAGTGGGGCAGGCAAAAGTCAGGTCAGGATGTACTGACAGATCATTGGGTGGCTTTCTGGTTCCCAATTGCAAAAACAACGTTGTAATGTTAGGCTGCTGAAATGAAGAAAGTAAGCAAACAGCAGACCTTTTCTGCGTGAAAGGCCCGTGAACCCACTTCAATCCTGGTACTCAACGCCAATTCTTAAGACTCAAACTGTGTTCGGAGTAACTTTGCACCACCTAGTAGGTCTGGGGGCTTCTCGTAAAAAAAAAACAACAACAAAAAACCCCCACCAAAGCATATAGGATGACTTATTTCCGATTTCGACGAACTACTTTTCACAAGATCATCTAAGCGGAGAGTGGCTTGTCAGTTCAAGACTCTCTAGCGCAGCCTTGGGCACCCTCCAGATGCTTTTGGACTACAACTCCCATCAGCCCCTGCAAGCAACGTGTGAGGAGCACCCAAACAAAACGCCTGATTCTCGTATAGAAAATACAGCATAGGTGCCCAGAATGAAGTATCTCCTCCCTGATGCAGAAAGAGAGCGAGGAAGAGGCGCAGGGCGGATAGGACTCTTTAGGGTTCAGTCCTGACCACCATGCCGCCCAGGAAGGGAGTCCTATAGGGGGAGCGGGGTTTACTCCTGTGTAAGCGGGCACAGAATTGCACTGCTGGCAAAAGACGTGTTTCTTCTCTCCCGCCCGCTCCTTCAGCGCGCCCCTTGGAAGGAACTTCCTCGCTTCCAACCCCACACATTCGCCCCCCACCCGGCTCTGCTCCTTGCCCGTCACTTTGCCTACCTCACACCGCATTGAAAACTGCCACTTCCGGCTTCTATAACCAATAATACCTCCCCCCGTTTTGTGTGTGTCGGTTGGAAGTGCCCCGCCTCCTCCTTTCCCTTGAGCCAACGGGAAGCCAGAGCCTTTCCCCGTTTCGGCCCCTCCGCCGCCCTCGAGCGCTGCCCGTCCCACTCACTTCCTCCAATGGGAACGCCGGCCCCGTCTTCTCCTGTGCCTATCCGGAGCCTGTGCCTCCTCCGAACCAATCAGTGGGGCGTCTAAGGCGCCGCTTCTTCCGTGCCCCGCCCCTTGGCTACCGGATGTGTGATGTGGCTCGCGGCGCTGCGTAACTATGGTAAGCGCGGCGGTCGGGGGGTTATTTGGAGGGAGGGGGGCTTCGGTTAGGTCGCCTTTGTCTCTGGTAGTCCGCCTGTGTTTGTGAGTGGGGCCGTTGGGCTCAGTGATGGGCTCCGGGGGTGGTCTCTGCCCGTTTCCGCTCCTTCCCCGCTCAGCCTCTCTCTCACTACAATAGTGGCCTTTCCAAAAAAAAAGGTTGTTGTCGTTGTAGCATCTTCCCTTTCCCAGAATGTGGTGGTGAAATTATCGTTTGTGAAACCTTCCCCCTTTTTAACTTACAAGAGGTTCTTCTTGTTATATTTAAATTGCTGCCTTCTCACCTGCTATTCTAAATACTATACTCAAGGTCTCATGTCTTCTTTTTACCTTTCCCCAGAGCAGCACTAAGATTCTTTAGGAGTTTTTTGGTGCTAATAATACTGGTTAATAAATTAATAATAATAATTTGCATTAAATTGCAGAGGCCTTTGCGTGACTTTAAACTGGCCTCGCATCAAGATGCCATAGGTTTCCACATAAAAAGCACTGGACAGTACCCGTTAAAATGCAGTGGCTAAACAATTGGAATTAGTGCCCCTTTGCATGTGTGCAGCAGCACAATCTTATTCCAAGTTTACATGGAAGTAAGTTTTGTTGTGTACAACAGAGCTTCCTCTCGGGTGGATGTGCACAGGACTGCAGCATAGTGTTTATCTACACAATAGTTACATGTAAATAATGTTAAAGGCACATATACAAGCCATGCTGTTTACATAGGATTTCACTAATGGGGTTTTGTTTAGTAGGAAGGTGCATATATGGACCTAGCGCCAAACAGCTTTTGATATTTTGTTGGGATGAATAGTGAAACATCACCCTATATCTCTAGTTGCTTTTGAAACTTCACTTGGTTTCAAAAGAGGTTAGTTGTGGCTATTGTTTGAGGAAAAACTAGCCCAAAGTTTCCATTTGATGCACAGTCCTTGGTTTATGATTCTGAGTCTTGCCCATAGTTCTTTCAAATAGTGAGACCATAGATGTTCTGGTATAAAAACTACTTTTTCTCTGCCTTTTCACTTTACAGTACACATATCACTTCTCTTTTTACATCAACTATAGATGTCTGGGTTATGAGTTTAACAGGTTCATTTGAAATGATATGGTATGCCCTAATTCAGCTCTCTCTATATTTAAAAGTCAGTCCATCATACTTCAACATTGCCAAGAAATATAGTCTATGATTAGATAGGATAGATGATGAGATGCAGATAAGAACATAGGAAACTGCCTTATATGAATCAGGCCACTGGTCTATTCAGCTCAGCATTGTCTACATGGATGGGCAGTGGCTCTCCATGCTTTCAGGCAGAAGTTTTTCCCATCCTCCTTTTGGAGGTCAGTGATTCAACCCAGGATCATATGCATGCCAAGTATGGGCTCTGCAGCTTGCTACTCAAGGATTTAAAAAATATTAAATTGTTTCAAACAAACAATTGCTAACAAACAAACAAACAGCTGAGCTGCAGCCCATCCTCAGAGATAGGAGAAGACTTAATTATCAATGGCTTGGATTGGCAGGAAAAGGCTTGCCCCCCCCCCACATCAGTAGTGTTCCCAAGCTTAATCCTTTAATTTTACCTTAAAAAGGAATGGCTGCAGTTAACACCTATGGGGAAAAGTAAAATGCTGGACTTGTGATAGCATTTCATTGAGGACAAAACCTGACCTTGTGCTTTAACACTGTGTGGCCTGATCCTCGTTGACAGGGTATCCCCTAAAGGAGAACAATTTGTCTGTGAGACTTCCGGTGCCCTCAGTATGTCCTTGAAATGCACAAGTCTTCCATTTGCACACACCCTGTCTTCCATAATTATGAGCATTTCGGTGTTTTTTTGGTACAAGCAGGAACGCCAGAGTTTCAGATAACTTTTTCATCAGTTATTTTTGTTTTGAGAGTTGAAATGCCTGTTTAGTTTGTGGTCTATATGGTGCTTATAAATACAGAGTTCCAGTAGATTATGTACTGTATTGAAAAGAAATCATATTCTTGTACCAATTTCTTTGCTAGGAGATTTAGGGTGTGTGTGTGCACTGGAATTGTAAAGACGTACGTAACATAATGGGCCCCCAAAGCTCACTTTTTTCTACTCACTGGCAGGGAGGGATGCAGAAACAAATGGGGCAGGAAGACGATTTTCAAAAGTGAACCATAACTCCTCTTCTGTTTTACTTTTTTCTTTCAGTCTGCAATCTTCAATTTTCAGAGCCTACTGACAGTAATCCTTCTGCTTATATGTACCTGTGCATACATAAGATCATTGGCTCCCAGGTTACTGGATAATAATC
Source organism: Podarcis liolepis (assembly GCF_965112155.1). Classification (NCBI taxonomy): domain Eukaryota; kingdom Metazoa; phylum Chordata; class Lepidosauria; order Squamata; family Lacertidae; genus Podarcis; species Podarcis liolepis. The sequence continues at coordinate 33,942,445 of NC_139565.1, forward strand.
AAACTGGGTATGTAACTCTAGAAATTTTTGGGGAGGGGGAATATAAATTGCATGTTTATAATCTCAGCATGATATCTGACACAAGTGATAGAGTAGACCCATTGAAATTAATGGACAAGTCACTTGCCCATTGATTTCACTGGATATCACCATTAATGGATTTTCTTCTCAGCTGTAATCATTGACGTGAGATCTGTGTCATAAGCATTTTAACCTTTGAAAGCCTAGCTAAACTATAATTCATTACAACAAATCTTCATGAGCTTTTGCTTCTTGGGTTATTAGGGGAAGAAAATTGGAGGCTGATTTCTTTTTCAGTGTTATATGATACCTTTCTTATCGATGCACACACAAGGTGGTTTAAGATTTTTTTTAAAACCCAGTATCAATCAATTAAAATTAATGAAAGAACAGTTAAATCATAAAAACAACATATCCTTAAAAGCCCTAACTTCAAAAAAGAAAACTATCTTAAGTGCAAATTGAAAACAGGCAATGAAAGAGCCAAACCTACTTTCAGAACGGGAAAGCCAGTCATTCCACAATTGAAAAGGCTAAAATGAAACAGTGAGGGGACGGGACAAAAGAAAGACCCCAGAAGCTAGAACAAGAACTCAAGCAGGTTCATATGAGACAAGGCAGTTGCTGAGGTACCTGGAATGGGATTACCAGCAGTGAAGGTCTTGCATAAGGATGCTACTCCCAAGTACTTGGCACAGCAAACCACTTCAGTATCTGTGGGCACATCAAAACTATTTAGTGACATAGCAGCGTGAGTTCCTTTTGCAACAAAAACAGCTGAAAATCCTACTAGGCATGCCTGAGCCATTAAGCATGGTGTGTGTGTGTGTGTGTGTGTGTATACACAGTGGACGCTTGGGTTGCGAACGTGATCTGTGCGGGAGGCACGTTTGCATGCGCAGGTTGCGATTTGGAGCTTCTGCACATGTGCAAAGCGCCGAAACCTGGAAGTAACCCGTTCCAGTACTTCTGGGTTTTGGCACGTCTGTAACCTGAAAACGCGCAACCTGAAGCATCTGTAACCTAAGGTATGACTGTGTGTGTGTCTGTGTGTATACACACACACACACACACACACACACACACAGTCTTCGAATTCTAGCCATAACTACTCTATCTCTATTAAAAAGGCATCCAGTTATAAGCTTAAAATATGAAATGCTGCATTTTTCTAATTTCTCAAAATACATTTTCAGATTATTGGGCATATTCTGGAAGTGTGCCAGGATTGGTAAGTGTGCATGTTCTGTTTCCCAAAAATATACTGTATTAGTGAATGTTAGTGTGTCATCTAAGCATGCCTTTATTTGCCTTAAAAAAAATCTTCATGGTATTATTTTCAAATACGCAGCATGTGCTTTTCTGCAATTTCAACTTTGATAAACAGACTGCTTAATGTAAGGGTTACTAGTATTAGGAATCAAAATGTGTAGACTTAAGAGCAAAAATGTTCTGTATACTGAATTACAGTCTTCCTAGCAAAAGTTCAAGCAGTAAATTGCTCTAGACTCTCCACCTGTCTCACAGGGTTGTTGTGGGATCAGTCTGTAAGGACTGCATGTATGCTACTTTGAGCTGCCTATGGGAAGGCTATATGACAGACAAATGTGAAGAGTGATGTGAGAGATTCAAGAATAGTCGTGGTGCATGAGGTAAGGCACTGCTTTCCTGGCTAGAGTGGCACTTCTGCTTGCCAGGATGGAGAAGGGGAGCGCTGGGTTAGTTGTGGCGGCAGACACAAGTGTGTCAACCTGCATCTGCTGCCACTGCCACCCTTATATTTCTCCCATCCTCCCTGCCACCCTACCCTGCCACACCACTACAACTCAAAGGGTGGTGCAGTGGAAGCACCACACTTCATGTGCCATGAGTGCCCATAGATTTTGTTCTGTCCTCAGCACATAAATGCAAACACATGAGAAGCTGTGATTTAGAAAGGGGCACAGGAGGAAAGGGTTAAGCACTCTAGAATGCCACTTTCCCAATCTTCAAAGCAGCACATGAGGCTAATAGTTATCAAAACAAAAAAATTAATCACTTGTTCAAAAACCTGTTGTGCCTAGTTTTGACACAAAAGATGTGGCAGGTTTGGCATGACCTTATTATAATCATAATTTCTTGTCTGGAGAGCCAAAAATTCTAGCAGACATTATGTGATTCTCCCCCTCCTGCCTTCTGACTGTTTTAGCACTTGTTCTCTTTCTGTAAAAGGATAAACACAAAGCTACATCAGTGTAGAATGCAATTCTGCCCCTTGTGTTTAAACGTCTGCACCTTTAAGCAGACAAGCTGTTGCCTATTTGTAAAGTAGTGCTAACAGGCGTTGAATCCTAATTGATGATGGATGCCTCTCTCAAGAAAATTAAGAACAGAAAAGTACAACATGTAAGAAAACTGTAGGAGGTGGACTTCCTCAACATTAATTCTAAGCAGATGTGAAATTGCAGACGTTAATTTGCACAGCTATTTGCAGTTTAATTAAATGTGTGCCAGATGATGACAGTGTCTCGTAATGTAATTGGGGTGGCCCTCACTTGTGCAAAGACTCAGTGAACTGTTTCTTGCTGTGGAAAGATTTCTCACTAAGCAGCCAGCTTGTGTGAGCGGATACTTGTATGCGTATTCTTTTGCGCACACCACCAATACAGAAGCATTAGCAATGCCATCTCCCAACTCCTCGAAAGATTCCATCAACAGTGTCTCCAGAAAAAAATACATCTCTCTTGGGAAGACAGGTGAACTAATATCAGTGTACTGGAAGAAGCAAAGATCACCAGTGTTGAAGCAATGATTCTTCAACATCAGCTTCGTTGGACTGGTCATGTTTGGATGCCTGATTATCGTCTTCCAAAGCAATTACTCTATTCCCAACTCGAGAATGGAAAGCGAAATACCAGAGCACAACAAAAGAGGTTAAAATGCACTCTCAAGGCAAATCTAATAAAAGGTAGCATAAACACTAATAACTGGAAAACAATTGGAGAATAGCCTTTACCAAAGGTGTCATGGACTTCAAAGATGCACGAATTCAGGGTGAAAAGGAGAAACGAGCTAAGAGGACGGCATGTTTGGCAAACCCTCACCAGGATCAACTCCCACCCAGAAACCTATGTCCCCACTGTGGAAGGGCATGTGGATCCAGAATTGGCCTCCACAGTCAGTTATGGACTCACTGCTAAGACCATGTTCATGGAAGATAATTTTACTCAGCTACGAGTTATCACCAAAGAAGAAGAATTATATTTCATGCTTAACATACTCTGGGAATTACAGCATTTATTCAGTTAAATGTTAGGTTGTTTTTCCAAATGTTACCCACCATAGATATATGGCAACAATTGTTCACTACAAGAGAAACATTTTTGACATGTTTCTGCTTTAGGGCAAGGGTGGGGAATTTCTTTTGGCTCCATGGACCAGATCATTATTAGGATCATCCTTGCAGGCCAGATTTGACAGGTGGGTGGGGCTGCCCATCTGTCAAACCACATGACATCATTAATGACACTGAGTGCTTGACAAACCCACCTTCTAAAATCCACTGTGCAGGGTTTCCAAGCACCCAGCAACCCACAGAGACTGAGAGGAAGTATGGGAGCTGTCATAATGCCCTTTACCAAAGTGGTTTTTGAAGTAGCATATTTAAGCTGGCGGGAGATAGGGGAGAGGCAGCTCCTTCTCCCCTCCCCCACCAACCTCCACTATCCACCTGCTCAATTAAAGGAAAAGCACACACGTGCTTCACAAAGCACTTTTGCAAAGGGCTTCAATCTGTGCTTACCAACAGGGAACAGAGCCAGTGCAGCATTAAACCCAGTGGCATCACCAGTGAACAAATGGCATGGTTTAGCAACTATGACCTTTTGGGCCAAATTGTACCCCCTGATAATACAAGACTGACTTACAGGCTGGAGGCTGCCCATGTCTGTTTAAGGCTGGTAGTACATATTAGGAGTTTCAAACTCTTGTGCAAGGGGAAGCATGTTAAGAAGATTTGGGGGAGGGCTGAGCGGTTACAAGGAGGGGGATTACAAACTTACAATTGTAAAAGAGAGTATGTATTTGTGTTTCTCTGGTGCCCTTGATGCACTTTACCCCTGTAATGCTGCAGATTTACCTTACAAGTACTGTTCCCATAGCCTTCACTGGAAGTGGTCTGGGCAGAAGATTAGATTGATATTGACACATTTTGCATATTTGTAGATATTGCATTGGGGCAGGGGTGGCCATACCTTCTCTCTGTCTATGCTCTGTCTATCCTATCCAGTTGTGGTGTCCTGCTTGCACAATAGACTGTCGTTCATACAAATAGCATGTCTCCTTCATCTCCATCCCTCTGCACCTTCCTGTACATCCCAAAAACGTGCTTGGAATTCTCATTTTTGGTGTCTTTTCCCTTGCAGATTTCCCTGCTTCACATTACTGCATTTCTTTCAAGCAGTCATACTCGCTTGTGTGATGTGAACTAACCAGTAATTCAATTTTGTTTCTTTTTCCAGGCGAGCGGAAGAGCCCTTATGTAGCTGTGTGCTGTATTGCGATGGCCTTCAGTATTCTATTTATACAGTAAAAATGGGGAAATGTCAGGAATAGATTTGTCAAGCGCATTTGGAATAAAAGACTCGGGGAAAACAGAAGAGATGAAAAATATGATCTACACTTCACTTTCTTTGTTAATGCTGGACAAGACACACCTTTGACAATTTGTTTCCATATTTCAGTTAGGGGAGCAGTGGTGTATTAAATTAAAAAAATGCAGTTATTAATTAACACTGTCATACTTCTGCCGAATTCTTTTATGTGAACTGTGTTCTGAATTTCAGATGAGACATTTTAAGATGGACAAAGTAGAAACCTCTCAATGAGAATTGAATTGCTATTAAAATACAAAACCTTTTAAAAAGTTTATATTTTTTGCAACAACTTTTGATTTTAAAAATATGAAATCACAGAGATAGAATTCCAGTGTCACATTAGCAAACATGATTGGGCTTCTCCTTCTCCTTCCCCAAAGGCCCCTGTGCCTTCTCCACTCTTTTCTGGAGGATTCCCACAACATGAAAATGCAGGAGGAAGGAGACGAAGGAGAAGTGCTGTTTGCGTGAGCGACTGCCTTTTGTGCAAGCAGGATGCCAAAGCTGGATATCACCTTGAAACAATAAAATCTTAAAACCATTGGCAGAGACAGAGTAAAATCAGATCAATATTGTACCATTATCAACAAGAGTGGTGGTGTAATAAGCAGTAGAGATTGAGGTAAAGCAGGGATATATGCAAAAGTTCAAAACAATGTTTCAAATTAGAAGCACATGAAATTTGTGATTAATTGTTTTATACACACACACACACAGGCACACATACAGGTTGAAAATATTTTTAAATTAGTTGTTAAAATACCTGTAAAATAAAAGAAGTACATTTTACAAAGAATGAATCCTGTTCGTAATTACTTCAGGCAAACACTGCTCTGTATTACAGTCAACACTTAACAATCAAATATTTTTGGTTTATTCTGATTTTTTAAAAATAAACATTTATATAATAACATGCTGTGTGCTTATGATCTCTGCAGGCTGTTAAATTCTGGAACTTGTCTTGAATGTATGAGAAATATATTTGTTTATCCTATTATGAAATCCAGAACTTTTCCTGAAACCTGGCTTTTATATTCATTCAGTAGTTGTATCTGCTGGAATATTCACTACAGCTCATACAAAAATTCAGAAAGGAACAATTGATAATACTGGTTTATTTATGAACTGAGCTTTTCTAATGTGGCCATCCTATTTCTGCTTAGCTATCTTTATATTAGGGCTACTGTAAACAACAACAACCAAAAACCCTCTGGATTTTGTGCTTATTTAACAAATAATGCTAATATCCTTGGACCTTCAAGTGTATTTTTGTACTCAGTGATGTGTTCAGTTTCTTGCAACCTTCTGACGATTCTCTTTACAATACGTTATGTTATGTTTTTCAAAATTACAGTAATTGTATAAATAACAGAATGAACAAGCGCAAAATTAAAGAAAGGTCATTGCTGAGCAGTTGTTGCTAAACTCTTGTGTGGAAAATGGTGTGTATTTTGGAGGATATTTAGCAGGCAGTATTTTTCACACAATTAAGATGTAAATTTATTCATGAAACTGAGAGGCGATGTCAGCAGCCAATGGATTCATATTCTTTGAAAGCAGTGTGGCATGGCATAATCCTGCATGTAGCGTTTGCAGAACAAGAATGCATAGAACTCCCAATATGCACATCACAATTTGTTGTGTGTGAAGTTTCTGAAAACCTGATCAGAAGGGGCCAACCATGACTACTTCAGAATGCTGTGTTTGTGCATTGTTTCCTTTTTATGAGTGGTCAAAATGTATGCTTTCCTGATCTGTTCATATACCTCTCCACAGAGTTTCTAAAAACCTGTTTTCTGACCATGTTTTTAACAATGGCAGTTCCATAACTATAATCAAGCTTCTGAATACAAGCCTGATAAAACAAATAAAATTTGTTATCCTTGAGAAAATGCATCATCCACATTGATACAAAATTTATTCTGAAAAGATGTTCCTTTTTTTAAAGCAGTAATGGCTGTTCAAATGTTTCCAAATGTGATCAGGAAATACAATATATATTACATTGTATCGTGTATTGAACGATTCAGTTTATAATATCCATTGTTTATAGATGTTTGTTTCCACAGTTAAAACACAGCTACAATTTGGGATTATTATTATGTTTTTAAGTAGTTCAAAGCAGAATGTGTTTACAATGTTTATTAAAAGTTTCAGTTTTCCACAACCCCTTAAGTAGCAGGTAGCAGAAAGTAGGAAAAAATAGACAGTAGTCTGCATGGAGAAAAGTAGAAAGTGGCGTATCAGGACCTGTGATTTTTAACTTCTTCATAAACAATCTAAAGTTAGGGCTTAGCAGTAAGGTAGCCAAGTTTGCTGATGATACTTAATTGTTCAGGGTCAGGGATTTTTTCAGGCAAAACTCAATTCCGGCACCTCTTAGATGGGCACCATTGGCATTTTAAGAAAACAAGGGAGGCGTTCAAGGTGAGCTCCTGCACCTCTTTTTCTAGAAAAATAGTACTCTTCGTGATCATTAAAAAATGCAAAGAGTTCTGAAATGACCTCTCCAAACTGAATGAATGGGTGGTAGAATGGCAGATGTAACTGATAAACAAGTGTGAAGTGATGCATATTGTTACAAGGAGCCAGGGGTGGAGCAGAACACGGCAACATCACCCTAGTGGATGGAGGCCCCCATCCCCCTGCCACACAAGGGAAAGATGGAGGAACTGCTCCTGGCCAGTAGTGGAAGCGGGAGGAGCCACTGGCCACCAAAGCGCCACACCCAGCTCCGCATTCGCCCTCCTGCCCTTTGAACAATAGGGGTGCCTGACCCCTTCAAAGAAAAATGGGGTTGGCCCCTAAGAGTTGGTGCCTACGTTGTGTTTTTAAGTTCCTTAAATCGTATTGTGATCTTTTAATAATGAGCTTTAGCACGTACGCCTAGCGCAAACTCTAGTCAGAAAATAATTTGTTTGCATTAACACATTCTTTTTCAGCCCAAGGCTGCATTGCCCTATATGAGAATGAATTTGGAAGAGACCTAAAAGCCTTGAGCCATAGCTGGGTGAACAGCATATTCCTTAAATATGGAGAAAACAGTGATGGTATTGTGTGGGTGAGGGAACGGATTTTGTATTTCTTCATTGTAAAGAATCCTGCAGTGTATAACTAGCTTTAAATACTCCAGTAAGATGAAGTCTTCCCGGCAATCTTGAACTTTCCAATTCTAGCAATTAACATGAATGACTATAGCACTTAGGAACGACATGTTTGGTTAAAGAGTACAGACTCCAACCGAACTTCTGTAGTGTGGCAAATGTGCAGTCAGATAGCGAGTGTGCAGTTATGTGAATACTTGGCAGGAGAGAGAGGTCCTCAGGGAAGGAAGTTCTTTGGAAGAGAGTCGTGAGGAAAAATGGCCTCACATACTCTTGATGTACGTCCAGTTTCACCTCAAGGGCACTAATGCTTTGCGTAATCCTAGGTTTGACGTAGAGACTCAAAATGTTGAAAATGGGACAAAAAATGCTTCTGGCTCTTCAGGAGCTCTTGACTCGTCTCCTCTTTATATCCAGATAACGGACTTAAAACAACCTCTGAACACATGACCATGTTCACCAATTGGTTTTCTCATCCTTTAAGAACTTGCTTCTTCCCTGGTCATATTTACAGACAATGAGGAAAGGGTAGGTTCTGCTTCTTTTGAGTGCCTGTTTATGATTGTGGGTTTAAAACTGTGAGTGCCATGTTGGAAAGAGAGTTTTTTCTGATTAACCTTGGAATCACATATAGTGTCACATCTACACGGTACATTTAAAGCACATAGCTTCCCACAAAGAACCCTGGAAACTGAAATTTATCCCTCAGAGCTGCAATTCCCAGCACCCTTAAAAAAACTACATTTCCCAGGATTCTTTGTGGGGGAGCCAAATGCTTTAAATAAGCATTAAGCCTAGGATGGGGATGTGACCTAGTGCACATGGCCTCTTCAGTTTGTTGGATTGTAGAGAAATGTATACTGGAGTGTGGACAATTGTACAGCCAGATTCTTAGTGGTTTGTTTCGTTGGTTTTGGTTAGTTGGTTTTCCGCCCCTACAGTATTGCAAATCACTGCTCTTGCACACTCTCTCTCTCTCTCTCTCTCTCTATATATATATAGGGAGCCAAGCCTCAAGCTGATACTAAATGAAAAGCTTTATTCTTTTCCCCTCAACACCCCACTCCCCGCCAATAATATCTTGGTGCCGACAGCTCTTTAGGAACTTGTCAGTAGAAGTGCTAATTTTGAGAGAGTTGCTTTAAACAAACAAAAGCAAGGGGAAATAATCCAGTGCAAGTTCTTTGCAGACTAGACCCATTGAAATTAATGGACATGCCAAACTTACGTCCATTAATTTCAGTGGGTCTCCTTTCAGTAAAACTTAGTGGGCTATAATGCATGTCCCCAAAGAAGCTTTTATTAGATTTCAGCTGAGTGTTTTGCACGGGGGGGGGGGGGGGCACAAACCTTTTGGTTCAGTAGCAGCTTGTGATTGGTTCATTTTTCTATAGTTCTTTCTGTCTTCTCCCTCACTGTTTCAGAGGACTTTCCCCCATATTTTACATGTAAATAATAAACAGATACCTTGGGGTGGGATTCATTTAATGAACCCCACCAGGGGAAGCCCTGTATTAGGCACAACAGGGCATCCCCTCTCATACCTCATGTGCTGCCTGTGCCCTCCAAAATTGCCCGAGGGAGGTCAGGGGAACCCCCAGATCAGCACATGGAGGGAGGGGAAATCTTTCTGTCTGGCAAGCTGCTATGCTTGCTCAGATGTAACATTCAGCATAGCATGATGTTGAATTCTACCCTTGAATGAATAAATATTCATATTTTAGAACGTTGACAGCTGCCTCTTTTCATAATCCAGAAAACCTCCTAAATAACACCCGAGTTTTGTGAGTAAGGGAAAGTCTAGCAAAATAATGGATGTGTTTATGCACACCCAGAGGAACCACAAAGAAATAATAATTCTAAGCCACTGGCAAGCTACACTTCTCAACATATACTTCCACTACCACCTTTAAATATGTACCACAGGAATGAAAGAATGCAGCTAGCTTTATTGCATCCACCAGCCAAGTTCACTAGGATTTCTGATTTCCCTGCCATCTATGCTGACCACATGTTTCTGCCCACCCCATCCCCTCTAATTAATGAAGGCAGTGAATGTACTGCCAGGTGGTAGCTCTCCGTTTTACTGGAATAAGCATTAACTGTAAAACGTGGAACTCTTTGACTTCTGACGTCAGTGGCAAACTTTCAACCAAGGTCTTGTTATCAATTAGCTGAGACTGGTGAGAAGGATGAAATCCTCTTGCAACTCATGGCTTTTAAACTGTTATGACTGCAACCCTATACCCACTTACCTGGGAGTAAAGACCCACATCTCTATGGAACTTCCTCCATGCATAGAATTGCATTGTTAAAAAGTTTTTCTAGATCAAAAATTAAGCAGCTAGAATTCTGCTTCATTGCTAATGTATTAAAATTTGGGGCTTTTCTTTTATAACTGTAAGATGCAGACAGTTGTTTCCCTTACATAGCTGGTAACAAAAATAAAAGGTTGGACAATAATTTGCATTTTCTCTCATTGCCAAAGCTAACAAGCTGCTTTGGATGTTGAATGTCAGAACATAGAGTAGGTAGTTTTTAACATCTTGCGTGCATAGTTTGTGTGCAAATGAAATCAGAAAGATCTTGGAGTGGGGTAATCTGACCATCCGCATGCTCTGAGATGATGAAAGACAAATTGGATTGAAGTCCGACCCCCGTGCATTTATTGATTGATTTTCAAGAACACAAATTAAACAATGAATCTTGAAAGTAAATTACAACACTCTTCCTCTCAATGCTATTTTTAACATAGTTAGCAATGTTTTGATCTATTAAAGGCAGTGGGATCAATGAATGTGTTACTAGATGTAGTTATAGGATAAAGTTGTGATCCCAAACATTAACTTGAAAATGAATCCAACTGGTATCAACTGGACTTGCGTCTGCTACCAACATACTTAGAGATTATTTGTGCTTCCTATACTACCATACTGTCATTCTAGGGCAAGCCAATCTAGAAAAACTACAGTGTTTTCCATCTGATTGAATTGCCACCAAACAATGGGCTCTCAAGAACAGGCCATTCCTAATCTTTATTTCTGGACTTCTGATAGCACATCACCCAATCTGCAATCTCCCCTCTGTTCATCATCATCAATTTCTATCACCAATTTTTTTTTTTGGGGGGGGGGGTTTACAGATCTAATCAGGAAAATCTCATTGTCATTGGCTGACTTCATCTCTTTATTATATGTTGTTTTAGAGGATGGAGAAGAAAATAGGATTACCAGAAACCAGTCATTATTAAAATGAATCTTACCCAGTAATACTTCATGAACTCAATCACACTTAAAACCAGTGCTTTTTTTCTTTAAAAATGATTAGGGGTACTCTCATTTTGACTCAAGAAAATCCCCATTTTATAGTTCAAATCGGGGAAAATAAATACAGTAAATGGACAAAAGTATAAAGATTCACAAAATGTTTAGGGGTATGCGTATCCTCACGTACCCCCCAAAAAAGCACTGCTTAAAACTAGAGAACAGAACAATGCATCTATTTGTTTTTAAATTCACACAATTTGCTTAGCTTGACTTTAAACTACATATAATAAAGAGATGAAGTCAGCCAATGACAATGAGATTTTCCTGATCAGATCCATAACTTTTTTTCCCTAATCAAGGGTGGATAAAGCAGAAAATAAAAAGTGGTAAGTAAACATAAGGGTTAGTAGTGTTTTATCTTTCCTTCATGCTTCGCTTTCCACTATTCTCTCATATTGTCAGCTCAATGGAATAGTATTCTAGAAAAGTTGTTGCCAAATCTGAAAGAAAGTCAGCAATGACAGAGAACTTTATTTAGTGAAAGCCTGAGTGGTCACATTGTGGATCTATCTAGCATTAGTATTATTATTTCTGACGTTTGAATATCATGCAGTGCTAACAGCTTGGCTTTATGCATTTTTTTTTTACTTGGAAGAAAGGCCCCCTGATTTCATGGAACCTGCTCTCTGGTAAGTGCGTAGGAAATATTTCAAAGTCTCAGGTGAAATTGTTTGGTTAATGACCCACCTGGCCTGGAAGACAGTCTGTGTGTAATTGTTCACCCTATTCCCCACACGTCACATATTTGGCAAAGCACAGGTTCTTCTGTAGCCAAGTGTGTTGAGAGATATAGCCATGTGGGGCTTCACACAGAGGAGAAAAAGCATGATTACTGTAAAGTTAACAAATGCTGGGTGTCCATCACAATGACAGCTGGGGGTGGGGAAGGGAGCGGGGAAATTAGCATCCTGAGCATGAGAAATGAATGTTCAATTGTTTGGTTTTTCACCCTTCTGTCTAACCTCATATTCCCTTCCCTGTTTGTTTGGATCCAAGTCTGCCACACTCGAGCACCTGCTTCCTGTAGCAACCCTTATGGGCCGCCGAGAATGAAGTACTTCTTGTTTTTGTGTGCTACTCTCGCTCAGATGGGAGGTGATGACCTCCCTGGTTTAGGAAAAGAAATCCTGCAACTTGATAAAATGATTCAATATGTGCTTGTGGAATCCGAACTGTAGACAAGACATTATTCCCACATGCCACATATCCACTCCTTTTGCACTTGGAAAACACATTTATGAAAGAAAGCGAAGCACATTCCTCAACAGTGCGCAATAGGACCACCGTATTCACACAGAGTGCCTCTGTGAGATTTCACTGTCAGGAAAAGACCTCAGCTTTTCTTCTCATAATGAAATACTGTAAGATCTGAAGACCAGTATCCAGATGCTATATCCTAAGAGTGCAAGGAAAACAAAGGCCAAAGGTCATGTTATGTCAAATTCATATTGGAATTTAATTTCAAACGATTGCCACTCTGTGTGGGGTGAGAGATCCAATCCAGGGCATGAGTGGGGCAGGCAGTTAAGGGTTTAACCCTCCCCTCCTCGCCCACCGAAGGCTGCGATTTGCATCTGTACCCCACTCCAGCAGCCATGACACATCTAACACTGAACCTGACCCCAAGTACAGTGCATTTTGTTCATATTATTGAGTCATACATTATGTGCAGGGAGAGCTCATCAGTTCTTTGCTGGGATACCAGCCTTAGCCCAAATAAGCCCTCCAAGGCTACCAGCCTTTATATGGAAGAAGAGACAACAAAAAGCTGTCCAGGTGCCTCAAAGTAGTATATTTAAACAGAGTGGGACTGCATGACTAAGCAAGCTGTGGGCTGTAGTAGGTAATGCTTATTTCACAAATATGTACAATTATTTGCTTAATTGGGATGGAGCTATGAGATATGCTGCACAAGGTGCCATCAAAAATAGTGGCCCCCATCCACCTGGAGGGGGGTTACACCCAGGGAAAATGCTTAAGGGGGCATGGCTCTCACATTCCTTTTAACTGCTGGAGCATTATTTGGGAATTCTCATGTATTGTTATCTATAGAATCTATAGACAAACCACCCGTTATCTATAAACCACCCATTTATTCTTCCTTTTACTAGTCTGGCTTGCATTAAATGCTTCATTCCCTTTATTAGTTAAAAAGGTATATTTGATGATAAATGCTGCCTTTTAGAATCTATGCGATTTGCAGGGGGGGGGGGATCCAAGGCCATTTTAGGAATAACATTGGATTAATTTTTACTCTGACAATCATTTTGCATATGCATAAAATGTATGGCCATGAATACAGCAGTCCTATTTACTGATGTCACCGCAGTTGTCTATGAAATCTGGTATCTTGCTGTCATTACAGTGGTACCTAGGGCTAAGACTTAATTTGTTCTGGAGGTCCGTTCTTAACCTAAAACAGTTCTTAACCTGAGGTACCACTTTAGCTGATGGGGCCTCCCGCAGCCACCGCGCTGCCAGAGCACAATTTCTGTTCTCACCCTGAAGCAAATTGCCAGTCAATAAGACAACTTTTGCTCTTACTGAATGTTTGCTAAAAGAAAAACATAAAAATACTCTGATGAAGAGTTTTATTTAAAAAGCTTATGAAAATGGAAATACAGTGGTACCTCAGGTTAAGAACTTAATTCGTTCTGGAGGTCTGTTCTTAACCTGAAACTGTTCTCAACCTGAAGCACCACTTTAGCTAATGGGCCCTCCCACTGCTGCCGTGTGATTTCTGTTCTCATCCTGAAGCAAAGTTCTTAATCCGAGGTACTATTTCTGGGTTAGCGGAGTCTGTAACCTGAAGTGTCTGTAACCCGAGGTAACACTGTATTGCAGAGGTCTAATGGTCTCGTTGAGTTTAATTTCTGCTGGGATGAAGCAAAGTCCTCTTAAAACATCTCTCAGCAGCTCTGCCTGAGGGAGGAAAGTTTTACTGCCAATAGCTCTAAAGAGGTGAAGTTACTCTTGCAAAATTTATGTCTTTAAAAATTGCCTTTCACAAATGTGGCACATGTGAGAACGTACTCAAGGAGTTGCAATAAATGAATACCCAAATGGATGCTTTCCCTTCCCATATGTGCTACTTAAACATGACTACTCCTGTGATTTACTGCGCTTTTAATGACAGGTTTACTACAACACATTATTTCCCTAGGCTCCTCTGTATCTTTATGTTATGTGTTATCCACAGGTGAGATACAGTCAGCCCCTAACTTTACAAAACAAAAACAATGAGAGGCTGATATAGACAGTGGTTATCTCTCCCCAGATTTTCAGAAAACGGTGGGCAAACCCTTACATTATGCTTTTCCATGCATTAAAACAGCTTTTGCTGACTTGGTGCCCTTCAGATGTGTTAGACTACACCTCCATCATCCCAACCAAGCAGGCCATGGAATGGGAGTTGTAGCACTGTGAGGAGCCTTAACAAGCTACAGTCCCCATAATTCTTTAGGGAGCGATGGCTGTTGAAAGTGGTATCACAATGCTTTAAATGCATGTGGATTTGGCCTTCGTCGGGTTCTACTTTGTCTACACTTTCATGGTGAAGCGGGGAAATGGGCTAGATAAAATGAAGAACAATGGCCTGGATACCAAAGAGCCATGCAGGAATGGTAGGACTCCTTCCATTAGCTGAGGAAAATGGTGTTCCGCCTAGGCTATTACTAGAGTATGGCGATGGGGTGGCATGTAGCTGCAAAGGGTCACCCAACCCTCTGGAGCACATTTTTGAGGGGCAAATGATCTGCAGGAGGAAGAGAATAGCGTCAAAAAATACTACTCCCCCTTCTGCTGGCAGGAGCACCCCATTAGCCCAACTCCTTTCATCAGACACTTCTACCAGTGAAACTACATCCAGTTAGGAAATGACAATATTTTATGTCCAACTTCCTTTTATAACAAGACTATTCCAATTTATTTCTCTCATCCTAGAGACTGGTATCTTTTTGAGGCATCTGTTTTATTACTAACCTATGGTGGGGTGTTATTTATTTATTTTTTAAAGATGTGGTTTTTTTTAAAAAAAATTCTCATTAAATCTCGGAACACTTTCACAATCATGCATTTTAAATGTTGTCTCTTGTAGGGAGTTGTGCTTTCTCTCTTTTATATTTGTCGTGCTTTAAAATAATCATTTAGATATGCTGAAAGAGTCTATTTGTCATCATAAGCTTTCATCACATGCAGAGGATTAGCCAGAAGACACAAAAGGCGCTTGTTTTACTATGTCAATCTGTCACATCCAAAGCTTCAGATAAAACAGACCTCCAGGTGATTTCAAGGTTTGGTGTGTGTGGTTTTTTTTCGGGGGACCCCATTAAAAAACTATGCACATAAAGGATTGTGCATGGCAGTTATCCAAAGAGTGCCCTTCAGAGGGAAGGGGTATAAGGGCAAAAATTAGAAATGTTAACTATAAAGCTACCAAACTCTCCCTCCCATTTCCCTCTCAGTTATCTTTGTATTTCGTGTTAATCCAGCAAATTTCAGGCTAAAATAGAAATTCTCTTTGAATTTCATGTTAACATGGCAGATTTTAAATTAATTCTATTAGAATATTAAATATGAAAATACCTGACGCAACTCATGAATACTAAATTGGAAGCAAATAAATGAGGGGGTGGGGAAATGTAAGAAGAAACCCATATATCATCATTGTCTCTTCAAATATATGGTGTATATATGGGTGACCTAGTTCATTTTAAGTGTGATAAACCATACAAAAAGATCTTTAGAATAACAAAGAAAACTCCTTTTCATGTGTGGTTTAGTAGGAGAGCAATTCACTAGGGATGGAGAAACATCTGTTTGCAAAACTCAGGTGGTTTATAAGGCAATTGTTCATTGCAAGTCTTCTGAAAAACCTTGAGATGTTTTGCCCAGGGACACCTTTAGCATATGCGCCGCTGGTGTGCAAGGATCTGCCCAGCGCCCCCAGATTTAGTTGAGCCCCAAATTAACTTTTATTATGTATCTGTCACTATTATAATTTGATAAATAGCACTCATGCCTGCGCAGCTCCAAAAGGAGGGTTTTTTTGTGTGTTTTTTGTTTAGAACCAGCTTTTCTAAAAAAGACAAAGAACACATTGGGAGTCGGTGTAAAGACTCCACGCATGCGCTTATGGGTGTAGGGAAGTGTCTGAAAGATGAGACGGGCGGCCACTGTGCGCATGTGTGGGAGTGCCATCTTGGGCAGCCTTTCATTATGGGAGCAACCTTATTTCTAGAGGAGCTAGGACAGCCCTTGCGAACGCGCATATACGAGTTCTTCTTGGGAAGGTTCCGGAGCCTTTGAACGCTCCCGTCACTAGATCGGCGCAGTCTCTTTCTGTCTCTCTCTCCCTCTTTCCTGTCACTCCCCCTTCTCCCGGCAGGCAGGCAGTGCGAGATCAGTCGTGTCAAAGGTGTCACTGCAGCATAGCAGCTCAATACAATATGCTTAGGCAGCTTCAGCAGCGGGCGCCTGGTGCCCCCCAGAATTTAGCACCCGGGTGCCCTACACCCCTTGCACCCCCGGGTAAAGACGGCCCTGGACTTGCCCCCCACATTGAGTGTGCCCATCATCTCATGACATGTCCTGCCCTGCCTGGCACTCCAACACTCTTCCTGGTGGTGGGAGATGGCAGCCTCCTGAATATTGGGGGGACGGACTCTGCCCCTTCACCACAAATATTGAGATGGCCAAAGCTCCTCCTGCCTCCTATAGTTGGAATCCCTGCAATAAAGGGTTGCAATACCTGAATGGTACATCCACCCTCTCCTCTCCCCACTAATGTTCCTCCACTTAGAAGCAAAGAAGAACAGTTTGTTTGTGGAGCAAGCAGTGAAGGGACAAACAGCAGGGAGGAGACCCAGCTCTACTGACTGGCCTTTCATCCTGTATACTAATGCGGGTGGCGCTGTGGTCTAAATCACTGAGCCTCTTGGGCTTGCCAATCAGAAGGTTGGCGGTTTGAATCCCCGCGACGGGGTGAGCTCCTGTTGCTCTGTCCCAACTCCTGCCAACCTAGCAGTTCAAAAGCACACCAGTGCAAGTAGATAAATAGGTGAGAAGGTAAACGGGGTTTCTGTGTGCTCTGGTTTCCATCACAGTGTTCCGTTGTGCCAGAAATGGTTTAGTCATGCTGGCCACATGAGCTGCAAATAGTTAATGATCTGGTGAGAGGAAAATAATCATAGAATCCATGGATTTATGTACTTGGAAGGGACCCCAAGGGAATGACTGGAGGGTGGAGAGAGCACATATGTGTGTGCTGCGGTTCTGGCTTGCAGCTCCCAGATGGTTACCTATTAAGGAATGTGGTTCTCTGGTGGAAGAAAGTCCCTGCTTTGGGTTAAAAGGGAAGCTACACATTCCTAAACAAACAGCAGAGACCTATTGAGGAGTTGCCACCAGTCAGGGCTCCCCAACACAAATTTCCTACTGCTTAACTATGAAGTCAGCCATTCACGTGTTATGTGTTTATTTCAGCAAATAAATTGCTACATAGAGTAGTTGAGCTAGCATTTAGCCACAGTGCCAAAATTGAAAGATTAAAACATGAGTCAATGTTCAGAGGAAGTTGAAGTCTTGAATGATCAAGAGGAAAGAGATGCACTTTTACTCCTTTTCTTCTTTTTCATTTTTTGAAGCTTTGAATAACCTATTTCAATGTCAGGATAATGGGAGGTCCAGGCATTATTCTTTATTTGACTGCTTTAGCAATTGGAACACGAAGAAACCCTATTAATGTAGTCAAAACAGGGTTTTTTTTCTTGGCTTAGGTTTGTTCAGGATGACCATGTGGAAATTCCTGAGACAAAGAATGTCATGTGCCACATACCGTATTTTTCGCCCTATAGGACGCACTTTTTCCCCTCCAAAAATGAAGGGGAAATGTGTGTGCGTCCTATGGGGTGAATGCAGGCTTTTGCTGAAGCCTGGAGAGCCCCACCGCCAGCCCCACAAGCTCGGGGGACAGCGGGGAGGCAGAACGCCGCCATCCCGCTGTCCCCCGACTTGGTTAGAAGGCTGGTGGGGGGGAGAAGCCTGCTCCTCCCCGTCGCCAGCCCCGCAAACTCGGGGGACAGCAGGAGAGGCGCAGCGCGCATGTCCCGCTGTCCCCCGACTTGGTTAGAAGGCTGGCGGGGGGGAGAAGCCTGCTCCTCCCCATCGCCAGCCCCACAAACTTGGGGCACAGCGGGGAGGCGCAGCGTGCCATCCCGCTGTCTCCCGACCTGGTTTGGAGGCTGGCGGAGGGCTTCCCCTCCCCCAGCCCCACAAGCTCCCAGAGCGATGCCGAAGCTGCGCACAGCTTCGGCATGGCTCTGGGTCCCGTTCTGGGGGCTGGAGTCGGCGGAAGCTCGGGCTTCCTCCGCCCCAGCCCCGCGCCTGGGGGGGGAAATAATTTTTTCCCCTTTATCCCCCCCCCCCCAAATCTAGATGCGTCCTATGGGCCGGTGCGTCCTATAGGGCAAAAAATTACGGTAGGTAAAACACTGGTATGGCAATGTGGTGATTTCTAGGATTGTAGCATAATCCTAATTTTAGAGAGAATGCCCAGGAAGATTGAAATGTTTCAGTGTTATATCTGAAGTTTCTTTTAGCTGCTGCAAAGCAAGGTCTGTTTTGTATGATGCATTCTATAATTAGGAACAATAAATTTGTGACAGCTCTATTGCATAAGGTATTTGTAGTACACATATTTACTCTTCAACATACCTGCAACCAAGATCCCAGCCCTTCTCCAGTTCCCATTTGCATTTTTTGAGAGGAAAATATATTTCTGACAGGATTCCTTTGTATTTTGTGCAAAGTGATCTAATGCTGCTACTCTTCGGAAATTTATCTGCAATAATGAATATTCACAACGCTTTTCCTTCCGTAAATCTATTTGCTGATGAAAATTAATTTTTGCAGATGTGGGCAGAAATGATTTCATCAGCTTGTAGTCCAGCATATTTTCTTCTACAAATATTTGCCAAGCCTTTCAGACACATTCTAGCAAAATTCCTGGAATGAAATTTGAACACTTAAGCTTGCAGCTAAGATACAATGGTCCAAGCTTACATCTTGGCTATGGCAATGCCTTTCAGGGGTTTCAATACAGGACATGTTCCAACTTGCCAACACTTTAAACTCTGAAAGAGAAATAATTAGTCCCTCATTCCTGAAAGTAAAGCTCTTTCCCCCACACTTCTGAACTGTCAACAAATGTACTTTCCACTGGCTTTTGTCATCCTTATGCTCACCATTGACTTTCTAATTCTAACCATCATTTTTCTGAATGGCACTAGTAATTTCATGCACCTGCATAAATGAAGAATTGGAATATGTGAAAGCTTTTACAACAGGACTAAAAGTGAGAAGAGCATGGAGAGAGAGAGAGAGAGAGAGAGAGATGCAAGCATAAGAATGAGGCAGAGTGAAGCAGCTGCTTCAGGCAGATGATTCTGAGGGCAGATGTACCATGCAGCCTGCCCTGGGCCCCCTTAGCCAGCATTTACCAACCTGGTCCTCTCTAGATGTTTTGGACCACAACTCCCATCAGCCCTGTCCAGCACAGCTGTGTAGTTGTTGTCCAAAACATCTGGAAAGCACCAGCTTGGCAAAAGCTGGTCTAAGCAATCCAGTTGCCCTCAGGTGCAGATGAAAACATTGCCCCATCAACAGTATGTACATAGCTGCCAGTCCAGTCAGCGTCTAAACATGGCATGGAGGAGGAGTGTTGGAGCTATCTTGTTTTCAGGTGGCAAAAAGTCTTGGGCCACTACAGAGGGGAAAAGAGACAAGTTCAAAATTAAGGAGGCAGAGAAGATTAGGGTTTTTAAAAAGCCCACCAAAACCCAGCAATCTCCCCTACTCTTATTGTGCTAGTGTGCCTGTCATTTTGGCACTGACTTAACAATATAAAAGATTGTTTGTGTCTTGTCTTATTGTCTATAAATCTGTCTCATTAGATAATTCTCTGGGGCCTCATCAAAAATGAAGCAAAAATAAAATGGCCCTGAGAGACAAATCGGAACGTATGCTGCCTGAGCAGGGGTATAATTAAACAGGAAGAGAGAGAAACAGGAGGACTCTCTTCCTGGAGAGAGACAGAGCGCAGCTGGTGTATCAGAGAACTGTTCTGGACAACCTGTTTATTCAGCATTCATCCTCATTTGCTTGCACAAAGCTCAGATGGTAGATTATGTCTGGTCTTGATTAAGTATTCATTTTGATTTGTTTACAGGGTGCTTATATGACAAAGAGTAGCCAGCCAGCATTCATCCAGATTTGCTTGTGGGGTGTTCAAACATCTTCCCATTAGTTGTTTGTTCACCCAACATTTTCAATGCATTTCCCTGTCACTTTCCAAAACGCAAAAAGTTCATTTTTTTAAAATGGATTTGTTGTATCAAAGTGACAGAGCATATCTCACCCTCTCATAAAATATCAGGGCTGTCTACAACAGTATAAAAACATTAAAAGCAGTATTTCTAACCACGCAAACCTAAACTTCCAGTATGCATTTGAATCTCTGCTGCAATATACAGTCTGGAGGCACTCAGAGTCCGACTTCGGAAGAAGAGGCACCCTGAGAATTTTAAAATGTTATACAAGGTGTGAGTTAAGCGAGATATTCTGACATTACCCCAAAATTGCATGTTGTTATAAATTGCATATTAGGTTTCTGGGTTTAAAAAAAATAAAGGCCCCACCAGACATCAAGCATATTTATTTTAAACATGTTTGTATTCCTCGTTCAACAAAGGAGTTCAGATTATGATATTGATTTGTTCATTCTAATTTGAAATTTACTCTGCCAATCAGCAAAAAAGGTCCCCATGGCACTGATAACATCCCTTGTTACAAGTGAGACCCATTCATCCATCTAGCTCAATACTGTCTGCGGTGGCTCTCAAGGGTTTGAGACAGGAGTCTTTACCCAGCCTTGCCTAGAAATGCTGAGGACTGAACCTGCAGCCATCAGTATGCGAGCTAGACCCAATTGCTACAGTTTTATTGTACTATATTCTTTCTCAATATTTTATAACCGGCCAATTTATACCTCCACATGTGTCCCCCCCCCCAAAAAAAAACGTACAAATATCAAATATTATCATGCTACTGCCTAATCACTTGTTGTGCAGATGTAGCTTGGGGAAGAAATATATTTAAATAAAGGAAACAAATATAACCTGAGCTCTAACATATGCTTCGATATTACTACACAGGGCTGTCAATCAAGGAGACGGATGTGATGTTGCTAGGATACCTTTTGAAATTACATTTATTCATTGCTCGATGTGCACACATGTCTTTTATATACTAGATTGGAAAAGTGATAAAAACCACATTTATAGCATAAAAGAAACAAGGCTCTATCAATTTTTAAAAGGGCAAAGCACAAACTGAAAGCATGACTTCCTTTGCTACTGAGTAAATTAAGACCACAGGCATAGAATGATATACCACCAAAGATTAACAGTTGCATTGAACTCTCTGTACCTCTGGAAAGGGGAGGGGGAGGGAATCGTCTTTGTTCTCCATAGTTCTTCAACATGTCAGAGGAACAATGTCTTAAGGAGAAGCTGCTGACATAAATTCATCTGCATATGCTTTACACCTTTTACAAAGGCCTTTCAACAGTTTACTAAATAATGTAAGTTGACACAAGATGAAGTTTTTTTTTTAAAAAAAAAAAGAAATCATCCCCAAGTGGCTAAAAGACAGAAAACAAATTTCAGACAATAGAGAGCTGTTTCTCACCAAAGTTAAGTGTAACAAAGGGGAAAAAAGCAGTCTCCATTAGGACCATGAGTTGGAAAAACTGATAGACAACCTCTAATCAATTTTCATTAGTGCAGTATAAAAGGCTATGAAAGAAACCAGGTTTGATAATCCAGTGTGCTTTTCCAATCATAGTGCACAAAAGCTGTGATCAGCGGAATAAAGGAACCAAACAGCATCAAAAATAACAAAAGGTGTTTGCTGAGTAGGACTAGATTAGGAATTATTGGGGCTTCTAGAGACTCCAGAGCAACAAGATGGTTATTTATTTCACTGAAAGAAATCCATAATGCTGATGGATTGGTTAATTTACATATGAACGTTTAAGTTGTAAAAAATGCCTAATAGAACTGAGCTGTGGGATGTCGGAATTCACAAGCTACTATTTTCTGGATCTCGGAGACAAACTACTCATATGTTTTGTTTTTGAGTACTTTATATTTCCTGAGAAATTGCCATCACAGAGGGCCCAGACCAGATCAGGATGCTGGTGTGTGGGGATTTTTGCCCTTTGTCCCTTCTGTGGTCCTGATCCAGATTGGGGTCCCACAAGTTTGCCGGGAGGAAAAGAAAACAATTCACTTTCACTGGTCTCCCATTTGTATTATGGGTCTGATAATGATACTGGCCCACCTGACAGAGGAGTTTTAAGGATTTCTGAGAATATGTGAGAAGCACTTTTGACAGGATACTTAAACTGTATGATAAACATGCTAGATATTATTTATTATTAGTTTAATATTTCATTTGTTCACATTTGCTTTGTTAGCATGTGTGAAAAATATAGATATAAAGGGCAATTTATTTTCATCTTGTCAAACCGTAGTCTGCTCTATCTTGGGATTGCCTGATGATGAAATCTTTCTAAATGTGACACTTGTGAATCCAGATCACTTGCACATTTGGCTTGGTTCTCTTTATTTTTGGCTCTGTTTATCCTCTCAGTGAGCATCCCAATGCATAACAAACAAATCCAGCTGGCTGAATAAAGCCTTTGCATAAATTAAGAGGGAGAATCTCACATTATGCTCGTTTTTCATCTAAGATGTGTGTGACAGTCCGGGTAGAAGAAGCCCCTGTGTTTTCAGACTTCCATTAGAAAATTCTCTAAAGGCATCTTCTTTCCTGTGTCTGGCAGAGATTCTGTAAACCTCTGGCAGTGGGTCCAAACTAGTTCTGCTTTCTTGAAGCACAAAAATAACCACAAACTTTTTGTAAGAGCCATCCAGTCTTTTCATTGTCTGGATCTATAGTATTGCAGACAGCTAAATAATTGTGGGTGAAGCATGAATAAGAATAAGAATAGCTTATGCACAAATTCTTATTTTCAATCCAATCCATTTTTATTTTATTTTTTGCAAAATTCAGAGAAGTCAATGGAGAGGCTCTGCTTGAGTAAATGACAATGACTTTGATTCAAATTCAAATACGTTAAAATTGGTTCATGATATGGTAGAATTTCCTCCATGCAATTGTGTGAGGAAAGTACTATATGAATTCAAAGTATGTATGTACGCCAGAGAGCAGGGACTCCTATAACTGTGTCAGGCGGCAGAGGAACCGATTCCAATGGCAGGTTGCCAGGAATGGATAAAACAAGGAAAAGTCCTTATCATCTGCTTTTTTTCAATATTTACAGAGAGAGGCTTGAGAATGTAGCCTCTTGGAATAAGGGCATTGTCCTGAGTAAATCTCCACCCCCTTTTCTTCCACTTCCTCATATCAACAGCACACACACCCCTTACGGTTGCTGCTTAGGGCCATCTATCTTTGAGCTCTTTGCTCTCCTACTTTTAAGGCTCACCAGGTTCTGGGAGATGGTGGGTCTGGAATGCTTTCTAGTGATAACATGTCAACCAGCTGTTCTGGCTCTGCCTCTTCTCCCATTATTTCCCGACTTTTCCCTTCATCTTCCTCTGAGCTGTGACCTCCCTCAAACCTCTGTTGTAATTCTGAACTGTCTTCTTCTCTGGAAGGGTCAGGCTGGGGAGGCGGTCTCCACCATTCCTTCTCTGCCCAGTCCCTGACAAACTGTGGTAGTTCTCTTTGGATATATATCCCCATCATGAAAACTGTTCCTGCCCTTTGTACCAAGTGAGTAGCAAACTTGTTTACAAAACCAAGATTCAGGCAAGGTTGTCTTAGGGTGGTTACTCGCAGGGCACTAAAAATTATGGTGGCAACTCCCCACCGGGGCCATCTGAAAACAAAGGAAGCACTTTTCTCCCTTCAATAGTATTGTTTTTAACCTGTTGTTGTTGTTGTTGTTGTTGTTGTTGTTGTTGTTATATTTATTCATAACCCACCCATATGCAAATTTAAGCTATAATCATCTAAAATAATTAATCAAATGAAATTCCTTTAATCAACCAAATCCAAATAACTTTATTGTACTAGCCACTGGCCATGACAAATCTGAATCAAAAATAATTACAAGCAAAAGGGGTGTCGCACCACAAACAAGAGTATTTATTTACATCTCTGTGTCTCCCTTACAGTTCACTGCTATATTGTCCAGGGTCTTCTTTCTGATCTGAGAAAGAAAGCCAGGTGGCAACAGCAAATCCAGCTGTTTTCCAGGGTGAGCTTTCCACAGTCAAGAACAGCAAGGTGGCAACCATAGTTACCCCACCTGAACCCAGACAATTTGACCTTCATCAATCAAATTAGGTAACTAAGCCCACACACCCAAACTGACAACGAGCCAACAGCCTGAGAAACCCCTTGAGACCCTGCACAATGCCAATGATCAAAACATGCAGAAAGATCCTTTAATCAAGTTTCAGCCCTAACCAAAATATATGTATAGATGAAAGCACAGTAAAAATAATATTTTTTATAATTTACATGTTTGCCTTTTTTTAAACTGCAGGAATAGTGGGATCTAAACAGTTGTGTTTGATAAAATCACATGTGTCCAGTTCATATTTTGAATCACATATACTTTCAGTGACACACATATAACTTCCAGCCATCTTTCTTCAAAAATGTGGGCAGATCTCATTACAGTGCTCCATAATATATCCTATTGGGTAATTTACTTTGCTCTTTTATTTGGCCTTGGAGATCACATTGATTCATTAATTCCTGGTACATATCTGCTTTTACAACTTTGTTTTGCTCTCCCATATTTTTGGATCTGACTGGATGTAGTTTCCCACTGATCTGGGTCACTATGGACTAAGCATGTTTGTGTCCCATTTATGGTGTTTTATCTGTCTCCATGCCAGCAGGAAGGTTTCCTCAAATATCTGTTTTCTGTCTCAGTGAGTATTAGTGATGGCAGTAGTCCAAAGGTAAGTGTCCAAATTATATCAAATACTACCAATGGGATAATTGGAAATAACTTCCTTTGAAATAATGAAACTTTCTGGACTTTAATAACAATAGGTTGTCATATTCTGAGTCCTAGGTCCATGTATACTAGGTCCATCTATACTATATACATTTCAAGCATTATCATTTTAAGCAAACATGGCTCCCCCACCCCCTTAGTTTGTTAAGACTCCTAAGAGTTGTAAAAAGATCCCTATTCTCCTTGCAAAGCTACAATACTCAGAATGGTTTAACCATCTCTCCCCCAGGCAACTCAGGGTATTATAGCTCTGTGAGGAGAACAGGATTCTCCCAAGGGCGTTCTCTCATACTCTTCAACTGCCTTGGAAAACCTGGGACATCCCGTCCCCGTCCCCCTGCAAGAGTATGGCAGCCATTTTAGGTGCCTTGCTCTTATGTGATTTCAGACCAAGGTCTCGCCCTGGATAAAAGTGGTTATTTTCGGGTCTGCAATTTTGCACGGTGTTCCATATCACATGTTTGGAGGCACCGTGCTCCCAATCTCATGTGGGTCACATGACTCACACAGGATTTTGTCCCAGATTTGGGTTTTGTCATGGTGGAGGGAATGCTCTCTATAGCCTGAACAAAGTATACCTCCCAGGATTGTTTGGGAGAAGCTATGACTGTTTAAACTGGTAATATGATGCTTGAAATGTATAGTGCAAATGAGGCCCATCTCTCTCCTCCACCCTCCTGCCCCCAAGCACCTGAAATAAGACAGACCTTTCAGTCATGTCACCTCACCTTTATCACAGTCCAACTTTGGGATTCCTGCTACAGGTAGGTAGCCGTGTTGGTCTGCCGTAGTCGAAGTATCTGAAGAAGTGTGCATGCACACGAAAGCTCGTACTAATAACAAACTTAGTTGGTCTCTAAGGTGCTAGTGGAAGGAATTTTTTTATTTTGTTTGGAATTCCTGTTCCTGAGGGATTCTCAAATACATCACCCTCTCTTGTTATCTGGGGAAGGAGGGAGCAGTTTTCTAAGTTCTGATGACCCTCTTACTCAAATACTTGGAGAGACGTCGAGGCATTAAGAGACTATTTCCTAACAATTAGTTTCTACAGAGAAAACATTAACCAACAGTTCTGGACCATTAATGAAACAGAAGAATAGTCAGTCAGAAGCTGTAACAACATTAATGCATTAATAATACAATGAGCATTTTCATTCATTCTTTTTAAGGAAAACATTTCCCCTGGATTATGGGATAGTTAATTCAAAATATCTGTGGTAATACAGTGTGGTTTGAGAGGTTGAGTATAATCCAATATAATAATAATGTCCAGATTACTGTAAATAGTTTCTAGAGGCAGTAGCTATGTTAGTTTGCTGCAGCAAAAACGACAAAAAGCTTAAAGACTAACAGATTGCTTCAGAAATTGTAGTGGCACAGAATGGAACCAGCCCAGTTGTCAACTGAAAGGACCATCAACGGAATACAACATCTTTGCAGAAAAATCTGCACTAGTTTTTTTTTGTTAGTATACACAGGTAGCTTGTGTGCGGGACCGTTTTCCACAGCATATCCCTGACCAACCCCTGCAATCGTTGAGAGAAGCACTTTTAGTTGCAGTAAATGATGTCTGCTGCATGAATACTAGGATTTAGTGCGGCAGTGCCAATAATGTGGAACACCTTACATCAAACAAGCACCATCAATTTTGAGGGTTGTTTCACATGTCATACTAAGCCAAATCATGGCTTCACATGAATGTGCAAGCATTTGGGATACTCAAGAAGCACTGTGGCTGCGTTGTTCTGCTGCTGAACTGCACTGAGCCATGGATCCAAACCTGGGCTTGTGGTTTAGCTCTATTTAGATGTAGCCAAAGTTTGCCCTATGGTTTATGGTGCGTAGGTTGTCCAGGGCTGCTAAAGCATAAGCCTGGTTTCAGATTGACATGTCAATCTCTTCTGCTGGAGCAAACGCACTCATGCACTCATGCTAAACCATGGTTTAGAATAGCATAGCATGTCAACTAGGTCTAAGTGGCATATACTTGCTAAATATGTATTTATTCGCTCAAGCCTTCTCTGGAATGCGACCCAGCCATGTGTTATCTGTTCTGTCCTTGACCAATTGACTAGTTTATTCTTTGTATTGAATTTATATTGTTCAAGGAGAATTTTATGTTGCTCACCTCTTAGAATTTTTTTTAACATAGATATAATTATTATTGGCATATGCTTGCATAGACTAGAGGTTATGATGAGTGGGTCTCAAACTTTCCCTCCCTCAGATCATTTAAAAATTCCTGACCTGAAGGTTTTGGCAGACCACTGAATTTTGTAGAATCCAGACTGCAATACAACAAAGGACGCAATGTGAATACAATAGAAGACCAATTTGGATATTTTATGGTGATAGAGATGCCATTTCCTATCTTCAACCACAGATCTACAGACATGCTACAGACCAGTTGAATGAAAACCACAATTGGGGAACCCCTGCTCTAGATAATTGTCTCAGGCCCACAAAAGTTTATTCAAGAGGCAGCTAATGTGTGCCCTGGAGATGTTGTTGAACTTCAACACCTATAAGCCCAATGCTCTTGAATGTTGCGAGTCATAGTCCAACAACATCTGGAGAGCATCATGTTAGCTCCTCCTGGTTTATGCCATAATAAATTTGCTAGTCTATATAGTGTCAATATAAGATTATTGCCTATTTCTGCAGATTAGATTAGGAACCTGACATGATTATATCTGTGTACTTATTGTATTTTCTTGTATAATGTGTGGAGTGCAGGACATAGCTAAGAAGTTGAGCTGAATAAGCATTTGGGGCAGAGACACCTCCTCTTTCTATGAGCTCTTCCTCGGAAACAGATGCTCCTTCCATGAGCAAAGTACATGAAACCTTTAGTCCAGGCATGTCCAACAGGTAGATCTACTGGTAGATCACTGGACGTCTGCGGTAGATCACTGGTAGACCATTGGCTCCCCCCAAAGAAGCTGAACAACTGTGGCGTCCCTAAAAAAAGCTCAGCATTTTACCTCCTCCCTGAAAAAAGTCAACAAATTTGACCTGAACCCCACCTCCCAAAATGGGTCTTCCTCCTTCCTAAAAAAAGCTCAACAACCTTCAACCTTGACCTGAACCTGAAAAAAGGGGGTAGATCATGGCCAGTGAGTAGAGTAACTCTGTGAGTAGATCGCAGTCTCTTGGGAGTTGGCCACCCCTGTAATAGTCTATCTAGCTGAGTATTGTCTACAACTGACTGTCAGTTGCTCTCTAGAGCTTCAAGCAGGGGGCTGCACCAGCCCAACCTGGAGATGCCAGGGATTGAATCTGGGATCTTCTGCATGCAAAACAGATGTTCTTCCATTGAGCAATTGGCTTCCATTGGCTCTTTCCTAAATATAAGGATCCATGTTTATATATTCAAAGAGCTCTTTGTCAATGCCAATGCCATGAGTAGGAATCCTTCAGCACGCAAATATGTGCTGATAGGTCCTGTGGCACAGTAACATCATGAAATTTTGTCTGGTCTTCTGTATAGCTGAGAACCATTTCTGGGGGGAAATGAGCCAGGCACTCTCCCATTCAAACAATGGAACTGCAAACTCTGTAGACTATCAGTACTGAAGTTTCCCCTGTCACCTTTTGAGCATGGGTGTCTTCGCGCGTGCCTTGCCTCTCTTCCTTATTTTAACAATCCAGTCAGAAAGCACACCAGATCCACACCAGAGGGCATCAACTTACTTCACCTCATCCATTTGATTTCTTATTGATGACAGCAGGAGGCCTGACATTTGCTAGTAGATAGAAAACCTAGGAAAGGATAACTGCTTAGTGAGAATTCTACAAGCCTCAACAAAGCCTCTCTCTCTCTCTCTCTCACACACACACACACACACACAATCACATTTTAGAGAACTGTCTGGAATGGGGCTATAGATTTCCTGGTTTGTCAGTCCGCACTAAACCTCAGAGGAGGCAATTCTTACTTTCTCTTCACACCATCACCTGCAGCTAATTGTGCTGGAAGGAAACTGTTTGCTGAGCTTAAAAAACATTCCACATAGGAAGCAGATCAGCTTGTTCCCACTCAAAACCATTTGTTACGTCCCACAAATGTTCTGTCTTCTGTATGCTCATAATGAAAAGGATTTGCAGATCTCATATAATTATGTCCATTAGTTTTGTGGCATTAGCTAGCGTAAAAGCCTATTCAAATTTGTTCCTGCGGTCTGCATGTTAGGAAAAGGAGGCAATGTTCACAATATACCACAAAACTGTCTTTTGAACAGCGTTGTCGTCAGCCAAACTATGGCAGCTGTAGGAAGCACCAGATTTTTCTTCAAGGGTTTTTTTTTGGGCGGGGGAGGGTTGCTAGTGTTCCCTCATCTCCAAACTCTGTTTGGGAGGATCGCCTGCTTTTTTAAAAGACAAAAACTGACCAGGAGCAACAGCTTTCAATATTTACTGGGATCAGCTAAAATCTATGTAGGCCATATTGTGTGTTGGACGGGAGAGAGAAAATGCAAAGAAACTGCATTTGTGTGATATTTTAATCAACCTTAACATATGTATGATGATAATAATATAATAATTGGTTTTTCTAATGGATTTTAGAAGGATTAGACAAATTTACAGAGGGTATATCTTCTCTGTACTTCACTTTCACAAAGAAGCATCTTGATAGGGAGTAACAGAGGGCAGATTTCCCCCTTCCTCCTCAGCATGTGAGGGATGTGGGTGGCACTGTGGGTTAAACCACAGAGCCTAGGATTTGCTGATCAGAAGGTTGGCGGTTCGAATCCCCACGACGGGGTGAGCTCCCGTTGCTCAGTCCCTGCTCCTGCCAACCTAGCAATTCGAAAGCACATCAAAGTGCAAGTAGATAAATAGGTACCGCTCCGGCGGGAAGGTAAATGGCATTTCCGTGCACTGCTCTGGTTCGCCAGAAGTGGCTTAGTCATCCTGGCCACATGACCCGGAAGCTGTACGCCGGCTCCCTCGGCCAATAAAGCAAGATGAGCGCCGCAACTCCAGAGTCGGCCACGACTGGACCTAATGGTCAGGGGTCCCTTTACCTTTACCTCAGCATGTGAGCATAAACACTTGGCAAGCCAGAACATTAGGAGGAATGGGAAGTTTGGTTGCACTGCCCATACTAAATGGAAGGGGCAGGGTAGATCAAGACAGTGCCAGTATCAGGTGTAAGCATCCTTGCTCTCTTGTAAAGGCCCACTCCCCTGCAGGCAACCCACTGTCATTTTCTGGAAACTTCTTTCTGTCCTCCACACAAGCAGTGACCAGAATGAGAAAACAGAGCTCCCTTCTCCCTCTCTTTCTCAGAAGCTGTATGGATTGGGAGGGGGCAAGGTTAGGGGGGCACTGATGGCACCTTCCAATAGCTGCGTGAAGGATATGGGGTGTGCATGCAGACCTGTCTTTCCCTAGAATGGCCTGATATAGTTCTTGCACATGCGTCTGTATGCACACATGGAGGAAACAAATTGAGTTTGGTTCCTATCAGGATCCCTCCATGTGGAGGCACCAGGCCTGTATGAATACAATCCTCATTGGATTTTATCCTATGGTGTTACTCAATTGATGGTAAGTCTGGGAAGCGACTTGTGGGATTTTGTCCCTCCCCCTGCATCTCCCCTCCCTATGCCTGCACTGTAGAGTCCCCCAACCCCTTGGAGCAGATAATGAGGGCAGAGGCTGTAATAGGTTTGGTTTCAACATATGGAGACATTAGTTAACATGGTGGCTTTCCCAATGTCTCTAGTAAGGAAATGTCATCACAATATTGCAATCACTACAGAGGCTGCAGGGAGAATTGCCCAAAAAGGCTTCTCTCCAGTGATGGAAACTTTGCCGTCAGTTGAATGACACTATTGGATGCAACCCCATGGTCTATCAATAGATGGTTATTAGATCATGGCTGAATGGCATTTACTTTTTCAAAACTTTGCATGCTGTTTCTCCACACAGCGATGTTTCCTGTATTTGAAAAGAATATTGGCTTCAGAAAGCAAAAAGACACTTGAGACTCACAACAGAAGCTCTAGAGTAAATTAGGCAAAACAAGTGAATACTGAATAGATTAATACCCATTGACTCTGAAGAAAACACACAGACAGATAATACATTTTTTGGGGAGGCTTCATTTGGCTGAACAGCTGCCTGAGGGACATTCCATGACTGTGCAAAACAATGACAAAATTTGAAAGATGGTAGATGAAGTAAAGTCTGCATCATATTCTCCTGCCTTGTCTTTTATTAACTAGACTGAATTTAAGCCTTGAGATATGTAAAGCTGAGCCCCCCAGAGGAAACATGACTCAAATGGCACTGCCTATGAATCACAATTCACGGCTAAGTAATCCTTATGCTGGAACAAGCAGGAGATTACATGTTTCCTTTGCTGTCTCACTTTTTCTTAGGGCGTACCTCAAGACTCCACCTATTTATCATTTCCCCTCACTCCTCCTTGTGACATGCTCCCAAAATAACTGTGATCAACTCCTTTTCATTCCTTGAGCCATTATTATTATTTATTAAATTTCTATGCTGCCCATCATCTGAGGATCACTGGGCAATTTACAATATAAAAGCACAAATATTTATATCACAGTAGCAAAAAAACCCCACCCCCACCCCCATGCGCACACACAGTTTTAAAGACCACAGATTGTTCAATTAGCCAAAGACGTAGGAGAAGAGGAATGTTTTTGCCTGGCACCTACAGATATGTAATGAAGATCTGTTTGCTAAACTGCAGTGTAAATAAAACAAGCGAAAAGGCTTTTAGCAAGTTGCCAGTCAATAAGAGACTTTTGCTCTTACTGAATGTTTGCTAAAAGAAAAACATAAAAATACTCTGATGAAGAGTTTTATTTAAAAAGCTTATGAAAATGCAAATACCGTGGTACCTCGGGTTAAGAACTTAATTCATTCTGGAGGTCTGTTCTTAACCTGAAACTGTTCTTAACCTGAAGCACCACTTTAGCTAATGGGGCCTCCCACTGCCGCAGTGTGATTTCTGTTCTCATCCTGAAGCAAAGTTCTTAACCCGAGGTACTATTTCTGGGTTAGCGGAGTCTGTAACCTGAAGCATATGTAACCCAAGGTACCACTGTATACAGTATCTATCAAGATATATGAGCTTCTCAACAGGTGAGCTTTTTGCAGAAGCCATGCAGAGACATCCTCAGCAAGACTTCTTCTGTATGCTGAGAGAACATCTATAAGAAAAAGGGTGGTGGGTTCCTGGGTACATGCAATTCAGGTTGTGGGTTCCAAAATACCTGTGTTGATTGACAACTGTCCTAACTTCCAATAAAGAAGCATATGAGCTATGGTTGCACTAGTTATTTAATCACAGGAGTCCTGGACATGCAAATTTATCTGGCGGAAGTGTGGATGAGCTTGGGGGATGTTTATCATCTTGTATTAGCAAGCCTAGTTAAAAAACACACTACCACCTGTGTATTACAATCAGTGGCGTAGCGTGGGGGGTGCCAGGGGTGCCGGCCGCACCGGGCGCAACATTTGGGGGGCGCGTTTGGCCGGCCCTCCTCGAGGAAGCAGGAACCCCACTGTCCTCGGACCTCCTCCGAAGCCTGGCGGTGGGGCGGAGAGACCTTCTCCCCGCACCAGCCTTCGGAAGGCTGCTCCGAAGCCTGGCGGTGGGGCGGAGAGACCTTCTCCCCGCGCCAGCCTTCGGATGGCTGTCCTGAAGACTTGTGGTGGGAGCAGTGGCGTAGCGTGGGGGGTGCAGGGGGGCCTGCTGCACCTGGCGCAACATCTAGGGGGGGCGGAAGAGACTCGAGTGCTAAAATCCACGGGTTAGGGGGCGCAAATTACTTGCCTTGCCCCGGGTGCTAAGAACCCACGCTACGCCACTGATTACAATTCATATAGCATTAGCAATGAAGCCACACCCTTTGGTTCTCTTCTTTATCTGCTTCCTGAAATTTCAGCCTTCTTCACACCAAGAGATCTCAGCAATTCTTATCCCTCACTCAGCTCTGTGATGCTGCAGCCTTCCCAGGTTTCCTTTTTCTTCACAGCTACTGCACAGATTGAATTTTGCATAGAATTTAGCCACTAGAGCATTTATATACATTTCATGACATCAGAATGGGGCTGCCAATTAGAGCAGGAAGGTTATTCACAATTTATAGGTTGTCATTTTTAGTCTATTTTATAAGCAAAAAAATAAATGTGACATGGTGTGATGGATTTATGTTGTCTCGGGGGTGGGGGTGGCATTTTTCCCAAAACCATGCTATGCTCCCCACCCCCGTCCCAAAGAACCTTTCTGAAGATAAGTGGAAAGCTCAAATAAACTTGCCTGAAGCTTTTTATTGCACAAGGAGCAGTGCCCCCCTTTGAAAACAGAAAATCTCCCTTTCAAGGGTCCTGTGGGCAGAGAACTCGCTTCTGATGTGAACAGAAGGAAAGAAAGTTTCCTTTGCTTCCTTTGAAGAGGCAGTTCATCACTGTCTCCCCTGACAAGTAGTCATGATGCTTTGCACTGAAGTTGATCCTTAGCTCCATGGGAGGTGCCCAGTGGATATTTTACCACAGAATAAAGGCATCTTTACTAGCAAAGCAACTCAAAAGTGTGGAATTTACTGTCCCCTGGAGACTATAATTCTGAAAATGACTTCAGTACGCTATCCTTGGGCTTGGTTAATTGAAGCTGAGACCAGATTGCATAGTGATTATTTGTAGTTTCCTGTGCACATTTCATCCGTAAAACCTTTGGCTGAAACAGCTATAGAATCCAACACTGTGCTGTGCTGTGCAAATATTGAAGAAATTCACTACATTCTAAGTATGTAGCTCCAAAATAACTGATTGAGTTGTTAATAATAATAATAATAATAATAATAATAATAATAATCCAGTAAAAAATTCCATGCAGCAAATTTGCCTGAATGTTGATATTTTTGGTATTTTATTATCTTAATTTTGCATTTTGATTTTCTAAGAGCCCCATTGGCACAAATATATGCCCAGGGAGCAGACCTGAGTGGAGCCTGCCAAGTCCAGGTCTGCTCCCCAGGCCCTGCCTCCCAGGCCGCCACGGATAGGCTTAATTCAAACAGGGGGCTGGCAGTGCCCACGGTGCTCCGCAGTGGCTGGAGAGGAAATTCAACTGGCCGGGGCCACGTGGGGAGACTCCAGGAGCGATGGAGGTGCCACGGCAGGCCGCAACCGCCGCTCACCACAGAAGAGGGTAAGCAGCCATTATCTTTTTGATTCGTAATGGTATGATTTTTTTAAAATTGTCAACCACTTTGCGGTTACTTGCGATAAAACTCTGTATATAAGCACATTTAATAATAATAATAGTGCTACTTATAGTATGACTACATTCCCAATACAGTGGTACCCTGGATGTGAACGGGATCCTTTCCAGAGCCCCGTTCACATCCTGAGTAGAACGTAACACGCAACTGCACATCTGCGTGTGCACGGGTCGCATTTTACCGCTTCCGCGCATGCACATGACATAATTTTGAGCGTCTGCGCATGCGCGAGCGGCGAAACCCGGAAGTAATGCGCTCTGTTACTTTTGGGTCGCTGCGGAGCGCAACCCAAAAATGCTTACCTGAAGCTACTTCAACCCAAGGTATGATTGTACTATCATACTTGGAAAATACTGTCACAGTGCAATTTTACATGTGCAGACTCAGAAGTAACTTTCACTGAGTTCCCCAAGGTAAGAGATTATAGGATTGCAGGGCAATCATTATGCTCACAAGGATATGCTGCTGCTGCAGTACAACTGTTGTCATGCCCAATGTGTGCTCAGTTGGGGGAAACACACCAGTGGAAAACACAAAGATACTGTAAAAACAACAGACACACCCACAACATCCCTGGAAAGTGCACCGGCACTCATGAATCAAGGACTGGTATGCAAGCAATGGTGCCCACATTGCATTCATACATGGAGAGGTATTTTGTGAGTCCTCTAGATGGTCATTCTGAGTGAAGTAAGTAATTTACGACGATACACACCTCCAGCGGTGGAGGAAGCCGCTCGGGCACATGGGATGGCACGTCGTGGGACCTCCGGAATCTGCCTGCCTCCTCCCACTCAGCCACCCTACAGCTGGGGAGGGGAGGCAGCGGGCGGACCGTTTGGACAGCATGGAGCCTGCGTGCTCCCAAGCCACTGCATCTCTCCCAGGAGAGACACATGGCTCAGGTGTGCTGCAGGCCCTGCGGTGAGTGCCACCCGGCATTTTGTCACCCCCCTCAGTGGTCATACCTGGGGTGGCCCACACCCACCACACCTCCCTTCCTCCGCCCCTGCACACCTCCAGCACACACTAGGCATCAGTATACACACAACAGGTAATACAACATTTCATGAGCTCCAGGGACACAGCTAGTGGTGCCCTTTCAGTCTCCAGGTTTCTGTTGAGTCCAATAGCCCTCAACAACTGGTGGACCATCCTCAGACTCTGTATAGGATTGCATCCTCAGACTCTGAAATATTGAATTGTGCCTTTTTCATATGGAGTTAATGATGCTTTTGCCATTGGTGTGACAACACACTGCTTCAATTTGGAAAGTGAAGCTAGCAAAACTTTCCATGGCTTAAAAGTACTTTGAGAAGAGGGGTAATGTATAACAGTTTACAAAAGAAAAAGAGTCTTCTGGAAGCTGCCAGTTTCCAGAATGTGATGAGAATGTAGGCATTTATTCAGCTTTACAAACAAGGCTTTCTGAAAATTGTATTCAGTGAATGGTGGGGAATGGAACAGGCACTGGTAGGATTGCTCTGCAAATTGGTATTTTTATTTGCCATGATAAGGATGGTATCTTCACTAGTAATCTCTGCCATCCTTAAAAAAACAAAAAACATTTTCTTTATCCTCTTTGGATACAAGACTACAAGAGACATCATCAGGTGAAAGTTTTGTCAACTTTAGCAAAGTCAAAGGATAGACTTTAGAATGGTTTGGGGCAAAAACAACAACACAGCCATTAACTGCAATCCATCAATTTATTTATTTGCCTCCTAGACTAAAGAACATTTCTTAACAGCAGGTGGAATCTCTATTTTACTACACCAGTCTTGCAAATTTTGCCCAGAGCATTGTTTTGTTTTGCTTTGTTTTTACTGTGAAAGTTTAGGATGTATATTTTCTAAAAGTAAAGAATTTTTGGGTTTATAAATTACCCTGAGAAATGGAGAATTATTTGCTTGTGCAGAACATTCATTCATTCATTCATTCATTCATTCATTCATTCATTCATTTATGCCAGTCTTCTCCCTGTCCAGAGGCCCAGGGTTAGCATGTAGCCTCAACAAGCGAGACATGTTCCTCCTGCTGATAACTGAAATAAACTTAGCATGTAATGTACATACAAGGTGGTGATTTAAAAGTAAACAGGGCTATTTTGCAAAACCAAATTATCTTTCTTTATGTGCAATTTACATATGAAGAAGCATTTGGTAATTTTCTGGCATGTTTTGAAAGTCTCTTTCCTGTGCAGTTAAATGCATATAATATCAAATCTTAGAAGCCTGGGTGATTCGATTAGTTTGAGGATTTGTGATTTTTTAAAATAAAGCACACAGCTTCTGTAATGTGCAATGTGGTCTCCTGCTAGAGATTTGCTACTCCAAATCTTCTCAGACTCGCAGAAACATGCTTTTTAATGCCTAGGCCTTTCTCCCAGCCTTGTCACCATTAATGCTGCCTTTGCAAGGTTTTTAAATCATGCAGTATGTTCAGGCAAACTCTCAAAAATGAATTTTGTCTGTGACTTGGCTGATTTGTCCTGATTGTTTACACGTATGTTGCATCCCTACTCAGTGTGCTGTTGCATGTGACATGTGTCTAATTTGGCCATTGATTTTATGTAAGTTTCCATTTTGACAAGTTGTTGGTTTAGTAATTGTATATTACCATCTATAGAAAATTTCCATAAAACACCGCCAAAGCAGCCTTAAAAGAACACAACAAACTTGTCCAAAACTGCTGATGAAATTCAAAAGCTCAAATTGTCCGTGAATCCACTAATGCAACTTAAGAATAAGAACATTTTCAACAAAAGTGTTGCTGAAAAGTTTGTAGCTTGTGCCACTACATCAGGCGAAATAGCTAAACAAAAGATGTGAAACCATACTTGGAGGTTATAACATGTATACTAGTTGGAGAGAAAATGTATATTGGCTGTACATGTATATGGGTTGCAGGGGATGTTCTTTGTCTCTGAATCAAGTATATATATATATATATATATATATATATATATATATATATATGCAGGTTTTGGTGTCTTCGGGTGTCTTCCCGTGTAAGAGTTGGGGTGTCTAGGCGACGTTTCGACGAGGTCTCACTCGTCATCTTCAGGCTGGTGCTTTCGGCTTCTTGTTACTGGAACAGAGCAGGATCTCAGTGTTTGAGTTCCTATAAATACTGTTGAGGGGGTGTGGTGTATAGCCTCCAACGTTCTGGGCAGAGAGGAAGTTCCCAGGTTAGTGTGCCTTTTCTTCTTTTGTTCCTTAATTACTTGAGGGATATCTTGAGTGATTTCTTGAGTGATATTCTGAGTACCACTTAGGTGGGTCATTAAGTGTGGATTAGTTGCTAAAGCTTTCGTGTCTTGACCTCTTGAGCTTGTGAAGAGTTTTTCTGAGAAGATGGCTGTACTGCACTTAGTTGTGCTCTGGCTTGGCTTCGTGTATAGGGGCGAGCTGTGGTTTTGTGCCCTGTGCCAGCCAGATCTGTGTAGGGATTGCAGGGGGGTGCAGCATCCGGAGGTGCCACTATGGTTTGGCTACTGGATGGTGTCTGTAATTTATCTGTGGAGAGGGTCTGGGTTTGGGTCTGGTGTGGTTGATTGGTGATGGCGTTCTGTGTGCCTCTGGTTCTGGTGTCGGTTTTTGTCTGGAAATTAGCCCTCCCCACAAAAATTAGCCCTCCCCACAAAAACCGACACCAGAACCAGAGGCACACAGAACCAGAACCAGAGGCACACAGAACGCCATCACCAATCAACCACACCAGACCCAAACCCAGACCCTCTCCACAGATAAATTACAGACACCATCCAGTAGCCAAACCATAGTGGCACCTCCGGATGCTGCCCCCCCTGCAATCCCTACACAGATCTGGCTGGCACAGGGCACAAAACCACAGCTCGCCCCTATACACGAAGCCAAGCCAGAGCACAACTAAGTGCAGTACAGCCATCTTCTCAGAAAAACTCTTCACAAGCTCAAGAGGTCAAGACACGAAAGCTTTAGCAACTAATCCACACTTAATGACCCACCTAAGTGGTACTCAGAATATCACTCAAGAAATCACTCAAGATATCCCTCAAGTAATTAAGGAACAAAAGAAGAAAAGGCACACTAACCTGGGAACTTCCTCTCTGCCCAGAACGTTGGAGGCTATACACCACACCCCCTCAACAGTATTTATAGGAACTCAAACACTGAGATCCTGCTCTGTTCCAGTAACAAGAAGCCGAAAGCACCAGCCTGAAGATGACGAGTGAGACCTCGTCGAAACGTCGCCTAGACACCCCAACTCTTACACGGGAAGACACCCGAAGACACCAAAACCTGCATTCCTGTACCCGTGAAAATCTACGAAAGCATATATATATATATATATATATATATATATATATATATATATATATATATATATATCGATATCTATATAAAGTAGGCCTGGAACCTCTTAAATATAGTCGTGCCTTAGTTTTTGAACAGCTTAGTTCTCAAAAGTTTTGGCTCCCAAACGCCGCAAATCTGGAAGTGACCATTCCGGTCTGCGAAGTATTTTTGGAAGCTGAACATCTGACGGAGCTTCCGTGGCTTCCGATTGGCTGGAGGGGCTTCCTGCAGCCAATCAGAAGCCACGCTTTGGTTTCTGAACATTTTGGAAGTCGAACGGACTTCCGGAATGGATTCCATTCGACTTCCAAGGTATAACTGCACCTCCAAAGGATTGTAGACTCAATTTGCGCAGAAAGAAAAAACATGTGGAAATGAAGTCATCAGAGGTCCTGCCAGTGGGGCAATATGTGGCTGTGAAGAAGTGCTCTTATAGGGGCTAGAGGGATATCAAAGGTTTGGTGCATACAACTTTCAATGCTAATTTATCCGAATATATTCATAATTTAAACTGTGAAAGACCTATGGCGAAAGGACCAGGATCTGAGTCACCCAGCCCAACAAAGTGGACAAGAGATCTAACTTTAATAAATAGTGCTGTAATCAGTGGACAGCTGAGATTGAAAATCCTTCAAACTGCTACAAACGAGAAAAAATTTTAGATGGCTTTGGGCAAACTTTTCAACCCCCACTTAAAGTTTCCTTTCTCTCCAAAGCTAATGTTCAATACAGCCCAAGTTTGGACCCAGAAAGGGATTTTAAGACAAAGATATTTGGATCTTGTGTGTGTGTGTGTGTGTGTGTGTGTGTGTGTTATAAAATTCATCTTCCCTCAACTGTAGTGGACACAATTCTGCATATATCAACAGGTTCTTGATAACAGAACTGCCTTTGCAGTTCCTCCTTCCCAAAGCCGGGTGCTTCCTTACTTGCCTTTGGGAGGGCCGCGCAAGGGCTGGGGAACAATGCCCATTTTTGGCCTCACACAGGGTGTCATAGTACCCAAGTCTGCCTGCTGCCGGTGGTAGCCAAGAGTTTGTTTTTAAAAGGGGGGGCACAATCTGCCCATTTTCATTTATAAGAATTGAATTAGGGTTGCCATATTTCAAACAGTTGTTGAGCTTTGGGGTTTTTTGGCCAAAGTTGTTGATCTTTTTTGGCAAAATCATCCCCCCATGCAATTTTTTATGGAAAGTTGGCAAAAACAGCACTCCCTACATGGGCTGCCATCCGACTGGACGTATGGCAACCCTGATTGAATGTTCTTTGAATGAGGGTCCACCCTGCCCCATTTTAAAATGAGTAAGTAAACAAATAAAAGCCAAGATTAGAAACAACAGGCGTGGGTTGGTAGAGTTCAATTGAAACAGAATGTGATCTGCCAAGTTATGCTAGCTGAGCTTCTGGCCATAACAAAGTCCCTAATGGGGGTGGGGTGGGGGTGTGAGAGAGTATTTTTAAAGCAGTTGTGTGAGGAAGGAGCTACTTGAGTCAATCATTTTTTCAGCATTAAGCCTTGGCTCTCCTTATCTGTTATCCCTGCATGTGCAAATGGATGCCAGAGGATTAGGATGCTAAGAATCTATTTATACCTGAGGGAGCAAAAGGCTCTATCTTAATAGCTGCTAATGGAGGAGATGCTATCAGGTGTCCTTTGTACATTTCTCATCAGAACTGCCCTTTGGTTATCTCAAGCTATCATGGCTGTTTGCTGTGAGAAGAATAGCCTCTGATTTAAAAGGCCTCTGCTCACCAATTGTCAATATTTATCATTTATTTATTGTATGTATAGCCTACCTTTCCTCCAAGGTGCTCAATGTGGTGGGCATTGATGTTCTCTTCCTCCCCATTTTATCCTCACAATGACCTTATGAGGTATACGTAGCAAATGCCGGATGGATGGAATCACATTACCAAGATGTCTGTTTGGATCCTTTCTGTTTCCTGACTATTCCTCCTAATTTTTCAACTTTTTTATCCTATCTATTTGAAATGTCCATTTCACCTTTTAGCTAAGCAGTTATAGAATCATAGAGTTGGACAGGACCCCAACAATAATCTAGTCTTGTCTCCTGCAATGCAGCAGTCTCAACATGGGTTCCCCATCCAATATGAAGCCATACTGGACCCTGCTTAGCTTTGCAAATGTGCCAGCAGTTTTATTGCTGCATCTCTATGTTGTTGCTGTTATTCCAGGATTTTGTCGTTTAGTCGTTTAGTCGTGTCCGACTCTTCGTGACCCCATGGACCAGAGCACGCCAGGCACTCCTGTCTTCCACTGCCTCCTGCAGTTTGGTCAGATTCATGTTTGTAGCTTTGAGAACACTGTCCAACCGTCTTGTCCTCTGTCGTCCCCTTCTCCTTGTGCCCTTCATCTTTCCCAACATCAGGGTCTTTTCCAGATTCCAGGATTAGTCGCCTCTCAATCAATCATCTCATGGTAATGTACAGTTCCCACAAATAGCATAACGTGATCACCTTTAATTCTAGTTGGAGATACACAAGTCCCATCCCCCTGCCCCCCCCAGTTTCGTTTAGAAAAACTGTGTATGACACAGTTTGAGCCAGCATTTCTGTTAAATAAATGGGGAACTGAGTGATTTTCTGTCCATTTTCTGTCCATTTTCTGTCCAAATGTGCCCTGAGAGGTCTATCCTCCTCTGCTCCCTCAGCAGCCTTTCATGGTGCAGCTAAAATGGAGTCCTCTGTCCTCATGCAGGCTTTAGTGGCATCCAAACTTTTTTCAAAGAGGGCCAGATTTGACGAAGTGAAGGGCCGTGGGGCCCAACCAAAGGGCCGACCAAAGTCGTTGACCGTTGACCTTTTTTTAGGATTGAAGTTGGTTTTTTAGGGTTGGAGTTCTTGAGCTTTTTTTAGGATTTTACCCCAGGGAAATAAACTGCCACAGGGGCTGGATTAAACCGACCGGCGGGCCGGATTAGGCCCCTGAAACGGACTTTGGACATGCCTGCAAAGGCAAGTAGAAGATGCAGAGGCAGTTCAAGGGACTGGGGAGAGGAACTTGGCATGATGAAGAGTCCTATTGATCTCTTTTAAAAAATAGATTTCATCTGTAGATAGCATATGGAAACCCTACATTATGTTTAAATTAAAAATCCTTTTAACTGAACTGGGGAACCTGAGGATACTTTGAAAAGCAATTCTGCTGAAAACCAACACAGATTCCTACCAAGAGTACCAGGGGGCAGTGTCTCTGCTCCCTCTGCTGACCATACATAATACTGCTTGTCTCTTTAGGAAGTTTCCATGTTTCCTCCTTGAACATTTCTGTTCCTAGCACAGACTGGTACATCTAATGAAATCCCCTTCACAAGCAATGCAGAATCCTGCTATGCTGGCCTGTTATACAAGTAGCTGTCTGTATAGGCTTGATGCAGCTTCATCACTGCTTGCAGAATATAGCCGTGTCAGTCAGTGCAGCAGATAACCTTACCATATTTCTCTGGCCAACTCTACAGTTTGTCTAAGAATATCTTAGAATATCTTAGCTCTGCAAGTCAATGGAACTCACAGCCTGAACATCTGAAATAGAAGAATTCTAGATATTTTCCACCAACTCATTTTAGCCTCTGTAGCTTCCAAGGCTCCTTGGCAAAAGCCATGGCAGTTGAACCAGTTTAAGTTGCTGGGACCAGCAGTACAGTCAAGTCAGTCTCTCTGGCAAAATCAGCTTAAAATGGTTGACAGCTAGTTTGGGGTGAGGATAAGAATATTATGCTGCCCACAACTTTCCCCCCTCCAGTGTTGAAAGTCAACTCCCAACATTTCACCCTTAAAGGAAATACAGTGGTACCTCGGTTTACGAACTGTCCTGTTTACGAACTATTCAGTTTAGGAACTCCACAAAACCGGTAGTAGTGTTCCGGTTAGCGAACTTTACCTTGGTCTACGAACGGAAGCCAAACGGTGGAAGGGCACGGCTGGTGGGAGGCCTCATTAGGAAAGCGCGCCTTGGTTTAAAAATGGATTTGGTTTAAGAACGGACTTTCGGAACGGATTAAGTTCGTAAACCGAGGTACCACTATACAATCATGAAGTATAGGTTTTGTCACAGTAAATTGTGGTTACCATCTTTGTTCTACCCACAGTAAGCATTCCGGATTTGTTATTTGAAGCACATAGAAATGCTTGCTTTTAATATATGGCACACATCAGACAAACAAAAGGGAACTTAAGTTATGTCGTTTCCCTCCTATAGCTTTCTTGTACAGTGGTACCTCTACTTACGCACACCTTTGGTTACGTATCCTTCGGGATACGCACGTGACAAACCTGGAAGTATTTTTCCGGGTTTCGCTATGCGCGCATGCACAGAAGTGCTCTACCGCACCACGCACATGCACAGAACAGGCACCTCCGTTTGCAAAAACCTCAGGATCCGACCAGAACTCCGGGATGGATCCCGTCCCCAACCGGAGGTACCATTGTACTGGAAATATTTACTTTTCTTATCTGATATGAATCACTTCCCAACAAACATCCCAAAGCAATTTAAGACCATCAGCAATAAAAACAAATTCAAGTACCATTTTTTGTCCATTTAATAGACAAAACACATGCAGATTCTCCTGTGATCTGCTGTTGATGATCCTAAGATAATGTGCATGTTCCAGAGCTACACCAACCCTTAAGCTAAGTGACAATAAAAGTGCCCAGCCAAATTCAAGGGCTTTAAATATATTCCCCAATGCTGCTAGAGTGATGTCCCTATTCATTAACATGTAGAAGCAGCTGACCAGGTAGGGCAGAGTTGCTATGATAGCTTCCTAGCTAGCAGACCCTCCAAGTGTCCCTCTTTTCCAGGGGCATCCCTAATTTAGAGAAGCCATCCCAGTTTCTGATTTGATCCCAGAATGTCCCACTTTTCCTTAGGATGTCTCTATTTTCATTGGAGAAATGTTGGAGGGTATGGAGTTATCTGACCCCCAAGCCACCTGAAGGCAATCTTATATAGGGAAGTGTTGTTGTTGTTTAAAAAACCACCGTTTAATGTTTTCTTGTGCATATGTGTGTGTGTGTGTGTGTGTGTGTATTGGAAGCTGCCCAGAGTGGCTGGGGCAACCCAGTAAGATGTGTAGAATATAAACAGTAAAATTACAATTGTGGAATGGGACGGTGCTGGAGGGTATGACCTAGCTGTTGCTTACCAAAAGGGAGAGGAATGGGAGGGTAGTGAGGTAGCTGGCAGGTCATGTGGTACAAACATACCAGTGGAGCAAATCCGATGCTCTGCTTTTCCACCACACTGACCTCCCTGTCCCCTTGCTCCCGCTCCCTTCCACTAAGCAACAGTGAACCAAGAGAACATGCATTTTCAACAGTG
The DNA here is from genome assembly GCF_965112155.1 of Podarcis liolepis. NCBI lineage: Eukaryota > Metazoa > Chordata > Lepidosauria > Squamata > Lacertidae > Podarcis > Podarcis liolepis. The sequence continues at coordinate 33,986,602 of NC_139565.1, forward strand.
GCTCCCCGTCTGTGAAATGCTCTCCCCAGGGAGACTCACCTGGTGCCTTCTTTATATATCTTTAGGCACCAGATGAAGATGTTGATCTACCAGGCCTTTAGCTGAATTAACGTTCTATGGCCTTTTAAATGTGTTTGTGGGAGGGGCGCTATTGGTTTGTTCTTGTTTTATTATGTATTTGTGTTCTCATTTTGTATTTTTATGTCGTGAACCGCCCTGTGATCTTCGGATGAAGAGTGACATACAAATTTAATTCATCATCATCATCATCATCATCATCATCATCATACCAACTGTCAGAAAGTTAGCCAAGTAGCTCCACCTCACTAGGCATACTGCTTCTGTTAGCATGCTTCTACCTAACCTTTAGCAAGCTCTTTATCCATGTTGCTGCCACAGATTGCACATGGAATTGCCCCAGTATTGCCCCACATTCACTACCCTCCAACAGCAGCTTGGTTGAAGAGTGTTTGGGAGACAGCAAACCCCAATTCTGAGCTCCAACTAAGCAACAGGCCTTAGAGCTGTTTAGCAACGAACAGGAAAATAAAATCTTATAATGCAATCTTATATACACAGAGGTAAGTCCTACTGGGTACGTGTGAAAAATCACTGTGGATCGAGTAGTTTATTTACAGTGAAATCCCATAAATGTCTACTTGGAAGTAAGTCCCCTGAATTTCAAATCAGTTTTACTCCCAGGTAAGTGTAACCCTTGCCAACAAAGGTCCGTATAGTTAAAGCCATGGTTTTCCCAGTAGTGATGTATGGAAGTGAGAGCTGGACCATAAAGAAGGCTGATTGCCGAAGAATTGATGCTTTTGAATTATGGTGCTGGAGGAGACTCTTGAGAGTCCCATGGACTGCAAGAAGATCAAACCTATCCATTCTTAAGGAAATCAGCCCTGAGTGCTCACTGGAAGGACAGATCCTGAAGCTGAGCCTCCAATACTTTGGCCACCTCATGAGAAGAGAAGACTCCCTGGAAAAGACCCTGCTGTTGGGAAAGATGGAGGGCACAAGGAGAAGGGGACGACAGAGGACTGGATAGTGTTCTCGAAGCTACCAGCATGAGTTTGACTAAACTGTGGGAGGCAGTGGAAGACAGAAGTGCCTGGCGTGCTCTGGTCCATGGGGTCACGAAGAGTCAGACACGAATAAACAACTAAACAACAAGTGTATGTAGGATTGTAACCTTTAAAATGATGAGAGGGAGAGAGAGAAGGAGAGAGAGAGAGAGAGAGATGCTTTCTATGGAAAATTATAATTTCATTTATATGTGCACAGCTATCAATAACTCAGCACCAGTGTCACCAGTTATTAAACTTTCTGCAGCAACTTTACAATCAAAAAATAAAATAATGAAGAGGAAAAACATCATGTAGAAAAAGAAATACCATTTATCCAGTGTCTCTTTCCCCTGCATGCAGACAAAATATTTTGAATAAAATTGGTGTTGAAACACAATTTAGAAAAAAAACCAGAAAATCAAATTTAAGAGCACATCTGTCTTCCTTTCCCTTCCTGAACTTCATCTTCCTTGCCTCTCTTGTTAGCTCTCATTCCTGAGAGCAATTAGTGATATTTCATCCCCCTGATAATCTTCAGGCCCACAGTTGTAAAATGGCTTCCATGATTTTGGCTTGCAGTAGAAACAGCTTGAACCAATATGCATTATTCCAGAGGAATAATTCAGCTGCCAGATCAAAGATTATCAATTTGATTTAGTCTGCCTTCCCCTGTTGAGAGTGGAGAGACTTGCTCAGGGACCAAAAGACAAAAATATGATTTCTATTGCACTGATTGACAACAGATGGACTATTGTGGAAACTTTTAATTGGTTCACTGAAAACTATAATTCAAACATTACCCAATGTATTCTGCTATATAATTATCTATATAGACATGATTTTGAATGGGGTGAAGGAAACCAAGTCAGCTTCTGTTCATCAGTAGTGAATATACTGATGTGCTAATGATCCTGTAAAGAAGCATTTCTACTCAATGAAGGCTGATACAGGAGGGCTACTGAGGCACAGCCTTCCCAAGCAAAATGTCAAGTAATTTTGTATACAAAACCCACTTAAAGCCATATACAGTTTCCTGACATACATACATTTGATACTTCTAGGCAGTGCTATTTTTCTAGAAAAATAAATGCCGGAACTCACCATGAACACCTCCCTTGTTCTATTATAATGGCAATGGTGCCCAGTTGAGAGGTGCCGGAACTGAGTTCCAGTGAGTTCCGGCAGTAAAAAAACAACGCCCTGGGGAGGCATTTTGGTAAATTTTATGTTCTCTGGCCAATCAGGTCTCTGTGCTATTCAGCCAACCCCAATCCAAAAGTATAGCCATAGCAAAGAGGTCCTTCCCATGTGACACTTGGCAGAAATATACTCTTTCGAAATTAATAACACACTAGTCAACCTCTTATACATGAAGCACCGCTTTTATGAATATGAAGGTAAAGCTCTAGACTTTCATCAGACAGATGTGAAAAGAAAAAAATCTAAGTCAGGGGTACACAGTATTCAAAAAAAGGATGGCACTAAAACATTGTCACCTAAAGACATCTGCTGAGAATCTGCCTCCTTTTGTTCGAAATGATATACTCCACAATCCCCAGATAAAAAAAATATTCACAGTTTCTTAGAAAACTTAAATATACCATCATTAGCTCATGATGAGAAAACCTTTCTAGATAGCCTTATCTCACTAGAAAGAAATTGGCAATGTTCTTTTAAAAAATTTGAAACCACATATACCTCCAAGAGCTGATGGCTTCAATTTCAAGCTTTATGAACAATTCAAAGAAACTTTATTCCCATATCTAGTCCGCCTACTTAGTAACCTCATGAAAGGAACACCCCTCCCCAAAACATTGTACCACTTCAATATTGTAGCTTTCACGGATGTGAGGGCGATCTGGCTACAACATCCGTCACCCCATTGATCGCCAGGGTTGATTCGGCTGATCTGGCTGGCTAGGCGGGTGTCCCCTTGCTCCCTCACCGCTCTATGTGCATCTCTCCCGAAGCTGTGCACTCGGTGGAAGAGGATGACCATCCCAGATAAAAGGAGTGTACCATTCTTCAGTCAAGGGTATAGGATAGCTGCGCTCCCCTGCTAGAATCCCCAAACAGGCCCAAGATTGTAGCTCTCACAAAACCATTTAATGGCCAACAGAAGGTAGAATCTTTTCGGGCAACCTTTCTAATGAATCAGGATTATAAAATATGTACGTTAGTGCTAGTCAACAGGATTAAGGGGTTTTTTTTTTACATAAACTAATAGCCCCAGACCAAGATGGTTTTGTCCCCCATCAAAACATCACTGAACCAATCAGAAAACTTTTAAATAAAACCAAGCATAGTGAATGGGCAACTACCTGGTAGTCATGTCCTTAGACACCCTCAAGGTTTTTGACTGCCTGAAATGGGTCTACTTGGTGGCAGTGCTATCTAAAATGCAAGTTGGTTCCAAATTCAAACAGGTTTGAAACAGATATACTCTGAAGCTCTGCAGTTTATCAAGGATGGTAAGAGACCCGTGTTCCATCCAGAGCACTGCAGTTCTCAGACTGGTTAAACAGTTAATCTCCCCTTCCCTGAGTTCTTACAGAGATTATAATTTTTTATATAGATTGTACCACTTCGGGCTGCAAATAGAAGGCCACATAAAGGAATGCTATTTTCTCTGTGTGTGTTTTAAAAAAACAACCCTGCACACAGAAATCTAGATTCCAAGGAGTCTAATCTAGTTGTAGTGTTAGGGTTCCCATACATTCGGAATTTTCCGGATATACACTGCTGTTGGAAGCAGTGTCTGGGTGGAAATTGGTGAAATGTCTGAGAAAATCTGGTGTATGGCAACTCATGTCAGCAGTGTCATTTTTGCTGTTTTCCCTTTAAAATAGCTCTAAATTTGTTGTTGTTGTTGTTGTTGTTGTTGTTTTGTGATTTTGCCAAGAAAGTTCAACAACTTTGGGCAAAACTAAAAGAAGCTCAACAACTTTGCCCCCCCCTTCAAAAAATGAATCTTAACAACATTTGTGTCCAGATTTTCACTTTTTGAAATATGGCAACCCTATGTAGTGTGTGGGTTGTGTATGAAAAAGCATTTCATCATGTGAGTCCCTACACCAGGGCTGTCCAACTTCCAATAGACTGTGATCTACGACCACTATAAAAAAACAACTAACAGTGATCTACCCAGAGTTGTTGAGTTTTTTTTAGGGAAGCCAAAGTTGTAGAGCTTGGGGGGGGCAAGATGATCCCGCGATCGCTAAGGATCGACCAAGGCCATCCCACAATCAACCAGTACAGCGTGATCAACTTGTTGGACAGCCCTGCCCTATACATACAGTATAAAATGGGTACAGTCCAGAAATGGATTTACTCTCCCTGTGGGAAATAAACTGTAGACTAAGGCTAGCCAACATTATACCTTCCAGTTATTGTGGACTATAACTCCCATCAGTCCCAGCCAGCATGACTAATGAGCAACAATGAAGGGAGTTGTAGTCCAACAAAATCTGGAGGGCACTATGTTGGCTAACCTCGCAGTATGAAAGTATTATAGTTCATAAAAAGCAAAGCTTGGTTAATTGTCATAGACCTGAGATACCATGGCAAACTACCAACTCAGCAATGAAAACTGATGATTTTACTCAACACACTAAATCTCATACTAAGTAACAATCATAGTAAAGTCAAGTAGATCCTTCTTGTTCTTCCATTGTTGTTAAACTGTTCTTACTTATAATAAATATAGGCAGCTACAAGGATAAAACTGCACTTTAGCATGTTTTAGCACCGTCTTATTACAGTTGCTAGATCTTGAATCCAATGTTCTATGTTAAGTCATGACAGCTTTACTGTAGTTTTCACTTAATAAAGTAGACTTGCATGATAACATCTGTATAGTGGCTTGAGATTTATTGCATTATATTTCACTGTAGCTTTATGATTTTTAAAAATGGGTTTGGGCCAGTGTTTTATTAGGTTGCATTGCTCAACTAGTCTCTGCCAGCCAGAGCTATGTCTATTACAGCTCCTGGAACTGTAGCAAGAACAGGAAACACTACGTTTACTTACAACCACACAAGGCAGAGAGCCAACGGCTTGTCTGGTTTCTCTTTCTCTCAAGTCCAGTCTATTGAAAAGGTGGGTCTGCTCATCTCCCTGCAAAACCCACTGATGCTTAGCATGGGAGAAGGAACGTTCCAAAGAATCAGACAAAGGTTGAATATCTGGAACTGCCTTGGCTCATTGTTAAGGCTCCTTTTTTACATATATAAAAGTTTCGTCCTTTTAAAGAAACCCTACAGCACAAGAGTGGTATTAAAGCGGTCCGTCTGCCAAAATGAAAGAAAATATACAATGTGTAGCACAAAAAACTGTCATAGAGTATCAAAGCCAGATGTTTCATTTCTCCATTTTGATGCTTTTGCCGCTCCACCTGCATCTTAAGCTGACAGAACTATCCTGCTCTTTTGTCAAATATTTATGTGGAGATATCCTATGTGACTGGAGGCAGAGATGTCTATCTGTTTTTCTCCCAGTGCATATATACTGTATTAAGAGATGCAGTTACAAAGCAGGAAGTAATGGGTGTTTAGGTCATGCAATAGGTGGCAGCTATTATTTCTAAGGAAGAGAAAATAATATATGCACCTGTGGAAATTAACCAAAACCCTGCTCTCATATCCTATGCCTATGTGCCAGGGGAAAACAAGAGTGCCTTTTTTCAGTGTATTTTCAAAGGACAAGTGGGATTCCAATTGGAAAGTGCTTTGGATGGTCATAAAAACCAGCCACAATCTTTCCCATGTGCCAGTGGTTTGCTGTGACCACAGTGGTGGTCTCAAGTTCTAGGTAATGAACTATGTTCAACTAGGAGGTGGATGCCAAGTATTGTAGGTTAAGTCAGAATTGGAAAACAGGAAAGGAAACCAACTTATACTGCTGGCTTAACCAAGCTCTTTGGAGTGCTTAGTTGGGGAGATGGATAGACAGAAGATTTTGCCTTGACAAGTCATAGTATGTGCAGTGTAATAGAGAAAAAATGTTTCACTTTTATATCTGTCAAATAGTTATCACGAGAATCAGATCCCACAGCATAGTGCATTGTATAGTTAGCATAACAGCTTGTTTTTATTTCTCAGGCAATGAATAGGAGACAGGGATTTTTTTTTAATTGATATTTGATTATTTGTGACCATTGTGCTTCTGGATCCTTCACCTGCCAAATCAATGACAATTCTGCACTACTTCATATAAAAATTATTATTGGGTAGTGCAGTCCCCAATAACGTGGTAAACAGGAGGGGAGTACACCAACCATAGAATCCAGTCCCAATTCGGCATTTTGGAAAGCAAACTGTCTTAGTTCAAAGTACTTTGGAGATTGCCTGATTCAGCTCAGGGTCTGAGGTCAAGCCTACTTTTTTGGTGTGGAGGAAGGGAGAGTCTTCATTCTTCCCATTCACTCTTATGAAATCAAGCAATGGCATAACTTTCCCCTCTTTTTGACAGAAGTGAATGAAATTTCAAGGCACAATAGCCCATCCACTGTGAATATAGGACTTCTTCCAACAACCTGTTTATTTAGCATTCATCTTGATTTACTTGTTCAAAGTTTACACAGTGGCTAGATTATGTCACATCTTTATTGAGCATGCACTCTTCTTAAAAAAAAATGCACTGTGAATCCTGCATTCTTCCTGATTCCTTGCATGGTGTTTACATGGCTTCCCATTAATCATTTGTTAATCCTACACTTTTCAATGCATTTCCCCATGGCTTTTAGAACTGCAAAAAGTCTGGGGGGTTTTAAAGTGAATTTGTTGCACTAGGGCAAGAGGGAACTTTAATCCACTTTATTTAGCCAACTTAAAGTTCCAGCATTTGCACAAATCCCTCACACACAATACTGGCACCTCAAGCCTGCCAAATTACAGGCAAATATGTTTACAGAGTTTTGTGCTGGGCACCTTTAAAAACTGATATTTTATTTAAAAAGGAAGTTCTGTGGACATGACTCCAGCCGAACTTCAGAAGGATAGCTACAGTGACTTTCCTGCAAGGGCAGCCTTCACAGTTTTGGGATGGGTAAGAAAGATTAACATAATCTCCCCCTAGAGTTTTGTGGAAAACTGATCTGAAAATAGCAGTCATGAGAGAAATGCCCCTCAGTAAGAAATCTATCAAACTGCAAACAAATAGGCCCAGGGTGTGGGCTTGTTTGTGCCTTTCCAAACACGACTTCTGGTTACATCACTGCCCACTGAAACCCTGGCAACTTCCCTCTCCGTGCTTGCAGAGTCTTCTGCCTTGTTAATGGGTTGTTGCCTAGCCATTTTAGCCTTTGTTTCTTAATGGCTTATCTCCAGCCAGCTCTATAGAGCTGGACTGGTTTGTTATCCTAAATTTAATCCAGCAGTGTTTGGCACAGTTTTAATCAAAGTTTGATCAATGCTAACTATTGCTAATTCCAGGAGTTATGGATGCCTCTGCACCCACAAACTCAGACCCCCACCCCATACACATAACAATCCAGAATCTAAAACAACATTTCATATTTTACTTTGCTGTCATCTATTTCATCATCCATAGCTCAAATTCACCAATATTCAGATTTAAAGGAATGTTTGGTCTGTGTGCATTAGTTTTCATTCAGCACTATTCAGCATAATGTGAGGGAAAATGAAATGCATTTTAGGATTAAAATAAATAAGTATGAGATGGAGTGGAAGCGTTGTTCAAAAGAGTGTGCGTTTGCAAGGGATTGAAATAACATCTGCCAGGTCCCCCACGCTGGCTTGTCTTCAAACAGCAGTCCTTCCTGTGCAGAAGAAATCATGCATTTTAAGATTTAAAAGCTTAACAATTGCCTCCAGCATTAGCTTTTGCTTCTACAACAGCTTGGGCTGAATGGCCAAACCACAGCACAGCACAAACCAATGTTTGGATTGCAAGTTGGATTGTAAGTTACTGAATGACTGCTTAAGATAATGGACACAGGGATGAGGAATTCAGCATTGTGTTAAGGTGAGCATTGCCTCAGGACAAGTATTTCCATTTGCCAGACAGAACTATCCCCCCTCTCCTCCCTCTGTGTTCTGTTCCAGGAGTTCTCCTGGAGTGCGGGAAGCCATTGCGGGGGGGACTAATTGTGTTTTCCTTTATTGACTATATCCAACAACTATATTCCTTTATTGACTATATCCAACAACTATATCCAAATAAGCTTAAAGCACCCACAAAACTGTAATGGCTACGGAGCAAATTACTGGTACCAGTTTCCAGCAAAGGCATTAGAAGAAGAAAAATGAGCACTCCTTGCAATCTCATCATTCATGGGACAATGTTCAAGGTAGAGGCAGCAACAAGCAAATGCTATTCATGCTTCTGACAGAGTGGAAGAAGTCAAATGTAAACCTTCCTCTTGGCATCTTGCCTGCAGAGTCTCCAAACTTTGCCCTATCTCTTGCCTCTCTTGCCATGGAAACTCTAACAATGAATTGAGCAGCTGTTTCTTTATTCGCAGTGTTATAAGAAGGGCATTGTGTGCATTTTTTCAGTTAAACCCTCCCTAAGACTTGAGAAATCTTCTCTATTGCAACTTGTAGATTCAATTAGGAATCAACATTTTCCAGAGACGAAGTTTGTTTCCCTCTCACTGTGTCTGAGCTCAGACAATAGCGTCTTGGGAAATCTCCACTCTCCACCCCCACTCCCCTTTGCTGCTTCAGTGCTTCTCAATAGGTGATTTATTTCTTCATTCATCTGACACACTGTCACTTATCTGCCTTCTTGCATTCACATGTGTGAACACCTCTCTCTTATCAGAAATCACATGCCAGACAGCTCCTGTCACTACAGGCCTAAGAACCCTGGAAATAGCAATCATAAGAAAAGATAAATAATGAAGGGCAATATCCTGTTATGCATGCTCAGTTCTTTCGGAAGCCCTAAGTGGAACTGACTGAGCTCAGAGCTGCCAGCTAAATCTGGAAACAGAAAAAGGTGTTTAAAAGTATTAATAAGCCTTCGGAACTGAACAGAAGTGGAGGAGCAGACTATTGGTTAGAGAAGAGATATTTGGGGAGAACATGAACATAGTACCTAACAATACCTCAAGCAGGTGCTCTGGGTTTTGCCCAACATTTGTGACATCTCAGAGGGCCCGACAGAGCCCGTTGCAGCCACAGAAGGCCCCGTTGGACCTTTCTGGAGGGTGTGACAAGGTGTGGACTGTGGAATATTGAAGGGGCCTGGCCCCCTCAGTGAATTTTTTCGGGGGGCCTTTGCCCCCACAGAGATGGCACCCCTAACCTCAAGTAGTCTTGAAATTACAAGAATCAATTCAAATTTGCCCCAAGGTGATTTTAAATAGGTTTGATGTGAGATTTTAAATAGAAAATGTGCTCATTTCAAATCAGTAGAGTTCTAAGAGCCACTATCCTTAGCAACTTTAGCTTATAGACATAAGCCCTTTTCAGGCACTTCCCCCTTCTCACATGATTGAGTAGGGGTGCAGTCCCTGAGCCCTGTCTATGTTCCTGTCCCTGCAGTTCTCCATATATTGGGTGCTGAATTTCTGCAGTGGAAACCCCGCGTGTAGGCTCCCTGCACAACTTGGAACCCTGATCTTCTGGGGTTCTAAACCATGTAAGGTTCCTTCATAAGTAGATAATACATTGATTAACTAACACTAACTCATGAAAAGCTGCAGAGAATGGCATTGATACAGAGGAGGGCACTCACAGTTCCTCTCATGCAGTGATAATTATGGAAGAGATTGATTTCCATATGTCATAGTGGGTACATTGTAATACATGGTTGCATGGGTAGCTGCTGGCTTTGGTAAGTGTTGGCTTTCCACTTTACATGGTCAAATGTAGCAGGACCATAAAAGGTTGACTATAAATAATGCTCCTACACCTTATCCAATACTGCTGCACATACATATAAGGCTATGTAGAAAGATACATAATATTTATGTATGAATTTGTGGGTACAGAAAATCAACCTTTCATTTCTGCCCTTATTTCCACTGAAGGTACTTGGGCCTAACTGTGATAAAATTGTTAAGGAAGTGCTTAAATAATAAAAAAAACCCCACTGGAAACTACAGTGCATCCTTTCTTTTGCCAGTTGCATAATCTGAAAAATATTCAGCCCTGTGCCATGTGGTCAAGGTGCATATAAATATATGCATGGAAGGTGGAATTAGAATAGTGCCTGCTCCTCATCAATCTCTATGCCCTGCTTTCCACACACTGATAATAACTTCTGCACTGGGATTTGTGCACATAAAACCCACTATGCATAAACTGTGCAGAGTTTTTATTATGCTAGAATAGGAATGGGGACTAGCGATCCTCCATATGGTTCTGTACTCCAGCACCCCTCAGACCAAGGCAGCATGGTCAATAGCCATGGATGATAGGACTTGGAGTCCAGCAACTTCTGATGAGCCACAAGTTCCTCATCCCTGTGCTAGAAAGTGCAATAGTCAGTGGTGTGTTGGGAAAGAATAGCAAGAAAGGGAAACAATTTTTGCCCCCAGATTACTTTGGGGGGATGTTCCTGGTAGGGCTTTGCATTGGTAATGAAGGAACATTTGTCAAACACATTTGATGGCCTATATGTTGCTTCTGACTGAACTAGAAAGGTTTCCTTTGCGATTGCTACAGCTTTTAGTTACTCAGTATTGTGATAAGCCAGGTACTCTCCAGGGCATACCTAGGAGTTACCGCAAAGACTTCATCTCCAACACGGAGCCCAACTCATTGATGTAAATTTGTGGGGGGAAATTTAATGCATCACTTTGGCTAAGATAATGTTATGACTGCATGCTGGAGACTTCTGAGTTAAAAGGCAACTTGTTTCAAGCACTTGAGGCAGCTGGATATTGTCTTCCTGCCTCCATCACACCAAGCAGGCAGGAAGGGCCAATTGACTTAACATGGTTTCGAGTAACAGCAAGCCACCTTATCATTTCCCAGATAGAGCCCAATCTGCATTTTGCAATGCTGCATTACCGGCATGTATCTGCTATTTTAAAGTTCTTTCTTCATCTGAGTTATCAGTCTGGAAACTGACATAAACACATTAAAGTCACTTCTATTACTATAAGGAAATTGCCATAGGGAAAATAAAAACCATAATGTCATAGTCATAAATCAGGGACAGCTAGCTCCAGCTTTATAAAGTGACCATGGACTGTTTTGTGTAAATAGCCACCCAAATTAAAGCATTTTATGTTGAAGCCTCATTGCTTTTAATAGTGATTATTTTCACAGAAGGTACTATGAATCATATCCTAAATGCAACAGAGAAAATTATATAATTGTTTCAGTACTGGATATGTTTTCATGTGGTGATTTATGGGAAGTGGATGTGGTTACTACTAGTTTATCTTTGGTGGTTTATCTTTATCTGCAGAGCAATCCTATAGTTCAATACTTGGGCATCCTGACAGGCCTGCCTGCCCAGAGCTAACCCAAGATGTTTTGCTGCCTCAGCTGAAGGACAAAATGGTGCCCAGCCTCTTTTTTCAAAGCTGACCTTGTTGGTGACTTGTGGAATCAGCTGGTCCTTCACCACAGCTCAACCAGTGTGATGTAGCAGCACATTTTGCAGAGCCCCACATAGTCTCCAGAGATTTCCTACTCCCAGCAGAAACAGTTTCTTCCAGAGTCCCTGGTTAAGGGAAAAACCCCTCTCCCACACAGTTCAAAGTAACAAAGTGTTTATTGTCTCCAGACACAAGACAAAGCTAAAAACTGCTATCTGCTATGTACAGTTTTTCTGGTCTTTGAAGTAAAGATACATAAATGCACAGTGCTTTTTTTCTGGGGGTATACAAGGGTATGCAGTACCAGCACCTTTCTGCCCCAAATGTTAAAAGTGTGGCAGCAAAACTTACTGTAACAACTTCATGGTGAATACCCCTTTTTAAAAGCACTGTATATGCAGATCCACTAACACTATCACCATGCTAGCTTAGCTGATATGTAAAACCCACAGCCTCTTCCCCTGACTCTCACAGTTTCAGAGTCAGACCCATCAGCAAACAACAACATCAGTATGTGCAACAGAACAAGGCAAGACCCAATGAAAGCAATGCCCTAGAGCAGGCTTCCTCAACCTCAGCCCTCCAAATGTTTTTGGCCTACAATTCCCATGATCCCTGGCTAGCAGGACCAGTGGTCAGGGATGATGGGAATTGTAGTCTCAAAACATCTGGAGGGCCGAGGTTAAGGAAGCCTGCCCTAGAGACTATTATGCCCGTCTCTACATGCAGGAATAGTTCTTGAACCCACGGGAGAGTGAAGGACTCAGGAAGTCATACACTGGTAATCCACTGCACCTGATCTCTTATTTCTGAACATCCAGGCCTGGGAGATGTGCTAACTCAAGAATGAACCCAAACACTGTGTAGTTTAACACATTGTTCACATTACATCAACAGACCTGACTGACAGTTGAATCTTACTTCAGCAGTGGCAGTGGGACATAATCTTCTACCACACCTGAGAGCATCAGGTTAGCTTAAGGTGTGTAGAGCAGGGATGTGGTACACATCTCTTTGTCCTCCAACGGCTTCCTTCCTCCTCAGCATCCACTGCATGAGGCAGCCATCTCTGCCTAATGCCAGGGGCAGCCCTGGGTCCCAGGTAGTGGAATCAGCTGGAAAAATGCCCCTAAGCCCATCAAATTGTCAGCCTGCCCTTCCCAGAGTTTAATTCTGAAGTCAGCTGAAGAAAAAGAAAGAAAGAAAGAAAGAAAGAAAGAAAGAAAGAAAGAAAGAGACCCTTGGCAACCTCATAAAGACAATGTGGTAGGGGTATGCATCCATTCTGTGTGGGAGCCAAATAATGAGGCAAATTGGGGTCTATCTTCTGACACACACTGACCAATTGCTGCCATTTTTAACAGATCAGCAATAGATTTTTCTCTAATACCTTTTGCAAACAAACAATTACCGGTAAACAGATAGCGAAGATCTTATTGCACACACGTATTTCAGTTTATGCTGAAACCAATGCAATCATGATATAAAAAGGAAATCAATAGTTTACTTTGTATGGTACAAGCTGAAATCGCCTGTCCTTTTAATGTAACAATTAGTTTCAGTGTAAAATAAAAAGGTGTAGAAATGAATTAGACAATCTGGTACCTATTAGAATTGGGTTGAGTACCTCAGTTGCATGCTTTGAAGTCCTCTGCATTTATTCTCAGTTGGATGGTTTTTGCAAAACTGCCTGCAATTAGCAACCATAAATGTTTCCTTTAATGATCCTATTTGTTACCCCAAATGTTCCATGCTCATCAAATCACTATCTACTTTCCATAGCAGCAGCCGCTGCCTTAAAGTTTCCATCCATATGACTCCCATTACAAGACGTACAGCTGGCTTATGATCCATCAACACCTCACCTTCATGAGGTGCTGATGGATCAGAACAACATGTTAACACCTTTTAGGCATCCCCCCCCAAGGAAACGTATGATATAAAAATAGACAGTCACCACTAACTGCGCTAACAAATTCAATTTGTAATGCTACCAGCTGTTAGAAACCCATGGCCATAATGGCTCTGTGTTGTTCCAGCCCAAATGAAAATGACATTAGCATGTGATTTCTCTACTTTTAATGATCACACTAACTGACTGGTACATTGTCACTTCCCACAGTAGCTTGCATATGCTATATCAAGAAACAAACAAACAAAAATGTCTACATTTGCAAATGCTACATATTTTTAATAGTTCCTCACAATGAAGAAACTGTGCTTTCTGGGGAATGTTTCTGTTTGCAGGCTTTATCAGTCCATAATACACAATAACTTTAACCCACCCCCCCCAAAAAAAATGCAATCACTCATATATAGATGTACTTTAAAGGATACAAAAATATTTTTTGTTTTTGGTACAGACATGAAAGAGCTATCATTGCCTTCTTTTGAGAAAACACACACATCTGAACTGCTTCCTTAGTCAAGCTAGAGAGCCACAGGACTGGCTGACAAAAAAAAGTGACATGTAGTCCTCTCAACCACTGACTCTTGACCCTAGTTGCTACTCTGCACTCTACCTTTAGCCTTTGGCTCCGAACCACTTGTTATCCTTACCTCCTACAACCTCTTTGTAGTTCCGGAGTAACTCTCTAAGATTCTGTTCAAGCCTATGCACGAGCCTTTAAAGACACACCTGTTTAATTCCTCTAGTCTCTTTATTTGAACCTTCTGCTTTATTTTTTGTACTGTTTTAATGTTCTTGTTTTATTATACATTTTAATTGTGGGTATTTATTTTAATGCTTTAAGGGTGGAAACTCTTGTGTATTTTAATTATGTGTGTTCCTATTCTTTGTAATAAGGTTTTATTCTTGCAAACTGCTTTGAAGCTACCTTGGCAAAAGTGGTGAATAATTAAATAATACTAGTACAGTGGTACCTCGGGTTACAAACGCTTCAGATTACAGACGCTTCAGGTTACAGACTCCGCTAACCCAGAAATAGTACCTCGGGTTAAGAACTTTGCTTCAGGATGAGAACAAAAATCGTGCTCCGGCGGCGCGGCGGCAGCAGGAGGCCCCATTAGCTAAAGTGGTACCTCAGGTTAAGAACAGTATCAGGTTAAGAAAGGACCTCCAGAACGAATTAAGTTCTTAACCCGAGGTACTATTGTAGTTGTTAAATACTACTATAACTACTAATGTATCAGTTGATGTGTGTTTCCAGGGAGGTTTTTATTGCGGCATCAGTCCCCCTCATGCATGAACATTTGTCATAACATCCACACAATGCCATTGACATCAAAGTTACATGGGTAGTTCCTCCCATTTCATTCAGATTTTCCCTTTTGGGGGGAAATCCAGTGTTAGAAAAACCTGTTGCCAATGACCCAGTTGTGATACAAAAGCACCGCTATCTCAAAATGTAGATGATTTTCAATAAGTTGAACAAGGTTTGATAACCTGAAGAGGAGAGCGTAACTCTTCTGTACAGCTGTAACTCAGGCTACTTAGTCAACACATAAAATGTTCTGTATATATACATTCAAACATGGTTCAAGACAAACTATTATTCACATTTGGTTTCAGCCCACATGCAGTTCTTTCTCCACCCACCCCCTACCTCCCGCTGGGGTGTTTATGGGCCATGTCTCAGGGAAGTGGGTTGTCTACATGCAAGATATATCTGCCAGTCTTCAGGAAGACTGCTTCCAACAGAGGAAGCAAAAACATCCCTTATGCAAAGTATCTGCATTTATCATCTCCTCATGCAAACTTGGTTCCAAGTCAATGTCAAACGAGTGATGGAATACATGCCTAGAGCAGCTCTCAGGCTTCCTTCGCCCAACCACCACCGTAACAATACTCTTCAAGGAACCCCACAGAATCAAGGAAAGAACAATTGTATGAAGGCATCTGCTCCATATTCCTCCACATTAATAGAGTACAGCTGAAGAAAGAACCATTTAAGGAAAGACAGAGCAGCTGTTTTACCTGGAAGCTTAATAGTCTGACTCAATGACTGTATAATTGCTTTCCCCATGATATAACACAAACATTAAAATGTTTGGCTGCATTTCAGGAAGTTATCCTAGTGAGCAGCTTGTCAAATGCATTGATTACAACTATTCCCTGTTTCTTTTTCCAGTTTTTTCTGGCTCCACGAGATACTCTGTAGTGAAGATTTCATCTGCTCCAGCTGCTTATTCCCTCACCAGGTGACTTCTTGTAATTCTGTGTTTGTAACATCACAGTTGGCTGCTACAACAGCCATTAGGGGCTTGGAGAATAGAGAATCAAGGGCCTTGCTCCTGCTGGGTGCAGGTGTGGAGTGCTTCATATATATATATAAGCTCAAGGTAGAAAGAGATGAGGTCATGGAAACATGACCTTCATTGATGAAAATGCAGGGGAAGCCAGCCAGAAAGCCATTTCAAAAAACATGAGACACCAAATGGAGCAGAAAGGGCCAGGAATAAGATGCTCCTCTAACAAGGCAATCCTATGCGCATTTATTAAGAAGTAAGTCCTATGGTGGTTAATGGGGCTTACTATAAGGCAGGCATATTTAGGATTGTAGCCCTAAACTTGAGCTGGAGAATTATGGATTGGGTGATGGTGTCCTAAGTTTAGAGTAGGTCCAATCACATATTTAGTTCAAAAAAGTATCATAGTTGTGGAAACAATTTCATTTATGGGTACAGTGGTCAGATTAGCATGCACATGGGATGCCTGCAATGTGCAATGTTTGTGACCATGTCAGGTCTACATAAGGACTGACCATAAATTGGACTGAGGGGCAGTAACGGGAAGTTCCTTGCTTCCTGTTCTGTTCACTGCCCTCTATTGTCTGAAGTTCACCTTCCATATCTCATCTTGTTTGCAATGAGATACATTACTCAGATCTCCTAAAATGCTTAAAGTAGTAGGGCTCTAAAGTACAAGGGTTGAGTCTTGTGAGCTTTTAACATTCAAAAGTTCAGCAGAGGAAGCTGTTCCCCAGCGTGGAAATATTTTACTAAAGGTAGGAAAGTGTTCCTTAATGGCGCAGAGGGCAAAGATGGCATGCCTCCTTCTGAGACTTGTGCTTAAGAGCACAAGAAGTGGACTTATACCAGGTCAAACTACTGATCCATGTAGCCCATTCTACTCTGACTCCCTTTCAAATCACCTGCTAGGCAATCTTTTGTTACCTGGAGGCACCAAGGATTGAAGCTGGGACCTTTTGCATGCAAAATACTCTGCTATTGAGTTGCAGTCCCCCCCCCCAAAAGACCCCTGCTTAAAAGTTCCATCTAATCTAGCATCTGGTTTCCATAGTGGTCATCCACATGCCTATGGTAAGCTCACAAGCAGGGGATAGTGGCAATAGACTACCACCACACTACTACTACACTAACATCTTACTTGTCTTGCAAAGAACGTTTGCATAGTTTCCCCTTTCCATTTTTTGTTCACAGCCATGCTGTGCAGTAGGGTAGACTAAGAGAAAGTGACTGGTTCAAGGTCACCCAGAAAGGATCACTTTTAAATGCAAACAGAATCACATTTTTATCTCATCCCTGCTTGCCAGCCTAGTTGGCTTCTGTTACGCACAATGAAAGGGTGCCATCTTGCCCTTCATCTCAGGCAGCAAAATATAGTGGGCCTTCTCTGATTGGCCCAGGGAACACCAAGGCACCACAATAATTGACCACAGTGCAAGGTCAGTGATAAGCAATGAAAGCTAGTCTGTAACAAGAAAGGCTAAGGGAAGGCTGTGGGGGCAAGAAGCATGTTATTGCGTAGAGCAGTGTTTCCCAAACGTTTTTGGGCAACGGCACACCTGTTTACTGAAAAAAAATCTCGCGGCACACCACCATTAAAGCCCCGCCCCGTGACGTCAGCGCGCAGCGTCACGCCGGGAGGGACGCACAAAAGTGAAAGTTTTTTCCCTCCCCCTTGCTGGGGAACCTCCAAGCTTTGGGGGTGGGAGGAGGCAGCAGAGCGAGGGACTGAGGGACGGTGGCAACTGAGGCGGCGGCGGCTGTTGTGGTGGTGGCGGTGATAGCGGGCGGAGGAGGGGGCGGCGGCGGGGCTTGAGGAGCCGTCACCGGGAGTTGCTGCTGCTGCTGCTGCTGCTGCTGCCCGGACATGCCGGCCTCCTCCTCCTCCGCTGTCTCGCGCTCCTCCCTTTTGCACGCGCTGCCCCGCCGCTCGGCACCACCACCGCGGAGCTGCCCCCGGCTCGACGCGGATCCTCGCCGCCGCCTCAGTTGCCGCCGTCCCTCAGTCCCTCGCTCGGAATTCAGCTCGGAATTCAGCCTGAGGAAAACCCCAAGTCCCCACATTTCTAGTTTCCCGCGCCCTTTAAAGGGCGATACGAGCCCCACGGCAGGCAGGCAGGCAGAGCTGGGAAGGGGGTTTCCAGGGGACACGGCAGCTCCTCGAAAGGCTTCTCTCAGCTGCGCTCAATCCGCCTCGGAGAGGATTTCCCCTCCGGTCCCATGCGTTCGTTTGGGGCATCGCTCCGGCTGCTCCCTCTCCCGCCGCGCAGGAGCGATGCCTCTCTCTGGCTCTCCCTCCGCGCAGGCTGAGGGAGGGAGGGAGGGGCGCGTGTGACCCGTCTCTGCTGGGAGACCAAACCCAGCGAGGCAGAGTCGCGCGGAGGCGCCCAGGCAGCGCTGCCGGCTGCGAGGAGGAGCGCCAGGCAGCAGCAGGAGGCGCGGCCTCTCCTCGCCGCCGCCGCCCCGCCTCTCGCCGCCCGACTCGCCCGCCTCCCTCCAGGCATCTCGCGGCACACGAGGCAACGTCTCACGGCACACTCGTGTGCCGCGGAACACCGGTTGGGAAACACTGGCGTAGAGGACTAGATGAGTGTGTGTTCCTCCTTAAACTTTGCTGGTTGTCTCATTACTCTAGACTAGCCTTTCTCAACCTTGGGTCCTCAGATGTTGTTGGACTGCAGGTCCCATCATCCAAAGCTAGTAGGAGTAGTATTCAAGGATGATGGGAGTCATAGTCAAACAACTTCTGGGAACTCACTGTTGAGAAAGGCTGCTTTAGATAGTATCCTCACATTTGAGACACTCCAGACTTGTGAGTGTCTTGCTATTTTCCATGTCCTTCAAGATGGAGGTCCCGGACACCTTCCCATTAATACCCTATTGGGGATAAATACATGTCCATATTGGTCCTTCTGTCAGAAGAGGGGCCCACCTGAGCTTGGCTTCCTTCCTTCTTTGTCAAGCCTTACCACAAAGGCCTTGATGTCCACAGCCATGTTCCTTACATGGTGCGACCTTCCTTGGATACATTCATCCTCTCCCCTGAACAGATGAGGCTTTCCAAAGGCAGTAAGCAGCTGCTTAGTAAAAAAAACCATCTTGCCAGAACAACAATTCTAATTGCCTTCCCTTTTGCCAGCCCTGTCTGCCCTGGCAAAGGTTCAAAGCCTCACCATGTCCCCCTAATCCGGATCTCTTTCCAACAATCTCCCTCCCTAACCCACAGCCTTTGCTGCAGAGAATCCCTTTGTCCTGCAAAACCCCATGTTAACTTTTGTGAGCAGCAACGCAGGAAATTGCAATGTATGGCTTTTGGAGAGAGATGAGGCAAAGAAGGTTTGCCAGTTAATGTAATGTGCGATGAACAAAACACAGAGCAGTTGTCTACAGCAGCTGGGAAACCACTGTGTTGCGCTGGGAGTTTCTGTGATGTTCTCATTAGTGGTCAAAAGGTAACAGGCAAGCTGTGCTGACAAATGACCTCCTCTCTGCCTCTGGACCTTTTCCCTCGTTTCTTATTTCTCCCTACGGAGTTTCCTTAGTCTTTCTCTCAGGGCATGTTAGATACTGCATCTTGATTAGAGAGAAGGAAGGAGAGATCTACAGCTCAGCAGAAGCAAGCAATGCTTGGGGTAGAGTGTTGAAGCAAAAAGGCCCTACCGGTTCATCTAGTAAAGGTATCGCTCTTTGACAATGTTTGCATCATAATTTTCTATCCAGGGTGAACCTTCGCATGAATCAGATGGTTGTCAACATCTTGCATTTGTTCGGCTTCATATGGCCAACAGGCTTTCTAGCAAAGCTGCTGAGTCTCTTCAGTATGCATTAGGAAGTAAATCGTATTTACATTCGGTTGGTGTACAGCTATAGTTTTTATCAACTGATCATCATTTCCTACAATGTCTAGAAATTGGAAACATGTACGGAAAGAATATAATGGACTTTGCTGGAAGTTTTTGCCTGGCCGCCTTTCTCACAGTGTGTGTGGTATGATATTAGATCATTCATTATTAGGGCATTTTTAAGTGCACTTTCTTTAAGTCAGATATTGTTCCAGTGTCTGCTTTAAAACCTTCTCTTCTTTATTCTCCTGTACATTTATACAAAATAAAAGTCATTTGCAGTATAAAGCAAAGGGTTTCGGTTGACTGAAACTTAAGCCTATGTTACACAAGACCCTCTTCCAAGTGGTCTGTCTCTTTGGCTGCCTCCTTTATTGTTAAATCTTTTAGAAGCTTTTGAGAGGAAAATTCTAGAATGTTTTATGACAGCAGATTTCATTTTGTCTGGAAATGGATCCAAAACACCTAAAATGAGCACAAATACAATGTTTCTTTTAAAAAAAACAGCAAATAAGTATTCTGCAATGGGAGAACTCAGGGAATCACAGGATGAGGGATCAGTTAAGGGTGAGAGTCTAGCAGTGAGATAAGTGCTGAAATAATTTCAAGGAGGGAAGTCAGATAGGGCCTGACCCTTTTACTGGCCTATAATGGCCATGTGTCCAACAGAGCACAGCCCTGTAGTTGAAGGGCTAGAGGGCAGTCCTCTGTTTAAAGGACTCCTCCATTCCAAGTTCATAAGTTCAGTTTGAAGATGAAGGACACATTCACGCCACACATTTAAAGCACTACGATGCCACTTTTAAAAGTTTGTGTCAGACTCCTCTGCCTCAGTCAGCGTCTTTCTTCCAAGTCACTTCAAATTCAGAGCTTCCCTCCACCCTGCCTGGAACATATTTTGCAACCACTCCTTCAAATATTACAGAAGACAGGCATGTAGTAGTGGTGAGTGGTAGTATTCTGATAGAGGGTATAGAATTGGTTTTTTCCCTAAGTTTTTGTTGCCATAATAAGAAAGAAAAAAGTTACAAATCCCTAGCCCAAGAATGAAAATCTGAACACATTCTGTGGTAAGTCAGTAACTGACAAGCTATTAAGATTCAGGTAGGTAGCCATGTTGGTCTGACACAGTTGAAATAAATATTTTAAACAAACAAAAAAAAGTCCAGTAGCACCTTAGAGACCAACTAAGTTTGTTCTGGGTATAAGCTTTCGTGTGCATTCTTCATATCTGAAGAAGTGTGCATGCACACTGAGATCCAGCGCCGAGGGCCTTCTGGCAGTTCCCTCATTGCGAGAAGTGAGGTTACAGGGAACCAGACAGAGAGCCATCTAGGTAGTGGTGCCCACCCTGTGGAACACCCTCCCTTCAGATGTGAAGGAAATAAGCTGCTATCCTATCTTTAAAAGACATCTGAAGGCAGCCCTGTTCAGGGAAGTTTTTAATATTTAACGCTGTACTGTTTTTAACACTTGATTGGGAGCCGCCCAGAGTGGCTGGGGAAGCTCAGCCAGATGGGCAGGGTATAAAGAATAAATTATTATTATTATATCCAGAACAAATTAGTTGGTCTCTAAGGTGCTACTGGACAATTATTTTATTACTTTTTTATTTTGACAACTATCAAGTAATCAGTTTTATGGATGGGTTGAGTAGTGGTTGTTGCTTCAGGAAATTTAGTGCAGCTGAATCACCCAACATGTTTCATGCAGATGCCCACTGAAGGGAAAACCCAACAATCTATTAAAGTGATGTAGTAATGTTGTTCTGCGAGAGCCCTCTAAATTCACTATTGGTAAGTACCTCCCAGCAAAACAGTTCCCTCGTCCTCCCAGGCTGTGGGTTTGTTTTTCTCGATGCTGTTTTATTTCATATATGTCAAAAACAAGCAGGTGTTTGAGAAGGCAAACCTATACATACTGAACTCAATGGGACTTACTTCTGAGTAGACAGGTATAAGGTTGCACTGTACATGAATACAGTGTTAGAAGCACATGTTTATTTGAAACTATCTTCTCTTTAGTTGGTTATTTTTTAGGGGAAGACTAGTAACTTAAAGACCTATATTTCTTTATGAACACTCTCAGTGCCTTCATAAACCATCTGTGTTTGTCAATGATACTCTGCAATAAATGCCCCCCTGGGAACGAATTCAATCATTATGTGTATGGTATTTTCTCTACTCTTGGCTCTACAAACTTAAGCCAGTGACTCCATTTTCCTTCCAAGTTCTGCTGGAGTTCAGTACCTGTGAAAATGAGATTTTTATATAATTTTTATATTGTATATCAGGAAAAGTTGGTTTATATTTAGTACATGAAATACAACTCAGGTTACTGAAATCAACAAATGATATATAGATATAAGCCCTTTTCCCAGTAGGAAAGCCTGCAGCAATATCATTTTACTTTGGCTATTTATTTATTTTTGTAAAATGTAAATTTATACACACACACACACACTTTGAAATGGAATGCTTTTTTTGGATGTGAATTATTAAATGCTGACTGATTAAAAATGTTCACGGATCAATTGCTATATGCTTTTAAAAACCTAAAGCTATACCAGCCCATTGGACTATTGGAGAATCCCTTGTTACTTCTAAAAATCACCCAGTTTTGTCACAGCTAGAAAGAAAAGTAGCCCTAAAGCATATTGAGAAAAAGCAAAATTCAAAGTTATTCAATTCTGAACAATAAGAAGGAAGTAGAGGGTGTGGTTGTGATGAACTCCTAGCTTAATCTCCCCCCCCAAAAAAAGGAGTCAGAATTTTATAATGTTAATATGTTAATGAAGAGTCATTATGAAGGCGGATCTACCCTCTAAAACAAGGGTCAGCAAACTTTTTCAGCAGGGGACTGAAAGGTCCTTCAGACCTTGTGGGGGGCCGGACTATATTTTTTTGGGGAAATGAACGAATTCCTATACCCCACAAATAACCCAGATATATATTTTAAATAAAAGGACACATTCTACTAATGTAAAAACATGTGATTCCCGGACCGTCCATGGGCCAGATTTAGAAGGCGATTGGGCCGCATCCGGCCCCCAGGCCTTAGTTTGCCTACCCATGGTCTAAAATGTTTCTGAGAGACCACTGCAATGAGAGATGGCGCATATCTCACTATGGACAAAACTCCCCATCTCCAAAAAGGGTCCTGCTCTTATTGCTCTTGGATTCCCATAGAAATGTGAAGATTCACTCTCAGTCTCTTGGAACATCCAGACAGGTGATGACCCAAGATGCTTTCTCTCAGAACCTCACTTCTCCAAGGATACTCAGGACACTTCTCAAGAGATAGTTTGAACCTAGCTACGTTAGTTTTTTCTTTTTGATTTCATTTGCAAGCCTCCAGTAGTGGACAGCATTGTGTGGCAGTTACCTAACCTCCCAACAGCTGAGTCACAGCGGCTTACTCAGAGGGAGAGGGGAGAAGTGGCAGGAAGGTCAGGGCAGTGCAAACACATGGCAGGAGTGCCAGATGGACTCCACTATGCATTTGCCCCACACTGGCCTCCCCAAAGCTTTGTCCCTTCATCCCCCAGTAAGTAGCAGTGACTCAGGTGTTGGGAGGTCAGGTAAGCGCCAGTACCCCAGCATGCCAATGAGTACCACAAGTACCCCTGGGTGATTTTTGCCTTCCTCCACCCTCCTTTTCTCAAACTAATATCTTTTTCAAAAAAATCCTTAGACAGTTGGTTTCATGGGTTTAAAAAAGAATTTCTCATCAACATAATCCATGTGCTAAAACTGCATGGTTGTGTTCTAAGGATAGGTAACAAAGTTCTGTAAGATCTGGCATTTGGGGCTTTGGGGAAGTACATCCAAAGCATCTTCCTTCCCCTCCCCCAAGCTGGGCTGGAGGGAGCAGTTCTTGTCAGTAGGGCTTAGATTGAAGCCCATAAGCAGCTAGACCATTTGTTGTTGTTGATTAGCCATTTAGTCACATCCGACTCTTCGTGACCCCATGGATCAGAGCACTCCAGGCACTCCTGTCTTCCACTGCCTCCCGCAGTTTGGTCAAAAGCTAGACCATTTACTGAACTTTTAAAGGTAGGTTTAGCCAGTGTTAGCAGCCTATTGTAGTTCTTTTATACAAATAGGGGCTATGTCAGTAGGGAAAGTTTCCCCACCCTAGATCTTTCACAGTGGTCTGTCATTCCCATTGCTATTAATTGATTTGTTACCATACAGCAAGACTACTTACATGAATACAGGAAAAAAATACAAAATGCATACAATTTTGCACCAATAGGTCCCTCCTATACACTCCCTTGACACACAATCCACCCATCATAATGACAGGGCTTTGGCTTGTAAAGACAAGCACCTTTGACATTTGTCATGTCTATAGTTTTTTCTTTAATAAGCATTGACCCTTCTCTCACTGCTGAAGTTTTCTTATGCTTTAAGGCTCAGGATACCCCAGAGATGTTCCTTTATAACTTTACAGAATTCTCTTAATATTGTGTAGACGTTTGTGCACATTGTGTAAAATTTGTTTTTTTAAAAAAAAACACTGGGAGCATTCCCTATGCTTTCCTTAAGTTCTTCATTCTGCGTCTTAAGCGCATGCCAAAATTGTGTTTTCTCTTTGATTACCTTGGAGAGCTCTGGCCTGATCTTTCCAAGACGTTTCTGTAAGGCAATATTGTAGGATCTTCGGCAGGGCTAAACTGTGTTAGAGTGGAAAGCAGGACTTTTGGTAGAATGCACTGCGGCTTTCGCCTTGACTTCATACGATACAGCAGTTGTTTTTCCCACACCCCTTCTGGCGCTTGCCCATTTCCAAATAGCCAGGGGCAGGGGGAAATGGCATATAAAATAAAATGAAACAATGTGTGAAAAAGAAAGCCAGAGTCTAGGAGTGGGAAAGAACTGTCAACAGCAGTTTACCAATAGCAGATTCAGAAAGCTCCCTGGGAACAGCATTCCCTCCCTCGCTTTCACACACACTACCATAACTGATTATTTGATTTTTTTTTCTGTCGGGGGCACCTGCATGATCCATTGGAGAGGATTCAGCTCCGCTAGACTCCCTGAAGAAAAACCCACTTTCCCTCTCTTCATAAAATTAACTAGCTGCCATGCTATAGCAATGTGATTAGAACTGATAGCCCTAAAAAAAGGAAGCAACCATCTCTGACTGTAACAAATAATCACCTGTACTTAAAATTAGTTTCTTTGGGACACTTGGCATCCATCATCACAGTGACAGCTGGCTTAGCTGATGATTCACTATTCCTTTGGAGCTGGCAGTTCCTCCAGGGTCCATGCTCCGGAAATAGGGTTCCAGGTCATAGAAATGTTTTTTGGTATTTTCTAAGTAAGGGATGGGGAACTTGTGGCCTTCCTGATGTTGCTGGAGTCTGGCTTCCATCAGCCCCAGCCAGCATGGCCAATGGTCAGGGATGATGGGCGTTGTCCAACAACATCTGGAGAGCCAAAGCTTCCCCAGCACTGTTCTAAATCAAATAAATTAAGGCATTTCTAGTTACACAACTCCTTCCTCTCAGTAGCGCTAGAGAGGCTGTTATCTTAATGGAAATCATATGGGGTGGTGTTCAACTAAGTTTTACTCAGACTTATTGAAATTAATGGGCCTAACTTAGTCATGTTCATTAATTTTAGTGGGTCTACATGGAGTGAAACTTAGTTGAATACCACCAACACTGAGATTCAATCAGAAAAGCAGGCAAGAAAGTATTGCTAGGCAAAGATATTTTGTGGCAACGGGTGAGCGGACATTCATCTAATCAATAGATGGTGTGCGTTTTGCTTTCCAATTTTCTTCTCCAAGCCCCAGCCGATATCACAATCTGCATACCCAGATACTGCCACCTTACATTTCATCACATACATTTAGTTGTCAGCAAAAGGAATTTCAAACAAAGGTGATTCAAACGATCTAGTTTGTGCTGATAACCTTAGCAAAGGCCTCTAGAGCTGCCCTCTAGTAAGACTGAAAACACATGGAAATGATCAACTGGTGGGCCATTTCAAAACATAAACTGGAACAAAACAACTGTATAGTTCCAAATTAGGAACAGAGAAAGCTGCCTTTTACTGAGTCAGACCATTGGCCCATCCCACTCAGTACTGTGTACTGGCAGCTGCTCTCCAGAATTTCAGGAAAAGGTCTCCCTCAGTCCCTCCTTGAGATGCCACAGATTGAACCTAGAACCTTCTGCATGCAAAGCAGATGACTTACCACTGAGCTATGACCCTTCTCCAAATTCCTTCCACCTTTATTCTGCAGGATAAAAACAATCATATGTGAGAAGCATGTCTTTCTTTGTTTTTGGTAATACATATCTTCAGGAGTAGCTGCTTGCCCCTGCTATTGAGGGGCCAGCGTCTCATGCCATACACCACGTTGTGCAATGCACTGACATGGTGTGCACCACGTCACATGATGCACTGATGTAGCACATGCCATGTTGCCGCTCAATATTGCCCCCTCCTAAAGATATGCTCCTACTTACATTAAATCTTTTGTCAGGTGGCTTAAAACACATTGCCCCATTCCTGGTCCTCTATGGATATAGTGAACAATGGTTTCTGTCTTCTGCCTAGGTCTTCTTAAGATTCTGGGCTTTTAACGTGTCTTTCCTAAATGTATGTTTCTCTAAGCTATACACTGAATTATGTTTTATTTGATGAACTGGGGATAAATTCAGTTTGGCATGAATTATAATGTGGACTTACCTAATTTGCACATCCTGAAACAATACACAGACCACAACACAGACATCCTTCAAAATTCCTTCAGAATTCTGCAATGAGGCTAACCAACAAAAAAAATTATTATTATTTCTACATGAAGAGAAAGCGTTTATTAAAAAGCATATATTAGGAAATCACAAACAAAAATGCATTATATTAGGGGAAATCGTTTTTTGGGGGAGAAATATATATACCAGTCACAATTCCATAGAAAAAGGTGGATATTGGGAGAAATTTTCACTAAAATGCTGACAAATTCTCCTGAGGACTTAAAAAACAAACAAATTGCAAGTTGATATGGAAATGTGGTATACTGATCTTAAGACTGGAAAAAATGTGAAATGGAGAAAAACTGAAATTGGGAGATTTGTTTATCACCCAGTTGAAACCTGCCTGCTTCCTGAGTGGAAGAGTAGTTTTTGATGCAACTATGCAAGGCAAGGATAAAGACCATGAATCTGTGTAACCCTGCTGCTTGGATTCATCCTCTGCCCACCCAAATCTAAATGTTGGTTGGCCCTGCATCAAATAAAACTCAATATTTGGCATGATAGGCAATTCTGCATTATGTGCAGAATCTGCATTATGTACATGATTCTGCACTATGTGCTGACCATGCTGTTATTCAGCTCTCCTGCTAACTGATATTATAACTAAAAGTTTGTTCCATCAAAAAGCAGACTCATTTTAGAATGAGTTGTGTGTGTATGTACTGCGTTATACTATAACATTTTGGAGTACATGTTGACAGCTTGCAGATAGTTTTTTGTGCATATGAAAAAAGGGGATAAACAAACATAATTCTGAAAATCATTTGTTTTTGCCAGTATCAGTCAACCAGGGAAGAAACACAAAAGGACTAGAGCCAGGACATATTGTACCAAGCTCACGCTGGATAGTCCCAGTCAATACATTTAATCAGTCCCTCTGATTTAGTGAACCACTCTTTATTTGAGTCTCTTTGGGGAACTGGAGATGATCCTACAACAATGATTATTAGGCTTTAAGGCTGGGAAACACATCCTACAATCAAGTACATAAAAGGAGATGTCTCTACAACTGTTGCCTTTTTGTTAAGTGGTTGAACATTTCAAAATGCAGGTCAAGAAGCAAGGGTGTATCATACCACAACTGGGAATTTGGATTCATGCTGAACTGTGGTTCAGGATCATATAGGTTTTACCAAATGCCTAGGCTTACAACTGAACATGGCATTTAAAGCATCTTGACTTTGGCTTGGTTTGTAATGACGCATTAGCCCTGTTTGAGTGTTATTCCTTCAAACAACACTGCGAGAAGGGGGAAGGGAGCCAAGCTCACTGCCCCCTCTGCTATCGTGTCCATGTTGCCCTACGTCCTCTACTGTCCACATGTTGTACGCAGGATCTGAAGATGAGATCCTGTTCATAAGCTCTCCCATGATGTAGAACCATAGTCACATGTGCTCTCGTTACATCTCAGTTTAATTTGTTTAAAAATATGTATAACCCACCCATTAACAATACAGATACCAGGTATGTTGTGGGGGGAGGTGTATACCACACACACAAAAATGCAACCAACCAAATTTAAAACAAAAACAATACCTACTAAAATATGGGCTGCCGATTTAGTTTCCAAGCCCAGTTCAAAGTTCTAAATGGCTAAGAACTTGTTTACCTGAAGGGCGACTTTCAGTAATATAAACCTGATCATGGATGAAGATCTGCAGGATGGAACCTCCATTGTGCCCTATCAGTATCAGAGACATATTTGTGAGAATACAGGAGAAAGGCTTCTCAGTAGTTGTGTACAGGGCTTGGGGCTCTCTGTCCAGGGAGGCCTCCTTTTTCTTAGTCCAGCAAGTTCCTGACATGTTGAAGTGATTTCTCTGCTGTCCAGAGGTATTGTGTTATTGCTGCGTTTCTCCTGGACTGTGTTTTTGTTTTTTTTAGCTAGCTGATGTTTATTGTTACTGCCTCTCTGGTTAAATTGTTATATGTATTTATCACTGTTAGTCTCCTCTTAATTTTACATTGTTAGCTGCTTTGGTTTCCCTTCTGAAGGAATTTATTTTCTACACAGTTTGAACTAGTGGTACTGGAAAAAAGATTGTGGAATGGATCCCAGGACTAGCAGTGGATGCTGACAATTTAACCTTCCGGCAGGGAAATCCCTGGCCTGCAGGCTGGATGCAGACCACAGATGAATTTCACCCAGCCCTCTGGGTCCCCTCCTGGCCACCAGCTGTTCAGCAGAGAGAGGAAAAGGTTTTGATGTGCAAAGTGTCAAGTTGCAGCTCCTTCTTCTTCAAGACCTGCTGCAAGAAGGTCAAAACAGAGAGGAAAGTGCAAAAATTTGTCTCCATGCTTTTTGCAATTGCATGCATGCAATTGGGGGGGTGCAATTGCATTTTGTAGTTTGAGGCTTTAAAAGCTGTAAGGCAGGGCAAGCAGTTCAGATGCCTTGTTGGCATTCATCTGCTGGGATTATTTTTTCCTTTTCCACAATCAGGACAGATAAAAGGTATCAGACAGCTTTTTTTTTTTAACCTATTAAAATGTGTTAGGAAAATGAAAGATGGCACTTGAGTGTAATTACTAAGAATTAAATACATGCTCTGTTTCTGTAGGAAATAGCTTTTCTCTTTGTGCGTGCAATTGTATGTGATTTAAGAGTGCAGGTCTGCTCCCACCCACTGCTGGAATGTGGCTCCCAGCTGCTTTTAAACAAGTTAACGTGGTTCTTGGCCTGCAAAATTTCATTGCCCCTGTTCTAAAGAATACTAGCAAAGTTGCTACCATGTTGTGAATGAGAAGACCCATCAAGATTTAATTGTTTACTTGTACTATTTGTACTTCAGGTTGTTGGTTTTTTTTTAATGTGCCAAGGTGTGCTTTCTTAAGAATTTAGCGTAAAGAGTAAACATGTTTCAAATTACCGTAATTGTGGAAATGAATTTCCCGGTCAAAAATGGCACAATACTATTCATCGCTGAATAAATTGGTTCCTTGGGCAGATACTCCTAATAAAGGCTTTCCGAAACCATTGCACTAAACCTCAAGGAGACAAAACATTTCACATTTTAAAACCCTGTTGGCACTAAATAAATATCATACTAATGGCGTGGTGGGTCTTTTTGTTTATTTGAAAATATTCTCAGTTATTCTAACACAGTTCTAGAAGGGATTATATGGGAAAGGGCCAGAAAAGAAGTGGAGGAGAAATGCCGCAGGACAAAGGAAGCAGTAAACAAGAACAAGGGAGAGAAAGTTTTGCATGCGGCAGATATTAAATGCATAGTCATCTGAGCTGCTAGGAATGAAAATGAGATCTGACAGCTTTCAATGGCAGATTGATTAGGAAACCCTTGGATCCTACCCAAGGTCTATGAATGGCATGGGAAATCATGTTGCAAGGGAAAGAACCTCACACTGTGTTATGGAGGAATACAGCGGGGATAATAACAGGCTCAGGGGAGATTGGAGAGCTGCCATTGATATGGCATTGCAAGGAAGCAAAGCCGCAAAGCACTGTGTGTGGTGGTGCTAGCGGATACCTGAACAGTTCCTGACGTGCTGTGAATGAAAAGTCCCTTCTGCAGCTTGACTTCCAAGGTTTATTTATGCTTTTATTGATTATTTTTTTACCTCGAGGTTCCGTGCCTCTTAAATAAGCCTTAAGAAGTCCCCCCCCCTACTTAAATCATCCAGTGCATTGCCCACAGTGATAGGAAATCAACAACTGATTTGTGGATTTATAAGAGATAGTCTCAAACACGGTGCATGAAGACTTCTGCTAAGCAATGCAGTTGTGACAGCCTCTTCTCCCCCCTGCAGCCCAATACAGACACACACATACCCCCCCCCAAAAAAAACCCTTCTCCAGTGGGTCCCCCGGCACCTCCAGATTTTGAGGGTGTGCAGAGGGCTGCAGGAGGGGAAGATGAAAATGGTGCTTGAGGAACTCTGTCTACTCTATACCAATATATAAAGTCAAAAGGCAAACGGAACAGCTTTTGCAAATAAATAATGAAGTAGTGATCATTTTTTGTAAGCCAGTGTTTTGTGATAAAAACACCTTCCGCCAGCCTGTGCAAAACATACTGTTAGTAATAGTAGTATTGTTGTCAATTGCCTTCTGTACAATTGTTTCACGGCAATGTACCATTAAAAATGGCAAAAACAGTTTCAAAAATGTCACACCCACACCCACCCCATGTACATTTAAAACAAAACAAAGCAAACCCCATACAGAATAGACATTGCAAAGAATCATTTCTGCATCAGGGTGAACTTGTCAGAACAAAAATGCCTTTCTGGAAAGTGCATGTAGTGGGCACCTGTCCTTGCTTGAAAGGAATGTTATTCCACAGAACAGGTGAGAACCCAAGCCTACCATTAAACAGAGTGAGGTGGCCACCTCAGGAGACAAATGCTGAAGAAGACTGCAGTCCCTCCCATCCCTCCCAGTTAGCCTGATGCCTAAGGTGTGCACTGTGAGGGCATGGCTGTCCCAGCTTCCAGGATGATCAGATTCTGTATGTGGAATGGGGTGGAGTGCCATATTGTCCTGTGCCTTAGGCAACAGAATGTCTTGGGCCTCCCTTGGAAGGAGTCATGTGGGGAGTACATCACAGAAAAGCAGCTGTCACAGAGCTGGGATCAGTGCTTGAATGGCAAGTGTTCCATCCCCGTTCCCCCATCAATAAAAGAAGAAGAAGAGGAGGAGGAGGAGGAGGAGGAGGAGTTTGGATTTGATATCCGCTTTATCACTACCTGAAGGAGTCTCAAAGCGGCTAACATTCTCCTTTCCCTCCCCCCCCCCACAACAAACATTGTGTGAGGTGAGTGAGACTGAGAGACTTCAGAGAAGTGTGACTGGCCCAAGGTCACCCAGCAGTTACATGTGGAGGAGCGGAGACACGAACCCGGTTCACCAGATTACGAGACTACCGCTCTTAACCACTACACCACACTGGCTCTCCAGAGTTAATTGTAACACAAAATGCACTTTAATGCAGCTCAGAAGAAGTGGAGTTACACTTTCTCCATCCTGTGAACTTCTGTTTCCTTGAAGACACCTCCAGAATCATGCCTATGACAAATGTTTACTAGTAACTTTAAAATATGAATGGATGGATGGATAAGTCATTCAATGTTTCTGAAGCTTCTCAGAATCGGACAAGAATTTCTAAGTGCTCTTACTGTGGTAGAATATTTCTAAGCCTGTTTAGGGGTAGAAAATCAGGCCACAATTTTTAATTAGCAGTTGACCTTAAAAAGTGGTACCTCCTCCTTCCGCGAACTAGATCCTAGCCTAAGGAACACATTACTTCACTCAGCAGGGTCAAAGGATCATGCAGGGGAAGGAAATGAATTTTGCAGGAAAGCATCCAGTTTTAAGCATTACAGCCATGCTGTCCCCTTAATGGCAGAGCGTAATATTCTTTCCCACCCTGTGTTTATATACAACAATGTGCACAGTAAAAGGTGACATTTAGATGTGAAGATCAGTTTCTTATTATCTCCCTGGAATTTGCATGTCCAAAGCTGGAAGCTGTTACAAGTTTTAAATAAACACATATTGTATAAACCCAGTAACACAATAAGCAGTTTATACTGGTTTTCTTGAAACTTTTACAGGAGTTGGCTGGGCTATCTTGTGTTGTGGTTCTGAGGGCCTCCTCAGTTTTGAAGGAACAAGAAATGAAAAGTGACAAGCAGCTGGGAATGAAGAAGAGTCCAAGGCAGCCTTTCCTACTTAGTCACATCTTGCATGTTAAAATCAAGTGCTCAACGAATGTGTTGGCATGGCAAATTATTCCTATGAATGCTTGCTGTCAGTGCCAGCTTCCCTGGGGTACTTTCTATTTAGGAGCAAGCCATTCTAAAACTATTGTCCATTATTCCTCAGAAAGATATACGCCCAGGCTTATTACCCATAAACATATTATGGCCTCATTCCTGCTAAAGTTAGTTGACTTCGTCCCCCTAAAAGCACTGGAAGAAAGTTGTTGCAACAAGCATGCCCCATTGCTTTCAGTGGAGTTTCCCCTAGTTCATACATGTGCCATATGATCCACATCTTGGGAACATGTAGAGTACTGGCAGACTCCCAGGCCAGAAATAATTGCACAGAGACAGTTATGTGAATGGGCACCTTCTTGGGAGCTGTTGATGCAAGTCCATTAGCTTGGATCTATAGGATGGAGGCCCCAGATTATATCTGTCAATTATCCTGTCAATTCTCCCTTTGGACTGGTAGAAATGTTGACTGTGAGTTATATTTGCTATGTTTGTTTAAGCACTTTCCTCATGCCCAATGTCAGTCCCCAATTGTACTACCTTTACAGAATAAAGCACAAATGGCTGGCTTTGGTATATTTTACTCAGAAGTAACTCCCTTGAAATAAATGAGGTTTCCTTCCTAAGAAGAACAAATTGTGATATGCCAGTATTTGGCTGAGACCATAGAAAGCTTGTAGTTTCCAGGTTATGGGACAGGGCTGTTTTCAGCACCACACAAATTATGAAACTCAGGAACATCACAAACAGTTCCTTCCAATTCAACAATTCTATGATTCTATGCAGTGTGGGGGTTTTTCTTCTTCTAGAAAAATAGGTGCCAGTACTCGTCATGAAGTTGTGCCACTTTTTTACAATGAAAGAGAGAGGTGCCAGTACCGCGTAACCTTGAGTATCCCCTGGGGGGGGGAGCACTGATTCTATGATTCCAGCATGTAACTTGAAGTAAGGGGAAAGTAAAACTGCACATTGTTAAAAAAATCCCTTTTGAGCTCAGGGCAAAAGCTATTGGCCTCCATAATGAAACCAAAAAACAATAATCTTCCCTTTTCCACAAGCTGTTGCACCACAAAGTAACTATTGGTCTTGGAAGATGTTCTTGGTCAGAAAGGCAAACTTGCAACATATGGTAGCTATCAACCCAAAGGCCATTTGGTTTTAACTATAACAATATGCCTTGTTGCAGACACTGGTCTGTGCATTTACACTAGGACTAGCAACCACCTTCTGATGACCCAAGAGTACTACACAGACAGCTCCTAAAGCACTGATAATATTCCAGAAAAATGTCTCCTTTAAGGAGAAAGACTGTGGCTCAGTGGTTTATTATTATTATTATTATTATTATTATTATTATTATTATTAATTTGTAAGCCCACTCTGGGCAGCTTCCAACAAAGATACATTAAAATGTCATACATTAAAAACTTCCCTGAACAGGGCTGCCTTCAGATGTCTTCTAAATGTCAGGTAGTTGTTTATCTCTTTGACACCTGATGGGAGGGTGTTCCACCTGATGGTACAGTATCTCCCAAGTTCAATTCCCAGCATTTCCAGGTAGAGCTTGGATATATTCCTGCCCCAAACCCTGGAGAGAAGACAGTACTAAGCTAGATGGACTGGTGGTCTAACTTGGCATAAACCAACTTCCTATGCACCTGTGACATTTCATTCAACATTCCTCTGCTTTCACTTTCTTTTGATCCACTTTCCCACTGTATTATACCTACAGCCTTACTCATACTCTTTCTGCCATGCCTTCTTCTCATCCTTAAAATTCCCTAACAGAGTTCTTCCATAAAACAATTTTTAAATAAAACAATTAATTAATTGCAAAAGGAAAAAAAGAAGAGGTATATTGGGGTGAGGGTGTTTGGTACTCATGTTCTCCAAGCAAAACTTAGCCACCAATGCAACCGGAATCTGTAGTGAGTAAAATTCCTTTCATTCTCACTGGGGAGATGCTGGGGAGATATCGGGCATTAATTCAAGCCCATCTTTAAAATGTGCAATGCTTAATTTCTAAAACGAGCCTTTCTAAGATAGCTAATTAGAAACCAAACTGTCTGATCCAAAGCTCTTCTCATGGGTCAGCATCATTTCTTCAGGATTGAGCTGAAGCTGGTGCTGTCCCATAACAAGAGGTGCACCATGGCTTACTGACTCCAACCTGTGCCTGTACTGTGTTAGAGAAGTTTATAGAAAAGGCAAATAAGTGGTGACCCCATAAAAATATCTAAAAGTGTTATGTACTGAGTTGAATAGGATCCAAAATGCAGCAGTCTGATTGGTCCTAGAACAATAGGATCCAGAATGCAGCAGTCTGATTGGTCCACAGGAGCCACCCAATCCAGCTCCAGGTGGAAGTGAATCCACAACCTGATTGGCCTACAGGAGAATCCCGGAATTAGCCAGTCACGTGGGGCCCATTGTGTAAATAATGTATATAAAGCAGACGTTTTGGGGAAACTTCCATTCCTCGTTACTATGAGCTGAATAAAGAACATGAAATCCACACTTGACTCCAAGTATATTTCACTGGTGACGATGATGGGATCCCACTGAGCTGACCGCCACACACAGCACCACAGCACCGCCACCTGCCACACCGCTGCCTCACACCGTGTATCCAGGCTTCAGCTCCGGGACCCAAGGAACTCAGAATGGCAACTGACAGCAGCTTCTCGCCGTTCAACCCAGCATCCGGAGACTGGGAAGCGTATGCCTCCCGTTTCACCTTTCTCCTAGAAGCCAAAGGGGTCACCAACAACACCAAGAAGAGGGTGATATTCTTCAGCGTCTGCGGAGAGGAGACGTTCGAAATTGCCCGGGCTCTCCTTGCGCCTAAAGACGTCGCTACTGTTCCTTACAAAACAATAATGGAACGGCTGAAGGGGCACTCCGAGTATATTTCAGAAAGTATGCCATTGAGAAAGTGAATAGAGAAAAGCTTTTATTCCTCGCTCATAATACTAGAACTTCTGGACATCCAGCAAAGCTGAACACTGAAAATTTCAAGACAGACCCAAAAAAGTATTTCTTCACACAGCATATGGCCATCCTGTGTTATTGGTTAAGAGTTAGTGGTGGCCACTAATTTTAAAAGAGGATTAGATAAATTCATGGATTCAGATAAGGCTCTGTCAGTGGCTGCTAATTCGGACTGTGATGTTCTACCTTCACTGTCAAAGGCAGTAGGCTTCTGAATGCCAGCTGCGGAAAACCACAGGCAGGGAGAGTGCTGTTGTACCAAATACTGCTTGTGGGCTTGCCATCAACATCTGGCTGAGCACAGGATGCTGTACTAGATGGGACACTAGTCTGTGATACAGCAGGTTGTTTTGTGTTCTTACTTTCAGTCTAGTTGGGTTATATAGGTGGAATAGAGGGTGCCATCTTGTCTTTTGTCTCAGGCAGAAAAATGTGTTGGGCTTGCATATTTGAGCATAGCCTAACCCTATAAATGACAAGAACAACCACAAATTCATCAGCGTACAAGACCAGTTTATTGAGTTTTCGGAACCAGTTGTTTTCTTGAAAAACCACAAATGGCATGCATGTACAATATTGAGGCATTAACGCTACCCCGACTAAATTCTAGGCAAATCTTTCTCTGGGGACTTGAAAAGAAGAACATAGAATATTTTCTCACAAGATTTAACTGGTTGGCAAAACAATCTCTGTAGAGTGAATTATGAGTATCTTGTGACGCAGCCTGAACTGGATTAGCTCCATTTGTAATTGTTCTGGGAGAAGTACGGTAGCTGCAATTTTTTACGTGAAAGAAAAAATGCCTCACTTTTGTTGTTTAACATAGCTGACTTAGGGCTTGTTCCTAAAAATAAATGGGAACTTGGGCGCTTAGGAAGCTGCTTTCATTGAGATAATCTCTGATTCATCTCTTTCTGGGTCTGCACTGACACTAAGACACTAAGACTCTCATCCTCCAGCCCTGTCCTAGAAGGGCCTCCTTCTTCTGGATCCCCCTTGATCGTACAAGCCTCTTGCTTCAAGCACTTCCCATCTTGTCCCTTCCCCAGACTGTTCCCCAGTGTCCCACCACCACAATTTGGGGTCTAAGTCATCTTCTGTTTCATCCCGGGGAACTCTTAGGCAGGCGGTGCCCACCACTCTTCCTCATCCATCGAGTCCCTGACACTTGGGGAGCACCCACAAGTCTGTACTCCTGGCCTTGACATCCTCTCCCCCCCTCCAGACATAGCTGAAAAAGCCCTGCCCTTCTTTTCACAGCTTCTGAATAAGGCTGCAACATCAGAGGAGTGGTTTTTGTTTATCTCAAGTCGTCTGACCAAAGCCCAGTTTGAAATAAGTCGCCCCAAATGAATGGTCGTTATTTTGTAATGACTATGGCCTTGATAATAATTATTTTGGTCTGCTGATCTTCAAGGTGAGCCTTGGTCAGATATGGAGCATTACAGTGGATGCTTGGGTTGTGAACATGATCTGTGCGGGAGGCACATTCACAACCCACAACGTCCGCAACCCGCAGCGCCGCATCTGCACACGCGCAGGTTGTGATTTGGCGCTTCTGCGCATGCATGAATGCTGAAACCTGGAAGTAACCCATTCTGATACTTCCAGGTTTCAGCGCGTCCGTATCCCGAAAATGCGCAACCTGAAGCATCTGTAACCCGAGGTATGACTGTATTTAGTTCCTGCCACCTGCGGCAGCATCACCCATAGAACACATTGCGGAACCTGGAGCTATATGATAAGGACAAAATGTCATTTATTTCGTACCTTCATTTCCTAATCCATCTTAAAGGGATTCCATATTCAAGCACAATAATATATCATGCCGTCATGCTGCCTGACTTTTTCACTGCACCAGATTAAAATGTGAAATTCTGTGAAGTTCAGTGCAACCATCCAGATCCTGAAGTGTCTTTAATCTCCCTTTGTTTTCTTTTTTCAGCAAGCAGTCTAAACCGTCATTCCTGTTAGTTATTAACTTAGGAAGTGATCTCATCCACATGCAACTAAAATAGTATTTAAATGTAAGTTTGAAAGATCCACTTTAGTCTCTTTACTTAGTAACGGGCAGTCATCCAAAGTGGCTTTATGCCAAGACAGGGGGTGGGAATCATTTCTCCTCTGTGCAGACAAATGCAAAGAGGGTCACTAACATGGAAGCTATCCAAAAAGCGAACAGCTAGAGTATATCTATCTACCTATCTATGGTGCAGCTAGGCTAGCCATTGGATTTACCTGAAATGAACGAGCTCATTAAGAGGCCCTATTTGTTGTTGTTTAGTCGTTTAGTCGTGTCCGACTCTTCGTGACCCCATGGACCAGAGCACGCCAGGCACTCCTGTCTTCCACTGCCTCCCGCAGTTTGGTCAAATTCATGCTGGTAGCTTCGAGAACACTATCCAACCATCTCGTCCTCTGTCATCCCCTTCTCCTTGTGCCCTCCATCTTTCCCAACATCAGGGTCTTTCCCAGGGAGTCTTCTCTTCTCATGAGGTGGCCAAAGTATTGGAGTCTCAGCTTCAGGATCTGTCCTTCCAGTGAGCACTCAGGGCTGATTTCCTTAAGAATGGATAGGTTTGATCTTCTTGCAGGCAATGGGACTCTGAAGAGTCTCCTCCAGCACCATAATTCAAAAGCATCAATTCTTTGGCGATCAGACTATAGGCCCTATAAACCATATTATATAACCATGTCACCAATGGGTGACAGATGGGTGAATCTGTCAATTTTGGTTTCTTTCAGTTCCTCCTTTTTTCAGCAGTGCTTTTTTCTAGAAAAATGGGTGCCGGTACCCACCATGAAATTGTTCCAGTAAGTGCCAAACTTTTTAACAAAACAAAAGTGCCAGTACTGCATACCCTTGAGTGCCCGCTGGAAGCGGAACACTGAAGTTCAGTGTCCCCTAATATAGTACATTTTTGTATGTTATTTTTACCACTATATGCATTTTCATGCACACTTTACTCTTGGCAATTTTGTACACATTACTTGGCTAGAGAAGAGCATTTCAAAATTTGGAGGTGTCAGAAATTCTGTGTTTTGGTCCTCAGGTTCTTTTGGAAAGTGCAG
The DNA here is from genome assembly GCF_965112155.1 of Podarcis liolepis. Classification (NCBI taxonomy): domain Eukaryota; kingdom Metazoa; phylum Chordata; class Lepidosauria; order Squamata; family Lacertidae; genus Podarcis; species Podarcis liolepis. The sequence continues at coordinate 34,024,819 of NC_139565.1, forward strand.
GTTAGGTAGATTTGCCTTTAAAATCAAACTCATTTTGATTTCTCCCCCATCCCTACACAAGGGTAAAAATTAGAGCCGTTTAAAGCCTGGGGGAATTGATCCATGTTGAATAAGAGAGGGAATACCAACACACATTTCCTCTGAACAGCTTCTTAGAGAGCAGAGAAGTCTGTGAATATGTCAGATAATCTTAGGATGGTACAGTAGGGCAATGAGGCATATTCTCATCACATATTCATTTGTTGTTTCAGAAAATGAAACATCAAAATGAAGCATCAAAAGAAGAAGATGGATCATACACAGAATCAGCTGAAAGCCAGATTGAAAAGCACTGTTGACATGGGCTCAGAGGGTCATTGGATATAGCCAGGGATTTTTTTCAGCCAGAACTTGTTTATGGTGAGTTCTGGCACCTCTTTTTCTAGAAAAATAGCAGTGGATATAGCGCTAAGGCTGAAATTGCATGCACATATACCTGGATGTAAGTCCCACTGAACTCAGAGGGCCTTATTCCCAAGGAAGGTTGCCTCAGATTGAGCTGTGCATGTGCTTTACATTGTGGGGGTGGGGTGGGGGTATCTATATCAGAATCTCATCTTCATAATTGCATTCTAGCTGATTCCACGGTGAAGTACACACAGCATTGTACAAATCTGGTGTTAATTAAATGGGTTCACTGCCTTTTCTATATGAATACAGCACATCTGCTCAAACTGAGGATTAAAATATCAGCTGTAGTGTGAAATACAAATAATGACATTTTTAAACTAGCAGGTGGAATAGAATGAGCCATTGCTTTTGGCGGAAGGACTCAGTGACATGATATTATGGGTATTCATGTTTGAACTTTGCAGGAAGGGGCAGACATGTCTATTGGCTTGTTCTACATACACACAGCTGCAAAGAAAGCTGGAATTCTGTCCCTGCTATCATCAAGGAAGGACAAATAATGAAGCACTTTGATATGCTCAAGCGCTATTCATAGGACCTTTTTTTAAAAAAGAGAGAGAGGGGGAGTTATCTATGCACAACAGTCATTTCTCCCTTAACCAGATACAAGGAATCCATGAATATAAACTAAAAATAACCTCTTGATAAAGATACAGAATTTTCAAGAGAATGTCCAAGATTGTAGATTCAGTAGCTCTGTACCAGTTGCATTGTTTATACTTCCACAAAAGGAAACTATCTGCAACACTACAATGATTATATTCAGGAACTGCTGCAGCTCATCATTGGCAGTGCCAATGTCCATCGGCTACATAACACTGGAAATTGTCACTTTGACACACACTGCCATTGACCTCTGATCAACGAGAACCAAAATGCTACCCCACTTTACACTCACTGAGAAGTAAGAACCATTTGGATATATCAGACACATATTAATCGACATTGTCAGTTGTTCTCTGAGTCAATTACTACCAGAGATCACATTTCTTTGAGAAAATGGGGAAACTTTGAAAGCGTACTGTCAGACGAAATAGTTGAATCCTTTCTTCATTCAAAACATCTTTCACTCAGCTGTTGATTAAGGAAGAAGGAGAAGGAGAAGGAGAAGGAGAAGGAGAAGGAGAAGGAGAAGAAGAAGAAGAGGAGGAGGAGGAGGAGGAGGAGTTTGGACTTGATATCCCGCCTTTCATTCCCCTTAAGGAGTCTCAAAGCGGCTAACATTCTCCTTTCCCTTCCTCCCCCACAACAAACACTCTGTGAGGTGAGTGGGGCTGAGAGACTTCAAAGAAGTGTGACTGGCCCAAGGTCACCCAGCAGCTGCATGTGGAGGAGCGGAGACGTGAACCCGGTTCCCCAGATTACGAGACTACTGCTCTTAACCACTACACCACACTGGCTCCCCATTTGGATCTGCATTTGCAGCAGCCAGGTTACTGACTGGGTTTCCATTTAGAACTTCCATAACTCAGCGGAAAGGAGGCCTTCAAGACAAGAAGAGGGGAAGGAGGCAAGAGAAATCAGAGACTACGATAGCTTGATGGCCGAAATAAGAAAGGAATTTAAAAATAATGAACAGTATATTGAGAGAAAATTGATAGAGGTTCAAGATACCCTAGATAAGAAACTGGGGGAAGTGGTGGGAGAATTGACAGGAAAGGTTAAGGATCTCTCGGTAAGAACTAAGGGTTTGGAGGATTCAGTGACGAGGGTGCAAAAGGACGCGAAAGACAGTAAGAAAGAGATGGACAGGATTAGACTAGAAGTTAAAGAGATAGGAGCAACACAGGAAGAGTTGTTGGACAACATGGCTATGACACAGATGCGCCAGAATCAATCTAACTTAAAATTTAGAGGAATAGCAGAGGACTTAAATGAGAATATCCGAGCTAAAGTGGTGAAAGAGCTGGCAATATGGTTAGATAGAAAAGAAGAAGAGATAAACCATGGTCTGGTAAACATATTCCGAATAAGAATAAAATCGGCAAAAGCCAGAGGGAAAAAATTGCCAGGAGATGTAATAGCCATGTTTAATTCATTGGAGATAAGAAATGAAATTTTGAAACAGAATTATGTTAAAAGGTTATATATTGGAGGAAACCCAATTATTATTTATAAAGAGATTCCTTCGAGATTTCTTCGAAGGAGGGACCCATATAAAAAACTAACAAATCAATTGAAGAAAAATGGGATCCTGTACAGATGGGAGTTTCCGGAAGGCATTTCATTCTATTTCAAAGAAAAAAAGTTCAAACTGTCTACCATCTCAGAACTACAAAAATTCGCAAGGAGATATGAGAAGGATCTGGGGAAAATGATGGGAGAGGAGGGGGTGGGGAACCAGCAGGGGGAAGAAAATGGGGGGAGTGAAGAAGAAGAAAGAGAGGAGAGCTCAAAAGGAGAAGGAGAAGAACTAGAGAAAGGAGACAAAGAACAGTAGATTGCGCATAGGTTTGATAAGTTAACTTATATTACAGAACAGATGACGTTAAAAATACTAAACTGGAATGTGAATGGACTGAACAATAAAAACAAAAGGAATCAGATTACACATGTATTATTGAAAAAGAATTATGACTTAATATGCCTCCAAGAGACGCATATAATAAATAAGCATAAGAGACTATTATGTAATAAGAGACTGGGAGCAGACTTTGTGACATCAGATAGAGTGAAGAAAAGAGGGGTGGTACTATATATTAAGGAAAAATATGAGCCACAACTATTATATAAAGATGATCAAGGGAGAGTAATCATTGTTCAGATGGTGTTTCAGGGAGAAAAAATAATTGTTGTTGGAATATATGCTCCAAACGATAAAAAATCTGCTTTCTATTCTGAATTAAGAGATAAATTGATGGAATGGATGGATCAAAAAATGATTTTAATGGGTGACTTTAATGGGGTGGTGTCTCCAAATTTAGATAAGCTAACAAAAAAACAAGAAAAGAAGGAAGGTAAATTACCGCGATCTTTTTTTGACATGGTAAATAATCTGGGATTAATTGATGCATGGAGACTCAAAAACCCCACTACAAAACAATACACTTTTTTCTCAAACCCAAATCAGAGCTGGGGGCGAATAGATAGCATTTGGATCTCGAAGGAATTAACCCAGAATTTAATTAAATCAGAAATTCTCCCAAGAATTATATCTGACCATAATGCGGTTTACAGTGAGCTGAAAGGCAAGGATATTAAAACAACTAGATGGAGAATGAATGAATTTCTATTTAATGATCAGAAGATCGTAAATAAGGCAATAGAGACAATAGAAGATTACCTTAAATGGAATCTAAACGGGGAAACTGCTATAGAGACGGTGTGGGACGCAGGAAAGGCAGTTATGAGGGGCTTTTTAATACAGAAAAACAGCCAAGTAAGAAAAGAAAAAGAGTTAAAGAAGGAACAGATCCTAACACAGATTATGGAAAATGAAAAAAAATTAACCATTAACCCCAGTGAGGAGATCGCAAAACAGAATATAAAGATATTACAAGCTAAACTTTCTACAATAATTGATCAAGAGGTAGAATGGAAAATTAAAATGATGAACCAGAGGACATTTGAATCCGCAAACAAGATAGGCAAATATTTGGCGTGGCAAATAAGAGAAAGAAGAAAACAAAATACGATTAGTAAGATAAGGGAAGGAGAAAGGATTGTGGAAGAGCCAAAAGAAATAAGGAAGATATTTCAAAAATATTATAAGGACTTATATAAAAGAGGAAAGGAAACAAAACAAGAAATAGAGCAGTTTTTGCAAGAACATCATTTAAAACAAATCCCAAAAGAAGAAAAAGAGATATTAGACCAGGAAATTACCCAAGAAGAGATAAAGAAGGCGATTAAAAAGATGAAAAATGGGAAAGTGCCAGGCCCAGATGGGCTCTCAGCCAAATATTATAAAACACTAAGTAACCAAATATCCCCAGTGTTAGGTGAAGTGATGAATAATATATTAAAGGAAGGAAGGATCCCGAATACCTGGAAGGAAGCATATATTACTTTGATTCCCAAAAAAGAGGCAGATACTTTGGAAGTGAAAAACTATAGGCCAATTTCACTACTAAATAATGATTATAAGCTATTTGCAGATATAATGGCAGAAAGACTAAAAAAGGTTTTGAACAACAGAATACATAAAGATCAAACGGGCTTCCTCCCAGGGAGACAACTAAGGGACAATGTAAGGAACTTGATAGACATTATTGAATATTTGGATATGAGTATAGATAGACAAGCGGCCTTGGTATTCATAGATGCTGAGAAAGCGTTTGATAACATCTCGTGGGATTTCTTGAAGAAAAGTTTGGAAATGATGGGAATGGGAGAGAAATTTAGAAAAGGCATAGAAGCTATATATAAGGAACAGAAGGCAAAATTGGTAATAAACAACACCACAACAGAATATTTTAGTATATATAAAGGAACTAGACAAGGCTGCCCCCTGTCCCCTCTATTGTTTATAACAGTATTAGAAATACTAAACGAGAGACTGAGGGGGGCAACAGAAGTCACAGGAGTCAGGGTAGGAAAGAGGGAATACAAAATCAAGGCCTTCGCAGATGACATTGTACTAACCTTAGAAGACCCAAAAAACAGCGTAAAAGAAGCTTTACAAAAAATTGACGAATTTGGAGCCGTGGCAGGACTTAAGGTAAATAAAAACAAAACCAAAATGTTAGTTAAAAATTTAACAAAGGAAGAAGTGATAGATCTAGAAAGAAAGACCAAAATTGCGGTAGCTAAGAAAGTGAAATATCTTGGGATCTGGGTTACAGCTAAGAACATAAATTTATATAAGGATAATTACGATGCCACCTGGAGGAGTATAAAGAAAGACATGGAAATTTGGGGGAGGATGAAACTCTCCTTTTTGGGGAGGATAGCTGTTGTTAAAATGAACATTCTGCCTAGAATGTTATTTTTATTCCAAACCATCCCCATACTTAAAGGCCTAAAACAATGTAAAGAGTGGCAGAGAGCCTTGGCAAAGTATATTTGGCAGGGGAAAAGGCCACGGATAAAAATGAAAATTTTGATAGACAAAAAAGAAAGAGGGGGTTTTTCTCTCCCGGACCTAAGTTTATACTATGAAGCGGCTTGTATATATTGGGTAAAAGATTGGATAAAACTGGAGAATAGAGAGCTACTGGACCTGGAAGGCTTTAATAATTGGTACGGATGGCATTCGTACCTTTGGTATGGGAAAGTGAAAGTTCACAAGAGTTTCTTAGATCATATTTTTAGGGGACCATTATATCAAGCATGGGAAAGGAACAAAAACCTCCTCGAAAGAAAGACCCCATGGTGGATTTCACCAATAGAGGCCTTAACGATTAAGAAAATAAATATGGAGGAGATAAACGCCACCTATGAAGAAATGTTAAGAAAAACTGACCAAGGGCCCAAACTCAGACCTTATGAAGAAATAAAAAATTTATTCACTGGTTGGCTGCAATACCACCAGGTGAATGATTTGTTAAAAGAGGATAAGAGGAAGGCGGGTTTTGATGATAAAAAATCAAAATTTAGTATAGAAGTAATAGAAGGCAAAAATAAAACCCTGTCCAGAATTTATGATATATTACTAGAGTGGTACACAAAAGATGAGGAGGTGAAGGAGGCAATGATTAAATGGGCAATTGACTTTGGTTATAACATTGATTTTGAAAGGTGGATAGAAGTTTGGAATTGTAACATAAAGTTCACAGCATGTATGGCATTGAGAGAAAATATCTGGAAGATGCTATATAGATGGTACCACACCCCTGTGAAATTGGCCAAAATGTATAGATTAAAGGATAAGAGATGCTGGAAATGTGGCGAGGTGGAGGGTGACCTATATCATTTATGGTGGACATGTAAAAAGGTGAAAGGCTTTTGGGAATTAATTTATAATGAACTTAAAAAAATATTTAAGTATACCTTTCCCAAGAGGCCTGAAGCCTTCCTGTTGGGAATGATGGATAAAGAAATTAAAAAGGAAGATAGGACGATATTCCTCTACGCCACCACAGCAGCGAGAATTATGTTGGCACAATATTGGAAAGTGGAAACCATCCCCAACATAAAGGACTGGCAGATTAGAATGGTAAACTATGCTGAGCTTGACAAACTAACAGGTAAAATAAGAGATCAGGATGAACAGAAATTTCTGAAAAATTGGAGTAAATTTTGGAAATATATTGGAATAAATGCTTAAAGTGAATTGACGGGGTTAGAACAATACGACCAGCGAGTGAATTTAAGACTATAGATTGAAAATCAAATACGTAATGGAAGGAGATATTTGATACTTATCAAAAGGATGGAGGGAAGTTCAGATTGTGTGTTTTTCTTTTTTCGGATGTGTGGTTTTTTTTTCTTTTCTTTTTTTTTTTCTTTGTAATTTTTTCTCTGTATTTTCATATATATCTGTTTTTTGTGTATAACTTCAATAAAAATGCATTTAAAAAAAAAAAAAAAAGAACTTCCATAACTCTTGTTTTAAAACAGCTGCAGGGGTTGCCAGTTTGTTTATGGGTTCAGTTAAATGTGCTCAAATTAGTATTTAATGCTTTAAATAATATAGGTCCCAGAAAGCTGAACTACAACTTCTATCTCTACAGATGCTCTCAGGTCCTAAGATCAGCAGAGGGACCCACACGGTTGTGCCACCAGCCCCAGCAGAGGGTTTTATCTGGGGCAGCCCCTAAGCTATGGAATTTCCTTCCCATAGGTATTCCTGTGGGGCCTTCATTATGTAGTTTTTGTCATTTGCTGAAAATTCATCTCTTTGTTCTGGCCTCTGATGCATCAGAAATTTATTTTAGACCCAATCTGTTCTCTTGATGGTAATCTATTTTAACAGTGTTAATACTGTATTTGTAGATGGTTGAAAGCTGCTCTGGGTCCTCATGGTGAAAGGCAAGTAAATATACATCTATATAATAAAATAACAACAGCAACAGCATGGTGATGATAATAATAACAAAATTCAAAATTTTAATTAGAAGTGACATGTGAAATTCATAAAAATTAAGCCAATCATATTTTCCATATTATAAAACTTCTGGTTTTGACACCATTGCATCTGAGTTGCACTATCAAAATCTGAAATGTGGGAAGCATGAAGCCCTTTTGCTTATGGAGTATGCAAATTCAAAACTTGATTTAAATGTGTAAAAAAGTCAAACTAACAGCCTCGTCCTCAAGGCTGCTCAAGAAATTAAAGAAACAAAAAAAATCAGTAGTTTTGAAATTGGTGGTTAAAATCAGTGCAAAGTTGAAAGATACATTATACTGCCTTAATGCAAAATGGAGTCCAATTGTACCCAAACTCTGTGAAAATCTGCTCCTTGATCTCAGGAACCATTGTGCAAAACTTTGATATTTTAAGATGAACAGCTTTCCAAAATATGTAGTAAAATTTTAATAATAATGACTTGAATTTTGTTTTATTGAGGGGTGGTTGTGGTTTCAAGCACTGCTCATTAGCCTCATGGAACTCCATTTGAACAGATGCTACAGCAACCTTACAAAATTGCCCATTCTTCCTAGCATCCTGGCCAGTGTTGGGATGCTCTCCCCATAATTAGCACCACCAAAAATGAATATTAGTCTATTCTTGTGATAACAAAGACGAGCATGTCATGAAAGACCTGATCTGCTGACATATGCTTCTTATTACAATATGAATGCGAGTTAAGTATGAAAGAAAAAGCATGACATCTAAGAGAGAGGAAAATTAAGTGAGAACCAAATTTTCTGTGTAAAGGCCCCCAAAAGATAAGGTTGTGCACCCTTCATTCACAACAGGGGCTGTATTTAGGCTCCCTCAGATCCTTTGTGATTTCTCAGGCACATGAACCACGTCGGTGAAAACAAAATACACCCCTAATGGGAACTAGCTGGTGTCCGTGTGCTCTGAAGCGCATCTCTTTTTGCTATTCCATATGGATACCACATGGAGACTAAAGGAAAAGTGCAGCAAATCAACCTAATCCCATAATTCTTTGCCTGTAGTGAACAGAATGCTCCCACGAGTGACTTTCTAATGAAAAAGCAGGCAGACACTTTCTGTCTAGTCTCTGTTCCTCCCTCTTGCCCTTGTTATCAGAGTAACTCCATTATGCCACAGACAAATGCAATCAAGTCCCTTTTTTGGTCGACAATATGATAAGAATAATCTTTTCCTGATGAAATGGAAACAATTTTTAATTTTTGCTCCTTTTTGGTGCATTTCTTTTAATAAGAAGCAATTTTCAAATTTTTCTAATTACCCCTCTGAAGTCTTTGATCTTGCAAACCCCTTGCTGTTTGTTATTTCTGCTCTAAAACAACAGCAGCAGGCACGGCATTTCTGAGCTGTTGTTTTTTTCACAGGAAGGTTTTGAACCTCCTTTAGGACCCTCAGCTGAATTGCCCTTATAATTGGTAACGGCCTTCATGTGGAGTATGCCTTATATTGCAAGGGAGGCCAGACATTTGTTGTTAATTGTACAACAAGATCATCGGGTTCTGCCCACAATATTTTTTGAAGAGAAGCCTACTAATGGGACTTCATCATGCACAGCACTGAAGGCCTCTTCTGGCATTATCTGAAGGACTGCCTTCTCCTGCATCAACCCTCTCACTTAGGAAGGTCATTGGCAGATACCCTCTTTCCATCCATTTCTGTTCTCCATCTGTTTGGAACCATGTAGAGTGCCTTCTCAGTCATTGCACCCAAGTTATGAAGTTATGAGGGACGTGGGTGGCATTGTGGGTTAAACCACAGAGCCTAGGGCTTGCCGATCAGAAGGTCGGTGGTTTGAATCCCCGCGACGGGGTGAGCTCCCATTGCTCGGTCCCTGCTCCTGCCAACCTAGCAGTTTGAAAGTACATCAAAGTGCAAGTAGATACTCTGGCGGGAAGGTAAATGGCGTTTCCGTGCACTGCTATGGTTTGCCAGAAGCAGCTTAGTCATGCTGGCCACATGACCCGGAAGCTGTACGCCGGCTCCCTCGGCCAATAAAGCGAGATGAGCACTGCAACCCCAGAGTCGGTCACAACTGGACCTAATGGTCAGGGGTCCCTTTACCTTTACCTTTACCTTTACCTTTACCTTTACCTTATGAAGTTATGAGAGGGGTTCAACTTGCCCGTTCTTTATGGACTTCGTCACAAATGCCTTAATGCATTAATGCTGAAGAACAAAACTTATTTATCCAAGATTATAACAGCTGTCATTTTTAATTTCTTAAGGGAACAGGTCACATCTTCAAATCTTCTCAGGAAAGAATTTAAAATATTCAGTCCAGCACAATATTTTCATGCTGGCATGACCAATTTGTCGGAAATCAAGCCTTTATCAGGAGAAACTGGCAACTCTCCCAGGCACCCGGCTTGGTCTCCTGTTGACCTCCCTGTCTGCTTTCCCGGCAGGATCCAGGCAGAGGTTGCGATAGGCGATCCTTCTCAGCGTGAGAAGAACACACCTCTCTTTCCTGCCCCCCCCCCCCCGGCAGGGGAAAGAGATAGACAGAAACGTATTTACATGCCTTTATTCCTGTCTTTGGAGCGTTACAGAAAACATGACTGCTCTCTTCATACTCCAGTAGTCGAGAGAGTACAAACACTTCCTGTCCAGCTCATATTACACTCTGAGCTAATTCCGGTGCCCTCTGCACTGTGACTTGACTGTCCCTCTGTTTCCCACGGAACAGTCCCAACATTCCCATTATGTTTTGCTTTCAAGCTACCAGCAGCTCGCGGCTGCATTGCTTCAATATCATAACACAATTATCACCAATAGCCCTAATACAGTACACTAGAAGTCTTGCCTTGCCTTGCAATTGCTCTGTCTTGTTGACAATGGCTTTTTTTAAAGCCAAGAAATCACTTTTCACTGCCATCTTAGTGTGCCATTCAGGCCACAGCACAGAGTGTGACAAATGACATTGGATTCTGATCCCATGTCTAAATGTGAACAAATGTAACATTCAAGCATTTCTTTTGATAACACAAAAGCTATCACATCCATGAAAGGGGATTATTATCTGTACTATAGAAGTGTGACCCCCTCCTTAAAATATCCATGGTCAAGGCTATCTCTTCAGTAGAGAGATTCTATTTAGTCTGCTTTAATTATCAAAGCTCACAATTGAGAATTTGGGAATTAAGAACCAAGCATCCGTACTTCTCATACGATAGCTCGATGTTAACATACTGAAAAAAATAGGTTTCCCATTCATTCTTCCACAAAAACTAGAATGAAACGAATAATCAAAGTAAGCTATTATTTCATTTATATGAAATAAACGAATTATGAATTGTGGAAACAATCAATGATCAATTATGAAAATAATCAATGTGGTACCCTCCAGATGTTGCTGGATTCCAGCTCTCATCAGCCAGCCTTGTCAATGGTCAGGAGTGATGGGAGTTGCAGTCCAACAACATCTAGAGATTCCTGCTCTATAGGCTCATAGACCCCCAGTACTAAAATTTTATACTGGATCTGATCTGTATGAAATTGCTTGTAACCGTAGTATTTTAAGGCTTTGACATTACCATATTATGTTCACCATAATGATCCTTTTATCTAGGAACATATTTTTATATATAAATAAAATGCATACTCACTTTAGAAGCTGGCTAACCAAACAATGTTTACTGCAGGAATAACATGGGACATAAACTGAGAGAACTAGAAATAAAATTGTGCTCCAGCCCATTATAATAAATGGAACCCCCTTAGGGTCATATGACTACAGCCCCAGACTATAAGATAAATGGTAGCAAAATAGTACCGTAAATATTGATCCCAGCACAGTTCCTTAGGCACAAGGTGTGCCACATGCAAGAGATACAAGGTATTCACAGGTGCACACAGGGCTTAGATAGCAGCCACTGGGTTGACTGGGTTTCACAATAGCCAATGTTGCATTTTGCTGATGGAAAAACGATGCAGCTGAGACAGGATTTATTTTGTAATAGACAATAGGGGAGAAAGTAACATAGTAAACCGGTGAAAGGACAGACAGCACTTAGCAAACTGACCTCGTTCGTGCAAAAAGAAAATAAAAAATGGTGAATGTGTTTGTGCACTTTCCATCTATCATTTTAATTACCCAAACTGAAATGCCTTCAATAACATTATGAAAGGAACAATCAAAATATCCTTTCAGAGATTACACCGCAGCCTATAAGAAAGTATTTCATTATAGTAATCTGCAAGTGCTGACATGCAGTGAACTACCCCAATGTCCTTCTAAGTGCACTGAACATTCCTCTCCTTTAATAATGAAAGATATACTTTGGTGTCCAGGGGAAAAAATGCTTTGACTAAAGTGCTCATGTGATTGCCTGCCATAATCCCTACTACATATAGTTTTAAACACACACACACAAAACTATACAGCAAACGGTACATAAAAAGTCTTTATTTGCTTTCTCAGTCAGGGGATCTATTCCTTTCTCTCCTTGCAGGGTTGACCTTCTCTCAGCACATTGCCCTGCCACCACAACGATCTCTCCAGCTTAGATCAGTAAGAGAAACCCAGATCTTGTTTCCAGTGGGAATTGGATGTCAAGGTAAAGAGTCAGACTTTAAAGTGTTCTAGCAGAAGCCTCAAGCCACACACACACACAAGAGAAAGAAGCCTGCCTGCAAGGTCAACTCAAGGAGCAGCTGAGCGAACGGTTCTTTTGTGAGGCTGTGTTGTCCTTATGAATGAACTTTGAGCCATCCTGACAGTATTTGCAGGAGCTGTTGAGCATCTTTACAAGCATGGCTCCTAAGCTTCCATGAACAATCACATTTGTTTTGTACGACTCTCATTAAAATTTAGACAATGAAGAGATGGAGAAGGACGTTGTGGATTCACCCTGCCTTTACATTTCCTGCACTCCTTGTTGCAGTGAGGACAGCCAGCTACACAGCACCAAAAGAGAGGAAAGGCACCATCAGAAAAAAGAAAAAGAAATGTATTTGTATGAAATATGCAAGTGCTGGTTTCAAGATGCGCCTCTGCCCCATACATTGCTCCATCTGGTCTTCACACTCTCTTCTCCTTCCTGCAACCAGCCACAACATCTGAACTCGCCTCTACGGCTGGCTCCATCCCCATAGTGGAGGGTGGCGGCCTAGGCAGCAGAAGCTGCTGACTCCTGCCCCTTCTCTCCTTCTTTCCCTCCCTCCCTTTCCCCACCCCTGCCCCACAGACATGGAAAGAGAAGCACAGATGAAAGGGAAGCGGTGCTCACTCTCGCCCCACACCTCACGGCGCAGGGAGCTGGTGACATGGCAGCAGCACACGCGGGGCGAGAGCATGCATGGCAGGGCAGCCAAAGGGGAACAGTGCAACCTCTTGACTGAGAGCAACTACAGCCGCAAACAAGGGCTTCCATTTCCTCGCTGTCTCTGCCTCAGCCTCCTGCTTTTTGCAGTCCCCCTTTAAGTCACAGTTGCTCTCCCCAACCTCCATTTACATTACTGCAAGATTTGAGAGGGGGAAAGGGTTCTGGCACTGTGTACCATTTATTGAGTACCACCAGAAGAAAAGCACTGCAGAGGATTAGAAGGGTGCTGCCACATGGTGTTCTTCTTGAAGCAAATGGAACTGAGTCGTATATTGTATGGTCTTATTTTGTAAGCCATACTGTACTTTCTCCTACACACCTCCCTGACAGTATGTCTCTGCCAGTACTCTCTTGGATTAACTCTTGCCCCAGAAGGCCTTGATATGATGATCTGGACTATCCATGCCTCTCCCCTAGATTGGTGGGAAACTCTTTAGACAATGAAATGAAAAAATTATAATGATTGCACTGGGTTTTCTCAGGGGGAAGCGAAATTTGTGATTCAGTTTTGAAAGGATGTTATTTCCTTTTTCTGTCTTCCTGAAGGAAGTATAAATTATCCCATTCATTCAATATCAGTATCTCCAGATGACAGCTCTCCAATCAGCGAATGAGGTTTATTAACTTGATTGAATAATAGCCGTTGATTTCTATAGCACAGGAACTCTCTATTAGGCCAGCTCACGTTGCATTGCTATTTGAGAACTCTTATTCCCTAGGGCAAAAAGCACCCTCACATCACAAACCAGAGTTACAGCCTTCTAGGTAAATAGTGTGCTCTGATTAATGTAAACAGTGCTTATCTAGAAAATAAATTGTGATTTAAGAATGCTACCCAATCAAATCTGCAACCAGAAATTACTTATTGTACAGAATGCAACAATCTTGCACACACAAGCACACATACACTCAAATATAACTTGCTCAGCAAATTCTAAAACGGCATTTTATAGCATTGACTTTTCCTATAAAAACACACTGTAGGCATCTGAGGATTGTGACAATAAATCACAGGTTGCAATGAACTGTTGCTTCAGGTGTCATTCAGTTATCAGATAATTACGACTGCTAAACGAAAGACTGTCAAAGTGTAGGAGAAGCTTCCTAAGGAGGCTTTAGTCGTTTCTAGAATGCTTTTGTTTGTGAATATGGATTACTTCAGGCGGGAAAGACAAGGGAGGGGAGCTTCCTGGGACTGATTAAAGAAATGAGTCTATTTCTCTCTGCCCCTGCCTGCCCCCAGCTAAATTTCAAGGTAAATCTGAGGAGAAGGGGAGATGCAACACGTCCAACCATTCCTAGCTGATACCATTAAATATCTACATGCGGCTATGTTTGCAGGTACACAACTGCCTGTTGAAAATTGATTGCCAATATACACCCTACATCTGTCTTGGAGATTGTGGCTGCTAGCGGAAAATGCTGCCTGACCACAGACATGCACGGTAGGTCACTGTGTACCAATCAGTTCACACTACCCTTTTTCCACGTCTCTTTGCACCCATGTAAATCATATGGAGAAATTCAGCAGTGTGAACTAATAGTTCTGGAGTCAGCGGAAAGCACACAGCTCATTTCACCAGCAGTATAAATCTTCAAAAGGGAGGATTTTGAAGCTAGGGTGAAAGAAAATGAATGCAGAAAAACATGCATTGAAAATCATGCTTGCAAAAAATATCAGGCTAGCACGGCTGCTGCTACTTAGGCGGCAGCAACTACAAATGGTATATATGTGTTTAAGGAAACATCAATCAATGTACTTGCAGGGATGACATTAAAGTGAATCCTTCTTCTGACAAAAAAAGAGGCCTGTCCTTAGGACCAAAAACAGCCAAAGGAAGATACAGTATCTAAACACACACTTTAAGTACTACTTAGCAAGACTCTGCATGCCGACTGCAGGAATGCTGACATCAGCCCCGGAGGGAAATGGTATTCAGGCCCCGGTTGAAGACGGTGGATTCTGCGAGATGAAAGTCAGCAGCAGCTGAAGCAACAAGAACAACAGGGAAGAGAGGAGAGGAGAGGAGATGGAAATCAGAAACGGGGTCACTGGGGCAGAGGCAACCCACCCGTCAGCTTCTGAACTACTTTGTTGTGGATTCTCTTTCTAGTGAAGAGCACCCTGGGGATACACCAGAGAAAGAAGCAGAAGGAGGCTAGGGCACCCGCAGGCAGGCAGGCAGGCAGGCAGATCCCTTCAGAAACAAGATAGAAATGCTGGATGCTGCCGAGATAAACCAAACATCAACTAGATCCTAGTTTTCAAACCTTTCAATGGTTTTGTGAACTTTGTAACAACAACAACAACAACAATAATAAGCTCTGACAGTCATTTTAAACCAGTCAAAAACACAACAAGATAGAACAGAACAAATTGTTTATATTTATGGATAAATTAAATAGAAATTAAATCTACAGCTATCTATTCGTAGTGATGTTTTGATTATTCAGTACTCTTATCCCGTTACAGTATTTAAGGAGTGGGGAATCATAGTCAGCCCAAGGGTTGCATTTTCTTCTGGGCCACTTCTGAGGGTCACATGCCGGCCCAGAGGAAAAGTTGGGTACAGAAACAAATGTCCATTTTACTTTTACACCCACGCAGATAGACAGGCATCTTCCAAGTAAGAATGCTCTGTGTTCTGACCTCACCCCATTCTTTCGGAGGAAGTAGCAGCACCACCAATGCCAGGATGGTGCCTCTATCACTTCACCACCTGCTACTCATAGGTCTCCCACTTCACCTCTAGTTTGGCCACATGTCTATCAGCATTGCAGAAAAGGAACTTCAGAATCTGAGCGTCATTTCATTATCCCATGATAGTTGATGCAGTCCAGTTCAGAGCTACTCATTACTGAGAGAGAGAATGTGAAGGACAGAGTTGCTAGCTGTTTTTTAAGGGGGGGAGAGAGGGGGGAAAGTACCAATGCTGCCAGCAGCACCTCTAGCATGTCTGGGTCATTGTGGAGGTTATAGCTGTAGCAAAATGCCTGAGTCACCTCTAGGCATTTTTCCTCCTCTGAGTTTGAGAATCTAATTTGCAACATTGGGTCCTCTTGACCTTTACACAAGGAGTATTCCTCTGGTGCTCATTCCCAGCTCAGAATTAGGACAAGTATGAGGCAAAGAGCTAATTGGAAAAATAGTTTATTGTCTGTAGGGGGTTTCTTTTTTTAACTTCAGCCTTTACCAAAGTTTCCTTCAGCCTTGCAGAAATTTCAATATTTTCCTTCACAACAGAGATGAGCAATGCCTTCATCTTATCTCAGAAATAACACACATTCAGCTTTTGATTTTTATAGATGGACGGGGCTGTTACCAAGCCTAAAAACTCAGACTCCTGCTCCCATTTTGTCTTGGTTAGAAATCAAGAGAATCAGTACTTATTTTGTGGGTGGGAGTGGGCAGAAGGAGAGAACGAAACCAATCTAAATGACATTAAAACCAGGCCTTTCCTCAGGAAAGATATGCTGATATATTGATCTGTTCCATTAATTTGTCCTTGTTTTATGGATGTAGTTTTAGTATTGATTTTACGCTGTTCACCATGACAATATAGTAGCGCCATAATATAATGGTTTCCAGATTAGGGAGAGGGATTAGTTGCGGAAGGGCCAAAGCTCAGTGGTAGAGCATGTGCTTTGCATGCAGAAGGGCCAGGAGATAATCCTACCGAAAACCTCGGAGAGCTGCTGCCAGTCTGTGTAGACAATATTGAGCCAGAAGCTCCCTATGATATTTCCCCTTAATGTTGCCAGCAGATAGATAGATAGATAGATAGATAGATAGATAGATAGATAGATAGAGATAGAGATAGAGATAGATAGAGATAGATAGATAGATGATAGATAGATAGATAGATAGATAGATAGATAGATAGATAGATAGATAGATAGATAGAGATAAGATAGATACAGATAGATAGACACAGATGACTCCCCACTTACGAGGGGGTTACTTTCTGGGCTCCCATGTGCATAAGTGAAATGCATGTAAGTGAGGAGCCTGCAGAAAGTGGTGAACCTGTGAAAATTCTAGCTTCCTGCCCAACAGCTGTTGAGTGGGGTAGCATGGCAGCATTGAGAGCTCCTATACGCCATTTTGGAGCCCTTGAAGTCTTTTTTTATGGACTTCAGACTCTGTAAAGGATCTCCTCATGAGCCACGAGGCTCTTCCTGCTCTCTCCCACCATTTCTGGTTAGTATTGAAATATTTAATGATTTCCCGGCACTGCATGTATATGAGGTCAAGGTTGATTTGGTTGTGCACAAGTGGGGGGGGGGGATGCCTGTCTATTTTTATCTCTATATGCAAATAAAATAAATAAAATCACAAGCTTGTGAGACCAGTATGACTTTTGCCAGGCACTTAAGAGGTAGTTCCAGTGTCAGATACCAACAAAATTCTGGTAACCACCTGTCAAGACTTACATGGCAGAGAACCCAGAAATAGCTCCCTAAGCTACATCTGATGTTTGATGTTGTGTCCAACCAGCTGCTGTTGGTGATAGGTGATCCCTCTGCAGGAGCATTATTGGTACATTATTGGAGCATTATTGCCAAGATGGTAAGGCTCATTTGATAGCAACAAGAAACCAAGCTTTTTGTGTCATTGGCCCAGTCTTGTGACATACTCAGCCAGTAGAGATTCAGCAGCTTCTGCATGATGTCAATTTTTCTGTTTCATCCGGCTTATGCAGGCAATTAATAATACATATTTCCATACCAGCTGGTTTTAAAAGTTTCACATGGTTTATATTTTATGTATAACTATTGTAAACTTCTCTGATTTTTTTAATGAAATAGAATTTTTAAAAATAAATAAATAGTAAATAAAGTGAGTGCCTTGTGTAATATGGTGCAAGTAAGGCTGGATAAAAATGTAATATATTAAATAAATGTGCCTTAGGGTGGTTCTTTGGATACTACTGCAGCAGGCAACATACGTAAATGGAAAAAACCGTTCCTAAAATTGGTCTACCAGAATGAGAACTGTGATGTTGGAAAAATGGGCTCCTTTCCCACAAAAAAGATAAAAATTGTTGCTCCCATGATACACTCATTGTGAAAATAGACCTCAGTGTGCAGTTTCTCTGCTTCATAGCCTTCAGTGTGTCGTCAGAACCAATCCACAAGGCATGCAATGCCAGTAGCAGAAATGAGCCAGTTTGCTGTATTTCACAATACTGCACACATGTTAATAAATGATGGTATTCAATCTCAAATGTACCTGGTTTGGAATATACATTTGTGTCACCCGCAATGCGTGGACAATTTATGAATCAGGTACAATTTCACCCAGGAGCCCTCCAACAGCATGGAATTGTTATCAGGCTGCAGTGCAGGCAGGGCTGGGGAATGTTCAGCAGAGCAGATTTCCAAAGCTACTGCTTCCATAGGCACACGAATTGTTAATTGTTAACCCCTTATTCTCCTCTAATGCCATGTGGAACATAGGAGCACAGGAATACAGGGACCTACCTTATGCTAAATACAAACTAGCCCACAGCTTTGTAAAATTAAAAATGCAGGATTTAATTGCATTTGCCTTCAGAAAGGTTACTCAGAAGGATTACATTAAAAGCAAGGGCAACCCTAATAGGTTGTTGCAAAAAAAATTATACATTTGCTTTGAACCAATATTTCCTATTAAATGCTATTGACTAAAAACTAATCAAATACACAAGCCAATTTGTAAAGGCGATTAATATACGTTATACCCAAAGGGAGAGGTTGAGAAACTACTTTTGCATTTAATTAGGCAATGGAGAACGTTCTCATATGTTATTAACTATAATTTAATAAAAATATGCAAGGTAGTTCAGTTAGGGCTGAGCGATGTTTAGCTTTCAGCATTGTGATTTATCACCAACTAAACATTGCTGGCGCCACCACTGGTGGGAGGTTGCTTCAATCCTCCTTCCCCTCCCCAGCAGGAGGAGGAGCCAGCCACTGAAGCTGAGCTGTTCTCAGCTCCATGCTTCACCTCCATGTTTTTGAACATGGGGGGCAACCCCCACCTCCAAAATATTGGGAGGCCCCAAAGAGCTCAGCGTCCAGGAGCTGGCGCCCCTGCGTATACTTGTCAGGCCCACACGCCATATGTTAGAGGAACCTGTACTAGTTGTGGCTCCTTCAATGGGTCAACCATCAGTCAATATTTACAACTGTCAAGGTGAACCACAGGTGATCAATCACATAGATGTCTAGTTTGCAAAATACATTTCCCTCAAAAAAAATGTGGGGAGTCTTTATGAATCAAGTATTCATATGGAACATGCAAGTCAAGTCCTATGAGATGTTTTCTATACAATGAAAGACTCTTGCTGGACTAATAAATGTCTGGACTGGGCTATTGTGTAGAGGATACAAGAATCCCAAGACGAGTAGGGAACATGGAGCATGAAAAACAAAGGGAAAGTTGTAGGGTAATAGAAAACATTATCTGCAGCAGTTAATTAACCATTATAGTTAATTATATTATTGGGGGTACATGTTGTGCCAGGTAGCACAGCTCCTGGGATTCAGCAATTTTGGATTCCCTCTGCTATATATGGGTCTGCAATTATTTAAAATTCAAGCTATGCTACAATTCTGAGAAGGGCCAAACGTTCCAACTCCTCCTCTGCTCCCAGCAGCTACTTGCCAGTGTCCTTCATTCATTACAGATGATTGTGGAAAAACAAAATTTCAGAAGCAGACAGTTGCAATTAGAATGATCAAAGAAAATAATTATGCTGATTTTTTTAATAAAAAAAACTACTACAACAATTCAAGTTATTAAAAAGCAGAAGCAGTTTCAAGTCAAAATAAATTTCTGATGCTATTTTCCATCTGCAAAGCCAGTATTGTACAAAAGGCAAGAAACCAGCAGAGGAACTAAACCTTTATGATATTTCCATCCTTTCCTAAGATTCTGTTGAGCAAAATGCCATTTGCCGTGAAGAATATTAGACCTGGGAATAGACAGATATGTACCCCAAAGCAAGGAGAGTCTAGGTTTTTTTCACCCTTCCAGCAAAATTTCTTCTTTGTAGAGTAATTTGGTCAACTACTTCCCAACTCTCCACACATTTCAGGTGGGCTGCCTACCTTTTTTTAAAATATATTTAAAGAACCACTTGCAAATTTTACAGAATCATAGAATTGTAGAGTTGGAAGAGACACCGAGAGTCATCTAGTCCAACCCCCTGCAATGCAGAAATCCTGCCCACAGCTGTCCCTGGATGGGCTTGAACCACCAACCTTCTGGTTAAGAGCCGGACGCACTGACCCATTGTACCACAGAGACCTTTTTATGTAGAGGTTATAAGATTGGAAGTGGGGTTTGTTCCAAAATACCCTGAATTTGTGCATAAATGTGACTGGATAATTTATCCAACATCCTTACTGGTGGGTGTTATACCACACAAGTGAAACCTGCCACAAGATCTTGCAGTGTGGAGTTCACCTATATAACGTTCAAACTCCATTTGCAGAATACTCCATTCCATTGCTCTCCTCTCCAGTGTTCTGCCCACCATTTTCCAGTCAGCATTCTGAAGCAACTGAGCATGCTCAGTCTTCATTGGGCTGCTTGGTGTCACCGTCCCCCTTTAGGATGTTATTTCTGAACACTTTTTACTGACCAGCTGCATGGAGCTAAGCTAAGGCTTGGCTTAGTATCTTACCCAAACCCAGACTTGTGATTAAGCCTCTCCTCACTAAGCAAAATTCCTAGTTCGGATGACATGATAAGCCAAGCTTTGACTTAGTTTAGCACTGTCATGGGAAGGATCAGGGAGGTGGAAAGAAACTCTTATCCAGAAGCGTGAAGTCTCACTGAGCCATAGTTCAGCATACTGGCTTATGCAGAGCAGCTGGTTATGTGACTGCAAGTTATAGATGTCCGGGTACCCCCTTTTAGGGGTGCAGCAGCTTTGCGGGATGGTCAGTGCCTCCCCTCCCACCAGCGATGCAGGGCTGGGCGTCAGGGTCTGATCCCTGCCAGAGGGCAAGCTTCAGCTCACGGAAAATCCTGTTCTGTGTCAGCCTGTCACACAATTGGTCAATGGCAGGCTGCCATGGCTGGGCTGGGCTCTCCGGGGTTGGGCTTGAGGGAACAATCAGGCTTCCCTCAGGTTCGCTCCCAGGGCATTTAAAACAGGCCATGGCAGGCCCAGACATGCAGCTCTTCTTCGCCGTTTGCATCTCGGTGAGGTAAAAAAAATTCAGAGGTTGACATACAACTTTTGGCAGACAGCTTTTCATGTGTCTGTTCTCAATCCTTCAGTTTTAGCCCAATTTATGGGGTAGGTGTGCTGCCACAAAACCTATTGCTTTAAAAAACAACCAGGCTCTTTAAATGAAGGCATTTCATCCCAAGGTTCTGCCACTCAGTTGCTTCTTTAAAATTCTCAGAGCCTGGAGCAGTGCTGTGAAAACCAGAGCCCTCCTTGAGGAAATCAGGTCTGCTGGAGAGTAAGTCTTTGCTTCATGTGAAGTCTTTTGTGTTCCAGGCTGAGTCTGTAGCAATTCCCAGTTTTACAAACATATTATGCACTGTTCCTGACAAGGAGGAAACTTGAGGCAGAATGCAAATAAATATACATTTCCCAACAGAAATTCCCACTGTCCAGGTGGCAATTCTACCACACAAGAGCTGTCTGCAGCAACAAGACAAAACAGAGTGTGATCTTACTGCCATTCGTGCAGCTTCCCATACCAGAAGCTGATATAAAAACAAAAACGTACACTGTCTTTTTCTCAGGACTGGATATTCTACATACCCCCGTGGCATTTTTTTTCTATAAAAAGTTGATACTGCTGCAGGTTGTGTGTGTGTGTCTTAGCTTAACTGCTTACAAATATACTCCATCAAATAATGGTGCTTTTTTGACCTCACACATTCAAAGTGAGCAGGAAAACATAATTGTAGACTTGGTAGGGTTGGTTGCTTATTTGAACTGACATATGTCTGTCAGGTGCCAGACATACATAGAAGAAAATAAAACACTCAAAAATGTCCTTATTTCCTTGTAGAGGTATCCAAGATTCATATAAATATGGATTTTGTTTGTAACACTTTCATGTTACACAATTTGAAGCTGAGGGACAAGAAGATTTTGATAGTGTTGCTGGACATCTTTGAAATAGCTGGATTTGTTTATCAGATTTGGAAGAACTGTTTTTGAGGGGCCCATTGAGTGTATCTGGTTGGTGGGGGAATAAGAGTCCTCAAGTGGATTCAAAATTGCTGGACAGACTCAGTTTATCCTAAAAGCCTTTAAGAGTTCAGTGGATGTTCTCCGGGTTTGTTGACCTTTTTCTATTGCAAATTAAATCTTCCCTATACTGTATATTTGGAGAATGAATTAGACTGATTCATCAGCATATATTCTCAAGGCTTTGTGCATTTTCTGTGCCTGTTTGCCAGTCTATATACAACTACAGAATTTTTATTTTTATTTTGCAGGCAACCCTGCTAAGGGAAATCTTTAAGGAAGAGAAAGTGTGAGGTGGCTAATCATGAGAAACGCCAAAGAAATTATGCTTGCTGGAAGATATCCAGAGTTTAATTCTGAAGGCTGCACTAGATTCACGCTTGTTCACAGTCACAACTGTTTCACAAAATACAAGCGTTTAAGCCCCTATTCTTTATTCTTGTGCATCGAAGCACATCTGATCTATAAATGTATCTCATTGCAGACTAACATTCACCAGGCGGTTGCTGCTTATTTTTACTGCAGGAGGAACATCTGTCTGTTCACTGGGCTAGATGTGAATGCCGTGGTTTTATTTCCCACTTTTGAAATCCATCTCCAGAGAAAAGAGGGAAGAATAAATAAGCCTGCTGCTTACCCACTTTCAAGTCTTTGCTGATCCTTGGCCTTCTATACATCAATACACACAGGACTGTGATATGTGGGATAAAAAGGTCAGCTGGGTAGGGGGGGGTGATAATTAGTTACATAGGAAGCTGCCTTAGGCAATGTCAGGCTGTCTAGTTCCATATTGCCCACACGGCCTGGCAGCAGCTCTCCAAAGTTTCTGACAGGGGATATTCCCAGCCATACCTGGAGATGCCATGGAGCATGTTGTTGTTGTTTAGTTATTTAGCTGTGTCCGACTCTTCGTGACCCCATGGACCAGAGCACGCCAGGCACTCCTTGCGTTCCACTGCCTCCTGCAGTTTGGTCAAACTCATGCTGGTAGCTTCGAGAACACTGTCCAACCATCTCATCCTCTGTCATCCCCTTCTCCTTGTGCCCTCAATCTTTCCCAACATCAGGGTCTTTTCCAGGGAGTCTTCTCTTCTCATGAGGTGGCCAAAGTATTGGAGCCTCAGCTTCACGATCTGTCCTTCCAGTGAGCACTCAGGGCTGATTTCCTTAAGAATGGATAGGTTTGATCTTCTTGCAGTCCATGGGACTCTCAAGAGTCTCCTCCAGCACCATAATTCGAAAGCATCAATTCTTCGGTGATCAGCCTTCTTTATGGTCCAGCTCTCACTTCCATACATCACTACTGGGAAAACCATAGCTTTAACTATACGGACCTTTGTTGGCAAGGTGATGTTTCTGCTTTTTAAGATGCTGTCTAGGTTTGTCATCAATTTTCTCTCAAGAAGCAGGCGTCTTTTAATTTCATGACTGCTGTCACCATCTGCAGTGATCATGGAACCCAAGAAAGTAAAATCTCCTTCATGGATCACTGCCTTGTTGTGGCAAAGGGGCTTACATAACCCAGAGAAGCTATGAGCTATGCTGTGTAGGGCCACCCAAGATGGACGGGTCATAGTGGAGAGTTTTGACTAAACGTGATCCACCTGGAGCAGGAACCGGCAAGCCACTCCAGTATCCCTGCCAAGAAAACTCCATTGACAAAGACAACAGGCCAGGGAGCATACCTGGGACATTTTGCACTGAGCTACGGCCTGTCCCCAAATATCTGCTGCTGATGCAAAATGCCGTGATCCTGTGACACATTGATTTATATTGTCCATAGCATATGGTGTACCTGCGAAATGAATGCATCTAACTGTGACCACATTCACACCATGCATTTAAAGCACCACAGCACCACTTTAAACAGTCATGGCTTCCCCCAATGATTTGTGGGAGCTGTAGTTTATTAAGGGTGCTGAGAGTTATGAGGACACTCTCATGCTTCTCCCAGAGTTCAGTCCCAAGAGTTTCCTGGAAATACATACCCTCCAACATTGAACCTGAAAAAACTTCCCTATACAGGGCTGCCTTCAGATGTCTTCTAAAGGTTGTATAGTTACTTATCTCCTTGGCTCGGGGGTCGCAGAACTCCATAACCAATGAAAATAGGGACATCCTACCATACCCTCCAACATTTCTTTGATAAAAATAGGGACATCCTAAGGGAAAGTGAGACATTCCAGGATCCAATCAGAAACCGGGATGGCTTCTGTAAATCCGTAATGGTCCCTGGAAAATAGCGACAGTTGAAGGATTGATTGTTAAGCCACTCTGGGGATCTTGCTACCTCTGTCTCCACCCCTTGATGTAGGATGGGCACTTATGCCTTGCCAAAAAAGGGCAAATGTATCAGCAGAATAATGGGCAAAAGACGGCACAGGTTTGCATAGAATTTGCATGTGCTCATTGTATGCATAAGAGGCAAATTTAGAACTAAAATTGAAATAGAAATGCAATACACCTCACCATAGTGGGTAAGATGACCTGTGTGTCCGAGTGCCGTCAAAATGCTGTTGATGAGCAACTTCAAGGTGTCTCCTGCTCTCCCATCTTATAGTTCACTATCTTTAAACCAGGCTTGGACCAGGCAGCCCTTTAAACTAGGAGTACTTCAGAAAGAGGCTCGTCCTCTGTAAATAATGGCACATGGCAGCCCCAGCTTTTGATGTGTGACATGCTTCATGAATAACTTCATGGATATGTTGGCTCTCAGCAGGTTGAGCAAGCATCTTGTTTACTTTCATTTAATTTGAACTGCATTTGGCCTATTTCAGAGGTATTAGGATGCTCTCCCCCCCGTCCTGCCCACTCCATTTCCATTTACTTACTTAAACCGGTGGCTAGAGAGGTTCCCCCTGCCCTGAGCTTCAATGCTGGATATGTGTATATCAGGATTAACTTTTCAACTCAGTAGTAAATTTTCATTTGTCATGGAAATTGTGAGTCATGAAAAAATAATCTAAACTTGGCTTGTTTGGACCCAGTAATAAAGCTTTTTACAAGACATGAAATAACCAGGCAGTGCAAATTCAGATCTCAACTGTTCTTGTTGGGGTTCTCAGACAGAAGCAAAATGATTCCAGATGCATTCAGGGTGCTTGTAGCTCTTGCCTTACTCTCTTTCATAAATACTGTTAAATTCTGATCAGTGTTCAAGATTGCATTTTGCCACCAGGGACCTAAGGTAATAGAGCAATATTTCTACAAGATTTGTTGCCAATGTCTTCCAACGGCTAGACTTCAGCGCACAAAGCAAGCTTCTTTAATATTTTATTCCCCAGGGTTAGCTTTTTAATGTTCAGTGCTTCCAAAAGTAAACAGAGAAAATACCTGTTTAGTCTCAATACAGATCAAAAGATTATTTTGCAAAGATGGAATGACCTTGGTAATAGTGGTTACTGACAGAGTGAAGCAATGCATGAGATCTGCAGAATTCAGCACGATTCAGAAAACTAAAAGAAAAAAAGGAAGATCACCTTCAAATTATTTCTTCGTGTAATGCACAATAAAAATAATAGAAATCGGTTTTTTAATTGAAGGAAGGGTTGTACAATCTTTCATTTTAAACTTAATTCAATCAAGTAATATTATGAATAGGATTTTAAATGCTGTATTTTATATTGCTGTAACCTGACCTGGGACCTACTAGTGATGGATGGAATATTGTTGTTTTCCTTCCTGTGATTTAAGTACCAGCACATTGGCTTAGCACTAGAAATTGTTGGTATGATTAAGTATCAACATATCGATATACAGCATCTGAAGTCTCCATTCTAACTAATAGAAATGAAAAGCCATGAATATGGCCACACCTTTTTTTAAAAAAAAGCAATATGGTTATAGCTGGAAATAAAAGAAAACTGCAATATCTGAAATAAAAATTTACAGTGGTACCTCAGCTTAAGTACTTAATTCGTTCCGGAGGTCCGTACTTAACCTGAAACTGTTCTTAACCTGAAGCACCACTCTAGCTAATGGGGCCTCCTGCTGCCACTGCACCGCCGCTGCACGATTTCTGTTCTCATCCTGAAGCAAAGTTCTTAACCTGAAGCACTATTTCTGGGTTAGCAGAGTCTGTAACCTGAAGCATATGTAACCCAAGGTACCACTGTACATGTTATGTCTGCAGAAATCTTATGTAGTCAAGACTTACCGTATTTTTCGCTCTATAACACGCACCAGACCATAACACGCACGTAGTTTTTAGAGGAGGAAAACAAGAAAAAATAATATTCTAAACGAAATAGTGGATATATGATTTTTGTGGTTCATGCTGTGGCCACAGACATGTGATCTGACAGTGAGTTTGGAGTAGCCCAATGCAAAAATCCTGAGGATCCATGTGGATCCATGCTTTGTAACCACGGAGGAGGGAAGGAAGGGGAACCATGGATCCTCTGCTCACGACTGCAGCAGATCCCCCCCGCCACCCGCAGGCATTCGCTCCATAACACGCACAGATATTTCCCCTTACTTTCTAGGAGGAAAAAAGTGAGTGTTATGGTGCAAAAAATACAGTACTTATCATAAAATTAATTCAGCCTTTTTCTTCTGTACCACTTCACTTTAGCCTATGATTAAATTCAGCCTCTAATTCTGGAAAGAAGTGAGTTCATTTAGGCTCCTAGTCCCTACTCCTGGCTGCCATTATATACAATGTATATCCAAGTACAGCTGTTTATCTCAGACTTCTTCAAGTCATTGCATCAGTTTCGGTAACAAACTGCTGAGTCTTCATGGCAGGAGCCGTATTTTTAACCTACAAGGACAGAACCACACATTCACTTCATATATCATGCCCTTCATTTGAAATCCCAAGGTACTAGTAAGCAAATGGTGTTTCCGTGCGCTCTGGCTTCCGTCACGGTGTTCCATTGCACCAGAAGCAGTTTAGTCATGCTGGCCACATGACCCGGAAAGGTGTCTGTAGACAAACGTTGGATCCCTCGGCCTGAAGTGAGACGAGCACCGCACCCCATAGTCACCTTTGACTGGAGTTAACTACCAGGGGCCTTTTACCTTTTTTTTACCTACTAGTACAGTATTTTTTGAAAAAATGCAATGCAAAATAAAACAGCAGCCAACTGGCCATGGCAGATGTTTCATTAATAAATGCAATGGGAGCCTGGCATGATTTGCTACTGTAGACAACATGCCCTGCTGCCCCACCCCTACATCTAGGCCCATACCCTCCAACATTTCTCTGATGGAAATAGGGATGTCCCATTCCATAATGATAATTTTACTATCTATGCCCCAAACATCTTACTGGGTTCCCCCAGACACTCTGGGCAGATTCCAACCTATATAAAAACATGATAGAACATTAAACATTAAAAAAACCTTCCCTATACAGGATTGCCTTCAGATGTCTCAGGGGCTGGATAAAT
Source organism: Podarcis liolepis (assembly GCF_965112155.1). NCBI lineage: Eukaryota > Metazoa > Chordata > Lepidosauria > Squamata > Lacertidae > Podarcis > Podarcis liolepis. Next base: position 34,052,198 of record NC_139565.1, read on the forward strand.
CCATACCCTCCAACATTTCCCCAATGAAAATAGGGACGTCCTCAGGAAAAGCAGGACATTCCAAGATCAAATCAGAAACCAGGTCGGCTTCTCTAAATCAGGGACGTCCCTGGAAAATAGGGACACTTGGAGGGTCTGTAGGCCTCCTCTCTGTCTCTCATTGTACCCTGACACCACAACTACAGCCTTGCCCGCAGCAGCCCGCAGCGCTAAGGGTGAGAATATGGCAGTCAATAAAGCCATTCAGAACTTCCACCCTATTAGTAGTCGTACACTGTTAATGTGCTGGCACCTCAAGTCCCAACTACAGTGCTCCCAAATGAGTTCACTTCTCTTCCTCTCATTCTTTCACAGCTGTTGTTACTTATTCTTACCACCCCTGCACTGCTGCATATAATTTACATTCCTACACATATCATTTATATTTCGCATCATTGATTCGATTCCAAAAATTTCTTTCCTATTTAGTCTAATAGATGTAAAACATGATTTAGACATTTGCTCATAAATGTGACTGAAACCAGCTGTGCCTCCACAAGTGATTGGATAAAGCACAATATTTAATATCTTTCTGCCTGCATTAATGGGAATTTCACACTTTATGTGTGGTAACAAACACATGCCTGCATCCTCATGTGCACATGGTGGGAAGCAGTGGCCTATCCAGCCATTCTGGTGTGTGTCTTAAACAGAAAAGGCTGAAGTTTTAACCCCGCTTACCTGAAAGTAATATCCACTGAATTCAATAGGACTTTCTTCTGAGTAGGCAAGGTTAGCTTTGTGCTGAAAGTGAGAAAGATAAAATACGCTGCATATGTAAAACTCATCCCTAAGTAAACGCTGACACCATAAACAGCTTCCTCTCCCATGTGAGAGAAGTGTGTATGCATATGTATATATCTTCTCTCAGATGGAATAATTCCATGTGTGCCTAGAGGAAGCACATAGCGTGTGTCACCCAGAAACAAAGAAAAAATGCTTTCTGCTTCTAAAAACAACTTTTTGTTGCTTATTCATATGCAAATGGTCCTGTTTATTCATATGAAAATCTTTGTTGTTTATTCATATGCAAATGTTTGCAGATTTCATTGACTGGACAATTAAAATTCATACCATTAATCAACTAAAATTTATTTGAGTGACACTGTAATAGAGAATGAGAGCGATATGCAGGGACTGAAAATATGGAAGAACATAAGAAGACTCCTGCTGGCCAATGGCCCATCTACTTCATCCTGTTCTCACAGTGGCCAACCTGATGCCTGTGGTAAGTATGCAAGCAGCACCTGATCATAACAGCGCTCTTCCCTCCTGCAGTTTCCAGCAGCTGGTATTCAGAGCCATAAGGCCCTCTGATCTTCGGGGCAGAGCATAGCCAACTAGTAGCCATTGAGAGCCTTATCTTCCATGAACTGGTCTAATCCTCTTTTAAAGCCATCCAAGTAGGTGGCCATCACTGGCTCCTGTGAGAGCAAGTTCCTGGGTTTTAACTATTCACTCTGTGAATAAGCACTTAACCTCGATCTATCCTGAATCTTCCAGCATTCAGCTTCATTGGATGTCCATGAGTTCTAGTGTTATAAGAGAGGGAGAAAAACTTTTCTCTTTCCGCTTTTGCCCTACCATACAGTGGTACCTCTGGTTGCAAACGGGATCCGTTCCGGAGCCCCATTCGCAACCTGAAAGGAACGCAACCCGTATCTGCACATGCACGGCTCACAATTTGCTGCTTCTGCGCATGCCGTCATTTTGTGGGTCTGCGCATGCGCGAGCGACGAAACCCAGAAGTAACCCTTTCCGGTACTTCCGGGTCACCGCGGGACGCAACCTGAAGCAAATGTAATATGAAGTATGACTGTAGTTGTGTAGGCTTCTATGGTGTCACCTCTTACTTACCTTTTCTCTAAACAGAAAAGCCCCAAATCAGTGGTGTAGCATGGGGGGTTGTCACGGGGCAGTTGCGCCAGGCACAAAATTGTTAGGAGGCGTTGGTGTTGCCTCAGTACAGCTGCATGCTTCCCTTTCTGGGCTCTGTTGAAAACGGCTTCTCCATGCAAACCAGGAATTGACCTCTCCAGACAACGGAACAACTCTTCTTTCCTTATCTCTGCAGTTGCAGTCTTCTGAGTGATACGGACACCATTAGGCAGTTTAATGCACATGCATACTCCATCCATTTCCCTCCCTCCCCTCCACACAGCCCTGGGCTTTGCAACCCACACTACACCACTGCCCCAAATGCTCCAACTTTTCCTTGAAGGGGAACTGCTGCACCCCCTTTCATTCTGGTTGCCCTTTTCCAAATCTTTTCCACCTCTGCAACCTCTTCTTTGAGGCCAGGCAACCAGAACTGTAGACAGTGTTACAATTGTGGTTGTACCATAGAGTCCTATAATGGCATTATAAAACCAGCAGTTTTCTTTTTTGTTCCTTTACTAATGACCCCAGCATGGAATTTGCCTTTTCATAGAATCATAGAATCGTAGAGTTGGAAGAGACCACAAGGGCCATCGAGTCCAACCCCCTGCCAAGCAGGAAACACCATCAGAGCACTCCTGACATATGGTTGTCAAGCCTCTGCTTAAACAGACACACTCAGATACGCAGCAGCAGCAGCAGCAGGGACACTTGGGTAAGGCTGCTTGTCTGTGAGGGTGTCTTTTGCTGGATCAGGATGTTTAGCTTTCATAAAGCCAGTGCAGAAATTCACATCTCATATTTCTTTCAGGAGCAGATCTAAAATTCTACCTATCAATCCACTCTGGTTCTTGATTTGTCTCAAAAGTAGCAACCTTATTCCCATGTAAGCAGAGCTAAATTTCATTTTGAAATACAGGAGGTACACATTAGTTTCCCAAATCAGATGATGAGTTGTAATAAATATTTTAAATCTGAATTTCATTCCTACCAACAGCAGACATTTCAAGATGATTTCTGTTTAACCTAACAAAGCCATGTCAGCAGAGATAAAAATTATGCCAGAAAAGATCCGTCAGTATAATCCTATAGAATGATAGAAGATGACTTTATTCTTGCCATATTTTTTACCTGGCTGCGCTAACTGCAATCTTTTTATTGTGGTTTAGAAGGCATATATAAAACATACATTTCTGAATGTGGCTCTGCTTTCAATTTATTTGATCTGTGGAATTAATCAGATTATGCTAATATTTAACAGAGGGGTTTTTGAAAAAAATAATCAGATTTTATTCCTCTTGGCTGTGCTCAAATGAATCACATCCCTTACATTATGTGACATTTTTCTTTTTCTTTCTCAAAGGCCCATGGGCATCATGTGAACATTGTTTAACTTGTATAACATCAAATGTGCATTTCTCTATCATCTTCCAAAGTGGTTTATTGAGGTGAAACTGAAGACCGCATGAAAAATAGAACAAAACAAAAACATTATTTGATATGATTAATGTCTGTTCAGGGAGAGGATCACGTCACCAGAATTCTTCAGGCCATCAATCTGAAAAAAACCGAAATGTTTCTAAATGGCACAACCCTGTGATTCTAGTGCTTGTATTACCACAAAAGGCAGTATTTACCTTGTTTGTATGGAAACACTAACACAGCACCCACCTCTTTACAATTGAACCACAATGCCTATAGGAGGGAGGTTGGTTCCCCTCACATAATGATACTGAAGCATAGGAGTCTCATGAGACTAGAGATTTGGCCTGGAGGCTGTCTCATAAGACTTCAGACAAGGTGCATTGCAGACAACCCCCAAATGTCCTGTTTAACGAAGACATTCTGAAAAAAGCAGTTTAGTTGTGAAGACAGTAAGAAAATCAAGCAACCCCAAATAAACCACCTGAATTACATCTAGCCTATCTACTCCAGGACATTGACTCTTATAGAACATTACAGGTTGCAAGATTCCTGAATTCTGTTCTTTCATATAAAAGACTTCATGGAATGCTGCATGACTATTAAAATCTAGTAAACTCTATCCACCATCTTTACATTCAAGGCCACAATATGGTACATCTAGAGACTGTATGTAATGTGAAGGAGATTATGCGTTGAAATATTTTAGTTGATAATTTAGAATGTAAAATGCTACTTTATTTACTGATTGGTTTTATCTGGTGGGCTTATAGCCGAATAAAGTTTTATCTATCTATCTAAGCAACCCAAAAGTCAGGAATAGCCCCAGGCTGAGCTGTCCATGGCCTGCAAACAGTAACTCCACAGAGAAGTGATTCAGCTTTTATCCTGTTCCCTCCCACTGGAGTCAACAGGGGGGGGAAATTACACCCCATCTTATTGTGGTCAAGTTTCCTATTAGGGTAGTAGGCATGTATGTTGAGCAAGGGATAATTAAAAATCAACATAGGTTTGTCCCTCTTCTGTGCCACTCACAGCACATCCACAATGTTTTCCACTCTGGTTATATTTCTAACATGTATTCATTTCATTCATTCATTTGCTATATTTCTAGGTCGCTTTCATCAGATTCATAAGGTGGCATACCGTATTCATATTTAAACAAAGAAAACAATTATAAAATGAAAATCAAAACAACTGATGCAACCAAACAGTTATAACATTTCACTGCAGTAAATGGAACACTTCTAATTCATGTCAGTCTCTTCAAGCAATTCATCTGAAGAAGAAGAAGAAGAGTTTGGATTTGATATCCCGCCTTTCACTCCCCTTCAGGAGTCTCAAAGCGGCTAACAATCTCCTTTCCCTTCCTCCCCCACAACAAACACTCTGTGAGGTGAGTGGGGCTGAGAGACTTCAGAGAAGTGTGACTGGCCCAAGGTCACCCAGCAGCTGCATGTGGAGGAGCGGAGACGCGAACCCGGTTCCCCAGATTACGTGACTACCGCTCTTAGCCACTACACCACACTGGCTCTCAATGTCCCAATGGCCTGGGTGAAAAGATAGGACAACAACAGAACCCTACTAGTGAAGATGTCATCTGCAAGGGGAGGGAATTTCAGAAGTTTCCTAGATGAATCTGCAAATCTAATGCTTTTATGGATTTTGATGTTAACAAAAAGAGTGTGTGTTTAATATTGTTGTGTATGTGTTTCATTTTACAGTTCCGTTTTTACAGCTCTCCTTTTCCACACTTGCTAATTTCCACACCTCATCTAAGAGCTCCCTTTTTAGGATAGATTTATGGAGAGACTTGTTAACATGGCAATAACCACATTTTTCACTCTGCTACTGCCTGTCAGCACCTGCCTTATAGGGGCACTAGAAGATTCAGACTCAGCTGATCTGGCACACAGAATGACTTCTCTACAGACAAAGGTGAGCTTCTGCCATTGCAATGAGAGAGGAAAAGTTTTGTTTGCAAGTGGGGAATAGGGCTATGTGTTCTCAGAGACTAGATGCATCTGAACACCAGTTAGAACATATAAGTTTACCTCCTTCGCTTCCTATCTCCAATCAGCATGTAGGGTAAGGGTGGAAGCATTTCTATAAGAAACCCAGAACTTGCTGATTTCCATACAGTTCTGGGTTCATTCTAGAAATAGCAGAGCAGGTGTGTGTCACATCCTGCCTCAAGTGGCCTCAAGTGCTCCAAAAGGGCAGCAATGTCACCACTGCTTTGGTGTGCTGGAGACTTTGAAGAACACCAGGTAATGCCCAGCACAATCTGAGAGGTGTCTCTGGGCCTTGCCAGGCTTTGCTTTGTACTCAAAAACTCTGCTTACAACTGTGGCTGAAAATGTATTGCTTGAACTGTATCATATTTTGGGGGTATATTTTAGCTCAATAGCCTACCATGTTTTCAGACCTTGGACTAAGGATGCTCAAATCTTTCAATTTAAGTTTTTCTTAGCTTCTCCTTCTCGTTTTTCCAGACGAGCTCTGCACATTAGTTTGCATATTTAAAAAAATTAACAAGTCTCCATGAAAATTCAGCCGCATTTTAGTGTGAATTTCTCCACCTATACATACCTTTCTATGCAATTTTGTCTAATACATACATTTTTGCAAAGCATTTTTGCCTTATATAATGCACACGTGCATGTTATTTTCACTAATATGTGTATTTTTATAGGCACTTTACCCCAGTGTGCATTACTTTGCTAAAGAACTGTGTTACAAAATTCGGAGAATTGCAAATTTCAAAGGATGACTGTGTTTCAGTACACATATTGTTCTGGAAAGTGTGAATTAGTTAGGTTCACCTTATGAACTGGACTGAATTTCTTCCCCATCAGTATCTGGGTCCCACTTTTAAACCAAACATGCATTTTGGGAATCCATTTCTTAATTTTGTACCCTATTTTTGTATGGTGGCAGCACTATTGCTATAACCCCTCTTAGATCAGGCCACAACTCAGTGGTGAGACCCAACTCACTAGTCAAAGACCAAAGGCATAGCTGTCCCTTCCTGCCATCCCTTGTTCAGGAGAAGAAAACCTCCATCCCTTGCTCAAAGCATATTGTTTGTGCAAACTGAAGCAATGAATTGCCAACCTGCTCGCTCACTGGCCTGTTCTCCTGGTGATTCAGTTTGAATTGTCTGTCCTTTCTGTAAATCTTAATGCCTCATTAGATTGCATTAAAGATGACAGTGCCTATTGATGGTAGGTCTGAAAACCAGAGATTATGGTGTCATACAACACCAGGCAATATATGAGTCATTCAGCCCCTTTGAAAGTGTCTCACATCTGGCTGGCAGTGAATGGAGCCACTGTCAAACCATTTGCTGTTGTAGTACCTGGTTCCTTATGTTCCAATTACAAGTTTTGAATGAAGGAGTTAGGAGAGTCTGGGGAATTGTGGCCGTAGTTCACACAAGCTAGCTAAACAAAGGAAGCCCTGTTCCTCATTATGCTCCTGCACTTAATTAGGAAGTGAGTTTGTTGATCGCTAGCTGCATCAAGAACCACTCATTTATAGCAGAACAGTTTAGCGATTCTATGAAAGTTTATTTCAATGACATCTTACACTTTGGCCAGGAGGGAGAGGCCTTTGTTTCATCTGAAGTGAAATATGTTTCTTGTAGTCATTTGCCTTGACAGGAGGAGGAGGAGGAGGAACAGCCGTGTTTTCTTTCACTGGGAGGACACATAATGGAACAGGAGGGGAGAAATGGGAAACATGTCATTGCAGTAGGCAGTTAATTGTTTTAGGAATGGCACTTTGTAACATGGGTGCTTGAAGATGCCGCGTTGGTGCCGTTCCCACAACTTTTGGCTAAGAGATCAAGGTCAAATCACTTACAGGTCTGACAATTTATCACTCTCTGTTTGGAAAGTGCTGATTTTACTGGTTTATAAAACAATGTAATGCTTTCTCTCTGGACACGCTGAAGGCTATCTCATCTGGGAGGCTGATAATTCAATCAGCAAGCAAGAGAGGCAGAATGCAGTTGGCTTATACTGAAGATGCCTCGCTACAGAGGATGTAATTGTTGTGGCCATCCTCTCAACAGAAAATGTACGCACAGTCCTTTTCCATTACCTAAGGATGCCAGCCAATAACCCATTTAAGCAATGCTTCGTTCCCAGGTCTAGCAGAAATAAATGGCTAAGGAAATGCCTTGCTAAAAAGCTGATTACATTCCAGTACGCTGAGAATGAAAATCAGCTGAAAAAAAATGTTCATTCATGGCCCAAGAGTAACATTAATGTTCACCTATGTTTCTGCAGTTCGAATATATGAATAGAGAAGCTATTAAAGCAATACTAATATTCTCTTCTCTTTCTTGGCTGTTTCCCCCCTACTGTTTTAAGCCAACTCCATTATCTAGCTGTGTGCTGTTTCAACCTTAGGTCAAAGAGACCCAGAATGTCAAGGGTCCAATATAAGGCAGTGGAGTGCACAAGAAAGAACAAACATTTTCATTAAAGAAAATGTTTCAGTTTTAGGGCAATACACACACACACACACACACACACACACACACACACACACACACATATACTGAGGCAAAATGCTGAAAAGAATTAGAGCTGATCCACAATTCTTTGCGCTGGCCATGATTTTCTGTGTTTTACTTCTTTTGTTCCCTAACCAATTTTCTAATACGACAGCCTTCCCCACCCACCGCAAGTGCCGGTTTTGACCTATAAAACCTTATGCAGCTCAGGACCCCAGTACCTCAAGAATTGCCTCTTCCCACATAAACCATCCTGGCCCCTGCATCAGGGGCATAGCATGGGGAGATAGGGGGCTGTAGTCCTGTGTGCATGAGTTTAAGGGGGCTGAGTCAGGGGTCCCCACACAGGGATCCCCGTACTGACCTGCCTGCTACCTGGTGTCTCTGGGCCTTGCCACTGTGCCCCCAGCCCCCTTGCCGAATGGCTGTCCGGCCAGTGATGGGGTATATGCCTGCCAAGGGCCACGTCGCCTGGGTCAGTTCCCCGCTGCATCAGCAGGCATCACTAACCATTAAGCCTCACTAATCCTTAAGCTTGCTAGTAACAGCAAAGCGTAAGAAAATTCAGCGGAAGACACAAGATTAGTGCAACATAATAGGAAGACCGGGGTGGGAGAGAAGACTTGAGTGTTCATTGGCAGCTCAATCAATTGTGTCTGGAAGAAAATATACCATAGTCTCAAGCTGAGATTTAGCACATTGTTATTAATTATGGAGCAATCAGGTTTGGCAAGCACAAATGTATTCAATCACAGCATTTCTATATCAATTCCCCATAGCAATGTGAGTGCATGTTTATCAAAAGAATGTTAAATGTTCTCCTTTATGTGATATCTTTTAGTGTATATGAGGTCAATATAACTTGATATTCAGTTGAACAGGGCAAGTTATATAGGTCTGGGTGACCTAGCTCAGTGACAAAGCACATGCAGAAGGTCCCATGCTCAAACCTAGTATCTCAAGGAAGGACGGGGAAGGAGCTCTGGGAAGCTGGTGACGGTCCGTGTAGATGGGATGCCGAACCTGTCTCCATCCAGATGTTGTTGGACTCCAACTTCCATCATCTTTGACCATTAGCCATGCTAGCTAGGGCTGATGGGATGCAGAGTACCACAGCTACTGGAGGGCCAAGGTATCCTCATTACTGGTTTAGACAATTCCTAGCAAGTTAAGTAGACTAATGGTCTGATACAGTGTAAGGCAGCTTCCTGGGTGAAGTAAATGGCTTAAGACAGTCATGGGGAACCTGTGGTCCACCTTATACTGTTGGACAACTTCTATCAGCCTGAGCTAGCATGGCCAATGATTAGGGATGATGGAAGTTGGAGTCCAACAACATTTGGAGGGTACTATGTTGGCTAACCTTGCAGTATGAAAGTATTATAGTTCATATAAAGCCACACGTTTCCAATGCCTCACCAAAGAGTGCTTGCAGCATCTAATATTCAATGCAGTCTTTTAAAGCTCCTGGACAAAGCAAATTGCAGCATTAAGACTACCACTGTCAAACTTCTCCCTTGTGCTTTCTTCACACCAAGAGACAGAGAAAACAAAATTCTCAGCAACACTCAAAAACAGACAGTGTGTAATCCTAAAGTGCTACTTCTATAATACTTAGCTTTTGGTGGGCTGGAGTTTTGCTTTTCCTTCAGGAAACCATTAATCAGATCCCCAAGTTCAGTAATTGGACCATGTCCAACAGGCGCTGAACTAGGCTTCCCCTCCTGTTGTCTCAGACATAATATGACCAAAAAGGGAGTAGACAGTGGGAAATCAAGATTTAAAGCACAGTGTGTTAAACAAACAAGGTGTTTCCAAGGCATTGCCAGCAGGGAGTATTTCGTTCTACTAAATTATTGCAGAATCACAATTTGGGCTAATAATACACCTGATCCCAACAATCAGTGGTAGCCTCGCCTCCGCCTGCAGTCTACTTGCATTCTCAGTGCATTAAGTGCAGGCGCAGGCAGCTTGGGCATAGGCTGCTCTGTACACTGCAGCCACTGCCAGCCCAAGCTAGGAAAAGAGGCGCACGGGCGCAACAGTGGCCCTACATGCCAGCGCCCGCGTGCCTCTTTTCCCTGGCTCAGGCTGTCCTCTTTTTTGCTCTTCAAGATATGGCAACCCTAAATGAAAGCATAGATTACAGATGACCCTCCAACCTCTTTTTGAAGACCTCCAAGGAAGGAGAGTCCACAACCATTCCACTGTGTAGATCATGGCAGCTGGCCTGACTATGACTAGTGTCATTTCTGAACAGTGGCCATGCTTGGTTGGAGATGATAGGAGTTGGAGTTCAACAACTTCAGAAGAGTTCCCATCCCTACTATGTCCAACATGACAATATATAAATATTAAGCAATTTTAGAGCCCACTGACGTCAATTAAATTGTTGTGGTTAATATTAAAAAAACTGTGAGTAAAGGAATGCATGGTGCTAAATCATACACAGTTTGCTTCAAAACTGAAAGCAGAGTTACAGCACAAGCTATACATGTTTACTCAGAAGTTGCTGGAATAGACAGCAGCCTTGAATTAACACTCACTGCATTGAGAAGAAAATGTCGCTAAGGGGTTAATGTATCTGGGAGAGGGGGCTGGGTGGCTTTCCTGGGTTGTGAGCTGAGTTTCAGTTTCCCCTTCCCTTGCTTGCTTCTGTTTGCAGCATGTAATGGATGATTATCTTAAGTAAGGGAACCCGTTTAAAACTTATAGCTATGCCTGTCTTGCTTGGAATAAGACAAAGAACCTACACTGCAACAGAAGTAAGCCCCACTGTGTGCTCAATGGGGCTTTCTCCCTAGTGTTTAGGCTTGTAGCCTTAACCTTCTGTTCCGGAGTAAAACTGGCTGCTAACCATACCAACCACTGTGACTAAATTGACTCCAAAAGCTGTGAATTCCATCAGAAAGATAAATTGACGAAAGATCACCAGAGATGTTGTTTCGGGCCTGGACATGCAAGCAGAACTGTTCCAAGTCTTTCCGCATAGCAGGAAGTTTCCATTCCAAAGCTGGGAATATAAGGAAATCATTCAGACTTGTGCAGAATTCCCTCTCTTTTGTGTCAGGCAGATAACAAAGATAACTCTTTTGGTGGAACCAAGGGCACTCAGTTGGGAAGAACTTTCATTCCACCACAAAAAATAAATTCATAAAAGTTCAGTTTATAAATGTTTGGACCCAAAGAACTATGAGTGGAAAGGGGAAATATATTAGTCCTGTACTAAACACTCAGACCCTTCCAGTGTCCTTATTTTCCAGGGACATCCCAGATTTAATAAGCCGTCCCGGTTTTTTATTTGATCCCAGAATGTCCTGCTTTTCCTTAGAATGTCCCTATTTTCCTTGGAGAAATGTTGAAGGGTATGGAGTTATGCGACCCCCAAGCCAAGGAGATAAGTTTAGGGTTGCCATGTTTCAAAAAGTGAAAATCCAGACACAAGAGTTGTTCAACTTTTTGCAAAATCTCCTCCCCCCAAAATTGACAGCTATGTCCAGGAAATTGCAGACATATGGCAGCAAACCTTTAAAAGACCCCTAGAGGCAGCCCTGTATAGGGATTTTTTTTTTTCATTTTTAATGTTTCATTATATTTTTATATATGGTGGAAGCCGCCCAGTCAGGTATAATGTTGTTGTTGTTTGTTGTTATTGAATTGGACATCCCTATTTTCATAGGAGAAATGTTGGAGGGTATGCTCAGTGCCATAATGCAGCAGTGGTGTGTGGAATAAAATATGCTGAAAGATGGCTGGGCTGGCTGGCTCATATCCTGAACAGGAGCTCTCCACGTTGCCGGTCCTACTTGAAAATAGATGCTTACAAAGCCTTCAGTGTTTATTCCTCCAGGAGGAAGCTGTCAAGCGGATGCTGTCAAAAGCAGCCCATTCAGAGAAGGGAGAATGTATCTGATTTATACACACTTGTAACTGTTGTTTGACAGAGAAGAAGGTTTGCAGACATAACTACAGAGAAGTTTCCACCAGGTATATAATGTTCTAAACAAATCTTTTTGTTGTACCAGCATTTTTTTTATTTAAAAAAGCATTGTTTGGTTTAAATGGGTTTCTGGCTTAGGGATATTTTAAAAGGAAAAAGGGGGGAAAGTCGGCCTTCACAATATTTCATAGGAAGCTTCCATAAGTAAAAACATCCTAGGCCAGGAAATTTTATACTCATCCTCAGTTCTACCTCTTTAAAATATTTTAAAGGAAACACTGTTTGTTCTCTGTGACTGGTTAATTGCATTTTAATTTGGTAATTGCAAACAGATCCCAGTGTCTTAGCTTCCCCATAAGCATAATAAATATTAATGTGGTGGAACAAGGGATGCACTTGCGAACTCCAGAGGCAGGGATGGGAATTCGATTCGCTGATCATTTCTCCTGTATCACATGGTTTTGATTAAAGGCTTTCTTGAAACAGATGTAGTATGCAGGACATATATAATACATGCAGCTTCTATAAACATGAAATGCTTACCAATATATATTTCATTTTATCCATTTTAGTTCAAACCACGAAGCCCATTTGGCTCATATTTCTCCTAGCATTCATTCTAATTCTCTGTCGACCCATTGTAATAGATTCAAACAATGGGTTTGCTTAAAAAAAAAAGTTTATCATGAAATTAGGAGAGATTCAACTCTACCATTATATGATTTTCAGGCGTTGCAGTATATGAAACAGCACACTCTATTCAACCTTCCAATGCATCCCTAAAAGTGTTTCTGCTGTGCTTATCTTATTTTTAAATTGCCCTAGTCAAAATTCCTGAGTTTATCCAGATTTTATTTTATTTGTAACATTTCTTACCCGCACTTCACAAAATGGTTTTACTTTTCTAAGAAATTTTATAGAAACTATTCTTTTGCTTGATTGTGCAAAGAGTAAGTGGTAATATGAGTACTGTCTTCTAAGCTCACCTGAGGATTTATGTCATTAAATCACCACTTCCGGTGTATTTGAGATATATCTGTATATCTGTGCATGTGTGCACATGCACGTGTATACATGCACACATGTATAGGCACACACATACAGTTTTGTGAAACTATCTGTTGCTTTCTATTCGTCACCGATCCCATTTCCTTTTTGCTCTGTCTCCCATTGTTTCAAGTCATTCCCCCCTCTACCGCAGCCTCTGTTAGGATATTTCCGTTCCACCTTAAAAGGGAGCAGGCTTTGAGAATCACAGAGTCTGCGTATTTCCTGTTCACAGGATGTTTGTGTTTTCTGTTGCTTTCGTTTTCTCTCTGTGTCTGGAGACACTGAAGCAGGCAGTCATGTTTTTCTTTGTTCTGACCAATGCTGAATAAACTTGTAAATATGCTCTCCTGCATGCGACTTCTGCTGTGAATTATCTGCTGATAGTGTGTGCATGAGCTCTGGAATGTGGCAAACTATTTCTGGAAACTCGTGTCGCTAATTGCTGATACTGTATCTACGGGAGATCGATGGATCGTCCGGCTGCCGGCTTGGGGGCCATGATGGGCTTTGTCTCCCTGGCAGTATCCCAACAGCCTCACCCTCTTCTGGTATCAGAGTTGGCGTTGGACTAGATGACCCTTGGTGTCCCTTCCAACTTTACAATTCAATGATTGTATGAAGAAGCATGAGAATATTTTTGTTCTGGGATTCCTCTCTGGTCATGTAAATTAGATTGCTGTAAATACAAAGGAAGAATTCAATACAATAGAGCCAACTATGGAGTTAGAGAATACTGTCCTATATTGAGAGGCCCATCCTAGATCACTAAATAGGACCCTCCTACTAGCATAAGAGCGGCACTGATGAATCTGCATTTATTTATTTATTCTGTTAATTTAGTGAGGCAAGGGTGATTGAAGTCAGAGATGTAAAAACAGCTTTATGGAAATCAGAATACCCATGGCTATAAACAGATGTTTTCTAGATTAGCAGCTAGTGAGCTTTGACATTTGTATAGTGAACTGTTTGTTTATCTATCCCTTGCTTTTGGTGCGTTTATAATCTGCCCCCTTCCCTCCACATTTCTTCTGTTTTCTGAAGCTGTAATAGTTTACCAAAATACCACTGCATTTGAAATAGTAGCTTTAAAGTCATCCATTCTCAGCATTCTTGATGCCAAGGACATCAGCATTTCTGTTGAATGGTATTACCTATGATTCTTCACACAGTTCAAACAAAAGTGGCATGAGTTTTCACAGAACCATTCAGCAGTAATTTCCATAGAATCAATGGAGACTTAGATAACTTTTATATGTTTCATTCAGTAGCACGATTGCCATTGCCTCAGTGTTTGGTCCTAAACCATTCCAACTCACATGGATTGCTGGCATAGCTCAGTTGGTAGAGCATGAGTCTGTTAATCTCAGGGTTGTGAGTTCAAGACCCACGGTGGACAAAAGATTCCTGCATTGCAGGGGATTGGACTAGATGACCCTCATGGTCCCTTCCAACTCTACAAGTCTATGATTCTATGTATACATCTTCATGTCTACTCCTGCTGCCAAAGTTATATCACTCCTACTGTGGCTGATATCACCAGTGTGGTCCATAATAATACAATCAACTAAAATGGTGGCTGAAATATATGCAACGTCATTAACGCTAAAGGATGAATAAGACACTACAACTGTACAAGTTGAGAGACACTATCCCCAACTATGAGAACTTTGACATTAAAATAATAATAATCAATAAAGGTTTTTGTTGATCCAGAAAGGTAGAAATGTGTCACTTTTGTTTTCAAAATCAGGCTTCTCAATCTACATTATTTGGCACTCCACTCATCCCTTTCTAGCCCATCTATTCTCTACCCAATCTAATGAGGACCATTTGAGAAACATATGGAGGAAAATGATGTCACCTCTTGTATGGCCTTCTTTACCAAAGTTTAAACAGAAATGACTGATGTCTGTATGTGCTAATTACTTAGAAAATGAATGGTTCTTTTTCAAGCGGTAGGCAGACAATGAGACACCCAGAAATATATATGGGGGGGGGATTCTGACCCTATTAATTCATTCTGTACTTCCTTTGAAGAAAGCCAGAAATAAACCAGATATCTCTCTGGCTTCCTCTATCAGCCTTGTAGATAATCCCACTTTGGTAACAGTCCATATGGGCAATGATCAATCGGTGGGAGTGGATTAACAGCAATCTGAAAACACACTGCAACAAAGGCTTTCCCTCGCAACCTGGCTCACAGTCAGAGAATTAGCTTTGTAAACTAATTGCTGACAGATGAAAGATAAATATGCTGTTATCATAACAATGTTCTCTCACTCTTTAGAAAAGGGGGATGGCTTAAAGTTTAAAACACCTGGTTATAAAAGACTAGTTCATTCTTTAAATACAGCAATCTAACTTTTGCATAAAGTTTAGGACTACACTGTGCTTTTAAAATGGGAGTGGGATTGTCACACAGTAAAGCGTAAAAAATCTGGGATTTCAATACCACTGGCTTTTGCTAAGTGAAGTATTTTTTCATTACTTCTTTTCATACTGTAGGTGTGGCAAGTATTCCCACGTTACATCTCTTTGTCAAAGCTCACTGCAATTCTGGATGCAATTCTGGATACATCCGCTCCTTGGGGAGGATATACCATTTATTCTGAAGGAGAGGAAAGTAGAAGAGTAAATGTTATTTCTAAATGTTCCATAGTGAGGTTATTAGAACTGTAGCCTACTTATGAAAGAACTGCTGATATTCAATCGATGAATACATATAGATGACATCATCCTATGAAACCTGTGCAGTCAGGGGCGTAGGAAGGGGGGCAGGTCACCCCGGGTGCCATCATGAAGGGGGATGACAAATTATCAAGGAACAATTACTGCCCTACTAGGGTGGTTCATAAAAAAACTTTTTTTGGAAAATGCCTGCTCAACAAAAGTATTCTAGCATCTCAAAAAACTAACACATTTTCCTATGGCATAAGCTTTCACAAGTTTCAATTCCCTTCATCAGATGCATGAATTATAACTCTCAATTGCAGGTATATACAGATTATTGTAAAGGGTTGTAAATTTTGGAGTCAGAGCAACGAAATGCAAGAGGTGCAGATAGTAACAATTCAATCAGAGTTGAAATGTATTCAAAATATGCACAGAGGACACTAGTCTATGAAAGCCTATGCTGTCATAACATTTGTTAGCCTTTAAAAGACCATAATACTCTTCGATGGTTCATCAGTCAACGATTTTCACTGCACTAATGCAATGGAGTATGATCTACTGGGACACTCCTATGAATGGGATCTGTCCAAAATCACATAACACTCTGACACAGCTCAAATACATTTCAGGAAAATTTGTGCAGGAGGACTTCCTCATGGACTTCTAAAAAGAGGACAAAGTACTGAAACTGTGGGGTGTGGCATTAATTTTCCCTTTTCATAAGAAAGGAAATAAAACAGAATGTAATGATTACTGAGGAATATCGCTGCTGAACTGGGTCAAAACAATGAACTAAGACAATGGACTGGAGAACTTTTGTCTTTTGAACAGCATCAGGAAAAAACTAAGCTGAAGAAGAGAAGAAATTGAAGAGGCATAATTAAAATGGTAATGCAAACAGGGAAGGCTATTTACATTGCAAAAGCAATGGGAAAGTGTCAGAAGTGAAACAAATATCAACTCTGTCCCTTTACCTTCCCTTCCTGCTACAGCTAAATAACTCCCTGTCTCGCCTGGTAGATATGCAACTTGATCTGTTTTGTTAGTAAGTAGAACTGTGAGAACTTGGGAAAACCTGACTATAAAAAACCCTTAATTATTATTTTTTTAAGTGCTCACAAGCAAACAGAGGGAGACTAATTAAAGTCAACTCAAATCTTCAAGAATGAAAGAGAGAAAGGGCAAGTGTAATTAATTGTACTGAAGGTTCTCTCCAGAATATTCATTGAAAGAGGACACAATATGGCCATTTAACTGACACATTTTAGCATATGCACAAATCTTTCCCACTGATAGCAACACACTTCACATGTTTCGGAGATGCCCAGTGTGCCTATCCAATTTTCTTCCTTTGTCCTGTTTTTGGCAGATTACATGAACATCTAGCAAACAGTATTCAGGAATGTTTGCAACTCCCAGCGTGCTCTGAGGGCAGAATTACATGTCATAGGCATTGAGCTGAGCAGAGCATCCCTGCACCTGGCTTGCTTGTTTACTTCTTTATGCCATTTAGTACTTATGCTTCTGTAGAGAAGCTGTTTAAGGAAAAGCAATTCCCATCACTCCCAACCAGCATGGCCAATGGACAATGGACAAGGATGATGGGAGTTGTAGTCCAGAAACATTTGGAGGACCACAGGTTTTCCTATCCCTGCATTAGATATTATAAGAACTAGATGCATAGATGCTTTTTTTGACAGCAGTCGCATCTCTCCCCTCATTCTTACTTCTGTTCTTTCAATATCTTTTCTAATTGTTTTTAAGGTACAACAGTGAACCAACTGAATAATAAATGCATACAGATATTTATTTCCCTCTGGTAGTCCTCAGACTTTTGGTTTCCATGGAAGTCCTGTGGTGTGTATGGTTATGAGGTTTAAGCAAGAAATCTGTACTGCTGAATTCTTCAAAAGGAGATCACTTAGCTTACCAAAACAAAAGCGGGGTAGGGTATGCTTAAGCAGATGTGTCCAAAGTCCAGCCCGGGGGCCACTTGCAGTCCCTGGGCTGGTTTCAAATGGCCCCCCAGGCAATTTTGAAAAAGCAATCTCCTGCGGCCCCCGAGCGCCTGCCAACCAAAGCCATTTCCTTTTTGCGGGCTCGTAATGAGCTCTCCCCTCTGTGAGGGGGACATGACTAGCTGCTGCGCCATTAGGGAGTCCCCAGCTGTGTCACTCCTTGGGTCGACCAATCTGGTCAGCTGGGGGGTGTGGCTAAACAAACAAACAAACAAACAAACAAACAAATAAATACTACAGTACATGTTTGGGACATTGATGCTGCAGCGATGGCAGTGGCAGCCGCCGCCTTGACCCAGTGCCAGATTTATGTATAGGATAAGTAGGCTGAAGCCTAGGGCCTCTAAATCTAGGGGGCCTTGCCAGCCCGCCCGCTCCCTAGCAGGCAGTCTCCCCTCTCCCAAAATTGCAAACCCAATATGTAGTAATGGAGATTTATGTTACTGCTTTATGAATGAACACTGTGTTTTATGAATGGACTCTGTGTTTTGTGAATTACCTAAGAGCCACCAATGGGGAGCTCTAGAATCTGACAGCTAACCAATTGGGTACAGTGACCCCTATTGCTGAAAGCAGGTAACCAGCAGGGAATGCTTCATCTCAGCCTTTGAACTGTTGACAGAACACCCCCTGCTATGCAGATAATGGAGAAAGTTCATAAATTGTATCCCTTCTGGCATCCTGGCCAACTCTTTTACGCTGGTGTGAACCCTGGTGCACCAGAAGCCCAGAATAGCAGCAAATAAAATCCGCTCATACGTCAGCGACTGATAAGACTTGTCAACCAGTTCTTCCAAAGTCTTCCAAAATTATAAAGCTCCAAAATACAGGCCAAAAGAGAGCAGGTCTGGGAAGAGCAAGGCATACAACGGGCACCACCAGTGAAAAGGCCCTGCTCTGTGTAGCTCCTGCCCTGTCATTTGATAGGGTGCCCACTTGCCCTCCTTCTTGACATGAAATGCTCTCTGTTGGAGTCTCCAGGTCCAGTACAAAGACCATAAGAAGGGAGAGCAGGGACCTTGAAGTTCCCAACAGCTGTTAATCAAGCAAGCAAGCACACAGGTCACCTTTGTCACAGTCAGGGCACCTATGTCCTGGCCAGGCCTGCACCCAATCTTGTTTTTGTACAATCTTGTTTGTCCTCAGTAACCAAAATTATATTATCAACATATACAAGCAGAAAATTTCTTTTCCTTCATTTGCAAGAAATCATACAAAACAAAGTGGCACTATTAGAGAAAAGTTCCAGGGTGGCAACAGAAAGCAAACTAAAAATGCTTTTGCAGTTCATCAAAACTATCCAGCAATATCAAGTTATAGGAAAACTGGTGCTATTAACAGTAATCCTTCTAGTTGGTTAATTGGTTTAGCAACTTCCATGCACATGACATGTGATGCTAATTATTTTCCCAAGAGTTAAATGAAAACTAATCAGAGGCAGCTACGGGAGAGCTATGAGATTCAGGTGAGGGTCAGATGCCTTGTCAATCCCAGCAGGTATATAAGACGACGCCCAGGCCTCCAGCCTACCCAGGCCTCCCCTTGCATGGAAGACTTGTGTATAGTACGCAGATCTGAAAGGGCCACAAAGGGTAAACCACCCAAAAGGTATGCTGAAGAGTTTGCTAAAACAGTCATAGCAGGGATCTCTCAGTTAGGCAGCATGGAGCCTCCCCATCAGAGCAACGATCCCAATCCTACTTGCGTGCAAGCAGGAGGGGACAGGGATGTCTCAGTTAGGTAGTGTGATGCCTCCCTTCCCATTGGAGCAGCCTCAATCCCAACTCCTACTTGCATACAAGCAGGAGGGGGCGGGGATCCCTTGGCTGCAGTCCAGAAGATCTGTTTCACCCTTCGCATTGGTGCTGGCACGTTCACTTCATCAAATCATGCCTCAGTTCTCATGCTATCTGTAGTCTCCATCATCTAGGGCAACAGGTTGACAAAGGCTGCTGTAGAGTCTCAGGAGTTGAAGCAGCCCAGGAAAGGAGATGCCAATAATAATGGAGAGCTTGTTTCTTTGAAGTTTGACCACAGACATTGTTCCCTTCTGTCTCAACACCTAAGTGTAAATGTAAGCTAAACCCAACAAGTAAGCTCAACAAATTTTGGCTGGTCCTCACTTCATCAAATCTGGCCCTCTTTGAAAAAAGTTAGGACACCACTGCTTAAGAGGATGGTTAAATCCTTATATTG
This sequence comes from Podarcis liolepis, assembly GCF_965112155.1. Lineage (NCBI taxonomy): Eukaryota > Metazoa > Chordata > Lepidosauria > Squamata > Lacertidae > Podarcis > Podarcis liolepis. The sequence goes on from NC_139565.1 coordinate 34,071,939, forward strand.
GGTGATCTAGCACAAAAGAGTGATGAATTTGTGGCCCTCTAGCACGTCAAAGTGCAAGTAGATAAATAGGTACCACTCAGGCGGTAAGGTAAACGGCGTTTCTGTGTGCTGCTCTTGTTCACCAGAAGCGGCTTAGTCATGCTCGCCACATGACCCGGAAGCTGTCTGCGGACAAACACCAGCTCCCTTGGCCAGTAAAGAGAGATGAGCATCGCAACCCCAGAGTCGTTCAAGACTGGGCTTAACTGTCAGGGGTCCCTTTACCTTTACCTAGATGATGTAGGCTGTAACATCCATCACCATCTCTGCCCACTGGCCATGCTGGCTGGGGCTGATGAGAGCTGAGTCCAACGACATCTGGAAAGCCCTGAGATAGCCAACCCAGCTCTGCAAGATTAAATTTCAACAATAATTGAAATGATGACAGAAGAAACCCAGCAGGTGGATACAGATGGGCACATTAAAAAATAGAGAGAGAATTGTAGTCAGTGGACTTCAAACACTAATTGTTAATATGTTGTCAGGCTTTATGCAGGAATTTGGCAAAAAAATGTAGTTTTGGACTGGTTCACGTTTCATATGATTCTTCAATTGCACACAATTTCTGGCATGAAACCTAGTTATTAACCATGTCCCAAACCAAAATTTAGTTCAAGGAAGATAAGCATGCAATAATAAGTGAAGGGCAAAGTACCAGCCTAAAGCATTGGAGAAACAGCTGTTCACTTCAGCCTGACATTTCACACAACCAAGATGTGGGAAAACATCTTCAACAAGATACAACATTATTTCCACATAATTGGGAAGGAAATTGTTTGTCTCTTGTTCTCCAGCACCAAATCAAAACCCTGTCATATGGATTGCCCAATTTGGGCAAGCCCAGCTGCACAAGTATGCTAAACCAGTGGCTTTGGTCAGCCATAGTTTTAGAAATGCCCATGAAGCAATGTTCTCAATTTGAGCCATCAGCAGTGAAAGGAGAGGGAGCATCCTCCTGCTGGGAGTGGTCTTGCCCCTTGTCAAGATAGGGATGAGGCAAAGCTGCTGGAGCTCCAGCAGCAATCTAGCAGATACTGACACAGTTGTGGGCCACTGCCACCAGCCCAGAGCCCCTGCAACTTCATTGTCACCTTGCCCAACCGCCATTTGCATCATGGTGAGTGCTACCATACCACCAAGAGGACATTCCTGCCATTCCACACACCCCACCTTCTCATGCTTTGGCTGGGAGTCATATAGCCCAAGGTCTGTTACACTGCAGACTTGAGAACTATGAGTTAGCACATAATCCTCAAGTCATGTGTGACCACCCAGCATCCAAGTGTTGTTTGTTAGCATCCTGCGCAATTGCATCCCTCTCTCATAATACTAGGGACACAGGTGGCGCTGTGGATTAAACCACAGAGCCTAGGACTTGCCAATCAGAAGGTCAGCAGTTCGAATCCCCGCGATGGGGTGAGCTCCCGTTGCTCGGTCCCTGCTCCTGCCAACCTAGCAGTTCGAAAGCACGTCAAAGTGCAAGTAGATAAATAGGTACCGCTCCAGTGGGAAGGTAAATGGTGTTTCCATGTGCTGCTCTGGTTCGCCAGAAGCAGCTTAGTCATGCTGGCCCCATGACCTGGAAGCTGTACGCCGGCTTTCTCAGCCAATAAAGTGAGACGAGCGCTGCAACCCCAGAGTCGTCCACGACTGGACCTAATGGTCAGGGGTCCCTTTACCTTTACTCATAATACTAGAAGCCTGGACCAGCCAATGAAGCTGAAGGTTGATCCAAAACAGGCAAAAAGGGGGTATACCCTGGCCTAGCTAAACTGTGGAATTCACTTGTACAAGATGTACGAGTGGCTACTAGCCACAATGGCATACACTGTTGGAGGCAGCATTCATCTGAATAACAGTTGCTGGAAAGCACAGGCTTCCCATAGGCATCTCGTTGGCTACCATGAGAGCAGGATGCTGAACTTGATGGGTCTGATATGGCTCTTATTATACTCTTCTGCACAAATCACTCTATCAGTGTATTTAAAAAGTGTACAGATCACCATAGCCATACATGAGTTGGAAAGGAAAACTGGCACACCACCATTGCTGGCTGATGTTATGCAGGCACCAGGGATTGGAAATGTTATGCTTTTATGCTTTTATTCACACCCTTGTTGACAACAAATGATGAAAAAGAATGTCTGTATGTGCAGATTATTATTGTAGAGCACAATCCCAATAAGCAGAAAACTAAGGCATTTTCCCTTTTTCGCTTCATTTATTTCTTCATGTTTCTGCTGAGAAGCCAACATACAGTAGGATCTTGTTTAACTTGGCCATTTAACTGTGAGAACCTTTAAAAACCCAACTCTGTTTATATAGCACAGAATTCTGGCCATGTTTAAATCAGTTTTTACCAACAGACCAATTAAGATTATATTTCTCTGCACCCTCAGATGTACTTTTTTTTTTTAACATGGCCTATAATATACACATGGCAAACACACCAAATGACAAGCAACCCAGCAATGAATGCTGCATTATTTATGTTGCCAGTGATAGCATTGCTCACAGTGCTTGACTGTATCAGATTTTTCACACTCGAAGCTTGCCCAGATCTTGCTGAATGTGTGAATTCCCTGCTGCCCCAGTGCAAGATAGCTAAGCTGAGAAGCATTATAACAGCATCATTTGTAGTTTTACAAAACAGTACCAGGCACAGAAAAAGTACAGCAAGCCAGCCAACACCTTTTCTTTTCCCCATTCTTGCTCCCAACTAAACATTTATCAGCTCATCTATAAGATTTACACCTCTTACAGTTGTACTGCATTCTGGGAGAGCAGGTGGTTCCACCCACCTATTTATTTAGACTGCAATCCTATATGCTCCCTTACCTAGACACAAGTCCCATTGAATTGAATGACACTTAATTCTGAGTAGGCATGTACAGTATAGGAGTCCATTGTTAATGACTCACCTGAAGGAAGAAACCAAGATATTACACAGCAGCAGAATGTTATAGTCTCCCTTCCTTTTAAGGGAAAAGTTGTAAGGTTTCACATTTGCATACATTTTAATCTTTGGCCTTTTCACCACCATGGGCGCAAAAGCAGCTTGGGGAAGACTGGTTTTTAGCAGAAAATCAGCCAGGAGGGCATGCAAGCTCTGCCCCTGCTCATCAACTCCAGTTCACAGTCTCTCACACCTTCTTTTCATTAGGACTACACACAAAAAAAATTGTGAGAGTGTTACACGTGTCCACAATGTAACAACAGTGTTATTTGGCCCTGAGCTACTATGCTTTATTTATCAAAGGCTAGGTTTTAGGAAGGTCGCTTCATCAACTTGTGCCCTAGGCTTAAAATGTCTTCTAGGTTTGGTTAGCTTCCACAGTTTTCAATAGCACATCAGCATCAGGTGACAACTCCTTGTTAGTATCAGCGGCTCACAGGCAGAGGTACCTGGCCTCCCCCGAGGCAATTAAGCTGGATACTTGATGACCTCTCCGCTGTGTCTCCCGGCAGGCTAGGTCATAACAAACCCGGCGATTCTTCTCATTAGTCGTGAGAAGAACACACCCTCTGCTTCTCTCTCCCTCCCTGCATTCTCCCAGGGAGGAGAAATGAGACAGACAGGAGTCCTTTCTACATGTTTTATTCCTGTCACTCAATAGTACATAGAAATGTGACTGCACCCTTCAGACTCCATCAGAAGAGTCACACCTCCTCCCCTCTACTTCCAGCACAGGTCAGATGACACTCTGAGCTAACATCCAGTGCTCAGTACAGAGAATAGGCTCCACCTTTTCTCCAACAGTACATCTGCAAAACACAACATCCTGTTTTGCATTCCAGACATCTGGAGCTGGCTTTTGCCTTGGTGCTTTTTCCTGACAACCTCCCCCAAAAGCATCAATAGGCAAAACATGATCCAGAGAAGAGAACAAACAGTTGTTATACATATAACAGTCCCCTGTTGTTTCAGTTCCACCCTTGGAACTCCCCACCACTGGTTTCACCAGTGTACCTCTCTGGTTGTTTGGCTTCCAAGGAATGAGTGCTTCTACATTACCTTGGTTAGCTACTCTCTGTTGTGTCTTTGTCTCTGACTTAGACACTGCTTTACCCTGCTTTGAGTTGTTAACAATAGCAACACATGCAACAGCTAAGTTAGCAAACTCTTTTGAGTACCTCTTTGGTGGTACACCCTTTGTAACTCTCTCAGACCTGCGTATGAGGTTCTGATCCTCTGTGCCCACTGGTTCAACCTCTGGACTCTGTTGAGAACCAGTAGCAATCAGTGGTTCTTCCTTCACCTGTGAAGGTCTATCCATTGTGTGAGATTTTCTCTCAATGACTGTTACAACTGAACTCTCTGAGCTATCAGTGTCATCACCAGTAGTATCACTGTAACCTGTGACATCAGAAAAATCATCATCATCTGAATTGTCACCTGTGGGAAATGTCTGTACTACAACCCGCTCTTGCTCTGGAGCACTCTCTAGAAACTTTGTGAGAATCACCTGACCAGATTCAGACAAAATTACTCTGTAGAGACCCTTTTCATATCCCACAAAAATGCCTTTGGCATTCTTTACTCCACCTGGAGCTTCTGTTCTCACATGAGACCCGAAAACCTTGAAATAGGCAACAGAAGGTTTTCTATTGAACAGCTTCTCAAAAGGAGAACATCCCAACTCTGTTGAGACTTTTCTCAACCACACATGAAGATAGGACGCTAGAGATTCGGCCCAATAGTCATGTGGCAAATGTGAACTCAGCAATTGCGCATTCATCCCCTTTTGCAATTCTTTGTTCACTCTCACACAGACCCCCCTGTTCCACGCTTCTGGCGAGACAGCAACTTTGTGGTCTATCCCTTTTCCATCCAGGAACTTCTGAAACTTCTGTAACAGAAAAACTTGCTTGTCATCTGTGAAAAGACAATCAATGTTAGCATCATGCATATTTTTAACCTTATCACAAAACTCCTGAAACTTTTCTAAAGTTTCTTGCGGTTTCTCCATCAAATAAACCCAAGAATAATTAGTGAAACAATCCACACACAAAAGGTAATATTTTGCACCGCCTCTAGATGGTTCTAGAGGACCAATCACATCAGCATACACCCGCTGAAATGCTCTGTCGACCTTCTTCGTCACCTTCCTGGTGCTCACACTGGTCACACCTGCAAGAGAGATTTCGTTAGAATCAGAAGAATTACATTTCGTGTAATCACTTTGATCAAAAGTCAACAAATACAGTCCATCTTTCTCTTTGGCAGTAAGAAACAGTTCTCCATCTTTGTAGATCTTGCAGCTTTTAGCATCATAGGACAGTTTCAGTCCTTTCTTTGCAATCTGCGACACGCTCAGCAGATTAAATTTCAGTTCTGGAACCAGGTAAACATCGCTTATAGTCAAGTTCAGACTCTCAAGATACACAGTCCCAATTCCGGTCGCTTCCAACTCTTGACCGTTGGCCTGTTTCACAGTGAAGCTTTGCTTCTTCAACGTCGAAAACAGTTGTCTGTGCGGGCATAAATGTTTTGTACATCCTGTGTCGATTATGAACGCGTTCCCAACATCTGGCGTGGTTCCTTTCGCCATCATAGCCTTTGCAGGTTTCACCTGGCACTTGGTACGGCTTTTGCCTGACGCCTCAGGCTTCGTAGAGCTGCTCTTTGCTCCTCTTGACTGTCGTGGCTTCTTACAGTTTCGCTGTAGATGCCCAGTCTGTCCACAATTGTAGCATCGGACAGCACTCAATGCTACTCCATGCTTTCTAGCAGCATCATCAGTGGGGAGATTTGAACTCTGTTCTTCCCTCCCCCTGTCCTTCACTTCCAGTGCAGCAAGTCTGTCGTGTTCATTCAGGACCACAGCACACACTCTTTCCACGGTTAGCTGCTGAGCAGGTAGGGAACCAAGCTGACTGGCAACAACCTTGTAGGTGCGATTAAGGCTGTTTATCATCATGAAGCAAAACACTTCCTCCTGAAGACGGAAATTGCGTTCCACCATCTGTTGACGCAGAAACTTCATTTCTGTCAGGTGCGCTTGAACATCTCCATCAGGCGCAAGTCTCAGATTGGTCAACTTCTCAAAATACAGCAACGCTGAAGAACCAGCATCTCTCTGATGCGTTGTACGCAGCGTGTCCCAAACCTCTTCCGCGTGTTCTAAATGCTGGATATGCACCAATTGCGCATCTGAGACACACAGAATTATAGCAGTCCTGGCCCTCACGTTCTGTGACTCCCAACCTCTGGTTGGTGCTGCAGGGATGGGGTTCTCAATTACATCAAAAAGCCTCTGATTCTGCAGCAGGGCCTTCATCTTAACAGACCAAGATGAATAATTGTCATTGTCTAAGGGAGGTGGGTAAGGCAAACCTCCTGCTTTCTTGGCATCCATCTTGAAGCCAAGCCTCCAGCTCACACTCTCAAGCAAGCTGTAAAATCCAACAGTCGTTTTTTCCTTTCTCAGGCAGACTGCAAGCTGTTTACGCTCTTAGCACCTGGCAGCAAAACGCTGGCTGCTACGGAAAGTCCCTTTCCAAGAGCACGTAAATCTTGTAGCCAAAACACTCCATGGCTTAGTTTCGCTTTCCCAGCCTCACAATGCAGCTGCGTAGCCAGTAACTTTCCACTCAAGAGTGCATTCAGGACTTCTTATCTTAAAACCACAAGAATCTGTGGAATGCAGGCTTCAGCTTCTGAGCCGCAGGCCTTTCCTTCCGGAGCTGTATTTTTCCAACGCAGCTCCCCCGTGAACCAGGGAATTAATCAACCTGCGTTCACACTTTTCACCCGAAATGCAGCATCATACCTTGATCTCCGTTGCTTGGAAAACACCTTCCTCTGGGTCTGTTCAGCCTCTGGCTGCTCTCAGATGCTTGCCTTCTCCCTTGGAGCAGAGGAGGACATTCCACCAGCCTCTCATGCAGATATCCGATGAATCGCAACCATCCTCTGCTACCATATGTTAGTATCTTCAGCGGCTCACAGGCAGAGGTACCTGGCCTCCCCCGAGGCAATTAAGCTGGATACTTGATGACCTCTCCGCTGCGTCTCCCGGCAGGCTAGGTCATAACAAACCCGGCGATTCTTCTCATTAGTCGTGAGAAGAACACACCCTCTGCTTCTCTCTCCCTCCCTGCATTCTCCCAGGGAGGAGAAATGAGACAGACAGGAGTCCTTTCTACATGTTTTATTCCTGTCACTCAATAGTACATAGAAATGTGACTGCACCCTTCAGACTCCATCAGAAGAGTCACACCTCCTCCCCTCTACTTCCAGCACAGGTCAGATGACACTCTGAGCTAACATCCGGTGCTCAGTACAGAGAATAGGCTCCACCTTTTCTCCAACAGTACATCTGCAAAACACAACATCCTGTTTTGCATTCCAGACATCTGGAGCTGGCTTTTGCCTTGGTGCTTTTTCCTGACACTCCTTTGGTGGCTTTCACACCTGAATTACCCAAGATCTAAAGCAACTTATGAGCAAGTTCCTACACAGCTTTTTCAGTGATAATGAAATGGCACAGAGGGTTTGGGAAAGACAGCTTCCATCTGGAAGTTGTTTCAGGAAAGCATTCTGTTCAGAAATGTAATGTATAGAGACCCATTAACAACCATGAACTTCATTTCATCTTTGTTGCCTTTCCATCCTGTCAATGCCCTTTTTATGATAAAGTGTCAGCTGTATTAAACAAAGTCATTGCACAATCAGAACAACTTCCACTTGTGCAACAGAACTTACAATCTGCCTTTATCCAAAACAGGGTAACAACGCTGTTCCTGTCACATTTTTTAAATGAAATGTTTGTTTTTTTACTTCTTTACAGCCATAGTTTCCAATCTTTCAAGACTGGGAATTTACTTTTTACCATACCCTCAATATGCATTTTCCTGCACACGTTTATTCAGAGGCACATAAACCAGTGTACAGTAGGGATTACTCCTAGGTGACTGTAGACTGAATTGCAGCCTTAGAGTGCAACTGTTGTATGTCTGCTTAGAAATCCCACTTTATTCAGTAGGAATTCTATCCACAAAATGTGTGCTTAGAATTGCAACAGTCTAATAATAATAATAATACATTTATACACTGCCTATCTGGCTGGGTTTCCCCAGCCACTCTGGGCAGCTCCCAATATAATATTTCTAAAAAAATATGCATACACACACACGCAATTTTCTTTCTCTCTTTTTCTATCTCCTTTCCATCCATGTTGAAGAGGCACTAGTAGTAGTAAGCAGTTGAAAGAAAGGGAAAGAGGTGTCACAAAGGAAAATGGGCAAGAATCATTACTGTTATTAGCTTCCCCATCAAGCCAGAAGAAGCCAGCACCAAGAGCAGTCTTCAGCCTCTACCACTGTAGCTCCACTTTCTCAACCTCTGCCTTCTGTCTGGCTCTGGAGTGGCCCTGCTATTAAGCAGAGTGAGGTAACCACTTCAGGAAGGTGATATTGAGTGTCATGAAATGGCGGAAAGTAACCATAATTAACACAAGTAGCTTTTTTAAAAATTCTTATTAGCTTTGACTGCAAGGGAAAGGTATTTCTGGGATTTTCTAACCCAGGTGCCAAAATAACTTGGCTAGCCTTAGGTGGTATGCACTTACTTTGACTTTGGGGTGGGAGGGATTTTCAGCTCTGCCTCAGGCAGCAAAATGTCTTGGCTGACCAGCACAGACTCAGCTCATGGGAGACCACAGCCATTGCAGCATCCTCAAAACTCTGACACTTGCAAAACACTGTGCTAAGAACTGATGGAAGAAAGGTATCTAGTTGCACCAGTTATTCCTCTGTGCCAGCTTACATAAATGAAAGCAAATACAGAGAGTGCTTGATCTGGGAAGTACAGGTGTTTTAATTTATAACTGAGCAAAACAACACATACTCTCTCTTTCTCTGATTTGCCATATTCTCTGAGGCAGTGGTGAGCCCTGCTTGCACCTCACATCTGGCAGCTTTATTCTGATGAAAGCTACAATTAACTCCACGACAATCCTATTTCCAAGAAGGTAGGAGATTCAGTCGGCTTCCTCTGCAATGAATTTGCTCTGGAGGGGAAAGCAGGAGTGGGGACGTAGCTGGTGGTAAGGAAGCAAGGAATAAATAATCTAAACAGGCCTCCCTTTTCATTTTGCAGATCTTGAACCTTGTATACCACATGTCTCGTCTAAGAGCCTTCAGAATGGAAAGAGGGAAAATGCAAGAAGGTGAAGCATGAGGCGTCCACCATAGGCTTTTAGTCACTTAGCGGATTTATACAGAAAAACATTCAGAGGGTCATAAACAGAGGATTCTATTCAGCCTATAAGCTCAAAGATGGCGCTTAAAATGAAAGGACTTTCGAAACAGTAGGTAGAAGAGGGAGGCTGTGCTACTTCAAATGCATTCTAAGCTCCCTTTAGGAGCTGTTCTTTAGCATTAGGTGAAGTCAGTGATATACATACAGCTGTGCATTGCTATATAGTTTGCTAGAATTAAGAGGATTTGTATCTGCCTGAAATGATAAATAACAGGAGCATATAATAAATCTCAGGTCTTCATCTGTTTTTTTAAAAAAGCTATGAGTATGAAAATAAAGAGCTATAATAGAGTTTCTTCATCCTTTGATTACTTTAGAAGAGGAACTAAAAATTTCACCCAGCTGTTGCATGCATGTCGCTTGTGAGGTCTACCACTCAACAGTTTTCTCAAGAGGCAACCCAAGCTTTTATGTCAGGGATGAGGAACCTAGATGTTCTTGGGTACGAGCTCCCATCAGCCCCAGCCAGCAGGGTCAAAGGTCAAGGATAATGGGGGCTACAATCAAATCATACCACAGCTGAGGAAATTTTAAGTCATGCCTTCATATGGTATTTTCTGTACTCTAATATCCTTTCAAGTTCTGCCGGATTTCAGTTCTCGAAGAAGGGGAGGGGGAGAAGATAGGCTATTTAGTAAATGAAATACAACTCCTCATGTTACTGAAATCATCAAACGACATACAGACATAAGCTCTTTTCCCTGCAGGAGAGCCTGCAGCAAGATAGTATAGCAATATCGTTTTACTTTGGCTAAGTTTTATGTAAAATGTCAATTCATGTATATTTCCTACTTGAAAATTGAATGTTTTTTTCAGGATATGAATTAGTAAATGCATTCTGACAGTTCACTGCTTTAACCTTTGGGGAGGGGAGAAATTTGATTCAGTTCACCTTTAAAGGTGAACCTATGTAATTCACACTTTCCAAAACAATACATGAACCAAAATGCAGCAATCCTCCGACGTTCACACTTCTCTGAATCCTACAGCCAAGTAATGTGTACAAAAAGGCAGATGTGAGAGTAACGTGAGCATGAAGGCACGCATATGGGTGAATATAACATCTAAAAATTGTGTTATGAAAAACTGTTTTGCAAAAATGTGTATATTAGGATAAATTTACACTGTTGTATTTTCATGAGAACTTTTTTATTTTTAAAAAATGCAAACTGGTTGGGAAATAGGGAGGACTAGCTGGAGAAATGAAAAACTCAGAGAAACCAGAATCCGACAGATTGACCCATCGCTAACCTTCATGCAGGATTCCCACAAGGCCATAGCTTCACATTGTATTTATCCACATGTTAGTCCCGATAAGACCCAAGAGAGTGGGGAAAGGGAATAAAACAAACAAACACCCTTTTGTTTCCCAGTTGTAAAGAAATTGCAAATGGGTAGATTCTCTGCCTGGTCCTTGGCTTTAGAACAGGCTTCCTCAACCTCAGCCCTCCAGATGTTTTGGGACTACAATTCCCATCATCCCTGACCACTGGTCCTGCTAGCTAGGGATCATGGGAGTTGTAGGCCAAAAACATCTGGAGGGCTGAAGTTGAGGAAGCCTGCTTTAGAATGTGAATGGAGTCCTAGGTGACTCTCCTGTACACTAGGGGTGAGCAACCTTTTCCAGACTGAGGGCCACAATCTGGGCAACCTTCTGAGGGTCACTTGTCGGTGGTGGGCAGAGCCCGAGGCAAAAATGGGCAGAACAGCAAGTGTGAGTGTTTCCTTTGTACAGTAGATGGGTTTCTTCACACAGATCACCTTCTATCCTCCATCCAGATCAATGTTTCCCACACTTGAGTCTCTAGCTGTTTTTGGACTACAATTTCCATCATTCCTGGCCCCTGGTCTTGCTAGCTAGCAATGAAGGGAGCAAAAACTTTGGAAACACCAGTCCAGGGGCACTATCAGAGTTCCAGGACACATTCCAGTCAGGGAAAACAGGTTGTGAAGCAAGGTCCATGAGGTGTGTAGCCTGGAGAGGATTCCGAGGACCAAGTTCGGCCCCAGAGCTAAGTTTCCCCACCTCTCCTATACACATGTGCCTGAAAATAAATCCTACTGAACTCAGTTGAGCTTTTGTCTGATTTGAAATGTATAGAGTTGTGCTGTAAGACACCAGCACTCCAGCAATTTTTACTGGAACAATTTTACAACCTTTCGTGAAAGACAGCTAAGGAAACTTCCATTAAGTAAGCCCTATGAAATGTCCTTTGCACCGGTTTTTCATTTCATTTTTAAAGGGAAGTCCAAAACAAAATGCTTGCACAGGATCTAGAGATCAGGATACATTCCAAGATTCAAATCCAAAACAAGGCTATCTGGCTTTGCCCTGAAGAGAGTTCATGGATTACATCTCATTTTAGTGAAAATAAATTATCCAGTCAAGATATTATTCGACAAATATATTTTTAATTTAAGAGGCTTAGGAGCTGTCTGCTGTGCTGTTGACATGAAGGGTCCAATCCATGTCTCACTAGAAGGGAATGAATGAACATTGAGGATTATAGCTAGTAAGAGATTAATTCTTGGCTTCTGTGAGTCAGCAGAGGCCCAGGTGTGTGGGTGTGTTTTGTCATTTAAGCCTATATTTCATGCATTTTCTCTGACATGGTAACGTTTCAGATTTTTCATAGAAACATAGAATTGTACAGTTGGAAGGTTCCACAAGGGTCAGTGTAGTCCAGTCCCCTACAATGCAGGAATATTTCTGTCTGTCTGTCTGTCTATCTATCTATATCTATCTATCTATCTATCTATCTATCTATCTATCTATCTATCATCTATCTATCTATCTATTTGACTACAATGTGGCCATTTTGATAGTCCTTTTGGTTGTTGTAAATTCTAATGCTCTGTAACTTCTTTAGCATCCTTTTGTTAAAATACTGGACTTCAAACCCATTTTCTGCAGTACTTCAGCTTTGGTAATAATTTGTTTAGTAATCTGTGTAAGTATACCATGCCATGAAAATTCAACATATGCTTAAAATCTTAATGATGAGTGGGACTGGATATCAATACCATATTTTAGTGTTGTAACGATTTTATACTTTAACTGACACTGACCTGTCTTAAATGTAGTTGAACACACAGGGCTCGTATGAAAAAGGTTATGAGCAATATGACCCTGGTACAGTGTAACTTTCCTCCCATGTCTGCAGACTAACACCAAGTCTAATGTTTAATTCAGTGCTTGCTGATGTTTGCCTTGAGACATCATAAACATTGTAGTCATTCCACCAACGCACCTGACAAAGCCTTAGTGTTAGCCAGGCCAATGAGACCAAATTATCTCTCGGAATGTTATCACAAACATGACTAGCAACTTTCCATTGCCACCTTCAAACATTATGCATAATAGGGTATCTTTGCATGATTACCAAGAATTAAGAGTGCATAAATATAACTTTATATGGGATAAAATGGGAATCAAAGATCATGTGAGCACATTATTGGCAGTTACTAAAATAATGTTTATTTGTTTATTATATTAATTAATTGCTCTACAGTGGTACCTCGGGTTACATACGCTTCAGGTTACAGACTCCGCTAACCCAGAAATAGTATCTCGGGTTAAGAACTTTGCTTCAGGATGAGAACAGAAATTGTGCGGCAGTGGTGGGGCGGCAGCGGGAGGCCCCATTAGCTAAAGTGGTGCTTCAGGTTAAGAACAGTTTCAGGTTAAGAACAGACCACCAGAATGAATTAAGTATTTAACTCGAGATACCACTGTACTTATATCTCACTTATGGAGAACATAGAATTCAAGGTATCAAAAATGTTTTTCCACCTCCTCAGTTCCCCCTCACAATAATCCTGTAAAGTAGGTTGGGCTGAGAGATGGTGGCTGGTCCAAGGTCCCCATCATGACTATGTGGGGATTTTCAACCCTGGTCTTCCAGGTCCTGATCCAGCATTCAATGTACTATATTAGATTTGTAGCATCACAGCACACTTTCAAGATGGTAGATGGAAAACCAGTTATCAATTTGCTCAAGGGCTTAGCAATAGGCTTTAGTTCTTCAGTCAACATCTTCGGAGCAGCAGCAGCAGTCTATCTGATCAGTGAGCATTTCAAGAACTTGAAACTCTACCACCAACTTTACCATGGTTCCAGTTCCAGGGGAAGAGACATAACCTTGGGAGCCCAACTGGATTCCAGGCAGAGAAATGAGAAGATATGGCTCTGGTCTATATACCAGGGAATATAGATCCAGTGTGGTGTAGGGCAAGGGTGGGGAATTATTGGTCCTCCAAATGTTGCTGAACTACAATGCCCATCACCCCTGGCTTGCTGGGGCTAATGGGAGTTATAGTTCAGCATCATCTGAAGGGTCAAAGGTTCCCCACACCTGGTGTAGGGATTAGACCTGTGGCTCCCAAACCTCTTTTTCCCATGGACCACCAGTATTTCCCATTCCTCTAACAAACAGAGGAGCAGCCTCCTTTCCTGGCTGAGAGGTGATGGAAGGAATTCTCACCATGTTCCAAGCACAGGAAAATCTCCCACATTGAATGAGGGCTAGACAGAACAGCTTAAGAAATCTCTCTCCTCACCCCTCCACTTTTATGGCTGTGGTTTCCTTCTCATGCACATAAAATGAATTCATTTGCAAGCACAGTATTCTGAAGATTACTCGAGACAGGGGGAAGAGTGTTACATGTTTGATTTGTTGACACCCGGGGGGGGGGGGGGGACTCAAGCAGGCAGGAGAGGAATGGGAACTAGAAAATGGCTCTTATAAGCTGAAATCACGACTGATACGTAAGCTCCAATTACACAGCTAGTTTATTCAGGCCACTTTTTAAGCCCCATTAAATGGCTCTGTGCCATGAATCCTTCCTATTTCAGCCTGGAAAATGCAGAACCTCTTCATATATATATATATATATATAGCTCTGTTCCAGTAACAAGAAGCCGAAAGCACCAGCCTGAAGATGACGAGTGAGACCTCGTCGAAACGTCGCCTAGACACCCCAACTCTTACACGGGAAGACACCCGAAGACACCAAAACCTGCATATATATATATATATATATAAACACACACAAAAGGAACTAGACGTTAACAGGGGGAAATAGGACCAAGTCATTCAATTAAGATAAAATGACCTGCTAGTCCAGTTTGCTTTCTGTATAATCAATTAGCGAGGTTGCTTCATACACTTAACTGATGGAAGATGTACCGTATTTTTCGCTCTATAAAACGCACCAGACCACAAGACGCACCTAGTTTTTGGAGGAGTAAAACAAGAAAAAAAAAATTCTGAATCTCAGAAGCCAGAACAGCAAGAAGGATCGCTGTGCAGGGAAAGCAGCAATCTCTCTTTCTCTTCTGGCTTCTGAGATAGCTGCGCAGCCTGCATTCGCTCCATAAGACACACACACACATTTCCCCTTACTTTTTAGGAGGGAAAAAGTGAGTCTTATAGAGCAAAAAATACAGTATATTTGCCATTCTGTGCATGAACATAATTTATTTGTTTACCTCCCCTCTCTTTCCTGCCCAATGCAATTATGCTTTGAGCCTGTGGGCTTGAACATCTGGTTTTCTACAGCACCTAGAAGTTTTTAAGAAATATGAACATAGGAAGCTACCTTACTGGAAGCAGACTGTTGATCCATATAGCTCAGTACTGTCTACACAGGCAGGCAGCAGCTCTCTGGGGTTTTAGACAGGAGTCCTTCGTAGCCCTTCCTGGTGTTGCCTGGGACTGAACCTAGGATGTTCCACAGGCAAAGTGCGTGTTCTACCCACTAAGCAGCAACACCCCTCCCAATGCGCAAATGGTAATCAATAACCATATGTCTAGATCACCTGAAATAAGAATTCAAGAATTGCCTTGCTGAATCAAATCTGGATCCATTAGTTTAGCATTCTGTCTACAATGGTGGCAGCTGATCACCACTAGAAACTCAAAACCAGGGGGTGCTCATCCCCTGTAGTTTTTCTTGTGCATCTGGTATTCAGGGGTTCTTGCTTCTCACAGGTATCTGCTTAGACACTGAGAACAGGATGCCTACTTCAGCAGGCTCTTGTGCTGTTATGTGGAGGGAAATGTACCGTGCAATGTAGCCAGATGCTCTGCTTAGGATTCCAGCACTGCAACTGCATTCTTCCCCTATCCTCCACCTCTCAACACTTTTCCATTTCCCAGCCATCATTTCATGGCCACTGGGTTCACTCCATGTTCACTGGGCAGTTTTTTCTCAGCCCACTTAGCTATACAGTGGTACCTCGGGTTAAGAACTTAATTAGTTCTGGAGGTCCGTTCTTAACCTGAAACTGTTCTTAACCTGAAGCACCACTTTAACTAATGGGGCCTCCCACTGCCGCCGCACCGCCGGTGTACAATTTATGTTCTTATCCTGAGGGAAAGTTCTTAACCCGAGGTACTATTTCTGGGTTAGCGGAATCTGTAACTTGAAGCGTCTGTTATCCAAGGTACCACTGTATTCCTAAAGATTGGTTGTACTTCTGCAATTCCTTTGGGTTCTTCCAAGCCTGTTAATAGCACCCTTGGATGGAGCTATGTTTGCCTGCATAAGCAATGACACAATCACAGCTCCTGAACATTGACAACAGAGGGAATTCTGCTACCCTTGGTCATTTAGGTTGCAATCCTGAGTGTAGGTCTGTGCACACACCACCTACACACAAAGAATCTTGGGAACTGTAGTGTAAAGTATAAGCATGGTGGGAATTGTAGCTCTGTGAGGGGCAAACTAAATTTTCCAGGATTCCTCTGGGAGAATATATTTCAAATGCATTGTGTGTACACAGTTCTAGTTTCCCTGAATTCCATTACACTTACTATTGAGTAGACACATACATGAGATTGCATTGTAGCAACCAAGATCAGTTACTGAAATTCAACTTCCATGAATTTCTCTAATCCTTTTGTAAAGCAATCTTCATGCCATAGTTAGTGCCTTAAGTTAATGATGTGTTGCATTAAAAAATGCATTCCTAACACTACCTTGCAGTGTCAAGGATTGAACCTGCAACCTTCTGCATGCAAAGGCTCTAACAATGAGCTATTCTCCTTCTCCATAGTTATATTACACTGTTTCATTCCCACACTCAAATCAGCACACCACCAACTGCCTCCAGCATTTGCTGAGAAGCAAGTATGTCATATCAGGGATGTCCCTTAATTTTACATACTATTCCATGTGAGATCTGAAGCTGGCTTTGACAGAATTGTGATTGCCAGGCAAAGGTCCAAGCTTTTTAGGGATTAGTGTGTTTTGGCATGTAAACCTAGTTCATGAACCCATAAAATTGTTACTAACATTACAGTGGTACCTCAGGTTACAGACGCTTCAGGTTACAGACTCCGCTAACCCAGAAATAGTACCTCGGGTTGAGAACTTTGCTTCAGGATGAGAATAGAAATCGCGCGGCGGCAGTGGGAGGCCCCATTAGCTAATGTGGTACCTCAGGTTAAGAACAGTTTCAGGTTAAGAACGGACCTCCAGAACAAATTAAGTTCTTAACCCGAGGTACCACTGT
Organism: Podarcis liolepis; assembly: GCF_965112155.1. Lineage (NCBI taxonomy): Eukaryota > Metazoa > Chordata > Lepidosauria > Squamata > Lacertidae > Podarcis > Podarcis liolepis. The sequence goes on from NC_139565.1 coordinate 34,088,762, forward strand.
AAAGTGGAAAACCAGTTATTTGTTCCAAATAAAAGCTGCTCCTGAATCACATGTAGTCTGAGAGGGCAGAGCTTTCTCTTCCCTCAGTGGCATCTCCAGCTTACATGCAGTGCAGATAACTGGGCTGTTCGAAGTCAGCTGTATCAGCCAATGACAAAGAAAGTCACCTCCTCATTGTCATGCAGCCCATTCCTAAATCATCAGCTGTTCATATTGAACAAATTCTGCCCAACACACACAGACAAAAGGATTGATTCTTGTCAGTGCTGAATTAGTCTAGTAGCTAGCTACATTTTGTCTTAAATGTTAGTAGCCCCAAAGGAAAATATTATAAAGTGTTTTGCAAGTGTTGGCCTCATTCTTATCACTTACTGTGCCGTTTCCCCCTTTCCCATTGCACAGCTAATGACCTAGCCAATGCATAGTTTATTTTACTCCCTAGTAAAGAACAAGTATAGGCTAGCCTGCCCTCTAGTGCTTTATGGAAACAGACAGTGCATTCTTGGGTCCTGAATGGACAAATAATATTTAGAGCATGAGAAACTCACACTGCCTTTAAGAATGAAATTTCAATATGGGGCACACTATGAAGCACATTGCCACCAACATCACACTATGCTCTAAGCGATTCTCTCTCTCTCTCTCTCTCTCTCTCTCTCTCTCTCTTTCTTTCTCTCTCTCTCTCTGACTCATTCAGTGTTTATTCAGCATTAGCTCATTGCTCGAAATCTAAGCAAGGAAGTACACCATTCTGACAACTTTCGCTCTGTATATTGGAGACCAAAAGCTGTAGCTCAGTAGCAGACAGCGGCGTAGCGTGAGCTGTCAGCACCCGGGGCAACGCAAGTAATTTGCGCCCCCTAACCCGGGGCAAGGCACGTAATTTGCGCCCCCCCTAACCCCTAACCTGCGAGTTGCCGCTGGCGCTGCTGCCCAAACGACGCCGCTTGCCCGGAGGAGGAGGGGGGCAGAGAGGCGAGGAAAATGCAACGGCCCAGCAGCTGCAGCAGCACCGGCGGAGGCAGGGCTGTGAGGAGGGGCTGCCTGGCGCGTCCTCCGCGGCGAGCGCTGAGAGCCGCTGCCTGCCGGGCGCCTTCAGCCGGGCGCCGCGAGACATGCGGCTCTGCTACAGCCTGCGCCCGAGGCTCTTCGGCGACTCCGGAGGCAGCGAGCGCGCCCATCCAGAAGTTGCGCCCGGTGCGGCCGGCACCCCTGGCACCCCCCACGCTACGCCACTGGTAGCAGAGTACACATTTTGCACACTTAAGGCTTCATTCACAGATTTAGTCTCTGGAACCTCTAGATAGAGCAAGGGTGGGGAGTGTCTGGCCTTCTAGAGGTCAGACTGCAATTCCTATCATCCTTGACCACAAGCCATGCTGGCTAGGATTGATGGAAGTTGGAGTCCAACAACATCTGAGAGCCACAGATTGCCCACCTCATGAGTTAAAGCTTCTTAGCTAGTAGTGCTGTTTTTCTAGAAAAAAGGGTGCTGGAACTCACCATGAAATCACCTTTGTTCTCTTAAAATGGCAATGATGCCCACCTGAAAGGTGCTGGAACTGAGTTCCAGCGAGTTCCGGCTTTAAAAAAGCCCCGGGACTAAGAAACACCTCTCACTGAGATTTGGATAGCTACAGCATCTTAATCTAGTCAATGCTGGCTGGGTAGGCAACAGGGCTAAATGTACAATACAGTTTCATATGTTTTGCCAGCAAATTACCTGTTCCAGAATACGCCCGTTGAAAAATGGGTTAACTATAGTTTATAGTGAATAAGGAGGGATTATGGGTGATTATGTTGTTATAAAAGTAATTGTCTACCACATTGCGCTCCAGTCTTTGTTTAGTATTCTTGTTGTAATGTTCTAAACAAATCTAGATCTTTAGAAAATTATGGCACTGCTATTACTGTATTAAATTTTATATTGAATGTTTGATGCAGCATGCTATTTTTATATGGTGCCATAGATTATACTTTTATAATCCTCTGTTCTGGAATATATATTTTTCTTGCCATGTCATAATTTATCAACGAGAGGATTAAATTTCACATTTGAGAGTAAGCAGAACAGCATGGTTCTATTTTGTTCTGCAGAACAGATCTTCAGAGCAGTGAGGCAGCAACTCATTGAGCACTACATTAGGAAAACACCAATCAATAGAGTACCATTTCATGTAAACAGGAGGTAAAATGATATACATTCTGTCACAAATTAAACTGAGTGTTTATTTGAACAAACTATTTCATTTAATTAGCTTTACTGGGGATGCTGTGTCCTCTAATTTGATTTCCTAATATGTTTAGCTACTGATGGGATTACATTTTGACTTCCGAATTTCTTTCATATTATAGAGCTTTAATATTAAATGGGGTCATGCCCAAGAGTGAAAAAATTAAAAATCTCATAGTGGTTGCATTTGACCTAGACTAGTCTTCCCCAACCTGGTGCCTTACAGCTGTTTTGGACTACAGCTATCATAATCCTTGACCTTTGACCATGCTAGCTAACAGTAACACTTCTCAAACCAATACTGTACGCTAATCAAGTTCTCTAACCAAATAATATGTATAAAAATGTATATATATTCAGGGAAGATGTGTGTAAAAATGCATAAATCAGTGAAAATAACATACAAAAATGCATTATATTAGGGAACATTGCAAAAAATGTGTACATTAGTGAAAACTGCATAGAAAAAATATGGGTGGAGTCCAGTGTAGTGCTAAATCTTTTTGTCAGTGCAAGGATTTCTCCTTGGGCAACATAATATTCTCCCTCCTCTCCCTCCTTGCTGTTCTGTGGGTTCCCTCAGCCTTCTGGACTGAATTTGGTGAGAGCGAGGGAAGGAGCGGGGGAGAAAGTCCCATTACTGGGTCACTTTAGCTGAATACAGCCCTGTGTTTATTAGAAGAAATTCGATTCCGATGAATTCTGATGAGGATTTAAAATCAAAAACAAAAGCATGTCACAGATGGTTGAAGAATTGTGGAGAAATTAATTTAAGATTGAAAAAAAAATGTGAAAATTAGAGAATCAAAATTGACTGAGTCATCAATCCTGACCCGTTTCCAGTTTTTGCTAAAGAACAGTAAGAGCGGCCAGGACAGCCATCCTTTGGAGGTAGGGCGTGTTTTGAGAAAAACAAATCTGCTGTGAAGTATAGACGTTTCAATGTCAATAGCTGAAGGGTGGGAGTCAGCAAACACATATCTACAGGCCTTATTTAGTTTTGCAAGTAGGTAAACTGCTGAGTAGTTGGGACCTAGCTTCATTTGAATTCATCTGGCATTTCAAGGAGAGTGTAGAAGTTAATGTCAAAACACTCTATTTTTAAAAATAGGTGGATTCACATTAAGTTCACAGGCGGGTGGCTAATTCATTTGCACACCAATTTACTGTATTTAGGCAGCGCTGGAGAATTTGTCACCTCCATTATTTAGGGAAACCATTCAGCTTGCTTTAATTAGGAAGATGGATCACAGTTTTACAGACAGAATACAGACAACATTTTTTAAAATTCTCAAAGTCATTTCAGTTTGTTCCTGAACAAATTGCTACTTGGGGAGAATTTGGATAAAGCAGGGCCCCGAACTTAAGTTATTGTAGTAGCTCTAGCTGGCAAGTTAGGTGAAACTGAATTAAAGCTGGCAATTCTTAACTGGTTCTCTTTTCATTTGAAAGGTTTTGAGTTTATAGGAGATGGATAAAAGTAAATAAGATCAATGTAGGGTTAGAAAAACTGGTGTTATTGTTAGTGCTAAATGGATTTGAAGGCTTGTGGGACATGTAATGTTCCCCTGAAACCCTTACCCAAAAGTACATTTAACACAAATCTGGTTTCGCTTCGCTGGACAACCCAAGAGGCAAGGTGAGGTGCCTGCCTTGGGTGGCAGGATCCACAGGGGCAGCAGAAGTACTCCCACTGTAAATATCAATATTGGACATACTAAGAGCTTGGTCCCCTGCTTCTTCACCTTTGTTGGGAGGTCTCCCACAGCTGTTCCTCCTCAAGTCAAAGGGAAGTATCATCAGTAGTAAAGTATTCACCGTATTTTTCGCTCTATAGGAAGCACCCGACCATAGGACGCACGTTGTTTTAAAGGGGGGGAACAAGAAAAAAAATTTCTCTCCCTCTCTGTGCAGCGCCCCTTCAGTGAAGCGGCAGGAGAAATGGAGCCCCTTCCATTTCTCCTCCCACTTCGCTGAAGGGGCGCTGCACAGAGAGGGAAAGCTGCACAGCGCCTCTCCAGTAAAGCAAAGCCAGAAGAGCAAGAGGGATCGGTGCGCATCAATCCCTCTTGCTCTCCTGGCTTCAGCAAAACCAACATGAAGCCTCCGGAGCGCAGCACTCCCACTGCGCTTCGGAGGCTTCGCATTGCTATTGCTGAAGCCATGGAGCCTGTATTCGCTCCATAAGACGCACACACATTTCCCCTTAATTGGAGGGGGGAAAGTGCGTCTTATAGAGTGAAAATATGGTGCCTTCACAGCTTCAGGGATGGCTGTAGCCTTTTTGTGTGTTGCCCATGTGTGGCCTTTCAGAACCAAACATCAATTTCCATTTGGGGCAGATCTACACTCATGGTTTTAACATTAAGGAAAGCAGAAGGCACTGCGGAGCAGCCAGCAGCCAGCAGTAGGGAGACAGTGTTTTGATGGGGAGAATAACAAAGGTAAGAAACACCATGAATTACAAGTATGCCCTGCAATGTTTTAGAACGATATATCTAATATCCTTCTAATAGTAGCCAGTGTGGTGTAGTGGTTAAGAGCGGTAGACTCGTAATCTGGTGAACCGGGTTCGCGTCTCTGCTCCTTCACATGCAGCTGCTGGGTGACCTTGGGCCAGTCACACTTCTTTGAAGTCTCTCAGCCCCACTCACCTCACAGAGTGTTTGTTGTGGGGTAGGAAGGGAAAGGAGAATGTTAGCCGCTTTGAGACTCCTTTGGGTAGTGATAAAGAGGGATACCAAATCCAAACTCTTCTTCTTCTAATAACGTTAAACGGGTCACTATAGACCCAGCCTAGGTTATACTGCTTAGCATTTTATAGCTGCAGCCATTGTGAACACACAACAGAGGAGCCCATGGGAGATGAGCAGGGTCATGATTTGACTCATGCTTCGACACAGTAACAAAACCAGCAAATACAGCAAAGGTTCTCATCCCACAATGATTGCCCACCATACAACTGGGGGAAACAGTGGCAAAGTCTGCATTGAGGACTGTTGTAGAAAACTCTGTGCAATATGCGACTTCCCTTTACAGATACTACTTCCTATACTAGCTGAAAGACCCACCCTGTTATTCTCTAGGAGCCACATGAGTTAAATCTGGACTTTGTAGTACAGGATCCTTCGCATGCCCAAAGTTTCAATTAATGTTTCCCACTGAGCGATCACATCAAAAAGGTATGCTGATGTTCAGCATACTTGCACATATATGAGGATGTCAATATTTCAATCCTGAGCAAGAGTTTTGTCAGCTAAGCCACTGTCTATTAATTCCTGGCATACTGAGTCTATTGCAAACAGTATGCTAAAGCAGCTGCTTACCCAGCTGTCTCCTTTCTGTACATTATCCTAGTCAGTAGAACAAGTGGTGTAGCTCAAAAGCTTTTGCATGTCTCTCTGTCAATGTGCATATTTATATAACTGGGTGGGGGAGTTTATGGTTATTATCCTTTCAGAGCTGAACATTATGGGCTCTATCAGATCTGATCTGTGGGTTCCTTGGTGTATCAATCATACTTATTCCACAGCAGATCTTTCGGAGCGCCTGCATTTATCTTTAATCGCTGGGGGATTCTTTGCATGGTGGGAGGATGTTTTATGCTTTCTTCCTAAGAAATATGTAATATGTAAATCAGAAAAAGTGAGCAAAGGTGCAAATATATCTTCTGCACAGACAGTAGCCCTGTTTCCTTTCTAGGCTAGACAGAGGAAAACTGAAGATTAGCACTTGGAAATGCAAAGAGGCCCTGTTCAAATACAAAAGAATATTCTCATTTTTCCTGTAGCTCTCCCCTCCCTGTAAGAATTCTCCTGGGATTTCCACACTCCCTAACTGCAGTTTTCCAAGTAATTTCTCAGTTTCATGTATCAAAATGAGCTACTTAATTAGACCCAAATTTTGGCAGTTTTACATCCTAGAAAATATTGCAAAGTTGTTTGCTTAGGGTCCAGCCATTCATGTGCCCTGCGGGGAAAGACAACATGCTCATGTATAAAGGGTCAAAAAACCCTATTTTCAGAGTATATGCATCGTGAGTGAATTCAATTAAAGGGCTGATATCACTGGCGGAGGAAGAGGAGTGCGGAGGGAGAGCATCACCACCGGCAGTGTGATCCCGGTGGGGTGCCATCGCGGCTGCTCCCCCACCCGGGCTGGGCATCACGCCCCCACAGGCATCGTGCCACACCTCCAGGACATGCGCCACACCCCTGCCACACCCCCAGGATGTGCGCCAGCCCCTCCCCTGCCTGCTCTCCACCCCCCGGTGCCAGAGCTTGAAGCGCCGCCACTGGCTGATATATGCCTATTCTGTTGAATGTCTGCATGGGTTCTATGTATGCACAACTGTGCCTGCATAGGGCCTTCATCTTGCTATTGAAAACCCTGTTATAATTGTGCCAAGAGAGAAGTCTCCATGTGTAAATGGAGAGCTTGTGTTGCTCAGAGGCTGGCCCTGCTGCCACAATCCCATTCTTCCTTCTGGGTGCCTTCATCCAATATATTTCATGAGAACAAGACTAAACTTACTGCAGAATGAAAGAGGCACTCATATCACAACCCACTACTAAAACATACCTTAAGTTAGGGTGATATCATGGGGACAATCTTCAATATAATGGAAATCAAATATGGAGAAAAGATAGCCTGAAATAATCTCAAAGTCATTAATAGACTGGTCCATGGAAAACTGTAATATCTAAAGACCCAAAAGCAAATAAAGATTTGTAAAGGAAAATATGTTGTTTTGCATAGGGTTTTTATTTTTAAAAGGTCTGGTTGGATTTGATGCAGCTTTGGGTCTTACGTTAGTTTATATTTCTATCTAGCTATTCCATTTTACTACATAGGATTGTGGTCCATTCCATATGGTGAGAATTCTAGACTCCCACCCAAAACGCCAGAAGTGTTTCAGCTGTCATCCAGTTCCTTAGCCTACTCCTAACATGAGGTAGTTCATATTTTGCTTGTCTCATCAGATTTCTGCTTGGCTATAACAGCAGTTATGGAATCTTTGATTAGGCTTTGTTTATCTTCGTAATCCAGGAGAAGGCTTCTTCAGGAAAGTTTAGTTGAAAGTTAATAATGTGCTATAAGAGTCATGGGTTCTTTGTTCCAGATGGTGCCCGATGGAACCCTGCCTAGAAGCAGTGCCTATTCTTTTCAATGTCCCAAGTCACCAGATGCAAGCAGATGTCAATGTAAGCAGATGGTCCATGCTTCCCTTTGCTTGTTGCCGGGCAAAATTTAATCCCTGCAGGCCTCAGCAGGCCAAGGAGGAAGAGAGAAATATGGGGGAAAGAAGCAGCCGCTGCACCTTTCTTGGCGCTTTCAAACATTTAGGCTGCAGTTGTATCTGGGAGTAAGGCTGCAATTCTAACCCCACCTACCCACAAGTAAAGCCAATGAATTCATCAGGCCTTGCTTCTGTGAGTAGACATGGTTAGGACTGGACTGCAAGTCCCACTGAACTCAAGGAATTACCTTTGGCTGGCCATGTGTAGAATTGCACTGTTAATCACAGAAGCATTATTTCCAGGCAAGGACCTTGCAACCCTAATATCAGAGTACCTTTTCACATTTAGAACCAGCATGGCAGAGTAGGAAAATAGGAGCTGGTTTGTACGTCTCCCAGAATCTTACCTCCCAAAGCTGTCAGTGGGCTGACTTTGACAGATGGGCAGATCAATCAGCTGACATATGATATGCATGACATCATATATAATGATGTCATGCAACCCATTTTTAGACCCTCCTAGTGTCCCTATTTTCCAGGGACAGTCCCAGATTTACAGAAGCTGTCCCAGTTTCTGATTTGATCCTGGAATGTCCCACTTTTCCTTAAAGGTAAAGGTAAAGGGACCCCTGACCATTAGGTCCAGTCGTGACCGACTCTGACTAAGGATGTCCCTATTTCCATCAGATAAATGTTGGAGGGTATAGAGCTATGTGACAACCGAACCAAGGAGATAAATAACTATACAACCTTTAGAAGACACCTGAAGACAGTCCTGTATAGGGAAGTTTTTTTTAATGATTGATGTTTTATTATGTTTTTATATACGTTGGAAGATGCCCAGAGTGGCTGGGGCAACCCAGTCAGATGGGCAGGTATAAATAATGTTGTTGTAGTTGTTGTTGTTGTTGTTGTGGAATAGGACATCCCTGTTTTCATCGGAGAAATGCTGGAGGGTATGCATTTTCCTTTGCCCAGGCAGTCTGAAATCAAGCCATGGGGACAAAGACAGAGGTCTTTACCTGTCCCACAAGTGTGTGTACCTTGACTAAAACTGCCTCATGGGTCCAACTGAGAAGTTTAGAAGACCTAATTATTCCCACTGGCTGTAGATTCCCCCCTGGTACTGTGTGATACAATACAGTCTTCAGAAACCTGATGCAGGTATTCAGCAATGCAATCAATGCAATTTTAAAATATCAAAATATTATTATATTATTATTATTATTATTTCTAGAGGGCATAGTGGGTGGTGACTAAAGATTAGGGGAGGAGCCTAAATTGTTTCGGTTTTCAGAAGCTTCTACTACAGATATCCTGAGGTTTAAATCCTAGAATTCAGTCTAGGAAAGCTACATTATAAATTTCAGCATGTAGCAGTTGTGGTTTCTTTTTGGCAGGGGTTACCAGGCCAAATGTGAGAAACAGACTTCATTTCTTACCTACCAGCTAGAAGCAAACTGCTCAACTGTAATACATACATCCATTACTCCACAAGGGAATACAGTTTTGGGTAGAGCCTGCTAAATGAATTCATTGTTTGATGCTCTGCTGGTTTTAGAAGAAAACCACTTCCAGGCATTTAAATACAGAGCTATTTCAAATTGTTTCTGTAATGGTGTGTGGGGGGGTGTCCTCCTAATATTTAGATGTGGTGGTTTAAACTTTAGCTACTTTTTACCCCTCTTTGCTTTCATTCAATACTCAGCTGTTAACAATAGTTTCCACCTAAGTACTGTAGTTCACAAGCAGGCAAGATAACTGAACCATCTCTGTTGTTATTGTTGTCTGCCTTCATCAGTTGATATGTATAATTGACTATCTGTTTACACATGGGGTGATAGGTTGTAGTTAGAGAAATCACATGTTAAATTTTATTCCTGCTTTTTAAAAGAACAAAAAGTCTCTGATAGTAGATATTTAGCACAGCAAAGAACAAACTGGCCTATGTGTTGTTCCTGTTTTATGAGATTTAATGTGGGGAGATATTAAAGATGGTGCTGCAACATGGTACAGTCTGCTTTACTGGTACAGTCTGACTCTACCACCCAATATAAAGGTTATATTAATGACTAACAGTCTTTCATAGATCTTTTCTCTGTTTGGTCCTTTAAAAAAAATCAAAGGACGTCTACAAACAAAACAAATAGCAATCAGATGCTAAACCACCTCCACCTCTTGTAATAATCTCATGAAAAGGAAATGTAAATAAAAAGTTTATATATGCAAGTCAACATCCAAATTAACCATCACAATAGAAATACTTGTTTGTTTCATTTTATTTTAACTTATTTTTTATTCTTTAGCCTCACCATTTTAAGCCAAACTTTATATTTATAGGGACTGGACTCACAGGCAACCGTGCTGGGTAGATATGGTAGCTGGAACTCACACGAAAGCTCAGCTAATTCCCATGTTTATGTAAATGTGGTAAAGCTGCTTAGAGAATACATTTCTTTTACCAAGGCCTTAGTTGGCTGAGAGTATTATGTGAGTGACACTAAGAAGATTTTACAAGTGTGAGTCGTATGCAAATTCAGACAGCTGACATCCTTTTAAACTTAATTTTACAGAATATTGTAAATGGGTTGCCTTCCAATAGTGAATTTGATATAGTTCAGGATCCGTGCCCTTTGTTGGATTACCTACAGGCATGACCAGCAAATATGTAAATAATATGTTCCTCTGTTGCCACACCACTTCCAACATTGATTAGGATAAAGAGTTAAGGTCTGCACTTGAACCCCTATACTTCTATGGACATGTAAGACCATTTCGGATCATTCCATAACTGTTCCATGCAGGTATGTGTATGTGTAGGGCTGAGGTTGAAAAGGAACACACATATGTCACAAGGACAGGGATTGCTGCTGCAAGCTACCCTTTCGACATCAACTGAACATCCAAAATGTCAGCTTCTTATGTAAATTACATCTTATGCAACTGAAAGAGCAAAATATAATTAAAAAATAGACATAGAGGTGACAGAAGTAATGATTAAGTGGGTGAAAGATTTTGGTAAAAATATCCAACTACAGGCATGGGAAAGATTGTGGAAGAAAGAATGGAAATTTATGGCCTGTTATACATTAAAGGAAAATCTTTTGAAGATGTTCTAAAAGTGGTATATAACTCACAACAAATTATCCAAAATGTATAAAATGAGATATAATGCTGGAGGTGTAAACAGGCAGAAGGGACACTGTTTCATATGTGGTGGGGTTGCAAAACAAGTAAGAATTTTTGGGATATTATATATGAGGAATTGAAAAAAAATGTTATTATCTTATTATTTTGGTTAACTTATTGTGTGTGCGTGTTTGTTAAGTAAGAAAACTAAAAAAAGCATATTTTTTAAAAAATAGATATTCCTACATCTTAATAAATAAATTCATCAGGATTTTCTATTGCCATGCTTGTGTAGGGTGATTGTAGATTGTTTGGAAGCTCTGAGCATTTGTATAGCAGGTTCCTGTGCTCCCTGAACAGCTGCTCCTGATGGCCGAGTGCGTTCCGGTTCCTCTGGGTGCCTCAGCAGAGGAATCCAGTCACTGGTACGGGCCGTCGCAGTAACCCTACAGCGCCCCCTCCTCAGTTGGCCAGCAGCGGAGTGCCCAGTTGTGCTCAGAGGGGGGGAAAGACAGAGAGAGAAGACAAGAGTTGCAAGAGGAGGGGGAAGGAAGGAAGGAAGGAAGGAAGGAAGGAAGGAAGGAAGGAAGGAAGGAAGGAAGGAAAGCTGCAAGAGAAGGGTGGCAGGCAGGACAACAGGCAGACGGAAGGACCAATGGAGGAGAAGGAGGAGGAGAGGTGAAGCACAGCAGACCTGACCCCAATGACTGCAGAGGAAATCACTAGTGGTGCACAAAAGGCACTGAAAAGCAATCTATGAATTTCTGGTCTCTCCCGGCTTTGGAGACATTTGCCTAGGGCACAAGTGATGGATGGGGCACCAATAAAGCTCCTTGCCAAGAATGCTGGGCTGTCTATGTATGCCTCTGATAATAACACTGGGCCAGACTCTAGACTTGGAATTCCAGGACCCAGGACAATATTTGTTATGAAACATAAGAGCTAGTGTGGTGTGGTGTAGTGCACTACCTGCAGGAATGGACTGGAAACTGGGAAGTACAAATCCTGCATCTGCCATGTACTTAGGATCTAGAAACTCCATTCTATTAAAACATGAATAATGTGGATACAGTGGTACCTCTGGTTACGCTTAATTCGTTCTGGAGGTCCATTCTTAACCTGAAGCTGTTCTTAACTGGAGGTACCACTTTAGCTAATGGGGCCTCCCGCGCAGCCGCCACGTGATTTTTGTTCTCATTCTGGGGCAAAGTTCTTAACCTGAGGTACTACTTCTGGGTTAGCGAAGTCTGTAACCCGAAGTGTCCGTAACCCGAGGTACCACTGTATTTAAAAGTCTTTTTTTTCTATTTTGAAAGTGTTCTGGTTATGCATGCACCAGCAAATCACTAGAATTGATTAATCTCTCATAGACAATTTGTTGCAGTGCAAGGACAATAAACTGGAATTTTGCCCATAAATCCATCTGGTGGCTCCAGCTGCAGATGCTACTTCATCCAGTTTGGGTAATGCAGTTTAATTGGTAGGATTACAGTCAGTGGATTTGTGTAAATTATCTCAGGGAGCTAATATTGTGCAGCTATATATATATATATATATATATATATATATATATATATATACACACACACACACACACATACATACATACATATATACACACACACACACCACCTTTCCTTGTCCTATTTCCTGTGACATGAAGCTTCGCCCCATATCAGCATTCGATTCTATGGGCACCTATAGCCTAAAATCTCTCCTATAGCAATGAAGAATTCACCACAGCAGGATGCTTTTCACAGCAGACTGACCTAACTCAACCGTCCAGAACTTGCTTGTGGATTGGCACACAGCTGCCTAATGGATTGTGCCTTTCTCCAGGTTTTGCAGTACAGTTCTGGTGCATAAAAAGCATGTGCAAGAAAACATATATTGAAGTAAAAATGCATATAAAATGTGTATTTTATCAAGAAGATGCACTGAAAAATATGTATTGTGGGGAAATGCATACAAAAATGTGTGCAATAATGCATTCTTTTAAAACTAACTGTGCAAAGCAGGGTAAAACAGGTCAGTAACAGCGCCAGCCAAAATTTAACGGGACAAGCTTGGGCTCCAAGGACAAACTCACCAAGAAGTAATATTTTTAAAGGTAGCATGATAGAATCTACATGGTCAACTTTCTACAAATATTTTCTCACATCCTGTTTCAAAGACAAGCAAACTGTGAGTATCAACAGCATTGGTCAGAGCTGAGTGCTAGATCTTCTGATTCTCAGCTTCAATTCACAGCCTCTCCCGGTAGGGGGGGGCGGGGCGGTCCCCAGTCTGAAACCTTGAAGGGCCACTGCCAGTCAATGTACTGAAAATGCTAAGTTTGATGGCCCCGTGTGGTCTGGCATAGTATAGGACAGATTCCTATGTTTGTAACAATGCTGTCTACTACAATGAAGTGAAAACAGAGAAAGTAGAGAAAGTAGCAACTGAAAACAGCTGAAGGTAACAAACATAAACAAAAGATTTTTTAACAAGAGGGGAGGTGTTTATGGTCCATTAGATATGGGAACCTAAAAGATTCTGCTTTAATGTCCTATGATCTGGAAAAAAACCATTATATATTATTCTATCCATAACGTAGTCCTAAGGGACACCAACACAGAGTCTGGGTTTTTTTAAGCACCCTGCAGATAAAATGTTATTTGTTCTCCTGCATTGTATATACAACTTGTTGGCAAATCCAGATCTCTGCTTTCAGATAGCATGCAGCAAGGGAAATAAATGAAGTAAGATATTTGATCAGAGAAAGAGTTCACAAACAGAAAATATATTTAACGGGGGGGGGGATTTCTATCCAAATGTAGTTATGAGGGTCCATTCAAGGGCAATAACTTCTGAATAAGAACAGGTTCTGAAGATCTGAACATTATATTTCCATGCATGCAGTAGAGCTTTTCAGGCCCACAATCCCATTTCATCTCTGGGCCAACCATCAGAAAAGCTACAGTTAGAGACACAAATCAGGAAAGCTCTTGTCCATGTATCAAAATGCAAAGGCGGGGATGGGGAACCTGTGGACCTCCAAATATTGCTGGACTTCAACTCCCATCAGCCCAGCCAACATGGCAAATGTTCGAGGGTGATGGGGGATGTAGTCCAGCAGCAACAGACCACTGGTTCTGCATCCCCTGCACTTGAGTTATGCATTTGGAAATCCTGGCCCAGATTATTAAAGCCTACTTCCAATGTTACATTCTTCTGTTCTCATTTTGAAATGTGCAGAGGAAAGTTTCCAGAAAATGGTTGAAAATTTGCGTCTTTGTAGTACAAGAATTTTTAAATGCAGAAACTGCCTGATCCTTCAATCTTTATCTGTTTTAAAAAGGGAACAGTAGATAAGTTGGGAGAAGTTAAAATACTCATCATGATTGCCATATCATTTGAGCAGCTTCTTGAGAACATTTCATGTGATTTTAAAATGGACTGGAGTGTGACTGAACAATCCAATTCATCATCATCATCGCCACTCTGGGTGGCTTCAAACAAAGATTAAAAAGACATTAAAACAGGGGCAGCAAACTTTTTCAGCAGGGGGCCGGTGCACTGTCCCTCAGACCTTGTGAGGGGGCGGACTATATTTTTTTGGGGGGGAAATATGAACGAATTCCTATGCCCCACAAATAACCCAGAGATGCATTTTAAATAAAAGCACACATTCTACTCATGTAAAGACACGCTGATTCCCAGACCGTCCACAGACCGGATTTAGAAAGCAGTTGGGCCACATCTGGCCCCCAGGCCTTAGTTTGCCTACCCATGCATTAAAACATCAGTCATTAAAAACTTCCCTAAACAGGGCTGCCTTCAAATGTCTTCTAAACATCAGATAGTTGTTTATCTCTTTGACATCTGATGGGAGGGCGTCCCACAGGACGCCACTACTGAGAAGGCTCTCTGCCTGGTTCCCTGTAACTTGGCTTCTCGCATGAGGGAACCATCAGAAGGCGCTTGGCGCTGGATCTTAGTGTCTGGGGGAGACGCTCCTTCAGGTAAACTGGGGCCAAGGCCATTTTGGGCTTTAAAGGGCAACACCAACACTTTGAATTGTGCTCGGAAACATATTATCATTATTATTATTATCATTATTATTATCACGTGGAGATTTGAATTGGAAGGATCTGAAATTACATTATTATTATTATTATTATTATTATTATTATTATTATTATTACTGTTATTATTATGATCCAGATCCTTCTGGTTCCTTTCTGTAGCTATTTGTGCAAGTCATCTAGAAGTAACGAAAATCCAAACTTTGTTGCCTTCCCATAACAAGTGGGAAAGAAAATGAGCCCTTTCTCATAGTGGTGTATACAAAGGAGTCAGAATTAGAGATATCCTGAGAGACCAAAGCTTGAGCCCCATGTCTGCAGGATCAATAGCAGGTTCTCATCCTCAGGTCTCTTGGGCAGAGTGCAGAATATCCACTACTGTTTATTTACAAAACTTTGCTGCTTCAGGGAAACCAGAAATATCACTCTTTTCAGCACCCCTTCTGTTTTGATAAATGAAAGACATCTGTCGTGCACTTTTCATGATAGCAAGCACTTAGTTTATTACAAAAAGCAGTACAAAGGAGGATTTTTTGCCTGAAAAGAAATTAAAACAATAAACTTGTCCCTATTCTTTCCTCTTGAAAGGGTGCATGTTTCTTTTTGATCTCACGCAGCATAAACTCTAGTGAGACTGAACCATGTGTAAGGCTGAAATATGCATCTATTCGCATATCAAAAGTTAGAGTCGTGTTTTAGTTGACATTCATAACTTTAGGTCTGTTGATTTATTGATGATACTGTCAATCTCCAGTTGCCTCTGCCATGATATAGGCCAGTTGCAGTCAAGATGCAGAGTGCAGAATGGGCTTCTGTCACATATCCTTCATCAAGTTCTCATTTGTCTCTAACTTGGGGCCGTGGTAACTAGAACAGGGTGGTTCATTGAGATGTTTATTTTTCTCAACCTGGACAGGTCAATTTATTCAATTAAGTATGCATGCTAGTAGATGCTCAAAATGAAGAGCTTACATATTAAGGCATCGCTCCTCAAAGTAGAGAAATAATGAGAATTCAGACAAAATATTTTAAACGATTCCAAATTCGAAAGCACACAGTAAATATCCACAGGAATGTACATATCAGTTATGTGGTAGAAGGGATGGGAAATTTGATGGGCTCTGTAGCGGTGCTTGAATTTGTGTTCTTTTTGCAGATTGTGATGGTTAGTTATAAGTCCCTCTGCTTACCTTAAGTTTCAGCACTGATGTAATCAACAAGAAACTAGAGCAGCTGACAGAGACTGGTTTTAAAAAATAAATAAAGTCTATATCTTCTTTGCTGTCCATGCCAATTTCTGTATGCCTTCTTTTGCCAAACATTTCCACAGTCCTTTGATTTTCCAATGTCAGTCAGCTCACTGTAACCTAGTCAAATGGACTGCTGTATCAAAGTTCTGGCATAGTTTGTGAACTCTAAAAGTTTCACATGAACATAGAAGATAATTCTGTTTGCTTTCACCAAAGGAGGGGAAGCTCTGTGCAAGTCACAGCAACAGCTGCTCCTTGTTAACTCAGAGACCTCTTACCATGTGGACTGCTGGTAACCTATGGAGCTCAGGTCAAGCTGTCACTTCCCTGCTCCCCCTCCATTTAAAGGCCTTTTAATGAAACCAGTTTACAAATGAATTCACCACTTTTCCTATCCTCTATTTCAGGGGTTAGCAACCTTTTCCAGCCATGAGCTGGTCCACCATCACTTAAACCATGTGGTGGGCCAGACTATATTTTGGGGAGGGGGAAATGAACGAATTCCTATGCCTCACAAATAACCCAGAGATGCATTTTAAATAAAAGGACACATTCTACTCATGTAAAAACATGCTGATTCCTGGACCGTCCGTGGGCCTGATTGAGAAGGCAATTGGGCCGCATCTGGTTGCCTTAGGTTGCCTACCCCTGCTCTATTTCATGAATAAAGGTAGGTATGTTACAGGAGCTTTATATCAGGCCTCTAATTTAAATTAATTTGCTCTTCTATATAATAACAGCATATCCTTTATAGTCCTTTATACCTAATCCCGCTTTCACTGCTTTGGGGACTGCCTTGACCTTGCAAGTATTCAGTTAAAAGAGAGCCAGTGTGGTGTAGTGGTTAAGAGCGGTAGTCTTGTAATCTGGGGAACCGGGTTCGCGTCTCCGCTCCTCCACATGCAGCTGCGGGTGACCTTGGGCCAGTCACACTTCTTTGAAGTCTCTCAGCCCCACTCACCTCACAGAGTGTTTGTTGTGGGGGAGGAAGGGAAAGGAGAATGTTAGCCGCTTTGAGACTCCTGAAGGGGAGTGAAAGGCGGGATATCAAATCCAAACTCTTCTTCTTCTTCTTCTTTGGCTCCTCCTCAGGAACCAAACTGTGTGTGCAGGCAGTAGGACTAGCTTTTGCCTCCAAGGAGTTCATGTCATTATATCATGTAGAGTTCAAAACGAACTTTAAGGCCATTTTGTCCAGCCCCCACCTCTGTACTGGCATCATAAAACTGCAGCATCCTTGTCAAATGCCCACCCATTCTTCTCTTAAATGTCTCCAGTGAAAGTACACTGAATACACACAACTTCCTGAAGTCATGTGTTTCACTGTGAAACACATTTCACAGAAACACTGTAAAACACTGGGGAGTTTCTCTTAATGGTCAGTCAGACTCTGCTTCCCTGAAATTATTCCCCCAATTCCATC
This sequence comes from Podarcis liolepis, assembly GCF_965112155.1. Classification (NCBI taxonomy): domain Eukaryota; kingdom Metazoa; phylum Chordata; class Lepidosauria; order Squamata; family Lacertidae; genus Podarcis; species Podarcis liolepis. The sequence goes on from NC_139565.1 coordinate 34,106,103, forward strand.
CTTAGAGACTATGAATGCTTAGGACAGCTAAAACATTGGCTACAAAAACAAATATTTAATTAGTTATCTGCTGTTAGCAGCTAGATTTACCATTGCAAGGTTTTGGAAACAGTATTTATCCCATACTCTATACAACTTTTTCCTATTTATGTGATTTGTAAATCCTTTGTGTGCTTTCACCTTTTCATACCACAAATAGGTGTGCCAACCAAAAAATATTATCATGACCTTCTAAATCTAAGATATGTGGATTCTCCAATGTCACCCATTCCTTTAGCCAACAAAGACAAGATGCTTCATAATATAATCTCATATCTGGCAGGGAGAAACCTCCTCTCTCTTTTGCATCTATCAATATTTTACATTTTATTCTTGGGGTTTTCCTTTGCCAGATATGTTTAGAAATATCTTTTTGCCATACATTGAAACAATCTGACTTGCCAATCACCAGAACTGATTGAAACAAAAATAAAAAGAGTGACAACGGGCAACCTTGTCTCATTCCTTTAGTTATTTTGCAATTCTCAGTCAGGACATTATTTACTATCAATTTAGCTGACTGTTCAGTATATATTTCCGAAAATGGACTCTTAGTAATCCACTACAACTTCCTTTGATTCTGCCTATAATAGTCACCCTTCCAATAAATTCAAGGGTTTGATATTGCCCAGATGAACTTTCAAAGTCATTATTATCAGGTGGACTTGAAATTAAGCAAGTTGAATTTAACTGCTCTTTATTCTTAATTAAAAGTCCTCAAGTGTTTAACTGCTTAAACTATAGGCAGATGTAAAAAATCACCATTTAACTGGTTGTTATAGGCACAATGGAAGACAGATTTCAGCCATATGCCTTCGATATCTGGCAAATCTCAATCTCGTATCTGGCAGGGCATTATTAGCTACATTAACAATTACATGAAGTACAGATGAAATTAACTTGGACAGGAGTCTGTGTTTTAAGAAGCAGTTTAATAAAAACACAAGGTATTTAGAAGGTAACACATGGATCTACAAAACCATGAGTCAATGCAGGAGAGATTTGTACTGGCTTTCCCAGAAGATGTCTGTTATACAGTAGCAGTGGGAGGGCAGGAGAACATATGTGGAAACTTTCCTAACTGGGTTAAAACTCAGTGTTAACAAAGGCTGTGTAGCTGCTGCCGAAATCAACATTTGAGTATTGCTTATTTCTCTATCCCCTATGAACGTCAAATAAATCAAAAACATTTGAGGTTACACCATCATTTGTGGGTTTCTGGTTGGCTGACACTTGTTGCAGAAGCGTGATAACTCATGATGCAATGCAATGCCATGACATCACATCATGCTGTCTTCTTTACAGGAAACATTTTGAAGGAGAGAAAAAGAAAAGGAGTAGTACAACTGCTTTCTGATAGACACATGGACATATTGAAAAATAACATACATGGCATAGTAATAATAATAAAATTTATACCCCACCCATCTGGCTGAGTTTCCCCAGCCACTCTGGGTGGCTCCCAACAGATTAAAAGCACAATAAAACATCAGACATTAAAAACTTCCCTAAACAGAGCTGCCTTCAGACATCTTCTAAAAGTCAGATAGTTATTTACATGCTTGACATCTGATGGGAGGGTGTTCCACAGGGCGTGCGCCACTACTGAGAAGACCCTCCACCTGGTTCCCTGCATCTTCACTTCTTGCAGTGAGGGAACCACCAGAAGGCCCTCGGAGCTGGACCTCAGAGTCCGGGCAGAATGATGGGGGTGGAGATGCTCCTTCAGGTATACTGGGCTGAGGCCGTTTAGGGATTTAAAAGTCAGCACCAACACTTTGAATTGTGCTCAGAAACGTACTGGGAGCCAATGTAGGTCTTTCAGGACCGGTGTAATATGGTCTCAGCAGCCACTCCCAGTCACCAGTCTAGCTGCTGCATTCTGGATTAGTTGTAGTTTCTGGGTTACCTTCAAAGGTAACCCCACGTAGAGTGCATTGCAGTAGTCCAAACGGGAGATAAGTAGAGCAAGGGTGGCCAACTCTCGAGAGACTGCGATCTACTTTCAAAATTAAAATCTGGCAGTGATCTACCCCCGGTTTTTAGGGGTTCAGGTCAAAGTTGTTGACAGCTCTTCTGAGGGAGGGAGGAACAGAAGCAGCCACAAACCCTTAGGATCGCTGACCAGCCTCCATTTCTAAACTCCGGCTTCCCTTCTGCAACAATAGAGGCCAGTGCAGGGAGAGGGGGCGGGGCTGTAAGGGGGCCAGCGATCAACCACGATCTACCAAATCCTCGCAGGGATCAAACAGTAGATCACAATCAACATGTTGGACATCCCTGAACTAGAGCATGCAGCACTCTGGTGAGACAGTCTGCGTGCAGGTAGGGTCTCAGCCTGCGTACCAGATCAAGCTGGTAGACAGCTGCTCTAGACACAGAATTGACCTGCGCCTCCATGGACAGCTGTGAGTCCAAAATGACTCCGAGGCCGGACCATTCAGGACCAGGGAGTCCTCCACACCAACCTGACCCCTGTCTCCCCAAAACAGTACTTCTGTCTTGTCAGGATTCAACCTCAATCTGTTAGTTACTCTGGCCTCTACCACTGACTATGGCATCAAGGGTCACCTAGGTGCTATCTCCCCTGCTTCCCAGGAAGAGCATCATGGCAAGGAGGAGCTGGAAGTAAGCACTCCTTGCTCTCTGAAGCCACTTGAGCCTCAAATGGTAGAGGAGAGTGCAGCTCCATCCAGAAGAAGACTCAACACCAATTCCTTGAACACTGAACAAAACAGACCCCTGGGACAATGGGAATTGCCGTCCAAAACATCTGGAGCATGTAGGGTTGGTGCAGGCTGAGGTAGATCTTTATTCTAGTCCAGTAGGACTGTACAACCCAATTTAATATAAATTAACATAAATAGTCACAAGTCAAAAGGTGGAATAAATGTCACAGAGAGGCTATGACCATCAACACAAGCAAGCTAATGCATCGACTCAAGAAAAGCTAGAATATGAAATGCAAGAAGTGTCAGCTCATGCATTCCCCCCATTACCTGTTGAAGACCTTCATGTTTAACAGGGGACTCTGAGATAGTTGTTACTGTTGTCTGTTTCAGATTTCTAAGTTGTGCTGCATTGAATTGTTTTTATCTGCCTGCCTGTTTTTCAGTGTTTCTGCATTTTTGGTGTATCTACATTTGCAGGCTATCACTAGCTTTTATTGCAAGCTAGTCTGGCAAGATAGCTAAATAAAGACAAGAACCCCAGAATAAATTGATATAAATAATAAAATAATACTTTAGCCAGTTTCAGTCTGCTTCAACGTATCCTGTGTTTGTAATGGTTTTTTCTTAAACTTCAGACTTTATTTCTATACCCATGCTAACATGCCAGGTCATAATTTAAAGTTTCTTGACAAATATTACCTCCTTTTGTGATAAATCTCTCAGCCCCAGCGGTTTCATAATTATTTATTACAGGCTCTAATGGTTCGGTTTGCTCTGAGTATAACCTACCCTGTTATCTGATGTAAAGTTCAAAGAAAATATGTGCTGTTAAAGCATTGCCAATAAAAACTGTGTAAACACCGATGGCGAGAGGGTAGACTGTGTGGAGCAGAGCTTCAGAGAGTCCTCCTAAACCTGATTCTGACTTAGGGTTTCCCAAATCCCAAGTGCAAGTTCTCAAAGCTAAGGAGACAATTAAGAACCAGAAGCAAAAAATCTTGGACCTATCTACTCTGCCGATATTCTACAAAAGGGCCAAAGAAACTTTCTGTTACCATACTATCTTAAAATCTGAAGCCCTCTGCAGTTTGGACACAGTCCAATTAGGTATACTTAATTGTGGGTAGAATACAGGAGGTTTTTTTGAAAATGTATTGCCACTTATTTTTCATTTTGCTTCACTTTTAATTTGTATACCACCTTTCTATACAGTCATACCTCGGGTTGAATGTGCTTCGGGATGAGTGCGTTTGAGTTGCGCTCCATGGCAACCCAGAAGTAACGGAGCACGTTACTTCCGGGTTTCACCGCTTGCACATGCGCAGACGCTCAAAATGACGTCACGCGCATGCGCAGAAGCGGCGAAAAGTGATGCGCACATGCGCAGACATGCCGTCGCTGGTTACGTTTGTTTCTAGATGCGAACGGGGCTCCTGAACGGATCCTGTTTGCATCTAGAGGTACCACTGTATTACTATACACAAGGCAGTTTCCAAGCTGAAGAAACAACACAGTTGACAGCAAAGATCACACCTAAAACAATTTGATCCAATACCAAAAAAAGTCATACTCAAGAGCAAGCTAGACATTCAGCAGCAGCCATGGAGATAAGAGGCAAGAAGGGTTTGGAGGAAGGGAACATTTGCCACTGTGAAGCTGCAAGTGGTGCTGAACCCAGCCTACCTCTTTCCTATCACTCATGTTTGTTGCATCATAGGGGAAAGCAGCTTGTTGTGAGGAGGAGTTCACAGGGGAGAAGCAGTAGGCCCCTTGTCTGCCACTGAAAGTCTCGCTGAGCCCTTAGAATAGCTCTCTATTCATAACAGTACATAAACCTTTCCCCCCTGTTTTAATGGGGAAAGTTGGTAACAGCCTTAAATATAACTAGACTAAAGAACAGCCATAATAATATTTTACTGGAACATGTGGAGAAAGAATACTTATTATATTTTAAGGTCTACTGTTGAAAGAGTTGCTAGCAGGATACAGAGGAAAACCCTTTTTCCATCCTAACACAACCCAGATGGAAGTATAGACATTTACAGGAAGTGGTGTTTTACCACTGAAACAGTCCCACCAGAAGTAAATTCTTTCACTAAAGTCCATCCAAATGAAAATATGAATCAGCTTTTTTCCCTTGCCTTACTGTAATTTGATTCACAGTCACTGTGGGATTATTTTGCGGTTACCTGCCATAATCTGTGCTACTGATAATCTGGAAAGACGTGGTGTTTGCACCATAAAATACTTCATCACTCTTTGTCCGGGTGGCAGTTCAACTCCACAACTTTTTATTAAAAACCACCACTAATATTGACCTGGCAGTCACAGTTGTCAACTTTTCCCTGATAAGGTTCTTGGCCTGGCAGACAGAAACTAAACAGGAGTAGCTCTTTGAGAAAAAAGGCACAGTGATCATGTAGACGTTTCATCTGCAAAATGTCTGCCAGACATAAATTAAAGGTACAGCAGCCCAGTTGTGATGAGGGGGAGGAATGTGACACTTCCATCTTCCATCTTTAATCCATGCTATTAGAGAGGAGCTACTAGCATGAGTTTGATCAAACTGCGGGAGGCAGTGGAGGACAGAAGTGCCTGGTGTGCTCTGGTCCATGGGGTCACGAAGAGTCGGACACGACTAAACGACTAAACAACAACAACAACATTAGAGAGGAGTGCCATTCAATTTCAGTAAATCATCCCTGGTAGAAGTATTTTGAAGATTAGGAACTTAATGGGGTTTTATCATCCTTAGGAAGCATTACATTGTTATATATGTTTTTAAATATAAGTCTTCATTCTTCCAATGAAGTGGAAAAGATACCAGCAGCAGGAGGAGGAGCTGAAGAATCTCTGTGTGAGGTTGACCTTGAGATTGACCCTGAAGCTGCAGCTAGTGTAAAATGCAACAGCTGAACTAGAGCAGACCACTACCACCATGTCATGACACTACTCAAATAATTACTAGAGAGTTAAATATTTATTTTAGCATACGGAACCCTATACAGCTTGGGACCAGGATACCTAAAGTATCATCTCACCCTTTGCACACTCACTCCATCACTGCACTCTGCAGGAGAGGACCTCCTCAAATACCACCTTATCAGGAGGTCCATTCCATACAGTATAGTAACAGGATCTTTAGTGTGGTAGCACATGCCTTTGGAATGTCCTCCCTTTACGTATCAGACAGACTTCAACTCTATTTAGCCATTTTGGAGCCTACTAAAGAACTTCCTTTTTCAACAATCTTTTACTTGGGGATCCATACCCCAGCCTGTATCTACACTAAATTTGAAATTGTCTATAATTGTGTGTGTGTGTCCAGTTACAGATGGGTAGCCGTGTTGGTCTGCCATAGTCCAAATAAAAAAATTCCTTCCTGTAGCACCTTAAAGACCAACTAAGTTAGTTCTTGGTATAAGCTTTCGTGTGCATGCACACTTCTTCAGGTGTGTGTGTGTGTGTGTGTGTGTGTGTGTGTGTGTGTGTGTGTATATATGCAATTGTTTTTGTAGGTGGAATTATTTCCAATTAGATGATAGATGATAGATAGATGATCAATACATGATAGACACACACACACACACACACAGAGAGAGAGAGAGAGAGAGAGAGAGAGAGAGAGAGAGTTTTTATTGCGATTTTTTCCATTAAATCACATCAGAAAATTTATGAGAAGAAAATGATAAACAGAAAAAATAAGAATCATACCCCCACTCAAATACATTCTTGCAACTGAAGCAATATTTTTAGCCCTCTATGTGCTTAATAAAGTTGCTTTGAACATTCGGCCACAACTTTGAATTAACTGAGAGAAAACTAGGCCACATACTGAGTTAAGAGATTGTGAGAACACCAAAGTCAGCATTGTGAGGCCAGGTGGCCTGGCTCCGGTGCTACACAGAGAAGGGAACATGCTATGCTCACTTGCAGTCCCACTCTTTTTGATCCAGTGAAAAAGAAACTCAAGGTATGACAAGCTCCAAAAGAGAACAAAGCTCTTAGACTAGATACAGTACTTTAAGCTTTTTCTGTTGTTTTCATTGGCTTCCATTTATCAGTTTTGAGAACGTATTTTCTTTATTGGAATTTGTCTTATGAAGCCAATACTGCCAAGAAAATTTAGAGACCACCCCAGCACTAAGAGGGTTTTTGTAAGATGTCCCAGATCAAGGGCTGAGTTTAATGCACCTTCTTTTGAAGCTATCTGGGATGTCTTTGGCCACAATTCAGGTTACAATTTCAATGGCCACACTAAAAGAAATAATCCTCACCAACCTTTTCCTCCATATACTTTGCTATAATATGAATTAGCAATACTAGAAACAGAGACATCTTTTCCTTTTTATAGACAAAAGTGGTTTTTCAACTGAACCCTTACATACCCAATTAATCACTGCACTTAGCCGGAAAGGGCATCCTGCAGACACTATCTTATCAGGAGGTCCACCACATATGATAAATGAATCGGTCTTTTAGTGGCATGAGTGCCACAACCCCAGAGTCGTCCGCGACTGGACCTAATGGTCAGTGGTCCCTTTACCTTTACCTACCCTTTGCAATTCCCTCCCATTCCATATTGGCCATCAGCTCTGTGAATTCACTGCTGTGAGGTGCTGTAGAAGAAACTGTCCCGTTGCCTATGTTGAAGTTAGAGTCACTTGTTTTGTCCAACCGGTTTCCATATCTGCAGATGTGGGCACCTTCTTGATGAGATTTCACCCCTCCCATATCCAAGAACCTGCTGACACTGGCTCAAGGGCGATGCTGACACTTCTTGCCCTTAACCTCAGGCAGCAAAATGCCACAGATAAGACAATTCACAGTTGTAACAAAAGGGTTAATCAGACATCTCCAGTGTTACTCCCTAACACTTTTTGGAAAATCCTTGAAATGATGCTTCCAACAATGTGAAAGGTTTCAATTTTGAGAAGTTTATCTTGGCTTCAGTCTACTGGATTTTATTTATCACACCCCGGGGGATACATTCATTCAAAATCGTGAAGATGGTTTACAACTAAGATGGGAATCTAGTTTTCCACTCTCATCTGGGAACAGATTCACATAAAATTAAGTAATGTAAATATTTTTACTGTTTATATGATACATACATAAAATAGAGTTCTTATTTATGTTCCTTTTTATATTCGTTTTTGGTCTGCATTTCAAATAATGGCCTCAGCTATGTAGAAATATGTCTTATTTCTTTAGAACAATCAAGTCCGTGGAGAGACAAACATCATATAGGTTAGCAAAATATGATACAGATTGTGCCTGAAACAACAGCTTTTAATTACAAAGAACAGGGGGAAAGGAGGGGTTTGGTCCAGTACTATGAAGAAGGAAGCTAGGAAACCTGGGTTCAAATCACCACTCATCTATGAAGCTCACTACGTGTTTGTGGGCAGTAACTATCTCTCAGTCTAACCTACCTCCCAGGATTGATGTGAGAGTAAATTGGCAGGACTATGTATACTATTCTCAGCTCCTTAGAGGAGGGGCAGTATAAAAATCAAAAGAAGAGGAATTAACATATTTGATTATTTATGAAATTTATATGTCGCCTTTCCTCCCAAAGGATCCCAAGGCACACAAATGATTAAAGAGTTACAATACCTAAAAACAATTTGCAGATGCAGATTGGGGGAGATACCTCGTACTTAAAAGTCTTCTTGGAAGAGGAAGGTCTTTGGTAGCTGTCATATATACAACAGAAACAATATTGAAGGGGAGGGAATTCCAAAGGCTATGTGCCATGACACTAAAAGGCCCAATTCTCATAGTGTTCAGAAGGGAGCTATCAATGAGAACCAAACATTTCAAATAGAACATTCACTAGAGGAAACCAATCTGACTGTTTTCCTGTCCCACATACAGTGGTGCCTCGCAAGACGAAATTAATCCGTTCCGTGAGTCTCTTCGTCTTGCGGTTTTTTCGTCTTGCGAAGCACGGCTATTAGCGGCTTAGCGGCTCTTAACGGCTTTATGATTCTTTCTGATCAAGTTCTCTGAGAAGTTATTTCCTAAACCTAAACAATAAGCACTGATAATAAGTTCATGAACTAAATGTGGCTGACCTGTTGATTTTTCTCCACCTAGACACTTAAAATGATTTAATCTTCCATAGGCTTCCATTGGTTCCATGTTTTGAGGCAGCACTAGGTACAACACAATTCTGAATATGAACAGAAGTGTTACCTATTCCACCAGTTGCAAGTAAAATTACCTTCAAACAAATGGCTGCAAAGCAGTGAGTTGTTTAAAAAAAGTCATGGATTTGGGAGTTGCATAGCTCAAAGACCACCATGCAATAAGAATATTGTATATTAAATCCACAAATTAATAGCATGTGCAAGGAAGAAATTCTCAGAACAGCAAACAAGATGACGGTTCAACTGTCTCCTCTACAGCAAAATTACAGTCGTACATTGAGATATTGTTTTTTTTGCCTGGAGGAACAGACATGAGGAGTGAGAAAATGGAGATTGTTCATGCAAAGGTCAGCGCTCGTCATCATACAGAATTGGACTCTGGAAGGACATTGTAAGGAGTCAAATCTGGGTCATCTGTTGCTAATTTAAAATGTCAGGGAAACTCTATTATTCCCACGCCTTGACTGGCAAACTGAAATCTGTGAATTCCAAAAGCAGTGGCATTTCCAAGGAACTGTATACTACCTAAAGTACTAGTGTGTTTTCAAGTGGGGCATGTTATAGCACTATTTCATTGTCACATCATTGAAATGTATCATCTAATAAGTAAAATATATATTATCTATTATCTATTATTGTTATTGCTATTATTATTATTATTATTATTATTATTATTATTATTATTATTATTTAGAATTATTGGTCACTTGTTATCTAAAAGGTATTGAAGCAACTTGCATATAAAAACTTAAACATAAATACATTATACGATTTTTTTTTAAAAAACACCATATAAAACAGTAACATCTATCTATTTATCTAGGAATGGATTTATGGATATGGGGTGGCCCATCCCATTTCGCCACCTGAGGCAAAATGGGAAGGTGCTACTCCCTGTCTCCCTCGCTGCCACCAGAATGCCCCCCTCTTACAGAACTTGGCAAGAGCCAGGGCATTCCACAAGGCATTACCACTTGACTTCTCTGCCCCAAGGTGGGGAAGACAAGCAACAATGCTGCACACAGAAACATCCAATTCTCGCAGAACCCGGTGAGAGCTGGAGTGTTCCACAAGGCGATGCCGCTCGTCTTCTCCACCCCAAGACTGGGAAGATGAACAGCAATGTCATGCACTAGAAAGAGGGGTGGTGCTCTGCCAGGGGTGGAAGCAGTGGGACAGGCAGGACACCGCATCTTGTGCTTCTGCTGCCTGAGGCAGGTTTTTACCCTACCTCATTGGTGGGCCGGCTCTGGTATGGATGGATGGATGGATGGATGGATGGATGGATGGATGGGCGGACTTTGTGTGAAACTTTTCTATTTATTGATAGAATCTTCTTGCCAATGACTTGGATCCCAGCTTCCCTTCCATGAGTTGGAACAGATTTAATGGGCTGGAATTGTGCTTTCCTATCTCCTCCTTACCTTTGAAGTCCCGTCCTCCACTGAAAACCTACTGCTACTGCTGTGTTTGGGAAACTCTTTGGAATATTATGAGAAGTGATGAGTTACAGCAATCACTCCCTCATTTTACATGGATGATCAACTTAGGATCCAAGCTACTGGGTGAGATCCAGACAAACCGGGCATTCCTATAAGCAATTATTGAGAGGTTCCACTAAGATCAATGTAGGGTTGCCATACGTTCGGAATTTCCAAAACTAAAAAAAAAGCTCAACTTTTATGTCCGGATTTTCACTTTTTGAAATAGGGCAATCCTACATCAATGGGGGTTGCTTCCAGATACCTGTATATCCCTCTCTACATTTAAAGTGCATGGCTTCTCCCAAATAATTCTTGTAACTGTAGTTTACCCCTCGCAGAACTACAATTCCCAGCACCCTTAACAAACTATATTTCCCAATAGTTATGTACTTTAAATGTATAGTTTATATGCAAGTTAGTTGCACTTAAGTTCCACTGAAATCAATTTAGTCATTACTTAATTCCCATTGGTTTCAAACTTAGTGTCACCAACTTAGTCTAGATACAAGACATTGGCTGTGACTTCCCCCTAAAAATTGTACAATTAACTTTACAGTGGTACCTCGCAAGACGAAAAACACGCAAGACGAAAGAGGTTTCCATTTTTTGAGTCGTTCTGCAAGACGAATATCCCTATGGGCTTGCTTCGCAAGACGAAACGTCTTGCGAGTTCTTGCGAGTTTGTTTCCTTTTTCTTAAAGCCGCTAAGCCGCTAAGCGGTTAATAGCCGTGCTTCGCAAGACGAAAAAACCGCAAGACGAAGAGACTTGCGGAACGGATTAATTTCGTCTTGCGAGGCACCACTGTATTTTCAGAACTGTAGAGAGGTCATCATATAAAAGTGTGACCTCCTTTGAACCCAATACATTTACCCTGTTTTACGGTGACAGCCCACTCTTGTCATTTTCATGGTTTGCAAGGTCCAGAACTGTAAACCAGTTTCTCAAGAGCGCTTAATCTGCAGCACTTACTGAGCTAACAGGAAGATGGTTTGTTAAAACATTTATGCCCCAGCTTCCCATATGCTCCATTTGCCTCACTACAAAATTTTAAAGTATAATAAAACATTGCTGACATTGAGAGCAATTGGCAACAGCTGACCCATTTGGGACACTTAGCAAGTGATTATTATTTGGATCTGCAAAAGTGAATTTGACTCTATACTCATTTATAGCCCAAAATTTAAATTCAGCATCTATGGACATGTCTTTATTATTTAGACTCTCTAGAGCAAAAGACGAGGCCAAGAGCTAACCGTAATTTTGAAACAATGAAAAACCAGGCAGACATAGCCACGAGACATTATTTTGAAATCCTGTGGGAAAGGGGAGAGCAGGCATAGGCAAACTCCAGCCCACCAGATATTTTGGAACTACAACTCCCATCATCCCTAGCTAACAGGACCAGTGGTCAGGGATGATGGGAAATGTAGTCTCAAAACATCTGGAGGGCCGGACCCAAGTCTATGCCTTGGGTAGAGCATCATTTCCCATCCTTGGTTCTCTGATATTGTTGGACACACACACACACACACACACACACACATACACACACACCAGATTATGGGGGTTGTAATCCAACAATATATGGGGACCGAAGGATGGAGTGGCATTTGATGTGTAGTTTTGTGACACAAGTATAAATAAACCATAGATCTCTCCTGCCTACTTTCCTTTAAAATTTGATTTTGAGAACAAAATAGGGTCTGGACTGTAGAGTTCAATGAGTACTCAATGCACAGCTGGACAGAGCTTCAAAAAAGGTTTTTTTGACCATGGGTAAGGAACCTCAGACTCAGGATCCAAGCTTCTCTGTTTCATCCTGAATACTCTCATCAGGCCACAAACACCCTGAATGCTTTCTGCTAATTGGAATGTGTCCTTCACTGTGATAATGCCTCTTGATTACCTGCATGGAAGATGGAGAGATGGTGGGGAAGAAACCCTGACTGTTGCATGGCTGGAATATAGTCTAAGGTTACCAGATTTTTTTCAATGAATCTGGGGACACTTTTCAACTTCAATGGATTTTGTATGGGGGCTGATTTGTAAATCTGGGGACTGTCACCGGGAAATGGGGACATCTGGTAACCTTAATATAGTCTGTTGTATGAAGGTAAGAGTCATATCCAATGCCCCACTCATGTTTGTTTCTCATTTCACCCACCACTGGTATGCAGCCCTCAGAGGGAAACCTATAAGGCAATATGGACTTTGGTCCTCAAAGTATTCCCTCCCCCTGTGTTTGACATTTAGAATCTGGAGAAGTTGGCGATTGAAAACAATTTCTTTTCTTCCAAATCTTACCGTTTGATACAAGTGAAAATGTGGTGCGATCCTTCTCAAAATGTAAATTAAAAAAAGAAACACCACAGCTATCTTCCTTGAGTATAGGAATTATCTAGAAACCCTGAGAAACACAGATGGAGCAAATTAAAGGATCCCATGCAGATTATGAGAGTGTGCTCTGCATTATCTGTCAGTGCCCTCTGCAAAAAGAAGAAGAAGAAAACCCTTCCTGAGGGCAGGGGAGGCCTTGGCTGTAAAAAGGCTTTTCAGTTAGTTTTTGAACCTTGGCTGCAGAAAACCTGGTTTGTTTTAATGTGGAATCTCTGCTTCAAGGAACCCTTTTCCTGTCAACATCACACAGCTAAAAATGGAGGGACGTCTGGTTGCTGTAGTTATTTTAATCTCCAGCCGCTGGGTATGTTGGTTGTGAGCCCAGCTGCCTCGTCGGACTGATACCGCAACATACTTTGTATTGAGCTATGCAGTGCATGTGAGGAAATAAATGAATAAAATAAAAAGCAACTTATTCTGCAAAGGCAACTTGAACTTTAATAATGCCATGTTGCAGACAACCTGGTGTCACGGTCCTGTGAGCTATTTATTTAAAATGTTTACATCCTGCCTTTCCTCAGTGAGTCCAAAGTGGGCAACAACAAAAAATAAAGCAATAATTATGTAATATCATTTTGAGGTGTGGCAATCTGTACCCAGTATTTCAATTGTTGCATGATATCATATACCTTTCTACACTTAATTTTCTTAAACAGAGTGAAATCCTCAACCTCAACCCAGATTTACCAGAATGAGGGAGTGAGGATGTGGTTGATCTCAGGATCAGCCAGTGCAAGTCCCCAAAAAGGGGAATTCCAAGGGTATAACAGGAGTGGGCAGGGAGACTGGCACTGAATCCTTACTCTGTTCAGCTTAGTCATGTGACCTGGGAACCTGGCAGAATTTAAATCAGCAAAAAGGGTGGTGTAAATTAAACTCTGTTTCTTCAGAGTTCCTGCAGTGTTGCTGCAGCCCCTTGATTTTGTTTACATTTTTCTATTATGCTATCATTTTTGTTGTGTGGTGACCAGAAGTTTACAAAGGTTTCCAAGAACAATATACTGTAGTAAGGCGCAATCCTAACTATGGGAAGCCAGTGTAATGTACACCAGCTTCATTTAAGACGGCTTAAAATTACACCTGTTCCAAACCCCATTCAGGAGCAAGGCTACAGTCCAAGTATCTGCAGAATAAAGACTCCACCTTGGTCCATCTGCTAGCTCATCTAAGTCTCCAAGGGGTGAAGCCTACCTTGGAGTAAACCAAAGATGAGTAACCCTGCTTGACTTCTGCAGTCCAAATCAGGTGCAGTAGAGAGCCCCCAATTCTGTACTCACTCACTCACTCTCACTCACCCCCCACCTGCTAGCACATCCTAGTCTCCAAGAACTTACCACGGAGTAAGACAAAGCGGGGGGGGGCAGATGGAAACAGCTCATCCAGTGGTTGAAAACAGTACTCAATGACTATCACGATCGGGAAGATCAGCAGGATAAGCCAAAAAAGTGCTGAATACATATTTAGGCCCAAACACCAAGCCTAAATCAGAGCCTATTCACTCAGATACTTCTAAGCTGGAGATACGTGAACTGGAACCCTCAGAAACGGCACTTCCTGAGCCAGAAATCTCAATACAATTGTGCATGACATGGAGAAAGTAGGCAATAATTTCCCCCTCTTTTATAATACTAGAAATGAAGTTCATAGTTAAACTTTGGAATTAGCTATGGACTAACTTCCTATCCCCTCCAGGGTTTGTTTGCCAGCACACGCAATGCACAAGGTAGGAGATGACTGAGGCAACAGAATGCTAGGCTCCAGGCCAAGAAACTACTCTGTTAAGACATTCCATTCTTCAGGCATGGGGTGGGGCTATGCAGGGATAATCTGGCAAAAGTGGGCTAAAAAGCCTCATACCTTGCCAAACCAACTTGGAGCTATCCATGGTCCTGCATCTCCAGCCTGACATTGACTAAGCCACCCTCAAGAATCCACCTTACCTCCAGGCTCTCGCTCTCAGTTAGGATAGGGCTTCTTGTAGAGTTGCAACAAGATAGTGCTTTGAAAATGATTTGAGAGTGCAAATATGAATGCTAAGTACATGACTCTATATGACTCTGCTTCAGGACCTGTCTCAATGTCAAGAGGAATTGCATCCTACAAACGTTCATAGCACTGTAAAGTTTCACATTTCAACGCTAGAAAGACGATTTCCCCCAGCAATTAATCAATGGCTGGAAGACCTCAGTGCTATCTCTCTATTTCAGCAGTCAGGGTACACCAACAGCCATTAAATGCCACTTAGACTGTAATTCTATGCCCACATTCCTGGGAATAAGTGGGGTTTGCCAGGACTGCTGAGGAGAATAGGACGTGTGGTTGAGGGGTGTTGGGAGTGGGTGGTCCTTACTAGTATGGAGGCTGTGGTGTAGAGATAGCAGTGACACCTACAGGCCGGGAGTGTCGCTGCAGACTCCTTGAACCATAGAGCGGGTATTTTAAAAAGTAGAGTAGAATAAAACTTAAAAGATGAGAGTAGACATTGTCCTCATTCCCACATTTCATACTTCTAACCCAAGGTGCATTATCTCAGACTTAGCTGTACAAGGCAGAAGTACATATATGCCACTGTTCTAGGCAGCCAAAGGACAGTGCCTACTGAGATCAATTTATTTCAAAAAGTTTAATATGGATCCATGTATAAGTATGCCAAGTTTCATACTTTTAACCCAAAGTATGCCATTTTTTCCTTAACTGCTCCACCCCTCCCTGATGTTCCAAAAGCACATAAAAGAAAAGCTTTAACCATTATTACATTTGAAAATGGGTATAACTAACCGGCATTGTGACAGGAATATAGGGAAACAGAAATAGGAGGGAGAAATGGCAATCTTATTCAAAACGGATGAGAGAAAGCTTTGTTAGAAAAGAAAGGCAATTTGAAGAGTAAGACCCCGTTAGCTTCCTGTCTCTAGCCTACAGATTGTTATCCTTGGCAGTGAGCAAGTGACTTAGCGCAAATTGGATTTCAACCAAGGAAAAGAACAAGGAGCCTTTCAGTAGAGCCAATGCATATTATTAATGTACAACAAAATACTGAAAAGATGTATAAATATAATTATTAAGATGAAGTTCGCTCTTAAATATCTCCCTCATTATAGGGAAAGTAATTGTTTTGAGTGGTACAAATTTTTGACAACAAAAAAGATGATTTATTTAAAAGATGACTTTTAATAAAATGAATTGTAGGTTCTCAACCCTGTGGGAAGCCACGATACACCTGCAGAAGAGTCAGAGATGGGACTCTGGAGGTGATCCAGCGCTGCAGAAGGACACTCAACAGATGAAGGTCATCTCCACTTCCCAGAAACATGCACATATAAATGAGACCTTGAGCGGGACTCTGTAATCAGCAGCTGGAAGGAGGATCTCCTCAGTTCCTGTCAGCCAGACAAGAGTGGGAGCATCCTGCTGCCAGGCGAGATAGTAGAGGAAGAAGGGTTGAAGGGAAGGGGATAGCTGCATTCATGCTAAAATCTTTGGTTAGTTGTACTCAGAGCAGAGCTATGGAAAGCCATGGACTAAATTCCATTGATTTCAATGGGTCTACTCGGAGTATGACTAATGCTGCATAATATCACCCTTTCTTATCTATTTGCCCAGCTGTACAAATTACAGAGTGCAGGAAATGGATGCATGCAGCTGCACAAGTGAATCTCCACCCATTGATGCATCAAACAAGCAGTTGGTTCAGTGCAGGGCTGGGTAAATTTAGAACAGGAGCTGAGTTCAAAGAGTTCACAGGATTAGACAAAAGCAAAGCTTCTAAATAAAGCTACCCTGCACCAGAAAGGGAATTTGTGTACTGAAGTATCCTGATTACTGCACCCAACACCAACACCACTGAACTCACTCAATTAAACTTTTAACGTGAGTGAGATTATGCAGTTCCATCTGGAGCAACTGACTGCAAGAAGTTAGAGCTGAACTAGGACCAGTGTCCTTTAGGACAATATTCAGTGCAAGGGTTGTAGTCTTATTGGTCAACCAGGATCTTACAAAAACTTAAATAAGAAGGCAGAATCTGCCGTGCTCTCTCTGGGGAGTACCAGTGATTGAAGTGAATAGACTTAGGGGAGTGGGGCTTGGAAAACTAAATAGCCCCAGTTCTGAAATCCCACACAAAACTATCTCTGAAGTTCAGGCCAGAACATATTGTTTGCCACTAGCCAGGCCATGTGAGGCTGAGAGAACTAACAATTGGATGGCTTGCTGATGGCAGTAGAGGTCTAAGCCCCATCCCTATGGCCTGGATGCTTCCAAGCATCATTCCCTTCTTGGGTACAAGGGTAGTTTCTCACATCTCTCAGTCTGATGCATTGAATCTAGAGGCATCTCCTGTCACCAACAAGTCTTATCCACCACCACCACCACTACTACTACTACTACTACTACTGTGCCCTTTTTTAACCATCACTTTGTAAAGGTTACTTGGCATAGCTGTCAACTTACAGATTAAAATAAGGGACCAGCAGCCTTGAAAATAAGGAACCAGCAGCCAAAATAAGGGACCTGCAGCCTCACCTGTTCCAGGCACTCCAGTCTTCCTGTCCTCCTGCAGTCTGGTCAAACTCATGCTGGTAGCATCGAGAACACTGTCCAACCAACTTTGTAACCAGAGATTCAACTGAATAGAATCTGAATCACATGCACCACAAGGCCTATGCAGCCTCAACTTAAGATGGCTCCCCGGCCTGGCTTTGCACTGCAAAGTTTGCAGCAGCACGTGCAACAAAATGGCGTCCAGCATTCAAAAAAAACCCCTCAGCTTGCATTAACTAGCCACACACAAGGCATGCAAGCTCCACCCCCCAGTCGTTCTTAGACTTCTTATTGGGTGAGCAACACAGCCAAGCAACACAGTTGTAGCCTCCCTCCTCCCTGGCCGGCAGGGAGGGAGGGAGAGGAGCTGCTTCCTTTGAAATTTAAGGGACATCATTTAAGGGACATTTAAGGGACATCCATCAATAAGGGACAGCAGCGGGACATGGCGCTGGAATAAGGGACTGTCCCTTCAAATAAGGGACACTTGACAGCTATGGTGTGTGGTCCTTTAACTCATCAGATAAAAAACCTTTGGCCCTCCAGATGTTGCTGAACTGCAACTCCCACCAGCCCAGCCAGCATAGCCAATAATCAGAGGTGATGGGAGCTGGATTGTAGCAACATCTGGGGAGCCACAGGTTCCTCATCCCTGTTCCAAAGGATGAACTGGATGGCCTCGTGTTTAATCAAAGTAACAGGATTTTTATGGCAACTTTTAAAATGATGCTGAATTTAAATTGCATTTTAACCTGTATTTTAAATTGGTTTTTTCTTTTTCTATTATGTTTTTACTGTAATTTTATTGGTGGTAGCCGCCTTAAGCCCGGCTCTGGCTGGGGAGGGCTGGTTATAAATATATTATTATTATTATTATTATTATTATTATTATTATTATTATTATTATATAGGAAAAGTGTAAGCTCTTGAGTTTGTGGATAACCAATACACATTTTTATCAGCTGAATACTCATCCAGCAAGAACTGCACAGCAGAGAAGATGTCACAATGCTGTTTGATTTCAGCATCACAGTCTGAATTCCTGTAACTCACACCATGATATTTTAAAGTTAAGCAAGAAAACAGGGAAAGATTGTGGTAGATATAATAATGGAATTCACCTGGGAAATTATGTAGCAGACAAGTGTTTAAAGCAGAGAAAAACCAGATGGAAAGAAAGAATGGTAAACCTAGAACTATACAAGATGAGAGATTCATGGGAATAAAAAACATGGCGAACAACGTTCCATTCTGGTAAAAGAAAGAGGCTTAATCAGCCATCGTTTTGACAATGGAATGTGGATCAGAGGAACGGCTCCTTACCAAATCAGATAGCACTGGGGGAGCTGCCATTACACACTCCAGATAAAAGAAAGCTATGATAAATGTTATTGTCTGTTGAGGAAATGAATCGGTGCATACAATAACAAGCATAATTAATTTTCACTACTGAAAATTCAGCAGCACAAAGTAGGCTTTGAAGTGAGAAAGGAGAAATCTGTATTGCTTTCCTTTTTAAATGAAGAATTTTACTTAGGTTTTCTCTAAAGTAGGAGTGGGGAAACTCAGGTCTGTGCAATTCAGCATTGGAATTTCAGGCCAGGGCCTTTGAGAGCCCTATCTGGAACTTACAGTAGGATGTTGAATCAGACCGCTGAGCCATCCAGCTCAGTACTACACTAATTGGCAGCAGCTCTCTCCCAGCCCTACCTGAAGATGCCAAGGATTGAACCTCAGACCTGAGACCTTCTTCATGCAAGGCAGATGCTCTACCACTCAGCTATGGCTCTTGGACCTTCTGCAAGCAACATCTGTGCTCTTATTGCAGAACTGCTGCCTTTTCTCTCTCTTTCTTCTCCAAGATTCTTCCTTCTTCTCCTGTTCAGACCTGCTTCCCAACCCTCCCTCTTCTTCTTTTACCTGCAGTTCCCACCATCATTCACCGCCATGACTTTCCTATATTCCCATTGCCCTCCTCCATTTCTGTCTCTGACTTGTTAAGCTTTTTGAGCAGGGACTGCACAAATTCTATGTTCTCTCCAAAGCCTGGATTGTTGCTGCTAGTATCTAAACTTCCTTCCAAAGCAGTAGCAGCAGTTGAAGTGGTACTTAAGGTTATCGCTTGATAGACCTGCCTCCAATGACAGGCCTCACAATTACGTGATAAGAAGGCAGTATCTGCGCAAGCCACTTCACACAGGCATGGTCTCACATTGCAATGGTTGCTATCCCATAATAGGCATGGTTTTGTGATTCTTTGATCCCTTTGCAGCCCGAATAAAAAGCTACCCCAAAGACAGGCATCTCGACTCCAGTCTAGTCACACTTTTTGGAAATGTTCTTAGTAGTGGTGCCAAAATGTGGATGAGCATGTGTTAAGTATTCCATTAAAAGCAATGTAGCACTACTAGACAACATCCCCACACAGGAGCACAGCTGGATTTACCAGATGTGTGTCTGCTGTTCCTGATCCAGTGCTTGATTGTGCATGGAAACATAGGTTTATTCAGCAGGATCACGGTGAATGGAGATTTTTATACTAACGCACTTTGGCAATTTAACAGAGTTCTACCAGCCCTACAAACAAATAACCCCTGCAGAAATGAAAAGCAAATGCATATATTCAGGGCTGCTAGCTTTTTCCTTTCTTTACCAACATGCAACCCCATACATCTACTCATCTCACAGCTTGAAGATTAACAAATAAAATTAATTTAATTTCAACATTCTGCCACAAAAGAAATTTGGGGGATTTCATTTACAGTATCCAAAGTTTTTTTGTTTTGCTAAAAAGTAAGTCCTTCTTCAATATTACTTTTGGACCTTTATATGTTGTATGGATCTGTTTTCCAAGACGGGGGGGGGGGGAGAGAAAAAACAAGACCCTGGCATGAGATCTTGGGATGCCAGGCTCTATTTGGAGCTTCTTTCATGGTTTTCAACCTTTTACCCATCTTTTTTCATCAACACACTATTGTTCTTAAGCATTACTTTTTATATGCACTTACTTACTTATCTTAACATTTTTTCTCTTCTGTTCAACAATTTTTTCCTTCCTTTTCAACTTCCATTGCTATTTATTTTCAACCCCATCTTATTTCCTTTGTCTCTTTCATCAGATTATTTCATGAGTCTTTTTTAAAAATAACAATTCATTCACTTTCTCTCACTTTTTAATTGTCTAGATGCTCTTCCAGTCTAGCAGTCTAACTCCACCAGTCTCACCTACTGGGTTTAATTTTTCTTGAATGACAGTTGTAAAGGCAGGAAGATCAACAGATTAGATTAGGCAAAGGTTAGAGCCAATGAGCCTTTTAAAATACCTCCTCCTGACATCCCAGTGAACCTGTTACTCAACTTCCCTTGCAATAAAGAGCTGGACGTTTTATCTTACTTGAGCCACAGAAAGAGCATGGGGAGGACAGAGCTTAATTATGGAGGAAGAATCTTTCATGAGGTGGACGGCAGCCTTGATGCTGTGATTCTTATTTTAGATATATAGACTGAACAACTGCTGATCCGGGAGCAAAGAACATAATTCATGTCAATAAGTAACATATGACGTTTTGCTTTGGTTTGAAATGATTACTAAGAACATTAAAATCAATAGAAATTATCAGAGAATTTGCAATGTGTAATTCATGGGTTATAATCATAGAATTGTAGAGTGGAAGAGACCCTGAGGATTATCTAGTCTAACCCTTGCAATGCAGGAATATGCAGCTGTCACATACAAGGATCAAACCTTCAACCTTGGCATTATCAGCACAATGATCTAACCAGCTGAGCTATCCATGCACCTGTTATGAATGTTGTTGGACTACAACTCCCATCAATGTAGAAAATGGACGTTGTTGGCTGGACAACATCTGGAAGGCCACAGGTTTCCCATCTCCGATTAAACTGCTACAGTTAAAACTGCATGTGCACTCTTTGAAACTGATGTAAGAACAACCCAGTTCCATTCCCACTCATTTCATCTTCTCTGAGTGCTACTGTTGTCCAAGGCAAGGCTGATGGAGACAAGGAACAGCAGTGTCCTCCCTGTGGAACTCCCTATCAAGAGAGATCTATTTGCCGTCCCAATATATTTTGCTACCTGAGGCGAAGGGCCAGATGATGCGGCCCCTTCTCTGTGTCACATACAATCAGCAACTAGACAGACAGGCAATTTAATTTTACTTCAGTGCTGATGTTGAAACAGTGTCCCCTACCACACCCAAGGACACCAGACTTCCTTAGGCAGTGCAAGGCAGGCGAGGTGGGTCACAGAACTCTGTCTTCTAACACCTTGTTGATGTTCTCTGTCTCTCAGCACCTGCCGCCAAAGGTGCCCACCTCACCTGCCTAATAGTAGGGCCACCACTGCTTAGGCAGTTCACTGGATACTTTTATGCAACAGGTAAAAATGTTCTATATTAACCCCCAAGGGAAGAAGGCTCAGAGCCCAGGGAGTGGTGGTGAGATGACAATGAGCCGTCAGAGGGAGAAGAGGAAGAAGACTGGGAAGAGGAGGTGTCAGAAGCTGAAGGGGTAAGAGGGTTTAGTGCAGAAAGAGAATAATCCAGAATCAGAGGCAGAAGTAGAAGTAGAGGCTGGACAGGAGGGGGACCAAGAGGCAGAGATGAGTCAGGCTGGTGAAGAAGCCTGACTGCATCCAGTTCCCCCTGGTCTACCCAAACCAGAAGAGGTATAAAGAGGGAGGAGCAGAGATAGATATGGTAACACAGTCTCATATTGCTTGGGAAGGACCAAGAGGATGAAGAGACTTAAGACAACGGTGGGAAGGTGGGGACCTTCAGTCCCCACAACTGCCTCATAAGGACAAGATCTACTGGGATGAGTTGCTGTGCTCACTAGGCCTGGTCTTCTGAGTTGACTGTGTTTCCTTGAATAGAGAGTTAACTTCACTGACACCCTGTGATTTATTGCTGACCTGCTCATGTCTCCCCCTTCTGACACAGGGTTGTTAAGAATATAAAATGGGAGGGGAGAAGTACCGTAAGTAGAGTCATTTTGTTGGAGGACCCAGCAAAAATATATTGCAAACAAGATGTATGGTTTAGCATCTGCCAAAATGGGGCATTCCTATTTTTTAAAAACTGCATTTGCAGGGCACTTCAAATATTACCACATACACCCTTTCTATGCAAAGAATTGGTTTCTATTAAGGAAATGATAATTGAGGAAATAGCCCTCACAGAAAAAGAGTACCTTTCCAAAATATTTTTAACAAACAAGTAAAAAGCCCTTAATATAACTAATTACATCATCCATTTCCAAGCTTCAGATTTCCCACTATACATTGTTATTTTAACTCTGACAATCCATGTCTGCTAGGAGCCATATCATACAATCAGCAAGCACTGTAATGTTATAAATAACTTCCTACATCAAAGACTAACAAATTACTTTGATGCCTTCCTAAAAGTCAGTGGTTTTCTGAACTTTAACATTTTTGCCTTGATCGTATGATAGGAAATCATTATACAGTAGAGAACACCTTGTTTCCATTCACAGTTGTTATTTTTGTGAAGAGGCATTAACCTCTGACCTTTGACATATCTGTATCAGTAGCACTCAGATCCAAAAAGTTTCAGCCTGATAATCTGGGGTATTGCAAGAAAGAGTTTAGGATCAAGGTTCTTCTCTGTACTGTCTATTCAGTTGAATTTTACACAGAGACAAAATTATCAATGATTTCTGCGTTTCCTTGGCAATAAACAAAACATGAAGTGTCAAAAAGTAAAGCAATGGGCTATTAATCACACCCTCTTGATAACCCTGACCCTACTAAAGCATAACATCTGTCCTGTGTTTTATATGGCTCAGAGCCAGAGTCGGGATAAGGGAAGCTGCAGTTTCACTGGTCAAATATTAACATTGCACAGCATGTTGATTTTGTAAGCACCCTGAAAACTCAAAGGCTTTAATGGGACTGTCTTTGATTTGGCTTCTATCCCATCTATTAATATTCCTGGAGTGAGTCACCCATGTGAACAGACAAACGCTAACAAAGTCATGTCTAGGCAGCCCCAGAAACAGCCACTCCCTTCTCCAGGAGAGAAGAAATATCTGGGACTAGCAACTGGAATAGATACAATGATTATGTAGTAAAACCAAGTCACTGGCTTCTTTCAAAATCGATCCAGAGCAATCCAAGTGTGAGGCAAACAAACTCAGGAGGGGGCAGGTTATTGCTAGAATAATTATTCAAATTCAGGTTGCGCAATAAATATTGATTTGGCACTTTTGTGTAACAATCTCGCTTCCCCACAAAATCTGACTTTTTCCAATAAGGAAAGTGATGGAACATACAGTGGAAATGTGGGGCAACACCTGCACAAACAACTCAGAACGGATGCTCAGTAAGTAGCCAATAACCTTCTAACTTCCCTGCAAGCTGTATGCAAACAGATCAGGATGAATGCTCAATATGGGTTGTCGGGAAGCAACCCACATCTGACCTAAATCAGGAGGCAACAGGCTAATCTACTCACCATGGTATTCTTCTCCATCTATCTTGACTTCATTCATTTCCACTTGTTGAGATCACTTGGTATACTTTCCTTGAAGTTGGTCACCTGGGGCCTGTAGAAGTTAACATTAGCCTATGCAGGCAGACTACTTCCTTTTCATGTCAAATCTCCCTATTGCTCAGCCAGAAGGTGGAAACCATCTGCCAAGGTATTCATCTTTGTTTTTCCTGGTTACATCTGGGCAGGCTATGTGCCATTTTTCCTAACCTGAAGAGAGTCTCTGTGGGTAAAAACAGGGAACCCCTTGCACCAGCAGAATGCCACTTCCATTCACAGAAGGGGACTTCCCACATTTCCCACATATAATGAGCCTCTTTAGGTGATAAGGAACAGCACAAAGCCTGTCCATGTGTAACGAGAACAAAGAAAGATGAATGCTGCTGTAAGAATCCACTCCAATACTTAGTAAGAACCAGTGTTTCCAACTGTAAGTAATCCTTCTCAAGGTCAGTAAGACTCCTATAGAGTTAAATTGAACACATATGTTTTTGCTGGATGCAGGACCTAGACTAGCTAAGAAGCAAGCCAACACTCTCAGCAGCCAAGTAAATAGCAGCCAAAAGATACATACCTACAACACATATGCTTCACACCTATGTGAAGATTAGAAAGCGTAAAATGTCTCTCATGATGCGGTCAGGTGCTTGGCAGAAGAAATGCAGGTAGCTCAGCTAATTTACAGCCAAGTAGCAAAATGACAGGCAAGCTAACAGGGATTCTAGAGCTGGGATGCAGAGGATGGTCTAGACAGATAATTATAAAAATATGTATATGAAAAGGAGATTCCCACAGCAATGGATGGACACAGACAATCCTCTAGTGAGTGGTAACTTACAACAGTGCCTGTATATAACCACTCGGTAAGCCAGTTGGTTAAAATTTTGCCAAGTGGTAAGGAACATTTAAGCACCCAGCTGCATACAATAAGAAATCTGGGGAAAGAGAAGAATGCTAAAAACCTCCTCACCACTTCACAGGACATGACAAAATACACACTTTCCAAGTGATTCCATGCACTCCATAGTAAGTTATCACTTGATAAATTGTCATCTCTACTGACCCAGTATTTACTAGGCCAACAATTGCAGCTATAACTTGGGCAGCAGCCTTTAAAAAAATTAATCAGCTAGATTAATTGATTTGGGACATTTTTAATTGCCTGGCTTCTGGGGTGCGAGTCAAAGTTATATTTGGAGAAAGGGTGTTGTTCAGAGAACCAGCTGGATATTGGAATGTCCTTCATCACCGTTTATGGACCCATATTGTTTTAAGAACATATCAACCTTATCAAGTAAGTATCAAATCAGTGCATGCTGTTAAGGGGGCTGAGCACATGATGACAGTAATACTTTTTGATTTAAAAAAAAAATGGGATTGGGCACAAATGTTTAAAATGAGGAACGCTGCAGAAATGAATCAAGTTTAATATCCGAGGGACACTAATAAAAGAAAAAGCTTGTCGTAAAAGGATTGACTGAAACCTCAATTAATGTGAGATGCCCAGACAAGGAGTTCATGTAATTTGTCATGCCAAGGCCAAATGAACTGTTCTATAATGCACAGGTGAGCATCTGTCCAGTTACCAGTCACTACCTCTGTCAACAACATGCCACTCACCCAGGAGGGGGAGGGCATTCACAGCTGGTGCAGAGCAGACATTACTTGGATTAAAAGGGGTGTAATTACCCAGATGCACATACCTGGAATTCTTCCTAGACTACCTTTTCCTCATCAAATGTAGATTTCATCCTTGAGGGAAGGAAAGAGGCAATGATGGATGTACTCAGCAAGGGGGATTTCAGCAAATGGATTTCAAGTTGTTGAAAAGATCTTGAGAAATACCTTTACATTAAAATCACAAAGCATGGAAACTACTTTGTGTAATTAACCCTCAGAGCAAATGCCTTATAAAGACTGCCAATGCTGAACACAGCTGGAGGTGGCAGAAGCATCGGATCCAGTTTGCAGAGCCAGTTTGAAATCAAGTAATGGAGGGTTGTGAACTCCAACACAGGCTCTGAAGAGCACCCGAAAAAGCTTCATAATAGAGTCATCCAGACTGTGAATTTCATACCAGGTTCATTTTCTGATTTGAGGATTGTCTGGCCTGTGCGGATAGGATAAGTTTGCTTTAGAACTTGATTGCAATGGAATCCATCACCATCTCTAATAGGTTGATGATGTGCATCAGGTCAAACTGTTCATCTAGTCTAGGGGTGGGAAACCTTTTTGGTTATCTGTCCCCACCCCCCAAGCCCAACTGTGACAAGTAGGCAGACAACCTGCTTGACAAACACCTGACATCATTATGATGGCAGGTTGACAAGTGGATTGTCCCTCCCATCTGTCAAAGCCCTTCCCAAGCACCCAACAGCAAACTGGTTGTCAGGCCCTTGGGAACTGCAGCGCAAGGGACGTTGCCAGCCCTGCGCTCAGCAAAGCACTGAACACAGGGCTGCATTCTGCAGGGATCAGCTGTGCAACCAAATTGCCCACAGGATCCTGCCACATCTCTGTCTGCCCCACACCTGATGTCACATATGACTAGAGGATAACGGCCTTGTGGGCAGGAGTTTCGCCACCCCGATCTAGCCAGGTATTGTCTATTCAAACTGCCAGAGACTCTCCATGGTCTCAAGCACAGGACTTTTCCAGCTGCCCAGGATCTCTTATAACAGGAGATACTGGGGAATCTGGGAACTTATGCCTGTGAAGCAAATCCTCTGCCACTGACCGATAAGGCCTCCCCATGTCCCTCAAGAAGTCTGTTCGTATTTGCTCCATCCCATCAAAAATAATGAGGTTTTATTTTTATTAATCACAATGACTTGCTTGTTCCATTCATTTCTATTGCAGTCAGGACCAAACCACATATTACATGGCAGATACATATTAGAAGAGCCCAACGATTTCCTTTTCATTGGAAAGTGACCTGGAAAGTGGAAATTCTATACATTTGGTATTTACATGGGAGTGTCACTGAACTCAGTGGCACTTACTTCTGGGTTTTAGGATTGTACAGTTTATCTGGAAACTTCCCAACAAAGTTGATAGAATACAACAATATTCTGAAAGTCATGAACATATTGTGAAATATTTCCTCTTTGAAATCCATTCAACATGAAGCAAGCACTGACAACATTAATCCACCATACACAATTCAGTTAGACAAGACAAGATTTCAGCCCCAGTAGTTTACCATTTAGGTTGGTTTTACACAATATGTTAATAATAATAATAATATTTATTTATACCCTGCCGTCCCCAGCCAGAGCTGGGTTCAGGGTGGCTAAGACCAGTAAAATTACCATAAAAACATAATAGGGGGGAAAACCAATTTAAAATACAGGTTAAAATACAATTTAAAATGCAGCCTCATTTTAAAAGTAGGCCATAGATCAAAACCATAAGGGGAGGGAAAAATAAGGGTCAGACTGAGTCCAAACCAAAGGCCAGGTGGAACAACTCTGTCTTGCAGGCCCTGCGGAAAGATGTCAAGTCCCGCAGGGCCCTGGTCTCTTGTGACAGAGCGCTCCACCAAGTTGGGGCCAGTACTGAAAAGGCCCTGGCCCTAGTTGAGACCAATCTAACCACCTTGCGACTTGGGACCTCCAAAGTGTTGTCATTTGTGGACCTTAAGGTCCTCCGTGGGACATACCAGGAGACAAATAAAAAAGCCTGTATCTTAGTGTGTGTGAAACTCCATGAAGAAATAAAATCACTAGAATGAAATGATAATGTACTCATTTATTCTGGCATAAACGCTGACAGTCTTGCATTTTGAAGCATTGCAATGCAAAAAGAGCTTTGAATTTTAAAGGAGATCTCTCGTGGCTGCTGGTTTTTTGTCTTGTGTCTGTGTTGTTTCCTCTCTCTTTTTTCAAAATTGACTTTTATCAGTTTTTTTGTGGACTGTCTGTTGCACTGTGAATTTCTAGTAAAAAAGCAACTGATACACATTGGTAAGCGATGAAACAATGTAAGTGGTGTCACAGTAACAAGACTGGCTGGTTGTGGTTTTGCTTTTTGTTTCTGCTCTCCTACAAACACCTTCTAGTTTATATAACCAAGAACAGAAGAAGAGTCCAGCCAGATTAAATGAAGTGCCAACCAGTCTAGCATCCCATTTTCAACTGGAGTTGCTTCCAGAAAGCCAACAAGCACAGCCTGGAGGCAACAGCATCTGGTGTAAACATGGAGGCTCCATCTAGCTATCATGGTTTGATAAGAGTTAATAGATCTGTCCTCCTATAAAATAGCCAGATTAAGCTTCACCCACATTAAGATGCAAGCCTCATTCCTTTTCTCCAGTTATAGGTTCTTTGACAGCCCAGTCAGCTGCCAACAACAACAAAAGCCCCACATCTAGATATAGGCGCTGTGTCATTTTAGGGTGTTGCGATGAATATACAAAAAGCTTGTCACTCAAATGTTTGAGGCCTGCAGCTGTTCCGATATGATAAATTTGTCTCCCTCCAAACCTGGTTGTGCCATTTTTATGTATGGAGGAAATATGTGTAATTATGAGTAGAATGTGAGCAGAGAGCATCCTTTCTGTTTTATTGGTCTGCATACCTTCAGATATTATGGTAATTTCTCTGGGAACACTGCATTTCAAAGCTGTTCTGTTCCCAGTAATTCTTCAAGTTTATTTCATCAGCACCCAACTCACAAATTTCGGTGAAGTGGAAATTGTGCCAAATGATCTGAGGAGCAGACTATAAAAGTCACAAACATTTTTATGGCAAACATTTTGCTTTAGGTTTTCAGCTGCATCTACACTCCAGAAGCCAGTGCTGGTTTCTACAGCTGTCATCCCAGATGCCTTTGACCTATTTTGTGTGAGGACAAATGTCTTGCTAATGGCACTTTTGACTGAAAAAGCTACTGTTGAGGGTGTAAGGAGTGAAGCCTATAAAATACTTTTTTTAAGAAGAAAGAAGTCCTAGTTGGTTCTCCTTAGTGGACCTATTTCTACAAGGTGTGATCAGCTGCTTTTTCCTGTAAAGATTAGAACTCAGAGCCCATTAACAATCAGATGGGTTTTTTCCATATAAGAATATGGAAGTGCTCTGTCAGGAGTGCTCTGATGGTGTTTCCTGCTTGGCAGGGGGTTGGACTCGATGGCCCTTGTGGTCTCTTCCAATTCTATGATTCTATGATTCTATGATTCTAATAGTCTAACAAGAGGCAGAGTGTGCCCTGTCATCTTCATGGGCAGTCGAATTCTCTACTCAGAAGCATGTCCCGTTGGGTGAATATCTCCATTTTCATTTCTCACAATTTCTCATCTTTCCAATCTTAAGATCTGATCTACACATTTCTAAATCAGGTTGCAATTTTTTTAAAGCAGTGTGTTACTGCTAATATTTTTGTATGCAGTTTTGCCTTAATATACACATTTTTACCAGCCAATATCTCCTAATACCATGCATTTTTACGTTGTTTTCACTAATGGGCCTATTTGTATAGGCACTATATCACAGTTCATGCTCTTTTGTAATCACAAGCAGGGAAAGCACTGTTGCTCTCAGGACTTCTGAGCAGACATGCATACAAAGAGCTTTCTATAGAGGCTTGATTCCTAGCCCTCTTTTCATACAAGGTATACCATTTTTGTACATCACAGCAGACGCCTAATGAGAACACAAGGTATGGATCGTTTGTGGTTATACTTTGCTGCCTCCCCATTTGCCATCGTTATGATTCTAACAATCTGCAGCTACAAAAACAGCATACAGAAAAGAAATGCTTTGCTCCAACCTCAAAATAGAGAAAGAGCCATTCCAATAGAATTTTCCTATGGAATCTGGAGCAGAAAATTATCTGGAAAGGAACTTGGAACGAAACTTGTGTGATTCTTCCCCCTCTCTTCCCTCTGACACCACTTTTCTGATTTCAACAAATTTCCGCAATATTTAACTTTGTGAAATGTTTTAAGTCCAGTCTCTGCCTAGCATAATACGCCCTGAATCCAAGAACAGCCTTGAAAGCCGCTCTAGTTTCTGACACACAAAACTGCACACAGTTGATACAGCAGGAAGGAGAGGCATCCATAGATCTGTTCCTCCCAACTGTAAGACTAGATCTAAAATTTGTCAGCTGTTTGGATCCTGTATAAATTACAGATCACTGCATTCCCCTTTGATGCTCTATGATTATCCATTCCTCAAACCCTCTTCTTGAAGAAGAAACAAAAGTTAAGCTTGAACCTCATCTGATTCACACAACACTTAAGGCAGATTCAGATGCGCTCTTCCCACATCAGAAGAAGAGCTGTGGGTTTTTTGTATGGACAGTGGTTAGACCTGGGTGCCTCTCTCAGTTGTGTGTTTAGTCTCCCAGCATGTTAAAAGAATCCATTAAATTCTTATTTTTGCTTGTGCCTTTTGTGTGTGACAAGCTGCTTTCCAGTAGGGTCCTAAAGCCGCCCCCTCATGACTGTCACCACATTTTTTGTCATCTCACCATAATACAGTGGTACCTCAGGTTAAGTGCTTAATCCGTTCCGGAGGTCCGTACTTAACCTGAAACTGTTCTTAACCTGAAGCACCACTTTAGCTAATGGGGGCCTCCTGCTGCCGCCGCGCCGCGATTTCTGTTCTCACCCTGAAGCAAAGTTCTTAACCTGAAGCACTATTTCTGGGTTAGTGGAGTCTGTAACCTGAAGCATCTGTAACCTGAAGTGTATGTAACCTGAAGCGTATGTAACCCGAGATACCACTATACTTTAAATGAGAGTGCATTCTGGTAACTGCAATGAGGACATGTCAATGCACAACATTGCTTTCAGATATTGATGCTGGACCTTCCCTTTTTCTTCTTTAAAAAATTGAAAATTAGCAGCTTCTAACCATGATTGTCTACGTACTACCTCTAGTGACAGAAGCAGTATATATCTGAATAGCAGTTGCTGGAAATCACAACTCAGGAGAATGGTCTTGCATTCATCTTCTACTTGCAAGTTTCCCACAAGCATCTCGTGGCCACTGTGAGAACAGGATGCTGGACTAGATAGTCATTTGGTCTGATCCATCAGGGCTCTTCTTGTTTGTATTATCTGGGCACTTTTTAGAATAACCTTTTTTTTTCATTCATCCTGTAGAGTGGATACAGAGCTACAACATTTTAGTGGTGAGCTCACTGTAGAGGCACCATAGGCCCATATCCCATCCTTTCCCATGAACTAAAGCCCAAGGAAATCTGCTTTGAAGGTATCCAGCAGAAGCTGAATCTGAACCTGGTCTGATGTTCACCTCACCTGGACAAAACAGACGTGCGGTCCTATATGTAGCTGCAGAGCTACTGGGCACTATCAGAGTGTTGAGTGAGGAGATGTTTTTCCTCTATAGGAGTGAAATAGCTCAGTAAAAAGCTCCGTGAAAATGTCTGTACACTAAAAACAAAAAAATAAAGTTAGACACATGACGAATAGATCATAACCACCTTCTGAGCTGGACATTTTGCTGCCTGAAGCAAAAGACAAGATGGCAGCCCTCCTGTTCTATGTACCATAGCTGACCAGACTGAAACTTACTTCAGCACTGGTGGTGGGACAGCATCCTACCCCACACCTGAGGGCAGATGGCTACCTCAGAGGCCACAGGGCAGGCTGTATGGCACATACAGCTCTGTTCTCCACAATCTAAATGCTGTTCCTCACCTTCTATCATCAACCAACTTAGGTGGCCACCTCACTTTGCCTAATAATAAGATTGGCCCTGTACAACTTTCCTTCAATCCACAGTCCTCTGTTCTCCCAGGGTATGTGAATCAGACCTGAGGTTTTCCCACATGTGAGCTGGTATTATCTTTTTTCCAGTTGCATAGGACCTGGGCCTGGTTCTTGGCAGACTCCATTATTTTCTCTCTCGCTTTTTCTCATGAGCAAGTAGTCCATCGGAATTACTAGTGTCATGCCAATCCCATTTTCAAGCATGCCAAATGAAGAGGTTTGCACATTCCTATTTGGAAGATCATTGCTCTCATGTGCTTGTCTGTAAATTTATCTTGGTGCTCAGTCTAAATAATCCCTATCTCTAATTCAGACCATCGCTTCCAATTACTACCCATTTTAGTATAAAGAATAGGAGGAGACTTTCAAAACAAGAGTTCTCTTTTCAGCACAGCAATAGCTGAGGGAAGAGAACAACCCGCCAATATCATCATGTTGTTGGCAGGCACTTGCTTTTCTTATGTCACTTTGGTTTACCTCAGCAGCAAACTTGCACTCCTCTTAAGAAAAGATAGCCATCCTCCCACTTCAAAAACATTTATTCATTATTTTAACATAAAAGGCAACTCCAAAAGAAAATATATTGAACTGTGTTATTCAAGGAACCACCTTAGTGTTTTCCTCCAAGGCCCCAGTTAATATATTCCAAATTCTTGGGATTAAATAAAAAAAGACAATGGTATTCTTTTGTCGTTGATACAGGATATGAGCCAGCATCAGAAAAATATTGCTTGTGTATTTGTCCAGTGCAGCTGTGCATCTTTGTATACGTGAACACACGGATTTGTATAGTGGTTACAGTTTTGGACTAGGGCCTGGAAGACCAGGGTTCAAATCCCCAATGAGCCCTGGCTGTGTCACAGTAGTCCAAGCAACATACTCTGAAGCCAGACTTGACACCGCTGGACTGGGGGTGGGGGGGCAAGGAAGGAGACACACACACACAGAGAGAGAGAGAGAGAGGTGGGTGTGATAGTGTATACATGTGCACTGTATTTTTTGACATGCATGTTTCTGTGTTGGAGAGCTCATACCGAGCCATGGGTGTGTGTGAAAAAGTGAGTTTATTACACTATGTGCCTGTCTGCCAGTGTGCAACCATGTCACAGTGTACTGTATGAATCTATGTCATGATGCCAGTGTGCTATTCTGTACAGGGGCAGCGCATCCTATTTCACCACCTGAGGCAAAACAGGAATTGTCACCTCCTGACTCCCTCACACCGCAGCCCACTTCTGCCACTGCCACACCCCAGCTCTCGCCGAACTCAATGGGAGCCGCAGTGCTCCTCAAAGCGTGGCCGACTGCACCCTGGAATGCCTCCCTCTCCATGGTGAAAGCTGAGGCGGGCACTTCACCCCAAAGTCATGAGCTCCGATTCTGTATCACAACACTTCCTTGTGAGAGTGCTTGCCAACATTTGTGTGAAACTTTATTTCATTCCAGATGTATGATTACATGCCACAGTGTGGTTGAGCAGACCTGTCGCAACAAAAACACTCCTGTGAGTCTGCATCATTTGCGGGCAGGGGGGAGTTGCTTAAGTGTCCGTGTTGTGGGGTGTGAATCCAAGTTACTTCAGAGTTGTCACCATTATGATTCTATGGTATTATGATACAGTGGTACCTCAGGTTAATTACTTAATTCGTTCCGGAGGTCTGTTCTTAACCTGAAACTGTTCTTAACCTGAAGCACCACTTTGCTAATGGGACCTCCTGCTGCCGCTGTGCTGCCGGAGCACGATTTGTGTTCTCATCCTGAAGCAAAGTTCTTAACCTGAAGCACTATTTCTGGGTTAGCAGAGTCTGTAACCTGAAGCGTATGTAACCTGAAGCATATGTAACCTGAGGTACCACTGTACATGCCATACATTCAAAGCACACGACTTCTCCTGAAGAATTTCAGGAACTGCGGTTTACCCTCACAGAGCTTTTATTTCCAGCACCCTTAACAAACTACAGTTCTCAGGATTCTTTGGGAGAGGTCATGTGCTTTAAATGGGCAGTGTGTATACAGCCTCGGTGACTTCAAGCTTTGTAAAACGTGCTAGTAAACCTCCCAGCTTCACAGTATCAATTAGAAACAAAGGCAGGGGATGCCCTCTACTGATTCCCTGAAGTGTCTGCAGCAATAAGCTATAGAGATACTGCTGTGCTGCTTGCTATCATTTTTGCCCCCAGTAAAGCATGTGTGTCTTGTCAACAAGCTACTGTAAATAGCCTCTAACAAGAGATTCATTATAAACATATAACAGAGTAAATTGCTCCTTAGTGGATCATCTTTTTCATCTTAAATGTGAGTCTCTTTTTCTTTTTACAGACGCTCTCGCTGCGCCAGTGCTCTGCAGGTTTGAAAAGCATCATCCTAGAAGGCAGCAGGAAATTGCAATAAAAATGATCTATAGATATATGATCCCTTAACCCCACCACAGTTTACACAAACCCTCTTCTTACTCGTTGGCTGGATGATCTGAGTAAATAAACACACATTTGATAGAAGAAAGGGATCTGGAGAAAATGACAGCTGCTAAAATCCAACCCAACTGAAGTTACCAGAGTTTACGTTCTATTGAAACCAGCAGAGCTTACATTAGTCACAACAAACTTGTCCCATTGATTGGAATGGGGCTCACGCATGACAACATTTCTTGGATGAGAGCCATAATCTATATAACAGCTAACACATGTCACAAAGAGCTCAGTTCTTTTTCCACTCATTTCCGACGTTGAGACAAGATAGTTCTTTGTAGCCTGCAGCATAAATTCAGCAAATAATTGCAGATCTAAACTTTGGGTGGTCAACCGATGGAGTGTTTACAGTCAAAGCAGAATGAGGCCCCTTGAGTTAGCAGCATTCAGACTACAGAAACGAAGCAGACTTCGTAGATCTGAGGTTGCATGTATCTATGGGGTGGCTAATTTCAAGGATCTATTCATGTCTGAAATGCTCTGAAATGCACTAAATAGATCTGTCTCCCACTTAACTGCACCGTAATACCACTTAATGTGCAATTATCAAGAATTATAGGGGAGTTACGAGTTATCAGACGTAACTCTATATTGGTCTAATAAATCATAGCCTATTAGACAGAGAACAAGTGTTGTGCCCACCTTTGCTCTCCTCTCTTTAATCATGTGTTGGAATAAAGGAATTATGGGGTTTATTGCATCATATTTGCCTGTGCATATCCAAAATGGAAACTGTGGTTCAGTCTTGATGCTACAAACCAGTTCCATATCCTGGTTTGTAGTCCAAATTTAAAGCATAGTTTCCTAGTTCAGATGTTAGGGGAAATATTTATTTACCGGTACTTACTTAATTCCTGGCCTTTCATACAGTTTGATGAACCCCAGAAATATTTTATCCCAACACATGAGGAAAGAGAGCATTCACTCATTTTCAGCCTGGTTGATTACTTCAGGACTATTACGTTTATTTTCAGGTAGGTAGCTGTGTTGGTCTGATGCAAATATATATAATTGTCCAGTAGCACCTTAGAGACCAACTAAGTTTGTTCTTGGTATGAGCTTTCGTGTGCCTACCAAGCTCATACCTAGAACAAACTTAATTGGTCTCTAAGGTGCTACTGGACAATTTTTTATTTATATATATATTTCTACATTTCTTTTATTATTTATAATTATTTATTTAGATGCATTTATATATCATTTCATATTTAAAAAATATCTAAGCAGACCACGCCATACCTCTTAGGCAGACCAAGAATATATCTGGACCAAGTCATAGTGGTGCCCTGACTATGGTTCTCTGAAGGCTCTGTTAAATAGTTATTTGATACCTATTTCATCCTCTAGAAGAACTGTTTACAGCACAGAGCAAGATAGATTCCTCTAGCTGCAGTGCTCCACTACTATAAATTGAGATTTTTGGTATTATTAATCAGTGGCTATAGAAAAGTCTACAAGCAATAGATAACCTTAAAACCAGTTTTCACCTGTTATGTAAAAGGTTAAATATGTCACAAAGCAGATGAAGACATACATCTTAAACGCCATCATTGCTCTGCTCAGCCTAAGCTGTCAGCCTAAACCTACTTCCTGGAATAGCCTCACTGAAGTCCATGGGAATATTTCAGAACAAGAAGTATAACATCGGAAAGTACTTCTGTCCATAGACAAAGAAAGCAATGGAGCCTTCTTAAGTGGATTTCCCATCGCAGCAGAGCTATAAAGTGTTGATGGATATAGCTTATCATAAGTGAAAATAGCCTTGAGAATATAAAAGATGGGAGCGGAACCTTCCCATGGTGTAACAAGGACTGAAATGTGTAGAGCATAGCATCACCCTCAAGTGGGAAGCACTTGAGAGACAAGGGAGCAAGTCTCTCTGGAGATTGTCATGGAAGAAGGACGCCAGTGATTAGAAAGATACCAGATGTGCACATTCAGCATAGACTATATGAGTACGTTGCAGATATTTATGCTTTTCCTCATAACTACAGGCTTGTTACATGACATTTGCTTTTTACAGGGAAATAAATGTATAAAATAGCAAACAAATACAATTCCTTGTTAATATAATAAAGCTTTTAAGTGAAGTCTTCGGATTTCATTGCAAGACTTGTTTTGCGGAGAAACCTGAGCTCCTTCAAATTTGCCTTGGCAGATGCAACAGCAGTGACTTGGCTGTAGGCTTTGCTAAACTCACACCATTTGCATTTGCTTTCCTTTTAATTTGGTGGTTGAATTTATCCAGGAAATAGGAGCCTTCCTCTCCCATGCCAAGCATTATCAGCTGCGGAAATGACCCTCATGGAACTTGCCCATAATTAATATAGGCATCCCTGATTATCATTACCCATTTTCTTTATTTAGTCCCATCCTGTGTTTCGTCATAGCAATCAGCGTGACTTACAAAATGGCCTAGTGAAATATGAATGATCGCTTGAACATGTAAGCTGTTCTGAGCCTTCTTTGCAAGGAAAATCACAGCAAAGGAAGATGAAAGTGATTCATTTCTGCAGACCAGGAGTGCAATAGCTAAATGACACAATGCAATAATACTATTGATTCAGAATACTTCAAATAGTGCTTCAGACTAAGGAAGGAAAGCATACATTTCAGGAAAAAGCGGCTGATTTGTATGATTGCTTATTTTAAAATTCTTTGGCCGAGCCATTTAAGTTATTACTCCTTCCATGTCAAGTGGAAGAATGCTTCAGAAAATGAGACAGGTTTAGACAAAAGGTGATGCCTGGGGAATCAGATGTGACATAGGTTTCATGAGATGCAAGGCTGAACCTTCACAGGGTTGGCTCTGCCTTTTATCTTTCAATAGCAGATAAATTGGATAACTCAGGAGTTCAAGGAGTGCAAATCTCTCTGATGACGCCTTAGAAATGATGAACTTGTCATCTCGGCATGACACTCTTTTCCCCAGCCTCCTAGGTCAAACATTCTCATCCTCCCCATAGCTGTTTCTGTGTCTGTATGCTGGCTTCACTGCCCTATAAAAAAAAAAAGCAGATCCACACTCACAAAATTAGATGTGTAACTTAAAATATTTGATCCTTATCTCTCACACTGACGACGCTCCCACAAAATTTGACAGGCATTTTCCCTATAGGAGATAATCAAGTTTAGCTGCTGGCTTGTAAAAAGCATTGTAAATAAAATCTTTACATTTAAGTCCCTTGCTGAAAAAATAAAGTATGTACATCTAGCCTACAATAGCTAGTTCAGTCACCAAAGCTAAAAGGAGAAACAAATATCCAGACACTTAAAAAAACCACCCTATAAAATAACATATTAACACAATAAAATAGTGTGCCCCCTGCAGCCCACTCTGTTACTAAGTCAAATGAGTACGGCCAAATTACACAGAATGGGGGGAACCCAGGACACAATCTTCAAACATCTTTTTGGACACATAAAAGCACCTGCTAGGTACAAGGGTCAGTTGAAACAATGGTGCTTGCAAATAATATGCTTCTCCAACATTTCTCTCCATCAAATCTCATATTACGCCTGCCTTTTCCCTCCAAGCATGGTTCAGGAGCAGGATTAACACTCCCTACCCCAGCACTGATGCCACAAGACAACATCTCACAGTTTACCCCAGTGGTTGCTTTAATGTATTGACTTTCAGCGGAAGCCTACATTGCTAGGAAGAATTACAAAGCCTAGAAGAGCTCAAAGTAGTACATTGTTCTGACATCCAAATGAGGTCTTCTCATGTTGCTCAGGCCAGCTTACCCCACCTCTTTTCCTGGGAGTGATCAGTTTAACATAAGAATGTAAGAGTCTGCTGAACCAGGCCAATGGTCAAGCTAGTCCAGTATCTTGTTCTCCACAAGCAGGACATGAGCACAAGAGCACACTGCCCTTCTGTGGTTTCCAGCAACTGGTATTAAGCTTAAAAAGGGTAGTCTCTGGGGCTGGAGCCAAGCACTCCATCATCTCCCTATTACTGGTAGTTCTCTCCTAGCTCATGGCTTATGCTGGTTGTCTGGCAGTGGACTCCACTTTGAGAAGCAATCTTGGAAAAGTCCTATGCAAAAGTCTCTCAGGCCTAGTACAGTGGTACCTCGGGTTAAGCACTTAATTCATTCTAGAGGTCTGTTCTTAACCTGAAACTGTTCTTAACCTGAGGTACCACTTTAGCTAATGGGGCCTCCTGCTGGCCGCCGCACTGCTGGAACACGATTTCTGTTCTCATCCTGAAGCAAAGTTCTTAACCCAAGGTACTATTTCTGGGTTAGTGGAGTCTGTAACCTGAAGCATCTGTAACCTGAAATGTCTGTAACCTGAAGCGTCTGTAACCCGAGGTACCACTGTACTTGAATCTATCTCTTCCACAGCCTGCAGGTTCTTCTGATGGCCCCTGCTTGTCTAAATCAGAGCTGCTATCTAGAGTGGGGGACCACTTCATAGATAATCCTAACTGGTAATCGAGCCTACTTATTTCCAAGTAAATGTGAGTTGCAAGCTACAGCTCTCCATTACAAAGCTTTGTGTATGTTCTAGTGCACACAATGTCAGATTGACCCAATAGGCAGTAGAGATGACTCAGAATTCCAGTGGGTCGAAAAAATCTTCAAGGAGGTACACCATCCATCTCTGCCAGTTTAACACTCTGGAAAGAAACATAATCACCCACCACCATTGCCAGAAAGGGCCAGGGGAGAGTTCTTTTTGCCCTAGATAGCAAAATAATTTAAATTAACTTTCAATGTGCATGTGGAGCTCCTGTAAAAAACTGTTCCCCCCTCTTTGTGTACTAGGATTTTCCAGGCTCAACTGCCATCAAATCCTACTGATAGTTTGCCTACAGGAATGAATTACACTGTCTAAAACAGGTTATTTCCACGATGGCATTTGATTTCTAAAAGCTTACAGGCCCTGTGCAAAGTGCTACAAACGCATCCGTACAAATATGTTCTTTCAATTGTTGAAAGGACGAGACCTTCCCTTTTATCTCCACCTTTGATTCTTGTTAATTTTTCATTGAATTCCATGCATTTATCCAACACTCTTTGGCCTATGCCACACATACGCCCTTATTGGCTCCCTTATTGTGTGTCTGCATTATGCCAGCTTCTCTGCCACCCCCTCCGTCCCCCTGCCAGTAAGCAACAGCAACCCACCTGCCAGGAAACTAGAGTAGTGGCTCTTTCTCATCCATCAAACCACTTGTGTTGGGCCAATGGTCTGACTCCCTATGGCAGCTTCCAATGTACATACAAGTTAATTCATACTGTACACTTGACAGCTATCGCTTAACATACACTGCAGCTGCATCTAGTTCCCAGAGCAGCATGAAGTCCATATAAAGTCCATGGATGCATGCTTCTGGGTCTAGAGCTGGGATGCAATCTTCACATTAATGTATTTAAGATAGTTGTAACTAGCATCTCCAGGGCTGAGACAGTCTCCAGTAAAATAGACAATAAATCAGTAAGTGCTCCTTCAGGTGGGCATTAAGAATTCATTCATAGTGTGAAGCAGAATTTAGGCAGTTATTGTTTAATTTCTGAATCCCTTCCACCTCCTGATGTTCAACAAAAAATACAGGAAGAGTCAAATTGGCATTGAATTACATACAGCCTTAGTAGGTTTTGTTAATTCTTCCTGCCTAAAATAATTATGTAATACTTCACTTACAGAAAACAGATGCATTGTGTTAGCAAAAATGTAGCATGGCCTTCAGCCAAGGGAACTATTATTCTTACCTGAAGTAGTGCTCTGTCTTTATCCCTTTGTGTTTGCAGATTTCAACAAGAAGTCACATCCTCCTGACCTCAAAAATGTGTGCAGCAGAACATTCAAACACCTGCAGGAATAGAGGATGCCTGTCTATGGTTAGCAGGCTTTGTCTGTTATTAATTGAAAGTCTGAATCTCCAGTGAAGAGGAATGATCCCGTCTTGAGGGGAGAAAGAGTTTGTCAGAGGAAGAGACAAGTATTGTTTTAAGATCACGTTTTATTTTTCATTCAGAATTGCTGCGGGTTTTCATCATTCCTGTAGGTGGTAACACAACAGCTGCTATTTAAGCTGTGCATGTTGACACATACATCATATTAGAGTGACCTATAAAGACTCTAATCAAATCTCCATTGAAGGAATTAAACTTAAAATGGCAGATAGAGAGAGAGGAGTCTCATAAATATATGTAGCCTATTGCAACCTTATTGGTTTGTTTATAAGAATTCTATCCTGCCTTTCCACAGAAGACCCCTTAGGCAGCTTACAAAATTTAGCCATATGAAATCAGAATAAAAACAATTAACAGTGCAATCCTATACATATCTACTCCGGGTGAGTGAGTATAGGACCGCAGCTGAGAATTAATAAAAATCAGAATTCAAAACAGCAACTTAATAAGTTTCACTTAAATGGGCTGAAATGGCCTAAGGAGTTGTAGTCCAACAGCAACTTGAGGTTGTGTAAAAGACAGTAAGTAACAAGGGATGGAGCTGTAAATATGTCTGGGAAGGCAATCCTTAGTCAAAGTGCCACACCCAATTAATCTCTGAAGGTGGGGGCACCCAGAGCAAAGTACCCATTAATGACTTACTGCCAGTATTGTTCTAATGCAAGGCTAACTTCTCCATTATACGTAACAGACATTCACCCCCTAAATTTGTCTTCTCCTCATGACTTGGGGTCCCTTCCAACTCTACAATTCTAAGACTGCCTCTGGAGCTCACCAGAGTTTTGTCTTCCTCTTGCTGGCCAAAACCTTTAGAGCAGGAATGGGTAACCTACTTTAGAGACACTGCAGAGGAGCTCTGCAATAAAATTCTAATCCTACCACATAAGCAAGCTGACATAATCTTATGTCAGCTTCTTACATAAGATCAGGGATTCATTGGGGCAATGCCATCTCAGAAGGGGGTGGGGGGTGCTTTTACAGGTGCCAGGAAAGCACTGCACTATGAACTGAAGTTTTGCAGAGAGCTAAATTCTTTTGTGTGTGTTTTCTGGTGGTCACTGCTGGGATATAGTACAATTGCTTTTTATGTGGCTGCCACAGGAGAATACAAGGTGTACCTCTCTGAATTGTCTTAGGTACACGTATTTCATATAGAACAAAAATGAAATGCTTTAAATTTTGTTTTCCCCCTCCCAACAGCTATTCACTTTCCGATCCTAATTCTAGCATTTATAAAGATCTGATCATATACAGGTTTTTTGCCTGAGGTGCTGAATAATTTCCATTTCTTTACTCAGTGAAGATCTTTTGTGTAACTGTAATCTTCCTCTAATCTCTTCTCAGGTGACACCCAACCAGTAATCTTCTGGGATCTTTACAGGTTATAAAGAAGAAAGGCTTTGTGCATATGCAATTCCGTGCTGACACAATTAAAAGAGTTGTTTTCCTCTTTAAGCATCTGCATCCCTTTAGTGAGTAATATGCTCCCTTTGGACCATTAAGATGCTTCAAGGCATCCCTGACCTGACCTCTTTTTGAAGACGTATGCCTGGGGCTTGTGGTAGCTCCCCTGCCTTAGTTTGCTACATCTTGTTAAAAAAAGAGAACGGGGAAATTACAACAATGCAGAAAGAAAAGGGCAAAAGTTGACCCATGGGAAAGAGACTGTATGAGGAAAGAATTAGCAGTGATGTTCCTGCTTGTTACTATAAGACATCTCTACTGTTCAAAAGCAAAAGAAGAAGGGAAACCAGAACAAAAAAAGATGCCCCTCTTTACACGTAACTGCTGTGCTTTAATAGCTGGAACATCAAAGGCTGAAACAGTATTTCAGGATGCTCAAATATCACTACAAGGGGCATAAAATGTCACATTAGAATTGCATAGTAAGAACAGAGACAGAAATCAATAAATAGAAAGCTATCACACTTTATCTGTGGAGTGTGATATGCAGGAAGAGAAAGAAAACCTGCAAGTGATTCCACTGGGAGCTAATTAGGTATATTCCAAACAAACAAACAAAAAAGCAGGTAAATTATGTTGTCTTTCCTCTAGATAAGGGGTGAGGAACCTGTGGGTGCTCAGGTGTTGCTGAACTCCAGCTCCCATCAGCCCCAACGAGGCCCACACTTCTTGCTGCAGAGCCCACTGCCAACAGTCTCTGCACCATCACTTCCTCACCTGTTTGTCTTCTCCCTACCAGCACAGGGGACAAGCGCTGGTAGGGAGAAGGAGGAACAGCTGCCATTGGCTGGTGCTTTGCATGCCTGCCAGTGCTCTTCCTAGCAAGTGAGTGCACAATAATACTGGGGAGGAGGGGAAAGAACTGGCCGCAGCTGGTTGCCATGGCAGTAGGGAGATGGTGGTTGGCTAGGGTTGCCCCCTTTGGTCAGGCAAAATAAAGGACAGGCCAGGCAAAATACAGGACAGATCAGGAGGAAATTGGGGAGGGGGGCTCTAAATATTACATTACCAGGTGCAGAAATGACTTCAAAGCAATCCATTACTCTCTCCCTTGCTCTCTAATGCTGAGTCTCTGTCTCTGACCCACCACCCCCACAAAACCCAAGACTCCACCATAGCAGGCCCATGCACTGCAAGCCCCCTCTCTCGGTCTCTGCAACTCACCCTCTGCCCACTCAAAAACTCTCTCCAACTCCTCCTCCTGGCCCTATACCACCCTCTGCCGCATCCTGCAATGACTCTTCTGAAGATCCACCTTCTGCCTGCACAAACGTCCACTCAGGCTCTCGCTCTCCTCCTTCCACCGGACCCACTCTCTGTCCCACAGTTTGGAGAAGGAAGAGGAGCTTGGATATGTGAAAAAGGCATCCCGTTTGAAGTCCAAACAGGACAGGTGATGCTTTTCTCCCCTCCAAAAAAAAGGATGATCATGTTTTTCTAGGGATGGGTGGCAACCCTACGGTGGAATCACCCTGACAGAGGGGAGGTGCACAGAGTGTGTCCTGCTCAAGGACCCTCCAAAACCTGGAGCCACCCTGCTTGTCTGTATCTGACCTATGAGTGTATGAGGGAGCAATAAAACTGTGTTCCCACACAATTAGGCTCTGCATGGTTCCAATATGACACAACTAGAGGGTGGGTGGGACTTGGCAGGAGTAGTACAGAAACATTATCTGACGTATCATCACATCAAGCAAGAATGGGGAACCCTCAGGTGAGCAAGGCCTGCAGAACCTTCCAATCCAGTCTGCAGTGAGACGTCTTCTGAGATTCTGTTGCTGCATCTAATCTCCTTATAGCATGGCAGACTTGCAGCCCACCTGCAGTGTCATCCTGAAGCTTGCTTGCAAAATGCCCCCACCTCTTGACATCTGTGTGTGTATATGTGCATGCAGTAAAGGGGTTTGTAGAGCATCACAACATGGTAGACATCAAGACAGAGAGATCTGGCTGAGAAAAGTATTGAGGGCAAGACTAAAAGGTACAAGAGATCAGGTGAAAAGAAAACCATCTAACGGGGAGAGAAAAATTCTGTCTCCATCCTTTTTTCCTTTTTTGTACCATGAGGAAGCATTCTACAAATGTCAAAAGGTAATTCATTGCCTTCTTGTTTTGGTGGGTTCGAAGAAAGGTTGTGATCCTGTAATAAATAAATAACATCTTTCCAACAACAAATGTTTACAAATGGCCACTAGATGGCTCTTGTGTACCATATAAACAAAATTCAGTGCTGAAGTGCCTGTGGTGGGTTCATTGTTATTCCATCAACCTGCATTTGGGTTTGTCAGAATATTGCCCCGAGATTGTCCCTCCAAGTAGCCCACCAACAACATGCACATCTGTCACACCATATAAATAACTCAAAACAGTGCATTCCAATTATTACCACATAAATTTCCCAATAGCCACTTTATGTAACGCACTAAGCTGATTTAAAGCAGAACATGTCTTCCCCTCACCCATCTACTTTTATTACAAGGGAAATTGGCTATTACAGGTTCATTATCACTGCCTCAGGGGAGATGCCCCATTTTCTCTCCAGTTACCAAACTGATGGCACTCATAGACAATTCTATTTTTTCTAGCTACTGGCAGACTCATACAGAAAACGTATGGAGCATTCGTTGCAGGGAGAGATCTTGATATGCCAGGCTGCTTGCTCTACTTTGTAAATGAAGATACATAAAACACGCTGTACATATAGGATCCCATCTCTGCAATAGTCCAGTCTTCTTCTTGTTTTACCTTTCACATGTTCAGCCAAATGGTTTTTGCAGATCGTTTTGTGGTGTGTCCGCCATTTTGTACTAACTCATGTTGAAGCCCTGGATACAGGGTCAGTGTCAAGTACTGAGATCAGGGGACACCTGTCAAGGCACAACTCCAGAGAGGAGAGCCCCTGACCCTGCTGTCCCTCTTGCTGCTGCTCCCTGTTCACCTACCCTCTCCAAGTGAGGGAGGAGTGATATGAGTGACAAAGCCACTTCCGGCCTGCCCAGGAGGTGGGTTGCGGGCTTCACGCCCACCCCACGTGAACGGGGGCTGGTTTCAGCCCCCGCGAGAGCAGGGGAATCTCGGCCGCGTCGTCCACCCAGCCAGCCTTCCCATGTCTCCAGCAAATGGGCTGGAGCCGGATAGTCGATAGGACCAATGCCTAAGCCAATGCCTCTCATTCCTGAAGCTGTGGCCTAATTCGCCCATTTAACCTTAAATTATGGTGTTTTGTGTCTTTATTTATCCTTGGTGGGGGGGGCGGGAACTCACCACGCAAAAAGCAGCATCAGTCCCTTCCAGATACTGCCCAGAACAAAACAGCAAGTGAACACGGCCACAGCAACAGTGATGAAGAAGAGGT
This sequence comes from Podarcis liolepis, assembly GCF_965112155.1. Taxonomy (NCBI): domain Eukaryota; kingdom Metazoa; phylum Chordata; class Lepidosauria; order Squamata; family Lacertidae; genus Podarcis; species Podarcis liolepis. The sequence continues at coordinate 34,150,882 of NC_139565.1, forward strand.
GGTGCTACCCAAGGATGGGGTTGCTGAAAGCATCTTCTTTGTGCCCTCTTCCCACAACCCCCTCCCCCCTGTCAAGATATGTTCTGTTAGCTTTATTTTTCAGCTTGTTGACTTTGGCCCTGGGTATGGTCCTGATCTGTCTCAGGCTCCCTTCACGGGCAATTTGCACAAGAAAATCAGCAAATGGGAGTTCCCAATGCATATCACAAGCACAAAGCTATAAAGCTCCCTATCCCCCATGGTAGGGTCCTGATCTGGCTCAGGCCTCCCACACTGGCAATACATGTGAAGGAAAAGGTCCACACTCAAAGCAGTGGTGGGGAAGCTCCAGCCTATATAAATAGTTGGGCCTCTCAGGCTTCCCCATTTGGCCTGAACTGCTCAGTTAGTTATCACCAGTGTGATGGTGATAACGGCAAGGTTGCAGGTTTGATTCCTGTAAGGGACAGCTGCATATTCCTACATTACAGGGGATTGGACCATAGCTGTCAACTTTTCCCTTTTCTTGCGAGGAATCCTATTTGGAATAAGGCAATTTCCCTTTAAAAAAGGGAAACATTGATAGCTATGGATTGAACTAGATGATCCTCAGGGTGCCTTCCAAGTTTTTGATTTTATGATCTATGGGCTCTGCCTTGTATCTGTAGATATATATGATGTCAGGTATGGGACAAGAAAAAGAAGGTGGGGCCAAAGAGATTTGGCAGGCACCACCGATATGCTGTTTACCTGAAATCATAGTGATGTCATGTGATTGGCGGGTAGCTGGCTCCACCCACATGTCAAACTTAGCTTATGGGGGTAGATAAGGATCCAGAACACCCCTGACTTAAAGGTGCAGCTGTGTAGCTGATGTAATGTGAGGATCTTCTGTTCCAGCAGTGTGGGGAGAGTTACTTTAAAATCCCACTTGAATGCACCTAAAGTGCCTCTTGGGTGCCCAATGGCATTAAAGGTAGGGTGATGGTTACATTGCATAACCCAGGGGAACCCAAGTACAATATCACAGAAATCCAGATTGTGTTCGACCTCAAAGCAAGATTGACCTAAAACTGGTTAATTTAACAAATTAATACTGAACTAGTTTCTACATGTTAAGGAAGTCTTTCCACCAGTGGACTCTATTTATACTGTTGCTAAGAGGCCTATTGCTTTTGAAGGGGTGTTTATTCAGTGTTTTCAAAGCCTTCATTATGAAACGCGATTTGCAAAGGTTTGTAAATGAGTGGGGAAGACTAGGGCTTTACTTTTACAGTATCAGAGCTAATCTTCGTTACATTAATTTCTTCCTTCCCGCTGAGATCTTTCTTTTACCTTGTTCTCAATGACACATTTTTTGAAATTAATGCCAACAGTCTGATATCCTTTGATCATTTATCAGAGAAGTCATGTAGTAAAAAACATTTAGCTAAGTATTAGAATGGAACATCAAAAAAGAAAGTGCTGATAACTTAATTGAGATACAACAGAAGTGAGAAATCTGCTCAGTGCTGAGGGCACTCTTGGAAAAGCATCACAAGATAAGAGATCCACAGCAAATCTGCATAACACTGAGATGTAACTGACACAATTTGCATAACATCTTTAGAAGCAGCACATCATTTGCTGATTAGCAGAAATATCACTTTTCTGTAATGCAAACAGGTACAACAACAGGTACGCACCATTTGGCAGCTGATCAGCAATTAACATGTTCTGTTACATCGAAATTGGAGTCGTATGTATGTTGCAGAAAGAGAGAAGCTCACTGGGGCACTTAAGATAAACCTTCCCCAAGCTGATTCCCTCCAACAGTTTTGGACTACAAGTAACTACCTGACCATTGCTGGGAATGATGGGAATTATAGTCCAAAACATTTGGAGGGCCTCCAAGTTAGGGATGTCTGCATTGGATCAAGTGCAGCTGTTTCCTTCTGCCCAAAGATTAGTGCCATTTCAGCACCAGTAGAGCAGGTCATTTCACTTCATGCAAAACTGTAGTTCAGAGTCTTCCCATGTCATGGCAAAAAGAAAAAGGAAAAAAAGAGCAGAGTCTTCACTTTCTAGCTTCTGAAGAAGCTTGATCAAGCTTCAATTTTTGCTATGCACCTTTGGCTGGGATGTTTTCCTCTCATTTGGGGTGGAAGTCTTGGCAGTTTTTGAAGTGTCATAAATTCCCACTTTGTTAGCTGAGTGTTCTGGGCATCCAGATTCCACACACTCAATATGACAGGTCTAAAATGTTCCCGACCATGAGACTGTCACTTCTAAAACCATGGTGTTTACTTACACTATTGGAACCACAATATAAATTGGTGTTATTTTGATTTGCTTCTGAATTTCTGAGAAATTAGGACACACACTGTTGTAACACTTCCACATTTTTTTCTTTACAACCATGAAGACTAGAAATCTTGTTTTAAATCAAAGTTGGGATGCTCAAAATCCTAACATGAGCCCACATGATGCAAAAGTTCCTCAGGAATAGTATGCTGCCTAACCATGGAAAACAAAACAACAACTGCTAAATATAGATTTTTGAGTACTGTTGACTTCTAAGTTCATATACTTCAATCCCATTGTTTCTCAGGGGTTCTTTTTCATCTACCGTATCAATATCTTTCATCTGTGGGAAGTAAGCAGGAGAAGCTTTGCATTCATAGTGCCTGTCAAGGGATTTCAAGTGTATCAGCATGTGGAGAGCATAGGCCAGAACCAGAAGCAAAATCAGAGACATCACCAGGCCCATCAGGATTGCTGGCGGGAACAAAGAGGCACAGTCTTTGGCATAAGCAAACTGCCCGTCTTCAATGTTGAATCCTTGAATCTGTTGATAGAATAAAATGGTGTGGATTAAAAATCCTCTCTCTCCTGGCTAAAGGCATCTCAATATTTTCTCCCCATTGCTAAATTGGATCCTCTTAAAGGATGGTCCTGGTTGTGGGGGGGCCCACAATACAATTTTCCCCCCTCCCTGGCGTGGGGGGAGTGATGCCCTTTACGCCAGGGTGGCACCACGATCACCCCAGGCCTCTTTTGGCCAATCGCGATTGAGTGGGGTAATCATGGGGGGATTAAAAGCAGCAGCATGACGTGTGCTGAGCACCTGCTTCGCACTGCCGAACACCCGCCCACCCTTCCTTTTGTTTTAGGTGCCCCCTGGCCTTGCTTTGGACTTTGATTGGTGGCCTGTCTTGGGAAGCAAAGGAATTTTTCCATTTGGTAGATTGGCACTGGCCACTTGGTTTTCAACTACCTCTTAGCAATCTTCACAACTTTGTAAGGTTTGGCGGTTAGGCAATTGTTTATTGATGTGGGCGGGAGGGGAGGTCAGCCATCGCCTGCCCCTCCATGTTCAAGGGTATTCCATTAAAGGAATCTGGGGCCTGGATCCTGTCCGAAGTCCCCTTGAGGGGCTAGGGCCATGCCAGGCCTCTGGGAACACCGAGGAGAGCTGCAGATGGGTTTCCCCGATTTGGCTTCCTCATTGGTGGTTTACCCTTCCTGAGTCCCTGCAAGGTGGGCAGGAGTCAGATATAGTCTGTTGTCAATGCCTAAGCCAATACCGCTCACATTTGCTGTAATCAATAAAGTTGCGGCCTAAATTTTGCCCATTAACCTTAAACCAAAATCTGTGTCTGTGTGAATTTATTTCTTCTGGGGAGCTGGCTTGGGGGCTTTGACAAGCAATCAAGATTCTTGAACATCAATTGTTGTAATTCAGTATAAGCCTGGCTTTTAAATGTACTATTTTATTGTGGTCTGCTACCAAGGCAACCCATAATCAACTGATTTGTTGAGGTAGACCTGTTTATACAGATAGAGACATAAAGGTTTGCAGAATTTACTCGTGCTGATGCTGTGGGTGATGCAGTTGTTCATACATCTCAGGCTCAGGCTATAACTCTCAGAATGAATCATCCTTCTTTGAAGGATAAATATTTTGACGTTCTTACTCGGCTCTGATTTTAACCTGAGCTGTGGAAGAATATCTCCCACCTGATGTTTGTTTAGTGCCCTGGGGAAACCTCATTTCCCAAGGCCCCTACCAGGTGTGGCTGACAGGACTCCACAGGTCAATGTTCTGGTTACTGAGAGTGGGAGGAGGCACGGCAGTGGGGAGCTCAGCACAGTGCAAGCACAGCACAGAGAGCATCAGATGTGTTCTGCTGATGCACCTGCAACATGCTGAGTTCCCTGCTGCTTCCCCCTTCCCCTCTCAGCAACCAGAAGTGGCACACAGTGTTGGCAAGGCAGGAGAGCAATGCAATTCCACACAGGTTGCCCGACCAGTGGAAAACAGAGCTGGGCCTCAGATGCTTCCTTCTCTACCACTGGAGCAGTCCAGGACGAAAGGAGAGAGACAACAGTTTGCACTGAAGATGCCACAACAATGACCACCAAGTAAGAGAATTGGCGAAATCACATTGGGGCTGCAAATTATTAGTATGTTTAGAACTTTGGGGAAAATAGGTCTTTCTCCCCACTAGGGATGGTGCGCTCACCCATCTCTAGTTATTTTAAGTGCCTTTAGAATTGCAACTAAGCAGCACTTATTGTTCCATGTACAGCATTTTTGGAGTTCTATCCTTATCTCCCTGTGACTCATCACCTGTCCTACACCCTTGTCTACCAGAAAGACCCTCTGAATAGCGGTTGCCAACCTTTTCAAAATGAGCACCACAAGTCAAGTCCAGATCTGAGCTTATTAAGTTGGGGGTGGACAAAGCAGTCAACAAGATTTCCCCAAGTGGTTCTTTATAGTAAGCTGGAACTGAACTAAACTGCAAACAGCTCAGCCGGCCTGCTTTTATAGGCAGCCGGCTGTCAACATTGTAATGACAACAACCCAGGGTTTCCCGCCTAAATTAACTTACATGGACCTGAGTGAAAACTATATACCGTACACAATACCCCTGGTGGCCAGGGTGAGAACTTCAATACATAACAGAGCTGATATAACAGTGTCTTCTACAAAACATACATAGGCCCTTCTCCAATCTGCTGAGCCAGGGAGCATTGCAACACATGACTGTGTGCCACAGACCCCCCTGCTCTTGTCTAGAAGTGCTATGAAATATCTTGAATCATTTATCCAGGTTCATTCAGGGGCTCAGTAATATCCCCTTCCCAATCTACATTGCTCATGACTCTTCCGCTGATCCCCAAACTATACATGAAAATAGCTGTGGTCGATAGCCCATTGAGCCACAGAACCAGGATGTTAATTTTATCAAACCAGGTTAGGATTGGAGGAGTCAAAACAGCAGAACCTTCCACTACACCTCGATTGAAGTGAGTGCGTATGCTCTACATGTTGAGAAAGAGAAAGGCAGGAACTCTAGAAAAACCCATCACAGAGGTGGAGATGATTTTGCTATTTATCTGAGGGGCGACATGTCAGCTCACCTACAGTAGACACTGGGTAATGGGCCTGTACATAAGAGCATAAGAAGAGCTTATTGGATCAGGCCAATGACCTATCTAACCCAGCATCCTGTTCTCACAGTGGCCAGCCAGATGCCTGTGGAAAGTCTGTGAGCAAGACATGAGTACAACAACCCGAGCTGCGTAGATTGCTCTTCCATCAAACACAGAAGAATCAGGAGCCCAGCAGCCAGTTTCAAAGTAAAAATTCTCTCCAGGAAGACATTTATTCTTGTAGAAGCTGAAAATCAACAATGCTGAAAAACAGGAGTGGGCACCCTAGCCAACATGTAAAAATAAGCGAGGGAAAAAAGAGTGTCTCCCCAACAGCACAATCAGTTTAAGATTTGAACTATTCTCATGTAAAAATGTTGAGTTATATATTTAAAATCAAAACCCGATAGGGAACCAGCTGAGGATATGGCTATCCTGATACAGTACAGAAGCTGCCACCTGACCTTTTTTTTCAGAAGGTAAACTCCCCACAGTGTTCTGTGATCAAAAACAGATGATAGATGTCTAGACTCCAGCACCCACCATGCAGATGAGTCAAAGCCTCAGGACAGAACTTGAGGCTGTTGAGACTCTCAGCTACACATTTCAACTGCAACTTCAAAGGAAGGAGGTTGGCTCGTTCCACATCCCACAAGAAGGGGTGACACAAAGGGAGATTCCTTGGTGGCTAAATGGTCTCTTTTGGAGTGAGCAGTTACGCTTGCCCTCTCGCCCTTTCCTCTGATCCTCATAAGGAGATAAGAGTCAGTAGCAGCCCTTATATCCTCTCCTTAGCTGACCTCAGCAACTGACCCAAGAGTGATCTTGTCACTGAACTGTGGAAGGCAGAGCAATCAGGGATCTAGCCACACATAAAACAAGGCAATGAGAGGAAGGCTCAAACTAGACATTTTATGAAATGTGCATTTGTCACCAGAAATGGCAACATGCTATTGCTTCCTCCCAGCCCACATGGAGACAGAGAGACAGAGAAGAGAAATAATAATGGTGATGCCACGTCATGTATTTTCCCACCTAAACATTGCATTAAAAGGAGTGAAAGATAAATGTGAAGCTGTCATTTTCAGTGACAAATGCACTGGGTTTAGCTAGCCATGGGATGTGATTCTAGACATACTTACTAAGCCCTGTTAAACTTAGTAGGCCTCACTGCTACTCAGTTGAAATGCTTAGGATTATTTTGCAAGTCAGGTTAAATGTAGGTACTCAGATTTATGTGGTTTCTGGATCACTTCTCATTTCCAGGGAATCACAAGTGGGGAGAGGGCTGTTGAGCTCAGGTCCTGCATTTGGGCTTCCCAAAGGCATCTGCTTGGGCACTGTGATGCTGGACTAAATGGGCCTCTGGCCTGATCCAGCAGGCTCTTCTTATGTTCCCCCATGAAGTTGACTGGCAGATATTTGGGGATGCAGAGCATAGTCCTGCATGAAGATTTCCCAAACATCATAGAAAGTATTATTGCTTTGCATATGAAGCCCAATCGGAGTCATCAACAAATGTCTATTCAACATGGGTAGTAAGACTGTGGCCCTCTAGATGTTGTTGCACTTCAACCATCATCCCCAACCAGCATGGCCAATGATCGGGTCAGGTACAATGGGAACTGTAGTCCAGCAACACCTGAACCCTGTCTTGCAAGCTGTTCCAAAATCACCCCATAGACAAATGAATGAACCCTAAACAATATTATGGTTACAGTGCTAAACACATTTCCTAGAGAGTCCCATTGAACATAACTAAGAAAAAGTTCCTGGATTTTTGTTTTTCTCCTCCCTCCTAACCCGTTTTCCCTTTGTGCCATGTCTTTTAGATTCTAAACTTGAAGCCAGGGACTGTCTTATCATTGGCATTTGTATGGGGCATTTTTATTCCCTTTTGAATGGGGAATAAAAATGCTTTACAATATATATATTTTTAACCAACATAATGAGAATTACTTCTGAGTAAATACAGTATGCTTACTATTGTACTGCATGTCATATAACAAAGGTGAAACTACATTCTTTCCTGTTCAAATCCTACTTTTTCATTTGTGGGACAATGACAATAAAGATTATTGTATCGTAATCTGCTTTCAGTAGATCATTAAGGTTTCTTGCTGCCACCATGCACATCAGGGGCAGGAACTTGAGTCCGTCAAACACTGTTGGACTCCAACTCCCATCAGTCCCAGCTAGCATGGCCAAAGGTCAGGGAATATGGGAGTTGTAGTCCATTAACACCTGGAGGACCACAGGTTGACCACATGTACTTGCTTTGGTTTTTCCTCATATTACCTGAAAGTCAATAAAAGTGACTTCCCAGAGCTTGGCTGCATCATTTGTGGAGCTGGGCGTCAGGAGCGCATCATACCTCTGCAAGTTGCTAACATGTTCACAGTGATAGGAGTAGCTCGCTGGTGCATGTATTCGTGTCGCATTGAACGTTGCTTGTACGGAATGGTTGTAAATGAGTTGGATTCTATGTAAGGTAAACCAGTTTTGAATGGACAGCTTGTAATAACTGTTGGTCAGCATGAATCTGGGAGAGGAGGAATCAGAGAAATAAAAGAAACAGAGTCATAGATGCAACAGATCTCACTGTTTCCTTCCATTACTTTTTACCAAGGGGAAATACCCAATTGTATTATGGGGTCCGGCAAAAACCTCTTTGCATTTCCAGTCATTTGAGGACAGAATTTTGCTTCTCATAAAATTCATATTTGGGGCTATCAACACCAAGCACATTGCCAGTCAAAGTTAAATACTTCTAAGCCCCATTCATTTCAACGAGGAAGAGTTAGACACATGGTTAACACTCCTACAGAAATGAATGGAATTGTATTTTAAGGTAGTGTTTTATGACAGCATTTTCCTCCATTATAGGACTATCTAAAATGCTTGAAAGCCTCCAGTTTGCTTAGTGATAAGCAAACAGTTCAAACAGGCTTTAATATAAGATGTTTCCTGATCCAGAAAAAAAAAACGAATTCATGTTTGAAGACATACCTGATGACAAATCCCTTCAAATTGTCGATGTCACCAAAATTAAGTGAAAGCCTATGACAAAAAAGAACAATGTCAGCTTAGATCCATAAATGTGAAAAAGAAGAAAGTAGAAAGGTAGCTAAACTGTATTATTCAAGCCAGAGATTGCCAACCTTTTTGGACCAGTGGGCACATTTTGAGTTTTGAGGAAGTGCTGTAGGCCCTAGTGCCGGATTTGGGCGCCTGGAATAACACAACATGACTGACATGGGGGCATGACATAACACAAAATGAGAGAGAGTTCTTGCTGGTCCTGATTGTGGAGGTCACACAATACTGATCCCTCACAAGCATGCACAGTGATGCTACTGCTTTTTAGTCACAACAGAGAACTTTCCCTGGTACCAGGAGAAACATACAAGGGGTGACACTGCAGTCACTGCCTCACATACATGCACACACTCCCAGCACACATACGGAGACACAGGCAACTCTCTCACACTCAACACTCACACGCCTCATATGTACATAGCTCGCTCTCTCCTCCCCCCAAGTGCATCTCTCTCTCTCCCTCTCCCATACACACAGACCATATAGTCATACCACCCTCACACAAACACTGCTGACTCCCTCTCACAGACAGCAGCACAACACGCCCCTTCCTTCCCTCCCTCTCCTCTCACACACAGGCCACACATGCCTCTCCCTCTCTGTCCCCAATACATCTCTCTGCCTTTCACCTGCACATTTAGAATATGTTAGGGGGGATTTTCCCTCATTTTGGGGGGAGTGAGGGGGGTGCAAAGTTAAACACTGAAAAGGTGAAGCAGGCTAATAATGAGAAGAATTGCGTCTGTATGTTTTGCCTCATTTATCAGGTTCTACAAATGCAAGAAATTTCCTTTTTTAAAAAAAAAAAGCATGAAAGCTGAAAATTTGAGGATTATGGTGCCTGGAGACAGCAAAGAACCCCTTTGCCAGTGCCATGGCACCCACAGGGACAAGGCTGGCAACACTTCCCTCAAGCTAACTTGCTGGTTTTTTCCCCATCTCATAACATACTGCCCTGGGGGTTTGCGCAGGACAGTAAAATATAAAAACTGAGGCAATTCCATAAAACCACAGGCTCAAAGTGATCATAAATGAATTGAACCTGTTTAAAACTTCCAACCATCCACATAAGCACCATTTAAACAGCCATTAACAAAACCAGCAAACCATACAGGCTATAAATTAACAACCAGATATCAATGTCTGTTTCAAGTCTGTTCCTCTCTCTCTCTTGCGGCAACCTTCCAGACTTCTGCAAAGGAGACACTTGGAGGACGGCCAAGGAACCAAGTGTGTTCAAACTGTGAGAGATTCTGGTCAATGACCATCAGCTGAAGAACCTCGTCCTGGAAGAGAACTGTGACTAGCCTAAATTTATTGAGATCTTCCAAATCCAATGAAGGATTTGGAAGGATTGCGCCGCCACCTTACTGATGGAGCTGGGAATCATGCTCTTTCTTAGGCCACAAAACACATACATGTAAAGCACTGCGATACCACTTTCAACAGTCATGGCCTTCTCCCTCAAGTAATTATGGGAGCGGTAGTTTGTTAAGGCTGCTGAGAATTGTTGGGGGATCCCTATTCCCCTCACAGAGCTACAATTCCCAGTGTGATTTGAAAACTGATCCCTCTTCCCAGGGAACTCTGGAAACTGTAGTATAATTAGCCTCTTCTTGCTTCGGTTTCCCTGTTTCCCCAAACCAACATTTCTTCACCTACTCTTCCCTCAGGTTCCAGTTTTTCAGTCCACTGTCTAGCTGTGCATCCTTCCTTCAGATATCTTGGCTCATGGCTCTCTGTCCTTTCTCTCACCTACATCTTGGAACCTTTCCCCAGTCCACCCAGCATGCACAACAAACCTTTTTCTTTCTGTCTCTTGGCCCTGTGTGAAGTGTTCATCTCAGATAAACTGGCAGGTTTACCTTTTTCACAGAAGCTGGACTGCAAATACTCTATTAACTTTATAGCCTGAGCAATAGGGATGTTGGTGAACATTTCAAGTCATCGAAACAGCTCAGCCACGTAGCATCACAGGCTGCACCAACGCAAAGACAATACTACGTGGGTGTTTCTAAATTTGCTTCAATTGTACACCAGGCACAAGCAACTCATGAGCACAGTAGGTCATAATCTTACATTGCATTTTCTTCACTGCAGTTTGAATCTGCAACATCCACAGTGGCATGAACACCAAATGTCTTGTCTGTTAGGTCCAGCTGTGTGTGATTCTGAAACCTAATCATGATCCTTCTGGCCCAAAAAAGAATACAATGGCTTCCATTGACTGTGATGTTGAGAGGGCTGTAGTGAGTGTGGATGACAGACTCTCTCTCTGAATTCTCTTTGCTGCTTCCATTGTAATTCACAATCTGCATATAATCAAGGAAGAGTTCAGAGTTAGCAGGTCTGCCTTTGCAATGAAACAACTAATACCAATAGCAGCATGCAAATTATCTTTGAATCTTTAAGCCAAATGCAGTCCCTGTTATTTCGGCATAAAGCATTTCACCATAAAGGGTTTGTGGAGTATGCTGAAAAGCAGTAATTTACTTTCCCTACTCCCAGTGCAAGGCTCAGTGTAAAGCAGAGACTTGTAGGTGGGTAAGTTTGAAACACAAAAGCTCAAATCCTGGCTGAGGCATAAAAGCTCACCAGACAGTTTTTAAAACTGGCTTCCAGGATTCTGCATGGATAAAATGGTATATATGTTGTTAGTACTGTGCAACAGAAATGCTAAAATAATAATCCTCAGGTGAACTTCATGAGCATTGACGAAGCATACCTGACACACTTTAACAATTCAGGGACAGCCAATGTGGAGCTACAAAGATGGGACTACTACTCCCATCATTCCTGGCCGCTGGTCATACTGGCTGCAGCTGATGGAAGTTGTAGTTCATAACATCTGGAAGGCACCAGATTACCGTAACTATTCCCTGCTTTTCCAGGTGAAATCCCAACTGCAGATCATCTAATGTGGACAATTTATCTGTGATATGAAGGACATGAGTTTTTCCCCACACACCATTATGCAGGAATATCTCTTAGCTCATTAAAAATACTTCTGTGAAACTTATTGTGTCATGGTAAAAGTCAGATTAGGAGTTCAACAAATGTAGAAAATAGAAATGTAGAAAGAAAGAAAGCAATTTTAATTACATTTTTGTGGAAGTGTGGTGGTGAAAAGAAAATCTGCTTATCTTACTTGTCTAACTATTTGCTTGTCCATTTAGGGAATATATTCTCAAACTGAAGCCTAAAAGCCTAAAAGCTATCAGTGGTTTTGTGGGAACTTGGAACACAAGATATCAAATCTTAGGTCAGCAGTGAGTAACACAGAAAACATGGCATTAATGACTTGGTGGGCAGAAAACTGACATAAGGGAAAGAATCACGGTAGATTCTTTTTCAGGAGCAACCGAACACAGGTATAAACAACTTGTGCACAGGTGCAAGATAACATGTTAACACCCGCTAATTGTTCAAGTACATAGCTCAGATATTTGCAGACTTTTAAGTTTTGAAGAAATGCAAAGCTCTACTAATAGGCATATGTCATTAAAAGCTTTTGAACCCCTGGTTCTGAGAATTAGTATATTTTTTGTAGGGTCACTGAAACAGGTACCTTGCATTTTTAGGTAGTAAGCAATGTGTTATCCAAGCAAAGTTCACACCAAGATTACAAACTCAGAGGCTGCACCGAAATCATGCATTCTGCCCCAATATTTTCAACTAAGATCTTAATGTCTCTTGATTATACAGCATTGCCTTTGCAGTCAATGGAAACTGTGCCAGAGTAAAAGTTGGTCTAATCAAACGGAACTTGAAAGGTGCCAAGCACCTTTCAAAATACATCCAGAACCTTGATTTTTTATTTTGATTATTTGCTTCACGGATGAAAAAGATAACAGCTTTCCAATACACAAACTACATATTCCACTGCAAAAAAAATTCAGACCAGCATAACAGCTACCCTATAGAATTCAGAAGAAAAGTATGGTTATGTGCATCATGGAAGAACTTACAATCCAGTTTCCTGGTACCTCCATACCTGTGCAAATGCTATTTGTTGTAAATTAAGTTTTGGCTTCACACTGCCATCATATCGTCGGCCTGAAGAAGAAGAAATGAAAATATTTGTTGTATATAGGCTTGAACGCCTTTCAACAACATACATTACTTAATGCAAAAAAAGAACACCACGTCCTATTCTACAATCTTCTCATTAAAATATAATTCTAACACTACAGAGTTGTATTCATCTAAGTTTTATTCAGATGCATTGTAAATAATGAACATGACGGACATATCTACCCCGAGTAAAAGTCAGCTGAATACCACCCATCATTTTTTAATTCTGTCTTCCCTTTTCATAATATGCTACAAACTGATTTTTGTGTAGAATAGGAAGTACATGTATGTACCTCTTCTTTCTTGAGAAAGAACAGCTAATCAAAACTGGGCCTTTTAATGATTCTGGGACTTTCTCCAAGGTGCAGCCAAGCAAGCCAGTTACACTGTGAGCAGGTGCTCATAAACATCTTGAGATGCTCTCCCTCCTGTTCCCTCTTTCCTATCATTCTCAGGCTGCACATCTTTTGCTTAGCCACCTCTACTTTTAGGCACACCCAGTCCCACCCACAGGAAGAGGAAAGGGTATATTTACACTGCAGTAAGAACGCAGTGTTTCAGTGTAGTCAATACTAAACGGGAGGCTTTATTCGTTTGTTTGTTTGTTTGTTTGTTTGTTTGTTTGTCCTGTTTCTAAACTGTCCATCAATTAAAGTTCTCTGGGTGATTTCCAAAAGTCAACAAATACAGTAAAATCATATATATATATATATATATATATATATATATATATATATATCGTAAGCACAAAAAACCCCAGCAAAAGCAAAGCAATAAAGCAATTTGTGCTTTGATATACATCAAAAAAAGAAACTTTGGCGGGGGGCGGTTTTTGGATATATATTTTTCTAAGTTTGGGTTTTGGAACATAATTTAGGTGTCAGAGCAGACCATAGCCAGGGCACCACCGCTGAGCAGGCCCGTTTTATGCAAAGGAAGACTCTTGTCAGAGAACTAAGGCCACACAATGTCCTAAATCCTTGGTCAGGTTCTCATATGGACAAAAAGCTTCAATACTTTTTTAAAATCATAAATTGTATACAGTGACCAAGAATATTGGTGCCACTTCATTCAAAAGGAAGCTGAAAACCTTACCATTTCTTTGTAGCAAGTCTTGGTCAGAGAATGCAAAGAAACTGCAACAAAGCAGACACACAAAACAGTAAATCAGCACTATTCTCTCAACTTCTGGACCATACTTATGCTGGGGGAGATCAGTGTTTAGCTAAAGCAGAACTGCAAGATACCCTGAAAAACAATGCATTTATTAAATGCAAATGAAATCTCAAAGGCCACGGAAAACACAGCCTTAACTAGCCACCATGTTGTCTATTCTGTGGCTATAGCTAGTAGGTCCATTTTCTTGCACCTTGGGATGCCTTCTTGCAGACACTGACTATTGTCCACTTTCTCCTTGCAGTGTTTGGAAACCACCCCACCCCCCACCCCCCATTCTAGGCTCATTTTGCAACTGGGAATCTCATTAACGCGAGCTGTTTCTGAGCGTAAGATTTCAGATAAAAACTACAGAGTGGAAAACTGCCTCCCCACTTCCAGCTACTCTCTGAAGACTAGAGAAGAGGCCCTCTTAAGAATATTAGGTGGGTAGGCAGGGGAAGGACTAGACCATGTGAAAAATGAACACAGTGGTTTAGCTGCAGTTCATTCATTTTCAGCTTTGTAGTCTTGTTATTAAAAAAGTGTGCCTAGACTTTCTGTTGTTGCGTCCATAACCTAGGTGTAAGGTGCCATTTAGCTCCTAGCTTTCATATCTCAGTTTCTAACACTGTCTCCTTGGTACATCCTGACTATTGGAATATCCATCATTTGCTTTCGGAACAATGGGCCAGTTATGTACTGAGTTGAATAGGATCCAAAAGGCAGAAACCTGATTGGTCCTAGAACAATAGGATTCAGAATGCAGCAGTCTGATTGGTCCTAGAACAATAGGGTCCAGAATGCAGCAGTCTGATTGGTCCACAGGAGCCACCCAATCCAGCTCCAGGTGGAAGTGAATCTGCAACCTGATTGCCCTACAGGTGAAGCCCATTGTGTAAATAATGTATATAAAGCAGACATTCTGGTGGAACTTCGATTCCTCCTCATCACTATGAGCTGAACAAAGAGCATGAAATCCACTCTCAACTCCGAGTATATTTCAGGGCCTAAGAACTTCTGGAAAGGCATCCCAGCGACAGGGGCGTAGCTAGCAGGAGTGGCAGGGGTGGGGCAAGCTGCCCACGGAGTCTGCCTAGTGGACATAAGCCCCATGCTGCCATTTTGGGCCGCACCCCCTTCCTACGCCCCTGCCCAGCGATCCTGAAAAGGATGTGGCAGAGCAAAGCCTCTTCACCCTGGCACATCCTTTTGAGGATTGCCGTGGAATGGGGGGGTTCCGGTCCTTCCCTGAAAATATGGGGGGCTTGCCCCCCCAGGTCTCCCTAGATGTCACCTCCTAGGTGCTTACGTCCTGTTTGAGGCATCTGGTTGACTAGTGTGAGAAAAGGATGTTGGACTAAATGGGCATTTGGACATGTGCAGCTGGTTCTTCTTATGTCCTTTTGATTTAATATTAATGTCATAAAAATAGAAGATTACAAAAGCCTGAGGGGTCTGACAATATTCTGTAGTCCTGCTGATTTTTTTAAAAATTCACCAATACGCTTCTTGGTAGTTAGTGAGTACCCATGTTTTAGACAGATAACACATACAAGAGAGATAAAGAAAGCTGCAAAATGTGCCAGGGGCAAAATTAATATGATTAATTGCATCTGCCTAGAAATGTGAGATAAGAGGGCATAGCCAGGCCATATGGTTTAGAGGAGCACCTGGAGAATTGCACTTCCAGCACAGCTGCTGTGAAGGCCCTTCGTGTGATGTTTGGAACGAAACGAAGGTTTATGTCACATTTGAAAAGTTCGTCTCAGAAGGAGCCTAATTGGTGTGAAACATCAATTCACAGCAAGAAGGTGGATCTGCTTGTTTAGAGGCCCAGCGAGGCGTGTGGCGTGTCCCTGAGCAGTTGCTATGAGATGCTGGTTTAGAATCTGACACTTGTGGGAGGTTGCCTTCTGCCTCCCAGAAAACCACCAGAAAATGAAACCGTGTTTCACGCCAAAGTAACAAGATTCTACTCTCAGCAGGAAAACATCCACAAAGTGCTAAATGTGCACTCCCCAATGAAATATGCATAACTCTGCTAGAAACCTGGTGGCAAGAGTAATCTGCGAGCCTCTGCAGAATGCCAGAGACTGACAGATACAAACAGCGAGCTTCCCACTCCTCGAGGGAAGCAGGTGGTGTTTGTCACAAAGAAGCCTGGCTGGTTATTTGCTTCCTTGCAATTTGCAGACTGTCCTCGGCACCGCTGTGTCTAGGAAACCGTGACACACTCCTTGCATGCTGGCATGTTCCATGGGCTTGTGTGAAGGTCTTACAATGTATTGACATGGCCTAGGATTCATTCTGTGGGTTCTGTAGATTCCCCATGACAACATATCTAAGGGATACAATACATGTTATGTGACATTTAAAGTAACTTTTCCAGCCACATTTCCCCCCTATTTTAGTGAATTAAGCACACACTGGAGGCTATAATTAAGAACAAAGGAAGAACAGGTGGAGAAGAGGCACTTAATGTTATCCTGACCACTCTTTTTCTTGTCAAAATCATCTTCTCAAACTGCTTTTCCATTGCAGTGTAAAACATATAAGTCTATCTATATTTTTCCCTATAGGGAGAAAAGCAACTGGGGTTGAGTAATTTTAAGATGAAACAGAGATGGCAACCACCTGCCCTTCCAACCACTCCTGACTGCCATCTCCCTTGGCTGCTTTTCATTTTCTCATTTTATTTTTTAAAGCCCTTTGTTGGGGGGGGGGGGATAAAGTTACATGTAACTCCATAAAAAAATTCCTTCCAGTAGCACCTTAGAGACCAACTAAGTTTGTCATTGGTATGAGCTTTCATGTGCATGCACACTTCTTCACTTCTCATACCAATGACAAACTTAGTTGGTATCTAAGGTGCTACTGGAAGGATTTTTTTTATTTTGTTTCGACTACAGCAGACCAACACGGCTACCTACCTGTAAATGTAACTCCATGTAGCACATAAAAGCACATTTTCCTCCCACAAAGAATTCTGGAAACTGTAGTTTGTTAAGGGTTGCTGGGAACTGGAACTCTGTGAGGGGTCAACTACAGTGCCCAGAATTCTTTGAGGGAAGGCATGTGCTTCAAATGTGCATGCACAGCCCAAGTTTGGCTCTGAAACAAAGTTCCATAACACCGAGCACAGCAATTTGCCCTCCTTGCCATGATGAGAGGGGAGCCAGATCCTGGCAAGCAAGATGGCCTTAGCGTTGGAGCTACAGGCAATGTAAAACCGACATTTCTCACCTTCCCCATTCAGGTCAAAGCTGGAGATATGAGATGGGTAAGTCCTTTTTGCAGTGAAGGGACACAAATAAAATATACACATACATAGCCTATATATCATTTATATCCTTTCAGAGATTGCCATTGCTTGTGGCATCTGTGTCTATATTGTGAGTGTTCTATATTGTCTCTGGTCAAATTGCTTTCTGACATTTTCATTGTATTTCAAACTGACCCCTGAAAAGACAAATCAGGATCCCATCCAGTGGCGTAGCAAGGCAAGTAATTTGCGCCCCCTAACCCGTGGATTTGCGCCCCCTAACCCTAAACCCCAGATGTTGCGCCCGGTGCGGCCGGCCCCCCCTGCACCCCCCACGCTACGCCACTGATCCCATCTACTTAATTTCATCTCTCCACTGACATGTATGAAGCTAGAAGAAGCAGTTGCTACTGGCTCCCCACTCCGTGAGGCTATTCCCCTTCTTCATGACCTTTGTACAGTTATAACATTACTGACATTTGATCAGAGTTGATGCCATAGTAGGGAAAGTCAATTCAGTTGTTTCGCAGAACTAGTAATCTGTACACAGCCCATGATCCATGTGTTATATAATTTGGGCCTTCAAGCAAAATGCAATCTGGATGTAAACAGAGCAATACTAGGCTACAATTATATCATTTAATACCTATTTAATACTATTTAATATTTAATATTAGGATACAATTATATCATTTAATACCTGTGCGCTGGTTATCTCATCTATTCCAGATCTGTCACTAGCAGAACTGAAATTGGCTTAGCTCTAATGAACGGCACTGGAACAGCTAATCACTAAGTAATGCCCAATTACGTAAGATTATATGTATAAAAGGGTATAAGTGCCTACTTATCAGATGGCATTATCCATCAACAAGATAACAAAATCTGGTTTGCTTATTGGGAAAAAGGTCATGCAAGAGGATAGAGTTTGTTAGCAATGAACTTGTTAATTAATATGACTGAATCACAGATGGTCCAGGAATATGATGTTGCAAAAAAAAAGGGGGCATGATAAGGACTTGTATGTTGTATAATATAACAATAGGTTATTTTGTTTGATTTTGAACTATGTGTTTTAAAAAGCTTACTGGGCTCAGTACAATTGTGTTTAAGTGAGTATCACAATTAAGATGGTAGAATATAAGCTTGGTGTGCAAATCATGCCAAGTTCAGTTCCCAGGCACTTCCAGGTATGTCCAGTTAAAAAGGATCAAATAGCAGGTGATGTGAAAGATCTGAGACCCTGGAGAGCCACTGCCAGTCAGAGTAGACAGTAATGGGTTATATGGGCAAATAGGAAGGAACCTGCTTTCTACCAAGTCCCATGTTCCCACAGGGATGTGCATCCCAATGCTCATGCACATCCAATCAGTAGCAAGCAGAAGGCTGTGTAGTTGTAGTAATCTATCTGGACATTGAACTAGATTACCCTCATGGTTGCTTCCAACTCTACAATCCTCCGTTTCTATGATAATGTCCACCAGTAATGACTTTCCACCATAGCACTGCCTCATAGATTTAAGAGCAGCATCTTCAGCCACTGTTAATGCCAAAACAAGAAGCTGAGCATAAAGTCTCTCAAAGAATTCCTTCCTACATGGGGACACCACAATAGCTGGTATTTTCATTTTATTTATTACCATTGCTCATGGTGATTCTTCTTGTCTATTTGGACTCATGCAGGCCAGATGAGGCGCCTGGAATTCAGGCATTCTCCACACTCACAACATGCAAACACTTTCATCTGAAGCAACCTTAGTAGTGCAGACAATGAGATATATAAGAATACATGTTTTATATGCATGCCATTGTATATTCTTATACAACAGCAATAATTTCAGCCTCCATTGAGAAGAGGAGCCTCTTCCCTTAAGGACCTCCTGCTTTTATTTCCAGGTGTAAGTTTCCCCAGTGACTTTGGCACTAAATCAAGAATCACACCCTTTGGCAAACCACAGACATTGGTTGTCGTTATCCCAGAGTGACTCCAGACTCAAAGAGAACCCTGCTTTCCAAACAGTGCAGATCACTTTCAAGTCATACAGTATATAGATATATTTTCCACAAATATTTTTCTTGTAAGTTGATAGGCACAACGCAGTAGATACAATATATTCAGGACAGCATCACTGACACGCATCATTTTATGAAGTTTTGATTTGATAACTCTAAACCACTTTCAATGTTTTGTTTTGTTTTGTTTTGTTTTGTTTACAATCAAGAGGTCTATAGATAGTATGAAATAAAATAAATAATTTCAACAGACACTTAATTGAAAAAGGCCCTTTACTCTTACAAGGAATTTTGTTTTGCTTATGAGCTCAGCTCCTGCAAGGTTTAACTTGCTTTCCTAACTCCTTTATCTTTGCTTTTTGCAGAAATTTAACATACATTGAAAGACAAGGCAAACTTTAAAATAGTATCAAGTAAAACTACTAGTTAAGTACCTCCTACTTACTAGTTAATGGTTGAGGAATGAACATGTCAGCTTTAAAAATCACCACCACCTCAAAATTATGTTTCATGCATGTTAAACCAAGAATATGACCATGCTTTCATCAACATAAAATCAGACATCTGGAACTAACTTGTGAGCTGATCCTGCAAAGTTGTTGTTTTTTAAATTCAGTTCTTTGAAAGTTACATCACCTAACTCCATGACGTGCAACACGTCTTAATTGAGAATCTACCATCATCAGAGCAAACAACTTAAATGTAACAGCACATTTTAATTCATCAGTTAACCAAGCCACAGATCTCTTAATACAAGCTTAAGCAAATCACCACATGCCCCTGTTACCCTAAATGCACAGATTTCATCAGTAGTCGTGTGATCCTCATCAGTGTTTTCTGACCTGTATATGTTAAATGTATTAGTGGCTGCAAGACAAAATACTTAGAATTCGGTTTAGCTATTTCCCCTTTATGATTATTTCTCTTTGTTGCTTTCCTCAAGTCGACTCCCAACACCTGCTGAAATGTCTGAGATCCATATATACTGCACAAATGAAACACTGTGTTACAGGTTCACAGCGATGAAAACAGGAGGGCTTAGATTAGGTTGCGTCTTCTTTTTTGTATGAAGCTCAAACTGCATCTACATTCATACAATAAGCTTCCTTTTGTGTGTTTTTCATTTAAAAAATGCCACCAACAATGTGTTCTGCAAACATGTTTTACACCTACGCTGTTTTATTTATATCTCTGCTATTAACACTTCAGAAGGAAGGTGAAGTCACAAAAGCAAAGAGAAATGCAAAAGAGACTCATCTCTCATCTTCAAGCCTCAGCTATAAAATCACATGAAAGAGGATCCCGTTAATGTGCAATTGACAATACAGTTTCTCAAGAGGAGTCCCATTGAAGTTCATAAGCCTGCTTTTACGGAACTAGCTTACAGAATCTTTAAAGGCTGAAACAATTTGCTTTTGCATTAATTGCACGTTTAAAAAATATAAGTTTTTTTAAAAAACCAACCACCTTGTAAATGTACAATACAAGGTATGTTTGCGGTCTCCCATGCATAAACAACATTAAATCAGCTGCCCCTGTGCTATTTACAAATATTCACAAAATCACTTACCTCCTCTCCATCCTTCCAAATATTTGGTCCACAGGGGCTGAGACTCCTACACAGAAAAAGAGAAGTAAAAGCCTAAAGGTGGTGTTGCTTTCCATTGAGAAATGAATCGGTCCCTCCAGACCGAGCACATCTGTTCATGTGTAGCAACGAGAGCTGAGCCAGTAGTCTCAGGAACCATGTGATGGATAGCACAGTCAACCAATGGGAAGCAGCATCTGAGGCCACATGGGCTACTCTAGACTCTCTATACATAGTAAGAGGCTGTCCTGAGCTGTCTTTCTCTATTGAATAGAGCCAGCTTTCTTTTATGACTTACAATGCATGCCAGCGTGGGGGGAGACGCAACTGAAGACTTGAGGGAAAGAGCTGGTCATTAAGAAGCGTCTTTCGACAAGTGCGCTTCCGTACTAAAGCTCCCTAAAGGAAGATAAGACTGCAGTTAGGGATGGGGGGGGCAGGTATCCTTTGAAATTCACAGTTCTTTGAATTTTTGCGATGCAGTTTTCAAAGCAAATACTGCGCACAAAAATGCACATATTCGTGGGGGGAAATATACAAAAAATGCATACTACTAGAGGAAATTGCTTGCAAAAACGTGCTCGTTTAAATTGCATAGAAAAATGTGTGTGGTAGGAGAAATGTACACTAAAATGCTGACAAAGTTTTGCAAGAACCCTTTTTTAAATTGATTAAAAAAATCACAGTGATATGGAAATATGAAGGACTGGACTTTAAACTGGGGAAATGTGGAGGAGGAGGGTTAATGGCAGAGCAGAATTTGAACCCAAGTCTCTCTCATTCTTGCCCAGCACCACCACTCTGGATCTCTATCACTAATGGTTGGAAAGGGAGGTTGGGCTAAACCGCTTACCTGGTTTCCCAACACCAGATTCACTGCTGGTTACCAAGAAGGGGAAGGGGCGAGGAGGAGGAGCAGGGGGTATGGTTCAGGGGCAGTGGTGGAACCAATCTCCCTGCCAACTCACCCTTTCCCTCCCAGTAACTAGCAGTAACCCCAGCATTAGGAAATCAGATAAGCAGCGCAGCCCCCCACTGCCTGCTGGTGCAAAATGTAACTTTGTGTGGAGTAATGCATGAAAGCTTGAAACATCTCGGCAGCACGTATTTAAACAGGGACCTCCAGCAAGGAGACGTGTAATGATCAAGGACTCTCAAGAGTTATAGGCTCCAGTGTCCTTCATTGCTGTAAACTGTCTGCTCTCAGTTCATTTGCCCTTTCTCATTATTTCAGCCCTTGCTCATAAAATCCTAAATCCAAAGAACGGAAGCCGAATAAATTGGGCAAAATAAATCCATCTACATTTGCATTGACATATGATGTGAATATATCTCTTTACCCTTGCCCTCGACACCTGAGGTATATAAAGATGTTAGGAGCAGCCCCATTATTCTGATTAACTGTTTTAATTGATCATAATACTGTCTTTTTATGTTTCTCCACCCTGTGAACTTATGGTAAAGGGTGGAAGAGGAGCAGAGGTGGACTTTGGGGAGTATGACCACTTCTGTCACACTGGGAACCAAGCATCAGGTGAACAACAGTAGACTCTGTAAATTTAGAACAGAGCGTGAGAAGGTGGGCAATTCTTGCCATCACACAGGGCGCCACTGAAATTTGAGATCCCAAGGTCTGCCACTGGGAGGAGGAGGATAGTAATAATAGTAATGATAATGATGATGTATTATATAATAATAATAATTTAGTCAGTATTAGTCAGGTTCATCTGCTGCAATAAAAATAGCAGTCCCATGACATCTTAAAGTTTAATGAATTTCTTTGGATTGCAAAATTTGGATGAAAGAATTTAGTTGTTCTTTGGGTCCAATGTACGCAGCCCTGAATATATGCTGCCTTTATTGCTTACTAGCTAGTGTCATATACCTACTGATGTGATCATGTGAAGAAATGACCGATTAAGGAGGCCAGTCAAATGCAACCTAGATATAGGATTAAGCAGGGGGTTTAGCATCTGCAGCCATTAGGCTTTGGGATTTACCATCTTTAATTATTTTTTCCTCGAATGATACAGAGAGTATACGATAATCTCCAAATCCTTCTCCAGCCCGTAAGCGTCCAGATCACTTTTCATTTGACAGGAAACCCAAATGCAGGTCTTACAACAAAAGCCCAGCCTAACAAAACAAAGAGAGGAATCATACTACTCCCATGGCTGAAGTGCATTGGCAGAAAACACGCCCCTTTTTTGAAGGGGAAAAAAAAGAAACCACAGTAAAACATTTGTTTGTGGTGATAAATAAAGATCAGAAAGGGAACTGGGGTGGGTGGGGGGAATTTCAGTCGATGTAAACAGACAGGACTGAAATTATTTCAACTCACCTTATTGAGGGAATAAAAAGAAGGGCTGGAGGAGAACCCATCTGCATACTTTAGAAGCATTCAAAAGACATTAGTTCATATATGGCACCAACATTTTTACCTCTATAATTATAAGGGGGGGGCTGGTCAAAAGAAGCTTTTCTCTGCCATGAGTCTTCCAGGGAGCATTTAAAAAACACGCCAGATCAAAATGATACTGAGTACAATAACATGATAACTGTATGCTTGTGAGAACATGATCTCCCCACTCCCAGCTAAGTGGGATTTGAACCTAGTAAGGAAAATAACATTTTATAAGCTCAGAGCGACTGCCTTATTCTTACTAGTCACATGTTCCACTGAAAACAGGTCCCAGGGCTAACTCCCAAAGATCCTAGGACTGCATTTATGCCCTCTCTCTTAAGCTTTCTGGGGCCATCAATCCAGAAATGAAAATATTTCCAACTAAAACCTCTCTTCCATACATGAATGCTTCAGTGACCAAAGATGCAAACACTTGCAAGTTTTACCCTTATCTATCAGCACATTTCCACAGCTTCACTGTTCTTTTTAAAGTTCCCACATCTGTCTCCCCCTTTGTCAGAAGACAAGACCTTGGGGAAAGAAAAATTACTAATAACAAAGTAGGCGAGATGTAAGTTGTCAGCAGTAACTGGGCCAAAAATGTACGCTGACCGTCCTTCAGATTCTGCAACTGAATGTGTTATCATTAGAAAAGGTATTTGGTTTTTAACTTGCAAAAAGAATGTTGCCAATGGTGTGCTGCAACGATCATCAAAATCCGCTTTCCGGATGCAAGCGTGAGTCCAGCCATTTTTAAGAGCCTCCTTGAAATCCAAATAAAGACAAGTGGACTCCAGCATGGTAAGCAGTTTGGGAACTGCTGTTCGGGCATTTCTTCACCTGCTAGCATTGTGCAAAAAAAATGAGCTGTAATGCAGCCATCATCTCAAAGCAAAAACAAGAGATGGGTTGATAAGGTTAGGCTGGCCTTTTCCTGCTAGCATTGTAAGCTTAAAGGAGCACATCAGTAGAAGTCTTGCCTTTACAGAATTGAGTGCACAGCTACCATCTAACATAAGAAGAACTTGGGCTGGATCAGGCCAATAACCCATCCAGCCCAACATCCTGTCCTGAAGCCCACAAACAGGATTTCCATTCCCCCCCCCCATTGAGTCCCAAGAAAACGGTAATAAGAGGCACATTACCTCTAATAACACAGTCATCATGACTAGTAGCCATGGATGGCCTGATCTTCCACAAATTTATCTAAACCTCTTTTAAAGCCATCACTGCATATTGTGAGAACAAATTCCATCGTTTAACTATGTACTGAGTGAAGATGTACTCTCCTTTGTCTGTCTTGAGTCGACCAACGTTCACCGAATGTACACACTACACTTTTAAAGCACATTCAAAGTCCACTTTTTTTTCCTTCTTCAGGTGAATTCTGGGCACTGTAAGAGTTGGTGGGAACAGTAGCTCTGTGAGGGTATTCTTTGAAGGAAATAATATATTTTAGAGGTGCTTTAAAGTTACAGTGTGCATGTTTCACAGATTCACCTTGCTTTCTAATATTATGGAAGAGAAACCACTTTTTTTCCTATCCCACTTCGTGCATAATTTTATACACCTCTACCAAGTCGTCTCACTCACCTCTTAACTAAAAAACCTGAAATGCTGCTGTATTACCTCACAGGAGAGTTGCTCCTGCCCAGTGATCATTATGGTTGCCCTTTTTTGAACCTCTTCCTGCTCTACAATGGCCTTCTTGAGGTGAGGCAGCCAGAACTGCAGCAAATGTCACCACACCATAGATTTGTTGCAATGAAACTCTGATATTGGCAGTTTTATTTTCAATCCCTTTCTTAATGAGCCCTAACACGGAATATGGTTTTTTAAAGCTGCTGCTGCTGCACACTGGGTCAACATCTTCGAGTTATCCACGATGACCCCAAAGTCTTACTTCTGGTCAGTCACTGCCCTGCATCCAATGGCTGGTATTCAGCAGGCATGAGGTAGCCAATGTGGTGCCTAACAGACATTAATTATTATTATTATTATTATTATTATTATTATTATTATTATTATTATTATTACTATTATTATATACCACCCTAGACCCAGAGGTTTCAGGGTGGATAACAGAATAAAATCAAAATAGTAAAGGTAAAGGGACCCCTGACCATTAGGTCCAGTTGTGACCGACTCTGGGGTTATGGTGCTCATCTCGCTTTATTGGCCAAGGGAGCCGGCGTACAGCTTCCGGGTCATGTGGCCAGCATGACTAAGCTGCTTCTGGCAGACCAGAGCAGCGCACGGAAATGCCGTTTACCTTCCTACCGGAGCGGTACCTATTTATCTACTTGCACCTTGACGTGCTTTTGAACTGCTAGGTTGGCAGGAGCAGGGAGCTCACCCTGTTGCGGGGATTCGAACCGCCAACCTTCTGTTCGGCAAGTCCTAGGTTCTGTGGTTTAACCCACAGCGCCACCCGCGTCCCCCCCCCAAAAAAAAATCATAATACAAGAACACAAAATACATAATCAAAATAAAAACAACATCCCAATAACTCCCCCCCCCAAAACCCACATTTAAAAAGGGCATAGGATGTCAATCAAATCAGCCAAAGTCCTGGTTAAAAAGGAACATTTTTGTCTGGTGCCTAAAGGTCTATAATGAAGGCACCAGGCAAACTTCCCTGGGGAGTGCATTCCATAGATGGGGAGCCACTGCAGAGAAGGCCCATTCTCATGTTACCACCCTCCAGACTTCTCGAGGAAGAGGCACACAATGATCCCAGGGTTTGGGTAGGTTCATATGGAAAGAGGTGGTCCTTGTTGGTTCTTAACTCCCATTATGCTGGCTGAGGCTAATGGGAGTTCTGGTCCAATAATATCTGGAGGGCACCTCATTGAAAGTAGTCTACTCGTTGTCTGAGCCTGGAGGTGCCACAGAGCCATAATGGCGACGCAGCATGGTACCTCACACAAACAGGTTCAATATGGAGGCTCTTCGCAATGGTAAATGGTCCACCTCTTCTTCTTCTTTTCTTTTGCCTTGCTGACATCTCTTTGCCTACCCACCTGGAATCCTCTTACCTGGCATCAGCTAAGAACGTTTACAATAAAACCATGTAGCTGGCCAGTGTGAAATTCCACAACGTGATATTCAAAAGAAAAGCGTAGGCAGGGAAGATAGTATCTTCTTAGATCCTCCTGACAGAAAACTGTTTGGGGAGCAACACTATTTGAACAGGATGTGAAAGATACAGAATGGTTAGGCAGTAGTGTTTCTTTGCTCCCCTAACAGAGGAAGCCAATGTCCCAATCCTCTCTGGTTTTACACATTCGACAAGAAGTCAGAACATGTTGCACAACTCAGCAAACCTTGTGTCGGCCAGGATTACATAAACGTTGCTGAAGACCTGAAGACACCAGCTGCGCTGCCTAATGCCTGAAGGATTATACACAGCCTACATTTACATCCAGGGAATGGCAACGGCCCCAGGTTTTATGGTTTTCAGCATGGATAATTCATACATGTGACTAGCACCTCCTCAGGCAAGCAGAGGTGAGAAAAGTTCTGAACAGAGATAGCTGGTGACACATCAGGACTGAAGATCCCTTCACGCTAAACACTTTGTGAAGTGCAATAGCCTTCACACATCACAGCTGCTTGAAGATGAAACAGGTACACGTCCTTTCAATGTGGCTGTCATTTTCATACCTGCACATACTTACTGAATCGGTTTTTGGGCACACACTACAAAGCCATCACACCTCCAGTATTCCCCCCTTCTTGATAGAATATTGTTTTCTGACCACTTGTGTTTCCATAAGTAGCCGTAAAATACTGTCAGGTCAGTTCCTGGTGTTACGACTTACATAGATACATACAGCACAATCCTAACAATTTCTACTCAGATGCAAGTTCTGTTGAAAGACAGGTTTTTCCAAGTATTACCTGAAGCTGAGAGATTGGAACTGGGACCTTCGGCATGCCAAGCACAAGCTCTTTCCCCTTGTTTTAAAAATTATCTCTGGCCCCCATTGCCAGGTGGAGAAAAATTTAAACCAGGCCACAAGCTATATGAGCCAAGAACCAATAGAGTAAATGTGTTTCTGAACAAACATAAACAGTCTTTTGAACAATTTTAAACAATGGAAAACAGCCTAAGTAAATCTAGGGATGTTTTGAGGATAACAGGGCTTAAAGCAGCAGTCTAATGATATTACTAGTATTTGTTCGAAATCAGTACTTAAAAAACCCAGGACACAACCCATCCTAACGTATTGTATGAAAAGATTGGCATAGGGAGCAATAGAAACCCGTTACACCCATTTTCCCAGCTGGCACAGCCACGCGCGCACACACAATGAAAGGTCTGTGTGTTCCTCTTCCACTCTGATCACTCCCTCTCATCTGGTTCTTGAGTTATAATGCGTAGGCCCTTAAGAGCTTAGGTAGCAGCACAGAACAAGTACGGCGTTCTCAACCATAACAAAGCTTTGTAAATGTTATATTCTACTATGCAACAGCATTTTGTAGGCATAATCTATATACAATTGAGAAAAAAGCTGAGCAAAATTCCCTAAGTTTGAGCTAAATAGCACACTCAGACTTAGCTACTTGTCCAAATCTTACACCTGTTCAGGATCTCCCTTCCCCATACTACAGAGGGAATAGTTCCATTTGAGCCAGACTAGCATTCTGCTCCTGTGCTCTAAGACAGCTTCTGTGCAATCCTGCTCTGAAATGTGCAATCAAATCTGTATCCTATCCTCCATCCTGCCTAGTTGCAATTCTGTCCTCTCACTTTGTGTAGTCTCCTTTCAACATGTTATGCTTCTCTGGCCATGGTAGCCCTTGAACTTCTCAGTTTATTATGGTTGGGAGAGCTGCTCCCCTGTTTAGGCACAAGGATAATTCAAGAGTGCAAACAGGCAGCCATGTGCCAGGCAACATCTTATGGTTTATGGTGTCGTTAAGACACCAGCCACTTGAGCGTGTAGAGCAGAACATCTGTGCTGCTAGGCTCATGGGCCTGTGTACTATAATCCATCTTGTGTTTGTGTTCTGATAATGGTTTTGGAGTGCACTGCATGCATGCAAAACATGACATTGTGGACAGAGCACACCTACTGTATATCACAGTTTCTGTCGGCTTAATCTCTCTGATACTGCAGCTTTACCATTGCACAGGTATAGCTGCACCGTGGGCTGGGATATACAGCAGCTGGCATCTAAGGCAGGTCAGCGACTCCTTGACATTAGACAGGAATGGAACATCAAAATATTAATCTTGGTTTGATATGTATACGAGTGAAAGGCCACAGCAAGATGCTGCTGAGAATCCAAGGATAAATGTGGAACAGAATACTTTACTGTCATTGCAGTTTACCTCTGAAGAGTCAAATAAACCTGCATTAAATTGTCTCAGCATATCAGTAATTAAAATAGGTTGGTTTCAGTCTCCTATGCAAGCTTCAATTGATAATTTAAAGGAAATTTCATAAATCTATCCAATTTACTCAGAACTCTGTCCCACTGGTTTTAATAGGCTTATTTCTTACTAAGTGTACAAAGCCTTGTAGTCTTCAACCAATCAATGGCAGCATGTCAAAGTAAGTCATTTTAAGACTCCAAGCAAAAGGCGATTATCTAAAAACAAATATGGACTATTGTGTTCTGCCAAAAATCCATTTTTCCTTAAAAGGCTAGTTTTCTCCTTTTTTTAATAAGCAAGCCCAGCAACATAAGCATCAAGCAAAAATTGTCATTTAACTTTTAGTTATGTCAATACTTAAACGAAAGTGACACACTGCTGCATGAATGAATTTTAAAGTGTCGCTAATATGTAGACATTCCTTTACACTGCTTTCATTTCTGTGGTTCAGAATGGAACCAAATTCTTCTGCAACTGAGGCTACAATCATATACAGACCAACTAGAAACCACATTTGCACAGAAAAGCCATGTAAAAGTTAAAACAACCCAACTTGTACAAGAGAGAATTCTGTTGTGAAATTACTTCCATACTACAAAAAGCTGAACTACTATGAAAAGATTCCTCAGAAACATATTGTCAAATGAGAAGTTTTATTATAGCTGAATGCAGCATCACAGATATTATGATCTTGGTCTCTCTTTCTTGCCTTTGTACAATGCTAACAGAGAAACATTTGCTACTTTGACGACCTTGAAACGAACTCCTGGAATGTCACCAACAGCATGCCCTTTCCGACCAAAGCCAGCAACCAGGACTTCATCGTTCTCCTACAGATAAAATGAGAAAGCAAGAAGTGTTTGTTCACAACAAATACACATGCATACATTTTTTAAAGCTTTTATAACTACAAGCAGCTATAATAAAGTAGTTTGGTTAAATTAATTCATTCTTTTTCTCAGTTGAACTGCGTATTATTTTCACCAATAGCACCACTTTGCTCAAACTTTTAAAGGGGTAGGTACTGTGGCTAGTTGCTGTGATTGTACCATTTGCTGTATAAAGAACTATTTCTAGAGCTGTGTATATTTCTAAAACAGGAAGCGGTGGCGCTGTGGTCTAAACCACTGAGCCTCTTGGCCTTGCCAATCATAAAGTTGGAAGTTCAAATCTGAGTGTTGGGATGAGTTCCCTTTGCTTTGTCCCAGCTCCTGCCAACCAAGTAGTTCAAAAGCATACCAGTCAGAGTAGATAAATAGGTACCACTGTGGCAAGAAAGTAAATGGAGTTTCCGTGCGCGCTGGCACTCGGCACAGTGTCCCATTGCACGAGAAGAAGTTTAGTCATGCTGGCCACATGATCCGGAAAGCTGTCTGAGGACAAATGCCGGCTTCCTCAGCCTGAAGCGAGATGAGTACCACATCCCATAGTAACCTTTGACTGGACTTAACTGTCCAGGGGTCCTTTAGCTTTATATTTCTAAAATGTTTTGTGCTATTTTATGTTGGTACTGGCCTGTTTGGCTCAGGAATTTGTTGTAACCTACCCTTGATTAATATGATGAAAAGTGGGTTTATTTATACAAGAAAATAAATAAATAAATAAATACAATAAATAACGGTTTATGGAATATGATTACCTCAATGAAGTTCAGACAACCATCATTAGGAACAAAGGCTGTTATTTTCTTTCCATTCTTGATGAGCTGAACTCGGACACACTTCCTGATGGCAGAATTTGGCTGCTTAGCTTCAACACCACCGAAACATGAAGTGGACAACAGAAATTATTTGAGCAATAAAATTCTAAGTTCCATTGCTAGTTATATTTAATTCAAATTTACTATTTTTTTACTTAAACATTTATAGGATTCTGCTGGCAGTCAGAAGACATAACGGTAACTGATCCTAGACTACTTAAACTAATTAAAAAAATAATGAAGTGGAACATAATTTTGTAGACAGTGGGTTTTGTTCAACTAAGTTTTACTCAACAATAGACCTACTAAAATTAATGGACCTTACTTAGCCATGTTCATTCATTTTATTGGGTCTGCTGTGAGTAAAACATAGCTGACGATCACCTCATATGCTAATCACAAATTTTAAAGGGGAAAAGTTACCCAATATTTTCTACCTTTAGTAATAAGAACAGAGTGACAAGAATTTTAAAAAACTCTCCAGAAAGTGAATCCTTTAGGACTTTTAACTGTAAAATGTTTACACAGAAATTTTATCCTGCAGTTTTAGAATAAACCAATGCTATGATATATGTGTTATCAACAAAGCTTTTTTTGTGTGTGAATGAGCATGGTTAAATAACTTAAGGATTCTCAATATACTTTCCTGAATTTCCTGAACTTCTGGCCTGAATGTTTACATTTCCCTCCACAGAACAGTACTGATAGTCTCCTAAGTCCACTGTTAATAAATGATCTTAGATATGCCCAAGTCTGTACAGATTTAGAACAACTGGTATAATACACAAATGTTTTACTATATGCTACAGCAATGTTTCAATATCCTCTCTGGTGCTAGGACAAAACAAGCAAACAAACCATTCAGAGTTTCTCTCTCATTAGTCCCACTAAGAAGCTTCACTCACACTTTTTCCAAGACAATTCCTTTGGCATGGGAAGCTCCCCCAAAAGGGTTGGCTTTCAAAGCAGTACCCAGATGTGCCTTCTTGTATTGTTTGTCATGCCATTTCTGGTCTCGGCGATGACTGCGCAGCTTCCTGGCTGTCCGAAGCCCACGGCACTTGCCTGAAAGGACAAAACAAATTGAGAAAGCCTTTCATCTTTATGCACCAAGTAATGACAACGTCCCTAAGCTTGTCTTTAAAGGACTTCATTTAAACAGCACTGCTGTAGCTTCTGATGCTTGAGCTTAAATATATGCTATTTTATTACAAAAATATCCTTCAGTCGTTTGTATTCAGACCAGAAATCAGCAGTGTTCCCTACATGCTTGGAGGAAGTGGGTGGTGCGAGTGATTTGCACCAAACCCTCCTTTTTGCTGCAGCCCCCACAAAAGCTGCAGCAGTGGGATGGAGATGGCTCTGAGGGGCTGCAGGGTCATCAGCAAAATATGCCATCGCCCTTCCTCCACCTAAGAATTTCTGCTGGATCCCTACAAGCGAGGATGTGCATCAATATTTCCAGTAAAATAGTAATAATAATAACAATAAATTCAATAATAGAATAGTGGGCAGCAGAAAATGCATAGAATGGTACTACGAAGTTTGAAAAGTTAAACAGTCCATGAACATTGGGGGCGGGGAGGCGCGGGAGCTTTAACCTGAGGTGTAAAAAGTATCAAAGTAGATAACTTGGAGAAACATACCCCTGCCATAACGATTTGTTCCCCCCCCCCGATAAAAAAGAGCAGCCCGCAAACTGAAACGTCACGTCTGCACGGAAAACACGTGTTTGCCATGCCATTTCTGGTCTCAAGCCAGCTCGACCACGTTACTGAGAACCTCTTAACAAGGCAGCCCAGGGAAGGGGCAACTCGCGCGTTCCCAAATCCAAAGCGCCCCGCTCCGCTCACCCATCTTCCTCCCGCTGGAGCTGCTGCCGGTTCGCCCGAAGGAGCCTGAGAGAGAGAGGGAGGATGACCCACAACCCACCGCGGGAGCTTCTCGCCGAGGACCTCAACCGGGGCGTCTTCTTTTGCGCCTGTCTCCCTTCTTTCCGAAACGCCTCACTGAGGTGAAAGAGGTGGCTGTGAAAACGAAGCGCCGAGCGGGTGCCGAAAGCTGAAGGGTGTGTGTATGCGTGTCAAGAAATAACTTGAAGCTCTACTAATAAATTAGGAAAGTGCAGGTTGTGGGGGGGGGGGGGAGAGTCAACTTCCGGCTTTAAATAAAAGCGGCCATATTGGATGGCCTAAGAGGCGCTCTAGCCGTAGCTTCTCCGTGGTGGAAGAGGCCACACGGTACCACGCGCGAGAAATAAAGGCGTAAAGGAAAGGCGGAAGTCACGACCAGAACACCGGCTGCAAAGTCTTCCTACCTCTGTAACAGACGCACCACATTACGTATAAGCACAGAAAAGAACGGTGTGTGTAGTCTTTTCCTTTTAATATCTGAGGAGAGGGGGGCGGCAGAGATGGCGCGGCCTGAGAACTACGACTCCCACAATGCATCGCGCGGCAGCCGCCATCTTTGCCAACCCCTCAAATTTTCCCTCCCCGGTCAGGCACCGGCTTAGGCAGCCCATTCCCGAGGTCCTCGGAGCGGGGTCTCTTTGCCGCGGTGGATTGTGGGTCTTTCTCTTTCCTCTTCGGGATCGTCGGACGGCACGATGGGTGAGTGGCTCCGAGTCGCGGGCGCCACGTTATCCCAGTGGAAGCGGCGGGGAGAGAGAGACCCCGCGGGCCCCTGATATGCAGGGGGAATGGTGCCCCCTCCCCCTTCAGCCCTTTCTAGAGCTGCCGCCGCACGATCCTTTGGGGTGTTAGGCGCACGGCCGCCTCCGACAGGCGCAGGCCTCGGAAGTCGCTCGCGCGGCTTGTAATGACCGGTGGAACTCGCTGCCTCAAGATGCGGCGTTGCCCGTTAATTAAAAAGTGCGCGTAGAAAGGTCGCTCACCGGCTAGGAGGAAGGCTGGGGAATGCTTCAACTCAGTGAAATCTAGTTGTCCACTGTAAGGAATAAGGCAGTGGAATAATTTAAGGCTTGAGGGATCAGTCCCCCGTTGAAGTGCATGGCTGTATGAATCAGGGTATAAAAATAAAAGAATAGGAAATATTTCTTTGCAGGGGAAATGCCAATCGTTATGCCTGCGAATTATTATTTGAATGGAAGAGGTGTGCAGCAGACATATCTGCGAAATCTGTGTGGTGCCATATAAACTTCCTCCAGGATTACAAGTGTTACTGCATGGAGTATCCTGGGTGAACTATTAGAAAGCTGGGGTTTGCAGCTCAGCTTACTATAGTTTACAAGATAGGCACCACGTTCCAGGTCCTGCAGTTCAAAATCTCATGTTGTGATCATAATGAATCTAGAAATGTTGTGTGTGGTTTACATGCAGATATTTGGTTCTAAAGTTGTTTGGAGTTATTTTCTCCCTTGAATTTTGAATACAGTGGTACCTCGGGTTAAGTACTTAATTCGTTCCTGAGGTCTGTTCTTAACCTGAAACTGTTCTAAACCTGAAGCACCACTTTAGCTAATGGGGCCTCCTGCTGCTGCCACGTCTCCGGAGCACAATTTCTGTTCTCATTCTGAAGCAAAGTTCTTAACCCAAGGAACAATTTCTGGGTTAGCGGAGTCTGTAACCGGAGGTACCACTGTACTTTGCATATATTGCAGAAGGAATGGATGGAACTCCAAAAGTACTAAGGATCACTACACATGCATATAGGGTTCTGAGGGTCACAATCCAGTAATGTGAACTATTCTCATTGACCAGGAGAAATATCCACCCACAAGTTTGTGGTATACAAGGTGTTAATCACAGACCACCTTATTTCCAGGTTTTATCGGCTACCACCAAGGCTTTAAAAACGATTGTGCAAGAAAAAAAGATTTAGTATTAGAAAGTGTTCCATAAGCTTACAGTGTAGTCCCAAATATAAAGACAAAATGGGTATTGTGAATTCTGTCACACTGCAGATAGGGGGTACTAGAGTGAATTGAGGTACATGGTGGTTGGTAGTTGTATGAACTTAGGCGCATGTCTTCAGTAACCTCTAATGTACTGTTTTCTAGGCAAGTGTCGCGGACTTCGTACTGCCAGGAAGTTGCGCAGTCACCGACGTGATCAGAAATGGCATGACAAACAATACAAGAAGGCCCATCTGGGCACTGCTTTGAAAGCCAACCCTTTTGGGGGAGCTTCCCATGCCAAAGGAATTGTCCTGGAAAAAGTGTGAGTTTCATCAAAAACACGTATAGTGTGTTCATTTGCATCTGCCAGATTTCCTGTAAAGAATTTCGTACTGCATAGCAGTACTGGTGACATAAATACAATCTAAATTGAATTGTTGATACACAAGACAGGGGAGCACTATCAACATTTGCCTGTTTCCTGCACCTGGAAATTAGTGATTTAATTTATTCTGTCCCTTAGGAAATTTCAAGCTTGAGCCAGTCCAGGGATTAACTGATTTAAGTCAGCAGTAGGTGTTTCTACAAATAACAAATACTTGACTGTTTAATTAGTCTTTTCATTTCAAACATATTCCATTTAGGTATTTTAACTCTTAAGGAAAAAAGTAAGATATAAAACTTGCAAAGCTTGAAGTAGAATTGCCAATTTGGGTCATCTATTGACGCGGGTGGTGCTGTGGTCTAAACCACTGAGCCTCTTGGGCTTGCTTATCAGAAGTTCGGTGGTTCGAATCCCCACAACGGGGTGAGCTTCTGTTGCTCATTCCCAGCTCCTGCCAACATAGCAGTTCGAAAGCATATCAAAGTGCAAGTAGATAAACAGGTACCGCTCTGGCGGGAAGGTAAACGGCATTTCCGTGTGCTGCTCTGGTTTTGGTTGTTCCTTTGCACCAGATGCGGCTTAGTCATGCTGGCCACATGACCCGGAAAAACTGTCTGCAGACAAACGCCAGCTCCCTTGGTCTGTAAAGCGAGATGAGCACCGCAACCCCCGAGTCGTCTGCAACTGGACTTAACTGTCAGGAGTCCTTTACCTTTTATTGAAAGATTAACAGCACAATCCTATTAATATCTTGTTCTCATCTAAACACAGTGAATTCAAGCTGTTCATACAAAAACAATTGATACTTTGAATGGCTTTATTTAATTTGACTTTTGTGAAATATATCTGCTCAGAGTCAAAGTTCTGATGAATGTAGTGTTTTTTGCTGTACTAAATATACAGTGTCTATTTCTTCCTTTTTTGTGTTAGTGGTGTGGAGGCTAAGCAGCCAAATTCTGCCATCAGGAAGTGTGTCCGAGTCCAGCTGATCAAGAATGGCAAAAAAATAACTGCATTTGTTCCTAATGATGGTTGTTTGAACTTCATTGAGGTAATTTATACAAAAAAATACCCTAATAAAACAATATGCAAAAAATACTCCACCCAGTTTTTACTAGTATGTTTTGATGCTCTATGTAGTAGAAACAGGGACAATACTGCAATATTATTGCGATTTAAAGCTTTGTAATTTAATTTTATGGTGGTGACTGTAGGATAATATTTCGCACTTGAACTTGGTTTCTAAGAATCCACACTTTTCTCAAGAATGGAGATACAGTAAATGCATCTCAGCAGCTCAGGAAAAGAGACACCCCTATCCAGGGTAGCTCTTGCTAATAGGGCTGAAGGCTTTGCCCAGTGAGCAGAGTGGAGGAGAATTTGGTTGGCTATAATGTTTGATACTTCCAAACTCCTTATTCGCAGCGAGAAAATAATTGACTTGTTTTGTTTTAATTCCAGGAGAACGATGAAGTCCTGGTTGCTGGCTTTGGTCGGAAAGGTCACGCTGTTGGTGACATCCCAGGAGTTCGTTTCAAGGTCGTCAAAGTAGCAAATGTGTCTCTGTTAGCCTTGTACAAAGGCAAAAAGGAGAGACCCCGGTCATAAAGTTATGTTGTTATCAAGATGATCAATAAAGTTTTCTTCTAAGAAATACCTTTGTGGTTTTTTTAAAAAAGTGATTTTGGCATTATACGTAGATTGTTTAGAAATGAAAGTTCAACATCTCTAGTACCTATTCTTTAATTAGGGAAGTCATTATTGGGTTATGGGTAGGTACATCCTGCAAGGGTTCCAGGTTTTGTTTAGCAGAGCTTAAGAAAGATGGTCTTGGAAATATGTTTCATTTCCAAAACAAAATTTTTATCTCCCTAGTTCTAGAGTTTGAGGCATTTGTTCTATGGCAGGAGGCATGACTTGATTAATCACTACCATAAAGTTTGTATTCCAAATAACATAGGTAAAGGTAAAGGTACCCCTGCCCGTACGGGCCAGTCTTGACAGACTCTAGGGTTGTGCGCCCATCTCACTCAAGAGGCCGGGGGCCAGCGCTGTCCGGAGACACTTCCGGGTCACGTGGCCAGCGTGACATCGCTGCTCTGGCAAGCCAGAGCCGCACACAGAAACGCCGTTTACCTTCCCGCTAGTAAGCGGTCCCTATTTATCTACTTGCACCCGGGGGTGCTTTCGGACTGCTAGGTTGGCAGGCGCTGGGACCGAGCAACGGGAGCGCGCCCCGCCGCGGGGATTCGAACCGCCGACCTTTTGATCGGCAAGCCCTAGGCGCTGAGGCTTTTACCCACAGCGCCACCCGCGTCCCTTTCCAAATAACATAGCTCCTGTTTAATTCTGAGCATCAGTGATGATCAGACAATGGGTCTATCTAGTTGAGCTTCCAGTTTCTAACTACTTCACTTGAAGCACACTCAGATGACAAGTTAACTTACCACTATGGGAATGCTTGTGTTTACATTTTTCACTTGCTTTGCACACCTGCATTTGAATAAAGTTATAGGTGATATGATAGCCATGTTCAAATATATAAAAGGATGTCACATAGAGGAGGGAGAAAGGTTGTTTTCTGCTGCTCCAGAGAAGCGGACACGGAGCAATGGATCCAAACTACAAGAAAGAAGATTCCACCTAAACATTAGGAAGAACTTCCTGACAGTAAGAGCTGTTCGGCAGTGGAATTTGCTGCCAAGGAGTGTGGTGGAGTCTCCTTCTTTGTAGGTCTTTAAGCAGAGGCTTGACAACCATATGTCAGGAGTGCTCTGATGGTGTTTCCTGCTTGGCAGGGGGTTGGACTCGATGGCCCTTGTGGTCTATTCCAACTCTATGATTCTAGGTAACTTTTTAAGATCTCATGTATCTGGCATTCGTTTTCACTGTTTGGTCAAATGAAAGGAATTGCTTTATTTACTCTGCCACAGAAACTTCCATTTGTTGGCTCTTCCCAGGTCTCCAGAACAAATAACAGTTTTTCACTTAACACAAGAGTCCTGCATGATCAGACCAAAGGCCTATAGTCCAGTATCCTGTTCTCACAGTGACCAACCAAGTGTGTATGGGGAATCCCATAAGCCAGAGAGCAATGTACCCCTCAAACTGCTAGCTGGGGAAATGCAGTAATGGTACAGGCCATTTTTAAAACACAGTAAGCTAACCAAGGAGAATGTTTTAAAAAGAAACTACATTGTGAAATTTGTTTGGATCCATACTATCATGCCTGAAGCCATAATAATATGTTCTGTGTCTTTTGGGGATGATACTTGCAAATAAAGTAGTATCTTTATAGATGAAGTAGCATCTGGGACTTGCTACCAGTCTTCTGTGTTTTGATGTAGCTGCAGATGTCCATGCATGAATGGAAACAGCTCTGATTCTCTTTCTCTAGCAATCTAGAAAACCCTTGTGCCTTTCTACCTTCAGCCAATCAAAACACAAGCGCTAAGTGCCCTTCCCACCCACCCCAGCCATGAAAGGATTTTTGCTATCCATTTACTGAGACCCTTTTCGGTTCTTGGTTTCTAGTCCGTTAGGTAACTTCAGGTTTCTATTCTTTGCCACCACAACCAGCTGCCCTGAAAAAGGGTTGGTTCCAGCAGCACCCCCAAACTCATCTAATCATAAAAGGGACCAAAACTCCTGTTTATATTACTGCAATTTGGGGTTTCCAAATCTTGTAACATTTGCAGAAGCAAAACCATTAGATCATAACAAGTTGCATTTATGTGAGCTGCCAGGTGGCCCAGGAAGCCTTTGCTTCAGAAAAGTGCAGGGAGTCTGAGTCTGGCAACCGATTTTAATAGTAGTCTCAAAAGATTACTCTAAACCTCTTGCTGATTACCTGGGTGTGTGTGTATCTCTACATATAAATTTTAGGATTCCCCAACACCCATGTTAGGGACACAGGTGGCGCTGTGGGTTAAACCACAGAGCCTAGGACTTGCCAATCGGAAGGTCGGTGGTTCAAATCCCCACGACGGGGTGAGCTCCCATTGCTCGGTCCCTGCTCCTGCCAACCTAGCAGTTTGAAAGCACGTCAAAGTGCAAGTAGATAAATAGGTACCGCTCCGGCGGGAAGGTAAACGCCGTTTCCATGCGCTGCTCTGGTTTGCCAGAAGTGGCTTAGTCATGCTGGCCACATGACCTGGAAGCTGTACGCCGGCTCCCTTGGCCAATAAAGCGAGATGAGCGCTGCAACCTCAGAGTCGGCCACGACTGGACCTAATGGTCAGGGGTCCCTTTACCTTTAACACCCATGTTTCCAGCAGAAAGCAA
This sequence comes from Podarcis liolepis, assembly GCF_965112155.1. Classification (NCBI taxonomy): domain Eukaryota; kingdom Metazoa; phylum Chordata; class Lepidosauria; order Squamata; family Lacertidae; genus Podarcis; species Podarcis liolepis. The sequence continues at coordinate 34,189,493 of NC_139565.1, forward strand.
TGGGGAGCTTTTATTTAATAGGGTGCTGGAAATAAGAGAAAAGCATGTTGCTTCACAGATTTGGCAATGCTGCGGAGGAAATGTAAATATGTGAAGCTAAAGCTGTCCTGCTTCACGGATACAATCACTATATTGATGGCAAGAGTTAGTACACTTCCAAAGAATAGAGTAAATCAGCTTACGCTTTCAGTCTCTCGAGTAAGTGCATCTTCTAATGCAATTTATGAAGAGGCTGCTCTTACTGCTGCTATATTAGGCGTAGTAGTGGGAATCGTTTCTTTCGTTATCCTTTTCTTCATCAATCCTTAGCCAAAAGAGGAGCACCATTGCTGTTGGAAACTGCTCACTCATCAGAATACAACCCCGAAGGATTGTCTGCAGTAAAAGCACATTTACTGGCATGTTGGCAGAGAGCCGCCTTTCTGTCAGGCTGCTTGCTCTCGATTATGACACCACAGTAGCAGGAGAGGGGGAGTCATAGACATGTTCCACACGGGCAGCACTATGGATCTAGAGATGCTCAAGCCATCTTCATGCCTTGGCACAGCTTGGAGAAGATGAGGGGGCTATCCTGCCTCAGATATGTACCTGAAGGTAACAGACAATCCAGTAAGGGCTTGCTTTTCGGTTCAGCATTGGCAGCTGCATGGGAAATCCCTCCACTTGGCCTGTCTCTTGAAAGCTACTCTCCTTAGATCATTCCATGCCAGGAGGTGGTTTCAATCTGCACGCAACCTGGCAGACACTTCCTCAGCCAGCACTAGCAATACAAAAACTTGAGTAAATTTATGTGACTTAGATAATCTTGGATTCGTTTTATGGTGGTTGTTGAATTATTACCAAAATTGAAAAGCAAGGTTTTAGAGTCTTTACAGAATGGACTACAGGGGTACCTCGGGTTACATACACTTCAGGTTACAGACTCCACTAACCCAGAAATAGTACCTTGGGTTAAGAACTTTGCTTTAGGATGAGAACAGAAATCGCACAGCGGCAGCACTAGGCTTCATTAGCTAAAGTGGTACCTCAAGTTAAGAACAGTTTCAGGTTAAGAACAGACCTCCGGAACGAATTAAATACTTAACCCAAGATACCACTGTATTTGGAAAACAAAAGAGGGGGAAGTTGTGTGTTAAGTCTGTGAACGATGAATTCACGGTTATTTGGCTTCATAATGTAGGCCAGGGATAGCCAACATGGCACTCTCCAGATGTTTTTTGGACTACAACTCCCATCATCCCTGACTATTGTCCATGCTAGCTGGAGCCGATGATAGTTGTAGTCCAAAACATCTGAAGACCTAGCCATTCAACAATCAGCTTTACAGCATTTGTCTACTCATTAGCAAGTCCCACTAAGTTCAGTGTGACTTTCTCCCTGGCAAGTGAGTAAAAGATGGCAGCCTTAACTTATTGCTAAGTTCAGCATATCATCTGCTCCAGACAGAACCATCTACAGCCAGAGAAAAATGTTGGGGCTGCCCCTCCCTCACTTTCCCTAGGGTTGCTTTTTGTAAAAAATGGTCTGTGTGCCCTGATGGAAGGCAGAGGTGAGGGCCAGGAAGTTGGTTCCTTCTGCTCCTCCACAGACCATCAGTCAGCCTGAGAAGACTCTATCTCTCTACATCTCATACCATTTCTTTGTTTTCCTGTTTGAAAATTGGAAGCTGCCTTATGTGCCTTGGCAGAAAGGTGATCTGTAGTTGTAGTAAATATATAATAACCACCCACATGTTTTCCAAGGGACAATGATGTTTGGGAAACCCCTCATAAAATGAAGTTTCTGCTATAGTACTGTTGAGATACCAACTGCTATCTGAAGGGACAATAACTCATTATCCCATGCTGATATTGCTACAGCAGTAATCAGAATAGGGTAAGATTTTTTTTTAGCGTTCCAACAAGTTGTACGTACTGTATATTCATGCCTTCGTTTTTATCAGGTTTGCTGCTGTTATTTTACTGTTTTAATTGTGCTTTTATATGCTGTAACCTGCCCCCTGGGGCCTTCTGTTGACAAGTGGGGAAGAAACACAATAGAGAACAGCAATAAAAAGAAAACAACCGTTTTTTTGAGAATTCGTTCTGATATATTTGTGGAGATGTTATATGATGCCACACCAAATAACTGTTACCCACATTTGCCAGTGCACTTTCCTTAGTGCAAAAAGTCTGGAGCTTTTTCTTCTTTTTTGGTTTGTTTGTTTTTTTGGTGTGTGTACATATATATGAGTGCCAAATTTACTTGAATTATGTGATCTGTATTTACCAGTAAGTAATCAAAGCTCTTCTGCAAAATACCAATGGTCTGGAAATGGCTCAAGAACATCAATAGTGTTGCACACCACCTCAGTCTGAGCAGTACAAAATTCTAGGGGTTCAAGGCACGCTTTTCGCAGGCCCTGTGTTTGCTTTGGAAAATATATGTTTATTTGCACATATATACAACCTGAGCTTACAATGGAAGAGAACCCAGCATTAACACCCCAAGAAGTCCTGGCTTCTCCCATAGCCACAGCAGCCTTGGACTTAAGCAGACCCTAAACATTGCTCTCAGAAGTTGCTCTCTGTCTGCTTACAAACTCTGTTGCATAACTCCTAACTACAGTCCTAAACTCTCTAACCTAAAACACGACATTGTCTTTTAAGCTAAGGGTGGACCTACACACAGGAAAAAACTGCTATAAATAAGTCAGAAATGAAATTGTTATAACGAAAGGGGGGGGGGGACACTGGAAAATTGCTTAGAAATTTTATTTTGCTCTCCATTGCCATGTGGTGGTGTATGTTTATAACACATTCAAAACACAGGTTTGTGGGGTTTTTTCTAATGTAGCTGAGTCCTATCTCTCAGTTGAAGGATGGAGCCCACTCATTTGCAAATGAGTTTTGCCCTTGATGCTCTGTATTGTCTTAATTAGCCTGACTAATTTAGCTTTTGACACTTGCCAGTTTCCTAGGATTAAAGAGGTGTCTGATGCAGCATAATACACAAATGTCTTGATTAGATTTTAATACGTGGGAGTCTGGCACAGTTTTAACACACAAGCCTTAATTAAATTCTAACACTAGCTTGACTCAGAACTTAGGGTGTCTTGCACCCACAACTCATAATATATTAGACTTGCTAGTGATTATTTAAGTTTTTTCAGGAATTTACGCTTATGAAGGGATTTATAATGACAACATTAGTGCTTTAGTTATGAGAAAGGATTGAGCATTTAAGTTCTGTAGTGGAAAAAGAAGCACCTTAGCTGTAATAGATCCATCATTTGTATTGATTGCTTAAGATAACGGTTTTAAAATCTATTTCATTATACACAATAGGCCTTTTTAATATGGAGTGTTTAATTATAATTAGTGACTATGTATATAACAATATACCGTATTTTTCGCTCTATAACACGCACCCAACCATAACACGCACGTAGTTTTTAGAGGAGGAAAATCCGTAGGCATGCCACCCGTAGGCATTCCCTCCATAACACGCACAGACATTTCCCCTTACTTTTTAGGAGGAAAAAAGTGAGTGTTATGGTGCAAAAAATACGGTAATTCTGCATTAGGAGATCTATTTTTTATTATATGACTTGTATTTTAGCCTCTTGAAAGGAAGATCTTCACTGATGTGCACTGGCCAGCTTAATATTTTATTAAATGTATTTATTGTTCACTTCAGTACCATTTGGAGGCCTCCTCACGTTTTAGGCTTTCTTGTCTTTGGTGCTGTATGCACACACCCTCTAGAAATGAACAAAAAGAAGGTATTTCATAAACACTGAATGAATTGCAGATTCCTAATAAATTTGCTTCTAAAGTGCTACAGTGTGTTTTGCCCTTATAGACTAACATGGCTCCTGTTCTGAAATGTGCTTGCATACATCTGCAGCTAAGGTTGCTTCACAATGGCAGTTAGGGATATGAGGGCGTTCTGCCACTAGATGCCACTCTTAAGATGCTGAGAAAAATTCAGAGGCGGAGTATGGGCTGTTGACTGTAAAATGTTCAGAGCTTCTTTAGTGGAAAATCCCTTGGAATTGTTTGATGTAAGGGGTTGAATTGATCAAGCTTGATGCATTGAAGGACTAAATGTCTCCCATTTACTTCAAGGCATGCCAAACTGCTTCTGTCTCTAGAAGGGAAGACTGCTCCTGCTGGGTCTTGAAGGATTTATAAGATTTTATTTTATTTTTTTGCTTCCCCGCAAGAAAATACACAGAATGGAAGAACAATTGAGAGATACATATTTTGGAAAGAACTGTAGAGAGGCTCGTTCAGACACATTCACTCAACGGAGAGTGGGGTTTTCCCAATGCTGCTGAAGGCAACAACAAATCAGAAAAGGGGACTTCAGGGAGGTATTCAGTGAGCTAAAGGAAGTAGTTAAGACAACAGGTTTATTGTTTAATGGCATGGAAAAAAGTTTACTTGGAACAAGGGAAGGAGGGGAATTATCAGTCAACAGCAAGTATGTTTAACCAAAAAAAAGTCATAGCAATGGTCTTAACATGAAAACATACAAAAATTGGACTCACAAATTAGTGGCACAAATCAAAATTTCCCCCAAAAGGAGATAATGGTAATTCAAACCTTAGGAGGAAGTTCATTTAAGGTCCACATAATTTGTTTACATAAACCTCCTGTTCTATTCTGCTACTTGCAAATTGGAAGGAATTTCACAATAAGGAGCGGAAGGGGATCCCAAGGCTAAACAATGCAGACGTGTTAGGAAAGCCAAGGGCCCCATCCCTGACCCTTTGGCACCTCACTTTGAATCTCACTCAGCTAGAGTGAGTAGAGCTTTTTCTTCTTTCATGAAGAATGCAGAGCAAGCCCCTGGCAGTGCAATCCTGTTTACACAGTTAAACAGAAGGAAAAACCACTATGTTCAATGGGGCTTAGTCCCTGATAAGTGTTCACAGGACTGCAGTATGAAGCTGCTTCTAGCACTTGCCTGTGTCTCTTGGGCTTCCAAACAACGGACTCTATCCACTTCACTGCAGTTGCAGAAACCAGCATTTGGAATCAGGAAGCAAATACACCACCATCTACAACTGCTCATTTAACACCCATTTGTTCAGCTGCTCTTCCTCACAATTCAAGCCCATTTTGAATTGTTTTGTTTTTTATCTATGAAGTCCTAAATTTTCTGAGGCCTGAATGTTTTATGGACCATTTTATTCTGTATGAACCTATCCACTCACTTAGATTGTCCTCAGAGACTCTGCTGCATATTCCCCAGGCATTCTAATGTACAGTGCATATCACACAATGCAGGGCCTTTCTCAGTTGTGGCACCTAGACTATAGAACACCCTCTCAAGGACTCACATACCCCCTCACTATTCAGCTTTAGAGCACAAGTTTAAAAAACAAAACCTGCTATTTTAGATATTATTTGGGATAATTACTAATTACATTTTGCTTTATTGTTACTGCAGGATTGTTTCACATGAGCTTTTTTCATTCTTGCTAAGGCACCTTGCAGATCCTCATGAATGCGAAGATTGGATATAACCATTTGAAATCAATAGCTTTACCTCCTCCATCCTCACTCCTAGTGTTTCTGGGTGTGTGCATTTCATTTATACTGGACATACTTCTTGTACTCATCGGCTTACAACTTCCATCATCTAACTTCCATTAGATAAAACGAGTCACATATCAAAGTGCTCGCTGTTGACTATCTGTGGTATTAGGTTACATCTTAAATGGATGGGAGCACTTTATATACATAATTTGCAAATAAAAGTCCGGCATGCATATAAGCTATTAGGCCACTTACATGGCTGCTGGCCAGGAAAAAAGAAGAAAAACCCACTCTGCACATACTACAGTAGCTTGAAGCATCGCCGTTAATTGCTTTCTTTCCAGTGTTCGGTCTCCCACCTGCCCATTTGTTGTCAGGGATTATGGAGCCAAACCCAAAGCACGTACTCTGCACTCTCAAGTCCACATAGAATATGGTACAGGGCAGAGCAGTAGTGGGAGAGGAGGGTCATCACAGAAAGTGTCTCCTGACTAGGCCAACTTTCAACATACCCTTGCAAAGCTGAGAAACACAACTGGGCTGTTATCTTAAGCTGTCTTAAGGAGGCAAGTCTGAAGAGGGGACCTGTTTTTGACTGGCCTTGTCCCTGGTCTTGTACCATACCTCTGAAACACAGCATAGGCCAGGAGCAATTCTCTGCTCCTTTCCCCAGCTCCAGAATTAAGCTGGAGAGAGATGTGGATCTTTGGTGTAAGAACAAGCTCCAGCTGCTCTCCAGCTTTGAGCTGAAAATGGGAGCAAGGCTGCTCCCTACAACTGCATACCTTGTGCACAAAAGCCATTCACTGATTTCTGTCATCTCTGTGGGAAAACTGCTGTTTCACTCAGGTCCTGCTTGCCGGCTTTGCAGAGGCACCCACTTGGTCACTATGAGAAAAGGGTGTTGAATTGATGGGCCTTTGGTCTGACCTATTGGGACTCTTCTTCTGTGAATGTAAACTGACTGCTGTGTTCTGTTCAGGCAAGAGAAAGAACTGGCTGGCAGCAGAGTGTGTGTGAAAAGGAGTGGGCAGGAATAAGAGAGATTCCCTGTTGTTGTTTTTAAAAAGAAAAGGCAGGGGTCTCCACTTGTTAAACTGAAACAGCTAATGCTACACTTCAAGCAAAACCCTCTTTTGCCCAACAGAGATCACCTAGAGTCTGCCAATGAGAGCATTTGTGTACCTTTGCATTACTTCCTGCCAGCTGAGTCAAGTTCACACTTTTTACTGGGTGGAAAATAAATGTTGCCTCAAGGAAGCCAAAGTAGGGCCTTTGAAGCCAAAGTAAATGTTTAAAAATGATCCAGTTGCTTGACCTTAATATAAAAATGGTTTTACACCTAATAAATAGCTCCTCTGCTATTAATTTTTATGTAGCCCCCATCCCTACATGTAAGATTATAAAACAAAGGGATTTAAAAGGAGAGAACGGAATGAAAACGACAACATATTTATTTTATTTTTCTGTCTAACTCCTCCTAACACTCATCAAAATTCCTGATTTGTAGGCCAGGTGTATAAATATGAACAAGAGGTTGGAGCTGGAAGTCTGCCAGTCTAGTTTCCAACCTAGTACTATGACCTCAAGTTTTTTAAAAACAGCAACAACTGTATCTAGCAATTTTTGGGATTTGTATGCGGGTATTGATTGAAACTCAATCAAAACAACACTGAGTTGAGCCTAAGAAGCTCGTGTGTCCTATTTTATAGAGGACAGTCCTCTATTTGAAAGGCAAGTCCAGTATGAATACAATAAACCATGAAAAAGGGGAGCAGGGGTCTTGAAATTGCCCTTCAGCAGCACCTGCATAGCAGACAGAATGCACACGGGTTCCTGGTCAGCCTGCCCTATTATGACAATGTGTAGCATATTTCAATTGCAATTATAGTAAACATCTTCTAAATTTGCATCCGTACACATAAATTGGTGCTTGCAAGTTTTATGCAAATTGCAGTCTTCTTTTCCGCTACTCTTTGATGATGCATATCCTTTTCTTTTCGTGGGGGACGGAGCAGGGCTGCTGTGTAAGTGGCTAGCCTAGATTAGCTACGTGATAACAGAAAGCTGAACAGTACTGGGCTGTTAAATAAAAAGCTGTGTTCAGTTTGAACTCTGTACATGATCCAAGCCTATGTAATTTGTTTGGTTCTCAGTGGTGAAAGTATCGCTGTGGTGGAGAGGGAAAGCCCTTGTGCCTTGAGCCAATGATAATCCCCTCACAGACGCATGCCATTCATAAGCAACAATCTGCACCTTGCCCCAATTAAATCCAGAATCCAGTACCGCTTCTACATGCAAGCTAAACCCTTAATTCAGCCAATAATCTCCCATTAGTAATAAATGAGTATCAACCAGCAAGCACACACCTAATTAAATTAAGCACCCTTTCACACTTCTTGAGAAGCCCAAGCCTGTCCCTTTCTCAGCAAGAATGAGGGCACATTGCTAATAGACTGTGTTAATTAGGTCAAGAGTATTCCTTTTTCTGCATTTCCGAGAACTTCCATGTTCACCCCTTTCAGCAAAGGCAAGAACATCTTGCTAAAAATAGACCAGATGAGAAGAGATGTCACTATTGCTGGGCTTTCACCCTGTGGCATGAGTTAATTAACTCAGGATATCCCAGGAACTCTCCATGTGCTTTTTGTTATGAACACTCAGGTATGAGCCCAGACTCCCTGTGGAAAAGCACCTCTAGCAGTGAGACACACTTTCCCTATAACCACATGCACAGGGCATCACCACTTCATTCAGGCTTCTGCCTGGGAGGTTGCTCCACACCACGCAGGTTTAGTTTTATGGAATATTTTACCCCACCCCGAGAACCTACCAGGTCCACCAACAGGGGACAAGTGCAAAATAGTGCCTTGAAAAGGGAGGACAGACATAACATTAATGAAAAGAGTGCTCCCATTTCAACCTAGGACTTTGTTTTCCATAGAACAGCTGAGCTCATGGTCCTTTCACGTATAAACCCTACCACCACCTTGCTTAATATCTGACTAGCTGAACTAAAAAAATTTTCCCCTGGTTTCTATGTTTTGCTTGGTCATAAGGCATTTGAGGATTTTTCAAAATAAGAGTGGCAGTTTGTCTCTCTCCCTCTGCTTAGCTTATTTGCTGGGCTTCTCTCTGAAAACAAATTTGTTGGCAAGCAGAGGACTGGCCAGGAGATAATGTCGTAATTCCTGCTGTGAAATAAGTGGCAGTGATTCCTTCCTGTTCATCTATGTTTCACTGAGCCCCCAAAACACAGAAGGAAGAGTTACTGTGCAGCAAGAACTTATGTGATTTTGCTAATCTCAATCATCGGCGTGTCCTGTCATTTGGGCAGTGTGTCATAGAGGAGCTCCAGCCTCCCCTAGTAATGTGCACCTGACTTTTTGAGGGTTTTCCTTCAATTAAAATCAGGTGGTAACAATGACCAGGGATGGTTATCATTGCCTCTTTCTGGTACAAAGTTTTATCGATGATTCTAGTGCAGTGAATGATTAGTTGTGTACTTACTGATATGCTTTCTTATACACTCTTTACCATAAGGACCCAGGGTGGGTTACAACATCAGAAGATACAATTATAAAGATACAAATAAAACAATCAAAATGCTAAAAAAAATATGTTCCAAATGGAAGAGAGCTCCAATTTATACAGCTGCAACCTCAGTTCCTGAATGCTCACATATAAGCAATATGCATTTGGAACCTTCAAATAGTGCAATTGTAGCGCTTTGGGTATTTTCCCCTGGAAGTGCAACTTTCCTGACTTCTTGTCACCTGGAACTATCCCAAATGCACCCTCTTATCAGTACTGTTACATATGTAAAAACAACAACTGCATTTGGGAGCACTTGCAGGTTATTAAAAATTAGGCCATGTTTTCCTTTGCCTCTTATCCCATTTAGTACCAGCACTTTGATTACAGCCATATTGCCCCAAAGCTGCACCTGCTACAACCTGGTACGCTTGATGCTTGGCCCAGTTCATATATAACAACTTACTCCAGCTCACCTTCTTTCCCTTTTCATTGCATTTCCATTTTAACATCTTGCTTCCCTCTTCATCTTCTTCTATATTGTTCCTCAGCTTCCTGCTTTTGTGTTTAAAAACAGAAGACTGACTTTTCAATAACCTCTGCAGAAGCCCAAGACAAATGACATTATTTAATGATTAGAATAGCTTCTTTTCTTCCCGTTTTGTACCACCAAAATGCATAACATGTGCTTTTCAAAACTTTACTATTTTCTTATTTTAGCTCCGTTTTTTCCTCATTTTCTTTCAGTGTTTACTGTTAGGTTATAATGAAAAATCTTAAATAAATTACTCATGAGGAGTGTGCTGTCAAGAAAATGTAGAAATATTATTGGTGGCTACCCCACAATGATGAAATCTTTGGCTCTGGAGGTCTGCCAAAAGTTGAGAAGGAATATTTTCTAGGAGGTATGGCTGCAATAATCACCATACTTTTAAGATACACACCTTACACAAATAATATTGAGAACAGTAATTTGTTAAGGCTACTGGGAATCATAGCTCTGTGGGGGTGAATTACACATCCCATGATTCTTGGGGAGGGGGGATGACTGTGCTTTAAATCCATGGTTTGTATGCAGCCTAAGCAACCTTTCTGTCTGGACTAGAATTTGGTCACTGGAGCTGAAGCTGTTAGTGTTTTACTGACTATCTTGTATATACTTGGTATCTTAACTGCTTTTTGGAATGCTTCTTCTTTTCAGTTTGCAAGATAGCATGGGGTACAAATATACACACACATCAGAATCAATATTATCTTTTTCTGCTCTTCTGAGAAAATTGAGAGTTGGCAAACCATCATTTACAGGTTACATTGTTCCATTGTTACTGCCAAGTAGGAATAACAGACAAATCTGCCTGGTCTAACTATACAAGTTCTGAAGTAGTGAATTTGGCAATAAACTAATTAAAAGTACACAAAGAATAGAACTTGTAAATGCTTTCTTTCTGCAAAAACTGGGTTGTTTCTGAAGTATTTCAGCTGTTAGTTTAAAAGGATTATACATAAGTCATTTTTACTGATGTAAATAACCATTTAGATGTGTTTTGTGGATATTTATATATTCATAAAATTGCATGTGTTGCTGTTGTTTAAAAAATAAACAATATCTCTAGCTCACTGCAACCACAATTTTAAAACAGGATGCCTACACTCTTAGGTACTCCCAAATTACAATATCCACATATTTTACTTTGTACCTTGCCCCATCCAATACCAGTCATGGGTTTGTTGCTGATTAATAGCTGGGTTTATGTACTTTGAAATATTCAGAATGGTTTAATCTTTCCACTGCACAAGGTGGGGGAAGATGTATTCCACAGAGGTGTATGTATTATAGCTGGAACACTGCATATTTCTCATCTGGAAAAACCTTGTCTTGGTAAGGTCCCTACTTTCTCTGTTTCAAAATGCTTCTTGTTTATCTTATCATTTTCTATTGCTAGAAGTTAAGCTAGGATGCTTGTCAATATTGAGCAGACACTGAAAACAGGTCTATCAGCTGCAGAGGCAGATGACAACTTGAACATTAAAGTTTGCTTCTCAAAACAAGGGCAGGCAGGGAACACTGTCAGTTGAGAGAACCTCTGGAGTTATGTTGGGGAGAAAGCATTTAAGTAGCCCTCTATGCAGCTACCCATTTGCCATATGCACTGCAAAAGGCAATGTGGTTTCAAAGGCAAAATGCCATGCTTTCAGCAAGGCAACCTGGGTGTCTGCAGTAATGAACGAAACAGGGGGAAATGTTTGCACAGCATGGAATAGCATCCTTATGTTTCCTTCCAGTCCGTGACATTCCTCTTTCCTTTTTTTTTCTTCCTTTTTTTTAGTTTTGTGTTAAAAGATAAAATCTTGAGAAGAGATACAAATTAGCTTTGCTAAAGAAACTTCTCTGGGAGGGAGGAAAATGAAGAAGCCATAGAAGAAATGTTTTCTTTGTCTCAATTCTTGCTTCGCAGCCATGACTGACTAGTTGAATTGTGACCTAACATGAATAAAAAGGCACTCAAATGGCTTGAATCACTAGTATAAAGTTCCGAAAATGGGTTTTGTTGGTTGTTGCCAGTGATGAAGATACACCATTGAACGGCTGACTTATTGTTAGATAGTCTGACAAGCTAGATCCTTTTGCATCAGAATGGAAAAAGAATTAAATAGTAATCCTAAAATATGTAAGCAGAAGTTCTACATTTTCACTGATGGCTATAAGCAAACTAGAACTTCTTAATCTGAAAACACTGGCATTAGGCCACTGGTTAAATTCCTCATACTTAAGGAAAATCCCAGGTGACTGTCTGAACTCTATTGAACCAGGAGAAGGGTAGTGGAACTGTGCCAAACATCTTGCCCTCATAAATGGAACATATAAAACTGTATCATTTTCTTGAGAAATAGCACTCCTTTAAAAGTGAAAAATATTGGCAAAATAGAAGGCTGTGCATACTCTAGACTAAAACAAAAAACAAATCCAAAATTTGCATGAAACCAAATTGTGTTACTCCCACAAATAATACAAATCATTTATTTGCTTGCTTTGTGTAATTTATTTTGCTTTTAGATGTGAGAGGAAGGAACTGTACAAAACACTTCATTGCGTAGCTTGCAATCCTGTTCTCTTTGGTTGAGACATCAAAAGTTAATGCTGGAACATATGCTTTGCATGCAGAAGGTCCCAGCTTCTCCATTTTATTTTATTTTTTTAAACTGTTGTTTTAACAGGCGCCATGAGAAGACTCCTCTTTTTCTGATACCATGGAAAGTCACTACCACTAAGAGTATACTATGCTGGGCTACATGGACTAAGGCAAAGTTCAGATGCAGTATCCCTAGCTTCATCAACCATTTATCTGAACTGGTTTAAGTCAGCTGCTCATGTTCATATCCTCTAATATAGCCCTCCTCAATTTGGTGCCCTCTGGATGTCTGGGACTCCAACTCCCATCAGGCCGAATCAAAATGTCCAAGAGTCACTTGAGTTCACAACATCTGGAGGGAGCCAGGTTGGGAAACACAGCTCCTACTATTCTTGCACGGAGCAGCTGTTCTTCCCCAAACACACCACAAGCAGGTAGCCAAGACCAAACCCTGGCTTCTACTGGTGGTTTGTTTGGTTGAAACAGACCAGAAGCCTGGGTTCACATCAGTCAGTGCAGTCCGGGATGGGCACACCCATGAGGGGGGGGGGCAAGGCACAGAGGGCACCCTCCCTTGCACCACAGTTCAGGGTAGGAGAGTGGTAGGGAAGTTGCTGCCCACTACCCTCCTGCTCTCTGCCACCAGGTCAGACCTGACCCAGGGAGCAGAGCTGCACCAGGCACAAGCATCGCAGTCAAGGCGCAGCTCCTTCTGGCGCAGAGCCAGGCTCTGTTGAAGGAGCCTGCTGTGGGGGCACCTGTTTGCGCCCCCTCTCAAAATTGTGCTTGGGGCCATGGCCCCCACAGCACCCCCCACACCGCACCTCTGCTTCACTTGCCAGTCTGTGGCTCGTTTCCTGGCAGCAGGAGCAGGAGAGGAGTGAAGCACAAACGTTTGAACAGCACACACAAACTTCCTGTTCATTGACAATAAATTGAAGTTTATGGTTTAAAGTCACATGCAAACTGGGCTAGAGTAACACTTCTCACTGTGGTGGTTATAATTATTCATGTGGAATCCACTTAATAATAGTGGAGACTTACCTAGGTAACGTAAGGTGTAGTCTTTATTCATGAACCAAAGACCAGTACAAGCCGAAGTTAACGTAAAACCCACTAAACTACCTTAAGTGGAAGCTAAACCATTTTTTTAATATTATGAAGAAAGCTGCTGCCATATATTACCAGTTAGTGAACTTTGGAGTCTTTACTTTTAACTTCAACAATGCAACACTGGAATTTTTAGTCATCTTTATATTCCTTATTAGTGATGTATGGAAGTGAGAGCTGGACCATAAAGAAGGCTGATCACCGAAGAATTGATGCTTTTGAATTATGGTGCTGGAGGAGACTCTTGAGAGTCCCATGGACTGCAAGAAGATCAAACCTCTCCATTCTGAAGGAAATCAGCCCTGAGTGCTCACTGGAAGGACAGATCGTGAAGCTGAGGCTCCAATACTTTGGCCACCTCATGAGAAGAGAAGACTCCCTGGAAAAGACCCTGATGTTGGGAAAGATGGAGGGCACAAGGAGAAGGGGACGACAGAGAATGAGATGGTTGGATGGTGTTCTTGAAGCTACTAGCATGAGCTTGATCAAACTGCGGGAGGCAGTGGAGGACAGAAGTGCCTGGCGTGCTCTGGTCCATGGGGTCACGAAGAGTCGGACACGACTAAACGACTAAACAACAACAACAACAATATTCCTTATTCTTTTAAATAACACCCACTCAATGCAGTAACAAATACACATTGTGTGTAGTCTGTCCAGGACAGTGGGAGGGAAACTAAGAGGTATATCTCTGCTATGATGCATCTCAGCAACGTGACTGACATTAATAGAGCAGTGACTGATTTAAATGGAAGTGAAATTAATATCTGGACGTTTTTTGCTAATTGATTTCATATATTAACTGTTAATTAACCTCTTGAATGGATAAGCCAGATAAACATATGTAACATGAAGACTATTATTGGGCATTTAGCAGAGTCCTAATTGAAGCTACTTGGTATTAAACAGGTTCTCAATGCAGCTGTACTTTTTACGAAGCCTACTCTGAGAAGAAAGGCAGCACAAAGAGAAGGCGGGGGGAAGTGATGCAAAACATTGAGGGCCATTTTAAAGCCAAGACAGCTTAATTTAGGGTCAACATTTAACATTACATTTTTCCTACATGGAAAATGCTTCACTGTAGAAATAACATGAAACAAACTAGGTGGGAAACCAGCAGCCATGTTTCCTGTTTCACATATAATGACAGGCCGGTGGTGAAGTTTAATTGTAGTATCAGAGAGGTACAAAGGTGAAACTGCCCTCATGCCAATCCACCCCCCAGTCCCGTCCCAACAGCCTGGCTCACTTCTGGTATTGGAACAAATCTGAGGGCTAAAGTGTTTAGGTGACTGTGAAAAGGTAATAAAAAGGAAGTGCTCATACTGCACAGCACCTCTGAGGTAAAAAATTACACACCCTTCTTCAGGGAAGACACATAAACAACAATTGTGACTGCCACATCATACCCACTTTGGTCCCAAGTCATATGTGTGCATTGCTACCTGTATATGACTGTGTGTACAGACTACGTGAGAACTCACAGCCAGTTCTAGATGTTCATGTGTATGAAGCCTATAAACACCATGTCTGATCCTAACACACGAAGAGCGCAGCAGCAGTTTCATGCTGATTCTTCAAGGAAAGTGTTTTCTGTAACGTGTGACGCAATCTGTGTATTGGTAACTTATAAATGTCGCTAATGCGTCTAAGCCAAGGCAAAACAGCAGCAAGGGAACCATTTCCTACAAAATTATTCCTTTTCATAGAAGCAGCTGAAAGCAACAGAAGCTAAGGTAGGTAGAAACTTTAAATTCCTTTGACAATCACCAGTGTTGTCTTTTTGTGGATATACTTTGTGAATTACTTCAGAAATAAGTTACCCCAAAACAGTTACTGTATCAGGCTTGGGAAAAGAGAACAGACATTTCTTTCCTGCCAAGACCATGTATCATACTTGTTGCAATTAGAATTGCTTCCTAAGACTTGGTTATAATTAACACATGGATGTTAATGAACCATAGCCTCTGCTTAGGCTTCTTGTGGTGATGTTGATGTTATCCTCAGTTTCCTGTCTGAGCTGAGCCACAGGACTGGTGGGACATCTTTATGCTTCGCCACTACCCATGCTGCTGTTCAGAATCTGAAACAGAAATAATAAAAAGCAGAATCAAAGGTTGGGAACTGGAACAGGATGGATATATCAGCATGCACTAGACTTGCTTAAATTAAGCCACTCCTGATTTTGATATTTTTTTAATGATTTTTTTGGTGACCTCTCCTTCAGCTACTAAAATGGTTATTGGCAATGTTTCAATATACTGCTTCACTGCAGAGAAAAAGTGCTCGGGTATAAGTAGCAGGGGTGCCAAATTGAATAAAATATTAGGGGAGGCAAGTAAGCCCCACCCCACATAATCAAATGCCCAAAATGCCAGTTGTTGTTACAGGGGGATGGGATTCCACAGAAGCAGCACAACTAAAGAGAAGGCCCTTCAATATACAGTGGTACCTCAAGTTACAGACGCTTCAGGTTACAGATGCTTCAGGTTACAGACTCCGCTAACCCAGAAATAGTACCTCAGGTTAAGAACTTTGCTTCAGGATGAGAACAGAAGCGGGAGGTCCCATTAGCTAAAGTGGTACCTCAGGTTAAGAACAGTTTCAGGTTAAGAATGGACCTCCAGAACAAATTAAGTTCTTAACTCAAGGTACCACTGTATATTTAATGCGTTTTACAGTTGAGGAATGTCTACAGAACCAATTGCACAAGTCATACAACCAAAGGAAAAGCAAATGACACTCTGGGCACCATTTTTACATGAAAAGTAGCATTGGTTTCTAACCCTCATTAGCCCCAGCCAACATGGCAAATGACCACAAAGGATAGCGGCTGAAGACCTGCAATTTCTGGATAACCACATGTTCCCCATATGTTTTACGTGTGTGTGTGTGTGTGTGTGTGTGTGTGTGTGTGTGGTGTCACTGTTGTACAAAGTATCAGGGTGGTGTACAACAAAAGTTACAGAAGAAGAAAAATACAATTTTTTTAAAAATGGTGATAAAATATGCATGGGGGGGGGGGGGTGAGATGAAGTATCCTAAGCCAGAATGCCAATCACCATCACAGACATCTTAGCTGGTAGATGCAAAGTACTTGTACTATAATAATCTGCAATTGCTAACTTCAGAAATAAAAAGGATGCACAAGTTTAAGGTTTAAGGTGATGATGAAGATATTAACAAACAAAAACAGTGTTATATTTTAAGCATTGATAATCAGATCCGGAAGAATATTTAACAAATTGGAAAAGAGTAACATGGCTTTTAAATATGAAATTTTAAGTAAGATTTGTTTACCTCTTTAGTCAGCACTTGTAGTCTGCTCAGAATTGGCTTTTGCATAACTCAGAGGCAGATTGAGACCCACCATTGGGCCTACGATACTCAGCCATGAAATAATATAGTTTGTATTCCTACAAAGCAAAAAGAAAATAGCTTTTTTTACACTCCAGCTGTCCTTAAAAGCTTGGATATAATTTTAAATGGCTACCAATTTTTATAAAATTGATGCAACATTGCACACATCATTACTATGGAGGAGGGTGAAATCCCAAAATGCTCTAAACGGAAGTTCTGACATTCCAAGTTTTGTGTAACAATAATCTGAAACCGCCAACTTTAAGGTCGTAAAAATCCAGAAAAAATGATTTTCCTTATAAACAAAGCATATCTATACATAATAAAAGCTGCAACCAAAGAAATGAAACAAAGAACAACACAATGAACTGTCAATGAAACATCTCAACAGATCTAAAAAACATACTCCCAAATCAAATCTACTAAAGCTCTGATGCTAGGTCTAGCATAAAGCCTGTTTAAACAAGAACATTTTACACAATCTTCTGAAGACCTGCAAGGTTGGGTTCAGTGGGTACAGCATTGCAAAATATTAGCATATTCTAAGCAGAGTCCCTCTAAATCACTGAAGTAATTAGGGAAAGGGTATCTCGAGTTCCAAATCATGGAAGCTAGACGATCAGACCTTGCTTGTAATCTTGTCTCCCATCACACATTTATCTTTGAAACCATACAGTCAAACAATTCTTTTGAAGACGAAGAAATGAAAACAAATTCTCAGAATTCCCTGGGTCATACATGAGTAGCCAGAGGCCATAAGAAGCCCCTGCAGATTATATTTTCCACTCAAGTCTTTTAATCATAGAAATTCCAGAGGAGCCTAGTCCACACATTAATAACAAAGAAGACCAAGTAAATATTATGAACATGAAATTTGAGAAACACCTCCTAAAATGTCCAAGGACTATCAGCAACACCCCCAGGTTTATTACAGCATAAGATAAAGAACAAGTTTAAAGAATTGTGCCTTATTTCTAACCTGAGTTTGTCTGGCTACAACAGTACACTTTTACTTGGTTATTTAGGGTGAATATGAGAACCTAATAAACCTCACACTGATACTACTTGCCTGCTTTGTTTATACGAACTGGATAACACCGCAGACATAAATTCATTTGTCCGGCAAGGATGAAGAACAAAGAAAGGCTGTCCAAGCAATGGATGCTCCTGAAAAAGATCAGCCATGCTTATATTATTTATATAGCACTTTCAGTATCCAAAGTAGTTTACAATCATTATTGCATTTGTAATGTTAAGTTCTTAAGGTTCTCATTTTACAGATGAGGAATGGAAGGTTAAGCGATAGCAACTTGCCAAACACCAATAAATCTAAATCTAAGACTTTAGACTAGGACTTCTAAATCCAAGACCAATATTCTTTCTGATAGATTACACTCATTTATTTATGTGTCATATTCACTTCTCTACAGAAATATTAATAAATGAAACACCCAAGGCAATTAACATTCTTTTTTTTAAAAAAATAAACATTTTAAACTTAACAACAAAACACAAACAAGTTAGAACACAAAGGTCCAGTAGATAAAAGCACCAAAAGTGAGAAATCCAGGCATAATCAGACTCCAGCCAGGTTGAAAGTCTGCTGAAACAAAAACATCTTCAAACAGCACTGGAATAGCATCATAGTGATGATGGTAAGCTAGATCTTCCAGGGCAAAGAGTTCCACAATAACAGAGAAGGCACTTTTACACGTTCTTGCCAATGGCACTTTGGATGTATCTCACCAGTTGATCTCACTGAGCAGACAGGAATGTATGGAAGGAGACAGTCCTTTGAGTATCCTCATTAGACTTTGAACAGTGATCAAAGTGACCTATGTTAAAACTAAATTTATATAATCAATCTATATTCCAACACAATTTAGCATATTGACACAGGAAGAGAGATACCAATTATACAAAGCTATGAATGATATAAACATTTTAAAGAAGCACAATAAACTTTATTAATTTATTACTAAACATGAATTTACACAGTATCAAGCTATCTAAGACCTCTACTGGGTTCTCTGGGTATGCAGGTTTTCTGCCATTTGTTAATATTTTAGCAGTTCCCAAGTCTAGTATGTACATGCAGAAAGCAGCCTTAGGCCTCAGGGATTCAGTGTGCCAACGAATTATAACTATGTGCAATCACAGTAGTGAATCATCTGGATATTAGGCCAGATGATTAAATAGATAGTATATATTAAAAATAGTAAGATGAGTACACTTTGAGAACACCCTGAAGATATTTAAGAACACCAGCTCATGTTAGAGTATCACTTTATAAAGACTATACAAGAGAAAATAAGCTATTGGGGAAAACACAAATTAAAGGGATTAAATAAGGGATTAGAATTGCTGGATAAATAAAAACATGTAATCCTTAAAGAACTTATTCTCTTGAAGGTATGGAGAGGGAATTATAGAGGTACCACAAATTCCATGTTTATTTCCGTAATTTGGTCTGTTCCACACTGGATCCACTGAACTCTTCTACAGCAGTATGAGAGTTGTCTAAGAATATTAGTCACTGCTGGATTTCAAGAATTTGCATTTGGTTCACAACAAGAGTTATTTTTAATGCATTCCTGCAGTACAACAATATTCCCTAGGAAGACATTTTGAGGCTACCTTTATGCTCCGCAGTGACCCGCCCCCTCCACACACACACATCAAATGTAATGATTTTAAACTGGAGCCTAGCATACTTCAAGCCTAAAAAAATACATTCCAAACAAATACCAAGAATGTCCAATACGACTACAGTCTAGACCAGCCTCCCAGCACTCCAACCCATGCCATATGGGTGTTTGGGACTACAACTCCCATCAGACCCAGCCAGCACAGCCACCCGGTTAAGGAAGGCTGGAAAGCAAATTATCTGGCCATCTGTAAGATTGAATACTAATTTCTCTATTCACCAACTTACATGTACAGTACATTGAAACCAATGAATGTTCTTTCACATTAAAGCACAGCCTACATCTGCACTGCTACAGATCTCAATTTACCAGCTACACTTTTGTAGACCCAGGACTGATTTCCATGTCTGATTACACAATGAAACAAAATGCAGCAAGTGCCAACATTCAAGACTGACTTGCCAGCCAGAAACTGGAATTCTGCAAACATGTAATCCCATGTTTAGACCCGAAATACTAAAATGGACTTTGTTGCTAATTTCCCCTTTCCTTTGTATCTCTGTCCTGCCCCAAACAAATCTGCTCCAGAGGATTGAGAACAATTTGGGAAGTAGTGTGGGGAAGACTGTAGGAGAAAGGGAGGATCTGTGGAAAATACTCCACCCCCCTTTTCACTCACATAAATCTCCACTGGATCAAAGAGCCTTTTGTCAATGGAAATTCACAAAATTTATTAATTCAACAAAATTTATGTAGAAGAACACTAAAAATTGTTGGGGCTCCTTTTATTTTAATCCTGAAGACAGCCCAAACTACCAATTCATGCAAGTATGCTACCATCTGCTATCCATGCTAGTGATCTGATGCCATTCTGTATTATGAAGTAAATGCCAATCTGAATGAAAATATATTATTTCACTCAGCTGTTAGACTGAATCTGAAATGTATGAAAATACTTCTAGCAAAGACAGATTTCTGAAAAAGACTATGTCCTGGAACTGGCAACAAGAGTTTTATCAATGACAAAAAATTAACAAACACAAATTATAACACAGCTAGCAGGTAGCTATCCTATCTTCAAACTAGAAAGTCAGCCTGAGAAGCCATGGTGCCATCAATTCTCTCTTCTGGTGGCTTTCCAGTTCCCCTATATAATCTATTTATACTCCTCATGTGCTTCTAGATCTCGCCTCTCTCATCTTTCCTTTCTGCTTGTCTCTTCTCTCGAGGACACTGGCTAATATGCTCTAATATCAGAGAGACACAAATATTGTGGTCTCACTGGCTTCATTAGCATTACTGATGGGATGCCACAAAGAGAAGCACCTTTGTCCTAGGCAGCTAACAGCTTTGCGGATAATTTCTATAATGCCTTTGGCACAACCACCTTGTTCCCATTCCTTACAGTTAACTCAACTTGCATACACTTCCTGCCCCTTCCAGCTCTACTGAATTGCAGGTTATAAGCTACTGAGGCAGGTACTTGCCCTCCTACACTCTGTAAAGTTGGAACTCCATCACTGATGTGGTGGGTTCTTTCCCCCAATATAGGATGCTTACTGACATACAATACACACTACTTTGTTAGCAATGTTTTGCTGAAGATACTGAATATTAATTACACACACAAACACCATGATCAGCTTAACCAATAACATGCACGTTCAGATTTTTGTTAGAATTCCTGATTTTCCATCTAGACACAAAAGCAATTTCAAATGGTGAATTTTCACAAAAATGTAACATTAAGACTATTCACACAACAAAAAATAATATAATCTCCTTAGTTTTACAGTATGTATATTTAGATATTTTGTTGTTGTTGTTTTAACATGTTGTTGTTAATCTAATTCTATGCTACCAACAGTCAGAACACTGTTGCACTAAAACAATGAACTGACAACCTTTCCCCAAACATTTTCTTTGACCTACATCTTGAGTATCTGTACCCAGCATAGTGTCTTTATCTTGTTTCATCAGATAATGGCTCTGATATAATGAAGGTCATCCTGCTATTATACACCATTTTCTGTGTCAAGGATATTGCATTTTCCCACAGTTCAAACTAAATATATTGTTACTGGGAAAATAAGATTTTCTCCTGAACTAGCAGGGTCGCTGGAATGTGGAATGCTGTCTAGAAAAGGATGGAACAAAAGTCACAGAAATCTATTGGATAGTGTGCATGACATCAACGGTATTAAATAATAACACTGCGTCCCTACTTATGCACACATTCCAGTTATGTCTTGCCCATGTCTTGTTGTGCTGTGAATAAGAACACACCAACTCTTCTTCAAGTTGTTTCCCTCTCCCCCTCATTCACACACATACACACCTACTTACCTTGCGATTTTATCAATTATTGTCAATTATTGTAAATCACTCCTGAAGGAGTAGGTTCAAAGTCTTGGGGTCAATTACTGTCAATTGCCCCTGAAGGAGTAGGTTCAATTCATCTCTGTAAAGTGACATGCCCAGGTGACCTGAGTGCCTTTTATGAGCTCTGGCTGATTTTTATTTTTAAAAAAAACTAGTTATGGCCATTTTTGGACTGCAACACCATGAATTGGCAACCTCCAGATTGGATTGTTGCAATGCACTCTATGTGGGGCTGCCCCTGAGGTTGGCTTGGAAGCTGCAGCTAGTGCAAAATGCAGCAGTTTGACCGCTCACTAGGGCAGAATACTGCCACCATGTTACGCCACCACTAAAAGAATTGCACTGGCAACCAATTAGCTACCAGGCTAAGTATAAGGTGTTGGTACTGGTGTACAAAGGCCTATACAGTTTGAGACGCAGTTTAGATATCTAGTTATTTAATTATGTATCACATTTATAGCCCCCCTTTCCCCCAAGGAGCTCAAGGTGCCATACATAGTTCTCTTCCTTCCCATTTTATCCTCACAACAACCTGAGAGTTGAGTTAGTGGCTCACTGCCACCCAGTGAGATTCATGGCCAAGTGGAGATTTGAGCCCTGGTTTCCCAGATCCTAGTCAGGCACTCTAATAATTACACGACACCACCTAGAAGATCACTTAACTACTTATATAATCAAATGATCATTGCACTCTGCAAGAGAGCCCATACAAATGTAGGAATCAGACCTCTAGTATGGAAATACCTGCTTTTTGAAACTCTCTCCTGTTATGTATCAATGAGCTGGTACCTCTATTATATTTCCGGCACCTATTAAATAACTTCTTTTTCCAACAACACTTTTAAGTGGAGATTCTTTCCCCAGTCTCTGTATTAGGCTTGAAATTGCTTTTAGATACATTTTTACTGTTAAAATTGTTGAATCACTTTGGGATGTTTCACAGGAAATGATTCATAAATGAAATATATTTCAGATCCAGGTAAGTCTTCTCTTTATAGGCTGAGTGATCCCTATTGTGCACTCTGGAGCACACATCAGACACATCATACAGATAATTTACCTCATCTGCAGCAAGCCTACCCTCCCTTTGGTACATGTAAACACGATTGCCTTTGAATCAAGACTATTCTGAAACAAAAAAATGCAGATTTTCACTTTTGACTGACTCTATCAATCCCCCAAAGTTGCTACTTTAGTTTACACTCAACACTCAAGTAGTTTGGAAGGAAGCTATATTTTTCAAACTTTTGTGCTAAGACTTTTATATGATAAGCTCAACTATGTCCTTTTGTTTGTGAGTTGTTAAAAAGTCTGATGTACATCCAAGGTTAAACCAATGAAATGGAGGCACACTAAAGCAAGTTGTGGATAGTTGCCAATGCAATGAAGGTTATCGAAAGAGTTAGCAGCTTGGGGAATTGATAATGGAAAACTCGCTGCTCGTGTAGTTCCTAGAGCAGTTTCCAAAGCTACTGCTTCCCCTTTCTTTGTCCAAGCCACCAACTGGGATTGAGATATAGAAAATAGTATAGAGACATAGAAAGAGGACTGTATAAACAAAGTAAGAAGGCCAAAATACATATGTTGAAAAACTTTCTACTATATGAAGTTTCCTTAATTTTCGTGTCTGGAAATCCTCTCCACAAAGGCGAAGTAGCATTTAGTTTCCAGATGTCAGGCTTATATATCAGTGATGAAAAGAAACATGAATCACACTGAGTTTTGCAAGCACAAACCTATTTAAATGAAAAATCAACTTAGTTTAGTTATAAATTAATCTTTTGTGGGTGAAACTGCTACTGCAGTAGACATTTCCTGATTAATGTGTGTTGGAATTTTGCAGGAGGCAACCTGACATTTACAGGAGCAAAAGCGTCTTCTGGACAGGAACAAAGCATCAAAAAGTGAAAATACTTTTCTGAAACTTAAAGCATTATTTCCCTGCAAAGAATGTGACAGAATCATAGACATGAAACAAAGGGTCTACTAGAATTTCCCCTCCACCAACCTACCAGGCAAATTGATTTCCCACCATTTTCTGTATCATGGATTGTCAGACAGAAGATTCTGCTTGACTCTCTTTTTCAAAAGATCTTATTATGAAGGAAAGCCAGGAAATGCTTAATGACACATTGAACCTAATGATAATTAGTTTTATCTTCTGCTGTAGAGCAATTCAGAGCGAAAACAGGAAGATAGCAGCTGTGATATTTTTAAAAAGCTTTTTGTTTTGCAATCTGAAAATAGGAATGCAGTCCTACACTAGGAGTTTGATGGCCCCAAAAGCCATTATATTATGGGGCAAGCTTCTTTTCCCGGCATGTGCAACAGCAGCATTCAATAAAGACAAATCTTTCTGGTTTCAAGTCCCTTATGCTTCTTTTATCATTGACCAAATAAAATGTCATTTCTACTAGATCTCAATGAGGAAAATAATATGAAATACTCTCTTTTCATCCCAAGAGAAAGCAAACCATGCCTAAGTTCTAGCACTGACAAAACAAAACTTTCAGCCTGTGTTATATAACTTTAAGCACACAGTGAGATAATGCCTAAAATAATATGTGAAATATTATCCATGTCAAATTTCAATTAACAATGAATGTCACTTTTGGGCATTACAGCAAGGTAATTAGTTCTGGATAGCTGGTACTGTGTGTTTTACTTCCCTTCCCCCAAACAGCAGGTATTTTGTTGTTGGTACATTTCCTGTAACAGCACCATTTATTTTCCCTGTCATAACTGGAGCTCCTCCAGTAGTAATGGCTTCTATTTTCTCTAGTGCTACATTAAACTGCCTTAGAGCATCCATCATAGCCTTTATGGGCTCTCCATTTCTCCTATAGTGGAAAGGGATTGTTGTCCAAAACATCCTCTGTCACATCCAGTTTGCATGATATAGCTTTGATGAAAATCATTCATAGAGGGATGTCAAGACTTTTATCAAGGGCAGCAGAAAACGTTTGTAACTGAACATTTTTTTCAATACCACCTGAGACTTCAGCCATTCTTCAGACTAAGAGGAGGAAATAATAAACTTTACTTCCTGAAAACTCTGAGAAATGGATGATTGACATGCGATTAAAATACACATGTTTGTGTCCAGTACTCTGCCATCCAGATAGACATTGGACTAGTGAAGGTTGAAATGAACTAATTCATGGACTACAGCAGCCATAGCCAATCTGGTGCCCTTCAGATGTTTTGGTCCTTATCATTGGTCCTGTTGACTAGGGTTGCTAAGAATTTAGGTCCAACATCTGGAGGGCCCAGGTAGGGAAAGTCTTGGCTATAAAGACTAGATGCGCCTGACCACCAAAACATCCCCCTGCAGATATTCCCTCAAACCCGCACCAACACATCATTCTAGAACCCATATATACAATTTGATACATGTTTGCTTAAGGTACGCCACTCAGCTGGGATCTAAAAAAGCAATGGAATTTTGATTTAGCGTAGGGATTTCAAATAGTAATACTTATGCTCCAAGTAACGCTCCAAGATAGTGATGAGACAAAGTCAGTACAATAATGCTGAGTTCACAGTGACTGCTAAAGTAGATGGGTAAACAGCAGAACCCCAACAAGGGCCATGTTTGCCTATACATTGCTTAAATAATAAAGATTTCTAAACAATCCCTTAAAAAAAAAAGGAAGTAGACACCCTTAATAAGGCCTCTCTCTGTTCGGATCATGACAGGAAAGGAAATGTTCAATTCCCATTAGTCAGGCTGCCCTGCTGTTACTAGGGGAGAATGCTTCATTTTTTAACCAGAGCCTAGCCTCGCAATACGGCACTCAATCATTTGGAAGCTTGTTTTTGAAAAGAAACTGGAACTCTCACTATTTCAGCCATTACAAAAATAATAATAATAATAATAAAAACTACCAAGTCCAAATCCTTCTGCAATGGGAAATGAAGTGCAAATTGGGAAACTTTATTTTATTTTCTCCATAAACTTATTTTTTAATTACAAATTAGCTTGGTAGCACATTTTTGCTCTTCTTCGAATCAAGAGCTTCTGGCAACAGTCCTCTGTTGACTCACTACCTTGCCCTTGTATATGTTCTCTGAATCAAATACTGAGGTTTGAAAGAAAGGAACTGTTTAAGTTTTCAAGAAACAAGGCAGCCACAGTCTCAGCCAGAGGCGATAACATATTCCTTCCATATGGAACAATATTGTGCACATTGAACAATATTTATAATACTTATTTTGGAGAAAAGCTAAGCGCAGTATAAAGACACAGAATAGAGTGCTTCAATTTAAGGCCACTATATATGGAGCACACATTCCGAAGGAAATTGTTTTGAGAATCCTGCTTTTCAGATAAGACATGTTGAAAATATGAAGCTGCCCTATACTGATTTAGATTACAACTAGCCCAGGATTACCCATTCTGACTGGCAACTCTCCAGGGTCTCAGGTTGATGACTTTTGAAGCTCTCCTCCTGAGCTTATTGTAACTGGAGTTGCAAACTTAAGACCTTGTACATGCAAAACATGTGCTCTGCACTGAGATACAGTCTCTCCTCAGTATTTAACATTATCCTCTATCAAGAAGGAGCTAATGTGGTACCATGTTGGCTATTTCTGTTCTACACTTTATTAGATTTAATAAAATAGAGACGCATTTCCCTGCTGTGATTGTTGCACCTAGAAAAGTGAGACTAGCAAGACATCACTTGAAATGCTACTGGATAATCAAGTGAAGGCAAATATATCAGAAGCTGCCATAGAAACAGTGAGGCCTCTCTCCTCTCTCTCTCTGTCCCCCCCCCACTTGTAATTCAAATTTATACAATGACAAATTGCCAACTACTCTGTGATGGAGCTTTTGTTCAGCAATAGAAGTCATTTGTTGTTATCTACATGTGCACAGAACTTTAAGGTACCATCATTCCATGTTAGTCTGCTGCAGCAAAAACAATGAGTCTTGTGGCATCCTAAAGACTAACAGATTTATTATGTGATAACCTTTCAAGGACTAGGGAAATGCAACCTGGTTATTTTTCAATACTTATTGTAACAAAATGATCTCATCAGGGTCTTCCTGTGAGGTGCTTATGAAACAGTGGCCATCCTTCTTTTCCCATCTTTATTCCCCAGGTTCAAGCAAAAGTGATATTGGATCCAAATCCCGTTCTATATCCAACAGTGCTTAGTGCATTGATCTCCTATTGCCTATGCACCATATTTGTAAAATGAGTATTTATCCGTATCAAAATTAATGAGACTGTAACGAACATGGTCAACTTGCATGTGGAAAGAAGAAAACACTGAGCTATACTCAGTTGTTTGGGGTACCATATAGCAAGCTGACTATGACCCTCCTTCCCTTCGCTAGTACACGACACTTGGTAAGAAAAAGATGACAACATACAATCTATCTCAGTTTTCTTGCACCTCCAGGAGATACATGTCAGTGGCTATTTTGTTAAAGTGATAATTGCATTTCAGATATTAACACAAAACCCCTGAAAAACTACCTGCTTCTAGCATGTATAGAATAATAACTTTCCTCTGTAAGTTGGAGTGGCAAACTGGTGCTGCTCCCGTAGGTTGCTGGACTGCTATTAGTCCTAGCCAACTTCACCAATATTCAAGGATGATGGGAGTTATAGTTCTCTGATATCTGTAGACTATAGCCCTGTTGATAAGCCTTAACTGTTACTGGCATTGCCCTTTTCTTTGCCCTCCTGTTTAGTTTTCTGTTTCACTCCTAAGAACAAGGATCTCTATTCTTAATGGAGAAGTACAATGAAGATGCTGCATAAATTCAACAACAGCAACAAAACCCACTATGAAACACAGTCTATTCAGTTATAGTTAAGTTTATAACTGATTAAACACTTAAAAAAAAAGTTTATACTGGAAAATTGGCAGACTAGCTCTTGTTCTCAGAACTGGCACATCACTCATTCTTCCATGAAAATAAACAGATGACATATTTTTCAATACTTGCCAAAATAAAATTAATTTAGCCATCAACTTTTTAGTATCTTACATGTCATTTTATTAAATGACTCCTTAAAATATGTTCTGAAGTTGTGGGTTTTTTTTAAGGTATAAGAAGACAATCCAACAAGCTGTGTACGGATGAAACGAATGATATTGGAGCAGAATTTGGTATAAACACAACCTGATAAAAGAAAATGTAAAAGTTTGAAAATCTTTCAAAACATGTTTTAGGATGCCTGCAAAATTTAAAAATCCTGTTAAATCAAGAAAAGTTGACACGTTAACAAATATCTTAGGCCGCTACCAGACAGATGATTCCTAGTACTACTAATCACTGCTCTCCTGCTGTAAACTACCAGAATTGCAGAATACTTTCCACACTATCAAGGGGTATGTATTGTGCCCTTATCTGTGTATACATCCTGCTATGTTTCATCATCTAGGCCTGATGGTGTGACACAGATGCTTTGAGTGAAGAAGGCCCAATATACCTGGGAAATTTTTTTTTTTTTTAATCTAATAAATCTGAGCCAGTTAAAAAGAAGAGTTGCACTAGGATTGTCTGCACCTGAGGATTGTGTACCTCTTCCTTTCATCTTTTTTTTTTTAAGGTGGCAGGCAGATACCCAGGAAAGGGCTGTTACTCAGACTCTTATTCCAAGTCTCCACACAAATTGAAACACTCAACGCGCACCACTGAAAATTCTGTGGTCATATAAAGTGGTGGGAACAAGTAGCTGTGTTTATCCCCTGAAGCAGTAGTAGAATGGAACTTACATTAAAAGAGCAGAATGGTGTGACTTTAGACTTCTGGGTGCCAATGACCATCTCTAGACCTGAATACTTCCAAACTCGGCGGAACTGCCTTATGATGGAAACAAGAACTTTGAGGGCAAAACATGTTCACCAATAATGGCGCTTATGATCTTCTCTATTGATACTACAAAAGCTTTTTCAGAAGTTCTAGCCAGTGTTCTATAGCAACTGTTGATATAGCTCAAAGAAATTTCACAGGAAAAAAAATTAGCAGCCTTCTGTTAAACTATACTGAATGTAACCTCTTCTGTTTAACAGAATTCTCGAATATGTCTAAGAATAGCTTACCCACACATGAGTCAAGTATTAAGATATAAAACTTCCCTACAACAATGTCACTTTGCTGTGCCTCAGCACCACTACATCAAAGCCCTCCAGAAACAGTTAAGAATCTCTTTCCTTTAAGAAAAAAATATCACACCATTAACATACTTGGTCAGTTTAGAAATAATGTTTATTGATTTTTGTATTAAAACTGCCATAAATTAAGTGATGCAATGGACAGAATTACTGCTGTACTATAAAGAACATGTCTTTTGGGTTCTTAACCACACAGTGAAAAGAATAACAGCTGGATTAATGTAAAAATAGTGCAACTTGATGCTGATATTGCAGAGGTGTGGACAAGATGGTAACTGTTCACATGAAAGACATGACACAGCACTGAAATATCTTCAGAGTTCATAGCGAGGGAACTAAGCCTACAATGATGTGGTTCTAAGGAAGAGAACTTTTGCAACCCTGATGGCAGAAATCCTGGAGATGCCAGGAATTTTAAGCTGCTGGCACACATGAAATCACATTGCCCTTTTCCCAATGTGAATTATCACTAAAACCTTTCTGAACTAGGCCAATTTATTTATTTATTTACTTATGTATAAACACTTTCATCAAGGATATACATGAACAGGGCCACTAATCTAGCGTCACACATTTTACTAAATAAATTACACAAAGGGCTAGAGCAGCGGTTCTCAACCTGTGGGTCCCCAGATGTTGTTGGACTACAACTCCCATCATCCCTGAGCTCTGGCCTTGCTAGCTAGGGGTGATGGGAGTTGTAGTTCAACAACATCTGGGGACCCAAGGTTGAGAAAAGCTGGGCTAGAGTCAGCAAGTTTGGTAAGCATATGAATTAGGAATTGATTGATTGATTGATCAATTAATTAATTAATTTATGATCCATATCAGTTTCACACATGTTCATTCATACATCCATTTTGTCCTGCTTCTCTATCTGTGATTTTAAAAAGTAATTGCATGAAAACTTACATTTTGAACCTATTTATCAACCAATTTATTTTGTACACATTTTGGTACTTTTTTGAGGTAAGTAGTGTGACACAGAGAAGTACAAAAAGTACAAGTAAAACTGTACATATTAGATGTGATGTGAATCAAGCTAGTTCACTAAAAAAAATGTTGGCCAAATGAAATCCTCAAGCACTTCTAATGTAAGCAAGCCTTTTCTGTGTAATAATGCTGTTGCCCTCTTGGCTACAAAATAAATGTCAAAATCAAACCATACTAGAATACTGTGTCCAGTTCTACCACAATTTAAGAAGGATACAAGCTGGGATGTGTGCAAAGGAGAGCGACCAAGATGATAAACAGTCTGGAAGCCAAGCCTTTTGAGGAACAGTTGAGAGAATTGGGTATATTTAGCCTGGAAAAGTGGGGAGAGGAGACAGAATCAAAGAATCATAAAGTTGACAGGGACCCTCAGGTTCAGCCCCCTGCAATGCAGGAATCCTGTCCACTGGGTGGGCTCAAAACACCAACTTTCTGGTTAACAGCCAGATGCAGCCAACTTCAAATATCTAAAGGGCTGTCACATGGAAGATGGAGCAAATTTACTTTCTCCTGTTGTGGAGGATAGGACCTGTACCAATGGCTTCAAGTTACAAGAAAGGAGTTTCTGACTAAAAACTTTCGAACAGCAAGACCTGTTTGACAGTGGAACAGACTCCCTCAGGAGGTGGTGAACTCTCCTTCATTGGATGCTTTTAAGTAGACTTTGGATCCATCTGTCATGGATGCTTTAGTTGAGATTTCTGCATTGCAGGGGATTGGACTAGATGACCCTTTCCAACTCTACAATTCTATGATTCTACGACCTAACTTTTTCTCTCGGTATGTGGTATGTGTATGGAAATACTATACATATTCTGCAAATTCTCTTAAAATTCAGGTATGTTAAATGGTTCTGTTAAATGGTTCCACTAACAGCCCCGGTTTAAGGGGCACATGGCTCAGTCTTGCAGTCTGGGTTCATCACTGATCATTCTTGATCCAGTTGATTCCTCCCGCTCCATTTAAGGATTGCAGCTACTGCCAGGGTAAGAGTTACA
The DNA here is from genome assembly GCF_965112155.1 of Podarcis liolepis. Lineage (NCBI taxonomy): Eukaryota > Metazoa > Chordata > Lepidosauria > Squamata > Lacertidae > Podarcis > Podarcis liolepis. The sequence continues at coordinate 34,220,314 of NC_139565.1, forward strand.
ATCAAAGAATTAGAGAACAGAAAAAAGGTTCTATAAATCCCTTTAACACAGCTTACCAGTAGAACCATCCAACAGAAGTCTAAACACCATCATATATAAACTGTGTATCTTTTTCTTTTTCTTTTCCATTGCTACTTCAATTATTATGCTATTTGCAATGCATAATGCAAAATACTTTCAGCCAAAGTATTTGGATGCATGCCACTGAAACCTACACATTATGGGCTAAATCACATTTGAGTCCATGTACCTCAGCTTAACTAGATCAGGCAATATAAAAAGTGATTCTGCTTGGAATTATATACGCTCATCAGATCTGTTAAATCATTTAGAAAAATCACTTGTTAGGCATAATCCTTTTGTACAATCAATTTTAAGGATCATAAGGTGCTTTAAAAGCTAATTCTAACAATTATTATACATATTGTTCATACAAGTAGAGGCTATCATAAACTTAGGGGTATTGGTGATTCTAGCTACTTTCAAATGAGAATGAACCATGGTGAATCTTAATGGTTGATTTAAAACAAGCCAGCATCATAAACCATGCATGTATGGTTGACATACATACAAGAAAATTGGGAGTTTCTGGGGTGAAATAATTATACATACTCATCTGGTATACTTGCCTAAGCCAGTGAAGTGTACACCACACAAAAGGACTCAAAGTGATAGAAATGGATCCCTCAAATGCAAACCTATTCCTTAAAGGAAATATAACCCTATGTAACATTGGAACATTAGAACACACCACTTCCTTAGACAGACAGACTACCTATGCACAAATACTTCCATCTAGAACAAACATTTGATGCCACCACCAAATTCTCACTAAAATGCTACCTTATAGGTTGCTTATACCTGTGACCACCTGAAAGTACCCTGGTATGAATTAGAAGAATATATACAGGACTGCAGAAATTCATGTTCTTAGAGGCTCAAAAGAAGGCTACCAAGATCACATAATCCACAGTCCTTAAACTTGGGCTATAATCCTAAACACCCTTACTTTACAGAATGTAGCCATCAAGTTAGGGATGTATATTTCCAAGTATTAGCCTAGACTACCATCCAGATTGTGTATGTATTACTTTTCTTTTTATTTCATTTTTTAAACAACACTTAAAACAAACAATATAGAATAAAAATAAAAAGTGAAAATGTGGGGAGAAATGGAAAAAGGAAGGTATATTATAAACCTATAATAATTAACTATTACAGAATACAGTTCCCTTTGTACCTATCTTATATAACCAGGTTGTGTGTCTGATTCACATACTGTATTATTTCTATGCAACTGAGGGCACATATAAGTCTAAGGATGATCACACTGAAGGAATTCAATAGTCTTGTCAAAGATGTGAAATGGTTCTATGATTCTGTATTTTTTTTCTTGGCAACTTGATGATTTAAAGGCTCAAGCTGTTCATTCTCATTAGCTTACTCAACCACTAGCTTTGTGTATTCAATTATATATCCCATTATTGATTAAGCCTTAGTGAGTATGAGCTCATTTGCTCAGAACTCTATTTACTCAAGGAAAAGTTTATTACAACTATTCTTAGGTGTAGAAGCCAGGGGTACCGGGGCATTTATTCTGTATCTATGTGAAAGTGAATGAAAAAGAAATCAAATAGGTTTTCTAGTTGCCAAATGAAAGCAGACATATTTTGTATTTTTATTGCATTATTATTTATTACATTATTGTAAATTTTAACCACAGAAATCTCTTTTACAAAGGCTGGATTATCTAGAATTAGTTTTAATTTACATCTAAGTTTTTTATTATCTGAATAGTTTCTGAATCTGTGTAGAGCAAATTGGTGATTTCAGCTCATAAATATAGATATCTCATGGTGCCTCTCTCTCCTCAAAACTGCGCTGATCCATTTTGACAACACATTACAAAGCTAAACGTGTCAAATTGGTTACTGCCTATATCACGGTGAACACTTGACATAATTAAGAGATGCCTTCCTCAAATCAACTGTTTTCATTTTATTCAACATGTCTTCAATTCTGCATCTTCCATATCCCCACCCTCAAGGTAATATTCATTTTGAGGTTACCCATCTTATAAATTCCCTATGAACTCTGTGTCTTCTCCCCATGCTTCTTAATAGTGGCGATTCAATTGTGCCACCACACCAGCTAGTACATGCTGGAATAACCTCAACCAAGCTTATTTGTGCACTATCAGGCACCAAGCAAAGAAAGCAATGGGAGAATACCAAACCATGCAGAATGTTGCAGCACTTCCAGAAACCTCCCCAATGTCTATGGCAGCACCATCAATTTCCACCAATCAGAGAGAAGTATTTTCTCCACACTGAGAAAATACAACCACCCCCTACACAAAGTTCAAGGGGAAGTTTTCCAAGTCAAAGAATAGGCAAGAGTTAAAAGCACCTGATTTTAGCATATAAGCACTTTCGACAGGATGTGATTAAACCCAGCAAGGAGAATTTCTCCCCCACTACTTGTGGTAAAGCCTGCTGTAGACTCCCTTCCAAGACAGGCTTTTCAGAGGCAAATGAGAGGAAGGGGGTGTGTGAGAAGGAGGCTCATTAAGGATTATACCTTTTACCCTACGCTTGAATCAATGTCTCTCCAATCTTTCCAACAAAGTCCTTTAAATATGTCTATGGTTGCTTCCAGATGACTTGCTAACTGAACATTTATCCTGATTTGGTTGCACAAATGTGCAGGGATGTTCTTTGATGTCAACTGTCTGATGAACTGATTTTTGTTTCTGGGGAGGTTATATGACATTGTGTTGACATTGTGTTGAGTAATTATCCACACTTTACAGTGTATTGCCCCATCATTTACCTTACTGAAGAAAAAAAGATCCAAGTTTGGGCGGGGGGGGGGGGTTAGTTGCGCAAGCGTGCAAAATTCACCAACTGTGCAGCTTGAATGTGCTGCTATATAACTGAATCCCATTCACAAAACAGTGGCAGTCTGAAAATGCCCTAGTTTCCAAGTTTTGCAAAATACATACATATCTTAGAATAATTGCATCTTAATTTTACAGAACTTCTACAAAGGAAAATTCTGCATTTATGATAACGGTTACCTTCTAATACAGAGGTTTTCAACCTTTCTGAGTCCACGGTTCCCTTGACCAACTACATTCTTTCTGCAGTGCCCCTGTGGGGCTCAGGAGCCCAGTTATGTCACCCCTTGCCTGCAAAGCTGGCAGCTCTCACCCTTTTTTGAACACCCTCCCTTGTGGAGTGTTCCCTCAGCCTCCTCTCCTCTCCCCTGTCCTTGCGAGTCCTCTGGGCAGCCACTGCTGCCACCCTTGGTCTCTGAGCTGCCCCCCCCCCACTCCAAAGAGAGGTGCCTCCTCTCACAGAGGATGCCCCCAGCCTTAGTGGCCCAATAGAGACTGGCCAAAGGTGAACATGAGGCCACCATCTTACTCACCTTGGGAGGCAGCAGTGGGCGCCACTGTGGAAAGGCTTCCCTTCAGTTTTGGACACTCAGATACCAGGCAGTCATTTCACACAGCTAGCACAAAAAAGACCAGTGGTCAGTGCCTAGCCTCCCATTTGTCCATCCATCCCCAAGAGCAAGGGCTGGTGGACTAGCTGGCTGGGCTCCCTTGCTTGCTTACTCCGAGGCTCCTCAGTTCCTGACAACCAGCACCCCCTGGCCAGCCCCAGAGGCACCATTCGCCTGTGGAGCTTGTACTCAGGGCTGAGGCAACAAACAGCTGTGCAAAGCTTTGAGAGGCAGAGACACGAGAGGACATCAGAGGAGGGAGGGAAAGAAGGAGGGACAGAGGCCAGTGTTGCCTGCGGCACTTATAACCATCATTCAAGGCACCCTAGGGTGCCACAGCACACTGGTTGAAAACCACTGTTCTAATAGAACCAAGTAAGGCTGGATTAATGCATGCTTATTATACCACAGCAATGGCCTCAGCCAGAATTTGTTTCCCCTTCTTTTTCAGTTAGCTGAAAAGTTCTATTTACAGCAACACAATTGTAGGTGCTTGTCAACTACAACAGAAATTAATCTGAATTTCTATTGTATAGAAGGGCAGGTCCAGAGTGAGCCTGTGACACACATTTCTTGTCCCTTTAAATATAGCATTAGAAATGCTTCTCCTGAACGACTATTTTTATTCAAAATGGAACTGGGAATTGTTCCACTTACATTGGCTCATAGAAAGAGGTGAATTATCTATTTCAGAACTTCACCTCCATCTGGTTTGCAGAAAGATTTTCAGTAGTAACAAAAAAATAGGAATCATCTATAGCTAGTTGTGCTTAAAATCCATGTAAAAAAGACGGTATAATTATTTCATATTTTATTGCTATTAATATCTCTCATATTTAGCAAATGGGCTTTTTAGGGTTGATCCCTTTTTCTGGACTAATAAAGGTGTAGTTTGGGATACTGATATCCGTTATTCAACTAAATTAATTCCATGCTGTAATGAAGTAATAGGTGGAAGAAGCCTCTAACCTGTTGTGTAATGGTATCCCAGGGGCCCTGCCAGAGCTGCTCCCTGTAGCATTCATGTACACCTTTCCATATTTCATCCAGAGTTAAAGGTCTTCCATCTGGGAAAAAAATAATAATTGTAATATATGTATCTCCACATACACACACGAAATGCAGATAATTCAAAAGCAAAAACAGAAAACACAGAGAAAATTCTATTTCCTTTAAAAGATGCCACAGCAACATCTGTGATGTTTGTGTATGTGGCTGGGTGTGTGTGTGTGTGTGATGGAACACAGCCCAACCCTGCTGAGTGTTTTGTAGCTGTCATGTCCACGTAGCAGAATAACTGCCCTCTTCAGAGTCCTCACCATGCAATATTGATTGGTGCTTACTCTTGTATCCTGGATAGCTGCTGAGGTTTTATAACAGAATGAAGTTACTGTATTGAAAAGAAACATATGATCTTTGCCCAAGTATTTGTTTTTGACAAATGAGAGACTATTTTGATGCTTTTTCAATAAGTATCATTATCTTGGCATTTATCAGGTGTCAGGAGGCCATTATCCTGTGATAAATAGTTTTATTCCACTGACATTTTCATGTCCGTGAAATAAACAAGATTTATTCGTCCAATTAACATTTGAATGTCATGTTTAGATACAATCCAAAATCCTGTTGCCATCAGATTCAGTTTTATCTTATTTTTGTTGAGCACACTCAAAATGGAAGACAAACTTCTCTGTTGACATCTTACCAGTGGTAACTTCAATGTAGGAAAATAAAATGGTGAGCAAGCAAAGTCAACTATATCTATGTAGGGAAATAGGATTTTATTGCATTATGTGATAAAATGATACACAAGCCACAACTACTAATGAGGCGGTTGGAGCATGCCCTAAGTTACCACACATAGAGGAAATGCAATTGAAAAGGTTCCTGGTGATCTCCTTTGTGTGGTTTTTAGTACTGGAGAGCACACAAAGAGCAAGCAGATTCCTGCTGTGGAATTCCCCTCCTCCATATGTCTGCTGCTTCTGGATGTTATGTAAGGATTTTTTGCTTAGATAAGTATGACAATCTCTTATTACTATATTAATTTGTCAACACATAATTAAAATTTCATATTTGAATTGCTATTCTTTCAAATGTTCACTGTTTAATCACTGTAAAGAGAGTATTAAGGTAAAAAACCTTATAGATATAACCACACATAAATACATAAAATAATCTATGCTGTAATATACATACCTGACCATGTCTTAAATTCAATTTGTTGGTCCTCAGAAACCACAAATTGCACTTTATGTTGTTTCCTCTAATCCCATAATAATATCTAGATCAGAAGGTCTTACTCTACTAGGCTGACACCCACACCTGGATTGCTGTGTTGGACTTAAAATGGGTCACACCAGCAACACTAACCATGATACAAATAAATGGTAAAAAGAAAAAAAAATCATTTTATTTATAAATATAAAAGGGAAAATTTCAGGCTTCTGAATTCTCACTAAGAATTAAGCTTCATTTAGGTTTTTAATTTATAAAGAATAGTGTGAATTTGGGGTGAGTTTTGCCTCTTTCAGAGATCAAAGCTTTATCACTTAGCATTTCACAGAGATGTGATTGCACTTACTGAAGTTGTTATAAAATAATATTCTCATTGACTATTACCCTTCCTCAGTTGTCATACAGAGGCAAATGTTCCAGCAACAATAGTTTTGAAGATTATGAATCCTCACGTGCTATGTTTTCTATGTTGGAAATTTAGACATGATGTTTACATACACTTCTATTTTGGTGCATATACATGAGCTGAAAAGTCACAAAAATGGACAGGTGCAGGGAAGTCTACACAGAAAGCTCATCTTATGCCAAATGAATTTAGGATGAAATGCTATGCATGTCGCCCTGCTAAACATGCTTCCTTGTTAAAACTAGGATTGCCTCTTGATACACTACCAGTATCACATTTCTAATTTATCTGTTGTCAGCAGCTAAGCCGATACACTTCACCAGAAATTGCTCATAGGACACTGCTGCCAGAAAATCACAACCATACAGATGATGCAACATGAATCATGCAACCAGAAGCAGCATTATGTATGCAAGTGGTAAAAATACAACCAAGAGAAAAATAATGTATTGTTTTCTCTCTAGCATAGACACATTCCAAAATGTTTAAAATTTTAAATATTATGTTTTCTGTTGGTTTTATTTATTGTTTAACATTAATGATTGAAGTATATGTTTTAGAAATGCTCAAAAATGTGTGTGTGTTTGTGTGTGAGTTTTAATATACACTATACACTAACAACACAATCCTAAACCTGGCTTTTGCAATGTCACACACCACAATTTTATACTAATGACTCAAGTCTGACACACCAACATACACAGGATTGGGGTGCAAGTAAATAATATTTCCTGATGCAGGTGGAACAGAAAGAGAAATCTGGGTGTCATCTGCATATTGGTGACAGCTCATTCCCAATTTCCCGATGACAGCTCCCAGAAGCTTCAAACAGATACTAAATGGGGAGGGGGCAACACGGAACTCTGTGGGACAGCAGAGGACTTCAGTGGCACTGAACAAGAGTCCTTCATAACTACTTTCTGGGAATGGCCTCAAAGGTGCTAGTGGAACTATCATAACTTGGTACCTCTAACCACCACTTCTCAGAGCCGTTTCAGAAGGATACTGTGGTCAACAAGCAGGGTCACACTCCTCCTCCTAGCAAATATAATCAACCGGGGCAACAAACACAATTTCAGTATCATGACTGGGTCAGAGTTTGAACTGAAATGGGTCTAGTTAATCAGTTTCCTCCTCTGAAACGGGACAACCATCTCCCTCTTAACTAAATTGCCCCCAAATGGGATACTTGCCACTCAGTGATATTTTTGGATCCAGGGAGATCCCTTTAAGTAGTGCAATAATCAAAACTGATTTACAGATAGAACAGTCAGTGTTTTGGATGCCTCTGTAGGACTTGCTCTAATCATGGTGTCCAGCTCTGTCCGAATCTATCCCTAAAGTGCCTTGCAAAATTGTAACAAATAATGGTTGACCCTGATCTCAGTCAGGCAGTATCTTCAAGGAAACAATCTGCACAACTCACTCTGCTAATATGTGATGTGATGTGACGTGTGTGTGTGTGCGGCATGTGTGTGTATTTGTGCCCCACCTAATGGTGCTCAAGGCGGATTTTTTGCCCATGGTAAGGCAGCTCCAACACCACTGCTGCTACATATAAAGGACACCTAAGATCGGATGGAAAGATCTGTTAAATTGGGATATGCTACACTATTTAGGTCAGAAGGGGGCTGCTAAAAAGATATAAGGAGGCCCTAGTTTATTGTAGAAATCCTCCAAAAGTCATTATTTTCTATTGTGAAAAACTCCCAAGAAGAGTGCTAAAATGTATAATTATACTTGCAGGAACAATTAAAACTCTGTACTGCAAGGGGAGCTGTTGGCACACAATACAAAGATTGTGCATTAGATCATCCATCAGCTTCTGTAATATCCACTTCCAGCTATAAGGAGTCATGTTTCAACACCTCCGATTCCCTGATGCTGACAAGCTAAACAACTTGTTTTGTCTCTGGGAGCTCTTCTCTGGTGATTAACTGCTTATAGTGAATACTAATTATGTGAAAATACAGTACTGTAAAAAAAAAAAAAGGTGGGGGGAGAACTGCCCTACTTCCTTTACCTGCAGCATCACCATTCCCAAACTCCCCACTTGCTTCTAAAAGGTATATGCTATTGTTCCATCTAATACAAATATGATGACATTATATCACACTACAAATAAATTAATGTGCCTACTGTATATTTTGAAAACACTAAGTGACTTGGGCAGCAAGATTTTCTTTATCCTGCCATTTGCAGACAAGTTAAACAACAGTGTATTGCTACTTTGTTAAATGTTTGCAATAACCACAAGCACGTATATAATTGCAGTGTGCTATGTGTGAATTAGGGAACTATTACTAGGAATGGAGCCTGATATATGTCCCCAATTCCCTACATCCTAACTTGAAAATATACCCTGAATTGTCATTTGCGTGAAAATGAACCTCAGATTAAAATCCCTTTTACCAGAGGAGTCAGAGAATTTGTTCTTCCATTTTACATCCAAAGAGCTGGTTAAAATGCTAACATGGCAAAATTAAAAGCCATTAAACAATATAAGGCAGCGAGTGATTAAATCTACCAAACACATTCAAAGCAGCTTAAGCTACTTTTTAATTAAAAAGAAAAAGATATCACTAGCAACATTCAGATGTGTTCATCTAGATAAAGCTAACAGATCATTCCAAACACAAAAGCTACTGATACTGCTATACAGGAGACTAAGTTTAGAAAATGACCTCAGGATTCCAACTCCCTGGCCTCAGGTACAGACTCCTTGGGCAGAGCAGAGTAGCATATAGACACTGCTACAAGTATGATCACTCTATGCCTGCTAATTAAGTAAGCATTACTAACAGTGGCCTTGGAGGAGGCAGTGTTCCACCTTCCTGACAAAGTAAGGGAAGCAGCAGTGGAACATTGGTTGCAACAAAGATTGAAAAGAAAATACCAAAAGCAATGTATGCCAATGAAAATACATAAAGCTAACTTTTGGCACAAAGAGCTTTAAAATTATTATTGTAATTGTTGAAACATGATAAAGTAAGGGGTGTTCTCTATTTAATCATTCTCAGCCAGAATACATTATTAATTTAAAATGAAAATTCTGGATAAGTACATATTCAAGGGCATCTTTTCAGAAGTTGGCCCCATTTCTGAGTCTGACACAGTAGATTTTTCTTTTCTTTTTTTAAAAGAAATTGCCAGCAGGTTTAGTTAACCATAGGCTTGCTGCCAGGACTTTTAAGATCAAACTTATTCAGGCTGAGATGATATCATCTGCCCCAGGATACTGATATTTACAGAATCTGAAATATATACAACAGCAACCACCATACGCTAATATTTTTTCATCCTTTTATTTTCCTGCTAATCCAATACAATTTCTATGTCTCATAAATACTCCATGTGCACGTTTTGCTTTTTAATAATTGTTTCATGAAGAGGACATCTTACCTAAAAAACATGCCCTGAAATAAAGTACAGGAGCTTGATAGCTGCAGGAGTACAAAACATGATATTCATAGCGAATCACTTCAGATGCTGCAGAGTTTCCAGCCACTTGAGAGTCATCTAGACATTCCTGAAACAAACATTAACAGTGGACACAACCAGAGAGAATGGGAATGAAATACAAATGAATAAATACCTTAAATAATCATAAATGCTATCACCATGCTGTCACCTGCCTTATCATAAGATTATCATTTTAGCAATCTGCAAATTTATTGTAATGTAATGTATGATGTGGTCTTTTTTTTTTTTTTTTTTTTTGCTTTGGTTCTTGTCTGTTTTTGTAAGTTTTGGCGGTTTTAAATTTGGAGGTTTAAGTACATTATGTTGGTATGGGAAACTGTCGTGTGACGGGCCAATGGCCGTAATAAATATCAATTCAATTCAATTTTAGCAATCACTTCACATTCTTCCGGCTGCCTTCCTTTTTAAAACTTTCACATGTATCTTTATCTCTTTACTTGTTGACTTATTAATTAAAATACAATATTTTTTAATGAGAGAAAGGTTTCTTAATGGTATCATAGGCAAGTTCCTAGAGAAAACTTCTAAAACTTACTCCGCCCTTCAGAACTCAACTATGGAAAGGGCATGTATGAATTGAGCAGGTCACTTCCAAATTAATAATCTGCAATTGTTAAACACATTCAGGCATCCAGAGTGATTCATGTGCATTATCTAATTGCACCCCTTACAACAAAATTGTAGGAGAAATTCATTATTATTATCTCCCAGAATGCAGACAGGACGACTGAAGCTAATACAGAACAGCTTGCCCAAGACTGTCTAGTGAGCTCGTACCAGAGCTGAGATTTAAATATGGGACTTCCTGATTCAAAGTTCAGTTTCTTAGCCATGATGCTACACCAATTCCCTATTATGTCTGTTTCACCTATAATGTTATTTCTAACCCAAGAAAGGATAATCGATGTACTTTACTGTAAGCACTTGCAGATGGCAGGGAGGGTGCCAGCACTAACCTCCCCAGTTGCCTATGCTGCTGCTGCATACTGGGATGGAGAGGAAGAGGTGGTGGTAAGGTCAGTGCAGTGCAAATGCACCAGCTGAGGGAACTGTTATATAAATCTAGCCTGGGTCAATTCACACAGGCAAACCCACACAGAAATCAACACATGTTGAAGCAATTGTATGATTTTTATGACACTTCCAGCTTGCACCATGTTTTGCTACTAAACCTGGTTTAAGCAACTTTGCGGTGGCATGGTGAATTAGGCTGGGTAGATGGACAAGTTATTATCAAACAGCTTTACCACTGTCTATATTCTGCATGGATACATTCCACCCATTTTGTCAACATACCAATTTAGTTTTGTGAAATATTACAGTTACTGCTGATGATCTTCCAGTCAATCTGAATTGTAAACTAACCTCAGATAATTTCCTATATAATTCAATTTATGTGGAACAAATGCCAATGTCAAGATTGAAAGAGACAGTAGGCTTGATGCTTTTTTTCATTTTAAAAAAAATATTATTAAAGAACATATACTTTAATGTCATACAAAAATAAAGAAAAGCAACACAACTGAAAGAAAATGAAATTTAACATCCCTCATCCCAAAAATAAATAAACGTGAGTTGTTTAATTCACAATCTGGGGGGAGTATTGGTGTGTTGGGGTAATAACTTTTTTAAAAAAATGTTCCATTTATAAATAACACAATATTGTACTCAAGGTATGATATTCTCACTTAAAGCTGAAAAGATACTAAAAATTCCAAATATTAGCATATTTCACAGAAGGCATTTGAGCACTGCTATCATTGTTCATATATAAAATAAACAGCTTGGTGCAATTTTTGAAGAGAAGAAAAATCCACACAATCCCTCCAATTCTGTTCTTGCTACTATATTGCACTACTGATTTTTTATTTATTTTTGGGTAGTTTATAAACCTTTGCAACCATGTTATTGAAAACAGAGCTCTTAAACTGACTAAAAGGAGACCATTACTGAAGTAGGAGTAAATAATGATATGGTGAAAATATCTAAGCTACAAGGGAGGTGGAGCCTAATGCAGAGGTGTTTATTAAACCCTCCCAAAAGATCACAATTAACAAATTAATTTACTGGCAAGTACTGGTGTTCAAAGGCTTTGGAAATGAGGCCATTAACTTCTCTTTTTTCTTTTTAAAAAACATGCTTCATGGAGTGAACTAAAAGGAAATACTGGAACATATTTGTCAAGATAACACAACTGATGCATTCACAGTATAAAGGCAGCACGCCTGCCAGAAAAACGTGCATATGTGCGCACAAGCTGAGTAATGGCATGCTTCCAAACTCATGCCTTATACAGCCATAGAATTTGTAGGTGCACTTGGTGACAACCAGCTGTGAGTTCAAAATTCACTTTACTGATTTTTCTGGGTGAAGTACTGAATGGCTGAATGGCTGAAAAAACAGCTTCCCTAAGAACACAGTTGGCGGTATCATATGCCTCTCAGGTTGTTAATGAACTTTAATTCTTCCTCCTACATTAGAAAAATGCCAGAACGGATCATGTTAAAGATGGTAGACTTGTGTTAAACTTGACTAAACACTTAACATTATGTTCCAACTTGGTAGTAGCCAACAGCCTGATCTTATTCAGAAAATAAAACCAGTATACGATTTAAAATAGTCAAGATAATTATTGGAAAAACAGAACAGCAGTATTTTCTAGAATGATTCTGAAGCAATTTTTTAAAAGATGAAAACCTGTTCAATAGACAACTATAACACAACATGCCTTTTTATAGAGAAAACATACCTGGTTTTTACTAGATATTCAGAGCTCTCATTTTTGCCTGCCTTGTTTCTAGAAATATGATGGCTTGCTATATCTGTGATCTATAAACATACAAGGACTTCTGAATCCTTCTTAAGGCCAGCTCTAATCCCTTTTTATTTGGTAAACAGTAGTAACAGGATGCATGACATAAAGGCTTGAGTGCTCATGTGTAATATTTTTCTCTGTACTTCCAATAGGGTGGATGAAAAGAATTTACCAAGGGGAAGTCAACTTTGGTCTCTGTAAATGTTGATAGCATCATTTTCTGAAGCTGAGCCATGTTCTAACAGAAGTTCATTTTAAGTCACCTTAATACACCCTTTACAGTATTTGACGCTCCCTGTGAATGAAAAGACCACAAAATCTGAGAGATTATTCTGTTTAGTATTATGTGCAAAGGAAAATAAATTGTGCTTTTAAAACAAATTATCCTAGCTTTAGCTATAATGATTAGCAATCACATTAAGTAGCAAAGAAACAAGGAATTTTTTTTCTCATCACTAAGAAATGTATAATACACCATAGGATACATTTCTTTGGACATGATTCTGCCTCATGTCCTAAAAGCAAAGTATAAAGAGGCCCTATTTGGTAATTAAAATAGCCCTTCCTTTTCCTTCCATGCTGGCACACCACAGCTGTGCCAGGTGCACATAAAAGTGACCAACTGGTTATGGTAAACCAAGTCCCATGCCTTCAGGTATATTATACCAACTAGTTTCTGCTTTTTAGTCTCTCCTGCTGTGCAAACTACTTGGAGCAGGAGTGATAGTCCACAATTACAAAACATTCCTATGAGGAACCCCTCTGTCCTCTTCACCAATGCTGACACAGCAGAATATTTTAATTTTGAAAGACAATGCAATCTGTTTTTATTGTTAATAGCGCATCATTGAATTCAACTCATGGTGTTTAATTCAGCTAAGTCAGCCTTAGGGCAGATCCAATGAAATCAATAGGCTTGACTAACTTAAGTCCACTGAGATGACAAAGTTGGATTCAATAAGGAAGTTGAGCATTCCAAACAGCATGGGAGGCCTTCCTCAGCAGAAGAAGCTCTCCACTTCAGTCTTTTGCCCTTCATGATTTGAGGGGGGCTACAGGAAGGAAATCTCTTAGGAGATTTATTCCTGTTCTCTGTTGTGCAAGTGAAGTGTGTTAGGCAACTGAGTAATCATAACTGGAGGTCACCTTAATTTTTGATAATTTTATGGTTTCTTTTTAAATGGTATTTAATATTGTGTGCTGCCTTTGAAAGGGTACCCCTGAAAGGCAGTCTAAAATATTGAAACTGAAATAGTATAAATAAATGGATGTGTCATAACAAACAATTAACTACTCTAATAAATGCAACTGAAACAATGCAGTACAAAAAAATAGTTCTATTACTGCTCAATTCATTTTGCATTATGCTGGTTGCATTAATGTAACTTGCACTGTTTTTGACTGGTTTTATGAAGGCAGAACTAAAGTCTGTTATCAAAAGATTTGCTTGCAGAATGGTGAGTAGAAAGTTATTATATTCAACTGTTTCAAAACAGGATTTAACTTAATTTAATTCAACAGGAACTAATATTTTCTAGAAAAACAGCACACAATCACTTGATTTTCCCCACTTATTTTCTTCTCCATGATAATTTCACTTGCATGGCTGCCACACTGCATAGGAAAACTGAATCTGGGACTGACTGTTTCCTAAACAAATTGGGAAGTTGTCATCAGGAAGCATCTGTTATTTTATTACACTCACGTAAATGCATTTTTGTGCTATCATAATGGAGTACGGAGCAGATGCTTTAAAGCACTATACCTAGTGCAATATATGCTTAATAATAAAAAGACAAGTAGTTGCCATCTAATTAATGATACAAGTTACTTTACAAATGCATTCTCACAAGCAAAATCTGTCAATCATCGGGTGGGTTGTTTTCTTAAAAAAAGTATTATGCCTGCTTCCAAAATGTTATCAGTTCTGTTCCCTTTAACACTATATTAGAATTGTTAGGGGGGGGGTGAGAGAGAAAAGTTAATACAACATATACATTTCTCTTTTTGCAAACAAAGGATTTTTGTCTTCACAAAAAGCTCTTCCAACAAGACCCTTCACACAAAGTTCAACTGTTAGCAGAAGTCATTAACTTGACTTTGGCATTGACTGGTCCAGGTGAAGGCAGAACACAAAGTGAGCAAAGGCTATTCTTGAGGAAGAGGTAGGCCGACAGATGTTGTGGTCAAACAAGGAAGGCAACTGTTACAAAAAAGAGGCTGCAACTTTTCTTCCCCATCCTCAAATGTCACACAAAGCTTGGTCCAGATCCTTTCTGAAGCAAGATTCTCCAGCATTGCAGATCCAGCTTGCAGGCATTTTAACAGTATGAAAAAGTGATAGTGGAATAGGGTGATATGGCATGGATGTATTTGCAAGACTGCAGTCCTTCCTACACCTCTTCAACAAACTCCCTTGCTCTCCTACTGCTAACTGTAACTCCCTTCAAAATTCATATTGCAGAGTCAAGTCTTGATCCCATCAACAGAAAGTCAGGAGAGGCACAAAGTTTCTAGTATGATTATCTGAAAAGCTATTGGATCTGAAAGATGTAAAGAAAAAGTGAATGCAAACCATTAGTGCTAATGAGACTCCAGTACTTTGACCACTTCATGAGAAGAGAAGACTCCATGGAAAAGACCCTGACGTTGGGAAAGATAGAGGGCAAAAGGAAAAGGGGACGACAGAGGATGAGATGGCTGGATAGTGTTCTCGAAGCTACCAGCGTGAGTTTGACCAAACAGCAGGAGGCAGTGGAAGACAGGAGTGCCTGGCGTGCTTTGGTCCATGGGGTCACGAAGAGTCGGACACGACTAAACAACAACAACAAGGGAACACTAAAGTAGCACTAATCTGTTATGTTTTAGGAAGATAAGTATTGGATCCCTAAACTCCAAATTCCTTAATGTGGAGTATGGTGCAATCCCCATGCAATAAATAATTGTCTAGGAAAGTCTCAAGAAGAAGATGCATCCATTAAATAGGCTGTATGCTTTTATTTTAGGTTTCCTACTCTGGAGAGCACAAATCAGTAATTTTGTGTTACCAACAATGACTTCCCACAAGGCTTTGCATATTTTAAACTTCTGTGTGAAATATTGCCCTTTTTACACCCCAAATTATACAATTACAAAGGTGCGCTTCACCTTGGGCAAATGGAGTACCAGATCAAACGAACATGGAAGACTACATCAGTACAAAGTTAAACAAATAAAGAACTGAAATTAGTTTAATGTAAGGGTGCTGCTGGGGCTTGTCTGCTTGGTTTGATTTTATCTCTACCATAAGTTTCCACCTCCCAGGTGTTCTTTATTAATCCTGAATTCACCCTTGTTGCTTGAAGTCCCCACGAGTCTAATATATTCAAGCTTACTTTGGCTTTTTAGCATAACTTACTGAGTTGTGTCTAATCCTCCCCTATGGAATCCAGCAGTTAAACATATGTGGTCAATTACATATAATTTTCTAGGATCAGACCACCTCACAATACCACCTACCCCCAACACTTACGGCTGTCAAAAGACATGGAGAATGGCATTGGGAGAACAGCAATTCTTGGCACGTGAACAGAGTTTCCTTCAGACTGAATAACCACTAGACCACATAGGCCAGGAAGGCAATGACGATTACAGTTCGGTTTCAGCTCTAAAACATGAAATCATGAGACTGGAAAGAACTCAAAGCCCCAAATCATACTTTAAGGCAGGATCTTCTACCAGATATTAATCCACATCCAGACCACATACCACATTACAGTATGCCACAAACACAGAGCGAGAATGAAAAACCCTGCAGGCAAGGAATAGTTTGGTAAAACAAATCCAAATGGCTCAAGCAAATAAGGCAAACATGCTATAAGGAAAGACAATGCCTTACCCCAAATTGATATGAGAGAAAATTCTCTCTCAACACCAAATAATGCTTAAAATTATTTGAGAAGTGGAAACAGAGCTCCATAATAAGGGGGAAAAAACCTTCCTGTAACAAAAAAGAAATATGGAATGTTGAAAGCCTGACATTTCCAAAATCCTCAAGCTTCCTGTAAAAGCTTCTATTTTTCTTTTGCCAAAGAAATAAGACTGCATCTTAAATTTCTATGTACTCCTATGACAATAAGTGGAAAGAAGCAAGGAAGCTTTATACTAATTACAAACATGAGCATCTGCATGAATTCACCATAATCGTTCTTCTACAATTTAACAGCTTTATGGGAAATCCTAACCAAATTCTGGATAATATTATGGTAAGCATTAATCGCATCCCCTCCACATTAAAAAATAAAAGAAAATGTTTCACTGACAACTTATAGATGATCCAGTGAGAGGAATGCTTTGCCTTAAATAAGTTCTAAACATAAATGTTTTGCAGAAACAATTGGCTACGGTTAATTTTTGTGGCAAATGTAATTTCAACAAAATATTTATTTCAGAATAGCTTGCAACTTTACCTAGCATAAAGTCAGGGTGGGGACACAGAGGGAACTATGTTCTCTCCAGCAAGTTCCAGGGCAGGTCTGGCATATTCTTTGAGGCTCAGTTGGTTGCTACGCAGAAGACAAAAGCTTTAGTGTTTTAAGGGAGCTATACAGAATCTTCATTGTAGGAAAATGAATTTCACTTAATATTACATTTGTACTACAACTCTATGGTGCAACAGCATTTGAAATACTGTATACCATTCTGTTCGCCTTACCTCAAAAAGGATACTGTAGAGTTGGAAAAGGTTCAGAAAAGGACAACCGATATGATCAAGGGGGTGGAGTGTTTCCCCTATGAAGAAAGGCTGCAGTGTTCGGGATTTTTTAGCTTACAGAAAAGGCAAGTAAGAGGTGACCTTCCTCTCTCCTAACACTAGAACTCATGGACATCCAATGAAGCTGAATGTTGGCAGATTCAGGGCAGATTTTTAAAAAGTACTTCTTCATGCAGCACATAGTTAAATTATGGAACTTGTTTCCGCAGGAGACAGTGATGGCCACCAACTTGGATGGCTTTAGAAGAGAATTGGACAACTTCATGGAAGGTAAGGGCTCCTAGTCATAATGGCTATGATCTTCCTACATGGTCGGAGGCAGTAACACTTCTGAATACCAGTTGCTGGAAGCCATAGGAGGGGCAAGTGCTCTTAAGCTTGGGTCCTGCTTCCTGGAACCTGGTTGGCCAGTGTGAGAACAGGATGCTGTGCAAGATGGGCCATTGGCCTGACCCAGTAGACTCTTCTTATGTTCTTACTGTCTCTGGTCCTACTGCAATAACATCTTCAGGATAAGCCTGTTTGCCCGCATTCACACAAAAAGTGTATGGCTATACCATGGTTTAGTGCAATGTGCACAAGCTGCAGTAAGGCTCACATGTTTTCTCCTCCTAAGAGGTGCCTGAGGAGAGTTCAGATGCTTTTGGTTCAGGTTTCAGTTAACCAGTTTGCATGCAGTGTTGTCCTGGGTTTGTGGTTAACTATACACATGGCTTTGACCAAACTGTGGGAGGCAGTGGAAGACAGGAGTGCCTGGCATGCTCTGGTCCATGGGGTCACGAAGAGTCGGACATGACTAAACAACAACACACCCGTGGCTAGTTTCAACAAATGAATGTCAGAAATCATGCCTTACATGACTTTTGAACTACATACTTTCTGATTCACAGCATGTAATCTTAGCCACACCATATTATATGCAGCCTCATGGGAGCATGCCAATGATTGTGAAATAATGGGAAACCATGATCTGCTTCCTAAAGGGATGATTCAGTTCTAAATCTGGGACTTCATGGTGCAGCCTTATAATAAATAACTTGGTTCAGATGAAAGGTTCTTGGTCCAATAAACCACAATTTACTAGACCAAGAATGAGCCTTGCACATATGCACTCCCTCCTCATTTGTGTAACAAAAAAACTCCCAATGCATATTAAACAACCACTTCCTGTTACATCTTAACCATGACACAGTAATTTAATATCTGGCTATAAACCAACATATCAAACCACAATTCAGATTAATGGGAAACTGTGGTTTAAAAGGACAGTGTGGTTTAATAATGGGAGTTTTCTATTATGGCATAGAAGAGAAGCAGACAAGGGAATGTGTAGGCACAATATTTGTTCTTGTTTGGCATGAACTGGAGCTTAGTCCCTCTGCAATCATCATAGGGATAAACTACAAGGATGGCTATTGACACATTGAGCCTCTGAATGTTCTCTTCAGGTCTGCAAGATGTTCTCCAAAATGCTACCAGAAGCTACCTTCAAGTCATTCTTACACTATTAAGTCAGTCCTCTATCCAACCATTGCTCTATGATGATTAATGTGATTAAAACTGTAAATAAGACAAAAGTAAATCTCTCAAAATTGGGGGCACGGGTCAGGGAAGAAGCAGTCCTTGGTCAAAGATTATTCATTTTGCCAAATGAGGGGAGAAATATGAGGGACTGTTGGTATAAAAAAGATCTGAAACTGTAATCTGCATAGAACAATTTTATTAGAGCAAGAGGAAACTGTGTGAAGTCAGTTGTGTACTCTGATAAATCTGTTCCCAGACAGTAGTACTCCCTTGCTAGAAAAGTTAAGACTGTCTGGCTCCTTGTCCTTCCATGAGCAAGTGAAGACTTTCTTATTCCAACAGGCTTTTGGGAACTTTTTGTAAGGAAAGGGCTGATGCTGTGTTGTTTTTATTTAGTTATCTGTATGTTTTAATAGATCATAAAACATACAGATATATGATCTATTAAAACATACAGATCATAGCACCAGCCCTTTTATTAAAAAATAATTTTCTATTAATGTTTATTTGTTTTTAATTTTTTGGGATAGCTCACTAGGTAGAACATGATACTATTAATATCAGGATTGTGGGTTCGAGACCCACATTGGGCACAAGACCCCTCACTGCAGGGGGTTGGACTAGATGACCTGCATGGTCCCTTCTAACTCTATAATTATATGATTCTATGATTCCCTTTTTAGCTGTTACTATTTTCTCTGTAAGCTGCCTTTAGTTTCTGTAAGGATGGGATATAAATAAGCAAAACAATAATAAGAATAAATCAACAATAACTTTTCTAGAGGAATATGGAAGCACATAATAGCTTCCATATTTTTTCTACTGCCAACTCTGGTAAAAACAACAACAAACCAGTTTTGAAACAACACAGTCTTACAAAACCTGTTTATCAGAGGCAAAAGGATGATGAGCAGTGATCAAAAGCAACTGTTTCTTTTTCTAATTGCCTTTATCTCTCTGAACAATATTTTGTGTTGCCTTTAGCCTTCACTGCAATATTTCTATACGCAACAGGTTGCAATACAGTACAAAAGTTTAGATCAAGAGACACACTGCCATGAACCCTGAGAGGCTGTCAACAGGGTGTTTGTTTGCCTGTGCTCCATGATTCAATACCTAAAAATTAATGCAAAAATGATCCCAGGAAAAGGAATACCCCTATGTTGTCAGAGCAAAGCTTGGCATGCTGATGTCACAGCTTACAATGATCCTGCAATCATCTTACCAGCAGTGCAGTTTCTATCTTATACAACACAAAGTCCGTTGGGATTGGAAGTGTTGTATGAAGGCATCCAACTGCCAAATTAAGCCACACTAAAAAGCAAATTCTATGAACAGCCAAAATGCATCTTTTATGCATGGAGAAAAACTGAATGCTAACAAGGAAAAGGCTTCCATGAGTCACCGAACCAACAGGCACTCTCAAGGCACTTCTTCCCCTCTCCTAGACTCAACAATATTGTCTTACATTTCAACCTCACTTTTAGGGAGCTTTCTGAAGTGATGCCAGAAACTACTAAATGTTTGAGAATAACTCAAATATTAAGCTGATAGCTGAATATGGATTTATTTTTTGTTGAACGTATCTCTGCAATGTAAGGGGGTGTCAATACACTCTAGGCTGCCATAGTCACCCTTAACATGTAACATTTTAAAAGATCTTTGCCAAATAATGCATGTTAGAACATGAGCAGAACATGTTGGTTGCTTTCTATGTTTTTGCCTTGTTTTCAGCTAGGCCAGAGCAATCAGTAATGTCAGCCGAGAAAGCATAAGACACAGCAGTCATTATGCACAACAAATTCACCCACAAATGTGTGGTTAGGTTATTGACAATGCTGTAACTTTCTAGTTTGGAGCTTGGAATCAGCCCTTTCTAACCCCAAGCTATCAGAGCCATCAGAACCAACTCTTCAGTGGCACCAGTGGAGGTGCAAAACCACCACCACATTCTGAATTTTCTCCCCATTGCTTCATACAAGAATTGAAGAATCATAGAATTGTAGAGTTAGAAGGGACCCCAAGGGTCTTCAAGTCCAACCCCCTGAAATGCAGGAATCATAGCTAAAGAATCCCTGACACTGATGGACATTCAACCTCTCTTCTAGAACCTCCAATGAAGGAGAGTCTACTACTTTCCAAGGCAGCCCATTCCACTGTTCAACAGCTCTTACTATCAAGAGAGTTCTTCCTAATTTTTAGTCAGAATCTCCTTTCTTGTAATTTGAATTCACTGGTTCAGGTCCTGCCCTCTGGAGCACATACCATACTGGACACAATCCATCTACAAATCACTCATGCTAAATTAGAATGTGATAGGTAGATCTTCTAGGTGGCTACGTCAAAGACTAAAATTTCCACTTACATTTATATTTTTAATATGAAAATATTAAATAGAAATTATTGATTAATTATTTAAGTGTTGGTTATCCAGCAATGTCCAGAGGGTAGAGTAGATTGGGGAAAGAACACTGGCCCAATCTCAATTTGGGCATAAAATCTGAGGATGATCTTGGGAAAGTAGCATTATCTCAACAACAACTTAAATCTAAAAGTAGATGATTAACCCTAATGATACTTCAAAATCTAAAGCCTCCTGCATCAGCAAGTAAGAACTTAGGACAGGGTGAATCTACATAAACCTAGCATGACTTCATTAAACAAGATGATGTACCATTAC
This sequence comes from Podarcis liolepis, assembly GCF_965112155.1. Lineage (NCBI taxonomy): Eukaryota > Metazoa > Chordata > Lepidosauria > Squamata > Lacertidae > Podarcis > Podarcis liolepis. The sequence goes on from NC_139565.1 coordinate 34,241,723, forward strand.
TACAAAAATAATGAAGCAAGCATTTCAAGGATACATGTAGCACTTGGAAAGTCATTCACAGCACTCTGCTACCACATAAACGCTGCCCTGGCTGGGCTGTGATGTGATCCAGTACTAGTTGAGTGTAAATTTAATTGCAACTCAGCTTTTTAAAAAGCGACTGCAATTTGCCAATGTGAATTAGAAGCTGCAGCTTATATTTTTACTCTGAACTGACAGGTGTTTTGATTAATGTACTCTGGGAGTCTGTTTGCTTGTTTACTGTTTTTAGGGTTGGGAATGTCCTCTTCCCACTTCAGCTGAAACAAGATTAATAAGGGACCCAAAAAGCATTTCTCTCATGAAGGCAGCTTCCATAAGTTAGTTCACATCTCTGGATTTCCCAAAGTCCCAACCAAACCTCAAAAGTTCCTTCTCAAATCTGGGAGAATCTAGACACTTGACCCTAAAACTTACCTGAATCCTTTGGACCGAGCCAAATAACCAAAATTCCCCTTTCTTTTGTCCAAAACAAGAACTACACTTATATTCAATACAAATCTCACCCTATTATTTTGAAATAGCTCCCACTTAGCCCTAAAGTTAAACTACTGAAGGTGCCATATGATGATCCACCACAACTTCATTCCTCTAAGTCTAGCACTTCCTTAACTCCAAGTCACCCACAATTTGGAAAAAGCCGAACAGTCAAATGAATTCTAAAACTTACCCCTCTGTCTTTTATGCAGTGCCAGAGTTCTTCAAAACCCTTTTTGAACCTCAAAAGTTCTGCTAGTCCTTTTGTGATTGCCACATTTTCGTCTAAATCCCCAAAGCCTGATCTGCAAAAAGGTCATTCATTTTAATTTGGGTGCCAGACACTCATCTCAAAAATGCATCCCAATCCCAAAAATCAGTTTCTCCATTGGACAACCGAAGGCACCCATCAAGTTCACCAAATTATCACTCTGTTTCTGGTAAAACAAGCTGCCCAACGGTGTACCTAAACTCCTATCTTTCATTTAGGGAAGGCCAGATTATGATCTGAGCCCACAATACCACCACACCTCTCAGACCCTATTAAATACTCATTTGAATCCAAAGTCAAGCATCATTTGGGAATGATCAAATGTCAATCTGAACCCCATTTTAACCTCCCCTCTAAGTACCCCCCCTTGTTTGGGCAAGGTCAGGTGTCCATTGAAATCTCAATTGTCAACTTTCTACCTTGAGTGGGAATAGATACCCAGTGGAGCCACAGTCCTTTGCTCAAGTTTCTATAAAACCCCATTGGGCAAAGTTGAATGTCCAATCTGAATCCCACCCCAAATCTGTTCCTTCATACAATGATTCACTAAAGGAAAGTTGGAGGTCATAATATGGATATATTGAACTTTATATTGGGGAAAGAGAAAGAGAAAGTTATCAGCAGTAAATTTGCATTCATCACTAAGCCTTTAGGGGGAAAAATAAATTAGATTAAAATCAAAGTTTGTAATTAAAACCATTGTTTTTCACAAATTTCTTGGTTACATACTACAGGTCAGCATCATACTCACAACAAAGCCAACACAAAAAGCCCTCACAATGGAATGGTTGATGCAATTTATATTATTCACACAGTGTTCTACGTGAATAATTATTCTTACAGTTAAAAAGCTCTACTGTTAAACTGTTACAACACCTCAGGACATGCATTTTTAATACTGAAATTAAAATAAATCTGTTGAGTGTATATATATATCTCACCCACACCCACACAAAATTGAACACCCTGAAACATTAAATACAAATATACCTTATGATAACCAAATATGCCTAAAATTTTCTATTCTGTGGCATTAGATATTTTCTCACTGTTGCTACAAGGTCATGTTCAAAATTTAAATGCAGCATCTGAAGTGTTCCTGGGCACAATGAATCAGCTAAAATCTTTGTCTTGGGGACATTTTTGCTTCCTGACAGAAAGTCTGAAAGACAATTAATGAAGAATAAAATAATCCAATAGTAGTATCTCAATGGTAGGTGGCAAAATGTAAAACTGATAGAGTGAAAACAAGAGTAGCTGCTTTATATGAACTATGGACAAGGAATACACAACTAACATAAAAATATGATAACAGAGTTGACATGGCATTTACTGATATGTTAATGTGTGCTTTTTTCCACTATGGGAAAAATTAATTCGTCTCAGTTTAAGGCATTCAGTCCTCTTCAGTGTCTTCTATTATTACAAATGTTTCATGACAAGGAGCAATACAGACTATCACACATTGAGCTTCACTTTTAAATTGCGAAGGAGAGGTTTAAGAAATATGTTTGTAGCCATTGATTTAAAAAGTGAACTGTCTGGGTCAAACAACTATATGAGCAAGTGTGGTCTAATATATGGAGAATCAACCTGTATGAAGGATTGTGTGTGGCCTTGGAAAGCCATCTGCAGTCTAAATTTTCCATTTCAGCCAGGTCCAAATGGTTGCTCAACACTGTATAACAAAATATCACTTCCAGTAGTGAGACCAGACCTTTTGAATAAATAAGTTCAAATTTGAAAAATATTAATTCTATACTTACTAAACTAGCATTTGCATCACTAGTTTTATAAAATGTGTATCTTCTACAGTTCCAATTTCATTTTTACAGTTTTCCCAATTGACAAAAGCAATTATCTAACAGTGCCCTGTCCAAACTATTATTTCCTGGGATACTGCCAGCCCTGGATAAGAATATAATCTATTTGAAACTATTTTACTGTGGGTGATTTTAACAAACAGGAGAAAGTCAAATAACTAATTGTTCTTTATATGAATTCCTATCACATATATGAAGCTCTTGGGCTGGCTGAAATAATTGTTCATTGTAAGCAGGAGCAATAACATTTATTCTATATATAAATATAACTAGATTTATGTTAAATGGTTGCATAAATGCAACCGTTTTGGATCCCATTTATGCTCAATGGCTCCTCAAGTCTGCAAATATGTTGCTGAAAAACCATGTAGGGAATGGGAAACATTATAATAAAGATTATTAATAATATGTAAGCATGAACAATCTAAGTAAGCCAGGGAGAAAGCTTAGCTCCTAGTTTCAGTAGGTTTAGAAGCTTGAAATCCTGCTCTGTGCAGAACCAAAATGAATGACTACACAGAGAGCATAAAAAGGAATGAAAGTACGTAAGCAAAATGAATCCTGAAATATTTATAAATGGAACACTGATATAAAGTGTTCAACTATATGATTAAATTCAATTAGACTTGGACACACCGAGCCCTCTTTATCTGATCCATTCATTCTGATCCAAGTATGTAAGATTCAGCTATAAATTTCACTGAGTGAGCTTGGTCAGTTATTGCCTAACCTTCCTAACATGGTTGTTGCATGGATAAAATCGGGAGGGGGGGAACCATGTTTGTCACCCTAGAACAATACATGGGGGAGGGGATCATTCCTCCTGAGCTGTGTCCAGAAAGTGTTGTTGGGGGATGAGTGTTCAGACCCCTGGGCTCTCACTTGTGGGGTGCTTCAGAGCTCCGTCCTCTTCTCCATGCTTTTTAATATCTATATGAAGATGCTGGGAGAAAACATCAGGGAGTTGGGGCTCGACATTCACCAGTATGCAGATGATACCCAGCTCTACCTCTCCTTCAGATCTGAACCAGTGAAGGCAGTGAAGGTCCTGTTTGAGTGTCTGGAGGCAATTAGAGAATGGATGGTGACTAACAGATTGAGGCTGAATCATGACAAGACAAAAGTACTGTTTTGGGGGGGCAGGGGGCAGGCAGGGTGGGGGACTCACCAGTCCTGAACATGGTAACTGTGCCCCAGAAGGACCAGGTGTGCAGCCTGGGAGCCATTTTGGACTCAGCTGTCCATGGAGACGCAGGTCAATTCTGTGTCCAGGGCAGCTGTCTACCAGCTCCATCTGATATGCAGGCTGAGACCCTGCCTGCCTGTAGACTATCTCACCATGCTCTAGTTATCTCCTGCTTGGACTACTGCAATGTGCTCTATCTTTGAAGGTGACCCAGAAACTACAACTAATCCAGAATGTGGCAGCTAGACTGGTGACTGGGAGTGGCCGCTGGGACCATATAACACCCGTCCTAAAGGATCTTCATTAGCTCCCAGTGTGTTTCCGAGCACAATTCAAAGTGCCCTAAATGGCCTTGGCCCAGTATACCTGAAGGAGCCTCTCCTCCCCATCATTCAGCCTGGACGCTGAGGTCCTCCTCCAAGGGTCTTCTGCTGGTTCCCTCCCTGTGAGAAGTGAGGTTACAGGGAAGCAGGCAGAGGGCCCTCCCTGTGGATCACCCTCCCATCAGATATCAAGGAAATAAACAACTGACTTTTAGAAGACATCCGAAGGCTGCCCTGTATCAGGAGGTTTTTAATGTTTGATGTTTTGAAGTTCTGATATGTGCTGCGAGCCGCCCAGAGTGGCTGGTGAAACCCAGCCAGATGGGCAGGTATAAATAATAAAATTGTTGTTGTAATTCAAGCTGGCAAGCTGATAGTCCAATTGTCAGGACTTCAATGTGCCCATCATCAGACATCCCAGTTATATCAGATGATTGAAATGTGGGTTGCCCTGCCCAAATTTGACCAGCAATGGGGAGGAGAAAGAAACATCTGGCCAGCCAAGAAGGTCCAGTTCCCCATCTCCACCCTATTCTATTCCTTTTGTCTTTCATTTTTTTGTTTTAAGAAAAGATGCATTTCTGCAAAGTCTAGGAATCTCCCAAATATGTGGATAATGCTCCTTCTTGTTTCTCAATGACGCCTTTTCAGCTCTAGTTCTATTAGCACTACTCACTACCTGAGTTCACTATTAAAGGAGCATGGAGATTCCATTTAGTTCTCATAGCTGACAGGAGGAGCACCATATGCGTTCCAATTGAACACAAAGTTTTTGTGTGTACATAAGTCTAATCTGAAGCGGCAGTTGAACATGTAGCTTTGGGGAGGGGCGGAATCACAGATAGAAGGAGTCTTCACATGATGCATAGGACTTACAGCACCTCCATTTTTGGAAGTCATCAGCTGTCCTGCCTGAAGAATATAAAGTGTCCTCCCTCTCTGTTCTGAAGAGCAAATAGTAAGTGCATCAGATTGCTATATTTTAACTGTCATAAGTAAAATCACCTACGGAAATATTCACAAGCAGATTTGTGACACTTGGCTAAATGTTCAAAGATAGACAGTACTAAAAATGTCATTTGGAGAGAAATTAATTTAAATCTTCCGCACCCAAGGCTGTGTACTAGAGTGCTTGTTCGTAGAATGCTGCTTAACTAAGGCTGCAACTAAGGAAGCAAACCACACTGAACACAGTAGCACTTGCAAAAAAACATGAATACTAAGCTTTTAACAAATTATAATATTTTCTGCATACTAGTTCTCTCTCTAAGTTCTAAGCAGACATTTGTTGTAATGCAAACAGTAATCTAAAACAGTTTTCAGTTTTTTGGCTTATTTTGCTAAATGACTGAGTGCAAGGGGATTATGAATGTCTTTTTACGTAATTTCACAGCTGTTGTCGACTACCTCTGTGTTCCAACTATAAACAGACTGGTCCACATTTATGCTAAACAACCCTTGAATAAACTTTTAGATTTGTATAAAAGGGGAATGTTTTTAAAGAAGAGCAAGCTGGTCAAAAAGAAGGATGTTCTGTACTGAGGAACTGTTCTTATTCTTAATTGTTCAGTATTTGCATAGTCTGTTGTCAGACAAAGCAAAACTCTTTGGAGCATTTATTGACCTGAAACCTGCTTTAACTCAGTAGATAGAGAACAATTATGGTGCAGACTCAAAAAGACAACTATTGATCCCCAATTATTGTTTTCCCTTAGAGAAATCCATGTATACATTAGAGCTAATGGATAAGAACTGGCTAAAATAGAGACCTTAACAAATTATTTTTAATAAACAAGGAAAGGAGGAAGTCTTCGTCACTTGTTCTCTTTTTAATTTAATTTTTTTATTCACATGTTTCAAGTTCTCTATCCTGATTTCAGGAGAAAAATCTGTTATAGGTAATTTGCAAAAACACTAATCAAATTACTTAATAATGAAATACAAATATTGTATTTCTTAGTCAACAGCAAGTAAAATATTTGAAACAAACATGAGTCCATGTAACATATAAGTATTATCAGAAAGCCTCCCTAAAGGAAAATCATGTTTTATACTGATGGCTAAAAACCTCCATCACTTGGCTCCAAGTGGTCCTTCAGGGCAAGGTACAATTTTGAGTGCCATCACCAAGTGTGCCATACTTCAACTTTACATGTGCACTTCCGCTGTTAAGAACACCTCTTTTTCAACATATGACAATGTAATACCTAACACGCAAGGAGAGACTTCTTACCCATTCACCACAGTGGGGCTTGATTCTGAGTAAAACATGTATAGAGTTGCTCATCCTGGCTCTTAAATTCCATAATTTACCTGGAGTTTTTAATTACAGTATTTAACTCTATTCAAACTAATATTAACATTTTGGATCTTACAGCATTTCAGACAGCTGGTGAATTAATAATTTAATCAACCAAACAGATCTCTACTTTTTCTAATCTACGTCTAACATCAAAATAGTTGAGTTGAACAAAACATATTTTGACTGTCTTAATAAAAGCCAAAAAAAAAAAATCAGCTAATTAAGACTGACAAGAATTTATGGTGGAGGAGAATTATAATCAGTTAGAGTTGTTACAGCAAAATACTTTTCATTATAATTAGAAATTAATTTGGTATATTTCAAATTGAGCCAGAAACTTTTCAAAGTGATTTTTGGAGAAAATATGGGTCGCGGGTGGCGCTGTGGGTAAAACCTCAGCGCCTAGGGCGCTTCGAATCCCCACGGCGGGGTGAGCTCCCGTCTTTCGGTCCCAGCTCCTGCCCACCTAGCAGTTCGAAAGCACCCCTAAGTGCAAGTAGATAAATAGGTACCACTTTATAGCGGGAAGGTAAACGGCGTTTCCGTGTGCTGCGCTGGTGCTGGCTCGCCAGAGCAGCTTCGTCACGCTGGCCACGTGACCCGGAAGTGTCTCCGGACAGCGCTGGCCCCCGGCCTCTTAAGTGAGATGGGCGCACAACCCTAGAGTCGGACACGGCTGGCCAGTACGGGCAGGGGTACCTTTACATTTATGTTTGATTTGCCTACAATAATTCCAGTGCCTTTGCTCAGGGCTGAGAAAAAAATAAGTTTTGCTACTAAAGATGATCAGATTAAAATACAGGAAGTCTTTGCATCTGAAAAAATAAGATGATGAATTCTTAAGTTATTCCCCTCTCCACAGTTAGACCATATGCACCAGGCTGTAAAGTTATTGGGATTTTTCTATTTTAAAAAAATGTACAAATACGGTATATCAAACAACCTCCCCCCCCCAAAAAAAAGAAAACCCCAAATAAAGACACTGGACCAGAGAAAAGGTGTGACAGCTTTACCTAATATTCTCTCTTATTATATGTTGAATATAGAAGATGACAATCACTATTATCATAAGCATGAGGGAGTCAATACATCATTAACTGTTAAGTCCCCAAATACTTGCATCATTTATTATTTTTACAATGTGTTGCATATTGAGCTAGAAGCATCTTTGCAATATCAGGTTTATTAATATAAATAATAAAACTACCATTCTGCAAAAAAAGGCATTCTGTTTTACCTATCCCTTGATGACATGGATCTAATGCATACAATTCACAATAGCAATTTCCTGAAGCTTACTGTACCATAGATTAATAGCAAGAGTCCTATTACTCTTCCAAAGTTTTACCAACAGAAGCCTGGCAGCAACTTACATCTAATCAAGTTCTTAAATACTAATTCCCCATGCCCAAAAAAGTCAGACAGTGAAAGCAGCATTAATTCTGGTGTTTTAATGATTGTTTGCTCTGTTATGGTATAGATTTCCTTGAGTATCTCATTCCAACATCTCAATTTCTGTGGACACTCCCACCACAGATTAATGTAAGTGCCCTGTTAAGTGTAACGTCTCCAAAGTCTGGGGACCTTGTTAGGCTTTTAATTTTAATGTTCAGCTTAAGAAATAAACAATACCAGTTTGCATTTAATGTTATTGTTTAATCAACAGTACTGCCTTACGCGCACCACCTAGTAACTTGGATTATAGGGCAGAAATCAGTTCAGCAAATACCATAATCTAGATATAGCTGTACAAGAGTTCAAAAAGTTTACCTGAATCCAATACTGTATTCTATAGTTTGAATTTGAATCTAATTTTCAACTTATTTGCTAAGAATTACTTGTATTAAAACTAAGATGATTACTAGATAACAAGATATATCTCAAACAAATCAATTGTTCCTTTTTCCTAAGAGAAGTACCATTGCTACAGCAAATAATCCCCTCTAAAAACATTACTGTGAGTGAAGGGTGCTCAGGTTTCAGAATCAATAACTTTTCACCTTTCCAGTTCTACTAAGAGCAAAGCAAAAGAGCTCAAAGCATCTTCCCATAACAAAACTTGGGGCAACCTTGGTATGCTGACCAGGCAGCAACTTTGTTCTAGTTTGAGAATCAAGTACTAAAACCGTTCTCTTTCTCCTTTGATATTTGATTTATATTGGGAGCCGCTGAAGTGAACAATAAGGCATTACAGAGAGAGTCAAGGTTTTGTACATAAAATTCTAAATAGTTTTATATGTGGCTGATTTATTATGATTTATTAGTAAGCACAAATAAGTTAGTGGGCACTATTAAGTTATCAAGTTTATATGCAATTTGCAATTCTGTTGGTACGCAGAAGTTATAACATATTTAGATATTTTGGTTCTTAAGAGACATTTCTCAAATGGTTATACTGAATTTTAAACAGATTGATAACAATTTTATCTTTCAATTTGGAAAGATGGGCATTACTTAGTATTTGGTGCAAAGTAGTACACTTAAAGATGAATGTTTTGCTACGGATAATTTATATGCTTTGTGGGACAATGGGATCACATCTTACTTGAGGCTTGGGTTCCAGGCAAAGCATGCATATGCAAAATCACATATAGCCAAGAGCCTCAGACTCCCTGAGATCACCACCCTCCAGCCCAGACAGGGCCCTAGAAAGCTGCTTCCTCTTTTCACGTTTAGTAGCTCTAAATAAGAACTGTGGGGCTAGTTCGGATTACAGTTATCCAGTATTATTTTTCTAGAAAAAGAGGTGCCGGAACTCACCATGAATGCTTCCCTTGTTCTCTTATAATGGCAATGGCACCTATCTGAAATTTTTCTATTTGAAAAAATGCAGCTGTCAATACTGGAAGGAGAATTTAATTTTCCAGATCTTAGTCTTTATCACAAGGCATATTTTTTTTTAACTCATGAGGGATTGGCATGCTTCTTTTTCTGCAAATATTCCTGCATAAGTAATCATTAGAGAGGACTTACTTAGCACCCTTTTATGGATTTATGGATGCATGCATGCATGGCATTAGGTTTGAAGATAAAGAGGCAGTCCTTTTATGGAAGAAATGGGCTAATAGTAGGATTTATTCATTAGATTACTTAACAGGACTGGGTGGAGAATTTCTATCATTTGCAATATTGCAATTTAGACACCACTGGTGCTAATTGCCAGTATATTAAATTACAGCACCTCTGTCTGTCTATGGGCCATCAGCTTTGAGTGCATTGGCATCTCCTCTGTTGCCGCTGGGGGAAAATAGATATTTGAAGAAAGTTAAACTTTTAACAGTAGTTTATAAATATTTATTGGCATGTTGCAAATGTTCAGGATTTTGGAGACAAATTGAATAATCAAGTGTGTTCCATACATCCTAATCAATGGAAACTTGCATTTAGCATCCATGTGTACTGTTTCAAACTGATATTGATTCAACAAAAATCAGGTTTGGGGTATATTGCATGTCACAGCATATTAAAATAAAGGAACTGGTTGCTTCAGATAGGTGCTTGAGTCATAAAACGGGGCATGTCCTGTGGCGTCTTCTTTTTGGCCAGAATTTTTTGTATGTATTAACTTTGTTTTGGGGGGGAAATCTCTGGGTACTTTTAATTTATATTGCTGTACTGTAATGTGTAGACCAATAGATGGCCAACGAAAGTGGATCATGCAAGCCCTTATGGTTGCAAAGAGACCCAAATACCCACCACTCATTACTCAATGGTCTGAAGGATCTTGACTCTCCTTGACTGAACATGTATCTTATACAGTGGTACCTCGGGTTACAGACGCTTCAGGTTACAGACTCCACTAACCCAGAAATAGTACCTTGGGCTAAGAACTTTGCTTCAGGATGAGAACAGAAATCGCACAGTGGTGGCGCAGCAGCAACGGGAGGCCCCATTAGCTAAAGTGGTACCTCAAGTTAAGAACAGTTTCAGGTTAAGAACGAACCTCCAGAACGAATGAAGTTCTTAACCCGAGGTACCACTGTAATCATCAATCATCAATCTCATTAGGCTATCTAGATATATGGACTACTAATATTAATATATATGTTTAAATTAGGAATGATGGCTGATGCTTATAATTAATATGACCTGGTCTAGTTTCTTCCTTTATTCTTTCTGATGTATTTACAAAACAAACAAACAATGAAACTTTCAGAGCACAGATTTGGTGTGGGAGAGGGGAAAAGACAGGGCATTTCCCTCAAGAATATGCCTGAATTCTAACTGAACTTTATCTTCACTTGAATGAAGATGACACTCTCTGTATGATTACAACTACATTTTTGTCTTGGAACTACCCCTACACTAAGGACAGAAGAGAAAGTACAACTGTACTATTGCAAGATTTAATGAAGTTGCTTTAAGAATACTTTGATCTTTTCTTTTTATATTTATAATTAATCATATATGAAAGGATGAAGTACTGAAAAGGTTAACTAGTCTTGTTTTTTCTCAACTGAGATATTCTGAGAACCTTCAAGGCATTTAATTCCAAAACAGGAAGCCAGAAAGAGGAACACTCAGCTATTCTAATCTCATGCAGATCTTTTGGAAAGTATTTTCCTAAACACTTGCTGAAAGATTTTTTTCTTGTTCTGCACGCTACCACATGCAGACTAAATGCAGTGCTGGAAAAAAGAAAAACAAGTTTCCTATTTAATTCCTCCTTATTAGGTAAAGGATCAATTTAACACCCATAATCAGAATCTGGTGGGGGTGTGGTGGATAAAAGGAAACAGTTTACTTACTCAGTGGTGCAGAAGGACTAAAACACAAAGTTATAGGATGAACAACTAGTTGTTGTTGTTTTTTAAATGCCTGGATTAGAACAAAGCAGAAAAAAATCTGCTGCTAATAATATGATTTCTAGAAAGAAATTTGTGGGGCTATTTTTTATTCTTGATTTTATTGGGAATTGGATTAGAATAAGTGAAATTTCTACTGCTACTATTGCTATTATTCTCTTGCTTTATACTTTATATGATTTAAAAATGAGTTTTATATTTTGTAAGCCACTGTGCAAAAACAGTATATTTTGAACAGTAGCATATAAATGAAGTAAAATTCCTACAGTCAAAATTATGAATGAATGCAAGATCATTCTCTTAAAATGTTTAGCTGTTATGGAAGTTTTATCCATTTGGAGAAGTTCATGGATCACTGCTTCAATGAACAGTTTTCAGATTTTTTTCTTACTGAACTGCAGATGGGTCATCTTCCAGCTATGTAAAAAATCTGTTATTCTCAAGTTTTCCTGAGCCACGTCTTCTATTTAACCAGCGTTGCTAATAAAAGCATTGCTGTAACTCAGTCTTTAAAGCTAGGTAATGACACTATAAACTGACACCTTTGGTCAGTTCAAACACTGTATTCATATATTTTGCAAATTTTATTTTAAAAATCAGGACTATATACTTTATCAATACATTAATGTGAGCATGTTACACTGAGGTAAAGTAATAAAACACCATTTAACAAACCAAGTTAAAAGCCAATCTACTAGTTTGCAAGCTCAACACAGTCTTGTAAGTTTAATTATCATCTTATACTCAAACATTCTCTGAGCAAAAGTGATGACAATGTTTCAAAATGCATTCTTACAACTAGCCACATAGTTCTAAAGTCTGTTTCACACACAATTTTGGAGATCAGAATGTGATTTTACCCTAGGGATTAGTCATCTAGTCTGGTAATGAGCCAAGGAATACACACACAAGCAAGATCTCCCATATGCAGCAGTTCAAGGCCGAAAGGAGAACGATGCCTCTCTATAGAGTTCCTCTACTCAACCAGACTAGAGACATGTGGGATGGGTTCCATTGGTCCTCCTGCACAGTAGTGAGAGCATTGAGGTCACTCACTCTGCTGTATAACAGACAGGGAGCTGCTTACAGAACTGCTCCTATCCAGCACTGAGATGTAGAATCAGCTTCTCATGCCTGAGAAGGTTGGTGGGTGGGCAGGGCTCAATTAAAGAAACTACACAGTTTTCTACCTAACGGGAAGAATATAGCCTAGTTGCTATCCAACAGCCCATAGACAGTCCTAGATCCATTGAGCAATGATCCATTTATTCAGAATAGATGGAAACTGGGCAGCAATTAAGCCTTTTTAAAAAAAACCCTGTCCTGAAGGTATTACCAATTCATTTCTAAGAAGCCCCTATCTCAGTTTATTGCTTTGTATCTAAAATAGAGGCAGTGTCCTCATTTAACTAATCGCTTATAAGTAGGAACAGAGGAGAAATTCAATTCAGAATACATTTAAAGCCAAATCTATTAAATTCACACTTAAACAAAATGCAAATCAAAACCAGCTACCCTTAGAAATTTACACTTATCCAGAATTTATGATGCAATCCTTCAACCAATGTTTACAAAAATGTTTATTTTATGGAAAGGTGTGCATAAAGCCATTAGTGAAATTTTTCAAAAATGTACTATACTAGGGGAACAGTACACAAAAATGTGCAACTAGTCAAAAGTAGTAGTAGTAGTAGTAGTAGTAGTAGTAATATATTATTTATACCCCGCCCATCTGGCTGGGTTTCCCTAGCCACACTGGGTGGCTTCCGACAAAATATTAAAATACAGTGGTCTGTTAAACATTAAAAGCTTCCCTAAACAGGGCTGCCTTCAGTACATATAAAATGTATTAGGACAAATTCAGACACACTGATTTAATTCATCAATAAGTTAAATTAATTATATTTATTTACCTTGAAATCATCTGGTTTGAATTGTAACTTGCACTCTAGTTTATTAAAACTGGCCTAGTTTTTAACTGAATTAAAGTTGAAGCTTAAATTGGACTGAGATCTACTATGACTTTTCCAGTAGTTAGGTCGGCTTACTGTGGTCCCTCAATGTTGTCCTGTAGGATAAAATAAAAAAACTATGGTCTTATTAAACCAAAGATTTATCCCACTGGGATACAGCTCCTACCCTTATTGATTTTAGCTGATAGTTTGATAGAGCACAGACAGACAGACAAGATGATATTAACGCTCTCCTTACACAGGTACCTAATACACTTGCTACCTTGAAGCTTTCTTACTGGGGAAGAGACACATGCTCCCTCTTGTTTTCAGTACAACTTTGCTTTCTAATGATGTCAGACTACAAAGCCTTCGAAGGAATGCCAAACTGTGACCTCATCAGCCTTTCTAAAGACCTGCATGACACTTCTTTTTAGCAAGCATTTTTTTCTATGATTTTGTTACAAATATGAATACACGTAAAATGATATTCTGTTGTTTACTCTCTCACACACACAAATACATATGCATCTTTTAGAATTCACATAGAATTCACTGTAACATGGAGCAGACCAAAAACATTTGGAAGTTAACCAACGAGAAAATATCTGAGTCATTGGTAAAAAGTTTCATTGCTTTTGTACAAGAACACAAATTCTACAATGGAACTTGGTGCACATAAGAAAAGGAGTCTTATACTCTAACAATGGAATGCAGTCACTTCCATCAAGCCTCACTTGTTAACAGATGTGTAAACAGCAACAAAGGAAAGGATACCAATGAACATATTAACATAGTCCAGATTTAAGAAACTGATTTCTAAAGATATTTTAAAAATGTTTTGCACACAAGTCCCACAGATCTTTAACACTGGTCTGATGATTCCACAGACTTCCTTAGCCATACCACCGCAACTGGCTTTGGGCCAATACAAAACCCCAGACATCCTAATTACCTCATTATGTGTTGGCTGTACCCTACTCACTTTTTCAGCTCAACTCAAAACTTTGTATAGCCTGCATCAAGAAACGGCTGCTTAACTGTGCAAATCAGATTGTCAGTCTTCAAGCTGACAACATACTAATACTGTTTACAGAACCTAGTCCTTAACTGTGTGGCAATAGAAGTCGTTATCAGGAGCTTGTTCTACACTTGAGTAGGACCCTGGCAGAGACACATGCCCGACTGGCATGTTCTCTCCCTCCTGGTCGATAGTTTGGGAGCTTCAAGTTTTCTTCTGCCTGAACATCACAGCGACCGATGCCAACAGACATCGGCACACTTAGGGATCCGCAGTGTCTTCGCAGCTTGCGTAACAGACCTCAGCAACTCAGCATTTTGGCTAATCTACTTTATTTACATATAAACACACGCGGAGCACTGCAACATGGCTCCCTCTCTCTCTAGCATCAGACAGCAAAGAGATAGAACAAAGGACAATAGTCCCACTTCACGGAACACAGTAACACAAACATCCTGTCTCTGTCACTTCCCACTCTGTGGATTCAAAACATACACCGTCACGTGATAGACAACAATCCCATGGAACAGGAATCATGGAGCAGGAATTCTAACAGTCGTAGCTTCCAAAATTCCACTGAGCTACCAGGCTGTTTACAAGTTATGAGGTCAAGTCAACTTTTTATCAAGAGTAAGATTCAAAACTAAATCATTCAATGAAACAAACTCCTCTGCCTTCTATTTCAGCTGTCAGAAATAACCTTAAATCTGGAAAAAGTTTCTTTTAAGTGCCTCCTCACTCCTTGCCATAAACCATTTCTTAGACTATTCAGTGGCTAAATTCAGCCTAAATTCACAACCAGTTTGGGTCCATGGCTGATTGTGGGAAATATAGAAATAGGTAAGTATATAGCAGAGTTGCTGCTGCATAATGAATGTAGCGTTCCTAATAACTTTAGAACTATTTGTGGTAGAATAGCATTTTGAAAATCACTTGACCAACATTTTCACACTGAACATTGTAATCTTCCAAATTAATCCAATGAAAACTTGGAATTTACACTATCCACAAATCTCTCGTGCAGAGAGCTATCACAGTGCTGATTGTGACATGGATCAGTCCCTGGTGGTAAGCAAGATCCCTCTCCAGCCAAAGAGTACCAATAGCACAAAGTAGAAAGTGTGGCATCAAATCAACAGTGTGACCACAGTCCTACCTGAACTCCATGCACTTCTCTGATTCTGTCAATCAAACACTACTGAATTGCCCTACAGAGAGCATTGAAGTAAGGTGGAACCATATCAAAGAGGTAACCTACAATACAGCTATGTCCTCTTTTGGCAAAAGACAGCAGGAGATCCCCAACTGGTTTGAGGCTGACATTAAGGACATGGAGCCTGTTATTGCTGCAAAGTGTAAGGCTCTTGTGAACTACAAGAATCACCCCGCGATAAGAAACTTGCAGCACTCAGAAAGGTAAGAAGCGATGATGCCCAGAGGATTACCAGATGCTATGCCAATGACTAATGGCTAAAGTTGTGTCAGAGCATTCAACTTACAGCTGACAGTGGCAATACTTACAAAATGTATGAAGGCATGAAGAAAGCCTTTGGAACAACAATCAGAAAAACTGCACCACTAAAAACCTTGCCTGGAGAGACTATCAGACAGCAGCATATGAAGCGATGGGCAGGGCACTATGAAAAACTGTATTCATAGGAAAATACTGTCTTCAACACAGCAGTTGACAGCACCCTGACTCTGCCTGTCTTGGAAAAGCTGGATGTCCCTCCCTCCCTCAATGAGCTAAAGAACACCATCAACTCTCAGGTATGCAGGATAGCCCCAAGGGCAGAACGAAATCTCAACAGATGTTTTGAAAGCCAGCCTCAAATTCTCCCTCATGACACACCTCTATGGCTTTTTTTGCAGGGTTGGGGAACAGGATTCGTGCCACACAACATGTGTGACTCCAGCATTCTGACCCTATACAAGAGCAAATATGACTGCCATGACTGTAGCAACCATCATGTATTCTTTTTCCTGTTGCTCTCCTATGCCTTCAGCTCAACTGAAACTTTTGACTAACCACATTGCAGGAAACCTGAAAACCCCAGGCACTACTGCAGTTCAGCTTGATAGATTCTGAAAAACCTCGACATAAATTCTCCCCAAGACACAGGGTAAGAAATCTATGGTCCTCAAAATGTTGTTTAACCATAACTCCAATTATCCCTGGCTCTAGGCAGTGCTGGCTAGGGCTGATGGGAGCTGTCCAACATCTCAAGTACCACAGGTTTCTCAGCATTAATGCCACTTAGCCTTGTCTCTTTAACAATGCAAGACTAAGATATGTTGTCCTAATAATTTATTGAGAACATTCTAGGGCCACAGTTGTGGTCTTGGGTTATGAGCAAGTCAGGTGAATTGCATTCTGCCATTATAAAAGTAGGTACTACATTCTACGGCTGTTAGAAAAAGTCTCAGCGAATTGATTTGAAACTTGGCAATGTAGAAGAGGTGTGTTTGAGGGTAGCCCATGCCAAATGTGAGGTTGTGCTACATACATGCAGGACATTGTGGTGTGCAAAAAGCATCACATTAATCTCTGTCCTGTTCATTCCCTAAAGTAGCTAAAAGGAAAGATACTTTACCTGTTGGGGGGGGGGGACTAGATGACCAGCAAGGTTCCTTCCAGCTCTATCATTCTATGTGGATGGTATAATTTACCAGTTGAACACTTGTGACAAGGAATGATCACTTCAGTCACATAAATTCCATGTGTCTTTTCCAGTGAACAGACAAATCTTGAGACTTAAATCCACCCCTCTACCACTGACAATCAAGGTAGTAGTGAACCTTGGATGTTCAGCATAGGATACCATAACATATTGCCTAAATGAGTTTGAGTGGACAAGGAAAGCCCATGTTAAGCCTAATTGTTAACCGAATCTCAGAAGGTCCATAAAAAGTGAACTGGCGTCACCTGGGATATTCCAGAATTGTTCCAACATACTCAAACCCACACAAAAAATAAAAAATGGTTTGAGTAGTAAATTAAAAGGCATATTCAAATATGACATTACTGTCAGCTTAAAATATATATACTTTGAAGACACATAGAAATTACATTCTAAAATGTTTTATAAAAGTAAAGCAAGTAACATTAAGTGAAAACAGCTATTTAAAAAAGCACTTTTTAAATCTCTGTGTTGTGTCCTTATAAAGCTACTTTTCTGAGCAGTCTGTGGATGTTATTCATGTGCCAAAACACAGAATTTGTACAATATGTTTAAAAGAAGTACTGCTTGTCAGTCAGATTTACTTGTCGCTTTTGCAAAAGAAAAAAAAGGGGGGCTGTCTACACGAAAACTCCAGAAGCATAGTTGTTAATAGTTTTAAGCTAAACTTTACATGTAGCTCTGTTCAGTTTCAATTAGAAAATATTTATTTCCTTTTCATATTTTAGAAATGAACATTTATACTATCAGTTATCAATGTATTCAATAAGGGAAATGTTAACTATCAAAATTTTATCTGCTGACAAGCCACAAGACATAACACAGCACTCTTTATTGTTTTTACAGCAAATAAAATTCATAACTTTTGGATTTTGAACAGTTAAGCCAATATTTAGTCTGGTTCTTGGAAGAGCTAAACTGGGTTACCCAAAGTAATATGTAAGAGTAAATGCAATGCAAGTTATTAAGCATTCAAACTGAAAATGCAATTACTAACTAAACTAACAAGAAGCAATTAGGAAATCTCATAAAAGCCAACATACAACAAACAAATCATGTTCTTTTTGGGTGTTTTCAGAATTGAGAAACTAGATAACAATACTGAAGTCAGTTATGACTTACCTTGTGTCCAAGATAATGCAATTTCTTTCAACTTGAAGGCACCTGTCTTACCTCTCATTCAACATTCATTAACATTTTGTTGCAAATTAAAAATTAAAAATGCTAAAGCATAGTATACAATCAGACATTACATATTCTCTTAACACTTTCATAGATGGAGTGATTGTATCTATGCAGGTTTTTCAGAACTTAAGTGGCTGAATTTATCTTACAAATGCTAATTTGATTATAATTATGCAACCTTGAAACAACCCACCATCTCACACACATGTATTAAAATTATGGCATGCATATCCTCTGAAACAGTGGGGCGTGGAGCCAAGCAGCATAATTATGAACATCTAGTATTTGTTGCTTTCTAGCTGTAGAAAGGGTGATTTCTATAGTCTTCTTCAGGTACCTTGCTTGTTTTAGGAATGCACTGTGGAACTGTATGATAATTTCCTTTACCAACTGTTTTTTCAAGAATAAGATACAAGATGCTGAAATGGGCGTGAGGATAGGAAAGAGTTATGTTGTTATCTGCTTGGAAGCTTTCATTACTGTGACTAATAACTGTAGGTTTGCCTACTGAACAACAGGTAATCTGAAATTTAACAAATAAGTTGAAAGTTCCAGCCCTTGGTTTGTGACTCCCATCAGAATATTGCAGGAAGGCTAGAAAGACAGAAAGAAGCTGATTGGAATTTAGATACAAAAAGATTAGAGATTTTTGCTGGTTGACCAACAAAATAAAGCATATTTGGACTGCAGTTGCCCTTTTTCAGAATGTTGCAGGATTAGTGGTTGTGTTGGCTGCTGTAGAAGCCTATTCACGTCCACAATATTATGCTTAGAGAACAAAGAAAAGACAACCTAAGTCTTCAAAAATCTATCATCTAAATGAAACTAAACTTTAACTTGGATTATAGAGTACATATTAAAATATACTTAATTAGTTTGTACATAATCCTATACATTGAAAGAAGGGAATGGAAAGTGAAACAGACAAATTCAGAACACAAAAGAAATATAACACAAGTTTAGGCAGCCCTGTATTGGGATCTTTTTAAATATCTGATGTTGCATATCTGATGTTTACTTCTGTGGGAAGCCACCGAGAGTGACTGGGGCAACAGAGCCAGATCGGAGGGGTATAAATAAAATCATCATTGTATCTAGTTGGATTCTTAAGGAACTAGGGTAAGGTCTTATTTCACATGCTACTACTGAATCTTCTCGGAATCTCTCCTGTGAGCCTCTGTAAACTGGTTAGCAGTTTCTATATAGCAAGAGGCACAGCCTATGGTTTTGGGTGAATCCCAGGCTTCAAGATATCCATGTGTAAGCCAGTATCATCTACTTAAAACTGGGCCTGGAAACATAGTGGAAATGAATGGACTGTTGAGGTAACAACATATAATGAAATCAGGAAAATGTATTGAGGTGGACTAGAAGGAAAAAGTGGACTAGAGGAGCAGACTTCCAGTGCATGCAAGTAGTTAGGGAAATGATGCTCTGCTGTGCCATGGGATGAAGAGGAAGTTATTTCTCAGTGGTAGATCCCTAATTGTAGAACTCCCTTCCTAATAACATTCAGCAACCCCACACAGAGACTAGGTATAGGCACAAGCTAAAACCTGTTCTTACCTTGTCCAAGCCTCTGAGATGTAATTGGCTTTTTATTTTTAATATTATATCATTTCTGATGTCTCTACTACTGCTGCTCTATTCTGCTTTCATATCCAGTTATGATGTGATGCTAACAATATAATAGTGTTGTGTGCTGATATGTATGCAATGTTGAATTCTTAGCTGCCCTTCGCTTCTGTTGGGAATAAGGGTGGACTATAAGTACAACAAAATAAAATATGAGTGGTATGGGCGGTATAATAACAAACAGGCCAACAACAGAAGAAATGGATAGCCTGCCTGTAGATGAAAGAAGGGGCATGAACAGAAGCAGTATAGCAGACCAGAGAGTTGGCAGTATAAGCACAGGGTGGTTTGGGGTATGTGTGTGCACGTATATTTAAGAAAAGCAAGCTTTAGAAATGAATGTCAAAGACAAATTTATGTCCTTGAATTTGGACATGGATGATGCATAAACTGTGAGGTTGACAGGGAAAAAACTCTCCAGGGGCATAAATGTGCAGTAAACTGATGTGTATTTTTAAACATTACTGTTGAAAAAGTATGACGGCTGCCAAACCAAATATTCTGAAATCAAATGTAAACACCTCAAGCTGTGATTATTTGGTAGCAAAATATTAAACAGTTTAAAAATCCCTTTTCATAATTATTCCAATTTAATCCAAAAAGTCACTCACATTACATAAAAAGGTTTAGAATAAGCCTGAAACCATCTTAAATCACAACAGTATACATATGCAAACAGTCTCAAAAAGATTAATCCAAATGTGTTAGAACCTCTACAATTTTAGCAACATTTAAAAGGAGCTCTTTGGGGGGAAAATACAAACACACTATTAAAAATTATTACATTTGGTATCAAATATCTAGTGTTAAGTTTACAATGGCAAAAATCCAAAAAGCTCTATGTTATGCAAGCCCCAAAAGCTTGCTTATGCCCAGATGGTTTTTACTTATTTTCTTTGAGAAGCAAACCACAGTACCATGCCATACCATAAGCTGATTTTGAAAATCACCTCCGTTTCCACATGGCCTAGCAAACTGCTTTTAAAAAAACCAAAGCCCCCTGAAGTGCATGGAAATAGCTGTATGGGGGTTGGGGGTTTTGTTTTGTTTTTTTTGGATTCTAGTCAATTTTGAAAAAAAGATTTGTTTGTGCACGAGAAATTAGCAAACAATGAATATTACACTAACGGCTCAATACAATGCAAAACTCAGCATGCTTAAAGTCTATTGATTTCAGTAGACTTGAGTACACCTTATTCTTTATGCTGGATTTGGCTACAGGGCTTATTGAGTTATAAAGAATTTTAAAGGGCACCAATCACAATATGGTCACTGCTGGATGCATGGCGTAGCCAAGATGTCTGTGGTGGGGTGTGTAGCATAGCACAAAGTTAGAAAGAGCCATTACTGCTTGTCCATGCCCCACAACTTGTTTACCATTGGAAGTCAGTGCTATCTCATGCTGGTGTTGTTTGTGGCAGTCACACAAATTGATTCTCCATACACTCAATGATGCTGCACTTGTCTAGCAACAAAAGGGAGTATTCCATGGTACCAAGGAAAATACAGTGGTGCCCCGCAAGACGAATGCCTCGCAAGACGGAAAACTCGCTAGACGAAAGGGTTTTCCATTTTTTGAGCTGCTTCGCAAGACGAATTTCCCTATGGGCTTGCTTCGCAAGACGAAAACGTCTTGCAAGTTTGTTTCCTTTTTCGTAAAACCGTTAATACCCAGGGTGCATTGCTTGAAGAGGTGCAGTTGCGACTTGACTTCGAGGAGCAACACATTGCACGCGGTGTGGTAGCCTTTTTTGAGGTTTTTGAGGACTTTGCTGATTTTTGAAGCTTTTCCAAAACTTATTTTGCAGCCGTTTGGTAAGTTAAACTTTTTTGGGGGGTTTTGGATTTTGGGTTGGGGTGTTTGGAATTCAAGGACTTGGTGTTGAGGAGAGGTTTGCAAGAATCTGGGAGCTTGTGTGGGTTTTTCCTGCATTTTTATGATTTTTTGTGACCATTGGCCACTCTGCTGTTTTTCTTAAAAAAAAATATCTGTGTTTGAATTTCTGTGTGGTGGGTGGCTGGGGAAACAGTTGGGGAGGGGTTTGCAAGAATCTGGGAGCTTGTGTGGTTTTTTTTCTGCATTTTTATGATTTTCTGTGACCATTGGGCCATGTTGGTTTTTTTCAAAAAAAAAATTCTGGGTTTGAATTTCTGTGTGGTGGGCGGCTGGGGGAACAGTTGGGGAGGGGTTTGCAACAATCTGGGAGCTTGTGTGGTTTTTTTCTGCATTTTTATGATTTTCTGTGACCATTGGGCCATGTTGGTTTTTTTCAAAAAAAAATTCTGAGTTTGAATTTCTGTGTGGTGGGTGGCTGGGGCAACAGTTGGGGAGGGGTTTGCAACAGTTGGGGAGGGGTTTGCAACAGTTGGGGAGGGGTTTGCAATTTCTGTGTGGTGGGTGGCTGGCTGGGGGAACAGTTGAGGTTTTTGAAGACTTTGGTGATTTTTAAAGCTTTTCCAAAACTTCTTTTGCAGCCATTTGAGGATTTTGAAGACTTTGGTGATTTGCAGCCATTTCGTAAGTTAAACTTTTTTGGGGAGTTTTGGATTTTGGGTTGGGTGTTTGGAATTCAAGGACTTGGTTCTGGGTTTGAATTCCTGTGTGGTGGGTGGCTGGGTGCTTTTGAATTTTTTGGGTGTGAAGCACTGATTTTTTTTCTTTTTTCTGAGTTTACGAAGCTAGGAGCTGTGCTGCCATGGGACCCAAGAAGACTGCTGCTGCAGAGGCCGGCGAGAGGAAGAAGGAGAAGGAGACGCTGGAAATGAAGAAGGAGATCATCCGGAAGCACAACGGTGGAATGCGTGTGAGAGACCTCGCCAGGGAGTATGGCAGGAACCCATCGACCATCGGCACCATCCTGAAGATGAGGGAGAAGATCCTTGCGACTGATGCAGCCAAGGGAGTCACCAGGATCGTGAAGAACCACCCAGCTGTTCTGGAGGAGGTCGAGAAGTTGCTGCTCATCTGGTTAGAAGAGAAGCAGCGTGCAGGGGACACAGTGACTGAGGCCGTGATTTGTGAGAAGGCCAAGGCCTTGCACGCAGACCTCGTCCAGGAACAACCAGGAACCTCAGGCGAGCCAGAAGTCTTCAAGGCAAGCAGAGGCTGGTTTGACCGGTTCAAGACAAGATCTGGAATCCACAGCATGGTCAGGCATGGAGAGGCTGCCAGTTCTGATGTTCCTGCGGCTGAAGACTTTGCATTGGAGTTCCTGGAGGCTGTGAAGATGGAGGGCTATGTTCCACAGCAGGTCTTCAACTGCGATGAGACCGGGCTGTTTTGGAAGAGGATGCCCAAAAGGACTTTCATGACTCAGGAGGAGGCCAAGTTGCCTGGCCACAAGCCCATGAAGGACTGTCTGACCCTGCTCTTCTGTGCCAATGCAAGCGGCGACCTGAAGATCAATCCCCTGCTGGTGTACCACTCGGAGAACCCACGGGCCTTCAAGAAACACAAGGTCGACAAGGAGCAGCTGAGTGTCATGTGGCGATCCAACAGTAAGGCTTGGGTCACACGTGTGCTGTTTGTGGACTGGGTCAATCTTGCTTTTGGCCCTGCTGTCAAACAGTACCTGCTGGACAACGACCTGCCGCTGAAGGCTTTGCTTCTGATGGACAATGCTCCTGCTCATCCTAAAGGCCCTGAGGAGGACTTGTTGAAGGAATTCAGCTTCATCAACATCATGTTCCTGCTGCCTAACACCACGCCACTGCTCCAGCCGATGGATCAGCAGGTCATCGCCAATTTCAAAAAACTCTACACCAAGGAGCTTTTCAGGCGATGCTTCAAGGTGACTCATTGCACCACCATCACCCTGCAGGACTTCTGGAAGGACCACTTCGACATCGTCACCTGCTTGAAGATGATCACCACGGCTTGGAAAGGGATCAGCCAGAGAAATTTGAATTGCGCTTGGCGCAGCCTGTGGCCGGACTGTGTGGCACCAAGTGACTCTGATGCACCAGAGTCAACAGTGGTGCAGGACACTGTTGCCTTGGGGAGGACCATGGGCCTGGAGGTCACAGAGGAGGACGTCTGCGAGCTGGTGGAGGAGCACGACCACGAGCTGACCACCCAGGAGCTGGTCGAACTGCAGGCAGAGGCTGCGCAGGCGCAGGCCTCGCTGGAAGAGGAGGAAGCAACTGAGGAACGGCTGTCCTCCAAAGAACTGAGGGACATTTGCATGAAGTGGAAGGATGTGCAGGCTTTTGCAGAGCGGAACCACCCTAACAAGCACGTGGCACATGACCTTGCGAACACTTTTGATACGACGGTCATGTCGCCTTTCAGGGAGGTGCTGAAAAGACGGATGAAGCAGCAGACCATGGACAGGTTCTTCAGCAAGAAGCAAAGAGTGGAAGAGGAACCTTCTAAGAGTCCCCCAGAGTCTTAGAAAATGTAATGTACACTTTGTTGATTTTTAAATGTTTTTCCTGTCATGTTTAGAAACTTAATTTATTGTTCCTTCAATTTTTGAAATGCTCTTTACAGTTTATTAAGAGCACTTAATAAACTCTTGTTGTACCAAATTTGGCTTTGTTTGGATTTTTTTTGACCATAGGAACGCATTAATTGGATTTCAATGCATTCCTATGGGATTTCGTGCTTCGCAAGACGAAAAATTTGCTAGACGAAAAAACTCGTGGAACGAATTAATTTTGTCTTGCGAGGCACCACTGTATACAATGTGGCCACACCAAACAGTCTCTTGCATGCCCACAAAGTACATGCACTCACCACACACATGCTGACCACAGACACACCTAGATCTCTCCCCACACACACAGTTTTTAATTGCCTAGTAAAATATTTCGGATAACTAGGTGAACAGAATTCTGAACTAAGTGAACAGAATTTTGTTGAATTGCTTAGGCACTGCATAAAGATAAGAAACATCTTTTTCTGAGTTAGTATTGTTGCTGCCTAAAAGCTGTGAATCTGCCAGAGCCAATGTCAACTTCTATTATGAAAACAGTTTTCTAAACTATTTTTAGAGGGATGGGCTGTAAGGCTCTCTGCATTCCTCCCAATATCTAGAGATTTAACTACTACTTATCTACTTACAAAAAAGAAATATTACACATGTAGTTATCCAATTTACAAAGACAGTGAAGAAACTGAAGGGTACTAGCTGGTTTTCCATAAATTAGCACCATCAAAAGAGAAGTGCCCTTTTTATTTGCTTTTTTCACTTTTCTTGCACATTTTTGCCCTAGCAGAGAACTTTGTCTATAAAACTGTGTCTATAAAACTGTTTTCAACTGTGTTGAAAACAAATAATGCAAATGAAAGTTGTGTACTGTTTTGTTTAAAAAAACACAGAGAGACACACAAATATTGAATGTTGAGAAGTTTTGGAGCAGTGCCCCAGCTAAACAGTCTGAGTCCCAGCTATCTACTGAACCACCTTGATACTATCCTGCCCACAGATTAATATCACCTGCTCTGGAAGCTCTCCTGCTTTGCCCACCCCATATGTCAATAAGGTGTATGTCCTAGTGTGCTCACCCTACAGGTTGGTATGAAGAGCAATGGCTGGAAATTCAAATTGAAGAGAGCACTGTTGCACTCAGGTCCTGCTTGCAGATTTCCCATAGGCACTTGGTTCTGATTGGCCACTGCAACAACTCAGTGCTAGACTAGATGGACCTTGGTCTGATCCTGAAGGACTCTTTTTACGGGGGATTAAATGAGAGGTCCTTCTTTGTGGTGGTTCCACATCCTTCTGTTGGATATACACCAAATCTCTACACTGTGGGCTTCTAATAAGGCTCTGAAGATTTACTTTTTCAACAGGCCTTTCAGGCAAGAGGCTTGTTTGGACGGTGATGGTTTGACTTGTCTATGATCTCTCTGGTTCTGTATTTTTTATGTTAAGTGTTAATTTAAAAGTTGTTTATTTAATTATTTAATTATAATAAAAATTATTTCTTAATTTTTTATCATTTTTATCTTTTGCTTTGCTTATAAGCGGCTTTGGACTAGCATTTATGCAGAAAAGTGGCCAAAAAATATTTTTAATAGGTATAAATATATTCCACAAATTTGCAAACTTGTAGTCTGTGTATTAGGGGTTACGTGACATCAGTGCTTTTTTAAAAAAAAGAAAAGAAAAAAGGTGCTGGTACACACCATGAAGTTGTTACAGTAAGTGCCACACTTTTAACATTTTTTTAAAAAGGTGCCAGTATTGTGTACCCTTGAATA
The DNA here is from genome assembly GCF_965112155.1 of Podarcis liolepis. Taxonomy (NCBI): domain Eukaryota; kingdom Metazoa; phylum Chordata; class Lepidosauria; order Squamata; family Lacertidae; genus Podarcis; species Podarcis liolepis. Next base: position 34,267,631 of record NC_139565.1, read on the forward strand.
TCCCCAGGAAAAAAGAACTGTGTGACATGCTGATCTGTAAATGGAAGACATGTTGCCTGAAACACAGCATGTCTGCTACTACCAACCATTCTTTGCAATGCACAGCTCCAGGGGCTGTTAAGTGTACTTTCACATAAGCAAATTGTTAGACCAACAAGGCCTTTCAGATATGAATCAACTTCATGTCCAGTAATGTACCCTTGTATTGTCTGCAAGAAGCAGAGATGTCAAAACAAACAGATAAATGTAGACAGCACTGCCTGGTTATTCTGTGAACTATCTTACATATGCTATTAAATATCACTTTTCTGTGCCAGAGCTCCATTGAAAAAATAGGCTATTTAAACAGGAAACTGCTAATAGAGAGACATTTATGTTCATGTAACAAATGCACTAATAGGTCTTTGCAAGAGATAACTGTTTTTAGCACCTGCCTTTACCTTTTTCCCAATTTTTTTTTTTTTTAGAACTTAAACATATCAATGAATCAGTCAGTCAATTTACAGGTCCAACCAATTATGACAGTTATGCCTAGTGAAAGCAAAATATAATATTATATAAATATACACCCCAAGATTTATCATAATATAATCTGAAAATTTTACATACAAAGAATTTAGGTTATTGGGTAAATTAGACAGATAGAAAAATACCTTCTGTATCAGATAACTATTATCCAGCTTTATTTCTTATTATTTTAATCTAATTATTCTCAGAGACTAGGTCATCTAATCAAGCATGTTATCATTAAAGTTGAGCTCAATACCAGATTTTCTCAATGAACCAGTAATTTTAAAAATGCAGACCTAAAGTTAAACTACAAATTTAACATTTAAATGCCCGTAGAATCCCTCTATCATAAAAATTAGCCAACACATTATAGTTTAAGTGCTGCATAGTGCTAGTGCAAAGTAATTTTAAGAGAGGTTTTTTAAAGCATTTCCTTCATAAAGGACTATACGCTACTTGTGTAGCACTAAAGCTCCCTTGCAGCCTTTCCAGTCCATCAGGTACAGAGCTAGGGTTTTCTAAACCTCCCTAATTATCCATAAGACTAAATTGGGTCCTAGATAATTTAGTCTTCACTTTCCACAAACCATTTATTTTTAAATGGAGGGGGGGCATAAATGAATGCAGAGACACAAGAGGAACATCAGAACAAAAAGAGAATTTCATTTGGGGGAAGGAGTGAGAAGCATCAGAGTATTTAATTCTGCCTACCCCATAACCCACTTGTTACTTATATTAAAGAACTCAAGTCGGATTTCATCTTAATAAGTAGCAAAAATTTTAGAGTCCTTCTGATATTTAGGAACAATCCAAAACTTAATATGCAAAAGCACTTTTGAGTAACAAACTCATCCAACATAATCCCTAATCATGCCCCACCCTGCCTTAAATGGCTTCCGTATGATGTTCAGACTTATGAATGCCTTTGTTGAAGCTTCTGAAGCCTAAAGCTGGCCTCAGGTGGCTCTGTGACATCAAAGCAGCCAAGTTGTTGACAGCTCTGACACTTCTTGATGTCTTGCCCACTGTGACATCGGAGTAGACAAGGAAAGGAGTGAAGGACCATCATCAGGACAAGTTCCAAATGTACTTGAAAGCATCCTTTCTGCAGGTTTTTATTCTATGATAAAGACCCACCGAGGGGAGGCTGCCCCACCAAGTCACCTAGGACCTGTTCAGCACAAAATGGATGCATGAGACACAGTCCAAGAGAACTACAAACTGGATTTATATGGTCAGACATTGAATTCCAAAGCTCTTGCAGATTCTGATTATTAGTTTATCACTGTCTTATACCTGTGAATATTAGTATAAGAGCCCTGCTGGAACAGACTAAAGATTCATCTAGCTAGCCCATCATACTCTTTCCAACAGGAATTTCATGAAATAACCACAATCCTTTTTTCAAAAGGCTATTCCTATCAAAGGATTTCCTAAGAAAATACTGGCCAGCCACATATGAACACACAAGCTTGGAATAATGAATGCAACACGTTTGAAGGCACCAGATGGAAGGAGAACATTATTGCGATTTCTGCATCCCATTGTGCAACAGCCAAGAGAGCTGTTAAAGCTTTCTGACTATTTCTAAGCGATTTAATGTGTCTTCTTTTTAAGTTTGCATTCCCCTGTCAGTTTATCTGATAGATCAGTTGTCTGGCAAACAAATTTTCACTGGTAAATTATAACAGAATGGAAAGTTAACTACACATTACAAAATATCACTACATAGTTATAAAGCTTGTGTATGAAAATATTACTTTCTAAGTGGCAAGACATTTTGGCATAAATGTGTTTTTTCCTTTGACACTAAAGCTGTTGCTCTCCCCATTTTGCATCCTGTCAGCCTTTTGGTAGAAATTGGTTAGTCTTCCCATCACAATAAAGATCTTGGTCTTTTTATCTTATTTTCTCAGACATAATACAAGCACATGGCTTTGCATTATTTCAACGAAAACAGAAACCAACTAAATAGAAAGTTTATTATTCCTTTCACCGTTTTTGCTGCCATATGGAGCTTCCATTGGGAGCAGGGGTGTGTTATGAAATTCTCGTCTGAATTTTGCCCCTGGTTTCAAAGTCCCAAATTACCTGGTCTTGTTCCTGGATCTGCTGCCTTTCCAACTCCTAGCTGTACCCAAAACATTGAACACAGATGGACTAATGACTATTTGTCAAATAGTGAGTGGAAGAGAAAGCTCTCTCTCAGGCAGCAACTATAGCTCTAAACCATACTTGTTGGGCTGATGGGAGCTGGAGTTCAACAACATCTAGAGGGCCAATTATTCTACCCCTTAGGCATGACAGTCACAAAATACTTATGGCCAAAATTGGGCCACATACTCCCCTCCCCACAAAGTCTCCCAGATGTTACTATTACTATTCTCACCCTTTGAGAGTGAGAAGCATTAGCATCATTTCTACTATTCATTCTGTGTTTAACATTGAATTATTTGTATCTTACATAAACATGGAGAGTCCAACAACATTTGCAAGGCCGCAGGTCTTCATCCTTGCTCTAAAGATTGGCTCCCTGAGGCTACCCATCCCAATCCAGAAAGGCTAACTGAGAGAGCTGTTAAAAAAAGCTATGTGCCTGCTCTGCCCCTATGCACACACCAGAATTTCTCCATAAAGAGACACAAGCCCCACATTGCCTTTATATAGTTGCTAAACTAATTTTAGTATGCCAGGTCTTTGTAATTATAATTTTACAGATGAAGAAATGTAGTTGAGAACCAATTGGCCAAACTGAATCTGACTCCTTGAATTAAGTTCAACAACCTATTTGTTATACCATTTGACTTCCAAACTCCTTTCTCTCATTATCCTTTGCACACACATTTTCCCACTGGTGGGAATAGTCAGTGACACAAAAGTGGTGGAAGGGACTGAGGTAGCAGAAGGGGCAGCAGACACCAACTCAAATCTCCCCTTTCACCAAAAGCTAGAAATCAGTTTGCAGAATCAGCTTAGGGGTAGTCATCAAGTGGAATGCTTAAACTTCTTACACTAGCGGACAATACATGTTAGAAAACCATCTGCGATAGACATTTATGGATGAATTCTATCACATAACTATGATATCTAAGCAGAAATATTTTCTTTCTTAAAGTGCCACCTTTTCTCTAGTGTGAGTAAAATTTCCTTCGAATTGGTCAAGTGTAATGCATTGTAATCAGTTCCTAAACTGTGTCATGATCAGAACCATTGGGATGAAGGGAGATGGTATCATGAAGGTAGGAAATAAGCAAAGGGCTTGTCCACATCACAGCTGAAAATGCACATTTTATAAATCCATTTTCTCTGATGAAGCACTCTGAAGTTCCAATCTCTTCAGTTTTTTCATTGTATCCACAAATCACTGTACAAGAACCACAAGCTCTGCCCATTTTAAATAACCACCCATGGACCCTTTGTATGCAACCCATAAAACCCACTGACTCTACTACTGCTTCCAGCGGAAATCAGGAAAACGGATTGCTTTGCTTGCTTCTCTTTTTTCATATATTTCAGGACATCATTAGATTGCAAAAATCCTTCAACTAAACTTCATTTCCACTTCCACTAACAATGCATTTCACTGATCAGCATCCCAAGCGAACACCAAACTAAATGCCCTTAGAACTATTAGGAATCTTACAAATGAATAGAGGGAAATCCAGTCTGTGTTTCTGCACAGAAAGGACAGAAATCAACCACAGCAACAACTAAAAAGAAATGAAGCAAGGAGGGTTGAGATTGGCTGGAGGGCTTGTGCAGCAGCACAGAGGAGTTAAGAGGCAGAAGAAAATGGGATAACCCAAAAACCATGAAATGGCAAACACCCACAGCCTGGGAAATTGTGTGATACACAATCGATTCTGAAACTCTACCTTTTTACTGCCAGCTAGTAGGAAGTTGGATTTTAGCCACGGAAAAATCAAAATTTGCTCTGATCCACAATAACATCAAATAGTTCGTCTGAAAATAATGAGCAAGTAAGTCCAAAGCAAGACAGTTTTTGAGATGGTGCAGATTGGCCCAAAGTCAATTCAGAACTCAGCAGCCAAAAGCAGGCATGGCTGCAGCAAAAGCAAGCATGGGTGTTCAGATTACTGAGCAGGAGCAGGCTTTTATCATGAAAGGTGAAGAGTCTTTGGTTATCCTATAGATTATTAAAATATCAAAGATAACCCAGGGCATACAGCAGAAAGTGGACTTACTGTGCCTGTAGGATCACTATCCAGGGGTGCTACAGACAACTTTCTTCTTGAAAAGGGAAGCTAAGTAGCTGAGAAATAACAGAGGCTCCTTTTTCTGAATGATATACAGAACACATTACAAGTATGCCATATATATAATCATTCCAAATTTTCCTGTTGCTCAGTTAAATATAGAAAATTCCTGGTGTTAGTAAAGAGAAGAACGTGTAGTACAGTGTTACACTTGTTTGTATTTGAACATTAATCCTATGCTTATGACATCTGACATCACTGTGCCAATTTTATTTTATGTATTTGGAAAGCACTCTCGTTATATCTTCCAAATCTCAATAAAAGCATTGTTAAAACGTTAAGAGATTTTTATCAGCTTTTTTTTTTACATGTACTGCTGAATTCTAAAGTATATTATCCAGGTTTGAAGTAATTAGAAAACTACAATAACCTCAATGAAATGGAAGAAAATTATAACATGGAAGAAATAACATACAGTTTAAGAGAATGATGAAAGAACACTTAACCTCATATAAATGGAATATTATCTGGAAATGAAGTAGGCTATTAAAATTGTAAGTTATAAATATTTTTTACATGCTTTCCTAAGCTCCTAAACCACGTGCTTAGGGCCTCTTATCTTGAAGTTCTTCTACAAAAATATATCTGAACTTCAAATTCTGTGCAATCCTGTACTGAGAGCATAAAACACTAATCTGGTATAACGGATAATTTATCCAATGTGGTTATTTCAAACTACTCCCAAGTAGCTCCCTGACCCAAAGCCTGCTAAAAAATGAAAGAATTGCATTACTTAAGTTATTTATTTGATTAGAATTGTACTGGAGCTTAAAGACTGATACTGGTACAAAACATTAAAAATTAAAAATCATTACACTCTTAAAATTCTTTTTATAAACCCCTTTAAGGGTTTTTGTTTTACAATCAAGCAGTATATAAATTTTGTGAAATAAATAAATTTATTTAAAATGATCACACACTATGCCTGGCTACTGCCTGTTACTAGCTACAGCCTTATTTTTCATTTCACTCTCATAAAATCTGAAGGTTATTGCATTTTGGGGTGTATTTATTTTTACATGTTAGTAAGCTTTGTTGTATTTTATGGATTTAAAGTCAATTTGAGACATTTGATAAATGAAATAAATAAATAATAATAATAATAATAATAATACATCCAATTTCCCGGTTTCAAAAATATGCAACAAAATTTTATGCTACAAAACACATACACAGTGGAGAATTTCTTCCTTCCTTAAGCAAAAGCTATTGTTTCCTGAACCCACTCTTATGTAAGTCTACATAGAGTTTCGAGGATTTTTACTGAACACAGCAGAGTAGGACAGGCCTACATTAAATAACAGGAGATCAGAATGGTGATCTTTACTGAGACTGGGTTTTATGAAGGTCACTGACAAAAGCCAATGACAAAGCACCCATTGAGTTCACTGTTCATTTTTCACACTGTAAGCATTTTAGATGCCATGAGAAATAACACTGAACACTCACTAAATTACAGCTGCTATATTTCTGCATTAACTCGCTCTATGCAGAAACACTGCACCAAACCCAAGAGATTTGAAATACCTTACTGTTAGCAGGAAATTATTGGGCTTTCAATGTACAAGTACTGTGAAAATTTCCTTCATTTACACTCTGACTGAGCGATACTTGTTCTATACAAAGAATGAAACATATTTACCAAGGTGATCAAGGGAGGTTTGCTGTTGGGATTACACCTTGTCTTCTATCCCTGTGACTCAAACTGAGCTGACACAAAAAAATTGAATTAGAGCTGTTTTTAATTTGCTCAGTGTGAACATTCTTTTGTAAATAATTGACAGCTCTACATGCCATAATGGCCGATTTTTAAAAAAACAGAACCACTCTACATAAGCATCTTAACAGGAGGATGATCATGGTTAGAGATCATTTGGTTTGTTCCTACAGTTGTTTATATACTCTGCAATTAGTTTATTTATCTTTGTTTATTTCTGGGATATTTCTGTAGATTAATGGGATGTATTATTCATCTGGACAGTGCTGAACCAGAAGGCAAAATAATATTTCAAGTCTTAGCAAGTGCAATTGCTGAGTGGTCTAGTACTGATCCTGAGTGTTATCACAGAGAACTGGTTGGATGAGGTGTGGATGTAAACCTATTTCAGTTCCTGCCCCAGAAGACTGATGGATCCAAGTGGTTTTCTAATGGATCTCTTGGGAATTTCCATGACACTCAATCCTGTTGACATTCTGTTTGGCCTCCGGAATGGGGAAAGGACCCTTCTGATACAATTCCTTCTCCTTGCCTTGTGACCCAAGGAGTTGACAGTAATGAAATGACTAGGTGGACAACTAGATCAACAATGGTGGAAGACTTGAACTTTTTAGAGCAGGGGTCCTCAAACTACGGTCCTCAGACCGGATCGCCTGCCAGGGTCCTGAACCCAGCCCACCTGGCAATTGCTGAACCCACTGCTGTCTAACGGGCCTATGGCCCTCCTCTCGCAGGCTGCCTCCCTCCATCGCCCCCTCCCCTCTCCCCAAACATCCCGCTGCCCGGAGCAGGGAGAGATTTACATGCATGATATACATGCCAAGGGCTGCCTTTGCATTTCATGAACTCGGGCAGAGGCACCTCCCTGCACTTCTGTTGCCATCTGAGCGTCTCCGTTAATCCCCTTCTTGCCATTCTCAGCATTGCCACAGGTGCTTCCGACCTCTCTTCACGCCCACCCGCCCAAATCGCTTTTTCTTATTTCACCCCGCAGGTGCACCAGAGCAAGGCACAACACATCCTACCAGTGCTGGATTTACGTATAAGCTAAACAAGCTATAGCTTAGGGCCCCACTCTGTTGGGGGGGGGATTAAAGAAAAAAATATGTGCAGTGTGCATAGGAATTCGTTCACATTTTTTTTCCAAACAATAGTCTGGCCCCCAACAGTGTCTGAGGGACAGTGAACTGGCCCCCTGTTTAAAAAGTTTGAGAACCCCTGTTTTAGAGGTTATTCTGTGGTGATAACAACAAATTAATCTTTCTTTTCCACCACCATTGCATCTGGTCATGGTCTGTTGGTTGAGTTGTTCTGAGTCATCAGAGGGCTTTTAGATATCAGACTGGAAAGGAGGACAGCTCAATGTCTCATTGGGGACAATCTGTGGATAAAGCCGCTTGTATCCATCTTGACATAGATGCTGCCCCCACAGTTAAAAGGTTCCATTTTAGGACAAAAAAAAGGCTGGGGAGATCTAAGAAACTAGGACAAACTGCACTTGAATATTTCTGCTGAAAACCTATAGTGAAAATAGTTAGTGTCCACCTCTTGAAATCATGAATGATATTTTTTTCTGTTTTTAATGCAAGTGAGGGATTGGCTGTGGTAGGGAGTTCTGCACAAGGTAATTAATGATGAACTAAGAAACCGGCTTTGACTGGCTGAATAAACCAAGTGAGGGTAGCCAATAGGTCTCAAATCCCTCTTGCATGCAAAGCAGACTCCAGTGGATTGAGCAGATATACTTTGATCCAACAGTCAAGAAGGCCATTTCTGCATGTGTTGCAGAGGAAAGTGAGAGGCAAATGCAGCTTGTCAATCTGAGAAGATATCCTAACTAAAAGGAAAATTCTGATCCTAAATCTCCACTGCCTTGCAGGATATCTTCAGGAGAAGAAAAGGCTAAGGACTGGACACTACACAAATCTAGAGTGGAGTCCCTAAGGCAGTTGTATGGTGCCTTGTATGCCTCCTTCTAGCAACTCTTGCAGCCAAGCTGGTGGCAAATGTATTGCTCTGCTTTCCTTTGGATCACATCAGAGAGGCCAAGAGGGGAGTCTTGTCATCTGGGCAGCCCAGGATCTTTGTATGCACTGCCCAGACTTGCATCCTGGAGAGGTTACGTCACTGCTGCTAATGCACCAATTTGATTTCACTTTTGGAGACGCACTCCATTGTCTCTTGAGACAGACAGATGCCAACAAGAACGCAAGGGGTGGGGGACTGTGGGAGGACAGATAACCGGGACTCTACACATCTTATCCACCAATGTTCCAATAATGCAAGTTGAGCCTTTAGCCTTTTATTCTCCCACCCCCATCTTTACTCTTCCTTCTCTTTCATCCACACACTGTTCTGCCCTTATCTATTTTAACAGACCCAAAGAAGCGCCACATGCTGATTTCTAGGCAACCCGAATATATTCCCCCCTTCCTCACCCGATCCTGGTAAAAGGGCCAGGAAATATTTAAAACAGGAGGTAGGAGACCTAGCCATGGCCTACAGAACATCTCTGAATGAGGGAAACATATGGAATGATCACCTAAAGGAAATGGCATCAAGGCTGCTACAAGCTACAAATTCTAATTAATGTTCAAAAATATGACCTGCAATCCATAGTGCAATTTATTTCTCCAACTACTATTTTGATTATACCATAATTTATACCAGTTGCTAGGGAGCACACACAGGGTTAATGCTGTTGTGCTTGTGTCCTGTTGGTATACTTCCTATAGGCTACTAGATGCTTTTTTTGAGATGAGAAAGCTGGTCTGTCTAGATTTTTGGCTTGATCCTTGCCTTGGGTTTCTGACAAAACCAACAGTTAATTCCTGGTTTAGTTCTAGAATACAATTATTTTTCCTTGGAACCAGTTTGACATTCCTACTGAATGCTGGGTTTCATTAAATTTGTTTACATTTTTTTTTCTTAAGTAATGTTTGTTAAGTTTTTACTTCAGGTTTTTTGCCCTCTAGCAAATACTTTGGTTTTGCAAATATTTACATTTTTGTTCATGCTATTTATTTCAACACAAAAATGAGAATGGTTTGGTTTTTAATTCCCAATCCACTGGTTTGTTTAGGGGGGAAGATTTAATAAACCCTAAGAATTGGAATATTTTCATCTGCAATGATGTATGCAAAACAATATTGCTGTCACAATTAATTTGATGGGCAAAATGGCCTAAGTCCCAGATTTTTCACATGGACAGTACTTGTGACTATACAGAAATCTGTGCCTACATAGATATTTAAGATGCAGCAATTTGTGCCTACATAGATGTGTAAGATGATGTCCTTTACTGGAAGTACACAAATTTAAGCAGGCTGGTGTTTCGCTTTCAAATGAAGAGATCATGTTCAGCACCCACAACTTGCCAGCTGATTCATCCAGCAGATATCTTTGTATCCTCAGAACGTATTCCACATTGAGTCATGCCATCTGCAGTAGCCACAAGCAGCAAAGCATTCAGAACACTATAGATAGATCAAGTTACATTAAAACTAAGTAAATCCTCAAGAGTTTTACAGGAAATCATCACTGCCTTCATCCTACAGGTGATAAACTATTTGGAGAAGGACTGCACTCATTTTGGGCTTTGTAAAATGCTAAACCTATTACTAACACATAGGCATGGGTCACATGTCGCATTAAAACATGGTTAGTAGTGAAATATGGTCTAATGCAAAGCAATATGTAGTACCTGGCCGTGACAAAAGCAACCAACGACAAGAGTTGTCCATCCAAATCTGGGCTTGTGTTTTATTTGTGTGGGTGGGGGAGAACAAATCATGAGCCCAGGTTCAGACAACACAGCAAGGCAAGGCTTTTGAGTTGTTGCTCTTGGCATAACATGGCCAGGTGGGGGAGAAGCAAACCAGGGTCCCTTCCAACTTCTATGATTCTATTCTATGATTTTTGAGGAGCATGCAACAACATGCTGCTTGTTCTCATTAAACCACAGTTGATATTTAACTATAATTTAGCATGATATGTGACCAGAGCCATAGGATTCAACCTCTTTCGAACTGATTAGTAAACGCAATTAATAAACCAAAGCTTTTAAAAAGAAATCCTAGAAATTAGCTACAGGGGGAGAAATCTGTAAAATTTTCACAAATATCAAGAAAGTTATCCATGGCACAGCTTTCTCTAGAAAAGCAATTTTCCTATTCCATCTATGTATATGAGATATAGATGGGTGGGAATTATCTCCCAGAGCAAACAATATGAGTTTGTTGTTGTTGTTTTCAACTAAAAATATTCTAAAATTTGATGTTCAACAAGGAATGGTTTGAGTTAAAGTAAACATTGCTTCATTTTAATAATTATATAGCCAACAATTTAGGGTGATTTGCTTATGTCTCACTATTTAGCAGTAATCACATTTTCCGAATAATGTTAATCAAGCAAACAAAAACAATGTTTTCATTATTAACATCTATGTTAAGGGATCTCTGATCTGTCTGAAATAGATAGACAGAGAGAGGTCATGCTCATATTTAACACATTTACTTTATTAGCATGCACTAGTTGGGCTACCAAGCGTTAACAAAGTAAAAAGCCAGAAAGCAATGGGATTTATTATCTTGAAAACTATTGTCACATTTTTCTCTTTAATTAACAGTAACTACCTCAACCTACAACACAGTGGTTTCATTCACAGGGAATGGTAAGCCTTGACTGAAATAAACCATGGCTTACCATGCTAGTGCCTGCTACTCAATCTTACTCACTTCACTGCTCCTTTTCCAGAGGCAGTAAACAAATCACTGAGTAGCTGCTTAGCATCACATGCAAACCAGCACTCATGGCTAGCACTCAGGGCAATTCAGTCAGATGGGCAGGGTATTATTATTATTATTATTATTATTATTATTATTATTATTATTATTATTATTATCATTATTATTATTATTATTATTATTATTATTATTATTATTATTATTAAAAATAGTAAGAATACATAAATTTATTACCCACTCTTCTCCCTAAAGTCTCAGGGTAGGTTACAACAATTTAAAATACATTAAATACATTAAAAACCGTTTAAAATAACTTATAAGCACACATACAAATAGAGTACAGTAAGTACTAAAAATAACTCCAATCTGGAAGTTACCAAAGCACAGATTACAATGGCTATGTCATTTATGTCCAAAAGGCTATTGCAGAGCTGGAAAAGGTTCAGAAAACAGCAACCAAAATGACCAAGGGCTGGAGTACAATATGTGGCACTTTTAAGTTTAGAAAATGAGTAGAATAAGGGGGGGACAGGCTGGAAGCGTATAATAAGATTGTGCATAATGTGGAAAAACTGGAGGGGGGAGAAATCTCCTACATCCGTAGTACTGGAACCAAGGGTTATTCAATGAAACTGAATATTGAAAGATTTTTGACAGACAAAAGAATGTACTTCTTTAAACTGTACGTAGTTAAACTATGGAATTTGCTCCCACAAGTTGTGATAGCCACCAACTCTGATGGCTTTAAAAGAGGATCAGATAAATTCATGGAGGATGAGGTTATCAATGGGTCCTGGCCAAGACAGCTATGTTCCACATCCACTGTCAAAAACAATAATAATTAATAAAGTCAGTTTCCCTCTGAATATCAATTGCTGGGAATCACAATTACAGAGAGTGCTGCTCCACTCAGGTCCTTCTTGTGGACTTCGCATAAGCACCTGTTGGCAACTGTGACATCAGGCAGGACACAGGAGGCAGGGATAGAGCAGAGGCACAATATAGGGATAAAAGGTATGAGAAATCTATTTCCTGCATACTGCTCCCCAAACTGCTACCTTGAAGAGAGGGATGGAAAGACTAGCACAATACACCTATCTATCTAAGTATTTCCAGAGAGAGATTCCTAGAAATACTGAGATAGTAGGTTACAATCTTTAAATTACAGCAATAAAATCCAAAACATTAAGTAGAATAATAAATAAATAAAAATGGAGAGCTAAAAACTGGACTCAGCTTTTAAAAAAACACCTCAAATCAAAGTATTTGCTTTTTCCAGCTCTGTGGCTAACAGCAGTATGACAGGGAACATTTGAATTGGAGAAATGGCATGCAAAGGAAAAGTTAAAACCTGCCCCCCCCCCCATACACACTACAGCCCCATGGGGTACAACACTGCTGCTTTAAAAAAAGAAGAAGTAGTCAAGAGATCCAGTTACAAATCTCCTGTGTCACATATAGTTTGGCCCTAAGACAATGAACTGTGAAAAACTTTGCATAGCAAAACACTTTGCACTTTACATAATGGGACTCTACTTAGTTTGAAAAAGTTTCCCAATTCACCATCTTATCACAGACAGTGCTTCTGCCTTTTTACCAGCAACATTTTAAAATCTCCTCTCCCATTCTTCCCACTTTTCGTTTAATATCCAGTCTAGGGAAGAGTCTTGCGAAACATGAAAGTTAGCTTTCTATTTTGGGACTACTGATTGGTCCTAATACAGACATTACATTGTTACTGCTGGTTTGTACTTAATATTAAGCTAATTCATTTGAATGGCTGAAATGGTTGCATATGATTATATGCTCTTAATTTTCCTGAAAGAAAGCAATTTGCAACAACTTCATAAAATATGGTATTATTCCAATAGTGCAGACAGACATTCAGGATCAGAATGCTAGTTGTTGACAAGTCATATCCTTCACATAGCCCACCATTTCATGGAGCGCCTTCATTAGCATAAAAACTAATCCAATTAATGTTATTTCACTTCTGATGCAATATTTATTTTAATTTCAGTGACTACAGTAATCCACCAGTGATGTACCTGAGAACTTCATATTTTCTTCTGTCTTAGTGAATTACATTTGCTTTTCAAATGCCTCCTTAATATTTCATCTTGTCTGCCAAAAATTTATGTTTTGTTCTATTAGAAACTATTAGATTGAATTCCCATTATATAGAGAATCCCTTTGTAGTGTGAATATAGTCTTCTACCCTGTCAAGCAGCCATAGCAGGTTTCTTCCTTGCCTTTTTCCTTCTTTGTTCCAGGGCTATGCATAAATTCAGTTTCTCTAATAAGGTATTCCTCAGCAGCCTTCATGCCAATTGTATGGACTTTAATTTCCTAACTTTTCCCTCCAGGCTGCTCCTAATTAATATCCTAATTTTTGAGGTTATTTAGGTTTAGTAGTACAATGATCCTTCTCAGTGTGATCAGCCCTCTAACTTTTTAGCAATCACCGTTACTTAGCTGCTCAACCAGTTGTTTTCCAACTTATTCCCTATAATGTCCAAAAAAAAAGAACAATTTTGTTTTAGAATTATAAACTAATTCTCTTTAGTTGCAGGGTAGCTTTCTTTGAGTAGCCCAAGCCTTGCTCAGCTTCACTGTAGCACAGTTTGACTAAAATTGCATGAGTTACCTTGCAGTACCTTGTTTGCTCCTGATTTGTGTGTAGCACACTGTGCTTTGGATTTTAAAAATTCATTGATGTGCAAGGAGTGAAATCTAGATGATTTTGAGATCTAAACTTCTTCATGCTGAGTGCAAGTTTTTCATTTTGGTGCAAAGGCATCAGCTGAGCTATAGGCAAAACAGTGGCCAGCCTCAGTCATACTGCTATGCTACTCACTTTCCTCCAGTAGCTAAAAGGACTTGTAGCAGCCTGTGCAGCATTGTGGAGCTGCAGAGCCACCCGCCTAACACCAGGGTCACTAGGGTGGATAAAAATCAATGTTTTTTAAAAAAAAAATCAGATTTTTAAAATTTAAGTCAGGTTTTTTTTATTTAAATCAGATTTTTTTTAAAAAAAATGCTTTTGGAGGAAAAATCTTCCTAAAGATAATTTTCTGTTTAAGTTACATTATAGTCCAAAGGCTATTCATGAGGAAATAAGGATTTGTTTTAAGTTTTTCATGTGAGGTAAAACTCAGTCTGTTTATAATAAAAAAAATTGTTTAACCACATCAGTTAACAAACACAGATACATATGCTATGATGTTATTGTTTTAGTTAAATAAATTGTTACTAATGATTATTTTTCTACTTCCAATAAAGTACAGCAGAAAAGTTGTCCAAATATAAACAGTTAACTTATTAAACTTCACAATAATTTCATAATTATCTGTCTATGTATTTCTAACAGTAAAACCAAATCAGTAATTTTTGATATAACTACTCTGAAAATTTATTATTCCAAAAATAAAACCTTCATCTGGTTGTAAATATTAAGATTATACCATCAAGAATGAGTCTTTCTGTAAAAAAAAATGATTTAAATCAAGTCTTACTGACTAGTGATTTAAATCAAGTCTTACTGAGTAGTGATTTAAATTGATTTGATTTAAATCAAATCCACCCTGAGTGTCACTGCAGCTTACTTTAATAGGGCTGGGGTGGAGGGGAGTGGCAACACCAGTCAAGAGGGCAGCTCTAAGCTCCACCCCATCCCACAGGCTGCTACTGTACTTCCCACCACCTTCTTGAGAATCAACATCTACTTGAATTGTGCAGGCTAGCACAAAGCTGCATGTTACACTTAACTGTAAGCACACACAAGTACACAGGACTACCAAGAAGCAGAACAGAAGCAACTCACTTTTCAAAACTAGCCGTGGACCTGACTTTGGTATCAGATATAAACAGCAACCCTTCCAATGTGTATATATCTCTTCTTGTGTAACTAGTTCTAGACTCTCTTCAAAGTGCAAATATACTTCAATGAAGATTATGCAACTTGCTGATAATACAGTTGCTGAACTGTCACAGAGCTCAACAGCAAAATATCAAAATGTTTTCAATAACATAGGTGCTTATCGTCTAGGTTGTACTTACCCCAATATGTGCAAAGGTTATTTCATCACGCTCACTAGCCATATCCTCTATGTCTGCTGTGACACTTCCACCCTTCACTTGAAAGTGTGTTTTAGTCATATAGCCATCATCAACAGAGTCCTGTGTTTAAAAGAAATAAATGGCATTGCTATCTTTTCACCAGAAACCTCAGCAATTCAATAAATGAAATATTTAGGTCTCAGTAACCAATATACTAGTAACCGATATATAATATATTATATTAGGGATGCGGGTGGCGCTGTGGGTTAAACCACAGAGCCTAGGACTTGCCGATCAGAAGGTCGGCAGTTTGAATCCCCGCAACGGGGTGAGCTCCCATTGCTCGGTCCCTGCTCCTGCCAACCTAGCAGTTTGAAAGCATGTCAAGTGCAAGTAGATAAATAGGTACCGTTCTGGCGGGAAGGTAAACGGCGTTTCCGTGTGCTGTTCTGGTTTGCCAGAAGCGGCTTAGTCATGCTGGCCACATGACCCGGAAGCTGTACACCGGCTCCCTCGGCCAATAAAGCAAGATGAGCGCCACAACCCGAGTCAGCCACGACTGGACCTAATGGTCAGGGGTCCCTTTACCTTTAACCGATATATATTTCTTAAGAGATATGGTTAAAAATGTTCAACAGAATTCACAATTATTCTTCAACACTCTATTTTATGTATTTTTTACTTGCAAACGGTGTCCTGCACAATACTTTCCACCAGGTATTGTGGTGCTGTTGTTGTTTTAAAAAAACAATTTTTATGGAGGCATCATGGTGGCTGCAACAGCAGAAAACAGCTCCTGAAGCCTGCCAGAGTAAACGGCTGACTCTGGGCTCCCAGGACTGCTGCCGTCAGCACCGCCAGCGGAGAGGAATCGGGGGTGCCCGGTGCATCTATCAGAAGAGCCAAAACGCCCCCCCCCCATGACCTTGATTGAGCCGGGAAGGCACCCGGCCACCCACCCAACAGCGCAGAGGAGCTCCAAAACCAGGACAGTGGAGCTAACACGAAGAGGGAGAGAGGAAGAAAAAGAAAGAAAGAAAAAGAAAAAGGAGCCACAATATGGTTAAACTGATCCAAAACACCCACCCACCCCACTCACACACGAAAACTAAGATCATCACAGCCAATCACAAACAAACAACCATACCCTAGGCCAACCCCAACCTCTCTCACCACCAAAGAAACACAAATGAACAGCAGAGAACCTGCACGAGCAACACTGACACGAAACCCTACATACATTAAGCAAAATAGAAACATCGCCACCCGATCCCACCCCCACCCATCTTCCCCCCACGCACACCTTTTTTCCCCTCCTAATGTCTCAACAAATGAAACTGATTTGTAAAAATGTTACATGGAAAAAATACGACATTACACATACTTCTGTAAAACAAAAAATCTTTAATAAAATAATAATAATAATAAAAGATTTCAAGCAGGATCTCTCCCAGTCCCACCAGGAGATGCTGGGGACTGAACCTGATGCCTTCTGCATGCTAAGCAGATGTTCTACCACTGAGCTATGGTCCTATAAATAAAGTATGTCAACTAGCCTATAAGTGAATAAACTACAGTATATTTTTAACTTACTCTCCTAATAATTTGTATATAAATTATAAAAGTGGTATATAAATTTTATTAAATAAAAAAGAGGAAATGTTCAGACTTTCAAACAGTATGTTATGCCTGAGCTTTCATTGCTGAAACTCCCAACAGCATTTTCATGCTCACAAACTCCTGATGAAGGCTTAAGGAACCATTGTGACATAACCCATTCAAGCAGAGTGAAGGGGCAACAGGCTGTCAACAGTGGCAGTAGTTGGGGGCTCCCAGCTACTAAAAAGCCACATAAAGTCTTTTCATACTGCCTGAAGAATTAATTGCTTATTTAACGTTCATAATTGCTGGATCGATTTAACAGGACTGGAGCTAACATTTGCTTGGATTTGGCACCATTGATAGGGAACTGCCTTCTGCGTCCTCCGCTTTGAAGTCACCCTGGTCTTTGGGCCTCCAGCACCTTCTTCAGCATGTCCAACCCATCTAAGAGGCGTATGATGCTGGTGTTCTACTGGGTTAGGAAGAAGCCCCTGACGGAGAAGCCATGCTCTACCATCTCAGCCAAACCTTCTGCCTCTGCACCGGCTTGCAACACTCCTCACATTTCACCCTACTTCACGAGGAGCAAGACACAACCCGCTCCACTCAGGAGGTCCAGCAGGCGCAAGTTGCTGCGATTGCCGAATCTCACCAACCCCAAGTTTTTAAGATCTGTCATTGGCAGAGTTGGCCGGAAGAGAGCCCGCAGGCGTGGCAAGCAAAAGAGGACTCCAGCAGAAACAGGAAAAGAGGAAGCGGCCTACTGGAGTTGCCATTGACAACCACTCTCAGCCTCTTTTTTCTTCCCCCTCGAATGGGCGAGCCCCTTCTGGCCCAGCATGCTTTGCGTGCACTATGGTGGTGCCCAGCCCCAGCACGTCCCAACCGGTGCCCACTTTCCCTTTCCCCTTCTCCGCCTCGATGGCCAGGGCTGAAAAACCCGTGGAGGGGCAGTCTCTGCCAGCCGCCAAACCGAATAAGAAGCCACCGCCCTGTCGAGCCTGCACGGGCTTCAGGAGTTGGATACGGGATCAGAGAAAGCAGTTGGACCTGCTATTCTTAAGGAGGCTAATGGAAAAGATTTAGAAAAGAACCTCCTGAAGCTTCGGAAAGACCAGAAAGAGGCTGTGCTGAAGTTTTCCATCACATGGAACACAAATTCGTGGAACTACCTCGAGGCTCAGGCCTAATCTTCATCTTTAAAGATTAATTTTGGATCCAACTTAGGATTGACGCACATTATTACCACTCTCTTTTTGGTTTTATCTCAAGATATAAACTCTTGTCCTAGTCCTTTATTTATTAGTAATTTTCTATATTGTCATTTTATGTGTGTCTCTTGCAAACAAATAATATCTAATTTCTGTTTAGCCAATGTGTGATATTTCTCTTCATTTTATTATGAAGTCCATTTACATTCCATGAAAATAATTTAAGATCCACTTAGTATTACTTTCTCTCTTCTGCCTTTTAAACTGTTAAATAAAAAAAAATCCCTTTGCCTTTACTGTTTCTCCTCTTTTTCCTCCTCCTCTTTCCACCAGGTATTTTGTTTATATGACTATATATATATAAATGCCCAAACTTTATGGAAAAAAGACTATTCTTGATTGATGGAAACAAGTAGCAGGGGTACTTTTGTTTTGTTTTATGATCAACATAGAAAATAAACCGAAAAGGCACAACTCAAATAAATTCACCTAGAAAATTATACCTGAAGGCTATTGTGGTTACTCAAACAAAAGTAAATTTAAAATACTAATACAAGTATATTATTTAACCCTTTGGCTTTCCTTCATTAGTTCCTCAATCTAGTGCACTTCTCATTATGTCATGTCATACTTATGTCAAGTCATACTCATTATGTCATAGGCATACTTCATGTCATGCCTATCCTGTAGCTTCTCAGTTAATTATTAAATCTAATGACTGATTACTGAATACATTAAAGTTAAGGAATATGATTGGCAGCTGCCCTGCTCTCATGGGCGCCTTTTGAAAAACATTCTTGGGTAAAATGCCTATGAAGGTCAATTGTCTGGAATCATATTGCTATATTCCTCATATACTTTCTTTTATTTTCCTGTCTTGCTTTTATCTCCTCTCTTTCACCTATTATTTCTTTTTGTGCATTAGAAAATGAAAATAAAAACAATTATTTTTAAAAAAATATAATTATTGATCTTGTACATCATTCCTTTCCCAATATTAAAAGAATTATCCATCATTTCTATATTCTCAACATGCAACCTCTTTCCTTCCCTAGACTGCATTACAGGAGTTATATTTAAGCCTTTCAGATCAACATTTTTATTTTATTGGCTCACCAGCAGAATTTCTATTCCCCAATTTCCAAATAAAATGGGCTACCAATACAGTAGCTGCCATTATCAAGTCAAGGACAACCTTACAGGGGAGAGAGTATAGCATCTAGATCAAGGGAAGTAATAGTGCCACTGTATTCTGCTCTGGTCAGACCTCACCTGGAGTACTGTGTCCAGTTCTGGGCACCACAATTCAAGAAGGACACTGACAAACTGGAACGTGTCCAGAGGAGGGCAACCAAAATGGTCAAAGGCCTGGAAACGATGCCTTATGAGGAACGGCTAAGGGAGCTGGGCATGTTTAGCCTGGAGAAGAGGAGGTTAAGGGGTGATATGATAGCCATGTTCAAATATATAAAAGGATGTCACATAGAGGAGGGAGAAAGGTTGTTTTCTGCTGCTCCAGAGAAGCGGACACGGAGCAATGGATCCAAACTACAAGAAAGAAGATTCCACCTAAACATTAGGAAGAACTTCCTGACAGTAAGAGCTGTTTGGCAGTGGAATTTGCTGCCAAGGAGTGTGGTGGAGTCTCCTACTTTGGAGGTCTTTAAGCAGAGGCTTGACAACCATATGTCAGGAGTGCTCTGATGGTGTTTCCTGCTTGGCAGGGGGTTGGACTCGATGGCCCTTGGGGTCTCTTCCAACTCTATGATTCTATGATTCTATGATTCTATGAGAGAGAGAACTATCAAGTCCAAAGCCCTGCCAGGCTCACACCAAGAAATTGAGAGTAGGAGGAAGTGTTTCTGCTTTCCCCCTTCTTTCTTTTTTTGGAGGGGAGAGAGGGGGAGCTTTACCCCTCCTGTGCATGGAGAGATTCATTCTGAACTATAGCTCCTAGGATGTCCTCCTAGGAACCATAGGATTGAAAGAATGATTTTCATATAATAAAAGGGGGGAAAATCACCTTTAACATACTTTTTAATATTATATATGTTTATATTATATTAGCTGTATGCGTTAATGAGAGAAAATAAAAATAGATATGGGGCAGAGGAATGGCCATGAATATAGATCAACAGATAACCTGTAAAATTCAGAAAAGAGATCTCAAAAACATCAGATAATCCAAATAAAACAAGGTGGTATTCCTTAAGCCATAACAGCTGACCTACTTTCAGTTAGATACATACGGTAAACCTGTAAATACTGACAAAAAAGGCACAAACGTTCAATAGATATTTCAATAGATGCATTGAGGATGTATCCTTCCCATATGCCATTGAAAATGTGATTGAAAATTTACCATCTGTAAATCAGGGAAATGTGAAGTAGCACTTTCTAAAATTAAACATTAAAAGTATGCACACCCAGAAAACTCACACTAAAGAGCCATGTAAGAACAAAAGCATTAGAAATCACTAACTTAAATTTCAAAATTTAAGGTCTGTGAAAGTTAGAAAATCCTGCATATTTCACATCATAAAACTAAAATACTGTACATTATTCCTAAGACCTAGGAAAGCATGCAAATCAGAAAAAGAGCACTTCATGTGAGAGAACAAGTGAACAAAAGTAATGGATACATATTAAAATGACATCAATTATGAAAATAAATAAATTTCTTGCAAATGTGATCCCAAATATATGTTTACATTTATAGGAGTTATACGGCCATTACGATATTGATACAACAAATATGTATCTTATGATCTACTATGCTTGTGACAATGAAGCCATACCATAAATAATATATGCATTAGGAAGCTGGAAGAGGGAAAAAATCAAGATGGGCACAAAAATAAACAAGTGTTGAGAGGCTGTATAAACAAAGACGGATGTATAATAATGCAGCACTGTGGGTCTTTTCACACATTTTGGGGGATGAATGGTGGTGAGGACTACTTGTTCACTGTGAGAGAGTCCACCTGATACTATCAGGGCAAATAAAGGTAAAAAGGGAAATTAATGCCAACACAAAATAAGACACATAAGAGATAGGTCTGCTGACAGTGTGTGGGAATATATATATATATAAATATATTCACCAGCCAAATATTAGCTGAAGTTCATTAGTAAATATTTTAAATCTTTCTACACAAGCTTTTGATTTTTAAAATGGCAGATCCACAGCAAATGGTGAAATGTGTACAGAATCAATGATGCAAAGGTAGATGATACCTGGTAGGTGGGCAAATGTAAGCTGCAACTTTGCTTTCTTGTTCCCAGGTGGCTTTTCTCCAACTTCCTTTCCCTGGTCTCTAATTCTTCATCTTTCCTGGCACCTTCTTATAATATACTGTACATTATTTTATCCTTCCTAGGAATAGCTTGCTCACCCCATTCCCTTGTCCTGTTTCCTATACTCTGGTACTCCACTAAGCTGATCCTGCCTATTTTCCTTTCCTCAGCTCATGCATCCTCTGCAACTCCCATCACCCAACCATTGGCATTGGCAATGTTGGCTGGGACTGACAGCAGTTATAGTCTGTAGTCTGGATGAGGACCCAGACTGGGGATGGCTGCTTTACATCTTCTTTCTTGCAGATTAAGAAGAGCCTTAATGGATCAGACAAAAGAGACTCGCCAGCATCCTGTCACTCACAGCAACCAGTCAGATGCCTCTGCGAAGCCCAAGGCAGAACATAAAAACAAGAGCCATCTTCTCTTGTTCCAAGCAATCACTGGTATTGAGAGGCAAAGCTGCCTCTGAAACCTTCATTCAGTTAATCAAGCTTTAGCTCGGTTGGTTAGAGAATGGTGCTGATAACACCAAGGTTGCAGGTTTAAACCCCATACAGGACAGCTGCACATTCCTGTATTGCAGGGGGTTTGACTAGATGATCCTCGTGGTCCCTTCCAACATGATTCTATGTGACTGATTCTTTGGTTGCCTACTGTAACTTGTTTACAAAGCATGTTGAGGGTAAAATTGCTTGTCTCCACAATGACCTTGATACTGTTATTACAGCAAGTCCAGATGAGGGCATCAATGTTGCATCTAACTGAGTTTTCTGAGATCATTTTTGGTTGATGTAGCCCAAGGACACAGACAAGCTGCTTGCTAGCATGCAACCATCCACATGCACTCTCAACTCTTGCCCATCTTAGCTAATCAAAGCTAGCCAGGGAAGTTTAACAGAAGGAAATGTATTATAGTGCCCTCACCAATATACAGTATTTCAAAAAGTAAGAAGTTCTAAGGACAGTGCTACTCAGGGTTTGGTTTTCCTTTGAGGAAATATTTTGTAATATTTGGTTTATTTACAGATATAGTAGAGCACAGATTGAGGCAAGCAGCTTATGAACTCCCAGCAATCAGCAAACCTCCTACCTTACAATGAAACCCCAAGGAGATGCACCCCCCACCCCAGTGTGTCATTCTCCGTCTCTGAAAGCTTACATTGCCCTCCTCCCACTAGCAAGAAGCTAAGAAGCTACCAGGTTAACCATATCTGCAAATGTGCAGACATATGCAATATTATATATTAAGTATTATTTTCCAATTATTATGTTCACCTGGAATGAACTGAATTAGTCTATAAATGTCTCTTTCTTGTTCAGATCACTCCAACAACATTTTATTAACTAAATGTAAGCTGTTCACACCAACAACTTTTTGTTAGCTAGATGGCAACATGGACGACTTTTAGAGAAAACATTTGTTCCTGGGGGAGACTGAAAGGAACATCAATATTTTTCAGCAAAACTGTTTACCTCTTTGGGAATATAGCTTCATTGAAATTTCACAGAAGAAAACCAGATGTTTCATTTCTTCAACTTTAAGTAATTTTCATGTCAAATAGGGATGTGATACAAAATTTTTGTTTTGAACCAATCTCTTGTAACATCAAGTTTAATTAAACTATGCTAAATTACTTTGCCTGAATATGCTATTTTTCTCTCAAGGGACTCCTTGCACCTCAGACAGACCCCTTCCTCATACTTGGCACCACATAAATTTAAAGAAGCATCCTTTTCTATGGGAGATGTATATTTGCACATATGTACAAAAGAATAAAACAGGAATTATTTTTGGCCTGGTGCCTGAGGTGAATAGTTAATAAAATCTAAAGTGAGTCTAGAACAGCTGCATACCTTTAAGGGTGTTGCTCGGTTTTCAGTACACAGATTCCTGCTGTTTGTGGCTCTAGATCAAGACAGCTCGGAAGGCTTTGTACAAAACCTGTCAGTTGCTGCTTTCCAATCAACAGTTAACTGAGCAGAATCTCCTTTCTCTGAAACACTTTCTCCTCCCAGCAATATCCAATAGCTGTAAGTGCTAGGTAGCAGGCGCAGAGCCAGTAAGAATATGCAAGTGTGCCTCCCTCCATAGCTGCTGCCTTCACAAAGCCTCCTGAAAACCCATTATCTGGCTTTTCATCTGCCTCTTTGAAATCATATCCAATTATCCCAAACAGAAAATGTTGCATAATTTAACCTTATTTATTAACTGTAAATATATTAAAAAACCTTTGGGGTGCATTTTGCATCCCTGCAAAGACTGCACCTGAAGCAGGTGCCCTGTCACCCCCAACTTTATTATAAACCTCCTACATACTAGCTCCAATAAGCAAATTAAGCATGCTGTCCTCAACAAATAAGTCTTGCCAAAAAAGTTTAAGTACTGATTGAATCACGTGGCAAGCATAGCTGGGAAGAATATCTGCTGAAAGGGAACCAAACTGCATAGTTGATAATGAATGGTAGCTGCATATTAAGAGCTTATTTCTCAAAGGAAGCACAAACAAATTGGGGTTTTATTAGCTGTTTCATTAAGTTTTATTTTAGACAAACACACACAGAAAGCATATGTGCAACATCTGATATAAAAGGATTCTATTCAAAACAAGTCTCTGTACAGAACCCATTAATGTAGCATTAAATTACTCAACAAGGCTGCAAATTTAACTATAAATTTAACTCTTTGACTAATCTATCATTTCTGACAGAGTTTATTTCATTTGCTCTGATCTTTAAATCAATGTGTGTCTAACTCCAGCACATTAGTTCTGTCTTTTAAGTAGCATTACATATATACATATATCTCTCTGTGTGTGTTATGTATGGCTAGTGCCATGGGCTATTGTAGCGCTTTCTTTTTATCAAGTTTGCTCCTAAAACAAATCAGTGTGTGCTTCTGTCAGTAAACATTTGAACACAGAACAGATCAGTTTAGAGAAAATTACCTTGTTCTTAGAGTTGCTTTTGTGGCGATGCTTTATTTATATTCCCACTAAGACACAATGAGCCAATTTCAGAACGTACCTGTGCTAGAACAAACCAATTCTTTTTGCGTATGCAGCTGTAATGTTCAATGAGGAACAATAACTGAACTCAAATCTAAGCAATTGGGGAGGGGGGGGTTAGGATCTACCAGGAAGAGAAAGATCTCAGTAGCATATTCAGTAGCTATGGAATTCTGAACTTAAATGCTAGCTACAATTCAGAAGTGGGGTATTCTCAAATCAAATTGAAATTAATGGATTTGGGTGCAATTCTTGTCACATTTTCATGTAGGTAAATCCCACTGATCATAGCAGGGCTTACTGCATAGCATTGTATCCACTGCTACTCTCATGCAACATGCACTTATTGTTATTATTATTAAAGAAATTTGCATACTACCCTTCATCTGTATGCCTCTGTAATTTTAATGGAACTAAAGTATGATCACAATACCATAGGAAGCAGCCGAATACCAAGTCAAATCACTGGTCCATCTAGCTCAGTATTGCCTATGGCTGGCAGTGGTTGTTCAAGATTTAAAAATTAGATAGTTCCCAAGCCCTGCTGGAGATGCCAGGGATTTAACCTGGCACTGTTTGCAGGCAAGGCACATGAACTGAAACTAAAGCCATGAGCTATGCTCAACATAATCTGTATAGACAGGTTCCCGTTTCCTATACAGTGGTACCTCGCAAGACGAATGCCTCGCAAGACAAAAAACTCGCTAGACGAAAGGTTTTTCCGTTTTCGATTTGCCTCGCAAGACGAATTTCACCTATGGGCTTGCTTCGCAAGACGAAAACGTCTCGCGACTTTGTTTCCTTTGTCTAAAAACAAAGACATGTTTTGTTTATAAAGTTAATTTATTTTCCCTTCAATTTTTGAACTGCTCTTTACAGTATGTGTGACTTTAAAGAGCAGTTAATAAACTGTTGTTGTACCAAATTTGGCTTTGTTTGGACTTTTTTTGACCATAGGAACGCATTAATTGATTTTCAATGCATTCCTATGGGATTTCGTGATTCGCAAGACGAAAAATTCGCTAGACAACAAAACTTGCGGAACGAATTAATTTCGTCTTGCGGGGCACCACTGTAGTAGCATAATACTGCACAGAGGCCTAGGGTCTGCCCAGGACCAAGGAAACCTAAGGTCAAATCCCTGTCCCACTTGGTTGTTGTTGTTGTTTTTAAAAAACAACCTTAAAGCAGTTTACAAAATGCTAAAACAAGAAAAAATCACAACCATTCTTAAAAACATACAAAAGTTAAAATACTAACACAAATTAAAATTACCTCAACTTTCCAAGCATCTAGGTAGGCTTGCCTAACCAAAAGTGTTTTTAGTAGGTGCCAGAAAGAGTACAGTGAAATCACCTGCTTGATCTCAAGAGGCAGGGAATTCCAAAGTGCTGTTGCTGTCACACTAAACAACTGAGTTCTTACAAATGTGCCACGGATATTATGTGGCACCTGAAGTAGTGCCAATTCCACCAATCAAAATGGCTGAGTGGGCACATATGGGATAAGGTGATCTCATAGGTAATCCGGTCCCAAGCTCAACCTGATATGTTACCGAGTTGTTGTAAAGACAAAATTGGATGGGGAGAGGGAGACACAACCATATACAATACCCTGACCACATTTGAGGAAAGGAAGGAGTAAAATAAATTAGTAGAACAATCGACTATAGCACTGAAATTTTGCAATCAAGATCCGATTCGCTATGAAACAAAACCCTCACACACAACAGTCACTTAGCCTTGACATTTAACTCCCAAACCTGACTATTTTTACCACAAAATATTACTTATGTGCCATATATTTTTCTAAGATACTTTTAAATAGAACACCACACGTGCAGAAAAAACAATCTTTATTTTAATTCAAAATTGTCAATTTACCTCATTTTTATGGTCAGACTACAAACAGCCATTTTCTTGGTCAATTGTGGCAAAAAAGACTCCCCTCTCAGCAATTAGGTAGGAAAACTGTTGTTAATCAGAACATCATTCAAAGCACAATTTATGTTCTATAAATACTAATGCCAGTTGTGAACACAAAAGCGTGTGTGTGTGTGTGTGTGTATTGGTAACTTTTGTAAATATTTCCAAAACTATACAATATTTCTGATAATTCCATGTTTTAAAAACACCTGAAAAAATATTTAAACACACATTGAATCCCCAAACTACTTTTCGATTTGAAGGAACCATAGTGTAGAAAAGGTAACAAAGTAAAACAGAAGTACAGATTCATTAATTATTATTAAATTTCTATTCTGCCCTTCATCCAAATATCACAAGGTAGTTTGCAATATAAAAACACAAAAATACATAACATAGCATCAAAATCATCCACCACCCAGTTTAAAAGGTCATAGATTGTTTAATTGGCCAAAAGAAAGGCCTGGAAGAAAATGAATGTTTTTGCCTGGCATTTAAAGATATGCAATGAAGGCACTAGGCAAGCCTTCCTGGACATTAAAAAACATCCCTGGCCTATAAAATTTGAGACAAAACTAGCAACACAGTGTTTTGGCTAGAGATTAAAATCTGGCACATACCTTTACAATTCTCCACTGCCAATTGTCTCCTACTTGTTGAGAATGTTTGATAAATTCTGCACAATATTGCTTGAATTTATTCTCTTCCAGAAAGAAATCTTCATCACACAAGTTAAGTGACATCTATTTAAAAAAAACAAAGTGTTAGTATTGGCAGATATAGTTTAAATAGAATATATAGCTCTCCCAAAGGAACAGGAAGCAATACAAGAAATCAACAAACAATAGGAATTGGGCTACTGCCCAATCCCTTGCTTTCAGATGAACTTTCTACTTATGGACAATGATTTCATGTCATTACTTGATGGTATAATATTTCTATAGTAACTTATTCCCTGGGCAGTTTGATGGGCCATTAAGCTAATGCAGGAATTTCAAATCTACATCCCTTCAGATGTTGCTGGACTCCAACTGCCATCAGCCTAAACCAACATGACCAGTGGTTGGTAGCTATAATCTAATAACATCTGGAAAGCTAAAGACTTCTCATCCCTGAGCTAACGATTCCTGAACTGCAGGGGGTTGACCTAGATGACTTTCAGGGTCCCTTCTAATTCTACAATTCTAGTACTGTATACTTTTCCAAAGGCAGAAGCCTCTCCAGAATGGGTACTGTTTTTTACACTTCAACCTGTAATGCATTCTGTCAGACAATATGCTTCAATAAAATGAGCAGAGCTTGGACAAGCAGACCACTTTCAAGGATTGAAATGCTGATATAGGTGAACATTCTGCCATTTGTATCTCTCAGTTTTACATGGATTATTGACAGTATGAGTAGGATCAAATATCACCACCACTCTGGATTACAAGGAACTGGGAAGTTTCCAAGTTTAGGGAAAATGTCAGTAATTACTACATCTCCCGATGCAGTTATCAGATGTGAAATTGTAATCAACACAGTGCAGGTAAAAATACTGTAGTCTTCACACACACTTTAAATAGAACCACCTGTTTTTAGCAAATGAGCAGATGTAGGCATAACAGAGAAAGTGAAAATTATAATGCAGTATTGCTTCTTTCCCCATACTCGTACAATAAAATCATTATAAGAGGAAATAATTGGCCAGTTATTTTATTAAATGCAGATATAAGAAGCTTGCTAAATTCTGAAGCACCCATGAGAATTTAGTCTGCTCTTATACCTTGTAACAGTACCAATCTTCCTTTACGTTTGGTTTTCAGAATTAAGGATCCTATAGCAGTGCTGCACAACTTGTCTCTCATGTTGAATGAAGCCCATCAGACACGTGTGGTGTTTTACCAAACACTTGGTAGATCTTTCTAGTCTAATACCTGCCTTAGACTTAAAAATTGAGGGAGTGGGGAGGGGAGAGATAGAGTGCCTGAAAATCCAAAATACATTATTGTTTTCAGATTCATCTTGGTGTAATATGCAAGCTTTAACTGATGCATTTAAAGTACAGACAACCCCCATTTACACATGTTCAATATGTGTGTGACTGCACATATACACATCACATCAAACCTGGAAATGACCCCCAAACATCACAAAAGTCTCAATGTATCCTGCCTAAGTGAGACTTTCAAAGGCTTCCCCCAGAAACACATAACATTGTTTCCTTTATCTTCATTGTTCAGATGTCAGTGTCATTGCTTTTGTAGCAAAAACACCAGCACCCACATACAAGAGGGACAGAGGTATCCTCAAATTTCCTAAATACAGTACAAAAAAAACCTTTTTTATAAAAAAAAAGCCTAAAGAAACTCCAAAAGCAGTGAGGACTAGGAATACTCAGAAGCTGCAGTGCTGAAAGATGAGGTGGAAACAGAAGATCAGCTAGGAAGGGGGATGGAATAGATAGATATGATCACAGAGTTCAGGGAAGTTTTTAATGTCTGATGTTTTATCGCTTTACAGTCATACCTTGGGTTAAATATGCTTCAGACTGAGCATTTTCAGGTTGCGTTCCGCAGTGACCCGGAAGTAACGGAATGGGTTACTTCCGGGTTTCGCCGCTCGCGCATGCGCTAAAAATGATGTCACGTGCATGCGCAGAAGCGGCGAATCGCGACCTGTGCAGAGGCGGGTAGCGTTCTGCTCAAGATGCGAATGGGGCTCCAGAACGGATCCCGTTCACATCCAGAGGTACCACTGTAGTATTATTATTATTATTATTATTATTATCATCATCATTATTACTATCATCAACCTCATCATCATTAATTCTGTTGGGAGCCACCCAGAGTGGCTGGGGAAAACCAGCCAGATAGGTGGGGTATAAATTTTATTATTATTATGAAATTTACAGCATAAAAATACAAAATGAGAACACAAAATACACACCAAAAAACAAACTGATAATGCCCTTCTCACGAACACAATTAAAAGGCCATAAATTGTTCAATCAGCCGAAGGCCTTGTTAGAATCAAAGAATTGTAGGGTTGGAAAGGACCCTGATGGTCATCTCATATAACATTTTCGCCCAGCGCCTAAGTTACAGTATCATGGAAGAGGGCATGGTTGACTGAATGGAACAGTGAGCAGGAGCATTAAGCACTGGAACCTTTCATTGTAGATCCTGCCTGTGCCTCTGAACACCAATTGCTACAGAATAACAAGCCGCATCCCCCTTCAGGGCTACATAGGCTCCTGATTGGTTACTGTAAGAAACAGGATGCTGGACTAGATGAACCACTGATCTGAGCCAGCAGGGTTCCTCCTTATGCACACACCAGAGAACACTGGCCAGGAATATTTAGTACATCTCCAACTGGTTCTAAGTTTCAGAAAGCACAGGTGTCTTTTGCTGTGTTTACAAACCTCTCCGCTCCCTACGTTTCAGATGCTGCTTAGTTCCAACCACCCAAAGGGGCTGCTGTGGTGACCAATGACCAGCACAAACATGTGCACCTTTCCACAGCTCACATTTCCCTCATTTGGCTGAGCCAGGAGCAACGGGGAGGCAGCAGGGCTCCCAAATGAAAACGTGCCTTGTTGTTGTTGTTTTCAAATGGCCTGAAACTTGTTGTCCCAGGGGACCAGGCTGTGCCAAGGCACAGTTTGCCATTCGAATTGCAAGCCTGTTTCTCCTTCCTAGGTAAAGGTAAAGGGACCCCTTACCATTTGGTCCAGTCGTGACCGACTCTGGGGTTGCGGCACTCATCTCGCTTTATTGGCCGAGGGAGCAGTGTACAGCTTCCGGGTCATGTGGCTAGCATGACTAAGCCGCTTCTGGCAAACCACAGCAGCACACAGGAACGCTGTTTACCTTCCCACTGGAGCGGTACCTATTTATCTACTTGCACTTTCTAACGTGCTTTCGAACTGCTAGGTTGGCAGGAGCAGGGATCGAGCAATGGGAGCTCACCCCGTCGCAGGAATTTGAACTGCCAACCTTCTGTTCTGCAAGTCCTAGGCTCTGTGGTTTAACCGACAGCGCCACCAGCGCCCTTCCTCCTCGCCTGTAAAACCACTCCTGCTTTCGGCATGTTTGTATGGACAAGAAGAGATCTGTGTACTGTGGGGTGGAAATCCCCCTGAAAAACACGCAGTAAGGCAGCACAACAATCCCCCCCCCCGTTTAATTTCACTGCACACAGGTGGTGTAGTGACAATAAAGGTTTATTATTACACACACACCCCTATGGCATTCCTGTTTACGGTGGGGGGGGGGAGAGAAACAGCGTACACTGAGGGGGCTGTGGGCAACGGCAGTTTCAAACGGAGGCCGGTGACCAGGGCGGGAGTTTCCAAACCGCGCCTCTGAGGCGAAGTTGGCTGGCAAAGAGCGACGGGAAGCCCCTCGGGGGGAAACAGCCTCGGGAGACCAGCCTCGGCGCCTTCTGCCAGGCTGGGGCTGCCGGCGGCACCCGAGCGCCCTGCGACCGCCTCTTCCTTTCCATCCTCC
Source organism: Podarcis liolepis (assembly GCF_965112155.1). NCBI lineage: Eukaryota > Metazoa > Chordata > Lepidosauria > Squamata > Lacertidae > Podarcis > Podarcis liolepis. Next base: position 34,298,475 of record NC_139565.1, read on the forward strand.
CTCATCGCCTCGGCTCCCCCCTTCGCTCACCTTCTCCGCCTCCCGCCAATTTCTGACGGATGCGCACAAGGCTCCGTCTCTTCCTTTCTTGTGGGAGGAGCTCGAGGGAGGGGGGGAAGCGCGCGGAGGAGCGCAAGCGCAGAAGCACCCGCGCGGTTTCCTTTCCTGTCCCTCTCTCCGCTCTCGGGCTCCAGGAAGAGTCTCGGGACCCGCACCTCGAAAGCGCATGTGCTAGTCCGACGCATGCGCGTCTGTATGCGAGGGGGGCGGTTAAAGAGGGAAAGTGTTGTGTTGGGAACGGGTGATGCGCGTTGTTTCAGGGTTGGCAGCGTTTAACGTGAAGGTCCTCCCAAGTCCACCTTTTTCCCTTAAAAAAAAAAAGTGTGTTGCTAACGATGAGGCAGCTGGAATTGTTCCCGCTTGATTTCCGCGTTTACAAAGTGGCAATATTTTTCCTTCCCAAAATTCCTACCTTCTATTGGAGCAAATAAGGGGTTCACAGTACACAACCTGCTGCTCCTCTCCTAGCAGCCTGCAAAAAAATGAGCGCTGGCTAACTTCACCAAAGCGATGAGGCGAGATAAAGTTCTGAGAGTTGGCGGGAACGTTGCCAGTCCCTGCAGTTTGTTGCTCTGACTCATCTCATCCAGAATTGTAAAATGTTTTGCTGAAATCTTTTAGTCTTGGTGAGAACTTGGCAGAAGGCAGCCTTCCTCGTTCCAATAACCTTGAAGCGAGGTAACTTTCTGGGGGCCATGAGGCAGAGTGAAGTAGAGCCCTAAAAGAGCACGAAAATACTGTAAAAATAGCACATAGCAATCCCACAAGCCTTTGCACTGACCTTTGAGGCCTGGGGAGAGTTGGAGTTTGAGCAAGGAAGCTTGGAGAGAGCAACTGTGGTGGAGTTCGGGGGGTTCCCCCACCCCCAAGCGTTTCCAAAGGGAGGGTGTTTGCAGGCTTTTTCAATGGTGTTCCCAATAGAAACGACTTCACTTAAATGTGTGGTGCCTCAAAATGTAACCCCCATGTAAATGGGGAGTTGTCTGTACTTCAGAGGGGAACCAATCTTGCACATAGTGTGGGCATTGCATAGGATAGTTCGGAAAGAAGCTCCATTCAAAGGGGAAATTATTTGAATTCAGTTTAAAGACCACTTATACCATTTTAAAGGCTGTTTAAAGACCCCTTCCAGCAGTTCTCAACTTATGGGTCCCCAGATGTTGTACTACAACTCCCATCATCCCTGAGCTCTGGCCTTGCTGGCTAGGCATGATGGGAGTTGTAGTTCAACAACATCTGGGGACCCACAGGTTGTGACTTCCTCCAAAGAATAATGGGAACTGGTTTGTTACAGATGCTTGAAATTGTAGGTCTTGTTAGGGGTCTCCTAACAACTCTCAACAGTAGTTTTTAATGGGTGTTCCTAGAATTGGGGGGGGGAGAGATGACTGTTAAAGTGGTTTAAGAGTGCTTTAAATGTATGGTGTGGCTGCGACATTCCATTTGCTACCCCTTCTATTAAAAAATAATAATACAAAACTACAAAATAGAATATTTAACCCTTTCTTCACCATTTGTTAAAATAATTATTGATTATATAATTGTATACTAAATGGAGATGGTAAAGTAACTTTATAAGTAATATTTGGAAATTCAAACACTATCATGTGAAATAAATATAAGGACACAAAGATGAAAAATGCTGTTACAAGCTACCTTATAAATAGTGCCCATTGTTGGAATTAATTAATTTATGTGTTGAGTACAATACTGGCCGTATTGTACAAAGGACACACAAGGAAAGCATTTCAAATATATGGGAAAATATACTGTTAAGGGTCTGATTCAGATGGGAGAGAGAGCTGCATGTCATACAGATGCATACTGATGGTACTGTGCTTGAAATCCCCAGGTGACAGCTCTCAATACTTTAATACAGATGTTGAATAGCAGAAATAACAGAAAAGACTCTTGCGGGGCCCCACAGCTCAAAAGCCACAGATCTAAGCAACAGTTGCATAGTATTACTATCTGGTACCGACCATGCGGATAGGAGTGACACCACCAGCTCCAACCACACTGACTGAGTCCAGAAGGACATCCTGATCAGTGATGCTGAAAACTGTTGAGAGGCTGAGAAGAACCAACATGGCCACACTCCCTCTTGTCTCTCCCAATAAAAGTCATCTATCAGAGTAACCAAAGACGTTTCGATCCTAAAACCAGAGTGTGTAGACAATCTGCTTCCCTTCTGCCGCTTACTGACCACGTGCACACACACAATCATGTTGCTCAGGAAGGGAATATTAAAGACTAGGTGGTAGTTTTCTAAAACCTCTAGATCCAAGGAGGATCTTCAGGAAGGTCTGCACCACTGCCTCTTTCAAGGTGCTGGACATAATCCCTCCCAGTGTGGGGCATTTTGAAGAAGATTTTTGTTAACAATGACCGACAAGCACAGCTAAATTTAGTGACATATTCAAGCCAAAAAGTTATCGGGCTTCATAACATTTGTTATAAGCATTCCTAGTGACCTCTCTAAGACCAACTCCATTACAGTGGATATCACAAGTTGCTGACTATGTAATTATACCCAGAATGTTTTATCTGTTTGATACTTTACTATGCTGCAGTTATACTTCACCCAAAGTACAAACTAAAGAAACAATCTGTCTTCAGCTTTTAAAGCCAACTCTGCCATTGCTTGCCATGTGGTACTGTCAAATAAATGATGTAGAGTTGGCTAAATTCCTCTGCATCACTGACTTTGTCTGGATATATGATTTGTTCCTAAATATTAGCCGTTTCATTTTTCACTTCTTGCCAACTCTGTAAAGAAAGATAGAGCTGACTTTTTCAACCCACTTTAATTACACACACACACACTGATATTTAAGTGAAATGCTTAGCCAAAATCCAGTTGTTGTCAATCCCATCAACACCATATGGTAAAGGCACTCTTAGACCGCTTTAACTGTCATGGCTTCCCCTCAATAATCCTGGAAACTGTAATTTGTTGAGGATGATGAAAATTGTAGCTATGTGAAGGGTCTCCTAACGACTTTCAGCACCCATAACAAACTACAGTTTCCAAGATTCTTGGTGGAGCCATGACAGTTAAACTGGTATAAGAGTACTTAAAACATGTGATGTGGGTGAGACACCCCCCCCAATGAAACTTGAAATAAAAATGTTTTCTCCACATGGTTCACATTCATCTTTGTGGAATTTTACCTACATTACCTGTTGTTGTTTTCCAATACTGTAGTTAAATAGGTCATAATTTTTAGTGTACTTTTTATGAAAACCACATTGAGATCTCTTGCTGGGGTACAAAATACAAATTTCCTAAATTAGAAAAACACACATACGGTAATCTGAATGAATGTTTTATTCCTTGTCTACAAGTCATGCGGAAATGACTGAAATCCTCAATAATTGTTAATGGAATCCTCAATGATAATTATTCAATAAATCAGTACTGAAAACTTGAGCGTTCTATTTTACAGTTGTGTGTGTGAAGATCTGATAATCTTCCTAGAGGAAAGGTATAACAGGACCAATTTACCATTCACAGTTTATCTAACACAGGGGTCGGCAACCTGCAGCTCATGGGCCGCAAGTGGCCCACGGAGGCAATTTAACCGGCCGCCACCGAACCAAACCGCACACTCAGCGAGTCCCCGCGCACTGCACTAAACCGACACGGTGAGGGGACTCGCTTCCGCAGCACTGGAAATTGTGTATGTGCACACACAGATGCTGGAAATCGCGTCTGTGCATGCCTAGACACTGAAAATCGCGTGCACACGAGAGAGATCTCCACAGGACTTGACCGGCCCAGGCAGGTAAAACCTTGCCGACCCCTGGTCTAACAGTATTTACAGTGAGGTATACATTCAGTGAGTAGGCAGCATCTATTTAAGAGGAAAAGTCTGTATACAAAGCATTGAAGATATTTAGAGTTGTCCTCTGCTATACCTGGAGTCAAATGTCATTTTTATTGTTTTGACGTCCTTTACTGAGCAGAGGGAAACCAGTGAGTCAACAACTTTAAGGCAATTTCTGTTGGAAAAAGACAGGAGATTTGTGCTGTGTCTGCTGAGCAGATGGCAAGCAAATACATACACATGAAATGTTTTGGTTCAAGGGGAAAAATAGGTATAAAAGGAGAATTCCTGGATGCCAAGATCCAAGTTTGGGGCAAGCACTCAGATAAATCCAGCAGAGATTTAAAATCACAAAATATGCAGCAAAGTAAAGCATGGAAATATCAACAGTAAAAGCTAAAAATGCCCCCTTTAAAATGAGTTCCAAAATGTCCCCTTAAAATGTTTCTTTCCAAAGTTTCCAGTACCCTAGCATAGAAAAAGACCACATGCTTGTTAAGTTAAAAATAGTTTACTTACAAATTCTCCAAAGATCAGATTCGTGTGCTTTTCCATACAGCATTCAGAAAAGCTTGAAAATGCAGCAAAACTTGGCTTTGTTGCAGTGGTGAAATTTCCTTAATTATTGGTATAGGAACTCAAGCATAGCTTGTGAGAGCCATGTGGCTAAGCTGGTTGTTCTTCACACACTGAGCTTCTCAGGTCAACTGAAGAGAAAACAAAGGCATCATGTCCTATTGCCTTCCAATGTGAGAGGTAGTGAACATAGCTAAGTGTGGCAGGACAGCTTACACTATAGTTTTAACCCCATTTATGTGTTAATTAGACTTAAGCATGTTGGTTATATGGGGCTGCTTATCTCACAAAATGTTGGTCACAGGGCAGCAGAACCACCATGCCCAAAGCCTCAAGATTACTTATCTCAGTCATGCTGAAAAACTCTGGCCAAATTAAAATGAGCCCACTTTATTTCTTTCTAGAAAAAGGGATCCATTTTCATAACGGAATGGCATAGCTATAATCACATCAGTCTTGTAAATGTGCTGTATAGTTTTGTTTTATTTTTAGTCTTCCACTTGGAAAGACTAAAGTAAGTAATTATGATTTCATACAAAATACAAGCGGAGATAATGACTTGCCCAAGGTCATCCTACAAGTCCCTAACTAAATAGAGATCTGAGCATCCACAGCCCTGTGAAATAGGTTACTGTTTAGTCTCTGCATATGGGGAGTGACAGAGAGAGAGAGAGAGCACAGTTAACAGGAAGTAGCTTGCTGAAGACCATCTCCGATAGCAAAGTCTGTCAGGATGCAATCCTATACTGAAGATTGATGGCTGAGGGTCTGTTAGATTACAGCATCACAGGACAAGAGAATGGAGCAGAGCAAGGTGCCACTAGAGTCAAATTTCATCCTCCAAGGGGGGGGGGGGACTGGAGCCTCTCCCCTCCAAAGGAAGGATGCTTAGATATGAGGATGCTTAGATACTGACTGATCACTCAGGTGACACCGCTTCCTCTTCCCCCTGTTCCCTCACTTAGAAATATCTATTGTGTATCCAGCTCTGGAGCCTACTAGCCGCTGATTGTTTACTGCTTGCTCTCTCTGTATGTCTCCCTTTGCTTTCCACAAGCCACCCTCCGAAGCTGCAGGATAAAGTCCACCTAGTAGCACACAGCCACACATTAGGCTAGCACTGCACGATGCCCATTCCAATCCAAGGTCCTGGATGCCACAGCTGGTACCCTTGCCCTATGGCACTCAATGATCACAGAGTGTGGGTGGACTTGCATGTACCAGAGGAAGCTCTGCTGCCTGCATGGTACCACTTGGGTCCATTATTGCCCAAAGAGCATGTACCCCTGCCTCAGCAGAGCCTGGCTGGCTTCCAAGGTCACCATTTTTCCTGTGTTGCTGACCCAAAGTTATAGTATCGTGAGATTGAGGGATGAGCAGGAGTCAGCTGGTAGGGCCAGATTGACGGCCCAAAGGCAACCAGGCTGGCTGACTGGAGCCATCCATGTATTTTGTTCTGTTGGGAGAGGGGTGAAGTTAAATATTTCAACCATGGTAAGATCTGAACAAGCCATCCTTGCTTGCATATTTGTGATTTAGCACAGCATGCCACAGAGTTTCCTTGGCTACAGCTGCTGCCTCTGCCTGATTCTCTGCGTTTCTTGAGTGTTAGGAATGCTGTGACATAAAGCCATTTGCTCAGATTGGTTTGTACAGATTGACTCTCGCCTCGTCTGTGTGGCATGTAGGCATCATTTCTGACTGTGCCCCTTGCTGGAGTGGACTGGCAAAGTTTCCAGGGATGAGGTGGGTGTTTTTCCCTTCACTTTTAGATCCCCTACCCCCACAGGGTGAGTATAGGCTTTGGCAACTGTTCTGCTGGTGTTAGTGGCAATGTATCTTCACCCCAGCATAATATGACAATAGGACTGCTCGGCCCATCACATTTTCAAGAACGTTTAATTCACTGGCTTAGACTTCACTTTTATTGCTGTCAGAGAGTAGTTAGCTTCCTGTCTCTGAAAGCTGTAATTTCCCGCTAGATGTGGAGGTCCAGCAGAGTTTGTGGCAGAGTCCATCTATATTCAGATTTGGTCTTTCATCACATCATGCAACATTTGTGCTTTGACTGTACACTGCTTCAGGTTCTTTTCATCAGAAAGTTGCTTTTAAATCTTAAAATACAGCAAATCTGTTTTTTCCAGTCCATATATTTTTATTTGTATTATTGTAAAGTCACTGATTCAATAAATATTACATTACTGAAATAAATTTCTCTTTAGTTTTACATACCCACAACACAAGTTTCCTACAGTTCACATTAATCTGATGAATCTATAGTACATACAGAGCAATTTATCCTATGTAATAAAATGATATCTATTTTTGCCACTTCTAAAGTCTCCTAGGGCTTCGAATAGCTATTCACAAATTGTTGGCAAGCTTTCCTAATGGCAAGCCCAAACACATTTAGCTAATATCTTGACCCAACTATCAATTCATTCTGCAGCCAATCTACTCAGTTGGATTAAAGCTGAATGTTAGCAGCCCGGGATGACCATGAAAATATTGTGCAAACAAGTAAATAAGAAAGTTAGAAGAGTAGCAAATGAAAAATACACAAATACCACAATACTAGAGTAGTACCACCTAACATCATGAGATTGCTCTGGGGTAGATGCATAGTGGGTTGTTGTCTGACTTAAATACTTCCTTGATTTTCTGCAGATTGTCTGAAAAGCCTGGCAAGCACCTTGACCTAAAAACTTTGGGGTGGGGGTAGGAATACAAAACCAAATGCAAATAACAATTTAGAAGACGCCTCAAGGGAGAAAAGGATTTAGTTGATGAGGCTTGTAAGACTTTTAATTACAGTCATTATCAGGCACTACCTATAGAGGTCAGAACTCATTAGCAAAAATATTAACACAACTGTTTGGGGGTACTCGCCAGTATATAATATCCCAGACTATATGGTTGCAGAGCAACAGAAAAACTATTACACATACTGGGATCGTTTTACAGTTGATATGTGCTCTTCCTTTTGGCTTTATTAACTCTTCTGCTGACTTTAAGTCAACGGTAAGCCTCAAGAAACCAACCAACCATTGTCTTCATTTCATTCCCTTACTTTCAAATTCCACAGCTAAAATTCTACTGCTTTACAGAGTAATAGCCTGAAACACAGTTTCTAATCAGCTGCATGCTGTAATGCTCTGACGCAGGCAGAATTTCTCTAGGGCTTTGGGAAGAGAGTGGAGCGCATGCTAAGGAGGGATGGAAATTCTGAAGAAAACTACCTGGCTCCTATGGAGTTATTTGAATGGTGGCGATAACATACTCTCCCGAACCAGAGCAGAAAGGGGCCAGTTGTCGTCAGGCACCAGTTCTCATCAAATACGCAGCTGATCTTCTTGATAGCTATCATGCCGCTCTTGCTGGATTTAATCATTCATCCATTGCTATCTATGTCCCATCTGAGTATCACAAGCACTATAGTTACATGAACCACAATACTACAACCAATATTTAAAGATATCTGGTGGAAGCTTGTTTGGGAGAAAGGACACTTTTAATTTATCAAGCTCTATTAGGAAACATGTTAGGTGACTGCTTTATATAGCTTCTCCTCCCCTCCCCACCCCAAAAAACCCCAGTAGTGAGCATATACGCAGCTCTGCTGGAGCAAGCCAAAGGCCCAACTCTGTCCAACGTCCTGTTCCTACAGTAGCCAATCAGATGCCTAAGGAAAGCCTGCAAGTAGCACCTGAGGGCAACTGCCCTCTTACTACTTGTGTTCCCCAGCAACTGATATGGCAAGCCTATTCACTTCTTTATAACCTATGGCAGCTGCCATTTGTCTGATATCACATTGCCACACGTTATCAGAGGAGCCACAGGACTGCTTTTTTCAGCAGTGGCCTGATAATCTAATAATGTCTTGTTCTGACCAAAGGTGTTTAAAACCCATACCCTATAAGTTGTAAATGTGCATTCAAATCAAAATTAGCCTTTGGCTAATTAAGGAATCTATGGCCTTTTAAACTGGGAGATTATTGTTTTCATTTGCTACTGTGTTATGTACTTTTTTGCGTTTTTATACTATAAACTGCCCTGTGATCATTGGATGAAGGGTCACAGAAATTTAATAAATAATATTAATAATAATGTGGTGCTACTTTGCAGCGGGGTTAATTCAACAACAGCATGATCACAATGTCGCTAATTTTAATGCATGTTAAAATACTTTTAAAAAGTAAATGCAGTGGTACCCCAGGTTAAGAACTTAATTGATTCTGGAGGTCCATTCTTAACCTGAAACAGTTCTTAACCTGAGGTACCACTTTAGCTAATGGGGCCTCCCACTGCTGCCACGCTGCCGCTGCGCAATTTCTGTTCTCATTCTGAAGCAAAGTTCTTAACCCGAGGTACTGTTTCTGGGTTAGCGGAGTCTGTAACCTGAAGCATCTGTAACCTGAAGTGTCTGTAACCTGAGGTACCACTGTACTCTGTTCAACAGACATAAAAGAAACATAGTTGGAGCAATGGAAATGTCAAAAAGGAAAAGCAGTATTGAGTGATTCCTGTCCTCAGAGGAAACTGCTGCTGATCAGCCAAAATGTTACCTTCTTGGCTGGTTCCCAGAAATATCAAGTACCACCAAAGGGTAATGTTTAAAATCCATACTTATGAACGCCAGAACGGGATTCCTTTCATAAAGTGCTGTTACTGTGCCATGAGATGGGAGCAATTCAAGAGGCATGCAAACCCAGAAAAAATCCCAGCTGAGTTATTCTTGTTGGTACTGCTACCTAACCATACAATCCCTAACCACAGGGATAGAAGATTTTAGTCCTCTGAAGATGTTACATTCTGCAGATGTAGGCAGAGAGCACGAGATGCACTCCATGCCCATCCCCTCCACCCCACCCCCCGACCACATATTGAAGGAACGTCTGCAGAGGGGGTGGCCCATTTTGCAGACATAGTTCTGTTCAGTGCTTTTCATCTAAAAAAAATGTTTAGGGGTACACTCATTTTGACTCAAATAAAACACCATTTTAGAGTTCAAATCGGGGAAAATAAATGCAATAAATGGACAAAAGTACAAAGATTCACAAAATGTTTAGGGGTATGCGTGCCCCCCAGAAAAAAGCACTGGTTCTGTTCAAAACACTGTGGGATCAGGAACCCTTTACAGTTGTCCCAGAGCAATGTGAAAGTGGCTGCTGAGACTGCAACAGGCATTCTGCTCTAGGGAAGGTTTAAACCAGGCTTAACGCAGTTTATGGAGAAGGGGAGATGGTTGTACAGTGGTACCTCAGGTTACATATGCTTCAGGTTACATACGCTTCAGGTTACAGACTCCGCTAACCCAGAAATAGTGCTTCAGGTTAAGAACTTTACTTCAGGATGAGAACAGAAATCATGCTCCGGCAGTGTGGTGGCAGCAGGAGGCCCCATTAGCTAAAGTGGTGCTTCAGGTTAAGAACAGTTTCAGGTTAAGTACGCACCTCTGGAACGAATTAAGTACTTAACCCGAGGTACCACTGTATCTGCAACCTATTTATATTACTGTGAGCATTCAGGTAAAGACAATCATGCCCACAATAAAACATAAGCCAATGAATAAAACCTTAAGAATGGGATGGTCCTCATGCATTAGTTACTTCAAGACTGGATTGCTGTAATGCACTCTAAGAAGTCTAGTGCCTTTTTTGTATGGTTCAGTCAGTGAGACTGGACACAAGCATGTTGGCATCCTGTCTATCACCAGGGGCTATGTTGTTCTCCCAGGCTCTGAACGCTGCCACTTACAGGGAGGAGGATGGGCAAGGTAGTGCAGAGCGAAGCGGGTGCAGAGGCTCAATTTGGCATCCTGCCATAGCACCCACATCATGCTGAGTTCCCCACTGCCTTCTTCAGAAGCTGGGAGAGCAGTGTATCCCCACCCAGCTCATTCTGCCCCACCTGCCACTGCTAAAAATGGGGTGTTTTCCTCAAATGCAAATGTGAATGTTAAAGAATAACCAGGTGATAGATGGATAGAGTGTGCTTGGGAATGAGTGTGAATGGGTGGATGGGGATGCTGTGTGTTGTGAAAGAGTGGGGTGGCCAGGTCCACTTCTGTCTGCAGCTCCACCACTGGCAGGCGCCCCCTGACACATTCCCGCCCCCAAAGAGAACGTGGCCTTTGCAGGGAGGAAAATGATCCCCCCCCCGCCCCGTTCAAAAGTTGGACAGCCTCCAGACAGGCAACCAAGCCATTATTTTGCAAAGGAAATGCATTCTACAATGGCTGGCAGCCCTTTCCTGAAGTCTATTATTATTATTATTATTATTATTATTATTATTATTATTATATCTTAAACATATTTTAACCACCCTTGCACATACTGACTTATGTTTTTACATTGCAACACAAAGCAGTGAGAAAAGTCTCTAGATAAAAATAGATCCCAAAATCATTCCTTAAATGACACCATTTTCAGTGTTCACAAGTGATTAAATATTAAGCTACAGTTTAAACATTCATTTGCTGTTCAGGTTTGCATGCTATGGAAAATAATTGTTACTCAGCTTTTACATTTCTCATGGTTACTGGTCAGATATCCCCTCAGTTTCTTAGATTTTGCAGGTTACAATCCTATATTAACTTACATGGGAGGAAGCCCACTTAACTCAATAGGACATTTCTGAGTAGACTAGACCACAATTTCTTTACCACCTTAAATGTAAAGGTGATAGCAGCTGAGTGCAGCGAAAGCTGAGTTTTGCATATCCTTCTTTTGGGACACTCATATTGTTTTAACTTTACAACTGACTGAAGTTTGCCCTAAATGCCGCTTGTGCTATTAAAGTTATTTGTACAGATTTCAGGTGTATGCAATATCTAAACATTTCCAGGTGCTATATGCATGCTAATAAATGGCTAGTATTATGGAATAACTATACTGCTATAATAAATTATATTTTTGTTGTTGTTGTTCTCTGAATAACTCGGAGAAGCTATGAGCTATGCCGTGCAGGGCCACCCAAGATGGACAGGTCATAGTGGAGAGTTTTGACCAAACGTGATCCACCTGGAGCAGGAACCGGCAAGCCACTCCAGTATCCCTGCCAAGAAAGCTCCATGGACAAAGACAACAGGCATATAAAAATGAATTATATATAATACTATAATAAAAGTGTCCATATCAGTGGACACGTTCCTGTCCCATCTCTCTTCTACTCTTCACATGCACAAGGCTCTTCTTATGCCCTCACAGGACAGATGTCACAACATGACAGAATGACAAAACTGTTTCCCATATGCACTGCTTGGCTTGCTTATGAAGTAAACCGCTGCCACAAATTGGGTTTGTGTAGAGAGCAAGTGGATTTTAAATTGTTTGCTTACTCTGTGGGGCCAGGGTGCAACACAGAAGCATTTTGGGTGGCCTCAACATGGGGGACATAACCATCAACCCATACGGCAAGGTGGGGAGATCTGTGGCCCTCCAAATGTTGGGTGCCAGTGCCTATCAGCCATAGCCATAATAGCCAGCCATCAGAGATTATGGGAGTTGTAGCTCCTCAGCACTGGGGGTAAAAGCACAGGTCGCCCATCCTAACCCTCAAAGTTTATTATCTCAGTCTGACAGTTTTAGGAGCACCACTTTTCCAGAATTCATACAAACTCTTTGCTCGGCCTGTAACTACAAGGAGGTACTGATTAACACTCCTTGAAGGCACATTCAGGCACCCTGAGTTTGCAAAGGCTCCTTAACAAATGGAGCCATGCACTATACTGTAAACAAACATAACACATATAAAAATAGACTCCAGCTCCTTTTTATGTGTAAACAAGTCAACTTGGTAGAGATAAGCTGAAAACATAAAATGTTACATTTATGAGAGCTGCTCCAAAACAGCAAAACTCCTTCAGTCTTTTGCTGTCGTTTTACAGCAGGACTTCACTAAGGAAAGACTTCTGAAGAAATTGTTCTGTAATAAAAATGATACCATCATTTGCAACAATAACGTGTTATCCTGAAATACCATACATTTGCGTTAACCTTGAGAAGCAGGGTGAATGTAATGGCTGCATTGCCCCAACTGCTAGGGTCATGATGTTGTACTCTCACTATTATTGTATTCAGTCTATCATTTGAAGTGCAACATATCTTTCATTGAACAATATGTGATTTATCCTGACATATTACTGCCAGGCCCTAGATATTTATCTGCACAGGTTAACTTGCAGAGATTCACTTCTCTTTCAGTCTGCAGATCTCTCCTCTATGTTCCTGGCGCGAGGCTTTCAAAAATCCGACTAGGGAAGATTACATGGATAAAGTGCTGAAGTTCAAATAGGTATGTACTGGTGTACTGGAGATGCCACAGATATTTTTAGCGTTAGAATTGGTTGTCAAAAGTGTTTGATATGCCGGAATTCAGTACAAAAGTGATTATTATTACTCCAAGCAATTAGCTGGATGGTGGGATGTCTTAACGCTTACGTCACAAGTTAAACATGGTCTTTCTACACAATTGCTGCCGTATAATTAAAAGCAGTACACTTTCTTTTAAGCTCCATTTGCCATTGTACGTGAAATCACTTTAATCACTTCACCAAAAATAGCTGAACTTCAGGAATAACCAACTGCACATGCTATGTATAATCTGCATGTATAACCTATGAATTATTTCTTTAAAAGACTCATCATTTCCATTCTACAGTTAAGGTTAGAGATAGCATGGCCTTGAAATCTTTCCCCATATCTGGAAACTAGTCTTCCTGAAAATCTTTATACATCTCCTATAAACATAAAATGAAGTACATTTTAGAACATTAGTGCTATAAAAAAGTTCATGCAATTTATTTGCGTAGTAGATAGGAATTAGCTTGCTACAACTCTAGAATGTATTTGATAGGGAACATTGCTACTTCTGTTCCCTTTGTAAAGGAAAATACGTTTTCTAGATCTGAATGTAACAATGAATCAGTAAGATGGATCCGTCAATTAATATGTCAAATGTTTTAAAATGTAGAATTGCAGTTAAGTAGTGATGTCACCTGTGAAAGCACATCCAGTGCTGATGATGTTTGGGGTGAGCAAGCTGTGAATATCTGGGTTCAAGTGCAGGGCTAAGCAGTCTGATAGGCAACTCAGTTGTGCCACTTTATTTCCACTGAGGAAGCTAAGATCTTTCCACATTTTTATTTATTTATTTAGAAGATGTCTGACTCACTCTTCTTTAAAAATAATCCCAGGGCATGATTTCTACTGGTGCACAAATCACAACACAATTAAATCACAATTTATCATAAAAATAATAATAATGATAAAACAGGAGCAACAAAACAACTAGTCCAGTGGGGGCACTCACCCCATCCCCACAGTAAAGCAATTTAACCAAAGAGCTGCACAAATAGATGGGCTTTTAACCGGTACCCAAAAACCAACAAGATCGTCATTACTTGAACATGAAGAGGGAGGGTGTTCCTCACATGGGGTCCATGTATCGGGAATGCCCTCTTTATGTTGTCACACAGTAAGTGCTCAGCAAATGTGGCACGGTTAAGAGGGTGTACTCACTGCATCAAAACAGCTGTGCAGATGCAACTGGGAGCAAGCATTCTATCAGTTTCTAGGTTGCATAGGACTCAGTATGTTACAACAAGCACCTTGGTTTGACATTGGCTCAGTAGCAAATCAGCAGGCAGTGCAGCCACCATCAAAACAGATACAGGAAAAAACCTCACCATTTATGCGGGGGTTATATTTCAAGGAGGGGACATGGGTGGCACTGTGGTCTAAACCACTGAGCCTCTTGAGCTTGCCGATCCAGAAAAACTGTCTGCGGAGAAACGCCGGCTCCCTTGGCTGTAAAGCAAGATGAGCGCCGCAACCCCGAGTCGTCTGCGACTGGACTTAACTGTCAGGGGTCCTTTACCTTTACCTATATTTCGAGGCACCACACACCTCAGTGAAATTGTGTATATTGTAAAAGCCTTCAAACACCCTGTTCCTCCCCCACGCCATTCCGCCCCTTTTTGTGATGGTTTCGGGTCACTTCCGGGTTTGACGCAATACGCATGTGGGCAGTTGTGGTCATATTGAACACGCATAAATGGGGGGGGGGGGATTTGCCTGTATAGCATGTTCTCGGATAGCTGCCCTGGTTGACAACCTAGCAGCACCAGGGCATCCCCACACCACATGGAGTGCAGTGATTCAGTCCTGAGGTTGCCACACACAGAGATGGTTCAGTTAGTCAAAAGCCTGGGAGAACAGGCATATTTCCTGGGGAGAGCATTCCACAAACAGGGAGCCACTGCAGAAAAGGCCCATTCTCATGTTGCCACCCTCTGGACCTCTCCTGGAGGAGACACACAAAGTTTATTTCTTGCTCTCCCCCCCCCCCCACCACATACTCCGATTAGGTGCTCCTACTTTTTTATTTCAAATAAGGAAATACAAATATGTGAATAGTTTCTAATTATTTTTTTTGCTTCACAAAGTGTAGCATCCATGCTAATTGAATGTCTACTCTTTATCTTATTAAAGCACACATGCATTTTTTTAAAAGTTGAAAATCTGCCTGGGGAAGCAGGAGGGAGTAGACTCGGGAGGTCAAAAAGAGCCAGCAAATCCACGCTGTGCAGAGCCATCTTCAGCTGGAAAAGAAAAAGAATAGGTTCCTCCCCCCCCCCCGCCAATTTCAGTCTTTATGAGATAATTATACAACTAAATAAAATACAAGCCGTTTAAATGATGTACCTCCCAGACACACCCAGAAACAAAAGCTACCCTCCTGCAGAAATGTCCAGACCGTTTTGTAAACCTTTTGTGCTAATTTTATTTTACATTTCTGAAAAAATATTAGCATCGCATCTGTGCACTTCTCTGATGTATGACTACAAGTGCTCAATTAACCACATTTTCTTTCTCAGAGAGGACACACACAGCATGACCATCTCCGCAATAAGGATATCTGTGGGAATATCCTGCTATACATAAAATGTGCTTGTGGCATGCTCATCAATGATCCTACAGAATATGCACTTAACCATCAACACTGAACTCAACTTATACCAGCGAGAGCGACTTGGCTTAAATCCAAGTGTTTGGACTTAACTGCATTGCTGCCCAATGATTTTCCAAACAATAAATTATGCATGTTGTTCAGTCAAGAGAAATTATCTTCATTTCATGTCCACAGAACATCATCAGCATTCAGATTCCCCGCCCACCCCTCTTCATCTGAAATTAATGTTTGGCTACTGCAGACTAGCAAGGAGTGAAGAAGGTCTATTGCTTTGAGCTCCTGCATTCTTGTTTACAGTTTGATCGTGAAAGATTGTGCAACACAGTTTCTCTGTTTGGGATCACTGAAGTGTGCCCTGCGGAGCTCATCCTTGACGCGACGTGTCTGTGCCAAGCAGCTAGTGACACTTGCATAGGAACAAAAATTTCCAAATACTGCAGAATCAAATCTCAGCCATCTTCCAAATCCCCCATAACCAGCAACCCAGACCCTTTTCTTCACAGCAGAGCTGCACCCTACCCTCATTTTCACTTATAACATTTGATGTTGCATTCAGAGCAGTATGTAAATTATCTGAGGTGGATTAGACATGCCCAAGGTTAAGTGGGATTGTGAATCCAGGGCTCCCTGGCCCAAGTCTAACATTCCTTGCATTGTGTACATCTTGCCTAACATTCCATGTAATGGGGCCTCCCACTGCTGCCGTGCCGCCACCGTGCGATTTCTGTTCTCATCCTGAAGCAAAGTTTTTAACCCAAGGTACTATTTCTGGGTTAGCGGCGTCTGTAACCTGAAGCGTATGTAACCCATGGTACCACTGTACCGTGTCACACTGGATGGAGTGACCTGACCCTCCGCAACATTCCACAGGCCATAACGTATCTATTTAGGAAGACCCAGAGCATCCACTGCTGTCATGTGAACACTAGAGGCATATTACTGATGAGCTCATCTCATGCTTCACTGATACAAAGTCCTCAGTTGATTTCTTGGGCTTTGAAGTTGGCACAGAAGCTGAGAAGATGGGAGTAGAGTGAAATAGGTCTTTGCTTTTTCTCTGGCTCAGATTCCAACTTCCTCCATCACCCATGGGCCAACACTGCCCACCTGTCAATCATCAGATGTCATTATGACACCAGGCGACAGCTTCAAAGGGGGCCTACAGTATCAGCTAATCAGAGGTCACACCATGCCCTCTGAAGTTTGTTTGCAGGTGTGGTTTGAATTCAAACTACACCTGCAAATGGACAAAGTGGAACTCATAGTGACCCCCCAGCAATCAGCTGACTGGCACTGAAAACACCCCTTCAAAGGAACTCACTGAATGCACTGATGAGACCCACTTGCAAAGAAACAATTGACAGCTCAGTTTAAGCCTTTGTTCATTCATTTGAAGCTGCATACTAACCTGCCCCACACATGACAGGGGACAGATCTGGTGTGGGGCAGGTGGCTCTGCAGTCCAAACTGGGACATGTGCCAGGCCTAATTAGGCCTGTAGGCCAGAGGTTCTCCACCCCAATCTAACATATCACTTGAGAACAAACACCTGCTAATGGATCATGTTTGTTATTTGGCTTCTGCTATCTAAATCTTGCCTGTTTCTTGCCACAAACAGCAGTGAGGTTTTGAGTTTTAGTTACATTATCCTTGAAAACTATCTGCTGCCCAGTCAAGAATATGAACACAGCACCCACAGGGCATCTACACATAGCTAAATATGTCTAGATTTTTCCTAGGTGTATTCAGACTTACAGTGGTACCTCTGGTTAAGAACTTAATTTGCTCTGGAGGTCCGTTCTTAACCTGAAACTGTTCTTAACCTGAGGTACCACTTTAGCTAATGGGGCCTCCCGCTGCTGCCGCGGCGCAATTTCTGTTCTCATCCTGAAGTAAAGTTCTTAACCCAAGGTACTACTTCCAGGTTAGTGGAGTCTGTAACCTGAAGCGTTTGTAACCCGAGGTACCACTGTATTTATGTTTCAAGATTGTCCCATAAGAAGCTTCTAGGAAGCTTTCAGGTAAGAACTGGAATGTTTGGTGGAAGTGAACAATTTAGAACGAGATGTTTTGGAATCCTAAAGCACTTCCAGATGAAATAATTATGTATTACAGGAATTGTACAAACAGTTTCCCAAGAAACACATATTGAATATTTAGTGTCCTCCTCATGTTATGAAACAATTATTGTTAAGAAGGCATCTACTTTTCATCCCTTTGAACAGTACATAGATATGAGCTATTTTTAAAAAAACCCTCCAACTTTTATCACATTCCCAGTGCAGCATATTTTCCCATTAGCAGTTCTACTAAACATGTAAAAACATGTTAGAGGTTACAAAACAGCACAAACTTGAACTTTAGGCAAGGTAATCTCAGATTGAACCTGGCATCAGCATTATATAAACTGCTGCTCTTAAATTGTTAATAGCAGGAACAAGGAAGGGGAAAAATAAGGTTTTATGATATAAATATACAGTATTAGTCACTTTTCTCCCATAGGCCACAGAAGAACTAGTCTTTTAATGGGTTAGCAGTCTTATTGTCATTGCAATTCTCGTGAGGAGGGTCCTTTTAGAGAAATGCCTCTAACATTACATAGCTGGTTATATTTGCCAGTTCCCGACTCTATAAGTATTTAGGAAGCCAAATAATCTTCCATCAAGCATTTAAGGTTAGAGGTTAGTCGGTGCCCAAGATCCATGGAGGCCAGTCCTTGCTTGCAAAACACTTCAGTGTACACATGGAAGGGAGATGCAGCCAGTTTTCTTTCTCTTTGAAGCTTCTCACACTTCATGCTCCAGAAGACCCCTGATCTTTATAGGGGCTTTAAAATGAGCAAATAGGGCTGCAGACAGAAGAGGAGGTGCAAAAATACCTGGGATCCCCATGAAGATGTTGCTTTGTGTGTTGTTATTTTACACTGGTGGCAGTTTTATATTGTTGGCTATAATAGATTTTATGATAATTGTAATTGTAAGCTGTTGGGTTTTAAATATAAAGTGGGTTAAAATGACTGAAAAAACTAATAAAAATACTTAAATATATTTATATACATATAAATATCTCTGGCCACAAAATACTTAGTAAAATTTGTTTATTTTAAAATACTTGCTCACATTAAAGTTTTGCATTGTATCCAGAAGATATCTAGCCACCAGCCACACTAGACCGTTCTCAGTACTGCAACATATTGCTCACTCACAAGCCGCACAACACCATCACCAACTTGTAATGTTTCCATAATTTCTGACTCATCTACAGTAGGAAATTTGCTGCCCCTTCCTCCAGTGGAAGCCTCCTCTGGATCACAGTCTCTTTGACAAACGGAATGAACCTTTCTATTACAGAATGGACAGTCTGGGACAGCGCAACAGGTATATTACATCATACCAAATGTTAAATATTTACAGCTGTATTGTAATGAAGGATGTGCAGTGGGGTGTTTTTAAAAAATAAAACAAAACATATAGTGTCATATTGAACACCATCCTACAATCAGTTTGGGTGAAGTGAGATTTAGGAAAAAATTAAAACAAATAATACAGTGTTTCAGCAAACCATTCAGGTCTGAAATATATGTATTTTTGTCTTGGAGAAATCCCATTGCAAAATGCTTGTATGCTTTCCAGTTTTATGATATTCTGATATATATTTCAGCATATGTTTAGGAACTTTTTATTATAAATACTTAGCGGAAACAAAATTATTTCAGATTAATGAAGAATTAATTTATAATAATATGATAATGCCATAATTAATTTATATTAAGATGGTAATACCAGCATAATACCCAGCTTCTTTCTATTGTGAAATTAATTTACATAATTTTTAGATAGAAAGAGCATTACTTACAATGAATAAACCTGCATTTCTGTACACTTGGGAAGTCATTGAAACAGACTATGTGTGCTGAAAGATTCACCTTCTTGTTTATATGTCCATTAATAAAAAATATGAGAAGTGGGTGGACCTACAGTACAATAATTCATTCATTTTTAAAATATAAATCTATATCTCTAGTCATTTTTCAATATAATACAGTACAGCAAGATGACTAAATGAGCTTCTTGGCATCAAGTGACTTTATATATTATATCTGCATAACTGAAACTGTGAAATTGTTTAGGTATTCATCTCAGCTAGTAAAATGTCATTATGCATTTAGATTTTTAAATGTAACATTGCAGTATAAAAGTAGAAAAGCAACTTTACAGATCAGAATTATGAGAACTCAAACCACAGTATAAATTGTAATGGCGTGTTTCCACTCCAAGCAGAAAGCATGCTAAAGCAACTATTTTAGAAACGTATCCCAATCCTAAACAACGCTTACACAGAAATTAAGGGCTGCTCGCTTTAGCCTGAAACCCTCCTGAGTGCACAAGAGTCACCAGCAAATCAGAGATGGTCAACGCTACATTGCCAACCCTCCTGCAGGCATTTCTGTCACCAGTTGAATGGCATCCAAGATAGAGGGGGAAATGAATCTGGCACATTAAGAGGATGCTGTAATCTCATCCACCAGTTAACAGTGCAATCATCAGCACTAGATGTGTACTGCACTGAACGTGTTAGTCTAGGTGGACGTGCCCTTTTCCCCATCCAGACCTGCAGGTGGCTTGTGGTCCACCGCGCAGCCCTGATAGGAACGGGGTGAAATTCAGTTCAGTTTGTATTTCAGCGCAAACCGATCCAATTCACGCTTTCCCAAACAACATGCAAACTGAAAAGCAATTTTCCTTCCACCGTTCATACTTCTCTGAACTTTTGGTGCATATTTTAAGAGAAAGAGTGCATAGAGCACATATTGAAAATATTATTATTGTTTTATTTTTTATTTATTAAATTTACACACTGCCCTTCATCTAAAGATCTCGGGGCGGTTCACAAGATAAAAATGCAAGCTAAAAGCACAAAATAGATAGTTAAAACAAAAACCATAACATAACAATAACTCCCACTCCCACAAACACATTTAGAAGGCTGTAGAATATTATTTATTATTGTAAAAAATTACAAATATGAGTTATATTAGGGAAAATTACTTGCAGGAATGTGTATGTTAGGTACAATATGGATGTTAAACGGCAACTATATGAAACCACTGAGTGGGTTCATCTGGATATTTGGAGTGCATCAATATGCTGATTACTACACACGGCTCTGTTTCGCCTTCCATTGTGGCTGTACTACTAGACTGGTGTCTGGTTTCAGTAACAGACTGAATGAAAGTCAATAAACACAATCTCAATCCACTATTAGGTTGAAGCACAATTAGAAGGTGGTTCCCTAGACGGGATGTGTGGGTTTCAATCTGTTCTGAAAGGGGTTGCACTCCCCTTAAAAGGACAGGTACATGGTTTAGAGGTTCTTTTGGACCCATTACTATCTCTGGGGACACTAGTGGCCTGGTGCTAAGGAGTGTTTTCCATAAGCTTCAGCTGGTGGCCTGTCTATGATTGCCTAGCTTCTGTTGTCTATGATCTGGTAACCTCTAAGTTAGAATACAGTGGTACCTCTGGTTACGTACTTAATTCGTTCCGGAGGTCCGTTCTTAACCTGAAACTGTTCTTAACCTGAAGCACCACTTCAGCTAATGGGGCCTCCTGCTGCTGCTGCGCCGCGGCGCGATTTCTGTTCTCATCCTGAAGCAAAGTTCTTAACCCGAGGTACTATTTCTGGGTTAGCGGAGTCTGTAACCTGAAGTGTATGTAACCCGAGGTACCACTGTACTGCAATGCTCCATTTTGTGCAGAGTTCAGTGGCCAGATGGCTGACTGGCCTTATGTGCCTCAGGACCCCAATGCCTCAGACCACCCCGCCCCACATAAACCTCACCAGACCCTGTAGTCATCATAACCACAGGTTATTTCTGTGGTGGCTTTCCAATTGTTGAATACTCGGAAGAATGCCTGGTACCATCATTATCCGTTTCAAGGTACCAGGCTAAGGCATTCCTGTTTCCCCAGATACCTCAATATGATTCTGGCCTCTTTTGTGGTGCTCATCTTTTAGTGGAGTGGAATGAGATTTATCCTTCCCATAATAATCTGTATCAACACTTTTGGAATTTTCCATATTTTTTTAAAGGTGATTTTTAACTGATTTTAGCCACTGTAAGCCACTTTGAGACTATTTTTGTAAAACAACAGATAAGTGCAATAAAACAATCATAATATTCACAGACTACATAATATTCACAAAAGCATGGAAACACACTGAATATGCAGCCACAAAGTGATGCCAGGTCATTGTAGACCACCAGCTTGCCTGGCACAGCTTGCTTTGGATTGGATGTTGACTAGCTGGCATCAGTGCAAGTGTCTGTCAGGAATGCCTCAGCTGTGCTGCTGGCCCACACTGGAGAAAGGGACATTGAGAGACGTTGAATTAAATTTCTGGTCAATCAGAATCTGCAGGTCTTGAATTGGAAACCTTCCTCTCTGCAACAACCCAGTATCCTGCTTCCAGCTTCCTTGGAAAAACACATTAGCTTTGAGCCCCCAGGCCAGCAAACAACCTTCTTTGTGATTATCCTTGCTGTGTGATATCTTCCAATCTACTAGCAAACTACTTCTGACACCTGGGGGTAATGCTGGGCCCATATCCTGTGGATCCAGAACCGGCCTCCACCATCACTTACTGTTAAGACCATGTTCATGGAAGATGATCTTACTCGGCTATGAGTGATCGCCAAAGAAGAAGTATCCCTTCCACATCTTCTTTGGTTGCCTACAGTCCAGTACTGATAAGATCATTTTGCTAATATCTCTGGGGCACACACATCTGGTGAATAGTTTTTACTTTATTTATTTTTTGGCCGACTCAAGAAGCCGATTCGACTGGTAGCTGAATCTCACTTCAAGACTGGTGAAAGGACAATATCTTCCAGTGCACTTGAGGGCAGCAGGCTGGCATAGAGGGTATAGGGCAGCAACATGGCATGCATGGCTCTGGCCACTGCCTGCACTTCAGCAGCTGCCACCTGAGGCAGCTGCCTCACCCTGCCTCATAATAGGATTAAGTGTCACCCTTAAGAGTATCCTTCCAAGTACAGTTGTATCAACCTCTTTATACTTTTGTCCTAGCAATTCATAAAAGGATATCTACTTGGAGTCTAGGATATACATATTGATATCTCCTTGCAGTCTGATAACCATACATTAATTAACACTTTTAGTATTGTCTTGCAGTACAACCAGATGTGCTATTAATACTACTGGGGGAGGTGTTTCAAAAGCTTCATTAAAAGGAGAGTTTAGCTTCTATCACATAATTTCTAAATACTGGTTGTATAGTAGCACCAAATAACAACAACACCCTAATACTTTTGACTATCAATTCAGATGCCCCATTTGCAATTAAGTAATAAAAACTAAAGTTCATTATTGCCATTAGGCATAATAAAATTATAAATAAATACTAATTCAAACTCAAGAGAAGAGGAAATACTACCATTGGTAATAAGCACAAAAGACAGCTTGTAAAACAGTTGTAGGAGAAACTCACATTGGCAGAAATGCCAATGGCACCACTTTAATCAAAGTTAGATGGCATCACTTAAATCAAAGTGACCATCAAGCACCTTGGTATCAACAAAGTTCAGTTGCATTTTGTCAAATGCTAAGGCAAAAAAGCAGCTTCTTCTTCTTTTCCTTAACCTGCCTGGCTATGATGACTGTGGCTTGCTTATCGTAGCTATTGCCATTTTAAAAGGGCAAAATTCATGTTGGGAATCAGCAATGCCAGTTTGTTTTATCTGGAATCTATATTTCCTTGTCTTTCACTTAAGCAATCAAATCCTACAGTTGTTGTGGTTTTTCTTTTTTCATTTCCATGCTTCCTATGTCATGACAGCCCATTCACTGTTAATCACCCATAGATGCCCCCACTTCCTCCTGACATTTGCCCCAAAAGATGGAAACTAGATTGTCCTGCAACCATTACTTGAATGATGGAATTATGGAATGTGTTAAGAGGGCTATGGGTCATACATGAAAGCCCTGCCCCAGTGTCTGGCCCCCTGTCTGTTAAGCAGGAAGGTCTAATAGGGGGTTGTTGGTAAATTTAGCTTCATGTGCTCACAAGCCTTTCCATGACCAGGATTCCCAGTCAGCTGAATAGATTTCCATCCTCCTTCAGAACATCCGACTCAAAGCATAAAAGGGATGGAATACTAGGGGGCATTGGGGGCTAAGCTGGTGCATGCTGCCCCTGGCCCTCTACACAATTTGAGATATTATATCTGAAGAAAAAGAAGAAGAGTTTGGATTTGATATCCCGCTTTATCACTACCCTAAGGAGTCTCAAAGCAGCTAGCATTCTCCTTTCCCTTCCTCCCCCACAACAAACACTCTGTGAGGTGAGTGGGGCTGAGAGACTTCAAAGAAGTGTGACTGGCCCAAGGTCACCCAGCAGCTGCATGTGGAGGAGCGGAGACGCGAACCTGGTTCCCCAGATTGCAAGACTACCGCTCTTAACCACTACACCACACTGGCTCTCTCTCAGGAATAACACATGAGCAGATCTTAAGACTTCCCTGCTTGGTTTTTCAAAGCCCCACCTTTGGCAGGCCCAGGATCTTATAAAATATCCACCAGTCCATGACACACAGAGTTAGATCAGGGGTTGCTAACCAATGGCACTCACAAAAGCCTTCACCCCAGAAAGCAGGAACTAAAAGAGCATGCAAACGGGAAGCTGATGCCTTAACCAATATGCCCCATGAACACTAATGATGCTGTGCAATGTGATGAATTGTGCAAACTTACAACTTACCTTCCATGCATTCACACTTTTCCATGGTCATTCAGCCCCAAATTCATCTGGCAAGGTTGAAGTCCCTGAGACCAGCAAACATGCCCCATATTGTCCTGATCCTGAATTGCCTTGGGATGCCCCTGAGCCTTCGTGTGGGTTAACCCATGCCTGTTTCTTGCTTACATCACTCATTGGAAGAATGGCTTAAACAGTGGGAGATGGTCTGGTCTCCTCTGACGCAGCAGTGGTAAGAGGAGCACTATTGTGATTGATGTCAAAGCCAACGACGATGAATGCCAAGGCATGTTTTTAAAAATAATTCACCCATTTCATAGATTTTTTAAGAGGCAACAACAAATGGTGAATCTTGGCAGTGTGGAGGCGGTTAACATACTGATTTTGAGCAGGGATGGGTTGCTTAATTATTTATATTTCAGCGCGTTTGTAGGCCAGTGCTTTTCCCCCTCTAAAAAGGAGCTCAGAGGGAGTTCAAGTCAGTTCACAGGGAGTTCAAGTTCAAGTTAGACATCTGAACTCACAAATCTTAGCCCACACATCTTTTCTGTGTGTAGTGCTATTGGCAGGGTGCAATTTGAAGTGAGTAAGTTCTGCACTGGCTGGAAGGGGATATTAAAACCCTTCTACTTACATATCACTTTCTCTCAACTGCAGCACCATCCTACCCAGCCTCTTTTATCTCCACCAAGCATCTCAGGTTCCAAAGAAACCCTAGATATCTTGCACCATGCCGGCTGGTGGAAATCGCAACATGGTAGTGAATGAGCATTTCTTTCATGTTCATCACGTTGCAGTTCAGAATGAGAAAATTGAACTCTCATGTCATTTCAGTCTTACTATAGTGCCACAGGAACGCCGCCTCTATGGTGAGCCCTTCCCACTGTTTAAACCAGCCTGCCAGCTGCTGATGTAAGCAACAAAGAGGCTTCGGTCAATTCACAGGGGGATGTGGAGTGATTGGGAAGGTTGCAGATTGGGAGTGTGGTCTCCCCCAACAGTTTCTCAGGCTTCCAAATGGGCCCCCCAAAATTAGTGCACCCTTGTCTATCCATTGCATTATACTGTCATATACCATAACTA
Source organism: Podarcis liolepis (assembly GCF_965112155.1). Taxonomy (NCBI): domain Eukaryota; kingdom Metazoa; phylum Chordata; class Lepidosauria; order Squamata; family Lacertidae; genus Podarcis; species Podarcis liolepis. Next base: position 34,323,776 of record NC_139565.1, read on the forward strand.
AAGGTATATGTATTAACTGAGCATGGCATCTAGCAGATGCTCTCTCAGCAAACACTGTAGTCCAAGAAAAAAAAGCTACTTCAAACATCAATCTGTACATGCCCTAACTTATTTTGCCAGGAAATGCTGTCTGTGGTTTTTTTTAAAAAAAGCATTTATTAAATACTTGCTGTAGCAGTGGCAATTTTTTAATAGATCTTTTTGTGATTTGGTGCATTTGTGGACCCCATTAGGTAGATTATCCAGTTTCAAGGTATTAGCTCAACAGATGCTATTTTTATAAGCTATAGAATTTTGAGGCTTATAATAGTGGAATTATTATTATTAAGCAGATAGATAATCACTCACTTTCCATAAGGTTTTCCGCATTATATTTTAAAACAAAGAACCTATAAAAAGGGGTTGTTCACATGATAACTCTCCTTTTCTTTGACCTTTCCCCTCCCCCTCACTAAACTGATAAATTTAACAGATTATGGGTTGGATCCAAAGAACCATGAGCAGAAGGAAAATAGATGCTAATGCTGTTCCAGAAACACTTCCATATTAGCATGTTCACACAATTTCACACAATGTTGTGACAGGCTTTCTGGCACTTCTCATGCTGCTACCTCTGCCAGAGATTATGCATGATCTTGGACAAACTGAAGAACATATTTATTTTTCACTTTTCTTGTGCAATGCTATAGCATGAGATATAAGACTGCCTTTCTACAAGGGAGGGAGATTTCTTTCTCATGTTGAACTGAACCTTCGGTCCCAACTCATGGTGGTCATAATTAGACAACCATTACTTCATAGACTTAAGAGCCAGGTAAATTAACTGAAGCGAAGCCTGGATTGAGATCTAGTAATTCTTCCATGAATAACTGCTTTGTAGCTGCTCACATGATACACAAATATGTGATGGTATAGAAGGATCATCTGTTGTTATTTTCATAACTTTTGAGATCTATCAATAGAATAGAGTTCTGCCCAATCCGTGTACAAATGACTAACCCCCTACCAGAGCATAAATGACTAACTTCCTACCAGAGCATAAAGCTGGGTTGTATACTTGCCCCACTGATAATTATTTTCTTCATAAGTGACATTGTTTGTGAATTTAGCAGGGATTTCCCCCCTGCCATTATAAGGAAAGTCACATTATTTTATGTGAATAATAACAACAACAACAAGTTGTTGTTGTTGTTATTTGGAGTAGTAGTATTTGTCACAATACCATCCAAGGGAGCCCAGGGATCACAACATGACAAAATACAATGAGTTTCAAAACAATAATTAAAACATTTAAAACTTCATATCCAAAAGCAAATTAGCCAAACGCAGTAGGCAGAAATGAACCATTTACAGTATCTCCCCAAGGCCCAAGGGAGTATATACATTTTCAGTTAATGTATATTAATTGTCAGCATGGGGGACAACCCTATTCCCTAGGAAGGAAATTCCACAAGTCGGGCAGTGCCACCACTGCCATCATCAGGACTCGTGCCTTTAGGTCAACTAGGCTGCTGCCTAGGGCACAGACCTCAGAGGGGCACAGTACTGAACCATTTTATACAGAATCATTTTATACATTTCTGTTAGTATTTTATTCATTTTATACTTTGAAGAATTTTACCATTTTTGTAAGTAATTCATCCAAAGACATCTGTTTCTGAAATTTGAAATTAGCAGTTTGTTGGGCGGATGAGTGCAAGTAGTTAGCCTTGCCTTGTGCACAAAATAGCCTGGCAGCACTGACTGCCTTGTGACACTGCACAACAGGCCACACCAGTTGATTGGTTCCATTGTCAAACTCCTCTTCTTACAGTCAAAAAGTTTCTTCTAATGTTCCATCAAAATCTACCCTCCCGAAACTTAAGCTGTGTAGCTCTAGTCCATACATTCTTGCCCTCTCCACCATAGCTAGATATGGCCTTTGCAGTACTTCATTCACAATACGTCCTTGGATGGTGTTGAAACACATGCTTGGAGGATTTTAACCAGAATGCAATATACTCAAAGATGATTTCACAAGCCAGGATTAGAGGTGTGATTAATAATCAGCTCCTAAATTTGATGCTAAAGAACAAATAGCATACAGTATATTGTGGGTATTACTAAATATAAATTATTGCTGTACTGATTAACCTAATAAATGCACAAACTATATAAATTAGATAATTGCTATTTTTTTAGTATGTAGTGGGAAGAAATACACCTCTGTGTGTGCCTCCACACACTCTTTCTCCTTAACGTACCTTGGAGGCAAGTTACTGCATTAACAATACATCCTGATATATATGTGCTTACAACCCTGCAAGGCCATTTCTCTAGCTATGTAATTTAGTGAATCAGTATTCTGATGCCTGCTCCTGAGTTGCTGTATCTCCCCACTCCCCCCAGCCCCCACAAATGCCCAAGAGATATTGGTGCTACTAGGAAATTGTGAAATAATGCTATAACTGTATGGAAATATTACAACATAGCGCAAAATAAAATTAAACTAAAAAAACAACAACCCCACATTTGTGCTTTAGGTAGTAACAACAGAAAATACACAAGGCTCTTGAAAGATATAAAGGCACCAGGTACAGAAGCAGAAGGTAGCAGTGCAATCTTGCCTATTTCTGAGAAATTGACACAAAGAAAGAAAAAGAAATAGTAATGCTGAAAACTGTACAACAGCAATCTGCAAATGATGTCATCTGTATTATCTATAAAAAAGTGAATGAATGAGCAGCAGCAATTCCACATTAAACTAACAGTTGCTAAACATGCAAAAGTCTAAAAAGGAGTCTGCATGCCCAGGAACACTGAAGGTGGGGCTGGCATTCACACTATCCCAGTGATGTTTCAAGCCATCATGTGTACACAAAAGGGTCTCTGAAGAGGAGGAGAGTCTCCTCAGCACCAGTCTCCTTACAGCTCCTGTTCTGGTCTCCCTTGCCTGCAAATTCAGGGTGGCTGAGATCTTCATCTTCTCAGGCAGAGCCCTCCAGCTTGCTTTCTTTTATTCAGGAACTTCCCAGTCTCTTCTGCTTTCAGACAGATATCTGTCCAGCCAACAGTTTTCAGCTCCAACTTTTCACACCCAGGCTCTTCATCAGGGATCTCTCCTAGGCTTCCCCACCCTGCATATTATTTGATTGTGTGTCAATATTAAAAAGAACATTTAAAAAGCATATAAATAGGCAAGCATAATAAACTAGGCCTTCTCCCAGTTGACCTCTCCCACCCTGAATTCTCTGGTTCCCATGGTAACCAAAACTAGTCAGCAGCTTGCCTTTTACTTTTGGGTAAAGTTCTAGTTGCCCACTTCTGAGTCTGATACAAGGTTTGCTGTAGCTGATTTCTCACACTCAGGTAGGTCGTAACAGATTGTTATCAGACTTTGGTATACTAAAGACAGAATTTGTTGAGTGCTAATTACCAGTGAAATGAAGCCACTTACCCAACAACTGTCCCAAGGAAAACCCCACCTCAAGCTCCAGAATTTTAGTCTGCCCCTTCTTTGGTTTCCGTATTTACTCGAGTCTAATGCGCCATCAAATCTAATGTGCACCTCAATTTTCAGAACCTTGAAACCCAAAAAAATTATTTGCTGGTGAATATAAATGTGCCATCGAATCTAATGTGCACCTTAATTGTTGAAACGTAATTTGTCCAAAAAAAGGTGAGCGTTAGATTCAAGTAAACACAGTACAGTATATGCATGTTTGTGGTCATTTAAACCTATATCATATATGTAGTGCTGTATCTTCGACACAACTCTAGTTGTGTTAGCAAAAGTATGGCTGTTGTAACTGAATCCAATGATCTGAAGCAAAGACATGGATGTAAAAGGTATTCTTTTGAATGTGTTTACTGATTCCATATACAGACACATACCCCAAACCTCCCTGCTTAAAACATTCAGTGTTCAATGCAAACCATAACCTATTACTACTGTGTAATAGGTTATGTGTGTATCTGAAGAAGTGTGCATGCACACGAAAGCTCATACCAAGAACTAACTTACCGTATTTTTTGCTCTATAAGACTCACTTTTTCCCTCCTAAAAAGTAAAGGGAAATGTGTGTGCGTCTTATGGAGCGAATGCAGGCTGCACAGCTATCCCAGAAGCCGGAACAGCAAGAGGGATTGCTGCTTTCACTGCACAGCGATCCCTCTTGCTGTTCTGGCTGCTGAGATTCAGAATATTTTTTTTATTGTTTTCCTCCTCCAAAAACTAGGTGCGTCTTGTGGTCTGGTGCGTCTTATAGAGCGAAAAATACGGTAGTTGGTCTTTAAGGTGCTACTGGAAGGAATTTTTTTTACTATTACTACTGGCTAACTATTTATTTCTGTCTCTCCCAGAGGTGTGACAGAAATTTTGAGGTAAAAGAATTGACAAGGCAAGTGCTTCCTGGCTCCTGCTCCACCTTTTTGCCCATCGATAAAAGAGGAGTACAACAAAATTAAAAGTGCCTTCCTCAAGGCTGTACTGGTAGGTTGTGATGAAAAGAATAAGGAGATAGAGGAACGGGAACTGCAGGGGTTGCCAGTGTTTGGGGGCCTGTGGGCACATTTGAAATTTGGAGACAGTGCCAGGGACACACCCTTCTGCCCATCCCTTACCCCAGATCACTTTCAATATACAGACAGCACACACACACACACACACACACACACACACCTCCTTTTCTTTTCCAAGAGACCTGGCCAAAAGGTGGAATCAGTAGAATTAAGAAGGGTACTCCTGACTTTGCATTTTATATAGGGTCTCTCAAAAAAAACAACCATCAGATTAAATCCTATGGTAATTGCATAATCAAAATCATGGTTCCAGTGCTTGCCAGCACCATAAAAGCATTGATCCAAGGCACACAGGATAGCAACAAAACTAACAACAAATCACAGAATAGATCTGTGGACTCAGAAGTGACCTATCCTTTGATGGTGCTCTTGTAAAAATATTGAGGATCCATAGGGAGCTGTGCCTCAGACCCATGTTTTTTTAGTTAACAGCAGCATTGGAAAGCACCAGATCTATTATTTGTACTTCAGCCAACAGGGTCTGATGTGGTGGTGGTGGTGGTGGGCACTGAAGAAATGCAGATTCAAGAGGATCAGATTTACTGGATCTATGTGTATACGTAGACCTCCTCTCCAAAATAAGAACCTTGAAAAGCCCTTAGAGCTGAAAGAGGAAGTGGGAAGGAGTCCTTCTTCCAACTTTATTTACTTCTCAGGAGCAAAAAACAGAAACCACTCTTGCCACCTCATGGTGAAGTGAGCAGAGGTAGGTTTGGCTAAGAGAAGGGGATGGCCTCAAGGTCATGGGGATTTGAACCCATTTCTCCCATGCCTTAGTTCAACACTTTAACTGCAAACCCTGAGCTAGAGGGAGGGAATGGAGGATGCAGAAGAAAGCAGGAGTGTGTGGTTTGTTTGTTTTTAAGAAGAAAGAAAAAAAGAGGGAGAACACTGTGGGCTCCAGCATTTATACTAGAAATCCTTCTCAAGTATATACTCAGAGACAACCTGCTCCTGAAGGCTAAGAGTATGGGCAGGCAGGTAGGAAACAGTAGTTATGAACTGGATAGGAAAACTCTGCAATGCTCTTGAGGTACTTAAATTCCTATATTGCAAGTCTCAACTCTGCTATTTAGAAGCTATATTATTTTAATATATTATTATCAAATTGCAACTTGTTTGTCATTTTAAAATGTCATCTAAGACCTGATCAAAACCAAAAGCTTATAAACAAATAATGCAATAAGATAAAACAACAGCATAGAATTAGAGATTTTAAAAATCTAAAACTAACACAACAGCATTAAAAAATAATAATAGCCAATGCCATTGCCACTACAGTAGTGGTCTCCTTTCCCACCTCTCTCCAATATAGCCAACCCCACAGCTTCCCTGGTGAGATTATGGGGAGAATAGGCAAGCAGGTAAGAAAGCTACTGGGGAAAGGATTTGTTTTGTATTGTTGAGTGGGATACCTTGTTTTTGTGAAGAGTTGGTTGAGGGAGGAATGAAAATAAGGAGTGGATTATTGTGTAGAGGGAAACAGAATACATGTTCTTTGGCTGTAGTTTGCTAGCAGTGGAGACTGGGTTGTTGCGGAAGTCCTAAAGCAGAGCTTTCCAAACTTTTCATGTTGGTGTCACACACTTTTTTAAGAAATGCATAGTTTTGCAACGCAGTAATTCAGTTTTACTAGCAAACCGGAGGTTAAACTAACTCCTTTCCAGTCCTGGGAGGAGCACGAGGAATGTTTGTGCAGAACACTTACACACTGCAGCCGACACACTAACCGACATACAGTTTGGAAAGCTCTGCCCTAAAGAGATGAGAGGAGGTTTTTAATCTGTGGGCACCCCCAGATAACCAGCTTGTTGAGCGTTCATCCTGATTTGCTTGCAGGGAGGTTGGACGTTGGCTATTTGGTAAGCATCCATTGCAATTTGTCTGTGGGGAAGTTGGATGATGTTGCCTCAAGCAAGCATTATCCCACACTTTCCAGTGAGTTTCCCCATCACTTTCCTTATTGCAAATAGTCTGATCTTTTAAGGAAGCAGGTTTCTTTGACAAGACCTTCCAATCTATTGCAATTGCACAATCTCAATATGCTGGCATGTGATTGAATCCCAATCAAAATTATTATTATTATTATTATTATTATTATTATTATTATTATTATTAATATTATCATTGCACCCCTCCTTCCAAAGGAGCTCAGGGCAGCAAACATATCAACAAAACATTTCTTTTAAAATTCATTCTAAAACAGGTTACAGTTAAAACATTATAAAAGCAAATGAAATTATAAATATTATTTAATCTCTGGGTTGCCAGGAACAGTGTGTTTCATTCATCAAATACCTGGGTAAACAGGAATATTTTCTAATTCCTCATGAAAGTTAGTAATGGCAGAGGCAGAGACACCACACCAGGGAGGGGAATTCCACAAATGGTTATCCACCATAGAAATGTCCCTGTCTTAGCCCTGTTACTCAATGCCAACTGGGCAGCCCCCAACTGGGCATTACCAACAAGGCCTCACCTGCTGGTTGTAGGGTCTGATTTGGTTGATACTGGAGAAGGCACACGTTTGTGTAATTGGGTTCCAAAACAATTTAGAGATTTATATGCTTATGCTAACACCTTGAATTTAGCTGGGTAACTCACTGGCATTGTTGCATCGGGCTGCCCCATTTACCAGCCTAGCAGTCACATTCTGCCCTAGCTGCAACCTCTGGTCTGTCTTCCAGGGCAGCCCCACATACAGTGCATTACAGTAGTCTAGAAGGGGAAATCACCAGAGGTGGGCAGAAGCACTCCTGGTCACAGATGCCACTTGAGATTCTAGTGACAAGTTGCATTACTTCCATACTAAAAACCTGTTCCCTCAGGGGGAGTTCAACCTAATTCTTACACAGGGGAACCACCTACTACTGCCAACATTTCTGTCTTATCTGGATTCTGCCTTGGTTTCATTGGCCCCCATCCAGTCCTTCACTGCTTCCAGGCAAGTCTCCAACACCTCCACAGGATCTCCTGATTCTGACACAACGAAGAGACAGAGGTGTATGTCACCCTTGAGTTTCTCCAGAACAGTATAATGTTCAATGGTTTCAATAGCTACTGAGAGGTCAAGGAGAACCAACAGGATTGCACCACCCCCATCTCTCTCCTCAACATTGCTATCAATCAGGGTTACCAAGGCTATTTTGATGCCCAACCTGCAGCACGCCAGCCATCTTGCCCAGGTAGCCTGCACCCCAAATGCTTCTATCTCCCTGCAGTCTGCCCTCTTTGTTTCCTCACTTTCTCTCTCACACACATCACTGTTTGCTAGAGAGAATGTATGCCCCACATGCTTCTTTGTTTTTTCCTATTCAGAACATTCCAGAATGGTCACTGGTGCTGCCAGGGTAGGACTTGGGAGCAGAAGAACTGAGAAGGCAAGCATCCCAGGCCAGTGCAGAGCTTGTCTGAGGTCTTGTTAGAATAAAGTTAAAAATTCAAACAAACAAAAAACAGTCAGTACCTAGCGGGGGGTCCTGGGCAACTTAGCCCTCCGAGACCCTGAACAAGTATACCAGGCTGCCCAGGGGCCTGTGCAGCAGGAATGGCTTACTACATTTTGAAGTGAAGCAATACATTTTACCATGTAAACTGTCCCTCCACCCTCACCCACCCCCAGACCTTTAAGTTCAGAGTCTAAAATTACTTGTGGTTCTACAGCAAGAAGAAAAATATGTAGGAAATGGCTCCCATGGGGACACATCTCCTGAGTATCATGTGTAATTATGAGCCTTTTTTGAAGTCCAAGTCTCTGGCCAGGTATTGCCTTAAGCAGGGAAAGGCACACGGTGCCCTCCAGATGTTTTGGACTACAACTCCCATCAGCTGAGCCAGCATGGTCAGGCCAGGAATGATGGGAGTTGTAGTCCACAAAATCTAGAGTCCACCATATTGCCTAACCCTGCTTTAGGCAATACCTGGCCAGAGCCTTGAACTTCTAAAAGGATATTTAGGTAACCTGGCTCCATGGGAGCCTAGTGTGATATTCTCGTTCACAGAAATCTGATTAAGAAACTCATGAGAATTCTCTCCCTCTCCCTCCCCGTCTCCTGTAACCCTATGTGACCTCATTTGGCATACAATAATTGCTCAAAATAATACCCAATGGCTGCAACTTTTCAGCAACTTACTACGGCAGACCCTGCTAATATTAAAAGAACTTCAAATTATCTGAGTGTTCTTTGATGTGTTCCTTTATTATCCTATCCTGCATAAAATCCACATTTTGGCATTAATTTTGTGAGAGTTCTTTAACAGCACTAGTTTGTGCATGTTGAATGTTTCCTTGCATGCCTGCATAATATGCTGGCCACCCTGTTTTCCAGGTTTGCAAATGAATGCTAAAAACAATGGCCCCAATCCAGAGAGCTGTGAGTGAAGCAGAAGACAACATTACGCACCCACGGCTGTGGTTGTGTTATAACAGAGCAATTATTTTTTTATCGCACCAATCACCTGTTGGGCAGGGGTAACCCAGTGAGGGGGACTGATCCTGATTCCATCCTATCTTACAGTGATCAGTGCTATGAAGGACCTCGTTCAGAAGCACCTCAAACCACCTCTGCTTTTCTGGTGGTAATGCTATGTCTCCTTACATACACAGACTGGTATAAGGATTGAGTCCTGCCAATACCTTGAATCTGAGGTCTCCTTGGAGGAGATACAAGGGAAGCAGGATCCTCCAGCAGAGCTCCACACTGCCAATGAATTACCAAGGGATCCAGATACCCCTGCCAGCAGGAACTTCAGAACCACTGCCAAAGTGCCCATCTAGCTCCACATAAACCTACTCGGCAGGAGGGAGAAGTGCATGGAAACACTCGCTCGGATCAGGGTCTGGATGAGAGCCAGAAAGGGGTGGAGCTTCCTGCTCCTATATAAATTCTCTGTCTGAGCTGCTTCATTGCCAAAGCAATAGTTGTCTGGGAAGCTTCAGCCTTACTGATCATGGGAAATGGACAGTTGGAGGCACAACTTAAGATTCAGGGATTTCCCCTCTCCTGTTTTGCTTGCAACAACTTTTTGTGCTGATCCAGTAAATATTCCAGTCATAGGTATTCTTCCCCAATATCTATCATGCTAACTTAGTACTGGGAAGATTAAAGAACGACTGAAGAATCTTTTGAAAAGTTAAGTGAACTTAATTTAATCCAGAAGTACTAGATAACACAGTTTCCATCCACTACAGCCCTGTGGACAGAGACATTGTAAGAGCTGGCTGTGAGATGAACATAACAATATAATGTACCTGCTGTCTGTGAGTGCATCTATCCACCTACTACTGCTGAATTGCTCCACCAGTGAAGAGATCCCACCAGAAGGCTGACATGGTGGAGAAGGCAACGAAACATGTTTAGAGGAACTGTGACTTTTCTCCTAGGAGAGACAAGCACGCACACCACCCAACACACCATACCAGAGGACCACAACAATAAAGAAATGGGACCCTGAATGCAGGTATAGGCATGGCCTGAAGGTATGCAGCAAACTTGCTGAAGATGAACAACTCTGGTTCCAGGCAGTGCCTGGATGGAAAACTGCAAAGGAACCCTATTTATGCTGCATTGAGCTCAATGACAGGAGAAAGGTGAAATAAATGAATAATGATTCTTTATTATTAGCTACATTTAGATAGGCACTCATTAACAAGAGTTCTCTGGACAGCTCACAAAACAGAAACAATGAAAGACACTCTAATACTATTAACAAACTGATTTTAAAAACTGAAAATATCATTAAAAACTCAATTAAGACCTATCATGCCATCTGCAAAGAGGAGACCAATCTTGCATGCCCGAAAAATTGCAAGATCTAAGGGCTGTGTTGCAGATTTCAAACATTCCCACCATTTAGTGCACATGACATCTCAATATTGCTAAATATATACAAAAAAGTAAGGGCAACACAAGCCTGATTAAATGTTATGGGAGCATCAGAGGCTCTACCATTGCGGAAGTGGAGCAGGAATGAACCCTTGTACAGTATAAGAGTCTACTGAGAGTCATAGATATAGATATACACACTCATCTGAAAATCTAGGTAGAATTTTGCATAGTCAGAGCCTAAATATATATCCACATAGAAATATGAAGAAAAGGGAAGGAAATGTTTTTTTAAAAAAGCAACCTTAATAGTATACTGTCCCCCAATACTATAACTTGCCTAGTCCCACACCATTCCCCCTACATGCTGAGTTCCTCCTTTTCTATTTGTTATGTTTAACTCTTCCAAAAAAAATGAAGAATGAATGCAACTGTTGGGCTGAAACTGAAGGGCCCACCATCTTGCAAGCTACACAGACATGCCTGATTTCTGTTTCTTATGCCAATTGAGGAAGTGTAGACATTTCCTTCAAATTTGTATCCAAAGCTTGCAGGTATATTTCAAAGAGAAGCTACTGTGGCTTTTCTTCTACCGATAAGAATCACAGATAACCCAAGGTGAACATGCTCACTTAAAAACATTATCCATCTACCATCATTCATAATTTGTGCAGGAAGGGGTGGATAAATCATGGCCGCTGACCCACTGGCGCAGTGTAATGGCTGAAAGAATCCACATGCCTACAAAATGTATGTGCACATTGTAAGGGAACCTTTGATAGGCAAGGTCCCCAGTTGTGTGGACAAAGCCCACATGTTTACAGCTCATGTAGGCTCTTCCAAACATGAGCATAAGTAAGGCATCCAGGAGGTCTAAATAATACTTCCATGCATTTTAAATCTTCCACAATACTGATGAGATTTTGACTTTGGCACTGATGTGTTGCTGTAAAGAGGATTGTTCTGCACTCCAGATAACGAGCAGAAAACACTTAAACGTGGTCTATCCCTATAATTATTAGGAGTAGCTTTGGTTTGCTATTCTGGAAGTTATCTTCTACTTAAAATACATCCCTCAATATCCTTTTAAAAAAGCACATATAGGTATGGTAATAAAGAAATGTATTCAAATTTACTGATTATTAATCAATTTAGTTAATTAATTGACAAGCACTAGCACTCACATATTTTAAGCTAAGCAGTACTGTACTCCACAATTCCTCAGGCAGTTGCTTTGAAAAGGTGGGCCTATGAATGTAGCCAACAAGATGATCAAGTTTGGAATAGGCTACACTTCCGAAAAGAAAAGCAGGAGGGGGAGAAATCACTAAAAACAAAATTTCCTAATAAAGTATTTACAGCTTTATTGTTTTGGACTACCTAGAAAGTGGATTGGGTTTGGGGGTTTTAAGAGTGGTGGTGGTTTCTCTTACTGCCCCCCCCCCCACCACCACCAACCTACATGGCCTTATGCCCATATCTGAGCTTTGCAAACAGGTATCTGAAGTCGTGTGCATGCACACGAAAACTCATACCAAGAAAAAAATTAGTTGGTCTCCAAGGTGCTACAAGACTCTCTCTCTATATATATATATATTTCTAGAACAATAATTGTTATGTTCATTTTAGCAGGCTATATTTAGCACATTCCCCAGCATATACTTCCAAGGAACGCAAAGGGTTAACCTTCCACTACTCTTCAGAAACTTTGGGGAAACTCAAGAGAACATTAAGAAGTCTTCTTTTTTAAGTCTGAAAAATCATGTAGCTGCATATTACTAGACCTGCTTGGATTAGGGAAAGGACTCAGTTGAAGTTTTTCTGTTCTCTGGCTAATCAAGGTGCCAAAGTAACTGATCCATCCCTCTAAGAAGAAATTGCCTTTCATTCCCTCTGCAGTAGATTTCTTGAGCTCTCCTTTTATGTTCATTTGTACGGCCCAGACTCTTGTCACTTAGAACTGTTGGGAAATAGTACACTTGACTTTTCCATGCGTGTATTTACAACACAGAACCTCTGTCGTATGCCTAGCAAACTTGCCATGAACACTCCCCACCCTCCAACCCGGCGTCGCCCAAGTCCATACAAAACACCACGACAGAACTACCTTTCCAACTTTTGCGCCATGAAATATCTCGGTCTCTTGGTGCCTCCTAGGCAGGAGGCCAAATAATCTATTGCGCTACTGCTGCTCACTAACGAGCGCCGGCGTTCACACAAGTATCGAAAACGCGGTTACATCGCGTGTGCGCGGGCGCCACGAGTTTTTTTGGGGGGGTCGGGGGGTGCAGCCTCGGCGAACTGTTGCCGCCGCTGCGCGCTCTTGCCTCGGCGCCGCGAACGGGGAAAAGAAAAAAAGCGAACGGGAGTCGAGCAGCTCCTCCTCGCGCGCGCAGGAGAAGTTTGATGTTGACAAACTTCTTGTGGCAGCGAGACTGTGTCAGCACAACTTCCAGGAGAATGAGAGAGCTGCTCTTGCAAGGGCGGCGGGAGGCGGCCGCGGGGACGGAACAGCAAATGCTATTCAGCCTGAGCAGTTTCAAGCCGCCCATGCTGGGGAATTACTGTAGTCTAGCTACGGCTCTTAGCACTGGCGCTGGCTCTGTGTGTGTGTGTGAGAGAGAGAGAGAGAGAGCGAGTGAGCGAGCGCGTGCGTCGGGAGAGGAGAGGAGGAGGAGGAGGGAGGGGGAGGCTGCAGGCAAGGGAGCCGAGCCGGGAGCTTTCAAGTTACTTCGCTCCAGCCTTGCCACAGCAGAGGCAGACGAGGCTTCCTGTGGAGCGAGAGCGGCGCCTCCTCTGCTGCTTTGGGGGCTGCGGCCCCTGGAGTCGCATAGCCCATTTTTCTCTCTCTCTCACGCGCGCGCTCTCTCCTCTCTCTCTCTCTCTCCCGCACCCGAAAACTCCCTCTTTTGTTTCCCCGAATAGGGCTCTCCAAAAATGTATGTTCGGGCAGACTGACAGCCGGGGTCAAGAAACAGCTGTTGGAGTTAATGTTCCTTCCTCCCACTTCGTCTCATGGTGGTGCCCTGCCAAGAGAAAGTGAGAGAGGGAGGACGCGTGCGCTGCCGTTGCCCGCCTCAGACAGGCGGTTCTGCTCGGAGCGAGGAGGTGGCGCGGGCTCCTTTGCACAGCCACGGCTGAAGCACACAAAAACGCGCCAGATGCGCGGCAGAACGCGCGCGCACCTCAACGCGCAGACACACACCTTTGGTGGTCCAGTCTCCACACACACCATATATGCACACACACAGACACACATCCCCGCCTCCAAGCAGTACTTTGCAGGACTTTTGTGCCAAAAGGGCACTTAGACGACGTCTTCTTAGAAGTTCGTCCGCTTCCCTCGCCCTCAGTGACACACGTTTCAGTCGGAAATGAGTTTTTCCACGTTGTTCTCAAATGGGTCTGTGAGGAATTGGGCTGCTGCCATCAGGAGAAGCGGGCGGGGGGGGGCGACGAGGGCGATGCATTTCGTTTACAGTGGCTGATTCGCCCTGAGGCTTGCCAAAACTCTTGTAGGTTTGTACAAGACAGGAGTACAGAAATAGTTTGTGGAGATGTTTATAGGCTTTTGCATGAGCCTGCCTATCGTTTTCTGAGCCCAAAGCTGAACATGTTGCAATGTTCTCGTCAGGCAACGTTGCTGCCGGCGAGTTGAGCACCAGACCTCGCGCCGCCCCCTGCAGGTCTGGCTGCGCATTCCACCTTTACATTGATCCAGTTCTAAGTAAGAATGACTGTACTTCCACGTTTTTTGGTATTGTGTTTTTTTGAAGCAGATACCAGTAGCTCTCTTGGCTCATTATGAAACAGACTAGCCAAAAGTGACAAATAAGGTGATACCCTTTTTAAACCAACTAAATAATCACAAAGAAATAACCTTTTGAGTTGAAAATTCTTTGTCAGGCTTGATGGGCCGTAGCGATGGTGGGGAGACCTTGCTGATTATCAGTAATAGCAGTCTGGGGAAAAGTTTAAACTAGAAAGAGGGAAAGAGTTAATACAGGCTTAATCAAGTAAGGTTGCCTCAAAGGCTAGATGGACAGAGAAGCAAGGCCTCTTGCTCACTCTTTGCAAATATATAAGCCACTAGTTTCTCAGTTCTGCCTCTAGCAGTAATTGGAACTTACTGGCCTCTTACAAGGCGGAATAAATAAAATATGGCAGTTCTTAGATTAGCAAAACTTCATTTGTAAATAGCTAGTGATTAGAGGACATCTAATCCTTTCCAGCCACCGTTTTCTATCACTAAAAGATTGCCTCCTTCCCCACATACTCAACCAATCACATTCTGTAGGAAAGGGTATTCTGCAGATCCATCTACAAATAGATCTGTTCCACACAATGCTGGAACTGGGTGTGTAGTGTGGTGGCAAATACCCTTTCGAACTCCCTTCCACTGTGTATCAGACAGGCATCTTTATTGTCTTTTCAATGCCTGCCCAGGACATTCCTCTTTCAACAAGCCTTCTGAACTCATTATCCCAGTTGGTATCTGCCTTGGATTTGAACTGATTTTATCTATGTGCTGTTGTTTATTTAAACTGTGTGTATATTCATAATCGTTTTTAAAACTGTTTTTCTACATGCAATTGTTTGAACTGTTTTTTTTAATATATGTAGCTGTTTTGTGTTGTAATTCAGTTATGCTACTGTGTTGTAAATCACTTCGGGATGCCTCAAGGGAAGAGATTCATAAATGAAATAAACAACAACAGCAAAGGTTGTCTTACTCTGGTTCTAGGAATCTCCTCTTCAGCAGCTAAATTCAGGATTCTTCAAGGTAGTTTTAAAATTGAATGTAGTCATGTTGGTTCATTAGAAATAATCCAAAAGTAATATCAGAGTAATGTCAAGCTACTTCTCTGCTGTGGACAAGCATTCCTCCCAGTGGTGCTTCCTACTCCAGGCAATTATACATCTTTCACACTGTTCCAGCTAGAACAGAATATTAAAAAGGACAAACACTGGATAACTCTTAGGAGGCATTGATAGGAAAAAAAAAATGTTGGAAAGAAAATTAAAGGCATGAAAATGTTTGCAATAAAAGATTGTGGCAACCTGGATGTGGGTAAAAAAAAAAAGAGCTATATGCTCAAAGGTACCCAATAAGGTGTTGTTGTCATTTTAATGCTTCCAGAAAATGAAAGGAAGAAGGTGGTGAAGGTAATACATTTTACTGGAGCAATGTATAATGTTTTGTTTAAAAAAAATCAATATCTTTGTACTGTTTTGTATCCTATAGAAGTAAACATACCAAATGTTGTTGTTGTTGTTTTTACTGGATTTACCTTAGGTTGGTAGCTCAACCATAAACCTGAAAGTTCCACTGATTCAGGCCATTTTAAGAAATGTCAATATTTCCTTTTAATTTCCCAAACTTGTAATTCAAATGGTAATATCTTACAGCAGGATCAAGTTAGCATTTGCAAATCAAATTGATTTAAATGAGATAGAAATGAACACATGCTTAAATCACCCATTAAAATCAACGAGACAAATATACTTAGCTTTGGCTGGATTCTGCCATTGGTTATTGAGTATAATGTACATTTGATTGATTGAAACTTAGATTTTCTGCATGTATTCAAGAGCATAATCTTCTCTATCACTGATTGCATGATACGTCTTTGCTACAGAAACATACATATGCTTGAGCAAAAATGTTTTTTCTTTATATAGTATATAGAGGCCTACTGCCAATAACAAGCTTAAATTACATGCTTAAATTCTATATTTCAGAGAAAAGAGTCTGGAACTGGAGTGGACATCGTAAGAATGCATATTTATAAGTGCATGTTAATCAAGCGTTTATTTTTAACTTGCTCGAAACATAGCTTATAATAATGTGATCAAGGGTGAGTTGCAAACTAAGCTTCAATGCAAGCTGAGCTATATCAGTCCCCATTACCTTCTCAGATGTTCTGCTTTCCCACACATTACTAATCTTTTAGCACTTTGGGTTTAGTCCTGGGTAAGTAGTGATTCTCAGATTGGTTCCTCCCATTCCTATGTTCTGCACTGCTTTCTTAACTCTTCTTAACTCTGCCACTCATTCCTAATTACTGCCTTATTTTTGCTAACAATAATGGATAATTGGTTACAGATACATAATAAGAATGAATGCTTGTGCTTTTTAAAGGCTATAAAACTCCTAGAGCCTTGTGCATTTTATTCTGTTCATTGAACTTTCCTCTCTCGTTAACCTAGCTTTGTCTTCCCACTTATTAAGTGCTTGACTCTGAAGGTAGCCTACCTGCTATTAATACCTAGTGCATCTGTATCTCTCACACATGAGGCAGCTGAGGAATGGAAGAAGAAGAGGTCTGAGTAAAGCAGGGAGAGAAAGAAGTAGCAGTTTTAAACAGGGCAAATATTTGAGTAGAATGAGAAAGCAGTTGAAAAAGGCTTTCTTGTGTTAGCTGCTGCGTTGTGTTCATCTCCACTATTTGTTAAAATTTTAAAAATCCCAACCTTTCTGTGTTCCTCCCTTCCCGATGTATTCACAGCTCTCCCATTGTTTGAAACGACCACACTTAAAAACCCTCTCAGTGCCTTCTCACTTAATTGGACCTTAGGCTGTGTTTACCTTGTCTTTTGCCTATACCTGTTTGACCATGGAACACCTTGATCATGACCTTGGGCTGCTTTGACCTTACCTGACCTTGATTATCCCAACTGCAACCCTGGACTGGCCTTGGACACTTTTTTTTTTTTTTGCTTTTGTTAGTGCTTCTGTCTCTGAGTTACCTTGATGGCTCAGATTCCTGTCTAGAACTGGAGAATCAGTCAGTTTCAAAAGATGACCCTCAGTTCCAGCATTATGAGAGAGGAAGAAAACCACCTTTCTCCTTCCTGAAGGATGAATTAGGAGGGTAGATAATAGTATTATCTGGGACTTGTGGGGGGAAGATAGCAACCAAGAAGGACTGAAGCATAGGGAGTCTAGTCCTGTTTTCAGCCACGGATCTAGCTGTGTGTCTACCTGCCCCACACCTGATGTTGTATGTCAGGTTTTGGACATGTGGGTGTGGTTTGGACCAGAGGTTTCCCACCTCTAATGTAGATTGTTCTGTATTCTGTGTTAAGATTTTAAAGAAATTCTTCTTATATTTTCCATTTCTCAATATTTATCATAGTGTTCCCTTTTTCTTTTCTTTTTTTTTTTTTTTGGTATATTTCAGCCAAGTTTCCCTCCACACTCAAGCAATTTAAAATACACACAAATGTATAACCTTCACTGTGTGAGGGACGGTAACTTTGGAGCTCTGGGAATTGGTGATCCAGTCAATGTTTTCACTTCTTATTTATTTATTACATTTATATCCCATCTTTTCTTTCAAGGAGTTCCAGGTGGTACACATGGTTCTCTCTCTCTCCCTGTTCTATCCCCACAACAACTCTGTGAGGCAGAGAGAGTGCCCAGAGGTCACCCAGTGAGCTTCATGGCTGAATGGGGATTAGAACACTGTATCTGTTTG
This sequence comes from Podarcis liolepis, assembly GCF_965112155.1. Classification (NCBI taxonomy): domain Eukaryota; kingdom Metazoa; phylum Chordata; class Lepidosauria; order Squamata; family Lacertidae; genus Podarcis; species Podarcis liolepis. Next base: position 34,341,642 of record NC_139565.1, read on the forward strand.
AACATGGAACACCTTGATCATGGCCTTGGGCTGCCTTGACCTTACCTCTCACCTGACCTCACCTCTTACCCAGGTCTTATTGCAACACTCTAACCACTACACTAGCTTATTTTCTCCAGAAGGAGGGGGGAGAATAACTGCATAGGGACAGGAAGTGGTTGAGAGTAAGAATGCCAACCCAGAGAAGCTACCCTGGCAGTTGGTTTTACAGTTCCATTTTAATGCTTGTATCCTAGATGCTTTCCTTATATTTTGAAGTACATGTTACAGGTTCTTTCCCATAACTGAAGGTGCCTACTAAAAGCATTTTAAAAAAAAGGCCTTCCCTGAGGTGTGACCCACCCATTTATGGAATATTAATTGCCCATTTGTATAGCTTTATTGTTTTTTCAAATTTGTAGGAATGGTTTGCATTGTTTGTAGAACTTTTTTTTTGGCATTTTCTTTTATTTTCCCCATGCTGTACACCACTTTGATGATCTCAGGCTGTGAAGTGGTTTACAAGTTTATTAAATAAAGTAAATAAGTCAGTCAGTCAGTCAGTAACTCCTAATAGTTTCAGTGGCCTGGTGCCTTTCAGTCCACAGGGTGTGCCCGCAGTGTATTTCAATAAAAGTCTGGCCATTGACTTGAGTGTTCCTACTGCTACGTTCTCTATTGTGAGATAAAATTTTGCCTTATTTGCGCTCCATGAAGAACGTGCCTGAACATGAGCTAAGCAATGACTCAGATAACTATACAGCAAAACTGAAAATACAAGCGATCAAACAATTTGGTATCATCATGCCAAGCCAAACACAGAAATATAAATCGTTAAATATCACTTGATGTGAACAAAATTAATGACCTACATAAAACTTTGCTTAATTTATTTTAGTAGCTTCTTGGTTTAAGAATCCAACCTATGAAATTAAAGGAAGAATAACCAGATTTTCAAGAAATACAGGACACAAATGATTCCTTTACTTGAATCAGACATAGCAACTTTGTGCTTATTGGGTTAGATCCAGATATGACCTTCAATAATAGCAAGTGCTCCCTCTCTTCACAGAAGGGCCTCTGATCTTGCTGGAGGGAGGGGGGAATGTGGTTTTTACAGATTCATGCTTCTCCCTGCAGCTCCCAGCATCACCGCTTTCCACACGGATCGCCATCTTCTTGAGTAGATTTGTCCCCTTCTTCTAGCAGAATAGAACTCCCTTGCTGCAAGTCTAGATCCAACCCACTGTTCTTGGTACACAGATTTATGAAGGCATAGCTGAGAAAACTCATGTACACATGGCCAAAACTGGGGTGGGGATGACATATGTGTCCATGTTACCATGGTGGGATGCAGGTTCCCAACACATATGTGCAGTAAGATAGGCAATGTGGAAACTTCAAATATGACTATGCTTTTCTTAACTATATATAGAACACTGTAGAAGTTTATGTATGAGGTGACCTTTATAAAGCTACTATATCTTTCACTGAACAATAAGCATCCCATGATGCCTCATTCTGGACACATATATACTTGACTATAAGTTGGCATTTTTGAGTCATTGGCTTCCAGGGCCTCATTCAGAGAAAGACTCCATGGTTGCTGTGAACATAGGAAACTTTATAGTGAGTCAGACCATTGGCCCATCTAGCTCATTACTGTCTGCACTGACTGGCAGCAACTCCCCAGGGTTTCAGGCAGGACGTCTCCCTCAGCCCTACCTGGAGATTGAACCTGGTCATTCTGCATGCAAAGCAGATTCTCCACCACTGAGCTACAGCCCTGCATGCTACACCATTACAAATCATGACGGTACAGCAGTATCTTTCAGTACAACCTTATTTAGTATTGCTTGATGTTAACTGAAACGGCACAGCATGCTGCTATATTTATCTGATCAAAACAATGAGATGGTTTTAATGAAAGCCCATGCTGTGCTCTGGTTCTAAAGAAGAACCCACAGGGCAAGGCAGGTCAGTTCTTGCAGAACCACAGAGAGCTCTGTGGCTCCCAAGGGTTGGCATTTAGCTAAAGCCTTTAGAACCTCTCCTAGGCTCCTCCTCCTCCTTTTCTCAGAACTAGAGTTCCTACAGTGTCAGTCCTCTGGCCTCAGGACAGGCACATCTCTTATGTTCTGCCACCTCCCACTTGGTATGCTCCCAGTCTTGTTGGACCAGTGGGGAAATTTGGGAAATACTTGGTTCTTCAGACCCAGGAAGGCACCCATCAGGGTTCTAGTTCTATGGGCCCCAGTGCAGGAGAATCTGCTTCAGGGGGATACTGTCTGCCAGGTTCAGATCCCGTGTTTCCCTGATCACCAGCATCAGGCTCAGTGCCAGGAATCTGGTCTGGCTCCTTAGCCAGTGACTCTGTAGCCACTGGTTCACTATCCTGCTCACTGCTAGATTCCAGGCTTTGGGGGATGCTGCACTCTATTCCCCCCACCCAAGAGTCAGTCCTAACTAGGTTCGCCCCACCTCCTCTCACAGTTTTTCCTGAACAATTTTTATACTTCAGGAAAATTTGGGAGTCCCTGCTAATGTGTCCGGCTTCTGCATAGATGGTGCAGGTGTGGTTACCTAAAGATTCATACTCAAAGTATTAGTTTGCTGTTAGCATATAGGAACAATCCATAACTGATACAGAAAAATAACACCATTTTGTCAAAAAGTAGAAGACATGGATTTTATTCACCAGATTTTTTGCACGATGCTATGGAAAAATAGGATACATCCTTTCATTTTGATGAAAAGTAGAATTTGGGGTAGGCTTGACTCATCAGGAAAAAAATTACTTACCAATGGTGAGGCAACACCAGTGGCATATCATTTAGTCCTGAGTACCGGTATATTATTAATGGTGCAACTCTGAGACCTAAAACCAATTAAAGTTTTGCCAATGATTTAAAATTATCAGGATTGTGCTCTACTAGCCTGTACCATGGTTGTAGGCAAGGGGGAGCAGGGAGGGGCAGCTGTCCCCCTTAAATCAATAAAAATCAATAAAAATACATAGCTAACTGAGGTTCTCCCCTCCCCCCAAAAAGGCCTGACTCCCTAACAAAAGATCTGCTCCCCCAACAAAAATCCTGGCTACGCCCATGGCCTGTACTTAGGCCTGTAGCCTTACTAAGACATAAGTAATTAGGACATAGGTATCCCCAATGCTTTTCTTGCACATTGTCATGGCACATGGCATTATGGTGATGTGCAGCAATGCAAGCATGTGGCAAACAGATGTGGCTGTAAAATAGTTTCCACAACGGTATCCAAAAATGAGGTGGAATGCAAAATATTTAATACTTCTCTATAAATCGTTTAATAAGAATATGAAATAAGCTAAGCCGCATATGTGTATATCTACACATACATTTTTATTTCATCTTTAGGACTCTGTGTTGCTATTATAGTTGGCAGGTCAGGCCCTGCTCCAAGTACCTTAGGGTTCCCATATTTCAAAAAGTAAAAACCAGGCAGCCCTAGAGTACCTTCACTTTGGTGGAAAGAAATATCAGCTTCAGAGAGCAATTCTTAATTTTCTAAGGCTCTAGATCATCATTATTGGAATCCCTGACAGAGGAAGTACAGAGCTGTTTCCCTTACTGCTTTTCATAGTTGATACAAAACAGTCTTAGTTTGCAAAGTGTTTAGGTGCTGAATATGTTGTTTTGCTGTTGTGCGGATTTGTACTGTGATAGTTCTAGGGGGGGGGGCTCCCCCTAAACCAGAGCTTTCCAAACTTTTCATGTTGGTGACACACTTTTTATACATGCATCATTTCACAACACAGTAATTTAGTTTTACTAGCAAACTGGAGGTTAAACTAACCGCTTTTCAACCCCAGGAGGAGTGTGGAGAGCGTTCCTGCGACACATCTACACATTGCAGCTGACAATGTGTCTTCACACAGTTTGGAAAGCTCTACCCTAAACCCTAGGATTGAATAAATGCAGGGACACAGACCCTGTATGTGTGCCTGGGACCCATGGGCTCTTGCCACCGCTTGGCAGAGAGAGAGGCAGGCACCCAACTTTTGTAACAGTATGCTCATATTAAGTTGTTCTTAACATTCCCTGTTATTGTGAGTCACCTTGAGCTGAGGAAGCACAGGATAGAAAGAGTCTAAATACATAAATCAACCAACCAGTAGTATTATCTTCTCTGAAGCAGACTCATTATCAGACTTTGTACCATAAAGAAATTTCACTGCAGTCTGTTACATCCTGTAGCTCCTTGTCTGTAGTAACTCACTACTTGTTCCTGTGTTGTGAGTTTGACAGGGGCCTCTACTTATCAGCAAAGTCCTAAAACCCATGCCATTACTCAGGAGCCTATTTCACTATGGTCGAAATTATTTGGGTCTGCCCTGCAGATACCCAAAACACAAAAGGTCCAAATATGAGGCATCATTATTTTCAGGTATGAGAATTTACACCCAAGTTTGAAATTCATGGAAGCATTGTATTAGATTTATCTATTTTAAGGTAAAGGGAGCCCTGACCATTAGGTCCAGTCATGGACGACTCTGGGGTTGCGGCACTCATCTCGCTTTACTGGCCAAGGGAGCCGGCGTTGTTATCTAATACTACACAGAACTGGTTCATAATTACATAACTGTTTAGCTTTTATTCAGCCATTAAGTCAAATCCCTTACTATTCCATTGCATCCAACAACTGCATCTCTCTTCTGTTGTACAAAATCAAACAGTGGCAAAAACAATAGTCTTGGGACATTTTCTCACTTTTGCTATTTGCAGGTGAGATTCATTCGCATACTGGCAAATTTAGGTTGCACAGTTAAAGTGGAGTTTTGCAGTACGGAAAGTGATAGGAAAATGCACTGGAAAGTAGTGGATAACAACTGCGTGCTGTGATGTTGTATAATAGCACAGCAAACAGATCCAGATGGCTGCTTAAGAAACAGGTCATCTGGAAGTGACCTTAGACCCGTCTGTCAGTACCATTTTCTTATGAAGTTACAAATGCCTTAACTTGGTTCCAAGATAACACACCACAGAATCTTACCTACCCTTGGCTTTCAGAAGTTGTGTATAAATACTCATTGTTTACCACCAGAGTTGGCCATATGCTGATTTTTGTTTTTTTGTTCTCACAGGCCAATCCCTCGTGACTTCCTGTTTTATCCAGCATCTCCTACAACTTCCAGTATCTTGCAGTTGCATGATTATTTGCATACTACAAGACTTTTCACCAGCTCAATGTCTGTTACTTTTGACAAACACATTGTCAAAGCAACTGTCTGCTTTAGAGGAAAAGCTCTGTGTCTGTTCAGAGAGAAATTGTGTGTGTGTGTGTGTGTGTGTGTGTGTAAGAGAGAGAGAGAGAGAGATGCATACATTAGGCCATTTCTTTTTAGTCTTTCCCCTTGCACTGGGGCATTACTGTATGTGCATCATGAACAGAAGAGATTGTTAGAAAGCTTCTATAATTTGCAGAACCAATTAAAGAAAGCTTGCATGCTCTGGGGCACCCAAACCTGATATTTATAACTTATAATTTGCAGTATGTATCTTCCTACAGATGGCAGGGCCTAGAAGTTCAGATAAGTCTGCATCACATCATGGCCAGTTTGTTAAACCGAGGTGAGTGTTAGATATAGATTAGGCTATGCCTTCTGCCACTTTGATCCATGCAGGGCCTCTCATTTGATCTTTCCACAGACTGTTCAGCCATATACCAAGTATTTGTTTCCTCACTCTGCATAATGTTACCAGATCTTTTCATATGTACATTTAAACTGGGTACATTTCATCTTCTCTTTTATTACCACATGTTTCTGATTTCATGCAAAATGTATGTTTTTACTTCTTTCCTAAAATATGATATTCAACCAGCAAGATTACTTTAATGTTCCCGCTAAATGTGCCTGGCGTTTCTTTTTTCTTTCTTTAATTTAACAATTGTATGAAGTGTGAAAAGCCTTTGACCATTTTGGTGAAAGACCTGATGAGCAGGAAATGGAAAACCTCTGCCAAGTGAGCATGAAAAAACAAAAGTAAGGAGTATTTCTTTCCCTCATCACCACCACCTCCACATAGGAGGAAGGGAACACATGACTGGACTTCAGAGAGTGAAGAAGAACTCATGAAAATATACTACGATTTCTTCAGCAGGATAGCTTTACATAATAAAATACTGATGCACAGGCCAACATAACATAAACAAACTTTAAGGGCTGTATCCAACTTAGGATTGCTCAAGAGTAGAACCACTGATATTAAGTTAGCCATGTTTATTAACTTCAGTGGGTCTACTCTGATTGTGACTAATATTAGATGCAGCCCAAAATGTATTTTACCCTTTGAGCAAGAAACTATAGCATGATCAGACTGGAGAAAGCGTCATGATTTATTTACTTTCTTCCCCCGAGGAGTTGAAAGTTCCTTATTTATGGTTCACAGGCAGTCTCCCATCCTGAGAGCTTGTAGGACTAGATCTGGTTCGTTTTAGCAGTAGAAGCACGTCATGTTCCTTCAGACTATTCTCTGCTTTAGAAAACAGGGCAGGAGACAATGGTATAGATGGGGAAGTGTGGGAATTTTGAAGTAACTTGACTGCATCAAGTTACAGGCTAGTTCCAAATCACACAGGTAATATGATGTTGACTCCCTCAAGTAAGGGATCTGAACAGCAATGTCCTAGAGCATACCTGGCATCAGTGTAGCACAGAGTAGACATGGAGTAATAACAGTCATGGACATTGAATAAGACATATTTCAGTCAGGAAAAAAGATACATGGATAGAAACAGGATGATAAGAGGAGTGGGTAAGCATGAAGATAAGATTGATGGATGGTGAAACACTGCAAAAATCCAAAAGGGCCACATCTACACGATGAATCTCCTACATTGATATTGTTGAGAGTTTGGGGGATTCCATTGTTGAAGGAACCAGGCAAGTTTCTTGGTGAGTTAATGGCCCTAACTATGGGTTGTTATTAGTATAGAAAAGGAAGTTGCTTCCTTTTCTATACTAATAGGGGAAATGGGTGGGTCCTCTCCCTCACCTGGATGGTAGAGAGAAAAACAAAAGGCTCTGTGTGTGTGAGAGAGTGGGGGCTTTTATTTTTCTCACTACCATCCAGGTGAGGGAGAGGGCCTGTCCATCATAGGCTCAGGTTATATATGTGTGTATATAAACCATATATCATAAAGACACCACGGTCTCTGCTGTCCCCCATTCACCTAGCAACAGACTAGCAGAAACAGGAGATCATTCTGAATGGGCAGGGAGGAAAACAGAGGTAAAGGATGGAATGGAGATATCCAGAAAAGCACAGGGCCTAGAAGGAAGACTTATCTTGCCATCTGTCACAAATTATTTAATGGGTAAATTATTTAATGGGATGAATGGGCGAGTCTCTATTCTGTTTTTTAAAGAACCCCTGTTCACATTTTTAATAGAAAAGAAAATATATTTGTCTCTTTATAAGGTAAGCAGTATTAACATCACTAGTATGCAAGATTAATGTTGTTTATGGAAGAAAGAGGTTCACAATCAAATCACAGGTTTGCTGCTGTGCAATTCTAAGGCATTAGCTTTGCTTACAAGACAATAGGTTTAATCTCCATATTCCATACATTCTCATTATACATCTTCTGTCAGCAAAATTAAATTAGACAACCTCACTATTTGCATCATCTCGGTATTAATGCTATTTAGAATATAAAGTGTTCCTTTACTTTGTGCTTATGTTCCTTATCACAAATCATTTTGCTCTGGAAGGATAATATTACAGTTCATATATGGTAACAGTACTATTGCTTTTTAATATTTTCTAATACAAAATGCTGCTTTAATATCTCATATTTTCCCTTTTATTTACAAGCAAGCATTCCATCCTTGCTGACTGTATGAAAGGTAAGCAGGCTGCTTTATAATCATAGAATCATAGAGTTGGAAGGGACCCTGAGGATCATCTAGTCCAAGTCCCTGCAATGCAAGAATATTTCGCTGGATCAAACCTGCAACCTTGGTGTTATCAGCATCATGCTCTAACCAATTGAGCCATCCAGCTTAGGCAAAACTCAAATTAAACCAATGGCTTCCACAAGGAAAGCAGGCAAAACTTTTTCTATTTTCACTTTATCTATTTTAAGGTAGCTGCTATATATTGTAAGCAATTTACTGTCTGTCCAGGTTAACTGTTTTTGCTTAAACTTTGAGAAGCAGATTAAGAAAGACACATAACAAAAGTGTCAGAAAGAGTATGTGCCATCGAAGAGTTAGAGGACACACCAAGACAGGTAGCTAGAAGCTAAGTTTATTGCCTCTCTTTAAAGAGAAGCCCATAGCAAACCCCTCATTCTATGCAGTTAAAACTAAGCCCCATACCACCTAGTGAGTAAACCATATAATGACACTATCTGTATATCAGTCATACCTGACACAGTCCAATTCCTCATCAGATGAAGTCTGAAGACATTATGGGTCTCCTGACTACCCTATACACCTAAAGCATCTTCAGAGAAGTGATGTCAAAGTTTCTAACTCACCTGCAGCAGCTGCCTTGCCTGTAGCATAAAAGAAGGTTTAACTACCTTCCAGGCACAGGAAATGCCGAGCATTAGAAGATGCAGGCACAGGCAGCCACCCATCAAGAGAACACATGCTTCTAAGATCAGAAGAACCAGAATTAGGGGCCTCCTCAGGAAAAAAAGGATGTCTCAGAAGCAGGGGACCTTGAAGGGTGAGCTAACCTGCTGCAGCTGTGCAGACAACATAAGCTCCCAACTAAAGACTTAGTTGCTGGAACAATGCAGCTCTTTAGCAACACAGCTTCTTGAGCCATCTCCCCACTCTGACTGGACCCAAGGCTGGCCCAAGACCTTTTGGCACCTGAGCTAAACCACAAAATGGTGGAAAGAAGGAGTGAGTGAAGATCTACATTGGGAACAAGGGGGACTAAATATCTATATTGAGAACAAGGATGGTGGGGTCGAAACAACAACAACAATAATAATATAATAATTTATTATTTATACCCCGCCTATTTGGCTGGGTTTCCCCAGCCACTCTGGGCGGCTTCCAACCAAAATACAGTAAAAAAAACCTTGCCCAATGGTTGAAGTGGGAATCAAAAGCCATTGTGGTGGGAGAAAGGGCCCACCCTGAATTACATCAAGTGGGTGCAATGCCCAAGAGACCCCAGAGGACAGCCCCCATCATTTCATCCGGGGGGGGGGAGAGACCAGCAGCACCTCCTTTTTGCTGAGAGACCACTGTAGAGGCAGTATGATGGGGGCTGCCAACGAGGTGGCAGATCTAGCCTCCATGGAGTACACTGCAGCTGCCGCTGTCATTGCAGCAGTGGCAGGCAGTGCTTTCCTTGGAGGCTGGCTTTCCTGCCCTTGTGGATCCTGGTGCCCAAGGCAGTTGCCTCACCTTGCCTCATGAGTGGGCTGACCCTACCTCAACTCCCTGCAAAGACTTTGCTGAGAAGCATTCAGCCTGCTCTTCGACTGCTTTGCTGTGTTTGACCCTGTCTTTGTCTCATTACCTTGCTACAAGAGCAAGCCTGCACTTGATAGGTCTTTCTGTGATTGCCTTCAGCGTCTTCTATAGACCCTGTTTTTCCAGATTGCCCTGATATCTGACTGGCCATTTCCTTTCCTTAGGCTTAGTTTCAGAGATCAACGCAGGACAGCACTTTGGTTACACTGTACCACCTGCATCTTACAAAACAGAACCCATGGGCATCTGTTGGAATTTCCCCCTCAATGCTAATTGCCATGTGGGGGGATTTTGACCGATATGAAGGTTGGTGAGTGAAGGCTTAAACCTGTAAGAAAAACACTGGGGCCTAATTTGATCAGCAGAATGTTTGTTATCTGGTGGGCGGGGCTTGTTTGTTACGCTCTGGAATCAGCCCCTCCCTTCAGTGTGTTCCGTTAAGTTTCAGTTAAGAGGGACCAACTGTCTCTTCTTCTTTTCTTGCCTCAGACTTGCCTCACACTGTTGTATTTAGTTTCTCTCATTATGTTATTTTGTTACCGTTTTCTTTATTACTAAAGCTTAGTTTACATTTATGTGAGCCACTTATATTTCTAAAAAGAAAGAAAGAAACTCTGCTGAGGAAAGTTGTGGAATGTCCTAAATATGAGTAAGGGCATGGGTCGGCAAGCTAAGGCCCGGGGGCTGGATCCGGCCCAATTGCCTTCTGGATCCAGCCCATGGACGGTCCAGAAATCGCCACGTTGATCAGCGTGGGGATTTTGATTGTTTGGGCTGCACCATTCCCCTCCACACACACACACACACACACATACACACACACATCACGGTGGCACCTCCTCTCTCCCTGCTCCTGGCTTCTCCCTGCCCTGCCTAGAGGAGGAAGGGGGCTGGGCTTTGTTGACTGAGCGCCTTTTTAAGCAGCCCCTCTCCAGAGCCAGCCCTTTCATGCCGCTCCAGGTCCCTCCGCCACCGCCAGCTCCTGCCGCTCGCAAGGCACAGGTAAGCAGCCACCGGGGCTCGTCCGGTGCTGTGGAGGAGGGAGGGGAAAGTTGGGGGGGGTTCCCCTCCCAAAAATATAGTCCAGCCCCCCACAAGGTCTGAGGGACAGTGGACCAGCCCCCTGTGGAAAAAGTTTGCTGACCCCTGAGTAAGGGGGTATTCCCTGTTTGCCAGGAGGATTGATTTTGCTAATCACTCCCCACCCCCACCTCCACAACAAGTTTCACCGATATGAAGTTTCGTGAGTGAAGGCTTAAACCTCCCCTTCCTGCACGCTGTGTTTGAGGATAATCACTCACAACATGCTTTGTATTTAACGCATCATGGTACCTTGGGTTAAGTACTTAATTCGTTCCGGAGGTCCGTTCTTAACCTGAAACTGTTCTTAACCTGAAGCACTACTTTAGCTAATGGGGCCTCCCGCTGCCGCCACGCTGCCAGAACACAATTTCTCTTTTCATCCTGAAGCAAAGTTCTTAACCTGAAGCACTATTTCTGGGTTAGCGGAGTCTGTAACCTGAAGCGTATGTAACCTGAGGTACCACTGTATTTACTAGGTCCTTAGCCCCCTCTCTACACCTTTTGCTTTGCAGGGTATTACTTTTTTGGTGCAGTGTTACTAGGCACTGTAAATGGGCTGTGTGCACAATTTTGGCAGGCTTACGCTTGTTCCTGTATTCTGCTGCTGTGCAACAGAATCACTGGGTGATCTTGGTCCAGCTATCAGGATAATCAACCTGGGGTGGGTATGTCCAGTGAATTCCTTGAAGGTATTATTTGGCCATATTTGACTAGATTTTAGACCAGAGGTAGCCAACGTAGTGCCCTCCAAATGTTTTGAACTACAATTCCCATCATCCCTGACCATTGGCCCTGCTCATTTGGGCTGATTGGGAGCTGGGTCTCAGGTTCCCCATCCCGGCCCTGTGCATTTGGTTCACAGTACAGGATACATTCTCCTCTTCTGTTCCTCTTCACGATACAGTTATTTGGAAGTGTGCTCCAATGCTTAACAGTTTTACTGAAGGAGATGAGACAGCATACACTTCAGAAAGAAAAAACATACACAAAGAAACATTTAAAGCTTGGCAGGCAAGGCTGAAGTCAGGAGACAGATATTTCTTAGTTCACTTTTCTCTCTTAGATAAGCAGGCACACATTCCCAAGAATCTCATAAAATCATTTGCAGTTCTACACATGCACGTACAAGTGCCGAGCTGTTTTACAAGATACACAGAAATTCTTACTCACCCACATATCTTTCTGATGACAGAATCCAGTCACCACTTTGGATCTTCAAGAAGTTATTTATTATATAAACTGGGAGAATAGAGAGGATACCTGGAACTCTTGGATTATAAACTTAGAACCAGGTTCTAGCTATAAAACAAAATACCCAACTTTGTAATCTGTTGTTGTTGTCTTTTGTTTGTCCTTACAATGATATCATAAAGAAGGTCACTGCTATTCCCATTTTACAGATAATATCAGTGACTGGTGTAGTTTCTTCAAGACTTCTTTCAGCACAACCCTATCCATGTCTAGACAGAAGTCCTATTAAGTTAAATTGGCCTCACACTCAATGAAATGTGTATATTATTATTATTATTATTATTATTATTATTATTAGCCTTCCACACCTCAAAGCAGTGTACAATTAAAACATTTTTTATAACCACAAACGTAAATATGTCTAAAAAACAAAATAAACACCCATGGCAGAAACTCATTCATTCAGCTAGGAAAGGCTGTTGAAACAAAAATGTATTCAATTGTGTTTGGAAACTGCCAATAATAGGCATGCTCATATCTCATAGATGGGGGACTACGAGCGAGGCGGGAGCCGCTTTGTCACGTTCCCGGTGCTGTTTGCCCCATGCTCCTGGCTGCATACTGAATAATTTTTGTAAGGTCGTGAATATAAGTCGCACTCACAGTTGGAATTTGGGGGGAAAGTGTGGCTTATATTCAGGCCAATACGATAATGGTTTTTCATCAGGTAGGGGCTTTAGATAGCCATATGTATGACTTCTGACTTCATTTGTAAAGCCCACAATTAACATTCCTCTTCTCCCCCTCTTGCCACCATTCCATGCTACCCAACTGCTCCAACATTCCTTAAATCATAGCACCATCATGACTACTGGAATAAAATGGAGTTTGCTTCTGCTGCACATGTATTGGGGAATAAGCACCATTTTGTTCTTTTAAAAAGGGATAATCTATTTAAAGTCTCTGAAACCATGTACATGCCTGGCTGGTTGCCTTATAAAATATTTTTAAAACTTAAGAAGGAAGGAAGGAAGCTGCAGTGGCCAGCATCAGTCCCAGTGGGCCCCAGAATGCGAATCCAGGTGTTGCCGTGGGCCCTGTGCACTGCACTCTACAAGGTTATTTGGGGGCACCTAGTGTTCTGGGGGCTGTGGAATTTGGCTCTGGGGCTCAGCCCTAGTTGCACCTCTGCCTGGGGTGTTTCTACACCCTTGGGACTGTAGCCTGGCATGTTAATTCTAAAAAAATCGGTTGTAAATGGAAGCATTTTCAATTAAATAATATATTTTATTTTCAAGTAACAGTATGCGTGTACAGCAGAACCACTGTGTGAGAGACGGTTCCCAAAGTCATTTATGGGTATAAAAGAAACAATTAACTTTCAAGAAGCTACAGTAGGGAGGAGCTAATCACATTTACGTACATCTTATAGACATTAGAAAATTGCTGTTGTTTCACTGCATCCTTGAAGTGAGTTGAATGCCTAAGAGATAGCAAAGGCTTAAATGCCCATGTTTTAACTGTAAAACAACAAAACAAACACCCTGGTATCATTCCCTGTTGGTATGAAGCAAAGATTTCCTACATCCTACAGAAAGTAGCTAGATTGGCAGGGAAGAATCTGATGCAATATATCTCATCTTCAAGGTGAGGGACAGGTCATTTTGCTATGCATATTTATGCATTAATATGCAGAAAAGTGGCTTGGAGGGTTTTTTATAGATATCTTAATTCTGCTGATGCAAAAAGAGAAGGAATTTACAGGTGTCGCTTTGGAACACAGACTACTGATAAACAACTTGCCATTTTGCAGTGTCTGGTCACATTTGTAGTCTTTTGGGATGCAAAAGGACTGGAAGGATTATTGCACAATTTAAAGGCACTTCTGTCACTTTAACTTTTATTTTAAAGCTAAATTAGTAGATTTCTTTTTTGTTTGGTTTTCTGCGTTGCTTCTGTTAAACATTTAGCTTAGCCTAAATTCAGCCGCAGAAACAAGACAGAAAGAAGGAAACATGCAGCACTTGTCAGAAAACTTTTTTAGTTTGACCTTATGTGGAGGCAGGCTAGCATAAAGCTATGGACAAGTGGATTGTGATTTATTAATATTAGCATCTGTAGACACTTCACACATTTAATGCTTTGATCTGATCCATCAGCAGCACTAAATTGTCATGTAATTGTTTAATTGGTCAAAATATACACCATGATACATAGACTATGGTATGCATGAAGTGCCTGAATGTTTAGTCCTGGTGAATAAACACTTTTCTATTAGGACAAATTAAAATATACACAAAGACCAGAACAGGGAGTAATCAAAACAGTTTAATATTGCATTCTTTTGTGGTCGTGCAGCATCTATGCTTCAGCTGATATAAAAATGTTCTGTTGAATTTTATATAGCTCTACAGTTTGTCAAGGTATGGTAATGTTCCTGTAGAAATAAATGGTCATTTGTTTGTATTTAATTTTCATATTAGTTGTGGGAAGTGTGCTACACACACACAAGAAAATAAAAGGGTTTGATTCTTTATATACCTCATATTACAGCTGAGCAGTCACACAGCTAGAGTTAAGGATATGAGAAGTATTTCTGAAATCCTTGCAGAATTTCCATCAGGTCACTGTAGTAATAATTATGCATGTATGCAGTTAATGTTCCCTGACTGCTTCTGATCCTCTGTGTCTGTTCCCTTTCTGTGCTCTCCTGTTGAGATCATACAGTCTGAATCTAACATACTGTAAACTGGTCAGAACTCAAAACCCTGGCAAATTATACGCCTTGCCTGTGGAACAGAGCACTCTATCCCCATACAACAGCAAAGAAAGTATAACACACGAGACATTTCTTGTGTAATTGAATGTATATTCTTCACATTAGAAAATGTCTGGAAGAGCCTTAGTTATATTCCCTGCTGTTGTCCAGAAATTATTTCCTCTTATATCAAGAAGTACATTTCTCCTGAGAATTTAATTTCAAGTAAGTGGGCTGGGGTGGGGGTGGGGTGAACAGAAACTCACATCCATGTAAATGCGATAAGGATGACTTCCCCTTTCTTCCTCTTTTAAAACTAGCTGATCATGTTTGCAGGAAACAATGCAAAAGCTACCCCATTCTTTTTTTAAAAAAAGAAAGCAAACAAAAAAATGTGTTTTAGGCAATTATGGAAAACTGTTATAATAGTGTTAGAAAAATGGACAGGTTGTGAGCTTGCTGAGTAGTCCCGACCTTAATCTTGAACTGTTGCTCACATTCATGTCTCTGTAAACATGAACTGCTGTGCTGCAAAATGCTCCAGCCACCCTGCCTTTTTCTTGCTCTTGCTGAAGGCACCTGACTTCTAGCTGAAAACCTTCAGTCCTGCTTCCATCTGCATTGCACAATTCCCATTGTATCAAGAGACCTTGGGCTACAACAACGGATCACAAAGGGGTGGGTGGCTAAGCCTGCCCAAGGCAAAGGCCTTGCACAGGTGCTATTATGGCAGAAAATATTCAGGCATCAGTTTCAAAAACTAGACTGTTTGATATAGAAATTCTGTTACTTTCCAGATACACTGAAACTCTTTTAAATATACACAGTGAATGGCTCTAACTTTCCTGCTGCTGTTTTTTAAACACCTTCCCCCCTTTTCTTGTTTGCTAACTTTTATATGATATAATGGGGCCTGATTACCATGCTCTTTCATTGTTTTCTCCTGCCCATTTTTTACTCCAAAAAACAGTGAAGAAATGTCTCATTTTCCTTTTAAAAAGCCAAATCCCATGTTTTGCAGCTAACAGCAGATTCAGACAGCTACAGCTTATCTTCTTCTACCTTGGGACAACTAGTCTCGGTCAACACACATGGGTGGAAGATATCTGATATTGGTATCATCTGGGACTGCAATATGTTACAGTGAAAAATAACCATTAGAATTCACCTTCATTTTGATTTCCAGCTGCTAAGCCCTGCTCCTGTTGCAGCCACATTCACTTCAGTGATGTTTGTCATTCGAGCAACATTCAATGGGTTTTTGACTGGAACATGCCTAAGGCACAAAACAGTGTCTTTAAACAAACAGCATCTTCATCGCTTTCTAGCCTGATATACCTGCCCCATCTGTGTTTTGCTGCTGTTCTTAAACATTTATTCGGTACCGGGAGTCTGCAAGTCTCTGTACTGCACCCTGCTTGCAATCTAAATAACACAGGCAGGAAAAGAAAGGCCCATGTTGGATAAAAAGTAGCAAGTACAGGAAGAGAAAGTTTGACTGGTATGTGTCTGACGGATGACTCTATGACAGGGATGGCCAACGTAGTGCCCTCCAGATGTTATTTGACTACAACTCCCATCACCCCTGACCATTGGTCATGATGCCTGGGGCTGATTGGAGCTGTACATTGATAACTTCCGGAAGGCAGCACATTTGATGTATTCTCCCCATCCCCTGCCTCTGTACCCAGTTACTCGATTTTTTTCTTTTTCTTTTTCTTTTTTGCCACTGCAGACTGTAACACCTGGAAGTTATCAATGGCTAGCCTTGAGAAGTGAAAGGTAAGCTGCTATTCATAGAAGCCACAGTGACAGTTATTTAAAATAAGGAGACTATTCCTTCTGTTCTCCCCCCACTCTCAGGTCAACCCAATATTCTTAATAGCAGTTGGCACTTCTGAGCTCGCTGCAGGCAGTGACTAATCCAAGCAGGGTGACATCATTTTGGGACTCTGGCAGTTTGTGCTGTCTGAGAAAGATGCTGCTTTTAAACCAGCTTCTGTGCCGTTTAAATAACTGATCAACTGTTCAAAAAAGGATTTATGGAAACACTCAGGTGCAAACATTCAGGTGCTAGTCTTATAGAAAGTAGATCCGTTTAAATTAATGCATCTAAGTTAGTCATGTCTATGAATTTCAAAGGGTCTACCCCGAGTAGCGTTAACATTGGTTATAATCCACATTATTTTCTGCTGTTGGTGAGTGGCTTCCATTTGGCTTTTCTGCAAAAGAGGCAGACATATACACCAAAGATTCTCATTCTGATCCATTCGCCATCAGTTTTACTCCACATTCCACCCATCTCACCTCACCTATTTTTAAAGTTTGGCCTGTAGATTTAGATTAGTAAATATATGTTTGTCCATGTATTTTGTCTTAAGAAGCACAATAGTAGTGGTTTTTTAAAAGGTATAGCACTACATCAGCAATGAAAGGGAGATGGTTTTGTGATGTCACAGGACCAATCAGTGTTGTCCATAACTGACTTCTGCTAAAAGCTGGCAAACAAATTTTTGATGAGCTTCACTTTAGCTGTACTGTATTGTAAGTCACTTGGAGTTGTCATAGAAAAAAGCAACTAATACATTTAATAAATAGTAATAATAATATTAGAGATAAAAATATTCATCTGACACAAAGAACATTTTGGCATCATCAGCTGGTATAAAGATTATCAGATCTGCAACTTTCTCCTGGTTTTGGCAACATCAGCGAGGGAGGCACCAAACCTTTCCTTTGAACCTTCCAGATGTCTTGGCTGTCAGTGTCACCCAAGGTGCTTATTTGTCCTGGAACCTGAGTACCTGAAAGTAAGTCATTATTATGTATTTTTTGTTTTTATGTTATGAACCACCATGTGATCTTCAGCTGAAAGGCAGTATACATACATACAATAGCGTAGGGCTGAGTGATCATCTCTGGCTAATCTACACTCTACGACTCATTAGGACCATGCAACTTCCATTGCATGGGTGTAATTAATATGCACTTTTTTGTTATGTAAGTACATCGGAAGCTGCCTTAAACTGAATCAGATCACTGGTCTATCTAACTCAGCACTATCTACACTCAATGGCATTGGCTCTTCAGGGATTTATGCAGGGGTCTTTCCCAAACCTACTTGGAGATGCCAGGGATTGAACCTGGGACCTTCTGCAAGCAAAGGAGATGTTCTGCCATCGAGCTACATCAGGGGTCAGCAAACTTACAGCGCCTTGGGCCATTGCCTCCAGCACCGATCGCGCAGCGGGCCAGAGGGCGGGGAGCACGTGCCCATACGCGTGCACACACGCTATTTCCAGCGCACTTCCAGGTCAGAGGAGCGCATGTGCATGGGCTTCCTCCAACCTGGATGTGCACCGGAAATAACGTGCATGTGCAAATAACGCTTGTGCATGCGCACAAACTATTTCCGGTGCTCCTCCGACCTGGAAGTGGGCAGTTGTGCAGCACAGTGCTGGTATGAGCGGGTGGCGGCAGCAGGCGCCACCGCAGGCCGGATAAACAAGTCATTTGGGCCTTATCCGGCCGGTGGGCCTTAGTTTGGGGACTCCTGAGCTACATAGTTGCTAAGAGGAAGCCTCTGTAATGTTGAGATGGAGACACAATAGCATCAATGAAAATTCTGTCTTCACACCAGTGGAAATTCCCTTGAAATGCAAATAGCAGCTTTAGAGAGAACATTTTTGTTTGGGCCATGGCAAGAAAAGGGAGACCATTATTAACAGAACAAAAAACACACACATTGATGGCACTCGCACAATTAATATTTCATCTAAACTGGCTATAACAAATTATTGGGGTGTAAACTTTCATAGGCAAGGACAGTGAACAGTGAAGAGATTGCAATTTAAGTGCTTAACCTTACCTTTTTTCCTGCCATTTTTCAACTGGTAGACCTAGTAACTGATGCTGTTTTCAAGTGGGATTCCATCACACGCTAGCAAATTCAGTTTGTGTAATAAAAGTTCTTCTGGTGCTCTTTCCCAACAAACCCCCTCCCCTTCCAGATGTTCTGTTTATTGAGCATTCATCCTGATTTGTTTGCAGGGAGGTTATATGAAATTGCATCAAGCACTTGTTACCCCCCTCCAAATGCATTGTAAAAAGGACTCCTCTTTGTACCCTTTGCTCTCCAGCTTGTGTATTTTGCTACCCTAAATTGAACATGCCTACTTGGAAATAGGCCCCAGTGATTTCAGTTGAGGTTGCTTTCAACTAAATATTGTTGAAGATTTACGGTACATACTGTGGATGCAATCTGGAAAAAAGTAAGCGTGCTTGAAAAGTCTCAGTGAATTAATATGGAAATAACCACCCAGGTCCCACATATTTCAATGGATTTAGGTAAAGGTAAAGGGACCCCTGATCATTAGGTCCAGTCACAGACGACTCTGGGGTTGCGGCGCTCAACTTGCTTTACTGGCTGAAGGAGCCGGTGTACAGCTTCTGGGTCATGTGGCCAGCATGACTAAGCCGCTTCTGACGAACCAGAGCAGTGCACGTTTACCTTCCTGCCGGAGCAGTACCTATTTATCTACTTGCACTTTGACATGCTTTCGAACTGCTAGGTTGGCAGGAGCAGGGACTGAGCAACGGGAGCTCACCCCATCGCAGGGATTCAAAACCACTGACCTTCTAATTGGCAAGCCCTAGGCTCTGTGGTTTAACCCACAGTGCCACCTGCATCCCATTTCAATGGATTTAGATATCCCTAAATTTCCATGGATTACATATTAAGTGTTTCTTGCTGCTGCTTTGAAAATCTCCTTGCACCCATCAACTACAATGTTTGTTTGTTTTTAGCATACCTTATATGTATTGATTAAAACTGATAGCGTGAACAGGATGCCAACTGGGTATAATGAGGGCAATACATAAAAAGGAAACAGTGTCCTTTGAGATTCTCAAATCTGACAAAAATCCTACTCTCATTTGCATTGCCTGAGTTTCAGTAAGAAAGTAAATTATTAGATTGTACTCCTTTTCTACTCAACAAACCTCACAAAAGTAATAGCAGTTTATAAAATATTTTGCCAAAGGCTTTTAAAATGCAGAATAATTCTCCACTCATAATTGGGTAAACTTTGCTAAAAATAGTTAAACTATAGATGAAAACTGTTGTACCATGGATGCTTTAAGATGTTTAACTCAGGCATCAATGCATTTAAGTGGAAGTTGTCTCTGTTGACTCCCAGCAGAATTTGCTTCCAGGAGAAAAAAAGAGAAGACCTTCAAATAGATTGAATATGGCCCTGAGATGATGTTGTTATGCCAATGAAGGAAGGCTACAAAGTTTGGGTTGTTATTTTTAAGTCATGATTTTTCCCACTTATAATATATCAAGAAGCTAGTTTTCAATCCAAATCAAAATGTTACTTGTTTAACCAAACTGAGTTTCCTCCCCACCAAGTAAGAGACTAAATATAAAATGTTTTGCTGCAATTCAGAGTTATTGCTTCCATTGTCATCATGTGCTAATTTTTGCAATTTCATATGTTTAAAATAGCAATCGGGTTTCTCTGACATTTTATCCTTTATAAACCCCACAATATTAATTTATCCACTTCTGGAGGATGAAAAGTGGGTCAGTCCTGTAGACAGCTCATCAGCGTTATCCAAACACGTTTGCACAACAGAATGGACTGGAGGTCTTGTGAGAATAAACAGCTTTGTGTCATTTATTTACTTTTCTAATGGAACGGGACAGGAAGAAATGGTTTCTGTTCAGGATTTCAGCTTTTCTACACTGGGCCTCAATGGCAGGGCAGATGGAGGGATAGGGACATGCATAAGATTTTTCAGCTATTCATTAAGAGTTAAGCCAAGTTCTTCCGTCCCCACAAAAGTCTGGATTTGGTTAAAGCTTGGTAAAGCAAACTACATTCACAACAACTGAATTTTCTTAAAGTGACCCCCCTCCCCTTAAATGACAGTAATAGAAAATAATTTCCTGGCCAGAATTTAATTAGCTTCACATGACTTTGGCTGTGTAGACATAACATTTTGTTCTAGAATCAATGGAGTATGACTACCCCTCCCCATGTAGTCCACACACAATCTACATTTACTGCATCTTTTTTGCCCCTGAAAAACACTTCTTGAGAAAATGGTTTCATTCCAAAAATAAAAACTCATTGCAGGTTGAGTCTGCATTACTCTGCAGTGTGTCCATTTGAAAACAGATGTTAAGTGGCCCTGGCAATTGGGGCCAGGTGTATCCACACTAACTCAGTGATGCTGAGGGAGGGAGTGTACACCAAGATTACAATTCACACTTCCTTCTTCATGTATGGGGACAAAACAGCATGAATAACCTAATAAAGGGGAGGTATTTTTCCAAATGTGTATCAAGTAACCATACACCCCTTTGTGGATGGCAAGATCTAGAAGCAATCTAGATTGAAAGCATTCTGAGAACTAGCATGAACAGTTCCATATTGGCAGGAAAAAACCCTACATTTTTCTGTTGCAAACAGATTAGAGTGTACATAGTCTTTATCTGAGGCCTCCTTCAGGGTCTCCCTCCCTCTTACCCCCAAGATTCACATGGTCAAGCTGAGTATTACTCAAGGACAAGTTACTGAACCACTCAGTGTATCAGGTAATATGGAAGAAGGGTGAGGACATTATGACCTGAAATGGAAGGGTGAGATGCTTAAAGGCCAGCTCACATGACCACCTGGCTGCTCACAAAAGCCCAACCCCTTTGGAGTTAAAATTTTGGGATGTTTCTGAATCCCTAACTTTTTAAAAAAATGATTAGGCTTGCTTTAATTGTTATGCTGCAGTACACTCCCAGTACCTTTCCCAGAAGATAGAGAAGGAACCAGTAAATAAAATGACATATTAATTATTTTTAAGACTTCAGCATTTCAGAGAAAATAGAGCTAAAATCCTGGAAAACACAGGTTTTTCTATGGTATGGTGGCATAACGAGTAATACAAAAGTATTATCAATATTAGAGGATGAAGCAAGAGTCACCTTAAAGAAAACCATGGTGAGCTCCTGCACTCCAATTAGATCCTCTCTTTTGCCCATCATACTTAATGAAGCTATGACATAACCGCTCTATAAATTTTGGACAAACACTGATTTTAGCCAGCAATGTCTGGACTTCAGCATTGGCTTTTAAAAAAATAAATTTGGGTTTTTTTATTTTTTATTTTATTTATTTTATAATATTTTTCATTCATTTTCCAACAATAATAAAAAAAATTTAAAAAATAAAATAAAAATTGGATTTAGTTTACAAATCAACATCTTTATTTCCCAGCACCTCAGTTAAACGCACTCCCAGCAGGAAGATGAGCTTCACAAGTATGGACAAACTGCACAAAGTGTTAAGTTGTGGGTGAACATATCAGACGACACAGCGATTCCTCAAACAGCTCTTGTTTATTCACAGGCCAGAACTGAACTGAAGAGTTCAGTCAGCCTGTTTATATAGAGCTCCAGTACAATGTAACCGTAACAATTTTCTAAAACTATCCAATCACTGAACGTCACTTTCGATCCCTTATTTGCATAACTATCTACAGTATCCCCCTGCTGGCCCAGGGTGAGAACTTCAGCACATAACACAAAGCATATTGCATTACACAGCCTCAGTCTAGAGATCACTCTATCAATATAGGAGAATCCAAGTAACTAGATGCATGGTGTCTCCTTTATCTGGACCAGCATCTGCATAGATTGTGCTACATGTTGAGGAATGTCCCTAAAGACAAACATGCTTTCTAATCAATACAGCTCAGCTTGCACATACTGTATTCTTATTGTCAGGGATTTTGAGACTCACAGAATCTCAAGCTGCATTCTAGCCCAAGCTCTGCTAATCTCGTGCCTCAGAGCCCTCCTCCAGGTGTTGAAGGGAACAGGGATGTTCAAGATTAGTTACTGTACCTGGTAGGCAGTACAAAATCTCTCTGGTTTGGTCAGGCCTGGTAAAAATAGAAGGAATCTGGCCTCCTGCCTTTGGCCAACAGAGCAGCACCTTTGGCTTGTTGAATATCAAGATCACACTTCTCCTCTTCAGCCACTGGCTATAAAGAATATATCAGATTTCAGCACAGCCATCCGAGATTACAGCTTGGCCTTGGCACTTTTATGGTTACAGACTGCTTGAATACAGTCAGTACAGGGCTCTGGACAACCCAGCTTCATGAACTGCTGGAGCTCAAAATAGGAAACTTTAGGTCTCATGTTGATGAGCTACTGAATTCCATGTTGCAGCTTCTGCCCGGGCAATTTAGGATCCTCGGACCCACTCTGACTGACTTTAGGATCCAGCTGGACAAGGAGGAGTATAAAAGGGTTTCCTGTTCTGGTTAAGCTTTACCTGGTCAACAAGTTCTTCCTGGATTATGTGGCATTCCTGTATCCTTTGACTGTCCTTCAGCCCTGAATTCTGGGCTGCTTTTCTTGATCCTGCCTCCTGTTTCATCCTTTGGTTCCGACTTACTCTTCAGTCTTGGTTACTGGCTCCATCCCACACAGCTACTGGTTCCTGGCTCCCCTCAGACTGCTGCCTACAACCCAGCCCTGACAATGACAGAGGGCTACCCACTGCTTTCCCTTTATAGCACATCAGAGAGTGAGCAAGCTCTCAGCCGGAGGAAACAATGTCAGGATGATCGGGGTCTGTGATGTCTATAGCAGAGCTCTCAGCAGAGTGATGGGCAGGGTATGAGAAACTGAGGAGTGCTTGCATACAGAAGTCTTTTGTGTAGTGGTTTGCAAGCTAAAATCTAATTTTGGAAGTAAAGCACACTAGAGACAGGAAAATACAAATAATAAAAAAATAAAGTTGAATACGAATCTAATTTAGGGATCTTAAAAGTCTCCTGTCTGGAGAACTGGCAACTCTTTTACATTCGTGAATATTATAATATATATTATTACATATACAGACTATTCTGTACCAACCTGTGAACTCCAAGCCATCTTTCATAAGGCTGGTAATAAATGCATGCACCAGATCATACTGCTTTATATTAACCAGAACCATACCTTATAACAATTTATACAGAACAGAAGCTGTTCTCTTAACAGTGATATGGTGCCCCATTAACCACATTTGTAAGTTTGGGGGGGGGAGTTAATTAACTATTAGCTAATTTGCATTTAGTAGCATTTAATATGCACCTATTGACTTTTTCCTAACAATGTCAAAAACCTTCATTTCCCCACCATGACAGTGTTCAGGACATTGTTCACAGGAGTCAATATATGATTTTCACAATGCAGATCTGAATCATTGTTGCCCACTGGATGCATATTAGGTGCAATTAGGCTAATTGTGCATTCTGTTCCCCATTCATACAACACAGACATCTCAGTAAGCAATGTAATGCAGATTGGAATAATTGTTGCATATCACAGAAATAATTATCCCAATTACACAGAAGCCTGAGCACCCAGTCATTGCTTTTTTGTGTGGGTCTGATGACAACAATCTCAACCCTGATGCTGTGTCCAGTATACTGACCTATAAAAATGAATATCTGACTTTTGCATAGAGAGGGGGCAGTCAAAAATATTCATAGGATTGTTAAGATTTGCTAATAACAACATCTTCTGTAATAAAGAGCTGCTTGCATTACTTACCATGAGGCAAATTTATTTTACTGCTATCTCTTTCTAGTTGCATAATAATTTATCCACTAGAGATATTTGCTAAAAATATTGCAACAAGCTCCAGGTAAAAAGAAGCAAAGTATGTAACTTTAAATCATTTTGTACATAAAGAAAAATATACATTAATGTATCATTTGCTTATTAAAAGGTCCTTAGAAACATGTGTCAAGCAGTACAGACTTTCTGCAACATTTTGTTCAAATATTCTCACAGCAGGCAGCTTACTCAGTCTGAAAATTAATTTGAAGAAACATGACTGACCACTGAGTAATTTTAGCAATAGTTTTTGCTGAACCTTTTGTGGTAAACAATGTTGTTAGCTGAGCAGAAGAGTGACTAGACTTCAAAATGAATAGGCCTACAGGCAAGTACTGAAATACTTCATAGCCCAATAGTATGCTAGAGATTCTTTTATTATGAGTAAAGCACATTAAATTCCTAGGCAGTCACCACACTAAAACACACACACAAGCAGAGAATGAATCCACATTTAATTCTTTACTTCAGATCCTGGAAACTAGGAACATGCTTCTGAAATCTGCCCTACAAAATATTTTACAAATCAAAATGTGTTTTAATACAGTGAAAACCAAAGTATATTGTTATGGGTGGCATGTAACAATATTTCTAAATAAGAGAGTCTATGTTTGAAATGTGCACAGGGCTGTCTTTAGCAACAGTCACCCCCACCCCAAATACATGCACCCCACAACACTTTGCATAGTGTTTTTGCTGCAGCACCAAATTGAAAAGACTTCCCCTTTCCTAAAACCTTATTGGAGCACAGATGTTTCTACTATTCAGGAACTCTGGAATCCAGCAGATTACAAGGTTTCAGCCCTCTCCTCACAGTTTTCAGGGTCAGTTCCAGAGGGTGGCAGGACTGGACACTTCCCAGGGTCCCAAAACAAACAGAGAGAGGGCCCAGCAACCTAAATGTGATATCACTTCCACTTTTCACAAATAATCCAATGAGATCAGCTAAGGAAATTCTCAGCTTGCATGGCCCTCCTCTTCTAGGTTAGAGAGACTCACTAGAGGTTCCTCCTAAATCCTGAAACCAGAGTTGTCTGTATTCCTACAAGTTTGCCTGCTGGTCATCCCAGCTACAAATGGGTATATAGAAAACCAATCCAGCCCCACCCATTGTTCCACCCTTCTCAGTGTTCAGCTCTTCCTTTCTGTTTTACCCGCTATCAGCTTTTCTGGGAAAATACCAAGCTTCTACTCCCCCTCCTTTTCCTCTCCTACTTTGGGAAGACAGCCTGTCACACAAACTCCTGCCTTCCCCTCTCTTGTCTCTCCAACTGCTAGTGTGCAGCACAGTTTCCCCTTCCACCTCCTTATTGCACTTCCACTCCCAAGTTAGTTTAAACATTCTTTGTCCCTGAGTATTTAAGTTTTTGCTGTCCTAAAACCTCCCTGGCATGTCATGGCTAACAATTATTATCATGAGGGAGATATTTATCTAATGATTTTATTTTCTGGCTTTGGAATAATGGTCAAGTGTCGCTGTTAACACAACCTGTCCTGTTAAAATACAGTTGCTTGGGAACCTGCTCTGCACCCACATATTTGCTTCAGAGTCACCTCCCTGCTTTGAGATATTGTTAAAATGCTCCATTCTTGGAATATTGTGTACAGTTCTGGTCACCCCTGTCTCAGAAAGGATATTAAAGAGCTGGAAAAGGTAAAGAACGATTATTGAAGGACTGGAACAACATTATTGTGAGGACAACAACTTAACTTGGCTTTTTAGTTTAGGAAAAAAGGTAAAAGGTAAAAAGAAGAAGAAAAAAAGGTAACTAAGGGAGGAACATTCATAAAATTATGAATGACCTGGACAAAATGGATAGAGATCTTTTTAGAATTCGGGGTTTCAGGGACACCAAATGTAATAAATTGACAGTAGACTCAAGTCAGACAAAAGTACTTTCTCCACTGCTACATGACGTGGTAATAACCACTAGCTTAGAGGAGTTTTTAAAAAAGAAATGTAGAGAAAATTTAATGGCATGTAAGTCTGTTAAAGGTTCTTAGGCCTCTCTCACAATGAGTATTCACTGTGTATTCACTGCTTTCCCCATAGCCACAGCCTTGGATTCCAGGAGAAATCAAGCATGGCTCTTTCTCTCAGCTGCCTAGCCTGTAGCATGCTTCTAGCTTCTAGCTCAAACACACCACTCTGGCCTTGAGGGAGGGGCCCCACCCATTTGCTTTCTGGTACAGAGCCCATACATAACAAACCATACTTAGGGGGCCATTATGGCCTTTGCCTGGTTAATTCAGCAGTTGAATCCAGGAATTGGAAAAGACCCAGATATACAGCCTAACCTCCCCCACAATCTCACAATAATATTGTTTTCATGCCCTGTCCATGAACCTTTCATTTGCCCCAGTGGGAAGCAGGATGCTAGACTAGATGGACTTTTGGTCTGATCTTGCAGGCTCATAAGAAGCTCTGAAAAGAGTCTGTTGCCCTGGCACTGCAGATCTGAAAGGAAGAACCTACTCGCATCTGCCAGGACAGCTGGGGGTCTGCACAACCTGCTTTCCGAAAAGAACAGCCCTGTGCATCAGCCAGGGAATGTGCAGTTGTTCCAGCACTTGCTTTCCTCTTCCCTCATCATATCTTCTTCCTTTTGAATCTGTTTGATTGTGAACCTGCAGGCAGGGTTATTGTTTAGTATCTCTACAGTACTTAGAAAAATGACAGCTGCTAAGTGATGATAATGAAGGTACTGACTTGTCACAGAGCTGGAAAAAGTTCAGTAGCGCCAGGCTCTGACCAGATCATTTGGATTTTTAGGAAATCCAAATTCTCTGCATGGAGACTGCCCTTATGGCAACAGACTCCAGTATTACTTTGACAGTCTAAGGAAAGTGGTCAGAGGGTCAGACATTCCGTTAGGTTTGCTTCATGATACCCTCTCCTCTCTTCTGGCAAACAGCCTCTCTAACCTTCAGAAGGGCATATGTGCACAGAAGCATGCAACGCTATAATCCAGCACACGTTATATCTGCTTTCAAAAATCCAGAATTTCCCCTTGAGAGAGAAAAGTACAGGGAATGGGAAAATACATATGGTAGAAAATGTATCATCAAAATATGCCTGAAAGGGAGAAATGAGATAAACAGCTCTTTAAATCAATCAATTAAACAGTGAACATTTTTTCTTTGTTCATAACAGAGCTAACAGTGCCTTTCGTATTATTGTAATCTTTAATACGGACAATTTAAAAGGCCGTATTTGCATTGGAAGTGGTTAACCACAGTCATGCTGAATCAAACCGAGAGCTGTTTTAAAGGACATGCAGCTATCATGGGAAAAACTGTATGTGGATAACCACATTGAGCAGTTGGCATTGTTTCCAGTAACAACACCACAAAAACTCCTATGATGAATTTCTCCTTTTAAGCAGAGTTGGGGGAAATTCTGCATGGTGCAAATGCAGCAAACTTGCTAAAGGTAAGCTTGTCTAGGTCTGATCAGTGCTTGGACGAGAGACTGCCTGGTACCCCTCTCTCTACTGCTGCCAGGAGTATCATGAAACGAAATTGGAATATAGGGTGTAATATAGTAAGTTAATAAATATGCCATGCTCAGTGGAGATCCAGAAAGTTACAGCTTAGCTTCTTGACTGCATAATGTGTCATTTTTTCACCAAATGGGGAACATTCACAGTTAATAGTTCATCACAATTTATCTCAGCTCTAATTATTCCTCTCCACACACTTCCTTGCAAGTCAACAGCCATCATCTAGCACTTCACACACAAGAGGATAGACTGGTGGAGTGACTCAGCAAGGAAGACAAAAGCCACATTGGTGGTATTCCCTCCCAGCACTACAGCAAAGTGTCTTGATGACGTATTGCTGCTCCAAGGCAGTGGGCAGCTGCAACCGCAGAAGCACTGGTAGCCACAGCAGAGGTGTTATGGGTTAGATTTTAGCAGTGGCACAACACAGTTATATTGGCAGCGGGCCCCTGGTGCCTGGCCTTATGCTGTGCTGGCATCTGTGATCCTCGTGGGATGTCAGTATTACCTTCTGATCATGCCAGATGGCTGAATTGTACATGAAGGGCAGTTCAGTGATTCATCTCCTTAAAAAATAATAATGAAAAGATGCCATGAAGGGCTGAAATTTGGGGCAGTGGAGGAAATGGACTAGTAAATATCTTCCTGTTATTTGACTGCTCAAACTTGACCCCATTAGATGCTTCTGTCTTGCATGGCGGACAAGGCTATCAGTGGCTACAAGCCACGATGACGGTGTTGGAGGCAATATGCTTCTGAATGCTAGCTGCAAGGAATCAAAAGTGTGGAGAGTGCTGTTGAGAGTGCTACTCATGTCCTGCTTGTGGTCTTCCCATAGGCATCTGGTTTTCCACGGAGAGAAAAGGATACTGGAATAGATAGGCCCAGTCTGATCAACCAGGGCATTTCTTATAATGGAGAAGATATGAGTTCACATCTTTTTCTCCACAGATGGAAAAACCGTTGGGGCATGGAAGAGGCCAACTTTCAGAAGACAAACAGCCAGGAAACAGTTAAACAGCCTCATTCCCTATCAATCATCTCTGCTGTGTTTTCATTTAAAAAAAATTGGACGAAGAATTGCAGAACTTTCCTGCATGTGCAGATTGGCCCAAAGAATAGACACAAATATTAGCAGAAGTTGGGATCCAAAGGCAATGTGATATCTTCACCTACAAAACAAAGCTATGGTGTGAGAATTTGATTGCAGATTAATTTTTTGCTTGACTTGTTTGAAAGTGGAACCTGTTAGTATGAAAGGTGAATAGTAAATAGAAAGTATATTTTGGTACAATGTTTTCCTCATTTTCAATTGTATATATTAATTAAAATACTTTCTATACATCATGTAAAGGTACTATTTCAAGGTAACAGAGAAGATTGAACTGACTTGATTTTCTTTCCCAGCACCACATACTGTGATGAAGATGTAAAGGTAGTTTAAAGGCTAAATATAAAATTTAATATAAATAATTAAATGTAAGTGTTGCAAAATAGGTGAGGTTAAGTAACATAGTTTTATGCTAAAATAGATTGTCCATGAAAATTATTGGGTAAATACATTAGGTGTAGACGGGAAGTCATGTATAAAGATATGAAATGCAGAATAATAGAATGGAAGATGATTGATATTGTAGTTAACTGGAAAATTATTAGTGTTTTTTCCTTTGGTGGTCTTTATTGTTTCTATCAACTTGTAATGCAAATTCTACGTTATATTTCTTTTTGAATTTATCAAATAAAAGGGGGGGGGAGAAAGAAAAAGAAAATTATTTAAAAGTGTGTTTTGGGATCTCTAAATCCAGAAGATGCTAACGTTTTGAAGTCTGAAAAACTCTGTTCCTTGGAGAATTAACAATGCACTCCCACCCTGGAATCATGTTTGCTGGGCAGGAGATAAAATCACTGTTGAATTCCGTTACACTGGTGGAATGTCCAACAACACTGATACTGTCAAATTATGCATTGTGATTCTGTTATGTCAGTCATACATATCACTGGTTTAAGCCCCATGGTTGGTGATGGGTGGAGGAAGAGATGCTAGGAACGGGCAGAAGTGCCTGTTAGTATTGCTATGTTATCTCTTGTTTTTACTTGTATTGTTTTGCTTTCTGCTTTGCTGCTGGGAGTGCACGCGATTACAATTAAATTAGGCTGGCGTGTGACCCTGGCATAGCCCTGCGTAGCAACCACTGGCATAACAGAATCAGTCTGTGAATCTAAAACACAAGACTGAGATGATTTCAAATTTATTCTCACCACTTCTCACAGCTTCTTAAAAATTTTGTCACATCAAGCGGGACAAAAACGTCACATGAAGCTGCTGTATGTTTAAACGTGCTGGTTCAGCATGACTGAAATGGCATACCATTGGCATGGTATTTAATTCACAAATGTGAGCTAAATAAATAAGAGAATAACTAGAACCATTTTGCTCATCTCTAATATTTAGTATGGACATTTAATGGTAAAAGGCTCCCTGGGGAACAGAAAACTCACCCAACGTTTGTTTTAGAAAACTGAATAAAGGTTTTTCAAAGCTCTCACCGTATGGTTGCTTTGGCCATTTACTTTTTCCGCTTCAAATCCTACTGCTTGTTTCAGAATCTTTTATGCAAACACAGATTAATAGATTTTAAAAACTGCAGGCTCAGTGAAGAGATTAGTTATCCTAGTAATGATATATTACTGGGTACAGTCCAAATTCTACATTCTGATACACCTGGGCAACCCCAGTCTTGCATCCAATCATAAGCAGCTTCATTTGGAAATCCAGCCACGTTTGGAACTATCCCAAGCACAAAACTAACACAATACCTCACCTATTATATGAGTCAACTGAGGTTATCAGAGGTCATCCTGTATCGTACATCCATATTTGTTTCTGTAAGAGAGAAGGTCTCCCTCCCCCAATAATGCAGTAGAGCCTAGTACAGTGGTACCTCGGGTTACATACGCTTCAGGTTGCAGACTCCGCTAACCCAGAAATAGTGCTTCAGGTTAAGAACTTTGCTTCAGGATGAGAA
This sequence comes from Podarcis liolepis, assembly GCF_965112155.1. Lineage (NCBI taxonomy): Eukaryota > Metazoa > Chordata > Lepidosauria > Squamata > Lacertidae > Podarcis > Podarcis liolepis. Next base: position 34,372,336 of record NC_139565.1, read on the forward strand.
CAGAAATTGTGCTCCGGCGGCGCAGCAGCAGCAGGAGGCCCCATTAGCTAAAGTGGTGCTTCAGGTTAAGAACAGTTTCAGGTTAAGTACGGACCTCCAGAACGAATTAAGTACTTAACCCGAGGTACCACTGTATTCTATTGTGAACAGAAGATGATCAGCTAACTGTTATACTCTAATTAAAATAACTGTGTTGCTAAATGCTCCTGATCAATTGCCATAATTTCTTGGGTAAATCATAGAATTTTAGTGCTGGAAGGGACCCCAATCGTCATCTAGTCCAACCCCCTGCAAAACTGGAAAATTTAACCTTTATGTGAAATAGGCACATTTCTGCATCCACAGCCAAGGCCTATGTATGAAGAAAATTCATCCTGTTCCTCATTGCAGCATTGCAGGCTGAGAGAAGCACATTAGGTGTTCTCAAGGGCTTGTGGGTATTTGTTGTATTCTTATTATTTGAAGTGCTGGCCATCCTACAGCATCTCAGAAACAGCTTTTGATTTCCTCACCCTGATTTTAAAAAAATAAAAATGTTTTCACTGTGATAGGTGGGGCTATTATTGAAATGTAAATCCACAAGCTCTCCCAAGGGTGCTGAACTAGTCATACAATTCTTTTACTATTGGCCTATAAGTCTATACCAATATGATACAAATCCAAGGAATATAGATTCCTCTATGACTACCAGGCAGAAGTGATCAGGGAATGCCCTGTCGTGATTAGGGCATTCTTTGCTTTGTAGTGCCACAAGTTCAGAATGACATGCAACAGATCTGTTTGTTGCACATTCTTTTTGATGCAACCAGTAGATACAGAGTTATGTGGATTATTGGCCAAATCCAATGTAACATTACTTATTTCCTTGAGTAAGGTAAAAGGTAAAGAGACCCCTGACCATTAGGTCCAGTTGTGACCGACTCGGGGGTTGCAGCGCTCATCTCACTTTACTGGCCGAGGGAGCTGGCGTGCAGCTTCCGGGTTGTGTGGCCAGCATGTCTAAGCCTCTTCTGGCGAACAGATGAACGGAAACGCCGTTTACCTTCCCGCCTATTTATCTACTTGCACAGGCGTGCTTTCGAACTGCTAGGTTGGCAGGAGCAGGGACCAATGTAACATTACTTATTTCCTTGAGTAATTAGATGCTAATGTTCAGTGTCTTCTCATGAGAATAAAATGGTGGTTTTCCGCCCCCATTTTTATGCAGTCTAATCATAGTTAACCAAACCATTTCTTTGCCTATTTATCGGAATGGATTTTTGTCTTCCCAAACTTAAGTTTTAGATTTATGGTAATATGATGATTAATATGAATTTAGAATAATAGAATCATAGAACTGTAGAGTTGAAAGGGACTCCTAGGGTTATCTAGTACAAACCTCTGCAATGCAGGAATCTCAGCTAAAGCATCCATGACAGATGACCATCCAGCCTCTGTTAAAAAACCTCTAATGAAGGAAAGTCCACCATCTCCTGAGGGTGTCTGTTCCATTGTTAAACAGCTCTTACCTTGTGTGTATTTTCCCTTCAGGTTGGACCTGTCCCTTTCTATTCAGAATAAAATCCTCTGATCCATTCAGTTTAGCAGCTAACAAGAGGTAGCCATGTATAAGAAATTCTGCGGTTAGAAATATTCAGTGCATTACTATTACAGCATGTTTCTTCCTAACCCCCAGTAGGCAGTGGCTGTCTTAAGTCTTTACTAATAAATGTAAATCTGTTTCAAATGCTTGCTTTGTTTATTTATGTTTCTGAAGACTAAAAAATATCATACTTTCCATAAATGTGTCTAACATTCTAACCAGAAGTAAATCCCTCTATATTCAGCTGGGCTTACTTCCAAGTAAGTGTGCAAGGGATCGCAAAGCAGTTTACACACTTGCCTTAAAATTGTCCTGAATTCAGAATGACTTCCTTCCCAGATAAAATGCATTGATTGGGCTCAGTTACAAGCAAGGTAAGATCCATTGGATACAGCCGAGCTTATTTATTGTTAAACATGCTGCACACCTTCTGGGATCTTGCAATGTATTTTGTTTCAGATGTTACAAAACAATTTGCAAAGGAATTATACATTGTGGGGAAATGTTTTTCATGTTTTCAATGGTTTGTGTTTTGTATGCATTCTTCTTTAGCAAATAATGACAACCAGAATAAAAGATTATAATATCTTCCCAAAGCTTGTAGTAGTCTAAATTTGTTCATTCTTTATTTGATACATCACATACTGGTCTGGCTGATATTTCAAATTGAAGCAGGTTGAAACCCAGAAAGTTTAATTGCAGTTGTAGAACCATAAACTAGTTCAGGCTCACTGAAGTGGAATGGTATGTGAACCTTAGCAAGCCTTTTCTGAGTTTTCTTCTGAATCTTTTGTTCGTTTATCGCTTTGGTGGGAAAAATCACTGCTGGGGCCTCAGAATAGTTGAGGGAATAGCATCAGTAAGGGGCGTAATATTGAGATAGCAAATTGGAACGTGATAACTTGCAGAATTGCATCCATTTGGTAACAGTGATTTGCCTTTATTATAAAAAAGGACAACTGAGTTGTCACACAACTTGAAACTGAAGGGGAAAAGTTCACCTCCAGAGATACTGTTGAACAAAGAGCAGCAGCAGCTCTGTGGGTCAGCATGATATGTTTTATAATCATCCATATGGAGGTGTTACAAATGAAAAAAACCTCACAGACACAGATCCCATGTTGCTGAGCCTGCACCAGATCCATTCACCACTCTTTTCCACTCAATGTACCATTCATGCACCACACGCCACTTCAAAGAGGCACAGTGAAATCTGAGTAGCCACCCCTAAAACTAGCAGAATTCTTTTCGAACAAAGACTTGCCATAGAAGAAACCTGAGTACACTGCAGGAAATTGGTTTGGGGGCTGGTGTTAATGTCCTGGTTTAGATAGAAACAGGTTAGACCTAAGAAGAGCCCAGCTGGGTCAGCTAAAGGCCCAACTAGTCTAGTATTTTGTTCTCATGGTGGCCAACCATATACCTCTGGGAAGCCTGGAAGGAGGACCTGAATGCAGTGTCCTGTCTTGTGAATCCCCAGAACTGGTATTCCAGACATACTTGAGATAGTACATAGCCATCAGAGCCAGTAGGCACTGATAGACTTATCCTTCATAAAGCTAATTTTACTCATTGTTTATATCAGAGGTTTTCAACCTTTTTGAGTCCACAGCTCCCTTGGCCAGCTACATTCTTTCTGTGTGAGCTCAGGAGCCCAGTTATGTAATCCCTTGCTTGCAGAGCTGGGAGTCTCTCACCCCTTTTCAAACACCCTCTACTGTGGAGTGTTCTCTCAGCCGCCTCTCCTCTCTCTTCTCCTTCAGAGTCCTCTGAGCAGTTGCAGCTGCCCCCCCCCCCGGTCTCTGAGCTGCCCCCCTCTGCCCCAAAGAAAGGTGCCTCCTCACATTGCCCCACAGGGGCCTGGGAAGCACCCCTTGGCTAGTCCCAGAGGCAGCATTCACCTGGGGAGCTTGTAGCCAGGGTTGCTGCAACAGACAGCTGTGCAAGCCTTGGGGAGGCAGAGACACATGAGGGCATCAGAGGAGGGAGGGAGGAAAGAGGGACTGAGGCCAGTGTTGCCCATGGCACCCCTGACCAGCATTCAAGGCACTCCAGGGTGCCATGGCACACTGGTTGAAAACCATGGGTCTATATAATTTTAATAGGATATTTCTGTTTGATTGTGCTGCTTAACAACAACAACAACAACAACAAATAATTGCCTACCCCAAAGCACAGGGGTAGGTTGGGGGGGGGGAATTAGATAGATTCCAGTTCCATAAATTCCCTACTCCCCTCTTGGCTGCCATTAAGTGTCAATGATGGCTTCCATAAACCAGTCTTTGTAACCCTTGGCAAACTGGCAATCAAATAAATCTAGTACCATTGTTTCCCACTCTTTCCTATATCTTTCACTTAATGGGTGGTCACTGGTGGAGGAAGAGGAGTGCGGGGGGAGCGCACCGCCCCCAGCAGCGCAATCCCAGTGAGGTGCCATTGTGGCTGCTCCCCTCACCCGCGCTGGGCACCACGCCCCCACTGGCAGCGTGTCACACCCCCAGGACATGCACCATGCCCCCAGGAGGTGCATCACACCCCTTCGGGCGACACGCCATGCCCCCAGGAGGCACGCCAGCCCCGTCCCTGCCTGCTCTCTGCCCCCCAGTGCCGGAGCATGAAGCTCTGCCACTGTGGGTGGTATAGGTATTAAGTAATCCATTTGGCTTTATGATATGTTAGAAGCCCTATTTTCCCTTGCACCCCTTCCAAATCTAAAATGGATTTATTGATACATCATACTCTGTAGAATATAGGGGCAGTATGAGCCTCTTAGCTAAATTCAGTTAGGTATAACGTCCCATGGGGGACGCAGGTGGCTCTGTGATCTAGCGGCTTAGTCATCCTGGCCACATGACCCGGAAAAATTGTCTGCGCACAAATGCTGGCTCCCTCAGCCTGTAAAGCGAGATGAGCGCCACAACCCCAGAGTCATATGCGACTGGACTTAACTGTCAGGGGTCCTTTACATTTTTATAACGTCCCATGTAGTCATGGGTTAACTAGACAATCGTACACAAAAAGGGGACACTCATCATTCTGTTACAATATGAAACAAAATCATCTTATTGTGTTACTATGAGCCTGACAGGCATATACCTTTGACTGGCTTTGAAGGCCTCTCTCTTTTCATTGGCCTTTAGAGGACAATTTATATTGAGCTAATGTATACTTGCGTGTCATGACCCATGACCTGCAGACCTTGCAATGTGTGATGGAGGAACTGGATGAGGATCAGGCTACTTCCCTGGATAAGAACTACAAGTTCCTTCTTTGGGGCCCTTCCAGTTGGACGGTACCACGCTGCCACCATGGTGGAGCAGAACCATTGTGTCCCAGCCACACAACAGCCAAAGATGGCAAGATAAGGTGAGGGTAGCCAGAGCCTCCAGGTCTGATCAACATCTTTTGCCACTTCCTTAAGAGAATATTTAACCAGTTGCCACCCCCATTGCCCTGCCACCAGCAGTTTCAGGTCCTGTTCTTATCTGTTCTACCTGTTTGCCATCCACTTCCAAATTTCAGGAATCCAAACTACAGGCAGCTGGCTAGCTGGGGTAAATTATGATAGTGTAATTTACCTGTATTCCAAACTTAGTTCAGGTGCAGGTAAGGACTAACTCTGTGCAGCCCTAGCTGAGCCCTGGCTCAGTTTGGAGAGGCCAAGCTCTACCAAATCCAAACTCTGAGGTCCTGCTGGATCTTAGGTTTAGATTGTGCTGCATGCCAACTTTCCCCCCTCCCCAAATAAACAAAAGAAAATATTAACATCCCCAACCTCTATAATTCCATTGTAGGAAAAATACTGTAACCCACAGATCATTTCAGTTGCTCTCCTCTGTACCTTTCTGCAGCTCTGTGATATCCTTTCAGAGATTGGGTGACCTGAATTGTACACAGTTTTCTAATTGTGGCAGTACCAAACAGTTATCTAATGACACCCACATCTGCTATTCTGTTGCCTGTAAAACCCAAATTGAACAGATCCTTTGGAGCTCTTCATAGTCTGTTCAGGATTTAATCATCCTGAATAATTTGGTCTTGTCTGCAAACATATCTACTTCACTGTTCTACATCTACACCCCTGCCTTAAAATCATTTAGGAATGCAAAACAGCACCAGTCTCAACACATGACTTGAGGGATCCCACTGCTTACTTCCTTCCATTGTAAAAACTTCCCATTTGTTCCTTCCTCACATTACCTTGTTTTTAAAACCTGTTACATATCCGGCCATAAGAGGAACATTCTCTTACTTCATCACTGCTAAGTTTTCATAGAAGCCTTTTGTGAAGTACTTTGTCAAAACCTTTTGAAAATCCAAATATATTACAGTATGTCTGTCAGTTCATTTCTATCTAGTTGTCTATTGACACTCTCAAATAATTCTAAACGATTCAAAATTCAAAAGCCCCAGACCCCTTTGAAGGCATTCTATGGGTTCTAACTCAGAAAGGCAGCATCATGGTTGCTTGTTTGCTTTTAACAGTTCTAGCCTTTTCTCCTGTTTTATCTGAGGCAGAACTTAGGCTGACAGGACTACAATTTCCTGTCCTCTATTCTTCTTTATGTATAGACTCCTAATCCTAATTCCTTCTTTGTAATTTGTGAAAATTATGGTTCTGCTGACACACACACACACACACACACACACACCCTGCTAGTGAATTTTAATAACTTTTATATTTTTTTGACATTGTATCATCATCATTGACATCACTATATCCCCATATCACACATCCATACTGGCTATGTTGTAAAATATATCACAGTGATGAATAAACTCAGAAACATAGCACAGACTTCCCTATCCTTTTCCTAACTTGATTTCCTAACCCCACATAGGAGTGAGCTGATTTTAGTCTTGTGTGGCCTACTCTTTTTGATGGAATCCCTATAGCCCACTGCTGCATTTTAAATTTACAAAGCAAGAGTGCAAAGTCAGAATCTCTTAACAGTTAAAGCATAACTAATCTGTGGTATGCAATCCTTTTGTATGAACTCTTACCTAAGAACACAGGAGCCACCTTGTAGAATACGACCCAGATTCCTCTGTTCCAGCATACTTTGCCAGAATCTCAGCTACCAGGAATTTTTAGGAAGTCCATTAGAGAAACTGACCTGAAACTGGTTAGAGTGGTCTAACCTTCTTCCCACCATTGCTTAAAACACACATGAACCACTTTCTTTACATTGTAAAAGTTGTGATATGGATCCAGAAAATGCTGTGCCTTGAATGTTGGTTCTGTGATGACTTGGAAACACCCTTGATTTTTGCTGTTGGCAGCAGGGACAGTTATGAGGTGTGTTTGTATAATGAACTTCAAAAGTCTGCATGCAATTACTATTAGAATCTGTGTACTGGATTTGGGATTTTACAGCAACATGTCCCTAGGGAATGTTGTGGATCCTGGAGATGCACCCAGAAGTGACTATGGAATGCATGGAGGTCTCCTATTAACACAACATGGGTTTAGGAGGATCTGTAGCCCCATGCCAGAGCTCCCTTGGATCCATAATTTTTAGGATGCAATACTCCTCCTGAATGTATTAGATGAAGACTGGCTTTGTGTCATTTGATTATTATTATTTGTCAGTTCCAGGGGGGATGTAACACTTGGAATTATTGTGGTGGTAGTAGTCAAGGTCAGGGCATTTTCCTGCCTGAGGTGAGGTACAAGTAGTATGGGGAATTGCAGGCGGGTGGGTGCAAAAGCCAACTAGACCGCCAGTTGATTTTTCAACACTGGTGAATGCTTAGCACCTTCCAACACACCTGAGGCCAGCAGGCCAGCTAAGGGGGGTGACTTTGTGATACACGCATCTCTGACCTTCAATATTTCACTTCTGCTCCCCTCCCGATATATCTGCTGCCTGAGGTAGTCACCTCACTTTGCTTAAGCGCAGGGCCAACCCTGGATATTTGTGTTTGTTTGTGTGAGAGACAGACAGACACAGAGAAAGAAGCAGAGCACTCCAACCAACCATAAGAGTTTCTTTATTAACCGAAGGCCGTAACAATGAGAGACCATTCACCTATTGACTTGACTATTGTGGCAACATGATGATGTTTGCAAGCTGCTGGTTGTGTGTAAGTTGGTTTTGCAGGGACTCTCGTGACTGACTGGGGTGGGGGAAGCGGGCAACCTGAGGCAACCTCTGCTGCAAACAAGGGCTGGGTGTTTGTACTGCTGGGTTTGGCGGGCGGGGACCCGAGGGGCCCTGCGTGCCTCTGGCTGTGGGTGAGGAAGTGGTGGTGGCGGCGGCGGGTCCTCTTCTTTGCCACACGTGGGCTGTTGACATGAGGAGGTTGAGACTAGTGGAGCAGCTGCGAGAGGCGGGTAACGTTTCTGCTCTGAGCAAAACGGCGAGGGGGTGCAAGGGGGAAGGGGGTGCGATGCCGTCGAAGCGAATATCCCGCCAGTTCAGCGGGTTTCAGGACGGACGGCGAAGGGGGCAAAGCCGCCCGCGCGGCATGGGCTGAAGAAAGCCTGAGCCTCCCTCCTCTGCATTGTTGCCGGCTGCCGAATCCAGTCCGCAGTTTCCGTCTCTCCTCAGCAGTCTCCGTCTCTGGCAGCGGCGGAGGGCGGCTAGTCAAGCGCACGGAACAGCCAGTTGTTTAAAATCCTTCTAGAACCGTTTCTAATTCCCCCTTGCGCCGGGGAAGGGAGAGCGGGAGGGGGAGGAGGAGCCGGAGGCTGGTGGGGGGAGGGAGCCAGCGGAGAGGGAGGAGAGAGCAGCCTGTCCTGGTCTCCGCCTGTCAATCACGGCGCGGGAGGTGTGTCCGAGCTCGCGGCGGGCCAATGGCGTGTGTGTGTGGCGGCGTCTCCATGGTGACTGGGCTGTTCCTGGGGAGGCTGTGATGGGTTGACAGGTGCGTGACAGTCGGAGCTCTCTGCAGGCATGTACGGCAAAGGCAAGAGCAACAGCAGCGTCCCGTCCGACAGCCAGGCCAGGGAGAAGTGAGTACAGCCCGCCGGACCGCACAGCCCGACGGGGCGGGGGAGGTGGGCGCGCGGACGCCCCGCGCAAAGTAACTTTCCCGCTTGTGGCAGAGGGGGGCCCTCGCAGGAGCTCGCGGGGGAGCACAACCCCGGCGCGGGGAAAAAAAAACAGGAGGGCGGGGGGGGGGTGTGATGCCACAAGTAGGGGTGTAGGCAGGAGGGTGAGTGTGCGTTTGTGTGTGTGTGTGCGCGGCGGCTGCGCGCGCGCGCGGCCGCGTGTGTGGTAAAAAAGTGAAGTGCGCGAGACCCTCCCGGTTCAGGCAGCGGCAGGGGGTAGCGGAGCCTCTTGCGAGGGGGGTGGGGCCGGGGCGCGGGGCGCTTCCCCTCAGCTCGGGCCGCCGGGGAGCGGGCAGGACGAGGCGAGGCGGGACGTGCCCGAGCCCCTCGCCCGCCCCGGACGCGGGAGGACTGGCGGGCGGGCGGCGGAAGGTTGTAGTTCTCGGGCTGTGCGAGGGGAGAAAGTGGTTGAAGTCGGCGGTGTAGTGCCTCAAGCCTCGGGAGGCTTAGGGTAGGGATTAGTATTTGGGCTGGGGAGCGTTTCCCCGTGTTTGTGTTTTCCTTTCCCCTCGCTCTGCCCGGGTCGGGCTGTTGGGGGGGGGGGAGGATGGGGACGAAGATGGTGTTGGAGTAACTTTGGTAACAAAAGAGTCTGGGGTTGTGTGCTGGTGTAAAGCTTCCGCTGGGGAGGCAGAAACAGAAGCCTCGTTGCGTTGCCTGCTAACTCCACAACACTCAACGCTCTCCCCTCTCTTTATTATTATTATTATTATTTAAATCGAGACCTAGTATCTTTCTTCCCCCCCTCATTATTTCATACAGCCAGGAACTGTTTCAGCTGGTGCATTCTGGCCTAGGTTTGGCGGTAAAAGGGTACTATATGCTTTTAAATGAGAAAACGACTGCAATAGTTTGCAGGGTTTTTGTTTTCTAAAAAAGAAAAATGTGTGTATAAAGGGCTGGGGTAGGAAGTGTTCTGAGGCTGAAAGGTGAATTCGGGTTGTTTGTCAGTAAAACTGAACATTCTGTAATGAGGAGAGGAAAAACTTGGACCTGGGTTTCCAGAAGAATTGGGACGTAGTCCTTTTTGGGGAGTTGCTGAGGGCAAAAGTAAATGGGTGTTGCTGTGTTTTAAGTCTGTTACAGTGTTAATGAAGGGAAGACACCCCCCCACCCCACCCCACCCCCTTACAGGAGAGTTATTACTTCCATTGCAGTACCTTGAGTCACCTGCTATGAAGACACCAAAACTTAAAAAAGTACACAAAGTCTTGTTGTAAACAGTGTTCACCTGATCTGCAAAATTGTAAACAATGCTACACACATTTTTGTGTTCTCTTGTAGTAAGACATTTCATTCTCTTCATCTTGTTGTGTGATTATTTTTACCAAAGAATTGGTCAAAGAGAGTACATTGAAAAGTAGTCTTAACAAATTCAAAGTAAACCATAATTTATAGGGGTTTTTATGTGAGTTTCCTTGTGATTTAAAGTTTTCATTTTGCTCATTGGAAGTTAGTTATAATTACAGTTTTCATTTTCCTCATTGGAAGTAGTAGAACACAGAGGGGAGCTGGTCATGAAGCTCGGTCCTGTTGCAGATAGCAAAATATAGTACCTAATACGGCAAATAGTATCATTCTCAGGAGTACTCCTCCTGTACAGAGGCTTGGTCATTGCACTCGTCACCTTCACAGGCTTAGGGTGAGGTTTCTGAGATCAGGGACCCCCAGCCAGAAAAGGTTTTGGTATACATTGTCTTTAAAAAATGTTGACGTACATAACTTTGAAGCTTCACTCAGAATGAGAATGTGCTAAACATGACTGGGAAGTTTCCCTCAAGGCAGTTTGTGCTGAACCTTCACCTAGGTTTTCCTTGCTGCAACCTTTTGAAGAAGAGAGTTACTTCCTGATTCCAGAGACAAAGAAGCAGGCCACAGAGACTTAAATCATTTGTCAGATATTTGATTTTGGCATGTCTAAGTCTGTGTGGAGAAAGGGACACAAAAACTAATAGTGTGACTAAAATGTTAAACAAATGGATGAGTTACATAAACTTAAACCAGAGAACCAGTTAAAACAAAGCATTTAGAAACTCTCTCACCCGTTTATGTACATAATACAACAATACATTTCTTGGCCAAAGTTATGTACAGTAGCTGGATTTTTTAGTTGTGATTATTGTATTTCTTCAAGTTTGTAAACTATATTGCCGAGTAGGTTGTGTGGGAACAAATGTAAAAAAGGGCCCTGGTGTAGACCTCAGCTGTGTTGATGGTTCTTGGAAAGTTTGTATGCATCTGAGATGCTGTAATGTTTGATATTTTTTCTACTCTTAACAAAGGCATGCTCTAAGATAGGACACTACGTGAATAACTGTTTAGTTATAGAAGACAAACTAGCTACACTCAACTGTCACCAAGTAATAAGTACCCTTTGAAGTGAAGTTTAGGGAACTGCTAGATGGTGCTATTTGATCTAAATACATTTGTCGCTCCATTCATTACAGCTTGCAGCAAAGGATCTGTATTCCTCTTGTACAGTTTGCCTGGTCCTATGCAATATTTTAAACTAATAAATCTGAAAATACTTGAGTGTTATGTCCTCTTTGTTGGGTAAGGATCGTAGTCTAGAATTTGGCAGGGGGGATCGTTAGATGCTTGATTCTTTTGGATATTGCTGTATATGCAATTATATGTACTGTTTTTTTCTTTGATAAATCTATAAAGCAATGTTGCTTTTTATTATAGTATTTTTCCACCACTGTACAATTTTAACCCCAGTGATATGGTTCTATTGAGAGCAGTGATATCAAAATAGAGGTGGGAGGGAAGAGAGAAACATCTTTCTGAGCTTTTTATACACTAATGATGTTCTGAACCACAAGCATGATTGGAGGTTAAAAAATTGACCTGAAACATTTAGTTTAGAAACAATTTCTTTTAAATAGTTACTGTATATGTTTTGCTGGAAGAGTATGATGTGGCTATATACTTTGAATGCATTTATCTTTCTGTATGAGTATTTGTAGGCTGTATGTAAACATTACACATGGCTTCAATCCAGGTTCCAATTTTGCATTCTTAATGTCAGTTGACCTAAATGGAATATATATGCTTAAATGGATCCAGGATTACAGAAGGTGAAAGTCAAATTCTATTCATGTTGACTCTGAAATTTTGTTTAATGGGGCTTACACCCAAGAAGCTGTGTTTAGGTTTGTATGAAGATTTGGGTGCTGGGAATCATGTTTCAAGATACTTGTAAACTGCAATTTATTTGCTTCATCAGTTCAGGAAGAAAATTGATCAAAAACCTCTCTTAAATAGTATTCAGAGCATTTATATTACAGTGCTGTTAATATACAATGTAAATACACAAGCGAAGTTCTACAGCAGGAGAGGGCAGTCTGTGATCTTTCAGATGTTGCTGGACTACAGTTGCTGTCATCCCTCAGTTTCTGGGAGTTGGAGAGGGCCACACACAGGTTTCCCATGCCTGTTGTACAGTGTGAGCCTGTGGCACTATAAACCTGATGAAAGTGAAGGTTTATATGTCAGTCAACAAGACTGCGTATGTTTTGGTAGTCTTTAGATTGGAAACAATGGATTTGGCTTTCTGTCCAGTAATTCATTTTGGGAAATATTTGTTTTTCCTATGCTGACTTTGTTTTAGGAAGTAAGTGTATTGAAGACATCAGATGGTGAATTTCTATGTTGGAAAATACTATTTTTCAGCTTTTACAAGTTTTTTTCGTGGTAGATAACTTTTTATTCTTTCTGGCTCTAGATTGCAAGGGTGCCATATGAATGTTTTGATTTGTTTTAAAGAGTCACTTATGCATATAATTTCATATCCTGTATGTAGTTCTACTATGACTATATAAGGAACATTCATTTTGTGAAAAAGAAAATATATAGCTATGCTGAAGGAGAAAAGGTTCACTTTGATGACTAAAGCTACTATAGTAATAATGGCTGTGGACATTTTTCTAAATTCAGTATTTCTCTTTCAACTGCTTTGATAGTAATTTTTAACGGGTGTGTCCCAAAAGATGGGTTAATTTTAATGAGGTGGTAGAATCGACAAGACATTGCTGAAATAAAATAAAATAAAATAAAATCTTCCATTTCTTCTAAAGTAATTTCAGAGGAGTGTGTCAGCAATTGCAAGCTGCCAAATTTGGTCCAATGTAAGAGGCCTTTGGAATAGGTTATATGACTGCTAGTCAAATGAATACTAGTCTTGTCAAGAAGAACACAAAGGCCAGCTTTGTATGTATATATCTCGTCTTAATAATCTAAGATATGGGCAAGCCTTGTGCCTGCTGTCCCTTTTCTCCTTCCTTCTTGGTGTGCTGTGATTAGCCCAGGAAGTCTTAGTTAGCTATCATTTCCCATATGGATTCAATTGGGAATTATGGTTGCCAGGATTTGAATAAACCAGGATCATAAACTGTGGTTTGAATTTGATTTAAGATCTTGTCTTGTTTTGATCCTGGTAAATATAGTTTACATAGATGCTGTAGGAAACTATAGTTAATCATAGATACTTGAGTCAATGGCAGCATGCTCAAGAAGAGAAGGGGTCTTGTGAGGATGGGATGGTCAGACAGAAGGCTCATGCATATCAAGACTTAATTAGCTGAAATATGTGTGTTTGAACCAGGTTTAATCCTCTGAAAACTGAATTATCTAAAACTGTGATGTCCTGGCTTTGTTGTAATTTTGGTTTTAATGACATTTTTATTAATGTTTTTATGTAAACCATATTGAGCTTTGACAATGGCACTATAAAGCTGAAATAAAGAATAAATGGAGAGTCCGGCAACCTCTTCCCCCTGAACATCTATGTGACTTTGTCTTGTTTTGTGACAAAATGAAGTTGGATCATATAATGAGAGACCCAGTACTTGTTTTGATAAGAGGCCATCCTGGCATGCAAGTATGATGTCTGGAATTTGACCTGTTTTGGAGATGCCTGTTCTTCTGCTGTCTTGAAAGAAAATGCTTTTCTACTTCTTAAAATACAGCTTCTAGAAAAGGGTTGTCAGGAAAATGGGGGGGAGGGGGAATGACTTGAATATATTTCCTGCTTCTGTTGCTAAACAGTTAGAGGTATTTAGCTAGGGCACAGTACAGAACACATGATGTGGTCCCTGCCCAGAGAACTTAGAATTTGCACTGTTGCTGTGAGTTAGGGCTTATTATTTGCACGTAGTTTTGAGTTCCTGCTTCTTCTTTTAGAATGATTGTGGATTTAAAAAGATTGTGTGTAGTTTGGCTCTGAATGTTTTCCTCGGAGAATACAGTGAAGCTTAAAGTTTATGTGTGAGAGAATACCAGCAGCTAGTGGTTTCAGAACTCGTGTCATACAGTCTGTTTCTAGTTAGCAGCCTAAGAGGCTCTCTTCTGAATTGACTTAAGTTTTGGGAACTCATATATGTGTATAACATGGGTTGACTTCTATACCATCCATATGTGCTAGGTTCTAGTATATAGGTGTACTAGCTCTGACTATATTGTAGCAGACAGTTTCTCTTAGCCTTCTTATAGGTAAAGGTAAAGGGACCCCTGACCGTTAGGTCCAATCGTGGACGACTCTGGGGTTGCGGTCCTCATCTCACTCTATAGGTCGAGGGAGCCGGCGTTTGTCCGCAGACAGCTTCTGGGTCATGTGGCCAGCATGACTAAGCCGCTTCTGGCGAACCAGAGCAGTGCATGGAAACACTGTTCACCTTCCCGCCAGAGCGGTACCTATTTATCTACTTGCACTTTGACATGCTTTCGAACTGCTAGGTGGGCAGGAGCTGGGAGCGAGCAACAGGAGCTCACCCCATTGCAGGGATTCGAACCGCTGAGCTTCCGATCGGCAAGCCCTAGGCTCTGTAGTTTAGACCACAGCGCCACCCACGTCTTATAGCCTTCTTGTAGCCACTTGTAAATAGTGTTCAAAGTATGAAACATGCCTCTGAGCAGCCTTACAACATAGCTAGCAGAATGTGGAGTGTATTGCATTGGTTAGTTCATAGAGCACAACCCAAAGATGGAGGGCTTTTCTTGATTTCAGAAGCCAGACTACGGAGGTGTTTATATCTATGACCAGCACAACAGATGCCTTTTCAGTGTAGTTCAATTGCTGCTGTTTAATCATAAATAGTTACTACTCTTGTTATAACAATAGTACTGGCTACTTGAGGGTTTACATGACCAAACACTGGGGACAATCTGCTTCACTGTTGTTGATTTTTTTAATGACTGCAAGCCCTTTAACTTGTTATTAGCCTTCTTTGTAATCAAACCTATATTTTAGTGTATGGAGTCCCAAAGTGTCTTACAAAGCCAAAATTAAATAAATTTAAAATATGCAATATGCTATAACACTTTTGCCTATCTTCGCTTGATACTAGCCATGTAAGATAATAAAACAGTAGGTTAGAGCATTATTTATGAACATGAATAAGTTGCCAAATTACCTACACAGCCCTCTGTGTGCAGGCTCTTTTGAGTTGGTAAATGTTCTGATACAGAATCAATGACTCGTTAACAAGGCAACTTCATAAGCAGGGCTCTGTATATGGGGGACTCAATGGTGTGCACCAGGACTGCTGGCTTATAACTTTTAAACTATTTCTTGCCACTATACCTGAAGCTGGAAACTAAAAGCATGGTTTTGAATTGGAATATACTCAGTCAAGGTAGCCAAGATGAGGGATACCTTTCTTTGGAAATGACTGTGATGCTAATAATGAAACCGTTTGCTTAAATTTGATAATCTGTGCACAAGTTCCTGGAAATAATACGGCTGAAATCCTAAGTATGCATACTTCAAGGTAAGCCTTGTTGCAATACAAGTAAACAAGATTAGATTTTTGTTGTAAAAGTGCAGATAGAATGTATCGTATCCATGGTCATGTACCTCCATTGGGTCAGTGCATCTTTCTGTTTACTAGAAAGTGGTGGTTCAAGCCCACCCAGGGACCGTTGAGAGCAGGATTCCTGCATTGCTGGGGATTGGACTAGATGACCCTCGGAGTCCCCTCCAACTCTACAATTCTATGATTCTATGATTAAATAATAGAGATCAGTGAATGAAGAATGGAAGCAGCAAAGTACAGTGGTACTTCGGGTTACAGACGCTTCAGGTTACAGACGCTTCAGGTTACAGACTCCGCTAACCCAGAAATATTACCTTAGGTTAAGAACTTTGCTTCAGGATGAGAACAGAAATTGCGCAGCGGTGGTGCGACAGCTGCAGGAGGCCCCATTACCTAAAGTGGTGCTTCAGGTTAAGAGCAGTTTCAGGTTAAGAATGGACCTCCAGAACGAATTAAGTTCTTAACCCGAGATACCACTGTACTGGAAAAGTAAGCTTATGTAAAATTTAAAAGTACTTCAAAACAAGTAACGACATTAAAGTAACTTATACGACACGTTGTGAGTCTGTTTACAGTACTAAGGTTAATATGTCAAGCTTACCATTTTCCTATCTGCTAAAGTTCTGGGGAACATTTTAAGTGTATCTGCAACTCATGTCTAAATATGTGTTTCCATTTCCTATGTTGGTATTTCACCTGTAAAGCTGTGTTAGAAATTAGCCAGGCACCAGGCGCGACCACGTGGAGAGCTCTGGATGCCAGGTTGGCAACTGGGGAAAGCAAAATGTCACATAGAGAAAGATCTGAAATACTTTCACTGAAGCCTGGATTTGTTTTATTCTGACTGTTTTATTTGATGTTTTAATGTGTTGTATACTGCTTTGAGATTAGTTGTTTGCAATATAAAGCGGTATTGAAATAAATAAGAGCAGCAGCAGCGACACCATTGCAAAAAAAGTGGCACCTAGACATTCCATTGTGGTATCTGTAACCTAGGTTTAAGGTGCTATTTGGTGATTAAATTATATATCTGAGTTTCTAATACTGTTGTAAAGTCTACACTGGCTGGAATGTACATTCAATTTAAATTTTGCTGTACCTAAAGGCCCACATTTACAATGTGGGCATGAGCAGCTCGATGCTACTCTTCAGTATTGTGTGCAAATATTGTCTTGCTGACTGCACAAAGAAGCAGTTCTCCTATACTGTGATAACAGAATGAAAAGTTGAAATTTAAAATTACTTGTCTAAATTCCTCTGCTGCAAAAGATTCTGGTAACACACAGGAATTCCCGATTCTACTCTGTAAAAAAGCTAGAAATTCTACTAGCTGTTCCTGGGGTGGTTGATGGGGAAAATTTGGAAGTATTTTTGTTCTAAAATATCTCTTACTAGTCATGTCTTAATGCAAGCAGGTTTATTTGGCAACAATACCTCTCTTCTATGTAACTGTGAAAGAAAAACATTCTCCCCTATTTTGCAACGGCCCTTAGAAGCACCCCTCCCCATTTTCACAGCTGCTTTACCCATAAAACCAACTCTGCATAAAAAAACCCTTAAACGGTGAATTGGCTCACTATAATAAAATGAGCGTGTCTTGCAGCATGAACCACAGGTTGTAGATTTGTTCCTGCTAGCATGCTTGTTCCTCAGTTTTGAGCTGTGATCCATGAGTCAAAACAGTTTATGTGCAAACGCCTTAAGTTGTTTGCTTTTTTGTCTCCATTCTTCCCTTCATAACGTTTCTATTTTCCATGCTAGTGGGAAAGAGCATCCTTATGCTATTCAAACCTCACTACTTCAACATTGTTTTTTTCTGTATGTGCATATTTTATTATGACAACAGGGAGCAAACTGTTGGTGTTTTTGATTCTTTTCCAGTTTAGTTCTAACTGAAGTTGTTCCAGTTTTGGTTCAGGCCAATACAGTTTAGTTACAAGTTTGCTATATTTCAACCAGTTCAGTTTTTAGTTTCCATTGGGAAATGTGGACATTATTGACACTACACTGATTAAGGTCAGTTGATGTCATCATGCATAATGTTATTTAGTCTTGATACTCAGGGTTAAACATACTATACAGAGAAGCCTCAGTCAAGACAGAAAAAAATCCATTCTTACAGGATTTTGGAACTGGGGAAATGGAAATAGGAAAGGAACAATTTGAGATGATGGGAGAGTTGTTCCCCAGTTAAACTTCCATTATCATGCACCTACCCATCCACATGTTGTTACCCCTCCCCCCTCTTTTTCTATTCCTTATAGCTACCTGTCTCAGAGCATGAACAGAGCGATGCTGTCTGGGTTGTGTGAGACCCTCCAGGCTTAAAGAAGCAGCTTCTAAGGGATTTTGCTTCTTAATAAGCTTCTGTGTATAGTGATCCTTGGTTCAAAGGTTAGAAAGGAAGGCTTTAAGCAACCATCTGCAGAGACTGACCAAGTAGTGCCCCATGGGGAAGAAGCTCAGCGTTGTGACAAATGCGGAACACGTTCTCTTCTAGCCTGTTGAATTGACCTTCAATTTATTACAGTGGATTCATACTTAAAGCAGCATGCTGCTGTCCTGCATGCTGTTTCCCGAACATAAAGATCATCCTGTTGTATCAGTCTAAAGCTCTGCCTAGTCTACCCCCTTTCTTCACTCACTTGCCAACCAGAAGCTCAGGTGTGGAACATGAAAGCAGTAATCATCTGCTCTTCCCCCCAATGACTGGTATTCAGTGGCAAACTCCCTCTGAACCTGCAGAGTCCATATAGTCATAATTATTAACTCTTGATAGACCTATACTCCCTGAATTTAGCCATCTTTTTAAAGCCATCTAAGCCAGTGTCAATCCACACAATATGTGGCACTGGTTTCTTTAAATCACATGCTGTGTGAGGAAGTACTTCTGAATCTGCTGTCCATCTATCATTGGGCAGCCCTGAGTTCCAGTAGAATTACACCACACAACATTTTATAAATCTCTATCATTTTATAAACCTCCATCATATTCCATCCCTTATTTTTTTATATTATTTATACAACATATGATTTTGGCATCAGAGTGCTAGATAGGGGACGAAGGTGTGAGACTGTAAGACCAAAGAGGAGAAGATTGTAGTAGTATAGCTGAGTGGCAGCCAAGACACAAACCAGATATTTTGCTGAAGGGAGAGAGCAAGGGCTGTATTTTTGCAGTGCTGCAAATTCCAGACTGAATTTGGTGTACAGAAGAGATGGGGAACCTGTGGCCCTCCAGATGTTATTCAACTCCAGCTGCCATAAATGATTGATCATTGACCATGCTGTCTTGGCCTTGTGGGATTCAAATGACTAGAGGGCCACAGGTTCCCCTGCCCTGATGTTCAGTAAATGGAGAGTGTTTCTCCTTAATAAAAAGCCTTTGTTTAATAGCTTTGCTTCACAGGTAAGGTGCTCCATTCCCCTTTATACATCCTTTTTTGTTGAGCTCTGCAATATGTGTCTTGAAAGTAATTGACAAGAACTGTACGCAGGGTCCCAAACATGCCCAAAGCATCGGTTAATTCTTGAAAATAACAGCATGGAATTCTGGACAAGCTTAACTGTATAAAAATCTTCCCATAGATTTGTCATCTTTTTATAGTTATGTGTGCCAGTGAGAGTGCCTCTATACCATTTTTAAAGGCAAAAACTTAATTGTAAATAAGTTTACTTGAATGTTTGTTTGTTGTTGTTTTTTTGGTAAGCTCAGGTTTAGGACAACTGGATAGATTTGTAATTGTATGTGTTGGCTCTGTCCATGTTCCTCTTTGTGATTTTTTTATATGGAGAATTTATGTAATTTGATTTAGGAAACAGTGCATGCATCATTTGCTGTTGCTGCAGCATTCTTTTAGTTCACCATGAATTGTTTTTCCATTTAGATTGGACATGCTCATGAATGGTTCTGCGTGTTAACGCAGTGGGAAATTTGTACACACCACTTCATTCTGGGAAAAGTAATGCTAGTGTCCCTATTATTAAATGGGAATGTTATTGCTTGTTGTTGTGCATGCTGTGTAGATCCTAATGGTCATTGTAAGGATGGAGACCCTCACATTAGGAATGAGGCATGCTGGGAGGAGAGACTTATTCTTTCTCTCGCCAGCCAAGTTCCTGAAGAAAATTTCCCCCTGAGCTCCACAATTTGGAATAGGAAAAAGCTCCCTTTGGTGCCAATGGGAGCTTTGTTCCTATCCTTAATTCCAGTGTATGAGAGTTGCAAGGGTATTTATTGGGATCATGGGTGGGGAGAAAAAGGTTATACCTGTCCTCCCTATATGCCTCCTCAGAGCATCTCACTCTTGCTCTTAAAACAAAGCTGATGTGATTGCCAATGATGCATTTAGCATCATGTGTAGTTGGCCCTCATTTCCACATTGAAACAACAATGACAAAAAGAATTTGGGAAACATTTGTAATAAATTGGATATCCATTTTATAATTGTGTTAGCTTTTCCCCTCTTCTATCATTTCCTATATTTGTCTAATGCAAATATAGTAGTAATTCCTATGGTTAGTTTGTAGTAATTCCTATGGTTAGTTTCCCAAAAACTGCTTCAGAATTTTTAAAAAGAAACAGAATAATGGGATTATATTGCAATCATCTTGGAAGCAGTTCCCTTGGATTTCATATAATGGTCAGTGTGTAGGGAATCCCAAATTCACTCTTGAGGTTTATTGGCAGAATTAAAAAGGGATGGATGTTTGTAGCACCTCTTTGTTGGTTAGTCCCTGTTTGAATCTGCTATCTCACACAGTTAACTCTTGCCAAAGACTTGCTTTGGGAATTAGGAATGTATTCACTTCGCCACAGGCAACAGTAGAGTGCTGTCCAGTCTAATGGATTGAAGCAAGTGTGATCAGAATTGGGTTTTTTGGAGAACAGACAGTTTGAATTGTAATGTTAAGTGCACATCAAAGGAAAAACATGACTTTAGAGCACCTGTGGTGTGTTTTAATGGCAGGTGGAAGGGACAGGAGGACAATAAGAAATTCTTGTGGGAAACAGCATTGTATTGGTTTGCATGTAGATTGTGGGGAGCACATAGTCCTCTTGTATTACTCTAATTGGAGGAGCTACAATGGTATTTTGACCCAGTTAAGATGCAAGGAGGTAAGGGTCAAGAATGAACTTGTCTCCCCTTGCTAATTGTGTCTCAGTAGGGGATTTTGTCTCATGGTTGAGAACCATTGCTCTTGATATATCTAGTTTAAAGTATATTATACTAACTAGGTTTTCAGTGGCTTCAGAGTATTAAATATAAATGCACCTAATATGGAAGATTCAGAAGTCATGTCTTCAGTCACTTATCCAGGCAGAATGTGTTCAGAAACATTAGTTTAGGCCTTCTGATGGGATGTGCACTCTGTTAGGCACCCCCAGAGGATTGTGTGTTGAAGCTTGAGCTTCCAGTAAATGCTCCCCCTTGCCACTCTGACCCTGGCTCTTCCACAAAGCTTTTCCCCCATTTCCCAACCCTGAAGAACTGATTTAAATGAGGAATTAATTTCAGTGAAGTAGAATATATTAATTGGAATAGGAAAAGAGTTCTGACTATATAATACTCTAGGGTTTATATTCACTTTTAATGTGTTCACTATCCCTGTCCCTTTGGGGGAGAATCGCTGCCGCTTACTAAAGTCCCCATTAATTTTCTAGCAAGGAGTCAATGTTTTAAACCACAGTGTCTACCATATTACCAGGAACTTATATATAAATCCTGTGTTTGACCTTCTGAATTCCCATTTTTCATGTTGATAGCCGCAAGTACTTAAAAGTGGATGAAGAAGTTAAAAAGTGTAACATAGTTTTGGTAGAATAATGACTGGATAACAATTTGCACATACAGTTAACATGGCATCCTTTCCACCAAAAGCTCGTATCCTATTTCCATGAGTACCCAACCATTCTAATACAAAGAGAGCCATTACTGTGCATGGCATCTCTCAGAGCACAAGAGGACAGGTCCCTGCTCAGAGAGGTTAGAATCAGTGGGGAGACAGTCGAGGCTGGGAAGTAGAAGCAGGGTCAAGAGGGAAAGAATGGGTTTATTCAGCTGTACTTAGTCTTAGTTACAGTAGATAATAGACTCTTCTGTAATTTTAAATTCTGGTATATATGGAGTGATAAGAATACCATAACCCTGCTGGATCAGTTCAAAAAAAGGCCTATATGGTCCAGCATCCTGTTCTCAGGGTGGCCAACCAGATGCCTTTGGGAAGCCCAGAAGCAGGACATGGGCAGAATTGCACTATTCCCACATGTGGCTCTGGTATTCAGAGGAATATTGCCTCCAACATTGAGGTAGCATTTGGCTAAGATGACTTGTGACTGCTAGGTTTGCTGTATTTAAAAAAGTAAAAACCAGGACACTTTTTTAAGACACCAAAAAATTTTGATTTTTGGATTGACTTGCCTAAGATCCAGGACAAAGCACTGCCTTTCAGAAATTTCCCATGGAGGTCAATTCCACCTTTGAAACCTCGTTAATGTCTGGAAAAATCCAGACATATGACATCCCTACTGTTGATAGCGTAATCATCCAGGATAGTATTTGCATAATATTTCCATTTGATGCTTTTTTAATTTAAAGTTTGTGTCTGATGTTATTTCTCTGTATCAGAAACAAACAAGATCCTAACCCAACCATTTACGGTGCTTTAAAATTACCCATCCCACACCCTCAAAAACTAATCCTACCTGTTTATCGTTAATGGTGTCTGCAACATATCATTCAGTCACATATTACAGGCTCCCCACCCCCCACCCCAAAAGGTGAACAAATACAGGAGAGACAAAATACACGGAAAAAATCTGCATAGGCCCAATGAAAACATTTCATTGAGATTACCCAGGATTAATTTTATGTAGCCATGCAAGTCTTTGCAATATTGAAGTTCAGTTCTGTATAATATAGGTAGAAGAAATAAAAGCTTTGTATTACGTGATACTACAAGCGCAGTCTAAAGAATACGTAGGTAAGCCCTCCATTTTTCTGTTACTAGTTCTGTTTCCTCTGGAATTTCCTCATGCATTTAAAAGGCCATAGATTGTTGAACGGCTGAAGGCCCTGTGTTTTTGTGCTCAGGCTGACGGGGGGGGGGGAATGGTGGTGTTCCATAGATAACCACAATTAGTGTGGAAGGATAAGGGAATCTGCCTTTCAGAAGTGCACACTACTTAAGTATTTGGACAAAATTAACAATGCACTAATCTCAAACAAACTGCTCATCATGGACAGGATACAAAGAACTGTGACAATAAACCCAACGAACCAAAAGATGATATCTGAGTGGGGTCTCCCTAAATAACCCCCTCACATGTCACATGTTAAACTGCTTTTGGAACTGAGGGAAGAGTCCAAAGTAATGTGTAATATAATAGTGGGGAAAGGCCTATGAGCTTCGGGGGCACTTTGGATGCTGGTGAGACTAAACAGCTCCTTGGATCCTGGCCACTCTTTCCTTTCCAAGTCTACAAGGGGGAATAACAGTGAGCTAAGGGGTAACTACTTCTGCTCAAGTGTGAAGTGTACAGCTGGAAGAATGCATTCGGCAGTGAACCAGGGGTAAATTGCCTGTGCAAATTCGCCTTACCTAGGTATGAGAGACTCTGAATTTAATTATAGATATCCAGAAGAACCTAGTTTCAATTGTCTGCTTCTGTCATTGCTTATTTAAACAAACTGACATCTTGCATATTGTATATGCTTTGAAACAAAAAAAGTGTGAAATAAGGATTTTTTGAGTGTCTTAACTTTCCTGTATCTTCTATGAGTGCTCCAGATTTGCTGAATTGCTGCTCAGTGACATGTATTGATTTGATTCTCCAGTGACTTCCACCAGAAATAGCAGTGGCATGTTAGAAGAATTCTCATGCCTAAATATTGCTTCTCTTAATAATGATATTAATAAAACTATTAAGCAATATAAATGTGGCAGTTTGTAAACTGAATCTTAGATATTCTGTCTGGATTTTTAAAATAATCCAGTGGGATATGAAAAGAAACAAAGAATGGGACTTTCTGCACAATTGATCTGTCATCTCAAATCACATTTCAGAGTTTCAATGATAATCCTGCAAGTTACTGGTCAGTGTATTCCAGTTTGGGGCAGGTCTCCAAACAATAAAAAGAAACAGAGGAAAAAGCTACTACGAGATATAAAATTGCTGCTGGGGGTTAGTCCTACTGCTGGTTGATGTTAAATTTATGCAAACAGTCCTTAACCTAATTTACAGTTCTGCGGACAAACTGAAAGATAAACTCAACAAAATACAGAGATTTGGCAGTCACAACTAGGAAAAGTATTGCCTTTTTTATTCAGCATGAGATACAAAGGGGCCCTCATGTATACATGAGGTGGCTTCCACTCATTTGTTTGACCTTGTGCTATAGTTTTGTAGAAAACAATGAAACTAATCAAAAGATGTTTTCCTACCTGTGTGGAAACAGGGATAGAATCTGTATATTAAAAGGTGAAAGATCTATATAATCTGAAGGGAAACCATAGTATCTATATTTTGTGGCAATGAAGAAGCTCATCTGCTAGCACTCACATAAGCATTTGCGGAACAATGCTAGTGGCTATAATTCTCTGGCTCCAACCCATTGTGCTTTCTTATGCTGTCCCTGCAACAGAAATGCAAGCTTGAGGGGAAGATACATGCACACTGCACAAATGAAAAACAAATGCATTATACAGACATGCCATAGAAGTAACTTTAAAGAGCTAGAGTGCAATATCTGGAAGAGATGAAGTAACAGTAACAGCATAACGGAGATTAGAGAAGTAGGACAGCAGAAGCAGAATTGTGCTAGGAATGCAAAAGTGTTCCCAAAGTAATGTTACTTTTAAATTTGAAATAAAGTATGAAATACTTTCAGCATCACTCATAACCTTAAATGCATTTGTTAAGATTGTGTTTTTTAAAGGATGTTTTGATTTCAGTTTGATTTCAGTTTTAATTTTATACAGTTTTTGAAAGAAAGTGACAACACAGTAAAAATTGTAAGAGGCATGCAATTTTAGTAAGTTGGAAAATAATTGGGATGTGACATCTTAAAATGTGTTACTAAATTGATTAAAAGACAGAATAAAAGTCAGTGTGTATCTCCAGTCAGTTGTATTGGTTGTAATAATATATCCTATTTTTCAAGCCTTGCAAAATATCCCCCCTAAGAGGCTCATAATCTGCAACTGCTTGATTTAGTTGCAGAGATGTAAAGGTTCAGGGGAGGGAGTTTTTAAAAATTTGCTAAACTAGTTTTCTTTCCTGTTGATATCCCCCTTATTTTTTTCAGTGGATAGATTGGAAAGCTTCAAGGAAATCTCAATGTCCCAATTTTTTAGAGAGACTCTGGGAATTATGAAAGCCATTCTGGCTTCTGGTTTGATCCTGAAATGTCCCTATCCTCCCCCCCCCCCGCTGCCAGCACTGCCACCAAGCTTGGGGAGGAGAATGAGCTGGCGCTTGTCCCAAGCAATGACTATGGCAGCAGCTGTGGCTGCAAAGGAGCATCCCTGTTGCCTCTGCTGCCTCCTCCCTTGGGTAGCTTGTAGCAGCTTCCAAAGAGCGGAAGAGGAGAGGCTGTCGCTGCGAAGGCCCAGCCTCACGTGATGCGCTGGCTCCAAGGGGCAGGAAGAAAGCGGGAGCAGAGTGCGAGTCTTATTTTTTTATATTTTTAATGCTTTGTGTATCTGCTTCTAATTTTGCCCCTTTTAAAAATTTGTGTGTGTTTTTCTTTTTGTAAATCTACCAAAGAATAAAATAAAATAAAATTGGGATTAAGGGGTTTTCTCAGGATGGCGGAGGGTGTGTGTGCCCCATTGGTGTAGTGGTGGCGGCACTCGCCCTTCTGATAGGAAATGACCTGGGGGAGGCGCCAAAAATGGGAGGTCGAGGAGGGTTAGTTGGAGAGTGAGACATCATCTGAGGAATGTTGGAGAGTATGCAGATGTGTTTTCTCAGTTAACTTGTTTCTGATGCAACATGGTCAAATAATATTATTGCACAGCTAATTTGTGCTGCTGCAAATAACTTGTATCCAAGATATTAAATATTAAATCCATTGTTAGCCATACTCAAAGTATACTCATTGAAATCAGTAATACGCACAGGTCTGTTGCCTGCGCACTCCGCATGACTGCCATGAACTATGATTAAACCTAGAAGTCTCTAATTAACCATAGGTTGCTATTTCATCCAAATTGGTTAACTATGGTTACTAATTTTAGAACAAAACAAGATATTAAATTATAATTTGAAGTTGGTGTAACTTCCTTGTTTGCTCCAAAGCTGGTAAGCATGGTTTCCTAGTTCAGATGGAATGGGAAACTTGTTAGTGACATATTGCTCTAAATCACAGCTTGTTTGAATGGGCTTAGTAAGCAGAGATGATGGTCTTTACTGGTCCATGGATGGAAACTATGTTCAAATGTTACAGAAGATATTCAGGCATTTGGTGCAGGAGTTGAATCATGGAAAATAATCTGATGAATGGTTGGAAGTGCATATACAAAATCTTAAATTTTGTACATGTTGGTAGTAAGCAACTGAACAGAATATTCCACTGTATGGAAACCTTCAATTTAATGAAGTCCACAAAGCTCAAATGAATGAGCATCAGGCATTATGAATCTTTCAGACACTGATAAAGAGAAATCTGAGTTATGCTAGTATTTTTGAAAAAGTGTATACGGAGAAGGAGTATGATATAAATACAGTAAATATGGTTTTAGGATAACCAATTTTCACTACAGTTACTATGGATACTGGTTACTAAAAAGGTGCATAGGGCAGGCTTCAACTCCCGTGGAGTTCTTATGAAGCTTCCTTCCAAGTATACGTGCACAAAATTGTGCTGGTGGTATGTTGTTAAGAAGTTCAATGCTATGTTCATAAAGTGTAGCTTAATAAGCAAATAGATTCCAAATTGCTTGCAGCACCAGGTAAAAACTTACTTGTTCACCTGGTATTTGGAAGTATCTGTTTGTTCATGGTCTTTAGTGTAATTACTGACCGCTGCAAACTTGTATTATTATTTTTTATAAAAGCTTGACTTCTCTGGTAGTGGTCTTTATTTTTTAATTGTGTTTCTGTTCATTGGGGGCATCCATTGTTTTGTTTTTTAAATATCATTTGCATACCATCCTGGGATCTGAAATGCGTGAAGGATAGTCTAAAAGTTCAATAAATGAAAAACAAACTTATTTTTCTTTTATATTGTACTGATAACTGGCCTTTGCCATGCTTTGCATTCATTAAAGATCATTATTTTTCTCAAGTTCACAAGTCACATTTATGTCCGTTCATGACTTTAGTGGTTTTAAATCTCTTAAATGATCTTTTGAGATATTTGCAACATATGTACATTTTAGGTAAGAGTCTTAACATTTCGTTGGTTATGACAAAATGTGAGCATTAAGTAATTACAGTGGTACCTCAGGTTACATACGTTTCAGGTTACACACTCCGCTAACCCCAAAATAGTGCTTCAGGTTAAGAACTTTGCTTCAGGATAAGAACAGAAATCGGGCTCCGGCGGCGTGGCGGCAGCAGGAGGCCCCATTAGCTAAAGTGGTGCTTTAGGTTAAGAACAGTTTCAGGTTAAGTACGGTGCTCCGGAACGAATTAAGTACTTAACCCGAGGTACCACTGTACAGGCTTTCTAACCTGATTTGCTAAAACCTCAACTTTCCCAACTCTACTGATGAAATCTATTTGCAAGTGGCTGAAATGAATAGCAACTGCTTAAAATATCTCATTTAAGAGAGAGGTCATTTAGCATCACTATAAGCCTTGCATTGAGAGAGGTGCAAAGAGACTTCGATTGGTGTAATTCCCAAGTCTATGGGAACAAGATGAGCTTATGTTCTTGAACTTTCTAAGCAGCAGTAGATTTCTATCATATATGTATCCTGCCCTTCCTCTAATGAACTTAGAGCAGGGCTTTGGACACTCTCAGCAACCCTCTATGCCAGTTAGTCTGAGAGAAGCTGATATGTCCAAGGCCAACTTGCGAGCAGTGTAACTTGGAATAAATGTAAGTCTAGATTTGCTGCATCCAAATCTAATGTACCTCAACTGCACTACATACTCCCAGTGCTGCTAGTGAAAGAGAGCTAATAAACTGCCCACTGTTACTTCTGTTCTAGCATGTGAGCAAGAGCCAGTGAAGAAAATGTGTTCATATAGTTCACTTGTGTGCATTTTCTTACCATCTTAGATAGACCCATTGAAATTAATCTGGGAGTATGGCATCCAGTCTAATATACCATTTAATAGGATAGAAAGGGGAATACTTCCATGTACTGGTTTCTGGATTGTCTCATACTCTTTTCTGCTACCAGAAAGGGTAGTGTTAAGGAGAAATTATTGAATTACTGCAGTTCTTAACCTTTTATAAGGATATAAGGTTTTTGCTCAGATCTCTTGCATTATATTATGTACAGAAAATGGCTTGAGTGTCTGATGTGGTGCCAGTTCCAATTTTCCATTTCTGCTCCTTATCCTAGCTCCCAGAGCCAGCCTGTAGATCTGTGTTGATGCAGTGAATGAGAACTTTGTACGGTGGCAAATCCAAATTCATCTATTTGTATACATGATGGCTGACTATTGGGGGAGTATTGATTATGAGTAAGGGCCTTTCTGCACAATTATTTTTACACAATAAAAGTAATGTTGCCACTTTCTCCAAGAAAATGAAGCATCTTGCCCAGGAGGTCTGCCTTTTAGCAGGATATGTCATTTTTTCATTACTGAATGCCAATGTTTTCTTGTTGCTGTGGAAAATGATTGCTGAACCAATTGCTTTGAGGGATGTGGTAGAGCAAATGTCACCAAAGCCTATGGTTATATTGTAGTAAGTGAAAGATGTATGACCCCTTTCAGCCTCTAGGAAACATACTGTCCTGTTCACAACAGTTGTTGCAAACCATGTCCATGATATTCCATTATGCAAGTTGTCTTTGTTCATATGAGTGCATTCCTGAAAGAGGTAGGAACTGATGTGGTAGTATGGTGCAAATTCAGCTTGAGGTTTTGTCAGTTTCTGAGTTTCATGTAGACCCAAAGTAGAATAGATAATAATTATCTAGACTTCAATGACAGGCTTTATATATACTAGGGATGGGGAACTTACGGCTCTTCAGACAATGTTGGAATCTAGCTCCCATCTTGTTCTGCAAGCATTGGTCAGGAAAGATGGGAGTTCAGTTCAAAAAGGTATAGAGAACTGCACCAAGTAATTATCTTATAAGCTCATGAGAAATTGATTTTGAAAGGTATGTAACCAGGAAAAGCAGTTCAGTTTGGGGTGAATTATTTATTCATTATATATGTAGAGTGCCCACCCCAACAACTAAATCCAAAAGTTAGGTGGAAGGGAAGCCATTCTGCTGGATGTGAAATAATCCGGTCTGTGGACACTGAATAACCTCCATTGTTCTAAATAAAATTCAGAAGACTTCTACCCAGGTACTGACCAGTCCAACCTTTTTTTCGTTTTGCTTATGAGATCTGACAAGATCAGCCCTTGTGGTTTTATTTGTATTCTTGGAAGCCTTAGGGAGAGAAATAACTGGAGCAGCAATGAAATCTAACCTTGCTATATAACATAACCAAAGGCATATCAGTAGGCCACTGGAAAAACAGCCATGTATGACAGTGAATATCTAAAGGGTAAAGGGACCGCTGACCATTAGGACCAGTCGCGGACGACTCTGGGGTTGCGGCACTCATCTCGCTTTACTGGCCGAGGGAGCTGTCGTAAAGCTTCCAAGTCATGTGGCCAGCATGACTAAGCCGCTTCTGGCGAACCAGAGCAGCACACGGAAACGCTATTTACCTTCCCACCTATTTATCTACTTGCACTTTGATGTGCTTTTGAATTTCTAGTGAATATCTAGCTCAATGTAAATAAATTCTGGAAAATGTATTGTATCAAGAGGTAAAATTGTTATTAGCAAGTAGTTTTAAGTGTCTAGAAGTGTCTGTAATTGTTTGTTTTCAATAGTAATTTGGGAAACTTATGTACAGTGGTACCTCAGGTTAAGTACTTAATTTGTTCTGGAGGTCCGTACTTAACCTGAAACTGCTCTTAACCTGAAGCACCACTTTAGCTAATGGGGCCTCCTGCTGCTGCCGTGCTGCTGGAGCACAATTTCTGTTCTCATCCTGAAGCAAAGTTCTTAACCTGAAGCACTATTTCTGGGTTAGCGGAGTCTGTAACCTGAAGCGTATGTAACCTGAAGCGTATGTAACCCAAGGTACTACTGTGTATAACTCAGCCTTGTAAATGAGCCCACGAAAGTTACTGAAGATTTGTTTAGTAGCTTGTTGGCAAGCTAGTAAGAAAAACTTCCTTCTTTCAACACACTAGCCGGAAAAGAGGGATTCCTACATCACTATTTTACCAGCTCACCCACTCATATTCCTGGTTTCCTTTCCCCTCTCCAGAAGCTGCTATTTGCCTTGTGGTAGGACACATGGTGGTACTGCATGATCATTTAAATTAGGTTAATGGGCAGGACAATGAGTTGAAACTCCCATCTTCCCCGACTGCCATAGCCACCATCCATTCTAGGAGGTCCTCAGCTGCTTTATTATGTGTGCTTTTTTGCTGAGAGGGTTTCCCACCACACCATATATTTAAAGCAGCATCATACAGCATCACAAGAACTACAGTTCACAGAGTTCCTTGTGAAAAGGGATTGACTATTAAACCACTCTGGAAATTGTAGGTCTTTGTGGGGGAATGGGGGTCTCCCAATAACTTGCAATACTGTTGTTAGCAAGTTACAGTTCCCTGTATTCTTTGAGGGAAAACATGACTGTTTAAAGTAATATGATGGCTCAGATATATGAATGTGATCCTTGGTGTTCTACTTTAAAATTGCCTATATTTGAATTGCTACAAGCTTCTTTAAGCACATACAACTTTTGTTGTTAACCTTTCAGTTGGAGACTACACCAGACAGTTGTGGTGACTGATGGAATTGTTAGAAATATGTGTGTGTTTTTAATACCTGTTTTGGTTCTGGTGGCTTACTGTTACAGAACAAACAAACATTAAAATGCTATTTGTCTAATAGTTTTCTTTCTAATCGTAAGGAAACTGGAAACGAGAGAGATGCCCCAGGGCCATTGCAGTTTCCAAAATAATACCATAAAAACTAACCTAGTAGCAATTTTCTTTTTAATTGATTTACTTATCAATTATCTCCTTGATTTTCATTTTGAAAATACACATACTGTTACAAGCCAAAGGTTGCAGAACTCGTGACTATTTAATTGGGATATATGACATATATATCAGAAATATATAGAAGCATCTGTTGGAGTTAACTGCAAAAATGTGACAAAGATTTATGAACTGGAAAATAAACTTTGGACAAGCATAGAAGATGAAATATGGGCAAGTATACGGATTGTGTGGATTTAAAATAAATTAATATACTGATGGTATTTAATCCCATCAAAGATTGCTAAATAAGATCACAAACGTAAATTCATTACATTGTTGCCTAGGTTATTATCTTGTCTATTGATGAAGGGCTACCCATAGGACATAGTCATACAGGCTGTAATCCATGCAGATTTCAGACCCATGGTTTGAAGTTGAATTGTTTTGAACAAGCCATAGTTAAGATTAGCCACAGTTTGTAGGACTTGAATAACATGACAAGCTGTGGTTAATTTTAAAAAAAATATGGAAGTGAAAGCTTCACAACTCCTTATGATTGCATAAGAAAAAGGAACAAGGCGAGGGAGGGGGCATGCAAGCCCAGAGTTAGTTGCAAAGTCTGATTTCTGTGACCATAATATATTTTTCAATTTGACACCCAGACACAGCCATAATGGGGCATATTATTTTAAGTGCTTGAGCACATGACGACTGTGATGGTCATAGGGTATATACCCTGAATACAGAGAAGTAAGGGAAATAGTTGTTTACTATGTAAAGTCAAAAGACAAGAGGTAGATTTATGCCAAAATATATTGGACAGTCTTTCAGGTGCCACAAGACTTAATTGTTGGTGTTGCTTTGAAAAAACGAATGTATCTCGTTACCTTCTGGAATGTAACAACTAAATATTACATGCAGTGGAGTTTAAAGACATGGTCTGGTGATAAAGCAGCTGGCAAACTGAACATAAGAGCGGGTGGTTTGCATGCATTTTGAAGCATGCTTTCATAGGTTAAGATTTCATAGGTTAAGCATGCAATTTAAAAATTGAGAAGATTAATTTGTGAACCCGGTCACAGTGAGTCTGAGGTTGCTGGGGTGGGGGCACAGGAAGCAATAAGCGACGTGGCATTTTTGAGATTGGAGTGGCCACTGTTTTATTGAGTACAGATGTCAGTAGGCCTAGGGATTGGGTATGTATCCCAACCATCCCGATTGCTGGCTGATGACTTCATCAGGGTGAAACCTGGGTTAAGGATCAACATATGATGCACATCATATATGGGTGATTCCTCCAGGATGCCATTGGGGAGTTCTATGGCTCATTGTCTGCCCCCCATCTGGACATACAGACAGAATCCTTCCCCTTGGAGATGGGATTTAAATATGGGTTTCTGTGGTTCTGTTATAG
The DNA here is from genome assembly GCF_965112155.1 of Podarcis liolepis. Taxonomy (NCBI): domain Eukaryota; kingdom Metazoa; phylum Chordata; class Lepidosauria; order Squamata; family Lacertidae; genus Podarcis; species Podarcis liolepis. The sequence goes on from NC_139565.1 coordinate 34,404,395, forward strand.
CAACATTTAATTTCTAGAGTGCTGTGGCTTTCCTATTTTTGCTTCTAGAAGTCAAGTAATAGAAATTGAAGTGTTTTGAGCAGAAAACTTTTCAAAAGCTTTTTTAAAAAACAGTCTAGACTTGCATGGCCAGAGGTATTTGATATTGCCCGTATAAAATCATAGTAATACTCAGAGTGGACCCATTGAAAATCAGTCGCCTTAAGTAACTTAAATTCCTCCAATTTCTGACTTCAGAATCTCATAACTAAAACGTTCATGCTTTGGATTCTTACCACATTTATATGCACTTTGGTGCAGCATTTCCTTCTGCCAAAGAAACAAACAGGTATTGTTTTAGTTGCAGATAAACAACCGCAAAGTAGGTGTAATGGCATTCACTCATCCTTTCTCCCCCCCAACCCCCCCTCGCCTCAACTGTTGAAAGTGATTATAATCTCCTTGAGGGAGGGGACCTTTTTTCTATGTTATTGTGTGCCACTACCAATCAGTTTATATAATATAAAGTGTACAGTACCTTACTAATGTTATATAGGTGAGGAATAATAATACTAATCAGCTTGTCTGCTTGGCCAGCAAAGCTCTCTTGGGTATTTGTACTTCTACTGCATGTACATTAATAGATCTTTGTGTCCCCAGTATTGTAGAAAACAGGCTTCCTCAACCTCGGCCCTCCAGATGTTTTTGGCCTACAACTCCCATGATCCCTAGCTAGCAGGACCAGTGGTCAGGGATGCTGGGAATTGTAGTCTCAAAAACATCTGGAGGGCCGAGGTTGAGGAAGCCTGGTATAGAATGATACAGGCCTTGATGCAGTGGCTAATATTCAGTTATTCAGTTATTTGTTGCTGTTGAGTTCATTTTTCTGCTTAAAGTCCTTTACCTCATGCTCAATTATCAAATGATCGCTTAAAAAATAGCTTAAAGTGTTTGGTGCATATGGCATCATAATAAAAGGATATGGTTTTTAGAGAGCTAATCTTTAGCCAAGTAGGTGGTATGGTTAGAGCTGGGAGCATACCATCAGAACTTGTAAGGAGTGGTTGTATAGCTTCTTAGGCATGCTGACAGATAGTTGAAAAGTACCAAAACTGAAATTTCTCATTAAAAACTTCTGTTGAAATTTGAAGCCCAAATATTTTCTTGATACTGTATTCTCAAAATATATTTCTGTACGCATTAAATTGCCCAATTATTTTTGGTTTCTGAGAGCAGCAATATCTGATTGCCATGTCATAGTGCTTTGTAGCGTTTGTCAGTACAGTATTGGTAGCAGATACACAGTGGCAGTGTGTAATCATTGTGCTTGTCATTGCAAGAAAGGAGTCATACTCTGGCAGGCTGTGTGTGTGTGTGTGTGTGTGTGTGTGAGAGAGAGAGAGAGAGAGAGAGAGAGAGAGAGAGAGAGAAATGAATCCAGACCTGGAACTACAGGCAGAATCCAGACCTGGAACTACAGGCAGAGACAGGCTAATGCTCCTCCTTCAGAGGCATGTGGGCTTCACTCTGCAACCAGAAAGTGCACTGAGCTTCTGCGCCCTCCAGCTCTGAGTAAGGGCTTGTTTTCTGAACCTCCTCCCCAGCTCTAGGCTGGGAGCTGGAAATTAGAAAAGATTCCGTCTGACCCTCTGCATTTAAGTTTTAAGACAAAGTTAGGGACAACACCCTGGTCCCTTGGAAAAGGGATTTCACAACCAATTTCTAATTGAATTCTCATTCAAACTTTGGCAGATTTCTGAATATTAATAGAAGATACAAAATCAATTCCTTTAAACCTTTCCTTTTGATATATTGTGATTTCTAAGGTCGTTGTGTTAAGATTTCTCATCATGGAATGACTTTCATATCTGATAATGCTTATGGATCATGTCTAACTACCGTTGGACATTTACCAAATTAATGGGCTTTGTTTTATTTTGCTATTTTTATAATATCAGAACTAATAGATCATATCCTTGTTTTGCTTGTGTGGTTTTTTGTTTTGTTACCTGGACTTGTTTTCAGCTGTTTATCTGCATGCAAAGAACTTCCCCTGTATCCTTGATTCTTGGTTTGCTTTTATTTGGTTAATTCACTAGAACATCATGCTGTTCTGGTCACTAAAATACAGCAGTATTTTAGCCATCTTGTACTCCATGTTTCTAAATTTGTTTTTACTTTTCAAGCAAGCTTATTGGTGTGTGAAGTAGTTGCTGACTTTGGTGCATGCATTGTAAGTGTATTTTCTCCCTACTCCCCTACCCCAGCTATATGAGCTCTTACCTGGTATTGGAAGTAGATACAAATAGTTGAAATCACATCCAGATAAGACTGAGGCAATCATACCTGGCAAGCGTTGTGAATTAGAGGCTGATATCTACTGAACATTTCATCTAGCTTCCCAGATCTTACATTATTTGAGTGCTCCTGTATCTGTTACTACCATTGTACCTCTAAATCTAGGGCCAGGAATACTCCCATTCATTTTCAGCATGTGAGAAGGTTGCATTTTTTCTGACAGATGCATATCTAGTAGTGGTTTGCTTTTTGGCTTGAATCTAGACTACTGCATTTATGTAGTGTTCTTTACTTCTTTTCAAAAACTTTACTTAATGCAGAATGTGATGGAAGCACCTTCTGATAGCAGAGGGTTGTAGAGAACAAACCATGCTATTGCACAAAAGCCTTTTTCCAGGATCAATAGACTAGGAGTTGCTGCCTTCTTTCAATTTGATGTTCTCAGAACTGCACAAACCATTATTTGGACCCAAGTCCTAATCATAAGAACCCATATTGGTGGCTGTCCCACAACTGTGGAACTATTTTGCACCAAGACTCCTCAAGGTCAGACCCAGATCATTTCACTGAAAGTGCTGTGATCTGTTTTGTTTAGGCTATCCTAAATAGGCTTACCTAATATGTGGTGGTCACATAGTATTAGCATGAGTATGTTAGAAATAATAAATCAGTTTTGTATGAGTGTATTGTCTGCTTCATACTCTGTGCAGTGCATGATTTCTCCTACACAGGGATTAATCCCAGTGTAAAAAATTGTGCTGTCTTAAAATAGAAAGAGGAAGCTAAAACATTCCTCAAGCCTCTACCATCTCATAATGTGAATAGCTGTGGCTTTAGAGATCTGCCTTCAGAGGAGAAAATGTTTTGTGTTCCCTAATAATCAGTTTAGACAGTACAAGGACCAGACATCCATGTGAAGCTTACGACAATTCTCAGAACAATGGGTGACTTTCCTGATGACAACCCGGAGAGTTTTCTAGGAGTGGCCCCGGCACTCCTATTTTGTCCCCCATCCCACCTTAGTCTGCCATTTTTTTAGAGTACTGCAAAAAAGGTGGAATAAAAATTATAAGAAATTAAAAGTTATCATGTTTTTCCTGTATTCGGTTTGAATTTGAAACATCTTCAAGAAAAGAACTGACATTGTACTGACATCATAACGTATTTGTTCAGTTGGTTTCTGAGCCACTCAGCAATATCAACTTTGGCTCAAGTCAGTGTATGCATGACTACAGCATGACCACAAAGTGGGTTGAGCTGCTGGCAATGTCAGAGGCCAACAAGGAGGGGGAGAGAGGCTGGTGCGTGAGAGGGATGTGCAGGCAGGCAGCCCAGGCTTACTGTAGAGGCTTGATAAGGCCTCAGGGGAGAAGGAAGGAGTGGCTTTGGCGAGGAGGGGGTGGCCATGGGGAGTAAGGGGAGGGGTGGCTTAGGTGAACGGGGTTGTTGCCTAGGTGCACTTGGCAAGCGAAGCAAGCAGAGGCTCAGGCCCTAGTACAGTGTTTCTCAAACTTGGGTCTTCAGCTGTTTGTTGGACTACAACTCCCATCATCCCTGACCACTGGTTCCATTTCTCACTTGCACACCTGCAAAGCATGGAGGAGGGAATAGGCAACTAACATGCCTGATTTATCAGCCTGTTAATTGAGCAAGTTAAGAGTTGTAGTCCAACAACAGCTGGAGACCCAAGTTTGAGAAACACCACCCTAGTACAATAATAAAAACATAGTAAAATCTGGATAGGAAGCCTTTTTCTGTACAAGGAAGCCATCAATTCTTCCTTTCTTTACCATTCTTTACTAGAATGGAAATGTTCAAATAAGAGAACAAAGTCTCTGCTTTTCTCTAAACTATTCAGCTTTCTCCTCTTTCTGTTATGTGGGAACCTAAGGATTAGTTTGCTAAGCCAAAATTTCTCACCAGAAATTATGGAACTCCTCAAACCTGATTATGTCAACATTGCCACCTATGGCAAAGCGTGTGGCTAATTCTTTACTTTTATGTTTTCTTCCCTCCCCCATTGTTAGCGCATATTCTCTTGAGTCCTTGGATTTTATTTTTATTTCTAGGTGCTGGCATATCTCTAGCTGCCTAATTTATTGGTTTTTCCTGTGCCACTGTTTGTACATCAGTGCTTTCTCATGCGTTTCTGTAACTGAGCTCAGGTGTGAATTCAGTCAGCTATGTTCATGGTTGTGTAATGTTGATGTCTGTTTATGGAACAGGGAACGTAATGCTAGGTTCTAGAAGCTCAAACTGTGATGTTGCCAGAGACCAATTGCAGTTTAGTTTTTTCTCTTGACGATGCCTTCCTCTAAAGCCCAATGGACTTCTGAAGTGTCAAGGGCTACTTGCTATCATACTGGATAGGCCCTTCAATTTCTGACTGTTTTTGACTTCAGTGTCTCATAACTAAACGTTCACTCTTTGGATTCTTCCCACATTTATATGCACAGATCAAGGTTCAAATGGGACCCTGTTTTTGTTATTATGTGTGTTGATATGGTTGTTTGGTGCCAAATGACATTAGTTGTCCTTCCACGTTTTTCACTAGACATAGTTTGGAGAAGGCAGACTTCAGCCATATATGATAGTTCATATATCTGCCAGAATCGGTCATAAAACGGCAGGATGAGGTCAGGGGACGGAGCTTCACAGAATAGGGCATAATCTCTAGAAAACGCTTTTGAACTAGTGTACAGCTATTGCTTAAATGTGCCTTGCCATAGTCAACACATAATATATGACCAGTAGAGATCAATCTAACACAATCCCTCTACAACTGTGACACTAGAGTTAAGTAAAAATTAAAAGTGCATGCAGAGCAGATAAGAGGATAGCAATCTTTGGGTCATCGGGAGTGTTGGGGGGGCGTAGTTTAATCTTTCCCACCAATGCTTCCATTCCTGTAGACAGCAATCTTGGCTGCATGTGGGAGGAAATGTTAAAATGTGTAGTGAGATGGTGCAGAGATCATGTGTGCCTGACTGTAGCTATTGACCCACTGTCCACCACTGCCTGTGTCCCTCGGGGCCAAAAGGGTTCCCCATTCCTGCTTTAAACCATGATGGGATTGAGGAAGTTCAGGTTGGGGTTAGTAGAATATGTAAAGGAGATTGTGGATATTACTATCATTCCTTATTTCATTTTCTCTATTTTCAGGGGAGTAGTTGGGAGTTGGAAGACTGCCAGTTCCTGAACCCCTAGTGAACATATGTCACAGTTATTGAGACAGAAGTTTATTCCTTAATGAGAAAGACATGTTCGTTAAAAAGCAAAACGTGCCCCAAAGTGGGAAGCCGCTTTGTAGCAGTTGCCCAGAAAAGACTGTATACTCTGATGTTTTTAAGTAAATAGATATGCTGGGTGGTTTCAACTAACTTTCACTCAGAGTAAACCCACTGAAATTCATGGATCAAACCCATTTAGGAACTCCATTCACACCACCTTGGATATAAATGTACTAAACAAATGCCGTATTTAAAAACTTGATGGTGAAGGGTGTATGTTTGCAGGGAAGATAGTAAGAAAGGTCAAAATGATTGGTACAGCAAAAGAAATTAATCCAAGATGTAGCTGGTTTCACCCTGAAAATAATTCCTTCCTTCATAGTCAGTTTTAGACACATCCCACTTTAATAAAAACATAAATAAATATTAGAAAAATATTGTTTCCTCACTATTTCAGATGAGCAGCAAAACCAGGGCTCCCACAATAAGAATTTCAGCATGATTGATTATGCTCATTAATTTCAATGGGTCTACTCTGAGTGAAATTAGCTATATTCCACCCAATCTGCAGTCCCACTGACGTTGTTTGATCAAGCTGCACATTGTGTTTGCTTGATAACTCAGAAAAGGGGGGGAGCCTTTTGTGTTGTAGCCAGTGGTGATTGTTGGCTCTGGATAAATGTAGGTCATTCTCCTGCTCGCCTCTAGAGACCTGCCCAAGGAAGTAGTAGGCTCTTTATTCTTTTATGTTGTGTCTATTCTTGCTCACATGTAAGCATGCCAGACTATTATTTATTCTGTTCCCCCCCCCCCAATACAATTTATATACTGCTTGATTGTAAAGGGGGGGAAGCTCCAATACTACATTCCCCCAGTCTCAAATCCCCTGGCAGGGTGAGGGGAACGATAGAAGAAGGAGGAAGATGAAGTATATGAGCCAAAGGGGAATGGGTTACTCAGTTCTCACTTGCACACCTGCAAAGCATGGAGGAGGGAATAGGCAACTGACATGCCTGATTTATCAGCCTGTTAATTGGGCAAGTTAATAGTTAATAGTTGTGAAAGTGACTTTCTCTAAAGCACATACCAATATAGTTCAGTGGAATTGGTACTGAACCAAGAGATGTGGTATATCTATGTGTGTTATAAGCTCGGTGGTGATATCTAGTCAGAGGGGAAGGAGAAATAGGACAAGGGAGGAGAATTGGATCCTGGGGAGGAGCCCAGCAGTCTTGAAGCTGCTGATCTAGATGTGTCCTAATGCATTGTCCTGCCTTGGATGCCCCAACCACCATACAATATTAGAGCCCCCTGACTTGACAGTGGCACCAAATCCTGTCATTGAAGTGCTCCCTGCTCCTGGGAAGGCACCTAAGGCTAGATTGGAAAGTGAGCTGGCCAGGTCAACTCTGCCTCCATCATAAACAGTTTTCAGATCCTCTTGGATTCTTTTTTAGAAATACAGAGCATCCTCAGTATTTCTTATCCCCTTATTTGATGATGCGGTATCCTATTTAATTTTAATTTATGACACTATTAATTAAAGTGGTTTATTCTTTGTTAGTGTTTGAAGCTCTTTGGTGTCCTTCCCAGTGTTGGCTTGAGTGCACTAGCAATATCCTTTATCAGAGTCAGTTTTCAGGCTGGATTCATCAGCATCCCATGTCCTTATTTGTATTCACAGCCTTAGGTATGTATGTTGCTCTTCCTGGCTTTCAGTTAATGGCTCTTACTTAATGTTGCTGATGAGCATCTCTTATTCAGTAAATCAGTCCTTGAAAATATATTTGTATTGTAGTATTTTTAGGTATTGAATAATAGATAGACCTGAATCACCAAAGTTTTATCCCTCTTTAAAAACTGCATGAAACTGTGTCTTTGTTTTGTGGGAACAAAATTTAAAGCTGAAGGAGGCAAGAATAAATGCACAAACTTAGCAAGATTCTAGTAGCTGTATAGCTGGAAAAACTACTTTTTTTTGTTTGAATAATTGCATCAACCATCTGCTCTCATACTGCTAGGTAGTCTGTAGTTTCATAAATTGATTGGAAAGCAGGGGGCTCTTGCCCATTGGGATTGGTAAGCCACTATGGGCCACTGTTGTGATGAAATAAAGTATTAAATAATAGTATAGGTAGAGCCAGAGTCAATAACAGGTGAGGTCAGAGTCAGCTAATTTTAGTTTTGTCGGATCTACGCCTTGAATTAAGACAGGTTGTTGTTGTTGGTGGTGGGACAATTTGAGATCAGACTGAGGTTGAAGGGGCAGTGCCCCTTTTACCCAAATACACCCCCCACCCTCCACTACTGGAAATAATAAAAAGTAGATAGCTGAAAGACCATGTTTTTCACACTTGACTTAAGAAAATGAACTCCTGCAGCAAATGCTTAAAATGGAAATGCCTTGATAGCTGCCTTGAAATGCTTTGCTATCAGTTGGTGAACTTGTTAAAACATTTGCTAGCATAAGCGGATGTAATTAATTCATATTTGTTGGTCTGCAAGTCTATGTGTAGATCTGCATTTAAAAACAAACAAGAACCTATTTGTGGACACAGAGTTACTTTTGTATATATTCAATAACTTCATATACCAGTATTCAGCATTGTGCTATTACAAATTTTCTATCTGCGCAAGCCATCAGCTTGACAGGTGGACTGATCTCCCTCCTCTTTTGTGCTGTTCTGTGGGTTCTCCTGATACCCCCCCCCAGAACCAATTTTGGGGGCTTAGGAGGAGAAAAGGCCATTTTGCTCCTTGCAGAGGGCTTCCACTGATGGGGTTCATTAGGTTGAGCCTGCCCTTTAAAAATGGATAAAAGCAGAAGTTTAAAACATTTTGTAGCTTAACATTTTGGAACTTTTTGCCAGGGAAGGAGGCACCTTTTAACCTTTCCTTGCCCAGAAATCTCTCCCCTGTCCTGCAACACCTTTTTACCCTGGTTCTTCTGATTGCTGTAAAAATCAGCAGAAATACTTTTTACTTCTTTTTTTAATACTTTTTACTTTTAGTCTTTTTCCTCCCAGATCATTCTTAATAGGGTAACGATTGTGTGTGGTCTTTTAAATTCCATTTTAGCCCTATAATGTATGTTACCTGTCTGCAGTTTACCTTCTGACTACAATTCAGTTACTTCATTCTATGACAAGTTAAGACGTGCACCGCCATGTTAAAGGAAAAACAGATTCCTTGATATCTGCCAAGAAGTTGTGAATAGGGATAAATGACATTCTGCCAAGGAAAGATGTCAACTTTTTCATCAGACCTAATTTCCTTTTGTAGATTGTTCCTTACTCATTCAAAGTGGCTATGTAGAATGAAGTAAGCTAAGGTACATTAGGATCAGAAATCTTGTTTCATAGCAATTCCTCCCCCCCCCTCCCGCCGCCCCGATGGAAAAGAGTATGCAGCTTGTAATAATCTGGTCAACATACAGTTGACCCCCAACTTATGCACATTTAACTTGCACGATCTCAGCTTTACGTGCTTGGTGGCTAAAATTGCACAAATTAAGCGCTCACAAAGCGGAGAGCTTTAAAGCTCTTTCCATGTCAAGTTCTCCCAGTGCAGAAAGAGCTTTTAAGCTCTCCGCCTTGCTTTCTAGGCTCTGGTACACTCTCATGAGATCTTGAATGGCCCCGTGAGAACTTGCCTCCCAGAGCCCAGGAAGCAAGGCAGAAAGCTCGAAAACTATCTGATTTGCATGGGGGGCAAGGCTTGCTCAGTGAGCTTACTTAAGAACAGTAGGGATGCTCATGGGGTGGGGATGGTTCTGGGGTTGTTTTGACTATATGTGATTTAGGTTTTACGCGCAATCCCTGGAACACAGCCCACACACAAGTTGCAGGTTGACTGTATTATAACTTAAACTAGAAAACTGCATACTTAGTGCAAATACTTGGACATGCATTCTTCTGAAATCTCTACCAGATGATGTAGAGATGGTAAGTAACCCATATAGTTGTTAATTACAGATGGAAAAAGATTAATCCACCCTCTTATCAGTGAGTGGTGTATAAGAATATGGCTAATATGGGCAAACTCACAATTGTGATAAAAGCTAGAGAGGGAAAACAATAAAGTGATCAATTTATACAGAAATGGAGCATGTTCATTTCTTAATGGAATGCTAGGATACAGGATCAACAATATTCTTTATTGATTAGCCACTTTTTTATTTTTTTCTATTTTACATAACTCGGCTTACTGATACGAATGGCTATGGTTATGATTATTTATTCTGCTATCACATTATATACCTTACTTCATGCTATTTATTTTTCCTGTTTGTTGACTGCAAAATTGTAAAAATTATTATAGTGCACTGTGGGGTTGTAAGCTTTTATCACTTTTGGGAAAAACAAAAAACAAAATCAGTGGAGCCTACTTCAGAATGAACACGCTTAGGATTAATGAACAGCATACTAAATTGCCTTTATACCTGACAACCTGGTTCATATGTAATGATAGACCATGGTTTCTTATAACAAATAGGAGACTTGGACTCATGCATGAGGAAAGATTTAATTCTTGTTGGTTCTCAACTGCAGTTTTCTGTTTTGTCTGATTTTGGGAAACTGTGGCTTGAACATAGGGGCCGCTTATTTTTGGATCTAGATTCAGTTAGGTAGCCATATTTCTGACACAGTCGAAATATACCATATTTTTTGCTCTATAAGACTCACTTTTTCCCTCCTAAAAAATAAGGGGGAATGTGTGTGCGTCTTATGGAGCGAATGCAGGCTGTGCAGGTATTCCAGAAGCCAGAACAGCAAGAGGGATTGCTGCTTTCACTGCACAGCGATCCCTCTTGCTGTTCTGGCTTCTGAGATTCGGAATTTTTTTCCCTTGTTTTCCTCCTCCAAAAACTAGGTGCGTCTTGTGGTCTGGTGCATCTTATAGAGCGAAAAATACGGTATATATACATACATATACACACACACACACACACATATATATATATATATATATATATATTTGCTTTCGTAGATTTTCACGGGTACAGGAATGCAGGTTTTGGTGTCTTCGGGTGTCTTCCCGTGTAAGAGTTGGGGTGTCTAGGCTAGACACCCCAACTCTTACACGGGAAGACACCCGAAGACACCAAAACCTGCATATATATATATATATGCAGGTTTTGGTGTCTTCGGGTGTCTTCCCGTGTAAGAGTTGGGGTGTCTAGGCGACGTTTCGACGAGGTCTCACTCGTCATCTTCAGGCTGGTGCTTTCGGCTTCTTGTTACTGGAACAGAGCTGTCTCTGTTCCAGTAACAAGAAGCCGAAAGCACCAGCCTGAAGATGACGAGTGAGACCTCGTCGAAACGTCGCCTAGACACCCCAACTCTTACACGGGAAGACACCCGAAGACACCAAAACCTGCATTCCTGTACCCGTGAAAATCTACGAAAGCAAATATATATATATATATATATAATGTCCAGTAGCACCTTAGAGACCAACTAAGTTTCTTATTGGTATAAGCTTTCGTGTGCATGCACACTTCTTCAGGATGTATCTGAAGAAGTGTTATTGCACATGAAAGCTTATACCAAGAACAAACTTAGTTGGTCTTTAAGGAGCTACTGGACAATTTTTTAATTTCTGGATGATAGTGAGTGCCGATTGTCACCTGGCATGATTGCAGTCCGAGCCCAGGGCAAACTTCTGGTCCTGCACAATAGGTTGGGAGATGACATTCCATCCTCCTTTGGCCACGGCAGGTTGCTGGGAGGCTTGTAATCAAATGGACCTATCAGCTTAGAGCAAAAACCAGGAGTGAAACCTATTATTCTCGTGTTGCAAGTGAGTCTGAGGCTCATACCAGCTTGTATTTCTAACACTTTGTTTTATATGAACTCAGCCACTGAGCCAAATCAGCTGACCCACTACTGTGTACTTTGGTAAAGCATTTAAGTAGGAAACAAACCAAGGAGGTGCAAAATAGAGAGTTTTCTTTTTGAGGCTGATTATACTATGTGAGAGAACTCTGCTCACACTATATTTTGCCCCCCACCCCCATTTTTTCTGGTGCTTCATTGCTGAACAAGAGTGCAGGTTGGTTAGTTCTGAATAACTCTGGGTTGTTCATGTTGCAAGCTGAAACACGGAGTGAAAAGTGTTAAAAATTCAGAAGATTTAATGTTTAGGCATTTTGTTTAGCAATGTTCAGTACTGGTATAATTATAGATGCATTGTATTGTTTACTGTAAGCATAGCGTGTGTGGATAAATATAGATTAATAGTAGCTGAACTGTTATGAGCTGACTGGGCATATGTCCAAGATAATAAAATATTGACAGACTCAGTTTTTTGTATAGTAACATTTTTAACTTTGCTGTGATGGTGCTCACATATATAGTTGGGAAAAGTTGGAAATGTAGATTAAGCAAACTACTTTTTAGTTCATTTCTTTTTCTGATTTAATGCATCATTCAGTCTAGAAAGTTGTGCATGATCTTGCAGTTTAGAGTTTTGTTTCTATAGTGAATGTTGTTTTTTCCCTTTCAGGTTAGCACTGTATGTATATGAATATCTGCTCCATGTAGGAGCACAAAAATCAGCGCAGACGTTTTTATCAGAGGTATGTTTCCTATCATTTTTATGTCTTCCAGAATTCTAGATAGCCAGTTTCACTTGATGGATAGGATTTAGGCTAGTCTTGTGAATTCAGTGTACAATGAGCTGTTGTTTTGTCCACTTATATGAGTTCACTCCACTCTAACTGATGTCTGGTGTGTACTCCGTCACTCTTTAAGGACAACTACCATGAAGGTGAGGGTGAAAGAGTACATACATGCAGCAGCCACAGTCATTTTTCTTCACCTGGAAAAAAGCAGCTGTATGTGGTTGTTGCTTGCTTCTGTTCCCTCTTACTTGATACTAGGACCATTTCCTGGAGGCAAGCTTTACTTGCCACAGGTCATCGCTTATTTAAATGAGTTGGTTTGAAGCAAAAAAAATTTTTTTTTAAAGGATTCAAGTATTGTATAGCCACATTAACAACTAGATAAGATTTTCCTGTGCTTTTCTTGCTATGCCCTCAGTAGCATAAACTTCACAGTATTGTAAATTGCTTCAAGACTTTTTGAAGAGAGAAGCAATGTATACATTTATTAAAAATTCAGCCTTTGAAGGAAATGGCTATCTGCTTCTGTTCATAAAATTCATGAATAACACAAGTAACACAACAGAATAGCACAGGTTTTCAACATGAATATATGTGCATATCATTTAACTAATTATGCAGTTCTATATTGGAGTGGTCCATTTATTTCTATGAATATTTTCTGTTTCCTCTGGAGTCCCCTCTGGGGGTAAACAAATGTGTCTGTTTCAGTTTCTCACTTTTTCAGTTCAGTTTGTTCCATTTCAGTATCAGTTGGCAATTTTAAAAAAAATCCACATGAAAATGTTAAAACATTTTGTGTATGCTTCTCTTAATATACACATTTATGAATTTTCTCTAATATAGTGCATTTCCTTAGGTATATTATTGAAAATAATGTACAAGTCTTGGATTGGAAAGCTGCACCACAAAATTAAGAGAAGTGTAAATTTTGAAGGATAGCAGCACATTGGCTCATGTATTGGAGTGCAATTTTCCTTTACTTGATACTTGATATCATTGGCCATTGGGAACAATAGATCTTTTGCAGGTGTCTGTTTTGGCACCTTTCAGTAAACTTTTTGAAGAATCATCCATAGTACCTACGGCTGTCAGCTGATTCATTTTTATATCGATTAACTAAACTTGAATTTTATTAAAACACTGAATATAGATGTTCTTTTAAGGATAATGGAGAATGATTTTTTTTTGTAAGGTGCATATTTAGGCCACATTTCAATATTTTCTTTTCAATAATGTGGCTATCCAGCATAGCAGACAAAAAAATATATTACAGAGCGGCAATGGTTTCAATAAATTATCCCAAAACACCAGTACCATGAAAGGGACAAACTGGCATTGAGTTTATGCTAGGGACCGTGAACTTCAGCGGTCTTTTTGCTAGAAGAAAAATGTATCTGCTTCTAGTCAGAAGGGAAAGAGGCCTTTTTAACTAATATGTAAGAAGAAAGGTGGCTAATCTGTGTGATCAGCAGGATGTTGTTATTTCCAGCTTTGGCTTTCCTCATTCATTTCGTGGTTCGGGTGAGATTTGGTCTTTAATTCAAGCTTCAGGTGACTGATAATGACTAGCATGGAAAAGGTGGGTAGATAGGTTATTGAGAATCTCTTGTTCTTGTAATGTCATTGATTACTAGTAGGTACAAAACAAACAAAAGGAAACCATATTTTGTACAATGCATAATAGTGCCCTGTTCCAAAGAGCCTCTTTAGTAGAGGTGCAGTGGGCTTTCACAAAGAAGTGGTCCTTTTCTGCAGTGATGCCCTCCCAAAGGAGGCACAACTGGTGCCAACATTATAAGCTTTTTGGCACCGGGTGAAGACCAGCATATTAGTCTCGGAATTTTTGATTAATTGGGGGAATTTTGCTGTATTCTGTTGTTTATATTTTGTCTAGGTGAAAAAAAATTCTAATCACTATTTATGCTGGTTTTAGATAAGATGGGAAAAAAATATCACATTGGGCGAGCCCCCAGGATTCTTACACTCTTGGTGGTGGTAAGTATTTCAAGCTTTTAAAAAGACTACTTTGTTTGTTTTGTGTTTATTAAAGTGTTACTGTACAAAATCTTATTTTTATTAAAAAATAACTGGAATCTACTGTTAATTTCTTTTTCGGAAAGAGTAATGTTTTCCAATATGGTGTCTCTTTCTCTGGGTTTCCCCACCCGCACCCCCAAGATAGAAAAAAAACACACCTTTACTTGGTTGCTAGTTGTTTGTACACTTCTGAAGTCCAAGGGTAACTTGCAGAGAGTCTTTTTCTGACTGGGAGGTTGAGGAAGGCCCCTGCAGCTGCTAGTTCTCTGTCTGCTGGCTGGTCTCGGGTAGGTCTCTCCCTTGCCATGATGTTCTCCCTGGAAGGCAGGGGGAGCAACTTCCAAGACAGGTCCATGCAGAGGCCTAGGGTGGGGGGACAGGCAGCCGAATACACTTGCCCCAAGCTTTGGAGGGCTAGGCTGGCTCCGGGCCCCACCTGGGACCGGCTGCTTTTCTCTTTTAGTTTATAACTTTATTTTAGCAAGACTCCCGGCACAGGCCTGATGAGCCCTGCATGGACCTGCTCCCAGAGGCCCTGGTCCCGTTTCTGATGAAAGCGATCAGACTGCGTTTCCTTTAACTCTGCAGAATTTAAAATAATTGCATGCATTTGTATACTGTATGTTAGCTTGGTTTACGTAGTCCTCCTTTTGTTTTATTTTTTTAAATAAAAACATAATTTTAAATGTTTACAATCTGTAATATTTGCAATGTAAATAAACACTGGAGTAAAGTAATAGATTTTTATCTGTCCTGCTCTGCCAGCTCCCTTTCTGTCCCTTATATGAAAGTTTTGCAGGAGAATACATGCTGCACCCTGGAGGCTCAGGCTGGAAAATTGTTCATGAGCTTTTAAATGTATTTAAAGCTTTTTCTGATGTTGTTTTAAGCTCTGGATTGATTGTTTGCTTTTAGAATAGGTGCTCCTAAAAAAAGCAGCAAAAACAACTTCACTTGTTGTTAGATTTTCTTGTTATCCATGAGAGTTTTGAAATCTTTTCTTCATGCTTAAATCACAAAATATATAATTTGGATATTCTTCATACAGCACACCAAAATAATAAGTAAAATGTATAGATGTTGTTTAGTCTGTGTAATAGTCAGTTTAGTCTTTAGTGCTCTTAAGTTTGCAGAACTTCAGCAGTTTGTAATGCCAAAATGCTGATGCTGCACAAAACATAGTCGGAAAGCATGAAGAGAGATGGTAATCAGTACTGTTATTACCTTAATAATTTGTGCATATGTTTGGGATCATACACCTGAAATACATGTAAAGTGTTACAATGCTTTTTTGTCCCCCCTCCCATTTTTAGTGTGTTTTGGGATCTCTATTGCGCAGCTCCAGAAAGACGTGAAACATGTGAACACTCAAGTGAAGCTAAAGCCTTTCATGACTATGTAAGTTTTATGCTTATTGACTCTGTTTTGCCTGTTGGTTTGTTCACAGGTAGAATCTGCAATGTATGTGGCACTTTCCCAGCATTTAGGAGAGGTTTCTTTTGCCAAGTTCTTCAGTTCCTGTGATACACAGAGGAAGGGAAACTTACTGTTGCTGTGAAAGACTTTATTTTATGTAGGTTAGCAAGGGTTCATCCTTACAAAAACCTTCCAGATATCAGCCCTATGGTTAAAGTCAAAGTGGTCATACCTTCCTAAATTGAATATGTTTGGCATCGGTAGAGAAGAGTGGGAAGCATAAGCAAGAGCAGATCTAGAGGCAAGAGCGAAATTATCTAAGGCTATAATTATTAACCAACATCACTATTGTCTGAAGGTAACTAACGAGGAAAAAATAGTTCATGGGGAAAAGCCAAAATCAATAGATAGAAGCATATGCAAATCTGTTAGTGGTCTACTTATGCAAGCTTTAAGAAATGGTTTGGGTGCTACTAGCTAGCAACTTGAGCATAGTTTTTAAATGGATGTTTTTAAATGGATGGAAGCTAGGAACCAGGACTTCAGCACAAGACTTCCGCAAGATATTGCCCCCTAGCTTTAAGATGAGGCTGTTGGGTGATTGCTTTATCTTAGACTTGGTGGTAGTCTAGAATACATTATTAAAGAAAAATATCCTCATTTTGATAGGTGTGGTCATAAGCAAGTATGCTTAGGCTTTTATTTATCTCTGAAAATGTCACTATCATGTAAATTGGTTTCAGCTGTAATAATGCGTAGAAAATATAAATACTGATTTGATATAGTTTATATGTTCAAAGTTGGAGGATTTGCTCAGTAAAAGGATTAGTTAATTGTATAAACTAAATACTAATTCACAAAATGCCTTGTACTTTCTCTTCTCTTCTCTTCTCTTCTCTTCTCTTCTCTTCTCTTCTCTTCTCTTCTTCCTGTACTAGCCATGGTAATAGCCACTTTCAGATCTATAGTGCAGTGGCAGACTTTGGGCTTTCAAATTCAGCGGTGCCCCATATGACTCCAAAATTTGGTGCCCCCCCGCACTCCGTTCTAAGTCACTGTTGCGGTGCTGAACCATTCTTGGTTCGGCTCCCCGTGCAGATAAACGGCTCGCACTCCCCTAAATCCACCCCTGCCATAGCAACATGTCAGCCAGGCCATGAGTGGGTGAAGTCCAGCACATTCACTGCCACACCTGCAGAAGCAAGGGAGAAGTGGAGCTGTGTGTCATCCGCAGATTGCTGACAATATACTGTGAAACTCTGGATAACTGCTCTCAGCATATTCTTGCACTTAGTTCTCATCATGCTAAAATATAGTTTAGCAAAATGTCCAAGCTGGGCCATTATCTTCTGAAAGAGTCTACTGTGCTGTTGACTCAATGAAAAAAAAAGAGCTGTATCAATATGTGTTTACTGAAGAATATCTGCTTTATAGGACCAGGCTTTACCCACGAATGGCCTGGGTCACATGTCACATTAAACATATTTGAAAACAAACTATGGTTTCATGTGAATAAGCAGCATGATGGCACACACTTCTCAGCAGTTCCCACAGTGCATCTTCCCTGTTCCTGCTTCAATGGCACAGATGAAACAATCCAGAATCTTTCTTATCATTCTACTTGAGTTAGGGTTCATGGTTTACATCCCTCCAAACACACAACGAACAGTAACCAATATTTGTTCTTGGTTTGCTGCTTGTGGGCTGTTTTGGAGTGAAACAAGCCATGAGCCTGGGTTTGGCTGACACAAGCCACACTCTGACTTCACCTGTTCACTTTTTCATTTGTCAGCATTTTCCTAATTCTTGTAGGTTAGCAATAAATCAGAAATATAAAGGACGTGATCTAGCCGTGATCTAAGTCCTTTTGGATTTTTTTGTAAGCGAGCATATGCTCAGACATGAGATAATTTTACAGCGCTTAACTTTGGTTAGGTTGCTCTCCACATTTGCATACTCCTGGGTGGCTGCAAAGGAGTATCTCTGCTTTATTAACAGGTTGCATGTTTGGGTAAGTGGATGCTGACTTCAATACAAATTTTAAAAATGTGCTGGAAGTGGGTTATGTCTGAAAAGAAAATTGCCAAAGGGTAGTCTTGACAGCAGCATGAAATCACAGAGTCCCCTCCCCACAAATCTAAATATGCTGCCTATTTGTTTCTTAGATAATCAAGTGCCCTAATGTGTATTTAACCTGAACTGGTATGGGACAGATAATCTGTGGGGAAAGGTTTAAATTAATACTATAAAAATGTATGAGAAAAGCTTAGTGGTGTAGAACATCTGCTTTGCATACAGAATGTCCCTGCTTCAATTCCTGATATCTCCAGGTTGAGCTGGGACAGAACCCTACCTGAGACCCCAAATGTAGACAGTACTGAGCTAGATGAAGCAATGGCCTTGTTCACTATAAGACAGCTGCCTATGTTCCTAATTCACATATAAGATTCCTTATTCTAGTTACCTTATGTGTATTAATGAGAAATCTCCAACTTGTGTTCTGTGTTTTCCAGGCAGTGTAAAGCCACTGTAAAGAAAGCCTTTACAGAGAGAGTTTTGTTAGAAGACAGGATTGGAGACTTAGTGTTATAGTTTACAACTCTGGTTACAAAGACGAGACCTCCGGGTATAGGGTTGTATACAAATTCAATAAATAATAATAATAAGTACAAATAGTTTGGTGGCAGGTCGAAGCAAGCATACAGGCATTGTTAGCTCCACAGCAATATCAAATCAGTCTTATAAAATCCATCCAGCTAACCCCCACCCCAGCAAAATCTAGCATGTTTCGCTTAAAGCACTCAGCCCCCCCCCCCCAATTTCCAGACCAGGCCACCCATTTTTAATAAGAAATAGAGGGGCATGACTCCCTGGTATGTTCTGCAGTTTCTTAAAGCTCTCAATTACCTAGTACCCTACTCTCCATTGTCCTGGCTAACTGATTGTTTATACATCAGAAGCGGGGTCCATATATCCATCTTGTAATTCATTGGGTACATATTACTTTATACCTTGCATGTATTTGTCTGTGCACCTGGTGCTTCCTTGCATTTTTCCAGTTCATTTCCTTACATGATGTCAATGTCAATATCCCAATAATAGTGTTAATCATGAGAAATTAAAAATCTGCATCTACTCAAAAATTAACATAAATATATTATAGCAAATATAAGCATGTTAAGTAAAATTAAGCCAGTACTTTCTTGAAAATAAGATGCATGCTTCTGCAAGTTGTCAGATTTTTATAGTTTGAAATAAATCTGAAGCAATTCTGTGTGGTATACAATTTCTGTAGGGGGGCAGGTGTTCCATATAATCATTATTCACATACAGTGGTACCTTGGGTTAAGAACTTAATTTGTTCCGGAGGTCCATTCTTAACCTGAAACCGTTCGTAACCTGAGGCGTGCTTTTGCTAATGGGCCTCCTGCTGCCGCCATGCCGCTGGTGCATGATTTCCGTTCTTATCCTGGGTAAGGTAACCCGAAGCATCAGTAACCCATGGTACCACTGTACTTTAAAGTGTTAATATTAATGTGTTAAAATATTTTAAGGGGTGTAAACTCCATGAACTGATGTGCTGCAAAATGTGGTTTCTGCTGTTTGGAAGCAAAACATTTTCTGGCGGTGCGGCATGAAACCAATAGGAATTGCGTATTCATAGCTGTCTGACCCCGTAGGACAATCTTGTAATTTAATGTGAATTTAGATCCCACCCCCAGCCGCCGACCTCTGTTGGAGCAGAAATGTGCTTTTCACATTAGTATAAAATAAGACGTTTGCAGTTTATCAGTCAGACACCCATGTGGTATTTTGCCTTGATTTACTTGGATATTGAGCATGTAAACAAAACTGGATACTTTTTTTCTTTTTAAATGCCTAGTGTTTTGTTTTTAAATCCTTGTACACTACAGTGGGTGCTTCTTTGTCTTATAGTTTGTTTCCTTTGTGTGGTTTAGAATTGAGAGAAATGGCTACTTATTCCTTATATTTTATCTACCTGGGAAATTCTTTTGCTCCTAACCCTGTAACTTAAGGTGGCTGTTAGTCTTTGCTTGATAACTGCTGTCACTTGACAATGCTCTTGTGTTTCTCAACTAAATCCAGTGGTGTTGCTGGAGCAGTACGTCTCTGGCTTTTTGGATCAAATAACAGAAGCAAGTGAAAATTGCTTAGTTGTTCCCTGCAATCTCTCCTCCTTTGCTTTTCCTGGTGGGGGTGTTATCATGTTCTTCCCCATATTTAGTAGTCTTGAAGCATCTGGAAGAGACTAAAAGAGATCCCTAACATTCCTGCAGTAAGGCTGCAAACTGACATCCCCATCTGGGCTGGGACGGTGGTTGGGAGGGCTTGGATTGCACTGGAGGTAAAAGGGAGAGCCTGAGCTCATAGACAATCTGGACTCAAGCTCACACTGTGATGAGGGGCAGCCTAAGTTGGTGGAAGCATGCTGTAGTAGATTTAATCCTGTGCAGGGGCTTGTAGAAACAACAGCAACTTTTATTATATGGCCATAGGCCCATTAAATGCAGTAGCTAGTACATCCTCCTTTCTTTGACAAATGGGCACACAACTGGCAGTTGCACATATGCCACAAAAACAATTTCCTTACAATTTCAGAACTGTGAACAATTACAGAATGTGATTCATAAAATAATGGCTGTTGCAAATGGGCATATGCATTGCATCTTATTGGCTTTAAAACTCAATATCCATTGTCTGTTTTGAGTATTTTAAAATATTAAGGCCTCTTCTTAAAAAAGCACTTTCAAATAATGACTGTGTGTTGTGGTCTGTTCGTATCAGATCCTCAGATCTGTCTAGCATTAAGTAGAACAGAGAGGTAAAAAAATTAACAATTTGGATTCAAGTCTCAGAGACACCAGAACCTATATGATTGGGGGTGGAGGAAGAGGCAGAGATATGCAGCTCAATAGCTGATTGTTTGTGACTCTGAGCTACTGCAGAGTATTGGATATTGGTAACTAATTTTCAGTTGTCCAGAATGATCCTTTAAAAATCTAGATAGAAATATGAATAGATAAAAAATATTTCTTTCTAGTTGTCTCTGGATTTGGTAGCCATGAGGGAATTGTCTAAAATAATTAAATATGTAATGCATTCAAGTCACCTTAAGGAAAAATAGCCTTTAATTTTTGTTACTTGTAATTAAGCTATGGTACCATACGTAGGAGGGACATTGATGGCTGTTCCTGCTTCAGAGAACAGCTTCCATTTCTGACTCTGCAAGACCTCTGCTTTAATTTTTAATCCTGACTTGCCGGGCATTCAGATGCACTGCCTGTAACTATACTAGAATCAACATATTACTGCAAATGTTTGATGAACCATGGAATTAGTTCAGCATTCATTTCCAGTTACTTGGTTTCTAAATGTACTCTTTTGGGACCTAAACAGTGTTGTCAATATTATTTGTTGTAGTTGCTCAGCAGTTTTCTGTTTAATATTGTTCAGAGGTTTTTTGTTTGTTTTTAATTGCACCAACTGCCTTCCTGAAGGAACAGAATGAGTCCCATATTAGCACAAATGAAGAAATACATTTTCCCTTCATGTAGCCATTCATCAATATGATATTTGAGCTCAATAATTTAAAATGGTTATGGTTTTCCTACAAGTTTTGGCTCAGTACAATAACAGTAGTCAAAATAAGCCTACCTTCTGTGTCAGGGTGCCAACTTGCCCCCTGCAATGAGGGGGCCTGGCATCACGTGACCCGACCTGCCCTCATCCAGTGGGCCAGTGGTACCTGCAAAGCTCAGATTCCAGAAGCAATGGGAAAGCCAGCTGTGTCCTCTCATCTTCCTCTTCCTGGCCTAGGGAAAATGGAAGAGAGGGCGAGGATCCAGGAATTACCGTATTTTTTGCTCTATAAGACTCGCTTTTTCCCTCCTAAAAAGTAAGGGGAAATGTGTGTGCGTCTTATGGAGCGAATGCAGGCTGCACAGCTATCCCAGAAGCCAGAACAGGAAGAGGGATCGCTGCTTTCACTGCACAGCAATCCCTCTTGCTGTTCTGGCTTCTGAGATTCAGAATTTTTTTTTTCTTGTTTTCCTCCACCAAAAACTAGGTGCATCTTATGGTCTGGTGCGTCTTATGGAGCAAAAAATACGGTAGCCAACCTCCTGGTGAAGAGCCATGATACAGCAGCACTTGGGCAGTGACAGCTTCTTCACCCTTCTTCCCACCTGATGCAAAGCCCCAGAGCTCAGGACCAGCTCCCCACCAGATTTCTCCCTCCTCACACCGCCCCCAGCCTAGGCAAGAGCAGAGCAGCCCAAGCAAGGGCGATCACCTCCAGAAAGGTGATGAAGAAAGGCAGCTCTGCTGGGAGAACGAGGGATGGGGAATCTGCGCTGGACCCACATTGCCAAAAATAGGAGTCAACTCTTCAACCCCCACAATAAAATATTTTAGGAGGCCGCCCCCAAAGTTAATGGGCATTGGTATTCAAATGGTGTGTGTGCACTGTGTCATGTGATCGATTATGTGAGGTGGGGCTTACCTAGCCCCCCTCCCAATATTTTATTCTGGTGCCAAATGAGGACAAGTGGAAGAGCCCAACTTCAAGCTCCGAGCCACAAGTTGAGGCATCACTCCGCTTGGGGCAGCTCAGCCTAGCCCACCCTTCCCTGTCGCTCTCTGCAGCAAAAGCTGCCTGCTCCCTCTCAGCGGAACAGGTGCCATTTTCCAATTAGAAATTACAATGTGGTGTGAGGGCAGACGGTGGAGAGCTGCTCTGCTCAGAGTCCCAGAGAGTTCTTTTCCTTCCCTCCATATAACACACAAGTGCTTCTGAAGCCCTATTTGGAGTTTAAATTTGCAGATCAACCATTGCAAACACACACACACACACACACACACACACAACCAACATTCCAATGTAGAAGCGTCCCCGTCTGAATTGCAAAAATGCCTGTGCTTTCAGTTAATAAACACTCTCTCTCTCTCTCTCTCTCTCTCTCTCTCTCTCTCTCTCTCTCTCTCTCCATTGACTACTAGAGTTAGGATTGTGCCATGTTCCCTGCCTTTCCCAGGGAGACTGTAGGCAGCTTGGAAACAGGAAGTGGTTGGGGTGTTGTTGTTGTTTATAGTGGGATTGGTTTTAACTCAGAAGCACAACTTGGGCTGGAAAAGGCCGCATGTGCTGTAGGGAATGCGTCTGCACAATTGCTGGACATGGAACAGTCGAAACCGTGGTTGGCTATCCAAAGGAGAGCTTCAGTTTGGAGAAACGAGCCAAGAGAAATGCACGAAAAATAAAACCATCGCACATAGGGGCAACACAAAGTGTAGTAGTGATACATACCAAATTTATTGCAGTGCATTGCAACATGCATTTTTTTCTCAGTTGTAGCTACACTTTGGCTCTTTTAGGTCCTGTCCTAAATTTGTTCATTATGACTCATTATTTGAAACTGGGTAGACTGCCTTCTTTTTTATACTTAGGTTATGCATCTGTAGGTGCAATGCAGTTTCTGTTTGTCCAGTAACTTGAAAATAATTGTAATAAAAGTCTGGACTAAATGTTAATTACTTAAATATCTTACTATTAATGTGCTACAAACAGATTAATTAATTTTTGTATTTTAAAGTAACTTGGACTTCATCAAGTTCTGTTAGCCAGCAAACAAAGGAATGATTGAAAGATCCTAAGGATGGGAATTCTACATGCCTCTGGTCAATTGAGTTACACTTCCCACTCCCACCCTGTTGCCTCCTACTTTAATTATACCTAGTGATCTGTAGCACAATGTGTAAAGTATTTATGCCTACAGTTCTGAAACCTTCTTATGACAGAGCAAGAGCCTCCTCCAGACACGAAGTAGTAAATAATTTGAGCCCTCATAAGTATAATTAAAAACGAAGCAAACGTGTCTCTCATTCTAGGCACAGAGCCAGGTAGACAATGGAAAATAGGATGAGCATGTTGTAAGCACATTCTCTTATGAGAAGGATCCCAGGACAGCTAAAGTGTTCCTAAAAGAAAAATAGAACTGCTCCTAATAACTAATGAGGGCTCATGGATCCACTTGACAAGTGGATCGTGGGATCCACTTGGCAAGACCTAAGACCATTCTCTGCGAATTCTGTCCTCTTGCGATTTGACTTTGACATTTGTTTGATATTTTTCCAAGTTGAAGTGCTTCGAATTACACAGCTTGCTTCATCCAAATTCTTGATGATGTGGCACTTTTTTATTCTTTCTCATGAGTTCTTGCTATTAGCGCCACTGTTCTCTTCATTTGAAAAAGTAGCTACTTGCTCTGATCTCTAGTAGAGGCTTTATGTATGTTATCATAGGAAATATGGTAAAAAAATAATAGATTGAACATATAACACATAGCTTGAAGATAAACTTGTTTCCATGACGACGTTCTCTAAAATAGTTAAGTCTGGCAATAAGTAGAAATGGTGTTATGCAGTGATCATTAGGTCAGTCATCTGTTTATTGAATTAAAGATTATGGATTTACAAGATCTTCCTCCTTTTCTCTACATTGCTACGATCTAGCCATGTGATTACATGTTAAATTTGCATGTTACTGGATTGCGTTTGTAGACACAAGTGTGTAAAATGTAGCTAAGCATTTGTACAATCTAAAAGGATATTATGCTAATTTTATTTGGCAAAATGTATTTAAGCCTTTGAAATACTTGAATCTGTGCAATTCCAAACAGTACTTTTTAGAACGTAATACAGTGGTGATTAGATTCACCATAAATCACGTTTGAATGTCTTAAAATTTTATACTCAAAACCTGGTTTCAGTTACTTTGAATCCATTCAGAACCAATATCTAAGGACAATATTCTAGGTACCTACAGTGGGCCACTCTCATTTCTGTGAACTTAAGCTAATCTACTAAAGTTGGTATCGTTGGTAAAGAAAAGGATGGTAACTTCTTGGAAATACGGAAATAATCAAAACTTCCAAAGTTAGACCTGATTAGTATCCATGGCAGTGAGTTGAGTTACACCAGTCATTAAGCTGACAGCTATGATAGCATTTCCATCTGATTTTTTTTTTAATGAAAGCTTTGGACTTTGATGAGGTAGTATATCTTATATTTAGATTTTTATAATTTGTATATGTAAGTTTTGCTATATATGGTTGAAGGAAGCTCCCAACACTCTGTATTCGGTAGAAGGGAGAAGTTCTAAAGCTCAGCCACCAAGACTGGATTTAGGGAGCTCCCTGCCTCCATATTTAACAAAACGTACGTACCCAAAGTATTGAAGAGTAATCACTTTGCCAAGATTGCATAGCTTCTGCTCTCTAGGTGTTGGAAGGTTGGTTTACAGGGTTTCTTTTGGAGAACCACAGGCATCAGTGTGGTCAGCCAGTGGAACATTATAGAGTTGCAATGCAATCTATGTGGTTGCCCTAGACCAACGGTTCTTTGCCTTTTTTGGGTCACAGGCTCCAGAGAATCTGATGAAAGCTATTGACCTGCTCCCCAGAAAAATACATATAAACACAAGCACACAATTTATTGCATTGGAGAAGTCATTTTGTTTGTGTCCAGTTCATGGATCCCCCTGAAGCCAATCCATGAATCCCCTAGGGGTCCATAGGTTGCAGGTCAACAAACCTTGCACTAGACAGGAATGTATAGCAAAATGGTTATGGGGGGGGGGGATAAAGGGATTGGAGAGGAGAGGATGTGTTGGTCTTACTTCCCTGACAAAGACCCATAGGATCATATTTGATCTAGGTAGCTTTCTGCTTGTAGTTTTCTTTATTAAAAAGGAATGGACTGGATCCCATATGATTGACTGCCAGCACAATTTAGAACAATGAAGGTAGATGAAGAAGGTCAGATAGCAGGGGACTGTCAACTTTGAAACGTGTTGAGTTAAATTATAAATGAGTAGGATCTTGCATTTTTATTTTTGTAATGAACATTGCAGTTGGTTGTTGTTACAAAAGATATCGGAAGTTGCAGTGATGATGCTATTAATAATTTTAATCATTTTTAGTGGTGTGGCACTGTTGTTTGACTGGTGGTGGACTACAGTGGTACCTCGGGTTACATACGCTTCAGGTTACAGACGCTTCAGGTTACTGACGCTTCAGGTTACTGACGCTTCAGGTTACAGACTCTGCTAACCCAGAAATAGTACTTCGGGTTAAGAACTTTGCTTCAGGATGAGAACAGAAATCACGTAGCAGCGGGAGGCCCCATTAGCTAAAGTGGTGCTTCAGGATAAGAACAGTTTCAGGTTAAGAACGGACCTCCAGAACGAATTAAGTACGTAACCAGAGGTACCACTGTATAGCAAAGTAATAATGATTTGTCATTTGTATTCACATGGGCAAAGCCATGTTTTGTTAGAATTATAATTAGGGGAAAATGCACAACTTGAATTAGTAGTTGCATTTATAGTGTAATTGATAGCTGATGACTACTATTTTATGCCTTCATAAGCTGAATCAATAGAACAGTGTAATGCTCTCAGTCCTACAGTGCTGATGATAACTGTTAAGTGTTTTAAGACATAACACTTAATGATGCTGGCAGCACACCATCCTACAGTCTTCTGACCTTTTTAGAGCCAGTGTGGTGTAGTAGAATAGGGTATTGGTAGCCCAATTACAGTGAAGTTGCTGCTCAACCATACCTATCACTAGGTGGTTGGCTCAGGGATGTACTCTCTGTCTAATCTACCACTTTACAGGGTTTTATGAATATAATATATTGGGGGTCATGAATGTCGTTCTGACTGTCTTGGAGGAAACAATATTGCCAGTTTTTTGTGCATTTGTATAATCAGACGTTTTGTTCATTGTCCAAATAAATTAATACAGATTAAGCAGCACTTATTCATGGTACTGTTAATCCTTTTCATACTTTGCTAGCTGATGTTTGAGACAAGGCACTTGACTAGATAGACTAGGTCAGTTGCAGTCCTGGATATATAAATAATAATCCAACAAGGCAGTTCTTAGGTTCTTAAGTGTTTCTGAAATCGCTCTTCAATTATTGCCCCAATTTGGCCAGTGCATGCTCTCTAGCACTTGTGAAATAAATGCATTCTGAAATAACTTTTGAATTCAATTTTCAGTAAAGTTTATCTTAGGCCATGTCAGGCACAGACTAATATGCTTGAGACACATCACTGTAATTCATGATCAGGTGGCTCTTGATTCAGAGTAATAGAAAAATGAAAAGATCAATAATGTTAATAAGAAATTTTTGAACAAACTTATGGGAAAGAAAGATTTCCTGAGATCATGTGTAGAAATTACTTTGTTGCTCTTGTTTATTTGTTGTAGACACAGACTGTAGTTCATCGGAAAATTCCAGTGATTTACAATTAAAACAATGCAAAGAACTTCAAAATAATAAAATGGTAAAGTCAATATAGAAAATTGAAAAACCAGTAAAACAGGAGTCATATTATAAATAAGTATAATAGTGGGGGGGGGGGAGCAGTATGGTAAAGGATAGTAGTAAGCAAGTCAACAGAGCTTGTAAAAAAGAACAAAAGTTTTTTAAAAGCCCTTTTTTTTGCAGAAAGATAGAGAAGCGGTTGAATAACTGGAGAGTTTCAAATTGTTGGGGTGGCTATTGAAACCGAAACGTCAGTGCTCATAGTAGAAGCCAATTTCCCTACACCTAAGAGAGAACTCTGAGCAGGACCTTATCAGAAGATTCTAAGTGTCAGAGGAGATCATACAGGAGGAGATGTTCTCCAAGATACTCATAGGTAGTCTAAACCACTGAGCCTCTTGGGCTTGCCGATCGTAAGGTTGGCAGTTCAAAACCACATGATAGGGTGAGCTCCTGTTGCTTTGTCCCAACTCCTGCCAACCTAGCAGTTTGGAAGCATACCAGTGTGAGTAGATAAATAGGTACCGCTGCAGTGGGAAGATAAGTGGCATTTCCGTGTGCTCTGGTTTCCATCATGGTATTCCATGCACCAGAAACGGTTTAGTCATGCTGGCCATGTGACCCGGAAAAGTTGTCTGCAGAGAAACGCTGGCTCCCTTGGCCTGAAAGCGGAGATGAGTGCTGCCCTCCATAGTTGAATTCAACTGGACTTTATCATCCAGGGGTCCTTTACTTTTTACCTTTACTGCTAGTAAGCTGTTGTACTCACCACCCTTTATTTACTTTTTTCTGATGCTTCTTTTGTCCAAATGTTTAAAATTGGAATTGGAAGAAATCCATTGACCAATTAAAAATACATTGTTCTTTAAAGTATTTATTCCCTGGACAATTTCCTCATAATTATTTTTTGGTTTTCTAATTTTTGTGCCCTGGTTTACATGACATACAGTGGAACCTCTACTTAACGGACATAATCTGTTCTGAAGGTCCGTCCGCTGGTTGAAATGGGACATTAGAAGAGGTGTCTTGTGCGTATGCGCATTTGGCAGTAGCGCGCTTCTGCACATGTGCAGACAGCGGCAGCTGCTTCTGCACACGCGAAAATCGCAGCAAACCCGGTGTTTACTTCTGGGTTTGCCGCAGATGCAACTTGGAACATCTGTGAAACGAGGCGTATGTAAGTTGAGGTTCCACTGTACTAAGTTAAACTTTACTTGTTATTTGATAAAGCTTGAGGTTAGCAAGGAGAGAACTTAATCATGAGTCTTAATTTGGACAACATTCTAAGCCAAACCTTAACCTAGTGCATTGTAGCAGCAAAAACTACCAGAAAGGAGCAAAATAGCTATGAGCTATGTTCATGTGGTTTATCTAAGTGTGTTATGTGAACCAGTCCTTTGAGACCCTTCTGAATAATTTGGCCTGCCCCTCCTCTTCTTCTTCATCCATCTTCTTCTTCCTCTTCCTCTTCCTCTTCTTGCTATATATTTTTCACTTTGGAAGGAACTAGTATACCATTCCAGAAGTTTTAATATAATGTAGTAGGTGAATTGAGCTCTCATTATAAAAACTTACACTTCTGTAAAAAATGATGTTTCACAGTTGCAGCAATACTTGTGTGTGTCTAATAGGTTAGCAAGGCCACATATAGAGGGAATTTTATTAATTCTGGGCAGTTCCTATAACAGAAAAATCTAATCCTGATAGAAAATGCATTATGTAAAATTAATTTCTACATGGAACAAAATTCTGGAAATCATTACTCATACAGGTGTATATTCCTTTTTCCCAAATAAAAGTATGTTGTATCTGGAAATACATTATACCTCCTCAGCATTTATTTCTTTGCAGCAATAGCTTTTCATTCCATGCCGACAAAGTAACGTGCCACTGCTTGTTAAAGTTGAATATGAGCTCATCTTCACCGACTCTCCCTTTTGAAATTCTGCTCTTTTTTGTTTGACTAATATACGTGGCTCTTAAAATCATCATTTTATCTCCTAATTAGTATCAAGCTTCAGAGATGGAAGTAATTATGTCAATTTCTTGCCTGACATGAACATAAATATGCTGAGGCTGTATTTTTACCTCAGGTCAATTTACAACGCCATACAAAAGTCAGCTGCTTATTATTCTCTCTCTCTCTCTCTCTCTCTCTCTCTCTCTCTTTGCATCCCCAAAGCAACCAACAATTTTTAGGGATAGAAGAGTCCATAAGCATCAGACGTCTTGCCTTTTAATCCCTAAAAGCCCTTCTAACTATTTAAGATTTTAACACTTAAAAATATTTTCTGCCTGATCCTTTAGAGGTGCTGGCAGCTGAACCTCGAACCTTTTTACTTGCAAAGCATGAGCCCTGCCACAGAACAATGATGTGGTGTGTGTGTGTGTGTTTGTTTGTTTGTTTGTGCGTGCGTGTGTGTGTGTGTAACAAGATATACCAACAGATATAAAGCTACAGTGTAAAGCAAGATTTGTGTAGGCATAAATCCAACATTTTTGTTCATATATTTATAGAGGTGTTGAGTTTCTTAGCTACATGATAGTTTGCTGGTGTCTGTGGAATATGGTTACCAGTAGTTAGCTCCTGCACTGATAGGGTGCTGCCAATTGCCAAAGGGATATGTACTGTACACATTGCAGAGTGACTATATGTGTGATACAATTATCTCCCCCACCCTGTTTGCAAGCTATGATGAAATGGGCAACCTTTGAGTCCCTAGATATCTCTCATGTCTTGCAAGATCCTGAGGATATACAGTATGTTATTTGAGAATCAAAATAATACAGTGGAAAAATACTTCAAGAATCTTAAAGGAAACAAATAGGTTAGAACAGGGATCCACTAACTATTGGTTTTGAAGGAAACTATTGCTTTGTAATTGGAAAAGCTTTTCTGTGCACTTAATAGCAAGATTTGTTCTGTAAGATATTGTTGCACAAAACCTCTTAGCTGAAATGCTATAATGAATATACTATGTTTTAAAAAGCTTCTCACATGTTGTTTTTTATTAAGCTGGATTTTTTAGTTGATGTCATCAGTTTTATTTTTATTTATAAAATCTGTGGCTTTAACAATAAAGGAATCGCTTTAACCTTGCTTATATACATTCAGCTTTGAAATTTTGCAGAAATCCTTAGTGTCTTAGATGGGAAAGTACGGAATTGTAGGACTTTTTGTTGGTTGGTTGGTTTTTTGCTGATTCATTAGAACATGGAGCTGTGATTTAGTGCTGCATAAATATCCTGTTTATGCTTTATGAAGCAGTTGATACGCAGTAAAGGAAATGCCCTTCAAAAATGATAATCCTTCTCTTCTAAACCTGCACTGACTCTGAAAATCCGGTTTAAATTGTTGGGGTTTTTTATGTATTTGGAGCAAAGGAAATTAACCAAGTTACATTGAGGTGGCTTGAATCAGAGCAAAGGTAGATATGTTCATGGTTCAATCTATTTGTCTTCCTTGGATAGAAAGATTCCTTCTGGATGAAAAAGGCTTTTGATTCATTGGAGGGATCCTGCTGGCAAAGAGTGAATTTTGCCAATTCTTTCCCTTGCCATTTGGGGAACCCATTGAAATAATAAGTGAGGGGGCACTAGGGGGTGCAGGAGGGAGAAAATATTTAGCATTGGTGCCCCAGCCCACTGAAAGCAAAGTTTGGATCCAGCTCTATTTGAAGAAGTAACAGTTTTATGGAAGTTGAGTATGTGTCATGTTTTTCACTTGAAATGTTTACTTAATGTTAGCAATAATTAAGCTAATGAGTAAAATATTTCTAGTATTACATTTTAGACATTTCTATGACTTGTGCAAACAATTTCCCTATATCAGGAGTAAATTGTTAAATTATGTTTTCTGTTAATAAATGTTCTTGTGATCTTAATAAAAGTTATGACAAATTGCTATAAATATTTATAGGCTATGTGTCATTCATTACTACAACAATAGAAAGACAATGTATATGTTCTACATTGGGATCCACATAAATTTTACTGTGCTGATTTTAGTGTCATTTAAAGACTCCACTGTAGGAATAAGTAACTCTTCTGAAATGCCTGCCAGAAGCAGCAGACACACATTGCACTAAACCACATTTTAATATAGGGGTAACTAACCCTTCTTAGCCTGATGGCCACACTGACCCTTGGACACCCCTACAGGAGCCACATGCCAGTGGTGGGTTTGGTGATCTCCTCCCTGTCCCCCATCCATGAACACATGCACACTACAGCATCTCTTCCCAGCTAAACTTCTCTGTTCACATTAGCACTGTGTCTACATTTTATTTTCCTTCTGTTGTTGCCACAAAAGTTAGTGGGCTCACAGGGCATGGCATTTTGCTTGGAGGACTGGATGAGGTCTCTGGGCAGGGTGGTTGGCCACCCCTAGCTTAATGTGGTGTATACAAGTCACCCTTATTCTCAAGTTTGTACTGTCCTTCTTTTCCTGGCTGGCTTGAAGGAGGAGTTCAGAAGCAAGTGATTTCCTTTACTGTGGTTTCTGCAATTGAGTCTCTTTAGCATTAACTTAATTTCAAACAAACGAAGTTCAAACTATAGTTTCTGAAACTGTATTTTTTTAAAAAAATGAACTGTAGCTATTGTTAATCACAGTCTCAGGATGTTAGTGAAACCATGGTTAACTAAAATGGCAATTGTGAACAGAAGAGATTGGGCAGAAGGGAAATGTACATCCATTTGTAACATCTTTTTCAGCTATCTGCTTAAATAGGGTTGCTATATTTCAAAGAGTGAAAATCCAGACAGAAAATATTTATTTTAAATGCATCTCTTGCATAAATAATACCTATTTTTGTGTGCACTTTCTGCACACAAACTGCAACACAAAAAAGAGAGAAAAGTGTAATCTAACTGGGAGTTGCATTCCAATCTGCAAAGTTCAGGAGTGCCTGATGGTTCATTGAAAAAAGCAAACCAGATTAATTCTACCCCCATCTCTGCCTGGAATTGACAAGCTGAGGTCAGTCCCAAAGTGTTTTATATGAGCTTCCTTCTTTTAAGAGATCTCTGATGTAAAAACCTACTCAACTTTGATCATAGTATGATTCCAGCGTAGAAGCAATTAGATCTGAAAATCGTATGTGGTAAACAGATTGGGGCTAGGAGCAGAGATGCTGTGGGTACGTACAATGACAGGAAATAACTTGCTATATAGATTATGCAATTAGCTAATCAAGTTTTTATGTTTACAGTAGAAACTGTTAATGGCAATGCAAGGAAATGTTTCACTTCTACAATCTTTTAAAACCCAGATTCAATTAAGAAAATTGTGGTTCTTATAAATACTTTTAGTTTAAACTATATCACTATATACTTTTAGTTTAAACGATAGTAGTATAAAAATGCAGAAAATTAACAAGATACTGAGTTTTGCAATGCTGCCCCATAGGATATGTTACTTGAAACATAAAGCCTTAATAGCTGAAACGTCTGAGAGCGGTGTAACAAATCATTATATTATGGGTTAGCTGCCATTACTAACACTATTTTTCATAATTTTAATCTAACGGCAGCATCTTCTTCTGATTCTTATGTCCCACAGTCGTTACACTAATGTGCTTCCCCTTTATTTAGGAAGTGTCTAATGGTATTTGAGGGAGGGAAAACTCATTAGCTTCCTTCCTGGCTAATGTAATTTTTATTTCCTGTTGTAACTGTGGCCTCAGCCAAAATCAACAATGAGAACAGAAAGCACCAACGTGTACAAAACATTTGCTCATTTGATCAGAAATACATTATATAAAAACATTGTGGATAGTCATCTATTTTTTTAACCACATCTTTTAGTGGGGTTTTCTTTTCTTTTTTTGCTCATTTTTCTTGGGTATTTTTTTGTTTCAGCTTTGTCATGATATTAGATAATTCAATATTATGTGTTATTTTTATCACTCATTTCCATCAATAAGGAAGATACAAATTCAAGACGGGCATCTTACTCTTTCCTTGGCTGACCTCAGAACCTTTCTTGCTATGTTAGGCTGTCAGCCAAGATTAAAATAAAGGGTGGGGGAGGGAATTTTCCAGTGATCAGGCTTTAGGTTCCATGGCAGACAAAATAATGGTTTCACTCAATATCTCTGTGCTGTCAAAGATAACTGTGACAGGTAAGCAAAAACTAGAGCAAACTGGAAAAAAGAAAACAAAAAACAGCTACAGGCTTAGAGAATTGGTCCTCTATTTAGAATTTTTCGCAGATTGAATTCAGCGGTAACTTGACAGTATACTTTGCTAAAGTTGAGTTAATATCACAGAACAGAAAAAAAACATGAATTAAACCAATTACAGTGGTACCTCGGGTTAAGAACTTAATTCGGTCTGGAAGTCTGTTCTTAACCTGAAACTGTTCTTAACCTGAAGCACCACTTTAGCTAATGGGGCCTCCTGCTGCCGCTGTGCCGCCGCTGCACGATTTCTGTTCTCATCCTGAAGCAAAGTTCTTAACCTGAGGTAATATTTCTGGGTTAGCGGAGTCTGTAACCTGAAGCGTATGTAACCCGAGGTACCACTGTAAACGAGACCTGAATCTCATATCTTCTGTGCATATCATATGCAGAACAAGTCAAGAAAAGATAAAATATTTGGTATCCTTTTTTGTTGTGTGCTAACAATATTGCTTTAAAACTGACTGAAAATTCATGTCATTTGCTTAATTTTTAGTTTGGTCATGAAGTAAAGTATTAGATACAAATACTATGATTAGGCAAATCGTAAGCTCAAAGAGAAACTTCTGTTCTTAGCCTTCTCTTTTCAGACAATAATACCATTTGTTAAGTGCCTTCAATTCAAAATGCTGTATGGTAACATAAAACAGTAGTACTCATCTGAAATTGTGGGGTATATGTTTTTTATTTGATAGTGTTCAATGCAGAGAAAACAATGATTTGCACATACCTTGCAAAATCCCTTTATTATAACCTAAGGTAAGAATGGAGAACCTGTAGCTTTACCAGTGTGGTTGGACTTCAGCTCTCGTCAGCCCCAGACAACATGGGCAGTAGTCATGGATGGTGGGAGCGGAGCCCAGCAACAACTGGAGGGTCACTTGTTTCCTATCCCTGATCTGCCGTCTTGATTTAGGGATACATCAGTAGCCATCATATGGGTGGGGAAGGGTGGGGAGAAGGGGAGACCTAACTTAGTCATGCTTATTAATTTCAGTGCATCTACTCTGAGTAAAATGTAGCTAAATACCACCCAAAAAATCTAAAAATTGAAAATGCATCCACTACTCCAGTAGAATACATACATGGATCTTGATGGCCTGCTTACATGGATTGTATTCATGCTTCTTTAAAATCAGGTCCGTTGCTTCTTTTTAAAGGTCCTTTAATGGTGAACCATATAGGTCAGGAGCGTAAATAAATCCTTGCTGCTGCTAAGGTTCAGGGAGGTTACAAAAGTAAAGTAATTGGGTCATTTGTGCATCTTTAATTTGAATGCTGCATATCCAAAAAGTAACACTTAGAATTGTTCAAGCTTCCAGTTAATCCAAAAGTTATTGACGTCAAGTGTAACATTTCTTTCTTACATAACTTGTAATCAACAAATGTTACCTGATGCTCACTATGTTGCCATCTCCTTTCTGCTTCAAAACAGAATATTCCTCATCTGGGAATGTAGTGTTATCCCTTTGGTACCTTCTGAATTTTTTCAGAGAAAACAACTTGACTCCCTAATGACTAGAGATTCTAGACATTAGGTTGTATATTTAATAGCATGGAAACAAAAGGAAAGTAGTTGACTGACACGAAGCGTAATAGAATCATATCACTGTAAAGTTGGAAGGGACCGTGGGGGTCATTTAGTCCAACCCTCTGCAATGTAGGACTCTTCTGCCCAACGTAGGGCTCAAATCTGTGGCCCTGAGATTAAGAGTCTCATGTTGAATGCTGTCTGATAAAGTTGCTTCTGTCAATGGAGACTTAATTTATACTAGATATCCTGTATAGAAATATGTGGTGCAAATTAATGAAGAGCACAGTCCTAAACTTTTGTGCAGTGATAACTTTCTGGCAATGCCCATCACATGGGATGCAAGGCCTGCAGCAGCAGAACTGAGGCTTTATGTATGCGCCGTACTAGATCCTGGTTTCTGGGGAACTTGCATCTCTCCCATGGTTTTCTATTGCCACGTCACTTTCAATGTAATAGGAATTGTTTCTTCTGTAAGGACTCCATTCAGCACTTTGCATTTACAGTCTAACACACACAAACACAGAGACATGGGTGGCACTGTGGTCTAAACCACTGAGCATAGGGCTTGCTGATCAGAAGGTCGGCAGTTTGAATCCCCATGACGCAGTGAGCTCCCGTTGCTCAGTCCCAGCTCCTGCCAACCTAGCAGTTCGAAAGCACATCAAAGTGCAAGTTGATAAATACTTTACCTTCCTCTGGCGGGAAGGTAAATGGTGTTTCCATGCGCTGCTCTGGTTTCACCAGAAGCGGCTTAGTCATGACCTGGAAAAACTGTCTGTGGACAAACGTCGGCTCCCTCGGCCACTAAAGGGAGATGAGCACCACAGCCCCAGGGTCCTTTACCTTTACCTTTTTACACACACACACAAACACACACACAATTTCTACAATCATGTTTGGTTGGAGAGGCAGTGTAGGAAAGTCTCAGTATGTGGCAAAGCATTGTCATATGTATATTCATCACTGACTGCTCTTTGGGTTAGCAGCAGTCACATTATTGTAAAGGAATATCACTGGCCTTTAATATAGATGAAATAATGCTGTTTAGAGTTACCTCCTGTTTAGTTTGTTCCCACACTATTTAATTAATTAACAAGTTTTATATACTGCTTCATTTTAATAAAACCTCAAAGCAGTTTGCAAACAAACCTCACAGTATTATCAACAAAATAGATACTTAACAAAACATTCAGAATTCATTAAAATGAACAATAAGTTAAAAACAGATTAAAATACACGTCTTGATAAGGCTTGCCAAAACAAAAATCTTTTAGGCAGGTGCCAGACAGAGTACAGTGAAGGTGTCTGTCTGATGTGAAAAGGCAGGAAGTTCTAGTGTATAGGTGCTGCCACACTAAAAGATTGACTTCTTACAGCTGTGGAATGAGCATTATGTGGCACCTGTAGCAGCACCACTTCTGCAGTTTGAAGTGGTCAAGTGTGCATATATGGATTAAAGTGATCCCACAAGTAATCTCTCTGCCCATGTCTAACTTAAACAAAGCCTTGCATGGTTCAGCTATAGCAGCACAATTCTTGCATTAGTGTACTCATGCAGTCTTGATTCAGCACATTATGTTATTGCAACAGACCACTGTTAGATCCACTTTCAGCCTTGCAGAGTCGACCATATATGTTTGGCTAGCTGAGACAAGGCAGTTGTGGTAACTACAAACTATTTCTGTAGTATATAGCGTCAATCTGCCTCGTCTAATATGAGCATAATTCTTGGTGCTGACATCTGTCAGAGTTAACAAAGTAGAATGGTGACCTATATTTTGTGCTCACTTGTAGATGAACCAGCTCCCTTGTACTTGAATCCTACAGTTAAAATCATATATAAGAATATCTTATCCCTTATAAACCTAATTGATCACTGCTCTCTGTAGGTGAGGGCCTCCTGTAGACACCTTATCTGCAGGAGTTCCATTTTGCTCAATATACCTGTAGGACTAAGATCTTTAATGTTGTGGCAGCTCCCATTTGGAATTTCCTCCCCTTGAATATTAGGTAGGCACTGTTTCTGTTGTCTTTTCAGCCCTACTAAAGACTTCCTTCGTTCAGCAAGCCTTTTAAGACGAGAGCTTTCCCAATCTGCATCTATATTGGAATTGTTTTTAGGACAGGTATGTTTGTTTGTCACCTGTCTGCTGCCCTGGGCTACTTTGAGAAGAAGGGAGAGATATAAATTTAATTAATTAATTAATTAATTAATTAGAAATCCTATTGGTAGTTCACTTAATCTTCTTTTTGTCTTAATGGTGCATGCATATCAAGTATGCCATTGGCTTTAAAGCAAATGGAGCAATGATTTTTATCTGTAATTATTATTTTATGTTGATTCTGCCCTTATTCTAAGGAGTTCAGGATGACATAGAACCTGGTCTCCCCACATCCAAGTCATTTTTATTGTTGCAATAGCCTTGTGTGATAGATTAAACTGAGAGATAGTGACTGGCCCTAGATTACCCAGTGAGTTTCATGGCTATTAACTTCAGCCCAGGTCTCAACACACTGCAACACTCTGCCACATTGGGTCTTACTCTTTCTTTTCCCATATAAGATCTTAGTTATGCTGCTGTGCTTTTGGTCCTTAATATATGGTGATAAAAGTGTTTTTTTCATCTAATGAAACCTGGGAATCAATTAAACTTTAAATGACACAATACAATTCCAAAGCTAAATAGGTTCTTGAGCTCTTCATCTTCTCTTAAGAAATTGTTGCTTGAAATAAATAATGAAACTACCTCATAAGATGTAAGCAGTGAATATTCAAGTCTTCAGTGGCAGTTAAAAATGTAAAAATGTTGATGCATAAAATTTGGAAGTTCTAATTATAGCTGGAATGTGCTTAGTGTTACAAAACCTGTGATAATAATTAATTCTCTAAGGAAAATGAACCCCTACAGATAACCACTCTTGGGATATAGTATTAAGCGAATGACATGATTGTTTGGAAGTTAAATTGGTAAACTTCTCTAACAAACGTATATGAGTATGGAATTTTGAGTAATCTTTTTGGGCTACCAAGTTCCTTTCTCCTGGTCATCCTGAGTCTGACATGATGGGCAGTGAATTCCTAAACTATTGTTTTAAGTAAGAGTAATTAGTTATTCTCTTTCCGTAGAACAGCCTATTAGTATATTTCATAACTTGGAGAAGACTTCCTGGTGGCCCTCAATTTCCAGGGACTTAATATTCTATATTTGTTTTTAAAGATTTTTGAAAGTATCCCATTACAAGTGAACATGGGGAAAGTCTGTTTCTTCATCACCCACAGAATTATGACAAATGTCTATGAAGGGGTCAAATATGGGCATTTTGTTATATTGCTCTGTGGTATTTATTGGTGCACCCTGTTTTTATCATATACATGCCGCTACTGAATCAAGTTTTATGCTGTTAAATGTAGCTCTAGTAGTTGATGGGCAAAACCTATGTAGACATCCTCAGGTGATTAGAGTATAAGTAAAGAAAACCATTAGAGCATATTACTAAGAAATGTGTCGGTTAGGCTTGCCTTTCATAATGACAGCTTGGCTTGCTGCCCATGATGATGATGATGATGATGATAAACAATAACAACAACAATTTATTATTATACCCCACCCATCTGGCTGGGTTTCCTCAGCCACTCTGGATGACTCCCAACCGAATGTTAAAAACACAATATAGCATTAAACATTAAAAACTTCCCTAAATAGGGCTGCCTTCAGATGTCTTTTAAAAGTAAGATAGTTGCTTACAGTGGTACCTCGGGTTACAGACGCTTCAGGTTACAGACTCCGCTAACCAAGAAATAGTACCTTGGGTTAAGAACTTTGCTTCAGGATGACAACAGAAATCGCATGGCGGGGGCGCGGTGGCAGCGGGAGGCCCCATTAGCTAAAGTGGTGCTTCAGGTTAAGAACAGTTTCAGGTTAAGAAAGGACCTCCAGAATGAATTAAGTTCTTAACCTAAGGTACCACTGTATTTCCTTGACATCTGATGGGAGGGCGTTTCACAGGGCAGGCACCACTACCGAGAAGGCCCTCTGCCTGGTTCCCTGTAACTTCACAGACAAGCAGCTTTTCTGAAAACTAAAATGCAACTTTGGTGCTTAAATCTGGTATGTTCCTTGATGTTCATGGATATTGCTAAAGTTCCTGAATTTTATTTCATTAGGATTGTGAGTCTTTTTGTTTAACTTTCAGATGTAAAACTAGCCTATTATTTCTGATCATCTTACCTTTTGATCTTAAGAGCAAGGTGAATATAACATGGAGAAGCTTTTCCTTGATCTCATAATTTTATAATTTTAGAAGTTAGTATGATAGCTTCTATAACATAAAGATGAAATGCCACTAGAACATAAAAAGTCAAACATTTACATTTAACTCTGATAATTTAAAGAGATTTCATTGTAATCAGCATTTTATATCAATGCAGCTTAATAAAATAGGGCATGATCCAGTATCTTGCAGTCTGTCACTGCTCCATGTGGGTGACATTACATTTTGTGACCCCATATATTATTGCTGCTGGTTCCTGGTGCCTTGTGTGGTGGGGGTGTTCTTCTCTAAATCCCCATTATGTAAGGTAGCAGTGAAAGCCTTCCATGCCTTCTGAACCAGACAGTGCAATTCTGAGATCTAGGTTACTAGTATGTATGAACTCCCAATATGTCCTCTTACTTTCCCCCAAGTGTTTATTTCAAAATGTAACTGTAATAGGTATGAGTTACTCGTGCATAAGCTGGTGCCTTTCTCGGTTAATTTGCCTTGTTAAACCTTTCTGACTGCACAGCCCCTTCTCATCGTGGCTGCCTCAGTCACTGGCAGAATCCGTCAGTGGGCGTTTCTTGAACCTCTTTCAACATAAAAGTTGTTTGACACCCAGTCTCCTCCTTCTCTCACTGCGTGGGAGTCTTCTGCGCAGGGAAGGCGTGGGTAGCAGAGGACCTGGGCTCTCCTCACTGATGTCCAGTGAAGAGTCCTGGAGCCCTCTCTCCAATTCCCCCGTCTGCCCCCCTTTATCCCTGGTGTTGCGCTGATTGGCTTCCCCCTCTGCTGAGCTGTTTCTCCCCCTGCTGCTGGGTCCTTCGCCAGCATCATCTGGGAGCCTCCCCTTCGCCTCTCCCTCCAATGTCAGTTCCCTGACAGTAACCATAAATTCAATCTAATTTATGGACCCTAGCTTGCTGGGCTTAGCCTGGGAAGTAGGGTAGCCTCTTTTCAGAGCCTAGAAATCTGACTCTGTAGGTAGGAGCAGATACTACTCTGACATGATGACCGCCTCATCAGAAAATAGGAAATTACAGGTAAGCAAAAAATAACTAATTTTTTTACATGCAATTTATTCTCCCACCCCCATGTACATCAGTGTGCTCGTAATGATGACTTTAAAATAAATAAATGAAACTTCCACAAGCAAGAATGAGTTACTCCAACAAGCTTGGCTCCCTCTCCCTGCCAGAGGCTTCTATAACTCGTGTAAGCCTGATTACCCTCTCTTGCAGCAAAAGGAACTTAATTCTGTTTCCCCACCTGCTTTTTTTCTAGAATGTTACTAAATGTTAAATTCTTCCCACGAACAGTGCAAGGCTATGTATCTGAATGCATTTTTGTTTCTTAACAGGTAAGGTGTTTATGTTTAGCCACAAATATATATATATATTTAGCATTTTTCATAAAATATATCAAAAATAATATTATAATGTTCGAAATGAAAGCCATTCATTGCAATAAAACTCCATTAAAATATTGAGGGGAGTCCTTCCAGTGACTTCAATAGAAGGTCATTGTAAGTTAAATGGAAGCTATTCAGTAGTTATGTTGTAGAGGTTCAGCATGGAGGAAAATATTGCCGTGAGTATTGTAGTTTCCAGCAGATAGAAGCAATTTTGATCTCAAAAGAACTAGAGGGCAGGAAGTTAAGTGTTAATTCTGGGAAGGATGTATTTATTTGTAGTGTAACTGTACCTCATTTTTAAACTGTAGCACTAAAGGTCTTTAAATACTTTAACATATCAGTGCCATAAACTTGACAAGTGTAATACTCCCAGGCTGCAATCCTATGCTCACTTACTCCTGTTATACACAGTTTATAATAGCATGGTGAATTTAGCTGTGTGAATTGGACCTATGTGATATTTCAATGCAAATGAAATACTTTACCTCTGCTCACTACATTGCTCTAAGTAATGGCATCTTAATATTAAAGAGTATCACACTGATTCTGTAAATCTGCTGTAGCTGCCACAACAGAAACTGTAGCAGCACTGAAAAAGCTGAAGCCACATCTCGTACTGAGAAATGCAGGAAAGATGCTCTGGCCTGTTCCTAATTTTTTACATAAGAAATCCATTGCTAAGAGGGAGAGAAGGAGAGAGAGCGACCGGGGGGGGGGGGGACCACACAAATGCTGAGGAACCTCTACTCTCTTACAGTATTTGTTGGGGATATCCCTGATGGCCACTGATTTAAGTTCTTATGCCAATGTCTGAAGATAGGATGCATTAGCATAATATTCCAAGTTGTGCCAAAACATTTTATGCTACTTTAGACACTGCAGTCAATGGTTTGGATCCAGAGTTTACCACATCTAGTGAAGTTTGTGGAAGCCGAGCTACCTGCTCCCTCCTCGCTATGGCAGCCCCTCCCAACCCCCACAAGATACTATAGTAAACATTGGTATACCCTGCAGAATCTGGAGGAGTGTGGGAGAATGGAATATCTTAAAATTGGGTTGAGACAACGTCAGCAAACAGATCCAGATATATATGTGAACTTACTTTACTATGGTGAGATCTTCATTGTGAGGAGTACTCCATTCCTGTTGGACAATATAGTTGCCATATATATTAGTTACTGCTGATTGTTTCCACAGGGTTTTTTCTCTTCCCCAGTGATGCTTCATGTGTCGAGGTTAAGAAAAGGTATCTACATATATAATAGGGGAGTATTTTCCATAAGTCATTTCCAAATAAAATAATGACTATTCTACAATCTTCAATGCCAGTTCTTTTTATACTGCACTCCTGGAACTTGAGGAATGAATTATATTTCAGTCAGCTTACTATTTTGTATGGAATGGCAAGGTACACTACATTTAAATCCTGCAGTTTCTCATATTTACGATATTTTGTATTATGATGTTGTTAAGGCCATATATCAGGGTTTTTTCTACACAGTCTTGCATCTTTCACATTTGTCTACAAGTTCTAAAAGAACAAGTAACTGTCAGTTTAGGCATCATTAGTTATCTGTTGTTAACAGCTATTAGCAATTAAATGGGATCCTGTGGGGTACACAGGGTTCTGTCTTGTCCCCAGTGCTATTTAATATCTCTGTGAAGTAATTGGAAGCAATCATTAGGAGATAAGGGGTGAGGTATCCCTAGTACAGTGGTGCCCCGCAAGACGAAAAACTTGCTAGACGAAAGGGTTTTTCGGTTTTTGCGTTGCTTCGCTAGACGAATTTCCCTATGGGCTTGCTTCGCAAGACGAAAACGTCTTGCGAGTTTGTTCGCTTTTTTCTTAAAGCCGCTTGAAGAGGCGCAGTTGCGACGGACCGTGCTTCGCAAGACGAAAAACATCGCAAGACGAAAAGACTCGCGGAACGAATTAATTTCGTCTTGCGAGGCACCACTGTATGTTGATGGCACTTGGTTCTATTCCTCTGTAATATCTGAGTTAGGAGAGTCTACGCAGGTCCTAGAATAGTGCCAGGATGCTATGCTAGGCTGGATGAGGGTCAGTAAACCGAAATTGCAACCTGACAGGACAAAGCCACTATGGTTGGGCAGTTCCATTGTCTGGGAACTAGACAAGTTGCCTGTTTGTGGTATGGTTTCCCTCTTGATAAAGGGACAGGTAGTTTGGGAAGCTCTTAGATCCAGCATTGTTGAGGGAGGCAAAAGTGTCCTTCCTATCGAGCAGCACCTTTTACCAATTCTGGCAGGTATTCAACAGCCGTTCCTGGACAGGCATAGTCTGCCCACAATGATCCACACAATGGTAACCTCAGGGTTGGATTACTGCAATGCACCGTGTGGGCTAAAATTGGTATGGGAGCTGCAGCAGGTACAGAATGCTGTGGCTAAGATGTGATGTGGAACAGCCTGCTCAGAACACATTACACCAATATTGAAAGAACTGCACTGACTGCATGCATGTTACCAAGCCAGTTCAAGGAACTAGTAGTGTGGCTATTTTGTCCTCCCCCTTCTAGCCTCCAGCATCACCCACACGCTGATCTGCAGGGGCCTCCAGCTGATAAGAACAGTTTGTCAAAAGGCTGCAGGGGGAAGGAGATTTTTTATTTTTTTTTAGGGGGAAGGGTCCTCCCTCTAACTCCAGCACAGCTGAAACTCCCCTGAGTGTAAGTGTGGTTTCAACTATATATATTTGCGTATTTCACACTAATGTTGACTGGCTTAAAATATATAATATCTAAAGTCTATAAAAACTAACAATCAAGTTTCTTCACTTCTGCCACCACCTGTCTAGAGTTGTCTGGTCCAAAAATGCCAGAAACTTTCTCAGAAATGCAAAGAAACACTTAGGCGGACCTTAGCTATTCAAGCTCTTTCATCAACTGAATAATACATTGGCAAATGTCTCCCCAACTTAAACTGATGTGGTCACTGTGGCAGAAAACGGAATCCCTTTAAGATGCAAGGTTCCAAAGCTTTGTAGGGCTTCTAGATTAAAATCAACACTCTTCTTGGTCCATAATCAAATCATGGATTATAGCAACTTTAATACATTAATTAACTTAATTACATTTGTTAATTAAAGTAATTAAGCTTGCATTAAACAGCACAAAGCAAATAATTGATTCTCAGCTAGCCGATAGGCCGAGTTCCTAAAGCCACTAGATCTGATTCTGTATATGATAGGGCTCATTTTTGTTCCATGTTTCTGCATAGGTTTATACTTACTTAGTTATTTTCTTCATCTCTTATTTGGCTTTCTTTCCTGTTATAACGTACTGTATAAAGAAGGTGGTAGCTTATGACTTAGGAACGGAAAGCTATTTCACTCTGCTCTGTTGATAGCCTACTGTGGTGCTGCTGTTCTGTTTTGCTCACCTTAAGGAAGTAGCCAGGATAAAAGAAATGTGCTCCTCCCGTACAGGAACACATTCCAAAGGATTATACTTTTTCTACTTGTTTTTCATTGGCATGGATACCTGGGCCATACCTAGAATCTATTGCATACAAACAGCACAGCCATGCTTCCTCTCATGTAGGGTGACTTTGAGACTCTGTCCTGACATAGCGCATATGGAAGGCATTGAGGCATTGCTCCTGACAGCTGTGAGTTACCCATGACTCACTTCCATAAAGTCTGGAAGAACTTCACCTTGGTATTGGACATTGGATCATATTCTCCCATACTCTCTTGGAGAGGCGAGCCATTGCCATAGCTGCCTTGCCAATATGCTTGTCTAGCTCAGTGTCAATGGAGAGGTTGCTGGTTGTGGTGGAACCCAAGGAGACAAAATTGACTACCATCTCAAGCATGTGACTACCAACGCTGATGCATGGAGTGCTAGTGATGTACAGTGGTACCTCGGGTTAAGAACTTAATTTGTTCCAGAGGTCTGTTCTTAACCTGAAACTGTTCTTAACCTGAAGCACCACTTTAGCTAATGGGGCCTCCCGCTACCGCTGCGCCGCTGGAGCACAATTTCTATTCTCATCCTGAAGCAAAGTTCTTAACCCGAGGTACTATTTTTGGGTTAGCGGAGTCTGTAACCTGAAGCGTCTGTAACCTGAAGCTTATGTAACTCGAGGTACCACTGTACTGACCCAGGATGTTGGTCTTCGCCAGAGCTGCAGACACTGAGGAAGCTCTGCAGAAGCTCATGAA
This sequence comes from Podarcis liolepis, assembly GCF_965112155.1. Lineage (NCBI taxonomy): Eukaryota > Metazoa > Chordata > Lepidosauria > Squamata > Lacertidae > Podarcis > Podarcis liolepis. Next base: position 34,448,911 of record NC_139565.1, read on the forward strand.
CTGCTTTGCCCAAGCCTGCATGGAGTTTCGGCCTTAACACCAGCCTGACAAAGAAGGTAAAAAGGTAAAGGACTCCTGGATGGTTAAGTCCAGTCGAATTTGACTATGGGGTGCGGCACTCATCTCCGCTTTCAGGCCGAGGGAGCCGGCGTTTGTCCACAGACAGCTTTTCCGGGTCAGTTGGCCAGCGTGACTAAACTGCTTCTGGTGCAATGGAACACCGTGTCGGAAGCCAGAGCGCACAAAAATGCTGCTTACCTTTCCGTCGCAGCAGCATCAATTTATCTCCTCTCGCTGCTATGCTTTTGAACTGCTAGGTTGGCAGGAACTGGGACAAATCAACCGGAGCTCACCCCATTGTGCGGATTTGAGCAAAGAGTTAACATCCTGGGTCAGGACATCGCCAGCACTCCACTCATCAGTTTTCATATTCAATCAGCAATTTCACTTTAGGTTTCTTCATGTAGGCTAAGATACATTTACTATTCCTTCTCCTTGACTAGGACAAGCTTTAAACTCTCACCTGTGTAAGATACCTGCACCACTCCCAGTTTTTCTCTAACTAGAAATAATACCCACTTGTGAGGGTAGGTAAACACAGTTTTGCGGAGAAAGCAGGCACTGGAGTGCAGTGGCTGACTTTGGGCTCTCAAATTTCAGTGGCGCCCTGTGTAACACTAAAATTCAGTTCTTCCTTGCATCTTGCACTCCATTCTCCAGCACTTCTGTGGCACCCCCTGCAATGTGGTGCCCAGTGCGGCCATATGGGTCACACTACCCTAAAACCACCTCTGTAGAGTGGGAAGGGTTCAAGCTCCCGATATCCATTTTTCCTAAGCCCTAAATTATTATTTCCTCCTAAATTTTCTTGGATCTCAGCATTATCTGCTACTGAGAGCCATGTGATGGTACCTGTGTCAGGTTTATGTTGCCACTAAGAGTGTGGTAAGATTAAAGCAAAGCATGGTATTTATTGGTGTGAAAGGAGATATTAATCCCACCCCTCCAGCTGGGTCTGTTCTCTCTGAAAATGGGAATAAGGCAATCTTGCAATGCAGTCACAGCCAAGACCTCAGACGCAGACCTTTAAATATTTCTAGAACCAACAAGACCTAGCCCTCTCTTCCATAGTAAACCATTTGCTAATTGCCCCCTTAGTCATTTAAGTTTATTTTCATCCTGCAACCTATGGATTGCATTTGCTTTAATTCATGTTACCTTCTTCCATAATGCAGTTCAGGAAGCTTGTTCTCTAAGGACCTTTGTATTACAGCTGTGGCTTTCTTGGGAATCGTGATGAGCTCAGCAACGTCTGCCTTTAATGTTCAAAACAATCATTGAGCAATAAAAATTAGGGCTCTTTTTGCAATTATTGATTTTGTACTAAGATGACTATCTCCCCTTCCCCTGGAAACTCATAAAATTTCAAATAGAAGCTTAAGTTGTTTCGTACTGCTACTCGTGGTAGAAGGCTTTGAGGCGTATGATGTTTGTTTTGTATGTGTTTAGCACAAGAAGAACAGCATTGACCCGACAATCTTTCAATCTAAGATTATGATAGATTAAGAAATGTTGACACTTCCATTCAGATTTTCCTGTGTGAAATTTAAGAGCGTTTTAATGGCTTACTGATTACAAATTGGTGCTGCTGTATTAAGATTGATATGGAATGTTTCATTAACCATATATCAGAAGAGTCTCTTACTTTCAGTTTCTTGTAGGCTGGTTTAACTTCTTAAATTAGTCATGTAAACTGTCTGCCCATGGAAATCAGTATCACACAGATTTTCCAAAGCTGTAACCATAAACCGGACCTAACATATCTAAGCTCCGGGTTACAGAAAGAGTTGTACTTGCCACATAATGCATCTGCGTGGAGCTTCACCTCTGATCTTTCCATGAGCTCTGAACATGATACTTGAAATGGCCTAAAGAGGACCACTTTGGGGAGGTATTGTTGAGGCACGTTCAAAACAGTTTTTAGTTCATATTTCTTGATCTGGGTATGTATGATTGCATTGCAGCCTATTTTGCAAGCTTTGGTATCGAAATTTCTTTAAGGAACCCACTATAATACATTCAATGAGTATTTAAAATACGTTGTACACCAAAAGATAGCATTCAGTTTTGCCTGTGCTTTTTCTTGTCATACCACTTTAGTTGGCAAGAGTTGCAGAATTTAATGATTGAATTGCTAATTGGTAGACAAATTTTCAACTTGAAAAATAAACAAGCATTGTACAACCTGAGTTTATTGTCCTGCCCCGCCCCATTTTTGTTTAATCTGGGGGGGGGGGTGCTTTATGCCAGCCTAATCACATTTAGTTCCTTGTGTTCTTGGAATTTCACTGCACACTTTCTTAAGCTGGACATTATGTCAAAAACTTGGAAATGTAATTCGCAATGTTCTTCTATATACAGGGTGCAAAAGTGACATCCAGTGGCCAATTACATTAATTAGAATAAGTTGTATTCCATAGGGCAGATTTCAGCAATTCATTAATAAAATGAAAGTAAATCTCCTTAAGTTTTATGCTCATAGGATTGTGCTGTCAGATGTCTTTGCATTGCTTCAGTCTCACACAATTACAAAATGTTCTGTTCAGATGAAGACTTTAGAAATTAAATCTAACGGGAGGCATAATAATTTTTGTAGTGGATCCCTGCTTGTTCTTCATCAGGAGCTTTATTTCCTATTTGCTCAGTTTGAAGGATGTCTAAAGGTAGCTAATTTCACCCTCTGTTTCACTTAGGAAACCTAATTTCTTTTGTTTGTTTCAAAAATTAACATCTTTTTTCGCCAAGAAGCATGGGAAAAATATTGATCTGTTTGTAAGTTAATCTTATTTTAAAGCTTTTGGTAAACTTTCAACATCATAAGGTTATATTTACAACATTATTACCAATAGAACAGAATACCCCACAAATACAGCACTGAAGTGTAGAAATGTTCATTCTGACAGAATTTCAATTTTTACACATAGTGAAACTGCTTTCCAATGGCTGTGGAAGACAGTGGAGACAAAGGGAGGGTTCATTTTCTCCCTTCCACCTGCCTATCCATGCAGCGTGTTAATTTTCCCCATCCTAGTTCTTGCTTTACCAAAATTCAGCATGATCCAAGTTCAGTTGGGTCACTGGCTCTTTTAAATTAGCCTAAAAGTAGCCACAATAGCTTGTGAGGTAGACCAGGGCCATAATGCTTGGGGGACACAAAAGGCTACACCCCCCCAAAGCTATTTTATGCCACAGAAGGGAGCAGGGAAAAGACTGGTACCACATGGGTACCAAGCTCATATTGCAGCTGCTTTTAAGCAAAGAGCAGGATGTAAAGAGATTGTGTATGGTTCAGTCTGCAATGTTCTTAACTGTGTTTGGGTCTTGCCCATAATGCCATGCCCTGCTTTGAATATTGACTGCTTCGGCTGACCCATGCTTATTCCTTGTTTTGTACAGAAGCTTAATTTTGGACAGAGCTGTAGTAAAAGCATATACAAAGAGATGGTTGAACTGGGCTTCGGTTAAGCTAAATTAGTATTAAGATTTAAAAATCTGAAGCTTGTTCCATGTGCAAGTGTAAGGCAGCCATTTAGTCAAGGAATTTAAGTTTGAGCTTAACAGTTTCACTTGTGTATTTTGAAAATGAGGGCTAATGATTAAAAATGGAGGAAACTATGAAAATGTCATGCAGAGAATTCCTTTCTGCCTTGCCACACTGTGGTCAAAGTAGTATTTTGGTTTTATGCCTATTGTGCAATGACAAAGGTTTATTTTCCCTTTGTTCTTTTCAGAGCGCTGCAGCAGCTCCCAGTCCAGTGCTAGGAAACATTCCCCCAGGAGATGGCATGCCAGTAGGTCCTGTACCACCCGGTTTTTTTCAGGTATTCAGACAAATTATGAATTTTAGGACTTAGAAATGGGTTGGTAGCATTATTTGGCACTGCCAGAAAAGAGTATCACTTCAAATTCTGTATAAAATGCATAGTATTTAAGAACAATAGCGGGTGGGATGGGGAATTAGGACAGGTTCAGTGATGAATAAAAGGCAAGCTTTAAGCTGTTTTATGTCAGGAGTTGGAAATTGTGAAACAGTGCAGTAATATTCACTGTTATAGAATATTAGATGTGCAATAGTTCCTTAGTCTAATTATGTAATAGGGGAGGTATTTTCTACACTAACATAAGGAACTGGTTACTTAATATTGTCTTCTAATTAGAATCCATCTAACTGAAATAGCATTATTCTTATACATTGCAGGTTAGCAGTGTTTTGGAAGAACAGTAGAATAATGCAAATTCAAACTAGCAGTTTGAAGTTCAGAAACTCTAGGAAGCTGTTTTTACTCTTTAACAGGTAGCTATGTAAATCTGTGATAGGTGTGTTTTTGGTCTGCTCTCATATCAGCAGTCCTGCTACTAATTAGTTACATTAAGATAAGTGAGAAAAACATTAGGTTAGGAAGCAAGTTACAGAAAGCTTCTTCTCTGAAAGAGAGACTAGAAAACCAAGTTAATGGGAGTGTACTGCCTTCACTGACTATTTCTGACTTCAGGCATAGAGCACAATAATAATTCAGGGTACACCAAAATATATTGTATAAGTCGGAGAGAGGTGTTGGTTTACTTATTGTAACAGTCTGATGAGCACAGAGAGAAATTTTTAAAAAATTAAAAGTAGTATTTTCTATTAAAACATCAATTCTGGTAAATGCCATCTCTTTTCTAAAAGTGAAAACAACGCAAATGACACCACCGGAGTGGGCTGAATCTGTGTGCTTTATTAGATGTTTCAAGTGGACAGATTATAGGGGAACTATAAAAACTAGATCTTATATATCCATTTGAAAACCTTCAGTGAGAGACCATTTTTTAAATATCAAAAAATAATATAAATACAAGTTTGGACGACTATGCAGGTTTTCTAAAAATTGTCTAATTATCATAAGTAAAACTGCAGTACTCTGGAAAGAACTTGTGTTATTTGGACCCATGTCTTTTAAAGGTTTGTCCTCTGTTCTTTTTCCACCTGTGTCTACCCCTTGGGATTTCCTTTCTGTGTGATGCTTCAGATCCTTGATAATACCATCCAGTTCATTTAACCACAACCTATGACCCTTGAGGTTTTTTACTGAAGCAAAAGGATTAATTCCATCCTTGTATAAAAACTGTAGTGATTTGAGGATTATATTGTCCATTTGAGAGCAATTCTTTTGTCTCTCCACTTTTCCGCATTTGGTAACACAGCCCAGTGAAATTGTTGGTCACTTACCCAGGAGTAAAGAGACCTACTCTGGGCTTATTCTTGGGAATTACATTGCAACAAAGAACAAAACTAACATAGAAGGGAGCTTTTCTCTATTAGATACAGATTGTTGAAATTTAACACCAGGAGGTTATGTTTCTACCAGTGCAATTTATATGAGATAGATGGCAGGATTATAGTTTTGAGGTTTCAGCTGCCTTTTTGGTGACTTTTTCAGTGTCTCAGTGGTGTTGTTTGAAGTATGTTTATAAAATTGTGTTGTTGATTGTGGCTGGTGGCCTTTTTGGATAATAATCTTTATATAGGTTATGCTATTTTTACTTAATGTTGCACTGTTGGGTGGATTTTAGCATTGTTTAATTATATTTATATATTTTGATGATTTCAATTCTTTAAAAAGTGTTTTATGGGAGTTATTCAACTAGATATATAGCATTTTATTTTTTTAGTAATGCCCTTGCCACTCAAAATGCACGAGGCCTAATAAAACCACTTTTTTCAGTGCACCTTGTAGTCTTTGTTGCTTTGGTGTTAATACCTCCCTCCTCCTTTCCTTATTATTTTTAAATGATCTGATTTTAAAAGTGAATTGGAATTTAATTCAAACATATTGAAGACTACACTTAAATGCTTTTGAAATTCAATCATCACTACTTTTTTCCACTGAAAAAAGTATCTTACCTTAGGTAAAGCGTCATAACTAAATGCAATGCAGAACATGGGTCTGGTTCACACATCACACTCAACCATGATTTGGCATAATGTACAAGAGCAGGAATGACTGGTGGTGAGCCTTGGGTTCACCAGACCTCTCGTCTTCTCTTTCTCGTTTGTTTTAAACTTAACATAGTTAATAATAACCATAATTTATTGGTCCAGATGATATGACAAGCCACAGATGAGCAAAAACAGAGATTCCGAAATTCTTCTGACCATGTGGGTAGACAATGGGATGGAGACCATACAAACTGGATATTTGCTATTGCTTGTTCCTGCTTGTGTTGTGTCACATTAAAACATTCCGTGTGGTGTGAGTACATGAATGCAGCCATGGTAGTAGTACTAGACATGGCACAAGGGTTTCAGACAGGAGTCTTTCCTGGAAGATGCTGGGGACTGAAGCAATGACCTTCTGCATGCAAACCATTTGCTCTACCTCAGGCTGTGATATTTTGCTAGAACATTGTCACTCCCTAATGTAGTTTAACCCCTTTTCACTGAACACAGAATTGTTCTAGCGCTGCTCAGTCCTTAGCTGCAGTTAATGAGCTAGCATGACAGACACAACACTCTCTCTTTCCCACACATATAAAATAATGAGTGGCATAGGTCCTCTATGCAGACAATATACACAACAACAATAATAAAGCTGTAGTCACACTTAAAGGACTTAATGGAACTGTTCCAAATCGTCTTAGGGAAATCTTCTCTCCTGCCACCCAGAACAAAATTGGGACTATTTTCACATTAGGTTTGACTCACTGTCTAAACACAGTTCTACAAAGTTCTATCACTGCTAGTGGTGCAACAATAAAACGGCTAGCACACAAATCCAAATTGGGATTCCTGCATTTCAGGGGGTTGATGATCCTTGGGTTCCCTTCCAACTTTACGATTCTGTGATTTGATCTGCATATTTCAAGGCTTCCGGTTCCACTCTGCCTTAATGGCGGCAGACCCCACGACAGCGGGAGATCATTGGCGAAGAAAAAACAAGGATGATTGAGGGTAATTATCCTTGAAAATTTCCCCCAGGGACAGAGGAGAATGGGGTTCACTCGCAGTTCATCTCAGTACCTGGCTCTCAGTCTGTCATGAAATGCAGGGGGCAGAGAGTCGCTGTGTGCAGAAGTACTTTGCCTGCTGAAAACCCTCCAACACTGCCATTAAGAAGCAGAGGTTCTTCTGTCAATTAGAGCTTAATTGGACTAAAGTACATGTGTGTGCTAGAAGAGATGAGATCACAAACTACAGGACAAAACCAACTGCGAGGACTTTAAGTTCTGAACTTGATAAGACTTCATTCGTTGCAAAAGACATGGAGGGGGGAGCCTACAGTTTCTTTATTCAAAGTTTTTTTCTCTACATTTATGATTTGGCAACCCTTCTCTGAGTGTTAGTTCAAATTATATTTGTACACACGAGGATGGAAGAAATTGGATTATAGATATGGAATATAACATTAAACAGAACTGTGTGTGTAGGAAAAAGGGAGGGAAACACTATTTTGCAAAAGGTTTACAATGGAAACTTAGAGCTGACTCTTCCCCATCCTTTATTATTTATGGAGTGAACTGAATAACACTAAGAGGACTTGGAATTTAATTTAATTGGTAGTATAATTGCTTATATATCTTCAGTTGGAAGGAAAGATGAAAGGAGTCTGTGAACTTGTCAAGGAACTGATAAGGTTCATTACTGAGTGATCTGCAGTTTGACAGACCGCTCTTCTTCCCAGGCTGAGAGGGAAAATGGTAAAAACAGGTTATTTATTGGGACAGAGTGATTTTTGCAACTGTTGTTAAAGTTGCAAAACAACGAAGCATAGGATAGAGCAATGGATAAATTTCTGGAACAACAATGGGATATCAGCTCCGCCCAAGGCATGATGGATAACAGCAACAATTGGGGGAAAGAAAGACATAACATCTTACAAGGACTGGAAGAAACACCACGGGCAGAATAATTGCCACACACAGGAAGAACAAGGATTGAGTTTGAGTTCCTCACTTGTAGTTTTGTAAATCATTTAATATGTCAACATGAGTAGAAGTTATTAATATTGCAATTGTTGTATAAGGGATTATTATTCTGACTGGAATGTAATGGAAATTATTAAGATTTTGGAATGCAGAAATCAAGCAAATAATTAAGCCATCAGTTCTAGTATGAGGGGAGCCACTTTATCTAAATTATATAATTTGATATTTGAACGATTGGTATTAATAATTGTATTATAAATTGGTATTGTTATATTGAGACTATTATTGGATTGTAATTGAAAACTAATAAAAATTATTATTAAAAAATAATCTGCATGTTTCAGGACACTGATAATTTCTGAAAACAAATTAATCTAAAGGGGCATTGCCATATTACAGGGATCTATTGTCTAAATAAGTTTACCTTTTCTTTCCTTAATATATTGATCAATATAACAGTTAAGACCATAAAATTATGCACTCATTCTGCTTGGGGAAACTGTAATAGACAACAAAAGAAAAAAACGTTTTCACCAGAAAATACCAACTTTGAAGAAACTGGTAGATGCCAATGGCACTGAAAGGTACATAAAAGAACAGATGGGCTATATAAAGCTGAGTAAAGTATCGGTCATCAGGAAGGCACAATGGGTCTCTTATGATAGTCAATTTTAATAATAGGCTAGTTCAAAAACAATGTTTCCAGCATAGTTAAAGGGGAGATGTCACCATGTTTTTTATTTTAATGTATTTTTAATCTCCTGTTGGAAGCCTCCCAGAGTGGCCAGGGAAACCCAGCCAGATGGGCAGGGTATAAATAAATAATAATAATAATATTAAATGGAAATTATTGTGAGCTCCCTGACTGACAAAATAATAATAATTTATAATAATAATAATTTATTATTTATACCCCGCCCATCTGGCTGGGCCTCCCCAGCCACTCTGGGCGGCTTCCATAAAAACCAAAAATACAGTAAAATATCACACGTTAAAAACTTCCCTGAACAGGGCTGCCTTAAGATGTCTTCTGAATGTCAGGTAGTTGTTTATCGCTTTGACATCTGCTGGAAGGGCGTTCCACAGGGCGGGCGCCACTACCGAGAAGGCCCTCTGCCTGGTTCCCTGTAGCTTTGCTTCTCGCAATGAGGGAACCGCCAGAAGGCCCTCGGCGCTGGACCTCAGCGTCCGGGCAGAATGATGGGGGTGGAGACGCTCCTTCAGGTATACTGGACCGAGGCCATTTAGGGCTTCAAAGGTCAGCACCAACATTTTAAATTGTGCTCGGAAACGTACTGGGAGCCAATGTAGGTCTTTCAAGACTGGTGTTATATGGTCTCGGCGGCCGCCCCCAGTCACCAGTCTAGCTGCTGCATTCTGGATTAGTTGTAGTTTCCAAGTCACCTTCAAAGGTAGCCCCACGTAGAGTGCATTGCAGTTGTCCAAGCAGGAGATAACCAGAGCAGTCCGCAGGCAGATAGGGTCTCAGCCTACGTCCGCAGGCAGATAGGGTCTCAGCCTACGTACCAGATGGAGCTGGTAAACAGCTGCCCTGGACACAGATTTGACCTGTGCCTCCATGGACAGCTGTGAGTCCAAAATGACTCCCAGGCTGTGCTCCTGGTCCTTCAGGGGCACAGTTACCCCATTCAGTACCAGGGAATCCTCCACACCTGCCCGCCTCCTGTCCCCCAAAAACAGTACTTCTGTCTTGTCAGGATTCAACCTCAATCTGTTAGCCGCCATCCATCCTCCAACCGCCTCCAGACACTCACGCAGGACCTTCACCGCCTTCACTGGTTCTGATTTAAAAGAGAGGTAGGCAATACCTCATGATTTTTTTTGGAATAGAAAGTAGTTTTCAGAAATGTATTCCAGGGAACCCTAGGATTCCTTAGAAGTTCGATAAGAAGGTGGACAAACTTTTTGCAGTGGCAGCTAGCTCACAGTTATCAACCTTCCCTGGTGATGTGCTGCTGCAGAAGTATTGGATGTTCTTTAAACTTCCCTCTCAGTTTGCACAGGTCTCACCAGTGCTGTCTGTACTGTGCCCTAAATTGTAGGTGTGTAGCAGAAATCTTGGCAGCATCTTAGGTTTCTGTAGCACACATTCTCATCAGGTTTCTGCATACAGAGCTAATTTTGAGTGCAGTTTGAAATTTCCACAAAGATATGCAAAGAAAATAGCTATTCCGCATGTGGATTCCTATTTCACATAACTAGCTGTGCTCATTGCTTTGTGTATTGCTTGCATATTTGCATACAGAGCTGTACAAGTGACCTTTGAAACATGACACCCAACTGTTGGACAGAATTTTCCAAATACTTTTAGATTGCATATCCTTAATTGCTACTATTTTTTATTACTAACTTGAAGTATTAGGCACTTAACAGACTCTCCTAACCACTTACCGCAACTTCCATGTTCTTTACTTTCTTGAATAGTAAGACATACTAGGATTCTTTCTGAAGGAAGTTATTAAAGACTCACTGTGTGACTATAATGACAAATGTATAGGTAGCAAATAACAAGCAGCCACACACATAGTGCTGGCTTTAAAGTAGTGATAGCATTCATCTACCTTTTCCCTCCCACATAAAGATCACATAACCAAGAAGGTTGCTTCTTACCAACCAGTAGCAGAAGATTTTTTCCTGTCTGCAGGATCCCTGCCACCTTAATACACAAGAGCATAAACTCATGGAAAAAGGGAGTGAGACTGTTCCATTGAGATCCTTTGTGTTGAACTGCATTTATAAGAGAGGGGAAAGTAGAGGAAGAAATGAGCTGGAATGAGCCACAGGAGAAGCGAGACATCTGGGGCCATCATTTTTAGAGATGCTGAGCTTGCACAAGTAGTTCATAGTTCTGATGCTCAACACATGAGGGAAAAAGAATCATTGAAGGAAACATTTTCAGGCATTAGGGATTGCAGTCTCCTGCTATATGTGCTATTGGCTTTGAGTCTAGGACGTTGTGAACTAGTATGTGTGGGGAATTCATGCTGGGATGAAAATATTGAAACCGAGTTTCCATGTTTGTTTTCTGTGGCTGCTACAAAAAAGCCATTTCCTGTTCCTGTTTTTGCCATAAGGGTCAACCTGTGCCAATATGTGAATGCTACACTTTGGACCATAGGATGCAGTACAGAATCTAAATATCATTCTTCATCCTGTTCAATATTATTTTTGGAATCACGTTTTCACAATTTCTTGAACCATCATCAGTCAAAAAATTGAGAAGAGCATATTTTCCAAAAATCCACACCAAAGAAGACATTCTCCTCCCCTGTAGTAGTGTTCACAGAATTGTTAAAGCAAATTTGCATCCTATAATAAAATCTTGGAATTAATTTTTCGTGGCACCCTGCTGCAGCCATGTGTTTTGAAGAAGAGTGTCATAAGTAAAACTAATTTCTTATTGTTAATGAGTGCGCTAAAAGCCCATATATGTTATACTAGAAAACTTTCAATCCCTGCTGTAGAGTTAGTACTATCAGAGTAGTACAAGCCTTACAGATTGAGTTCTCACCCTGCTTTTTCTCACATCTGGCCAGCACTGATGAGATGTAGTCCTTATCCTTCTACTTCCTTTCCTTTACGCTATTCTATCATGGAAAATGCACAAGTATTCCCCCCACACAAATAGCTCAGTCAGTAGAGCATGAGACTGTTAATCCTAGGAGCATGGTTTGAGCCCCACATTAGGTTAAAGATTCCTGCATTGGAGGGGGTTGGACTAGATGACCCTGGTGGTCCCTTCCAACTCTACAATCCTAGGATTCATTTGTGTGGAGCTGTGTGTCTTGACTTCTGTCCTCCTCCTTTGCTCACAGTTTTCAGAGTCCTGTTGCAGGCAGCTTGATTGCTCTTGTGGCATTTGTAACTTCCTGCTGCCTGTTGTTTTATTAATCTTGGGTTTGTATGTCAGCCTCCCAAAGCTCTGTTGCTTCTGCCAAAACACTACCTGAAAGTCAGTTTTTAAATATAGGAAACTGTTTTCTGTTTTCTATAAGTTCTGGTCCTAAATGTTTTGTGGTGGTGGTGGTGGTGGTGGTGGTGGTGGTGTGTGTGTGTGTGTGCATGTGATAGAATACCATTGTGTTTTGCAACTAGACTTCATATAGATATTAGTTCATCCCATGGGATATTTGAGTAAAAAAATGAGGTTGGTACAGTTGCAGTTCTGTTTGTATTGCTTTTTTTGCAGGGGTAACAATTGAACTTCTAAATGAAGCTAATAGTTTTTATAAAACTTTTTTATTTATTATGCACAGTATGGCAAATTGGTTTAAATTCTTCGCTGTATTAATTTGGTTAAGGATAATTTACAGGTACCTAAATTAACAAAACAAGTGTTCAGATTAGAATAATAATAATCTTCCTCCCCATCCCACAGCTTAATAACATTTCACATGCTTGGATTAAACTTTTTTCTCTGTTATGAAGCACATACAGTAGATTTGATAAGTAAACAAAAGTTTTTGCCTTCAGCCAGCGAAATTCTATATTTTTGCATCTAGCATCACTGTTCAATTTCTACAGTGGAAGTATTCCAAATTGTTTTGCCTCTTGTAGTTTGTTCTAGCCCAAACACTGGTACAAGTCTTTCCTGGTGCAAGACTGCATGTGCAATTACACTATTAATGGGCGTCTGATATGCGTGGTCCTGCTAAATGGTTTTTAGTGGTCCTGCTAAATGGTTTTTAGTTTTAATATTTTTCATGACCATTTATAAAGTACTCAAAATGGTGCTTGTATGCTGCACTGGAGCAAGTAGCGTGTTGAGACCCTGGATGGAACTGCCACCCAGATTCAGGTCATGTTCCATCCTGGAAAGTGTTGGAAGTCTGGAATGAAATTGGGGGAAAATAAATAAAAAAATTTAAATAAGGAACAAAATGGGATAAATAGCCTAGGAAAATAATGTTTCTAATCTTTCCCCCCAATTTTATTAATCCATAGGGACCTGCAGGTTCACAGCCTTCACCCCATGCACAGCCCCCCACTCACAACCCCAGCAATCCCACGATGGGACCTCATGGTCAGGTAGGAGGGTATACAAAAGCACCCATATGAAACACTTTACTTGCAACTGCCATTACAACGATAGTTTGCTCATTTCAAATTTATCATTTAGCTTTTCTCTTGTCCACCTAAAGTGGTTCGTATTTTGAACCACACTTTTCCTACCCGCTGTCCCCTTTCCCCATAAATCTCACCATCTACTTAATAAATTGTGTGGTATTGTTCGTCTGTCTGTCTGCTTATTTTCCCAATACCCATGTACTTCGTAACAGCAGTTTTGGCATACAATGTGGGCCAGCAAATTTTCCGCAATAATATTCACACATGTGAATTCTTACTACTTATCTGGTTTTGTGCAATTCCTGAATGTAGCATTTTTCATATGTTTTGGACCAACAATTGACTATTGAAAACCATTATTTGATTGACACAAATGTAATAATAGTTTGGAAATTGATGGTTTCAACTATTGTTCGTTAAACTTGCCAAACCCTTTGATGCCAAAATGTTGGAAAATCATTTGGAATGTTTTCATATAGTAATTTATTCTTATGGCACCGTTTACTTTCTTTCAAATAGGCCTAGAACCTGGCTTTGTTTTTTCAGTTCTTGAGCACATACCAGTGATCTTTAGTTGTGGTTTCTTATTCTGAGGGGAAAGTGTAGGCTTCTTATGTGGGGCCATTGGGAACTGAGCAAATGAGTATTTCAAAATAGTGCCTACTTTGCGGTGTAGACATTTCCAAAATTTGGGGAGGGGGGATTTGGGAGCTATGAGATCTGTATCTATCATTTAATAGATCATGGCGTTTCACAAGCTACACAATTCAGAGTTCTGTGTTGTCTAACTACAACTTGACTTACAGGCATTGTGGTACACCAGTAATAATTTAAATCAAGTACAAATTAAGTTCAGCAATAAGGCTATTTTCCTTTTTCATTGGTATCTCTTAGTATTTTGATATCAGGTAGTATTTCTGCGTGTTGTGTGTAACGTTACATAATTTTGACCTATGTAATGTTCAGAAAACATTTTAGATTATATATCTTACTGTTTAATGTTCTTGCTTAGAGGTTGGCAGCTGTTTAGGATAACATCAGTCAACCAAGGGCATTCCATATAAATAGCATCTGTTCAAATGATATATGGGTTATTCTTGATCATTCCTTCAACTAAACACCTCTTCTTTATAATTATTTGGATCCAAAAGGCAGTATACTGGCCTAAAACTTCTATATCTAGCTCCCTACAAAATGAGATTCCATTGCAAGTTAGCAGAGAGGCTGTTTGGGTTTAGCATGCTGTTAATGAGCAGTTTAAATAATTGAATTTAGCACCGTAGTAACCTAGCAGCAAACATCTGCTGTATTAATGTAAGAGTTTGGAAATGAAGATCTATCTTGGTCTTGCATGCAGGTTGTATCAGTGACTCAGTTACAGAGCTCAATTTTTTATATTATATATATATTTACAGGTTTTTATTTGCATTGTCAATATATAGGGTTTGTAAACTTTGTCTAGTTGATAATCTTTATTTTAATTCTCTTCTCTATGTGTCATGTAATCAAAGTTCCAGAGAATAATGTTCTATGTCTAGTTACTATTATAATGTGAATCCCTGAAACTGGAACATTATCAAAGATGCAGATATAGGTACTAGACTCACAGTTTTTATAGACAAGACAAAAGTCAATAAATTGTTGTTTGCATTGCAAGTAGAGCTAAACCAAAATATTTTAAGTTTTTATGACAAAATATGGGTATTTGATAAGGGAGAACCTTTTGTTTAACAGTAAAGCAAGCTGCATGAAAATTCAAAGTCTTTTCCTGATTCTCATCCAAGTTCTTGACATTAATCATAACTCAAGTAGAACTGTACAGAATCACCCCAAGTTTGGTTTTTAAGGCCATGAGGAACAGTCTAAGCCTCTGAACAAGCTCAGGAAAGCTCCTGGCCTGACTTTGCTAAAGCTTAGACACAGTCCTTTTATATACAGATAGGTAGCCGTGTTGGTCTGCCATAGTCAAAATAAAAAAATTCCTTCCTGTAGCACCTTAAAGACCAACTAAGTTAGTTCTTGGTATAAGCTTTCGTGTGCATGCACACTTCTTCAGATACACTTCTTCAGATACACTTCTTCCTTTTATATGCTCTTGGTAAGCTCTGTCTTAACCTTATCCCCAGCCCTGCTTACAGTCATGTGGCCCAGAAAAGTGCTAACACAGTATATATAAAGGGACTGTTCCTACATTACTAACTTGTATTACAAGATTCCTATGAGTGTAGGCACTGTTTTCTTTCAGCTCTACAAGAACTGGGTTGTAGGTCTTGCTTTTCTGAGAACAGAAGTGGTGATGCTTAGTGGCCCCAGAATGTTGATAGTCACAGATTACAGGAATCAATAAATGTCAGTTAAGAAGTACAGTAACATCTGACACTGCTCAAATAATGTTCTTGTTAGTTGTGAGAATTAGTATCAAAGTTTTTCTGGGATTTAATTTAAAATGGCTGTATCTGTGTTCTTAATGTAGTTATTTTCTTTTGCAGCCTTTCATGTCCCCCCGATACCCAGGAGGCCCAAGGCCACCTTTAAGGATACCCAACCAGGTAACAGTCCTTTTATTAATGAAATGCAAGTGGCAAGAGAAAACTGAACCAGAAAAGTCAAAACTCTGCATACTTTCTTTATGAGAACAATAATTTCAACAAACGCCAAACATTATACAGCCATTTGACAATGCAAACCAAATTTTATTGGAAATGCACCATATCAGCCTCTTGATTCCCAGAAGTCTAGGTCAAGAGTCTGAGGGGTTTTGTCTCTTGTACTTTTATCAGTCTGTAGCAGCAAAACAAAACAAGAAAAGAAAGAATAACTGCAGAAGTGAAGAAACAGTGTTGTTTAATGTGGCACTAACTTTCTTCGGACACGGGTGGCGCTGTGGGTTAAACCACAGAGCCTAGGACTTGCCGATCAGAAGGTCGGCGGTTCAAATCCCCGCGACGGGTTGAGCTCCTGTTGTTCAGTCCCAGCTCCTGCCAACCTAGCAGTTCAAAAGCACGTCAAAGTGCAAGTAGATAAATAGGGAAGGTAAACGGCATTTCTGTGTGCTGCTCTTGTTGAGAAGCGGCTTAGTCATGCTGGCCACATGACCCGGAAGCTGTCTGCAGACAAATGCCGGCTCCCTCAGCCAATAAAGCGAGATGAGCGCCACAACCCCAGAGTCGGTCACGACTGGACCAAATAGTCAGGGGTCCCTTTACCCTTTACCTAACTTTCTTCATAGCCTTTGGCCATGGTGGGCAAATGAAGGCATCGCACTGTGCTTCACCGCTCCTCTTCCTGCCAATTTTTTTTTTGGGGGTTGCATTTTTTATTTGAGGCAAGACAAAGACAGCCTCCATTTAAAGAATGACAGCAGTTTACGAATTGGACCCTCTGCAAAATTCAGTTTATAGAGCGAGTGCACAGCAAAAAGCCTCATCTGGAAGAGTACTCAGAAGTCTGCTCAATCAAGACTTGCCCTGTCTGTGGGTGGATTTTCTCATTTTATATCAGGATTCTAAAAAGCACTGCTTAATATAAAGTTATAGCACTGATTGTGTTATTTCATGTTATAAAACTTGACCAAAATTAGCATGGTTAAATACATGCTTAATTTTCATGTAGTCGTTCAACAATATTCCATTGAAATCAATGGAATTGATGCAGTGTTCCTATTGAGGTTTCCAGCAATTTTTGGTTAACAAAAGGCATCTAATAACTGGGTGAACAAAGTAAATTACAATCAAAATGATAGACTTGTTTGGAACTGGAAATCATTGTAGTTTGTGAAAATGTAAGGAAAGTCAGGGGTAGCTTATCTTAAAAACCTAACTCAATAAAGTACTGTTTTAATATTTTAATAATAATAATATTAAATTAATAATATTAAATAATAATATTAAATATAACAATATATTTAATATTGCTTGGCATTGGAAACACATTGCATTTTATTTTTTAAAAAATAAGCCTCTCTCTGTTCATATATAATTGAACTTTTAAATTCAAATGTTTTTATTTATAGGCACTTGGAGGTGTCCCAGGAAGTCAGCCATTATTGCCTAGTGGAATGGATCCAACACGGCAACAAGGTAATCTGTATCATCAATAGATAACAGCATGTTGGTTCAGAAATCTTACTCTCACTTCTTAGAATGTTAAGCGATCGGAGTGACAGGCAAAAATGAACACAGTTGTGGCACTGCAGGTGGGATGGTTCTGTTGTTCTTCTCATGGATGTCCTGTGGCATAGGATACAAGGGAAAAACCTTTGTAGTTAATCATCTCTTCATGCAAAGGGAACAGCTTCTATGCCTAAATCTGGAGTTTAAATCATTTTACTTTTGCAGTATAAATTGAATAATGACATTCTTCATATTGAGGTCAGAATTGATGGGGATAAATAAGTATTTTTTACCTAAAGGTCTCTGATGATTCAAATATCTTACCCATCATAGCATTTCCTTTTCCTAAGTCACTGTTGCCTAGGGATTGCCCAAGAAGCTATTGCATTCTGCCCAGAATCTTGCGCTATATTCAGCAGCTACCCCGAGTTCCTAGCTGTTTTCCTTTTGAATAATTGAAATATGTAATGTAGTTATATATTATTTAGCACTGTCAGTTAAAGAATGCTTAGTAAATTGTATTAGTTGTTTTAAAATTATATAGTTCCATTATTACTTCCAGCCTCCTTTTTTGTCTAAACATAAAAGTGGAGGTTCATTCCATGACTTGTCTACAGTGAACTGGTTGTTGGGGCTGAATGCTTTATTAAGTCCGCATATGAGTTTAGCTAAAGTTCTGAAGAAAATGCTTTTTTATTTTTCGTTAATGCAACCACTGTTGTGGCAAGCACCATCTTAGAAGAGACTCTGCCTCTGTGTTAAAGAAAAAACAATAATCTATGATGGTGCCTGCCATATGAGTGTGTGTATGATAAATATTTGCATTAACCATGATTAACAATTTGTTGGTGGGGGGAAATCTGATTTAAGAATGTGCCTCTGAATATAAAGATATTTTAATCAGCTAGCCTGATTATTGAACTAAAGGTTGTACCCTAATACATGTCTTTTCCAGGACATCCAAATATGGGTGGGCCAATGCAGAGAATGACTCCTCCTAGAGGAATGGTTCCCTTAGGACCTCAGGTATATTGCTTGTGTTGCAGTTCACATGGCCATGTATATCAAAATGCCCCCTTTTCATGTGGAATTTATAATGCAACTATTTGTAGTTGCTATGTGTAAAGGCATGACTTCCCACAGAACGCCTATGCTACATCCCTGAAACCATTCCTTGCTTGGTTAGACCAAAATCCACCTAGCTCAGCTTTCTGCTTCCAACAGTGGCGTCTGGAAGCTTAAAAATAGATCATGAAGACGATCACATTTTCTGCTTGTTTGTTTGTTTGTTCTCACCATCCTGTACTTAGAAATTACTCTACACATGGATGATTCATTTACCTATTAATTCCATGAATCATCAGGTATAGAAGCAGCATATTTCTGAGTATTAAATGCCCGGGGGAAATAGTGGTGTAACCATAGTTTGTTTTGCCTATCTGTGTTCACTGACTGTAGTTTTAAAAATGTGCAATTTGTTGCAACATTCATTTTTCTTCCACTTAACTGAAATTGCATTCAGAATAAAACCTTTGGTATTTCTCATTTGTTTAATAGCTACATTAGCTATTTCTTGGAGAAATGCAAAATATCGTTTTTAAAAGACAGAAAACATGAAAGAAAGAAAAATTAATTAAACTTTCTAATTGATGGCCATTCACCGTCTTTTTGAACCTATCCATATACAGTGGTACCTTGGTTTTCGGACATCTCCATTGCCGAAAGCTTTGGCTTTTGAATGCCGAAATCTGGAAGTAAATGCTTCCGTTATCAAACATGCCTCAGAAGTCGAACAGTTTCTGCTGCATGTATCTGTTGTTTTTTACAATTTTCTCTATTGAATTGGTAGGCCACCTTTGCGCCTCAGTTTTCTAACGTTTCGGAAGTTGAACTGTCTTCCGGAGCAGATTACGTTCGAAAACCGAGGTTCCACTGTAAA
This sequence comes from Podarcis liolepis, assembly GCF_965112155.1. Classification (NCBI taxonomy): domain Eukaryota; kingdom Metazoa; phylum Chordata; class Lepidosauria; order Squamata; family Lacertidae; genus Podarcis; species Podarcis liolepis. The sequence goes on from NC_139565.1 coordinate 34,468,015, forward strand.
TCTCTTCATATGTCCCTAATAATACCAAATCATTCAAGCAAGACTTACTCAGATTTGCCTTTTAAAATATTTTCAAACCATTTGGCAAAATTGTATACTTTCACAGAAATTGTATACTTTCACAGAAACAATAATATCCAAATCCTTTCCTACAACAGTTTTAGCATAGAAACTGATTTAGTTATTTTAGCTTCAATATTCAATAAACATCTTAGTTTCACAAGGTGGAAACTAGTGTGAATCCTCAGATTCTTAATCAGAGAAAATTGAACTGAATAGCATGAAAATCAGTCAAGCTTTTGCTGAAAGTTTTAAAAAGAGACAGCTTTTATATGTCAGTATGTGTGCATTTATTTTGATGACCTTTATATCTGGAATACTTCAATAAAATATGACATAGCTCCAGAAGCATGTTGTTATACACCGGCATGTCTGGAGCACATGTCCTACAACATGGGTTTGTTGACTAGACTCATCTAGGGCTCTTTGTTTTAATTTTTGTTATAATTAGAAAGCGTTATATGAGTACACTTACAAAGTAAATAGCATTGGCCACTTTTAAGAACTCAAGCCTGACTTCCCTTCTCACAACAGATTGACATGCTTTCTCTTTGAATAGTACAATTCTTATAGCTGAGAATGCACACAGTCTAAGATGGTCATGTTACAGCTACGTACATTGGGTGATACCCAGTTATTCCTGTCCGCTAGTGACTTTTGCTTGTGCAACAGGACTTTCCTCTCCTTCTCCTCAGCCCACACACATCCCGGCACATCAGCTTCAAAGGGTTGAAGGATCTTACGAAACAAGCTTGGGGGAAGGTGCCCTGGGGTGAGGGAGACAAAGAGGAAATATTGGATATCACCCATGTGCTGTTTCATTCCCCACCCCCCAGGTAAATAGCGCAGTTTCCAGAATCGATTGCTATAAGTGACAGCCTAAGAGCTAGGTGGAGAGCACGTTTTCGTTTTGTCCTGAACACAGCAATGGGCTGTTCATAGGCATTTCAGTACATTTTTCGTGCCTTCTGAATAATTCCCCTGCTCTTTGCTGTAGATTGCTTATTAAGTAAACTTAGCAGTCATCTTATTCAGTATAAGTATATACTTCTAATGTTAAATACTAACACTAAATAGGCAGTTTACTTAAAAAAATAATCCATTTGAATCCCTCAAAATGTCTGTGGAATACAAAGTCAACTTTTGTGAAATGGATATTAAATCTGTCCCTCACAGACAATTGTGTTATCTACCATAAATGTTACAATCTCCATGAATCAATTAACATTTGTAAATGTGCCCCATATCCTCCCATTGTTAAGATAATAAGACTCTTAGGAAATGCTAAATAGTTTTATTAAAATTAGGGAGAGTGTAGAAACAATAATTGTTTTTAGTCAAGCAACTCAAATTCTGAAAATGAATGGCACTGGCCTATCCAATAATCAGATGTGTAGGGAAGTCATTAACCTGCTGTCCTTTCTTTCCCCCCTCCTCTTTGGTTTTGTTTTTTTGTTTTGTGGTAGTCTGACCCTTGGTTATCATTGCAGAACTATGGAGGTGCAATGAGACCCCCACTGAATGCTTTAGGTGGCCCCGGAATGCCTGGAATGAATATGTAAGTAAAAAGAAAAATGCCGCTAAAACATTTACAAAAAGAGACAATCTTGTTTTACATTAAACCTTATAACATGTAATTAAAAGATCAACCTTTAAAAAATAAACCAGAGTCAAATTGACATCCATCACAAGGCTTATCATGAATGTGTGCTGAACTTCTGGTGGCCCCTCTCACAGCAGATATGTCATCTACTCTACTATGGATAAAACATAGCAGGAGATCGTGACTATATTGAAAGTCAATTGCAGTTCTGCTTGTAGATTACAACAGAAGAACAATAACTGGGTTGCTCTGAAAGCAACCTGTATCTTCATTATGTTTGTGCCAATTGTACTACACCTTAGTATGGATAAAGAAAGGAAGGCATTGGATATGCAGAATGTTAGCAGTGTGGTAAAGATGGGGCAATTGGTGTCTGTCAGTATTACATGTTTCTGGAAGTAAGTGGAATTAAAGATGTAAATAGTTATGCATTTACTTTAGAAGTGTTTGTTATGTTAGTAAGTTAAATATGTCAAATAAAGGAAGCAAGACATTTAAGTAACATTGTAATAATATGCTACCTGTCAGACATATAGTTACTTGCTCTTTAGTTACCAGAAACAGCTTATTCTTCTTTGGTGTTTGCTTGTAGCTAAGTAAGATTGTTTTCCATGAATATGGTCTTAACAGCGTGTCTGTAGGTGACTGTGGAGGCCAATTCTGGATCCGCACATCCTCCGCACAGCGGAGACATAGGTTTCCAGGTGGGAGTTGATCACAGTGAGGATTTGCCAAAGGTGCCTTCCTCTTAGCTCGTTTCTCCCTTTTGTCCTGAGTTCGTGCTTCTTCAAAGTCCATTACACCTTGGGTAGAGGCTATTCTCCAATTGGAGCACTCGCAGGCCAGTGTTTCCCTGTTGTCAGTGTTTTTACTACATTTTTTTAAAGATTTGTCTTGAGAGTGTCTTTAACCTGTTTTGTTGTCCACTTTTGTTGTACGCTTTCCATTAAGTTGGCAATAGAGTAGTTGCTTTGGACGATAATCAGGCATCCAAACAACATGACCAGTCCAGTAAGTTGATGCTGAAGAATCGTTGCTTCGACACTGGTGATCTTTGCTTCTTCCAGTACACTGACATTAGTTTGCCTGTCTTCCCAAGTGATATATAATTTTTTTTGGAGACACCGTTGTTGGAATCTTTTGAGGAGTTGGAGATGGCATTTATGAGTGGTCCATGTTTCACAAACATAAAGTTAGTGTGTAGTACAATAGCTTTGTAAACAAGCATTTTGGTTTCCCTGTGAATGTCTCATTCCTCAAACACGCTACACTTCCATTGGGAGAAAGCTGAAGGACTTCCAACAACACAGGAGTGGCAAAGGATGCAAAAGCAAGTGGTGGATGGTATTAGATTAGGTGGTTTAAGAATCCTCTGTCCGGAAACCGTAGCTTTAAATTTCCCCCCACCCCCTTTCCCCCCTAAAATATTCTTTGTCTATCTTTCAATTAGATGGTGTAAGGTTGTGTCTATATTATATTTCTGGGGAAGTCTTTATTAGACTAGAGCAGTGTTTCCCAAACGTTTTTGGGCAACGGCACACCTGTTTACCAGGAAAAAATCTCGCGGCACACCACCATTAAAGCCCCGCCCCGTGACGTCAGCGCGCAGCGTCACGCCGGGAGGGACGCACAAAAGTGAAAGTTTTTTCCCTTCCCCTTGCCGGGGTGGGAGGAGGCAGCAGAGCGAGGGATTGAGGGACGACGGCAGCTGAGGCGGCGGCGGCTGTTGTGGTGGCGGCGATAGCGGGCGGAGGAGGAGCCGTCGCCGGGAGTTGCTGCTGCTGCTGTTGCTGCTGCTGCCCGGACATGCCGGCCTCCTCCTCCTCCGCTGTCTCGCGCTCCTCCCTTTTGCGCGCGCTGCCCCGCCGCTCGGCACCAGCACCGCGGAGCCGCCCCCGGCTCGACGCGGATCCTCGCCGCCGCCGCCTCTCGCCGCCCGACTCGCCCGCCTCCCTCCCACGGCACACCAGCCGGTGTCTCACGGCACACTAGTGTGCCGGGGAACACCGGTTGGGAAACACTGGACTAGAGGATGCTACTGGCCTCTATATTAAGAGCAGGATCCAACACTCCACAAAAAGACTTCCACTCTCAGAATTGTATTTTACCTTCCACTTACCTCTCCTGCAGCTCAAATTATATTGTGAACTTTTATATTTTAGGGGTCCGGGAGGTGGTAGACCTTGGCCAAACCCTACAAATGCCAATTCTGTAAGTATATATCAAGATGTACTGGAATTTGTAATCCTGTTTTATGCCTTTTGAAAAAAGCAAAAAGCAAAACTTACTGTTAAGTTGCTCATAACTTTATCAACATACCTTCTGACTCAGGAATACTATCTGTATCATTCTGCTCCCTGAAGATACACATCCGAGGGCCTTTTCATAAGCTGAATTCAGTACCTGTTGTAGGTCTATTTTCATCTTCCTTGCATTTAGCTTTTCTATTTCTGTTTCAGGTGGCTTTTGGTGACAAGGCAGTTGGGTTACCTGTTTACCCATTCCTTATAATCTTATAATTATCACTACTTTAAAAATAGCCTCTTATGCTGCTGTTCTAAGTTTATTATGTTTTGATACCTTAATTGTTTGGTGGTGTTTTTTTATTTTGTTAGCTTCCTTTGTTTTGTTTTTTTTATAGAAAGGTGATATAAAATAAGTTGCTACTCCTCATAGTATGAACTCAGCTGTTTTGTTTAACAAAGATTCTTCCATTCTTGATTCTGCTGATTTATACAGAACATTTAAAACCACAAAATGCTTTCTGACAACAATTGCTGCATGGAAAAACCATAATAAAATGTTCATATTCAGCTTTACTTAATACGATTTAAATAGTGGAAATGGCAGTAGTAAGATGGCATTTATTTATTTATTTATTTATTTATTTATTTATTTATTTATTTTTAGGGCACTTATATATAACTTGATCACTGGTATTTTTTAGCAGTGATTTGCTGACTTGTTCTTCTTTCTAGAAACTATTTTTTAATTTCAAAATGAAGCATTTTTAAAAATAAAAGAATTATATCTCAAAGGGAATAAAGCTCAGTTTTCTTTTCTTTTCTTTTCTTTTTCAGATACCATACTCTTCTGCGTCACCTGGGAATTATGTAGTGAGTATGCTTGTGTGTGTCCGCTTATATATGTGCAGTCATTAGCATAAATGCTACGTTTCATTTGGGTTAAGAAATGGTTGTCCAGATGTTGAGGAAAACCCATGTGTATTGGTTGAGAAGTGAACAGCTGATCTGTTTTGTATCATTGCGTCTGCTATATATTTGTAGTACATATGTTGATGTTCATTAGTAAAACAGTTAACAGTCTTGCCAAAATTGCCCTGAATGCTGGGTTTTACTTCAGCATATGTTCTCTAACTGGTACAATGCATAGTCTTCAATAATGAAAAAGTAAAAGCAGCTGTTTTGAGGAACACAATTATGAGCTTGAATTTAAGAAATTTCATTTGTATTGAAGGGTCTAAAATGTATCTAACAATATAGTCACAAATAAAATTTTGTGCAGTATGAGAACATGTTTCACACTTTTTCTGTTCTGACTTATTTTATTTTCTTCACTTAAACTGAGTGGGACTTGAAAACCTGATCTTAAGTGGCAGAATCACCATTGTAATCATCAGAATAATTGGTTTAGGGAATGTAGCTAGTTTTTTTATCTAAAACTTTTGTTATTAAATATTTACATCCAGTGATTTTAGAGGATTATTAGAACTATGTCATAACGATACACATAGCAGATAGCCATACTGGCACAGATTGAATAGCATGACTTGGTTATACATCTGACATCCACAATTGCCACCAGCCTCATCCTGCAAAGTAGAATCCAGTAGGGCAGAAAAGGGAGAGGCCTGGCGTGGCCAGAGAGTTAAAGCTCTGTACCCAGCCCAGTACCCTGCATATTTCCCCTTGCGTGGTCATCAAGTCAATCATTTGACCAGGAAGGGGGCCAGAGGAAGGTGTGTGGGTGTGTGAAAGAGAGGTGTGACCATGCCCACCACTGGGATCACCCTCCTCCCCCAGGATGAGGTATTTGCATTAAAAGAGGTTAGCCACCCCTGGTCTAGATAACTGGAGGTAGCAAAAGTGTCAAGATCACCACCTGCTGTGAAACCTTAATATGCTTGTGTGTAAAAAACATGGTTATCAAGCTTGCCAAATTTACTAGAATATTTAGGTGTGCTCTTTATAGAGGGATGCGGGTGGCACTGTGGGTTATACCACAGAGCCTAGGACTTGCCGATCAGAAGGTCGGTGGTTTGAATCCCTGCGACGAGGTGAGCTCCCGTTGCTCGGTCCCTGCTTCTGCCAACCTAGCAGTTCGAAAGCACGTCAAAGTGCAAGTAGATAAATAGGTACCACTCCAGCGGGAAGGTAAACAGCATTTCCGTGCGCTGCTCTGGTTTGCCAGAAGCGGCTTAGTCATGCTGGCCACATGACCCGGAAGCTGTACGCCAGCTCCCTTGGCTAATAAAGCGAGATGAGCGCCGCAACCCCAGAGTCGGCCACAACTGGACCTAATGGTCAGGGGTCCCTTTACCTTTACCTATATAGAGTGTACAAAGTTGAACCTGAATTCACAGTTAAAAGTGGTGGCAAATTTGACATGTGAGAGAAATTAGCAATTAAGATGTAAGTACAGTCATACCTCGGGTTACGGACACTTCAGCTTGCGCGTTTTCGGGTTGCACACCGCGCCGAACCCGGAAGTACTGGAACAGGTTACTTCCGGGTTTCAGCGCATGTGCAGAAACACTAAATTACGCTTTGTGCAGAAGCGCCGAATCGTGACACGCGCGTGCGCAGACGCAGCACTGCGAAGGCTGCGGGTTGCGACTGTACCTCTTGCACGGCTCACGTTCGCAACCCGAGCATCCACTGTAAGTCTGTCTTACTGTTTCCCTCCCCCCCCAGTTGTCAGTAGTGTAATTTGATCCCCAGATGGAATCTGATAAGGAAGGATACAAATTTCTTGGCTGACCTTGCTATCTAAGCCAAAACCAAATTTTATGTTTGTCTTCTTATCCCCTTTGCTTGCTATTTTAGCTGCCATGTGGCTAATGCACTTGGGATCCTTAACTGACTGGCGTAAGGAAGGCACAGAACTTACATGCCTGACACACACACCCTCCCCTCCCAACTTGGTTAAAGTGCCCTTGGTGCTTCTACCAGTCATGGTTCAAGTAAGCTCAGCTGCTACTTTAAAAACAATATAGACATATATTTGCACATAACTGGGGAGTTCCATGTGTATGTAGAAATTGCTCTCATATTTTTGGATAGCCTTGTTTCACTTCCAAATTGATAAGCACTCAACTATCTGAGTGAATGAATGATGAAATAAAATATGTTAATTCTGTCACGTGGGGAAACCCTTCAAAAGCATATTGTTTACTTCAGTCTCTTCACTGATCCTGACTGCTCTTTTGTGTGTTTATTAATTAAATGGTTTGGTTTGGTTTTTAGGGTCCACCAGGAGGCGGGGGGCCACCGGGAACACCCATCATGCCTAGTCCAGCAGGTATCCCAATTTTGACCAGAAAATGTCAAAGCAATGCAAAATATTTTTTTTTAAATGTACGTCATTTTTTTAAATTCTGGAAATGCATGATTTAGGCAACCAATAATTAAAATGCATACACAGGTAAGAGAAATTTATGTAATTTTGCTTAACATTTTAGCAATCACTTTAGGATTCTGAACCACTTCCATCTTCCTATACATGGATGCAGCTTATAATTTTATTAATTATGGAAGACTAACTCAGCTTTATGAATCATTCTTTCAAACCTGAATATGTTTGAAAGTAGAGCATCCACAACAGGCAGAAATTACCAAGAAGGCAGGAACTGTTTGACTTTGGCCCAGTGCCAAATTGTGTCTTGTTAAATCATAGCTGGTTCTCCTCTGTACCTCTTCAGTTCTTCCATTTTGAAAGGCCAGACTTCTCATTGTCATTGCTTCTTGCACAAACATTGGGAAAGTGCCTTCTCACAAACCATTAATGGAGCAAGTAAAGCAGATTGGATATTGGTGCCCTTCAGTTTGAATACTAATGGATTCTCATCTGGGTTCAGTTATTTTCCATGTTAAAGAAGGAAACTGCTGCTGGTCCATGCCTATGCAATATTTGCTCCTGTTTTCCTTTTAACATCTGCAACAAATCCCTTATCAAGCATTTGCTAACAGTCTAGCCAAATGCTGCTTATAAGCAAAATACATTACAGTTGGTGTTAACAATAATGTGTACTGTACGTCCAATTTGAGAGCAGTTCTGAAATGTGTTCTTCCGTGGCACTGTAAGCATGCCTTGAATTAATAGCTCATTGTGTTCATTGGCTGTTTTCCATTGAAGATGTGTGACCTCCTACGTATATTTTTGTTTCAGATTCAACCAACTCCGGAGACAATATGTACACTTTAATGAATGCAGTTCCTCCTGGACCCAACAGACCTAATGTAAATATCAGAAATGAAAACACATATTTAAATTGTGCAGCTTAAACACTAGTGTATGAAACATTATTCTTTTATGTCTTATCTCCCTTTATGTGAAAGAACATGACTTATATACATGCCAACATTGCTCCACTAAATTTTCATTAATATAGAAATGTTTGCAGTGGCTGCTCCAAGGCCATACTCTGATGTAATGATGTTAACATAAATATTGCTTATGTGAGTATCTCTCGTGGTTTAGGTAATTTCCTAGCTCTTTTTCTAGCTATTTCTGGAGATAATTATTTTTACTGTTTAAATACAGTATTGACAGAAATAGAAACAAGATTGTTATTCATATTCCAGTTTTTTACCATGCAGTTTATTCTTTACCATAGATTTATTAAGTGGTGAAAGTTACTTAATAGCATGTAGTATGATGTATTTTAACTTTCTGCAGTTTCCAATGGGACCAGGGTCTGACGGCCCTATGGGTGGATTGGGTGGCATGGATTCACATCATATGAATGGATCATTAGGTAAGAGTACTACACCTTGACTTCTTAACTCTGTGCTGCGTTCATTTCAGAATGTCTTGTTTTGAATTACTTCCATTGCGTTTTCAAAATTTCCTTTGCAGCCAGGGAAGTTGATTTCTAAATGGCAATTCTCAGGTTTCTAGCAAAAAAAACCCTGACATACAAAATATATACTTGGGATTCCTATCGTGCTTTATAAATTAAGTTGCATGTGTTTTAGAAGTTAAAATAAAACTGCACAGGTGGAAAGCCCCAACATGCTATGATTCTGGAGTAAGGTTTCATGATAACATGCCAGGAAATTTAAAAGTCCTGGAAGTTCTCTCCTTAAAGTTAAGGTGAAAATAAAATAAAATAAACAACTGAGGGTTGAGTTACAAAATCAAAATACTGAAAGCCAGGGCAGAGTGGGAAAGTCTGTTTATGCGGAGGGGGAGAGCTTTTGCTCATTTGGCAACTGGTGGGGTGTTTGACAGTACTGTTTTACTTGGGTTGACCACTTCTTTCTCATCCATGATAATGCAACCAGTTTCATACAGAGATGTTGCCACAATACAGCAGACAGACGGTAAACAACTGTGACTTTTGTTCATTTCCCATGAGCAAGGATGTCAAAACAACAACTCCTCTGCTGGTGGTGGCATGCTCTGGGTGTGAATTTACCAAAAAAAAAAAAAAGTCAAGCAGAATGCAGAAAAATGGCATACATCTTGTTTCAATTTACTCATCTTGGCTGTCCCAACTTGAGCTGTAGCAATAGGTTAAAAAAAGAAAAAGCATATATTCTTTTGCAGTATATCATAACCTAAAGGAAAAAAGTTAAATATTCAGTAGAAAAAAATGATTTTTAAAATGTAAAAACATTGGATGATATATTCAGCTAAGCTCTGAGTAGGCTGTATGATTTAGATGTTTGTGGAATTATTAACTGGGTACTGGGACTTGACCTGGAGGTATCCTACAACCTCCTTCCTGCCTTACCTTTCTCTGGTCCCTGGGAATCCACCCACCGAGCTCAAGTTGGTACAGCTCAAGCAGGTATGTTTAAAGTTCAACGGACTCTTTATTGAGAGCATGTACACTGTCTCACACAGACTTCACACAACTATATAAAGAAAAAACCAACAAAAGGTTTCTTATATATGCTTCTAATTACATAGTCTACTACTAGAAGTACAACTCAAGCAGGTATGTTTAAAGTTCAATGGACTCTTTATTGAGAGCACGTACACTGTCTCACACAGACTTCACACAACTATATAAAGAAAAAACCAACAAAAGGTTTCTTATATATGCTTCTAATTACATAGTCTACTACTAGAAGTGGTCTCCCAGGGGATAATCCAACACAGAAATAATCCAAAAAAGCAAAGCACCAAAATAATTCCAAAAAGTAGTCTACTGGTCAAGGTCAAAAGATTCACCTGCCCTTTATATGCAGTTGTTTGTACTCTAACACTGGACCTCTTGATAGAATGGTATCTGTAGGATTCCTTGATAGGCTCCCTAAGCTTCCCCTTTTGCTTTAACGATGACCTTAGCTGAAACTCCTGGTGTCTGGGTCTTGTACCACTTTTCCAATTCACGCTCTAGCCAACCTGAAATCTTCCCATATTTCCTGATATGATACATCTAGCTACTTACTATGAAATAGCAAATACCTACACCTCCCATTTCAACCTTTATGTGCCCAAGCCATCGCTGATAACTGATTTTATGCCTAAACTTGCAGCGTCATGCTATTGATAGTGATTTATTGGACCCATTGAAATTGAAAGGCTCATAATTGTGGCAATATTTAAGGTATTCACGTTTGGAAAAGACTCAGTGATGAAGTCCACAACTAAATCTTCATTTTAATTTTAGGCTCAGGAGACATGGACAGTATCTCCAAAGTAAGTATATATTTGATGTTTGGCACTGATTTTCTCTAAGCAGATTTATTACGGTGGTTAAACACTTAAAAACAAACGAACACCTTGTTTAAAATGAAGTAGTTGTTATTGGATTATCAACACTTTGAGGGCATTATGCAAACGAGATTATCATTTTATAGAAGGTTGAAACTAAATCTTGATACGTGTTCCATTAAATGGATTTAGCTTATTGATTTTCCTGAATATAAGGGATTATTTTCCTGATGATCTCTAATCACTTACCCTATTTGTGATCAATGTATTAAACTGCATGTATTCAGTATTGATGATGCAAATGCCATAATCCAGACAGCTGCATTAAGTATGTTCAACGCTTTTCGCCTTGCCATCCTGAAACTACCAAGTATAACCCCCATCAATATGCCACCTCACAAACCAGAAGTTAACACCTTTTGGAGGCACATTCTGATTTTTGGTTTGTAGCCAGAGGTGTCTTTAATAGGGGTTCTAAGAGAAACTAGCCATCTATTGGTGGTGCACTATGTGAGAGATCATAGAGGAAGAGGTCTGCTTTGGACCTCATATGGCAAATATAAAATATATGTCAATCACTCGTGAGAATGGAGGCAAGAATAGAATGTGGCAGTGCTATGGGTTTTATATTTTCGCCCTTGAATTCTTTCATCTACATAAAACAAGAATGAATTCACACATACAGCATTGCTCTCCTGTTGTGTTCTTCAAATAGAACTCTCCCAGTAATATGAGCATGAGCAATCAGCCCGGGACCCCTCGAGATGATGGTGAAATGGGTGGAAACTTTCTAAACCCTTTTCAGAGTGAGAGTGTAAGTATTATATTTTATTTTTTGGTTGCTACTGAATAACTTGCACATGTTTATATTACTTTCAGTCCTTTAGAAAGCTTACAATCATGGCAATCAAACAAATTTGAACATAGCACACATCAGATGTTTTTCAGAAGAGAATCCAGAGATTGGCTGTTAGGACCTTTTTCTTTTAAAAGCTTGCTATTTCCTGGAGACGTTTTAGGCCATTGTTGTTCCACCACCTACTTGAGCTAAATGTTGTTGTTTTTTGCAAATTTTCCTGCAGTTTATTTGATGCGTTTAAAGAAAAGGTTGAAAATGGATTTTTGCAACCCATCCATTTAGATGTTTGAGACGATAACTTTCACACAGTTGGCCTAGTTTATTTGGGATATGAAGGCCAAAGATGACTAGAAAAGATCCATAAAATACTGAAATAGTGAAAGCATCATGCAAATGGCATACACAGTAACATGAAAAATGTGTATAATGTGTGAAGATTGTAGTATAGATTCTGCTTATGGATAAAATGGTTTTATGAAGCTTAAAATATAGACCTATTTATTGTATATTATACACCCACACACCAATTATTAGCCTGTTATCAGTTATTGTGCTAGGATCACCGTGCTTTGTCAATTCTGACAAATTAGCTGTTTTTTTACTTCCTTCTTTCCACAAGTAAAGATTGTCTTGTTGATGATTTTGCAGAAAATAGTATAATGGTGGCATGGCTGTTCTCAGAAAGTTCCAATCTGTTTCTTCAACATTTTTCTGAACTTGTATACAGAATTTATTGAAGAGGGCTGAATTCGTAGTGAAGTATATATGGACCTGTCTGATACCCTGTTATCAGCAAAGGAATACAGACCAGTGTCACAAAGCAACAGATAATTTTCAAGCTCTTAAGTATTAATTTGAAAGGGAGAAAAAAAAAACACCAAAGTTTTGGTGCAAACAGATTCATTGTGATGGTGGTGACAAACAATTTTGAAAACTGCTTTACACTGCATTTGGAAGTATGAAGATTGGCTATATGAAGATTTGCAACCTATATAGGCAAGGATACCATTAAGTGAAAGTGTCCCTACCATACTGTGCCTTTGGGGTCAGTAACAGAATGAAGATGTGACCATGGTGAATGTGATATACATTTCCTCACATACAGTGTGTTGCCAAAGACTACCAGATATCTATATTGATAAACTGATGTCAGTTTTTCTGAGCAGACGATGCCAACCCATAATGCTCTATAGTCAGCATGGTGTCCCTTCTAGATGCCTGGCCACACTCCCATCAGTCCCAGCCATCATGGCCTCTGATCACAGATAATGGAAGTTGTAGCTCACCATGGATGTGGTCCTTGCTCTTCTACCCCACAAATTATTAGGCTGCTATGATGAAGCACACTTTGATGGGCAGGATTAGTGTTCTTTCCCATAGTGGGCATGCTGGATATGAAGAAAATAGACTGGCTACTGCTTGGATTAGTAGACTTTAGTACATGATAGGAACATGAAGGCAGTGCACTATAGCAGCGAGCAGATGAACTCTTAAACAGTGAGTTGTTCTTCCACTGTCATTCAGCTGTTTCCGCAGAGTCATGAAAATGTCGTTGACAGAGGTAGATAATCCTATAATTCAGAATGAAATATATTTGAAAGTTGGGTTAGGATGGTTTGAGTTTTAAATAGGTACACAGGTAAATGTGTTCCTGGGCATATTGTATTCCTGGGAGCACTTCATTCATGCTGGAAAATTGCTGCAGCTGATCAGCCCTTTGGATTGGAGAGCAGTGGAAGACACACTATGCAGCAAAGAAACAGGCACGGCCTTGGATAGGATACTGCCTGGCTGTTTTGAGTTGCAAGGGGAAAAGGTGGGATATAAATATATAACTATAATGTAAGAATGGAATTAACTGTAATAAACACTTTGTTCCATTTTTATCCCACTTTTCAGCAAACCTTTATCCCAAAGCAGTTTACAATAATAAAAAAATCTAATTAAAAACACAATAGGGTGTGGGGGAGTATGTCTTTTCCTTTAGACCTAATTATTAAACAGTTGTACACTGATAGGATGCCATAGTGATATCCTTGGATAATTAGCTGTTCATGTTTCTTCCTGTTCCTATTTTGTTGCAAATTAAAATAAACTTCCCTTGAGACACTAAAACATGAACTATAACCTTGTTGTGTGTGCTATTTTTGTACATGCTCTGAGTGTGCTGTTCCATTTTTTCTCTCTTAACATTACTGCATTGCCAAGTAATGCTCTTTTCCCATGAGAACATAGGCAGTTGTCACTTATTATAAACTATATTTTCAAATGTGCATTTGTTTACGTTCTACTATTAGTGGAGAAAAAAGTGGACTACATGTCTGCAAAGAACCACAAATACTTCTACATTATTACTGCTGGTTGCTGAATTGTTTTTAATTTTTTTGAATTTAATATTTGCTTATGTGATTTTATTGTTTAGATAAAATTATTTTTGAGTTAACATTATACAAATTAACCTAAATAAAGAATTAGATGCTACTACTGATAGGCAACAGTGATGCATAATGCTTTGCCAAATAAACATTAACTCCATGCAGATATGACTGATTAGCTAAATGGTGTATAATAAGGAGAATTGTAGATAAAATTCATAAATTATTTTATCCATAGGCTACACCTTTTTCACATGGCTATAAGTGGTTTTTCCTTTGGTTTTATTTTGTTTCTTGCATGATGCTTCCACTAGCTTTTCTATTTCATTGTGGATCTCTTCCAGTCATTTAAAACCTTCTTGGCCCCTAAATATGGCAAAAGTTATGAGTTATATTCCAAACTCTTCAAACGACATGATATAATTTTTTTGTTTAGGTCTGTTCTTTGAAATGCATCCCAACACTAGACTCTGACTTTTAGCCAATGGACATCAAGGCTATTGGCTACCTAAATCAACTGAAAAAAGTCATTCTGAAATGGCTGAATTAAAATACGTTCCTGAGCACATTTGTGTTAGTCTTTTTAAGATAATGATAAACAATAATGCCCTCTAGTGTTCATTCACAAATAATTTTACCTATTGCACTGAAGGTAGATATTTTCATGAGTCTTCAAAATATGCTCATACTCCATTCTTTAAGGTTAGATTTTGAACTCTTAATGAATCCTATATTTTTAAAAATCAGTTATGCTGATTTTCAAGCAAAGTTTCATATTTCCAGAACTATTGTATGCTTTTTCATTGAGTGTCTGTCACAAGTACGCCGTTGTATGAATTAGCAGTGAGAAAAAGATCACTACAATTATTATTTTTTACAAGGTGTAATTATTAAAAAATGAATTAAACCGGCTTAATGTAAAATCTGAGTTGTATCCAGCAGTGCCACTCAAGCTTATGGTAAAATTTCCATCAGCTGATGGGAAGGGGAACAGTTATTATTGTTATTGTTATTGATATTGATATCCCCAACTCTGCTCTAGAGGATTGCAAGTCCCTCAAGAGCAAGTTGGGTAGAGGGGGGGAGGGGTATAAGGGGGATTGCCAAAAGAGGCTTCCTTCTCCATTCCACGTACAGAAGACTTACTGTAAGCAGAGCAACACTAAGGGTGTTGCTAAAAGATATAGCTCTCTTAGATTTAATCCCATAATACTAAAATAAATGTAGTTGTCCTTACCTCACAATTCAGCATAATTCACTTAGAAATTGGATGGAACAAATCAGTTTTGGAAAATGGGGAAGGGAGCTAAATGAATTGGCATGTGAAGTCATTTTATTGAATATATTATTTTGCCCACTATTATAAGTTGCCCTAATACTGCTACCCACTGACTTTCTGCTTGGCTGATTTTAAGGATCTTAGTCCTGCTATACAGTAAATGAAGCTGAGGAAAACTTGGGAGCTTTTTTATGTGGATATTTAAAATCATTCTACAGTTTGACCTTACGTCTCACTGCAAATTTTACCAAGTCTTTGAGATGCAGCTGAATAGAAATCCAATTAAAAGGTTGTTTAAAAGACTTTCCCTGAATAGCTACCATATATTTGCTAACCTACTGATATCCCAGCACACTGATTTCTCTGTTGCTTTCAGTGTAGCCATTAAGTATCAAAATCAGCTTTGTTGAGTTGCAACATCTACAGGAGTTCTGCCTAAAACTAAATACTGTACTTGATGTGGCATTTCAATTCACTTGGCACTTAAAACATTTAACTCTTTAGCAGTGTGATTATGGGTGTCAGATTCAAGTGCTATGAATAAATACTGTGTTGCAAAGTGCGCTAGTCCAGGTTCTGTGATGAAGTATGTTCGTATTAAACAAAAGCCAAAGTATGTATCTGAAATAATGCCAAATGAATATGGTTAATTATCATCAACTGGTGCCCTATTGCTGTTAGGAGTATCCTACTCTCATGTAGGACCTTGGCAGAGACACATGCCCAACTGGCATGTTCTCTCCCTCCTGGTCAATCGTTCAGGAGCTTCAAAAGCTTTCTTCTGCCCAAACATCACAGTGACTAATGCCAAAAGGCATTAGTACACTCAGGGAACCGCAGAGTATTCACAGTTTGCATAACAGAACCAATAGCACAGCATATAATACACTCGGAGTATTCTGATTTAGCTTCTGCCTCTATCTCATCAGACAGCAAAGAGAGAAAACAAAGGGCAATAGTCCCACTTCACATAACACAGTAACATAAACATCCTGTCTCCGTCACTTCCCACACTGTGGAATGAAAACATACACCATCATGTGATAGACAACAATCTCATGACTGCAAACATGGGGAATGAATCTCCAACAAATACTTGGACAGCTGGTGTCCTCTCTATATGTTGTGGACTACAACTCTGATCAGCCCCAGCCAGCTTGGCTAATGGTCAGGGATTATGGAAGTTACAGTCCAAAACATCGGGGGGGGGCAGGTACCACATCAGCTCTTCTTGTCACAAAGAAAGAAAATAACGCTATGTGCCCAAAAGTGTTTTATGAAGTGCTGAACACAATTTTCCATAAAGTTTATAGAGATCAAAACTCTGATTCTTATCATCAGCCCTCATTCACGCAAATGCTATCTTGCTAGTCTGCAAGTTATTGTGGTTTTTTTTAAGGAATTCACCCAATTACAGATTTGTAACCTTGATAGTTGCTCTTATGGTAGCAGAGTGTTTTGTCTTACCAGAGACTACTTATATGGCTTCTGATACTATGGTAGGTAAGATATCTATATCTCTGTTAATTAGGAAGCTAGAAGTATGCACATGAGCACCGCGTGAAATCATGACTAAGGTCGTGAGAAACTTGCATTCAAGTCTCACTATTAGTGGATTGGTGAACTGAGTTGCTGCTAAAATGTGAATTCCTATTTTTCAGTATTCCCCCAGCATGACAATGAGTGTGTGATCCATTACCAAGTCTCTTCATGAAGGCTGCACTGAGTTGGCCCTCTCCAGAGAGCTACTAAAGAAGAAAAATTACTCATCCCTGTGTACAGTTTAACAGAAACAATCTCAGCCACAATTGGACCCACCATTCCCCCCACCCCAACCATCTTTCCAGTTTTGTGAAGAAAGTGGGTCCTGATCTGGTTTCAGCAACTGTGTGGCACATCAGAGCTGCCCAAGACTGAACTGAACTGCAAACAGTTATCTGTGTATGTATATGTAGGGATAGGTGTATTATGTATGTGTGTGTTGCAGAAACATAGATATGCGCACATACATATATAGACCTGCAGGACGTTGTAAAATATTATCACATGACATCTTAAGTAGAAATAAGAAATAGGGACTTTTATTCCATCTTTTTTCATGTTTACATTTTAACTATTAAAAGAACTGCTTCCCTCTCCCCATCTGAACTGTTCCGTGCTGTTTATATCACTGCTTTGTAAGTTATTTTTTAAAGAAGATCTCGGATAAGTTCTGTTTTTTGTCAATGTCTGCCATCATGGATAGGAATAAAACTGCTTTTAAGAGGGCTCTCTCTCATAAGGTTGTGTTTGATACCAATAACATGTGAATTGAAAACTACACTATCTCAAGAAACTGAAGAAACACATTAATCTTGCTTAACAAGTAAAACTTGTCCTTTGCCTAAAAAGTGAGAGAAAAGAAAATAGAAGGGGTTCTTTTCTTGTTTCTTCGTAGAAGCCTAATACTGCGATCCTAATCATATTTGCATGGTAATAAGCTCCACTGAGATAAGTCAGATTTACTTCTGGTAATGTTGAAGATCAGGGTGCAAATCATTCAATATTTGTTTTCAAGGGAAGTCTGAGTATATCTCAACTTCTTTATCTATGCAGAGAAATACAACATTACTGTGTTGGGCTCTGGTTTGATTGCTGTAGCATCCAGCAATAAAAGTGGCAGGTTTTGACTTTCTGCCTTTCGAAAAAATAAAATCTATTTAGTATGATCTTCCATAGATGTAGTAATAATTTTTTTTTTCAGTTATAGATTCTATTCTAAGGCATGCTTTTTCTAACAGTCCACAATTGTCTGCTGGGATGACTGACACCCTAACTCCCAATTACCTGTTAAAAGCTAAAGGCCTATTAACCTTGTGTTGGGAGGGGTGGAACGTTTCTTGCCCTTCTTCAATAGCCCTTCACTCTCTCTTCTTCCTTACCCACTATCTGCAATTTCCCGTTATCTATAATCTCATCAGACTTCTTCCAATGTTTCTGAGACCATACAAATATCCAGATTACTTCATTTAAATGTAGCATCTTAAAGAGTAGCATCCTAAATGTAGCATCCTAAATACTTATAAATTTATTATTAAATAAGCTTTTGTGGACTAGAAAAAGTTTATGCCATAATAAATTTGTTAAGTCTCTAGTGTTTTTCAGGACAAAAACAAACAACAAACTTGGTTACCCCTTTGGAATGCAAGTCAGATTCCTTCGACTATCATTAAGGCCCAAATGACAGAGGAATTGCAACATGCAACATATAGGAAGAGAGAGCAAAAGTAAAGGGAGGTTGTGAGAATTGTCTCCATCCACTTCTATCCTCTGGAAGCCTCCTTTGGATCAAATAACCTTCCATGAATGGAAGGATAACATAGATCCCAAGTACGTCATGTTTTCATCTACTCTGTGCCTAATTTTTCCACTTCTGTTTGCACACTTCCCCAGCAAACCACATAAATTAAGAGCTAATAATGTTGTATACAACATCTAAAGACACTGCTATCTATAAATTTGTGTTTTTGTCTGAATTGTTTTCTGCTCCCTATTAAGTCTTTATAGAGGCTGTTAATATAGAAAACAAAATTGAAATAGGAAATTGTTTTCCAAATATTGGTTTCTTTCTAACATGCTAAGCATCCAGTTATACTGTGTCTTATAGTCATATGCAAGCCTTAAAGCCAAGCCCCCACCCTGCCTTTGCCCCAGAGAAAGAAATGTAGGTTTAGGCTAATTAAGACACGAATACTTTCTTCTGTGGGAATGCCGATAGAATTGTTTTAGCACAGGTCTGCATATGGAAATTTTTCACACAGTAACTGATCAATCATATGGATTTTTTTTTAAAGAGGAAGGTGGGTAGTTAAAAGAGCACCTTCCTTTTTTTCATCCTGCTTATACTTGTAAATCGTTCCTGAATAAACTCATATGAATTCATGTCTGTGCCTCTCTAGGAATCCTTCAAAAAAAGCTGTAGAGTTCTAGCTACACTTGTAATCGAATATAGTCTACCTTTTGAAAATAGCGATAAATGTTTAAAACAGAGCTTTTTCTAATACAGATCTTAATTATTTGCAGGCTTTTAAAATGCCAGATGCAGACAGAGTTATCAGGTAATGGAGACAGAATAACAGAAGTAGACAAGTGAATCATTTTGGGTGGGCTCTGTGTATAAACTGTTGAAAATGAGTTTAAAATATTTTGTTTGTAATTGGCATGGGGATGGTCTGAAGGTGAACATTCTCTCTCCCCTTCCCCCCATCTCCCGCTGAACTATCTTTAATGTTCATAAAATGAGTTGTTTCTAATTTACAATGCTTCTTCTGCCAGCACTTGCCAAGTAATATGTCTCAGCCAAATCTGGATAAACAGTTGCATAAGAGTAAACCCCTAGCACAGTTCCTTCAAGCTTTTGTTTCTGTGTCACATTTGCCAAACTTATATCAGGAAGCCTATTCATTTTCATCTGTTTTTTGTTTTTGTTTTTTTCCCTTTTCATGGTTGTCAGCTGAACATTTTCTTGCTGCTTTCCTGGCTGATTTGATACATACCCCAAATTCCTTCTCATCTATACATTGGGTCCTAGTTGAAAGTATTGTTGCCAGCATAACTGGCATCTATAGGCACCTTATTTAGATGTCTTTTAACATCCCTAATGGACACAGCATTTGCCAATTGAATTTTTTTAAAAAAAGGAAAATAATTTAACACTAATTCAAACATATGGATCAAAATCCTCCTACAGTTGGTCATTAAGGACACCAAACATCAAATAATGGTTTGACACTTTGGGAATGAGCCTTATGCTCAGCACCCCCTTCAACCCTTCATGTACAATCCTGGTTGGCAAACCATAGTCTGCCAGTTTGAATGTAATGGCCAGCTATGGTTTCCTGCAAACCAGGAAATAACTCATCAAGCAGAACATGCAGAAGAAGGCAGAGATGGAGAAGTAAGCACAGAATGATCAAACCATGTTTGGTGTTGCGTGTGAAATGACCCCATTGAAAGCAACGGGGATTAAATTAGTTATTGACTATAGCAAGATTGAGGCTATTTGTAAGATCAAATTGGGTGTTTTGTATCCTTATGAATAACAACCTAGAATCTTTGCGTCAAAAAGAGAAGTTGGTTAAAAGTCTATCATCACTGTGATTATCTGCCAACACATTGGATGTAAGTGAGGCTATGGAGTTAGATGGATTTGATGAGCGAGTAGTTACTGTTAAGTTGTACCTTTCATTTGTGTCCTCACTTCGCCTTGGTATCACAAGTTTTAGCCAGTAACTATTGCACTGACTCTTCCTGAGTCCTTCAAATAATTCAAGTATTGTAAATTTATACCCTGACTGCTATTTTCAAGAAATACACAAATGTTTATGAGGGGATTTGGCATGCAATACCACCAAGCTCTTGCTTAATGCTTCAGAAAGCTATCTTGATTTAATTCATTGAAAGTCACAATACAATTTCAGCAGCAGCTTAAATATAGTCTGAATTGTTAAGGGTGACTTTGATAAATACTGGGTAAAAGGTAAAGGTCCAGTCAAAAGTGACTATGGGGTGTGGTGCTCATCTCGCTTTTCAGGCCGAGGGAGCCGGCGTTTGTCCACAGACAGCTTTCTGAATCATGTGGCCAGCATGACTAAACCGCTTCTGGCACAACAGAACACTGTGACAGAACCCAGAGTGCACGGAAACACTGTTTACCTTCCCGCCATAGCAGTATCTATTTATCTACTTGCACTGGTTTGCGTTCGAACTGCTATGTTCGCAGAAGCTGGAACAGAGCAACAGGAGCACACCCTGTCATGTGGATTTTTTGCCGACCTTCTGATTGGCAAGCCCAAGAGGATCAGTGGTTTAGACCACAGCGCCACCCACTCCCCTCAAATGCTAAGTATTATGCAGAGTCTTGTGGTATAATATATCACTTTCCTTTAAATAAGCTGAAATTCGGGCAAATATACACAGATCAAATTTTATAAAGTGTCTCAATTTGATTTCAAAGAGCTAGAGTTCTGAGCATAAATAAACTTGTTCAGTTCAGATGAACAACTTGAGTCAGTTGTTGAGGCACACAAATACTCTCAACATTGGTATTTTGAGCCTTTGCACAACAGTGACCCATGCTTTTTTAAAATAATAATAATACAGAAACCTATGTCTGTATAAACCTATGCCTATATATAAATAGTTTCTTGGAAAGAATTTGGTTCCCTCCCACCCCACTTTGAGTAGTCCTATCTGAAACATTTTTCTCTTACTTAGTGCTTAAGGTATGTATTCATATGAATACATAGTCATATTTTATCACCAAAATAATAACTTTTATCCAGATTTATTTTGTTATTTAAATGTAAGATATGCAAGGAAGCTTCTCATGCAATGAGACAATTTGCCATTGATGTTGTCAGATGTGTGTCCTCTTTTGTTATACTACTTTTGACCAACATGGAAGCTTTATTTATAACTTGATACCATCCATTTTCTAGACATATTTGTGGGGGTTTTTTGGTTTTTTTAAAAAAACCTTTTGAAATTCACAACAGTCAGATACTTTACAATGATTTGATGGTAGGAAGACATCCTCAGCCTGTTTGCTTTGCATTATTAAATTGGACTTTGCTATCTTACTTTCAAAAATTATTATGCCTAAAATCAAACATGTAAGCTGGTAGTCAGAAACAATGGAATTCATTGTCACATTTTTTTCTACTTTAGCATCATTATGTTTGGTCCTTAATCTAAAGGGTGGTCCTTAATCATCCAGGGTTGTGTGCCTGCACTAGGGCATTTCCAGTCTTCTCAGCTGCTGCTGCTGAGGTTCTGAAGACTCTTCAGAACGGTGTATTATATGGTGTGGGAATTGTAGTTATGGAGAAGAGTGCTTTCCTTATGCAACTGGGACTTCTGAAGTCCTTGCTTCGGCTTAGTATATTGAATTTTCAGTGAATAATCCTGTTCGTTCTAGATTATACCACAGACAATAATTAGAATGAGCATGATTCGGCCCACATTGCACACTTTTAAATACCGCAGCTTCCATGAGTTAATTGATCACATGTTTGAATTTCTCTCATTAAAATGAATGGGACATAGAAGTGCTTAACTTTGGACCTGAACCAGCGAATATGGACATGATATGCATGTAGTATTCTCCAAGTTGTAGATGTATATATCTAATGAATTATGAGATAGATGCTGCCTGCTGATCAGTTCCTCTACACATTTATATATATATATATAAAACACAAATTCCTTCTTGTTGTTTATAGATCAAAAAGTTAATAGAATTTCACTTTCCCCCTGGGGGGAGATTCTAACACCTATTCTATAGTCCAGCAGTTCCTCACATGAAATGCAGAAACTTTTATTAAAGGTTCTGTATTTTCACAGTCGTCGTATCATTTTGGCTTTTTTATTATTACTGAATAAGCAGTATCGAGACAACTGCAATAAAAATTATTTTTATAAGTAGTTTACACAAAAATCATTGGCAAAATCTTGCATGAAAGCCAATGCCTGCCCTGTTTACATGAGTAGTGTAACGGTTCTAATTACTTTTTATGGAGCAAACTACTATCAACAGAAATAATCCAGTTCATACAGTCGTCCACAAAAATGGCTTATTTTGAATTCTTGGGCTTGGCTTTCCTGTCCAAACAACACAAGAGTTATGCCAGTCACAGAAAGTGAAGAATTTCAAATTATGTTGGAAACCGCCACTCTCTTCATTTCTGCACTCATACTGCCCAGATAATATATGAGGGCTGTTCTTAGCAGTCTCCAAAGTTAAGAGCATCAGGACCCTTTTGGATAAGATCAAGATTCCACCCAGCCCATCATTCTTTTTCCAGTAGTGGCTGTCATGTGCTTCCGAAAAGTGCACAAGCATGAAGGCAACCTCTTTCCCCATGATGTTTTCCCAACATCTGGCATTCAGAGGTATGCTGCTTCAGTTAATGTCAATGTTCCATTAATTAATAATGGCTAATAAAAGTAAATGGATACCTTTTATGATGTCATATTTTCAACCATTTACACTAGGGGTTATTATAATCTTTTAAATGCATCCAGGTTAGTGGCCATCACCATTTCTTATGGCAGAAATTGCATACATAGAGTGAAAAAGTTATTTATAGCAAAAGCCTTTGCCTGTGATTGGAGTATCTCACAATAAAGCAGTTGTCCAACCATTTCCCCTCTCTTTACTTCTTCAGCTTCCTTTGCCCACCCCAAGTTCCAGTTGCCCTGAGCGCGAGTCATCTCAACTCCTCATTTTGTCACCCGCACCCAGCGTAATTCATCCATTTCATCCTAGGCAACTTTCCTCTCTTTTTCTGTTACTTCTTGCACCGTTCTCAAGCACTTCTATGCACTTATATAACCTTCACTCCTAGTTCCTTTCAACCCTTCCTTGCCAGATCCATCATCCTGCTCTGCAAATCCTTCTCCATTCCCTTTTGTTGTAATACTTACCAATGGCTTACCAAGGCTCAGAGATGGGCATAACAGCTACCTTGTCTTTCCACCCGTTTTTCCTTTAGCTAATCCTCCATCCTTCACAGAAAATCAAACTCCTAAACATTTTTCAGCAAATCTGAACTTCTTATATTTTGGTATCTTGTTAATGAGCTTAGTTTATTGTGCAGTTTATTTCTCGTTTGCAAGACATGCTCTATTCTACACGTCTTACCTCAGGATTGCAATTCCTAGCATTCAAAGCACAATATTTTGTCCTCAGAATATGCACTTCTTACCCTAGGTGGCGCATTCATTATTGTTGTGGAGGAATGTGGTGGTGTGAGTGCCAGATGGCTACTGAACAGCTTTGTGAGATAATTTAGTAATAAGCAACACAGTTCTGTTCTCACTCCCTAATGCAGGAATGGAGAACCTGTTTTTCTCCAGATGTTGTTGGACTGCAACAACTCTGATCTTCCCTGACTGTTGACCATGCTGGAGCTAATGAAAGGTAGAGTCCATCAACACCTGAAGGACAGAGGTTCCCCATCCCTGCCCAGCACAAGTTTGTGAGCTGCTGGTTTAGGGTTTTTGTGATGGTGGCTTTTTAAATTCTGTCCGTTTCCTTTTCTTCTCCACTGGAATGCACATCTAGCCAGACTTTTTTTTTTTTAATGGAGGTGGAATTGGTAAAATAGGTATCTCCACATCAAGCCTTTTTTCAGTCCATCACTCCTTAATGCATGGCAAATAGCACCATACATTACTGATGATACATACATACATGTGTGTGTATGTGCATCAAACAAAGGATAAAGTGCAGTGGGGTACGATACATTTGTGCGTTAAGCCCCATATTTCTTAGGCCGTAGTAAGCAAGACAAACGTGTTTGCTTTATGTACCTCAGTGTTTTGTGCAGCAAGCTTGTGAAGTGTGGACTTAAAGATACACTTTCAAATAGATCTTGTCATCCCACACTTCGTTTCATGCAAGAAACACAGGCGTGGAGCTTACCAAGGGTCTGTAATACAGAAATGCTAACTCATGTTGTAAATTATGCATATTAGTGCATAAACATATGATTTAGTAAGTAATGACCCCCTTTTCTGTTGCTGTATATGTTTTCCTAGTATCATAATTTACAAGAGAAGTTTGCCTCATGCTGTAGGCAGTTAAAATGTATTTTCAGCTGTAGCCATGAATTCATCATCCTATTGGGGTTTCATCTTGTACAGGGTGAAGTTTACAAGAGAGTTAGAGCATTTAACGATGTGCAAAACAGCATCCATTCAAGCAGGCAGCAGTCTGAATATTGCTGTTTGGCATAAAGAAAATTGCACATGTCCAAAAATTAAACTGTCCCTTGAATATACACAGAAAGTCAACATTGTCAATAGGAAAGCTGGTTCACACTGAAACAGACACCAACAAGCTAATAATCCAAGATGATGCCATTGATTTAGAAGTGCAGTTGTTGAGCTGATATGTGCTAGTAGAAGGATCTTTCTGTGGAAAATCCCTGCATTATAAGATTTGTAACCAATAAAGCTTCTGACTGCTCTTGACTTTAGACAGAACTCTGAATCTACAGGGGTGATCCACATACAGAAATGCAATTCCATGTATAAATAGTCCCTGTCATGGGTTCAATAGAGTGCTGCAAGAATACAAAATCCTTCCATCCAGAAGCTATTCAGAGGAACTGTAACCCAGAGATCTGCTTAATACTTGTGCATGCTAGTTTAAGAGGGGGGAAGTGGATCTACATATCTATGGATGGGATGGAAAGATTTAAAAATGCAATGCAGAAACCCATACATTACCATTGCTATCATTGTATTTTAAAATATTCAAAACAGATAATGGTCGCTCCCTCCTAACAAAAGATGTTCGTAAAAATATAATGACCCATTTTAAATTGTGTTTTAATTTATTTAGTAAAAGATTAGGAATCAAAACCAGAGAATTGGCTTTAAATAATGGTAAAACCCACAAGGAATAAAGTCTTCTCTGCAGACTATGATTCAGTAATATCTTTTATTTCAGAAAAGATGAGATCTTTACCAAAACAGATTTCTTAAAAGGGATAATTAGGTACATTTTAGTTAACTAACTTTTATTTCTTGTGATTATTCCCTTGAAAATAATTTATTGTGGCATCTGTTTTTTATAGTGCCTACTGTTAAAAGACAAAATCTTTGTTACACAGATTGTTGTTTTCTGCCTTGAAAGTGTTTCTTTTAAAGGAAAAGGGACATCTGGGGTTAGGTCTGTTTCAGTTGTCTAATGCATCAGTAAACTATTGTCAATTTGCTAACATTTGCACAAGTTATTCTATGTAGACAATTTACTTTTTGTTTAAGACTGGCATTATAAACATCCATAACTATGGATATGCTGTAAATTATTGTAGGTTTTGTGTAAGAAAACCTTTCACCACATTACTACTGTCGATTCTTGGTTTTTGATTGTATAGCCATATGTCTTATATACCTGTTCTGTCATCAAAACCTCCTTTTCCTATATTGTTAAACACTTATTAAGCATGCTTAGTAGTTTCTCATTTTATTTCATATAGCCCATGCAGCAATCACTGACAACATAAAATTATAATGTAATAGTCCAACCAGTCTACTTCATGTAAGTTATAGGAGTAGCTTGCAGACTCTAGTGCAATTCAACTGCATTGTAGCTTATTTCAGTGCAATCTCCTGCCTGATTACTCAGAAGTAAGTTTCACAGAGTTCAGTGAGACATACTGTACTCCCAAGTAAATGTGTACAGAATTGCAGCCTACAATATGTTTGTTTGGGGCATGTATGAATCTAGTGGAAAACTAGCTATTGAAATTAAGGTATAGAGACTGGTAGACCTAGACTTTAACAGTCAGGTGAAAAAATCCACACAAAAAGCTTTCAGGGAGACAATCCATTTAGAATTTTAATAGCAGTATCAAAAAAAGAAGTCCCATATTTTTCAAAGCCCCTTCCAGACCATCTAGAAAACCTAGCAAGTTTATTCTTGCGGCTTCTATGTAGCCCTGTATACAGGATCTAAATGTGCTTAAATAAAACATCAAAAAGCAATACTGAAATAGAATGCAATATAGCAAACCTTGTCAAAATGCTATAAAATGACAATTAAATTAAATTCAGGTAGGTAGCCGTGTTGGTCTGACGCAGTCGAAATATATAAAAAAATTGTCCAGTAGCACTTTAGAGACCAAGTTTGTTCTTGGCACATGAAAGCTTATACCGAGAACAAACTTAGTTGGTCTCTAAGGTGCTACTGGACAATTTTTATTATTTTTAAAATTAAATTAAAATGTAACATGCTTCAGGCATAATTGACCTAATCCAACAGTATTTAATCCTAAATACTGACACATAGTAAATTTGAGCGCTCTCTTCCACCTTAGTGTCTCTCATAATACAAAACCTCCCAAAATTAGTCTCCTGGATATCTGTGTTTGGAAGGCCGTTCTAAAATACAGGTTCAGCATCAACATCATACTTTCTCCCCAACCCAGCTTCTTAATGAGAGTATCTAAGAGTAACCTCTTAAGTAATTAAAGAAGCAGGGCAATCTGTTGTGATCAGAAATTCTGCAGCTATGTGTATGCCTACCAAGTTGCTGTTCTTTACTTGCTGTGCAAATCAGTTTTTAATTATCAAGTAATATTTCAAGGACTTAAAATAGTAGATACATTAGAAAGCACACACACTCAGCAGCAGCAGCATCCTTTGGTTTAAAACTGGATCACTGTTTGATAGACCTCTAGAATCAATGAGGGTCTAATTTTGTGCACCAGATAGCTAAGCACAAATGGATTCCACTGACTTGATAAATAATCAAAGTCAGCCAGAGTCCCTTTGTAGTAAGCTATCATGTATGTTGGTTGAGTGTTGTGTTTATACAGATACCAAAAAATAAT
The DNA here is from genome assembly GCF_965112155.1 of Podarcis liolepis. Classification (NCBI taxonomy): domain Eukaryota; kingdom Metazoa; phylum Chordata; class Lepidosauria; order Squamata; family Lacertidae; genus Podarcis; species Podarcis liolepis. The sequence goes on from NC_139565.1 coordinate 34,495,484, forward strand.
TTTATCCAGATTATTTGACGATACACTCCTAAACCCATTTGTATACCAATGGGGTTTCATTAAATTGAGACTATCTTGGGTTGAAATTCTACTGTACTGTACATTTGAATAATTTATATAGTAAACATTCACTGCATTAACATAGCAAATATTATACTATTTACTAATCTTTGTGAATCTTAACTGCGTAAAAACATTTTAACAAAAAAGCTTAGACAATGCATTGCTTACAATACGTAGAATTTATATCCTGATTCTAAAGAACCTTTATTTAACCGTCTTACGACTTAAGTAGAATGTGCTTCCAAATACAGATGTTTTTGACAATGCTGACTCTTATATTAGTGCTTACTATGGTTTAGTAAATTGAAAATATTCTGTTTACATATTCATCTCCATTAAGCAATTTATGTCTGTCTGAGATTATTTCCCCCCTAGATATTTATGAGGCACAAATTTGAACACCCTAAAGCCGCTAAAGTGAGTTTGATGGATAGCCGTTCTAAAATACCATTGATACCCTCACTTCAGTTTAACCTCATGTTTCACATATAAAGTAGCTATAGGAAGATGATAGATGTGCACTGATCTTGCCACTTTCATTCTACCATTAGAACTGCACCACTGTTGACTATAATTCTTACTGTTAACCTACCTAGCGACTTACTTAGACACGGGGGCCTGATACTTAGGGATCACTGCTACTGCTTCACATATTCACATGTTAAAGTGAAAAACTTTGAACCATGGAGGAGGAGTTTCACTTACTCCAGGCCATCTGTTTCTCCACAGCATGGAAATCACCATGCCCGCTGCAAATGCTAGGCTGATAATGTCAGTTGGGTCCAAGGAGTAGCAAAGGTTGTAAACTTGCCCTATGTTTCTGATATATGCCTTGTACTTCGGCACCAGCTATTTCAAATCTTGAATTTCTTTTACTCATAGATAGTTCCTTTTTGGGAGAGTAGCAAGTTGCAATTTGGAGAATTTACCGTAATAATACCGGAATACATTTTAGCCACACCAAAGCCCTATAATGACCCTTTAACTCAAGAATAACAACTCTTTCAGAAAACACACACGAGATTTCATTAAGTGCTTTACTATCAAACGAGAGAGAGTAGTAATAGTTTGCTCAGCGGTGCAAATGTTGTGAATAAGTTATCTAGCATCTATTTGTTTTTATGATACTTCTCAGTGCACCTATACATTTTTTATAATTGGTTTAGGGGAGTTTGGGACAGCTAATGTAACTGTACCCAACATTATTTACAATTTACACTGTTTACCTTTCATTGTCTTCCCTTCTTGTGTCTCATAGTGTATGTTGATAACCAAAACAATGGATTTTTAGTAGTAGTTTCCTGCTTTCTTTTCTTCAAAATACTTTATTGACTATGGGTACAGCTGACATCTCATTCTATATCCCATCATGGGTAGCCGATTCCCTTTTTAAAGTGCCATAAGATTATAAAGTACACACACACACACACACACACACACACACACAAAACACAGTCCTAATTTTCCTAGTAATCTTTGTCCAAGTGACCTCATGTACAGAATAGGAAACATTATTCAGAATGCAATGTATTCATATACACATTCTGGTTCATGCATTAGTGTCAACTGTTAGAAAGCTTCCTTCCTTATCACGCTTTATCAGCACATTGTATGTATTTTCCACTATGAAAGACAGGTAGTGTTTCACTGACTCTAATTGAAAGCACTGCGTATGCTTGGCACTTCGACAGAATTCCAAGATGGAAATATCATACTGTGTAGATGCATCTTATCAAAGTTTCATCTGATATTTTATGAAACCGGAATCCCAGTGGAATCTACACACTTGGATTTTGGTAAACCAAACAGCAGCTAGCCTGAAAAGTAACAGGTGGAGAAAACTATAACAAATACTTTTTAAAATGAGATTGGTTGGGGTATTTCGGCCGTTTAACAATTTTAGCATATTCAATATTTTACTGCAGTTCCTTGAACGTGAACTTTCTACAAAGTGACCTGCACTTTGTGCAAAGCAACCAAACGAGTGAATAGCCTACTTTGCACCTGCCCACCTAATTGTCTGAAATGTCATTCAAGCCATAAATTCCTTTGAGATATTTTGTGTTTGTGCAATCAAGGCAGTTGGGTTTGACGCCTTAGGTGTAAAGATGGCTCTCCATATACAGTTTGTGTGTATGGGTGCTTGGGTGCACATATACACAGATAACAGTAAGTCTGGTGTCTTTTTTGAAGCGAGGTATCTCTTTGAATTCCACCTACTGTGCTCTAGAAACTAGACACTTTTTAAATAAAAAAAATACAAACATTTTCTTTGAAAATAAGTGATACAAATACCTTGCTTAGTAGATTTGATATCAAAACTGAAGACCAAGAACTGAACAGGCAGGAGTGTTTTGGCATCAAATCTTTTTAAACTGTTCAAAAATTTTATTTAGTGGAAGTATAATTTAGAATTAAGTGGAATGTCAGAACAAACTGGGGAGTTTTAGAAATAAATCACTCAGCAATCATTTTATAAAGTTTAACTTCTAAATGCACTATGATTTATTACAAAAATATATTTTCTTCTGCTTGCAGATATGGTTGTTCCATTTTGTGATAGTTTTAAACTAAAGCAGTTAATTTTGTTGCACTGTGTAACTGCATGAATTCATCAAGTGTACATATGTACCTGTGCAACATTTTTTGGGGTTTTGTATTTGAATTTCAGTATTGGTTATTTTTGTATTTTACTTTACCTGTATTGGAGTTGTAGTAGACATAATTTATACATATGATTTAAAAACTGTTTTGCAACTGAAAAGTCTTCTTTAAATTGTAAAATTTTGTTGATGGAAACTCATTAAAATGGTATAAAATTATATTAACAATTGTTTTGTGTTTTGATGCTCTCTGTACATAAATATGTATTTATCTGTTTTAATGGTGTTGTGTCTTGCAATTTTGGATACATTTTAGAATAAAGTTTCATTTTACAAAAATAAGTTGTACTTTAAAAGCTATGTCGTTATCATGATCCAGGAATTGTCCTTGATAACTCCACTTGTTATTCCTAGAACTATTCCAAGATGGATGAGTAATTTAAACATTCTGGCTGGAATCCATAGAAGTACTCTAGGTGCATCTAAGGCTTCTGACATGTTTAGTGAGTTATGTCTTTCTTTCCTTTCTTCTGAACCATTCCATACTGTATCCAACTGTTTTGGAATGTCCTCTCTGTTTTTAAATGAGTTTTGCCATGTGGCACAAGTACCTGTCTGAAAAACACAAGAAAGACTTTGTGTCATGCTGACCTCTGATTTCTGAAATGAGATCAGGAAGGGCCCCTATGGAGCTGCAAAAAGTCAGACGTTCAGCTGACCAGGATTTTGTTCATCCTTTTTAGTTAGCTGCCTGATATACCATGTGCTAGGTGTATGTGTACACCCAGAGAGAAGACAGTGTAGAATTAACTCCTTGTCAAGATTCGCTGTCTAGAGTTATTAACAACACGGAGCAAAACGACCTTCAGGAAAAGCCAATTCAGGTACAGTATGTGTGTGAATGCGCACATATATTATTACTTAAAACGACGACAGAGGATGCTTGTTATTAAACAAAACTATTCTAGAATGGATTTATATTGTGTGTGTGAACATCAAATTACTTGAAGATTTTGCTATCTGCTTTGCCTTTTGAGATTTTCTTAAGTTGCAACTGCATGTTATAAGACTTTATTTGCATTTATTTCAAACATCCTACATATTGTTAATTAGAAAAGCCCCAGAGTTCACCAGCTGAAGACTTGCCATGCATTAATCTTAGTCAAAGAATTTAACTAGCTACTGCCTGTTTATCATGGTTTCTCTTCCCTCCTTTCCATGGTCAAGCTGCTGCTGCTTTACAGAATATTCAAGAACTATGGGGAAAGGCTTAATACAAATGTTTGAAATTGGGGGATCTGCTACCTAGAAAGAGAGGGTGAGTGTAGTTCTCATGCAAGGCCTAGAAGCAAAAGAAAATGTGCTGCAGGAGGCCAGAGAAGTGGGCAGTGGAGTCACTGCCAGAGGCGTACCTAGGTTTCCACCCAAGGAGCTGTATTGGCATCCTCCCCATCCCTTGCACCTTTGGAGAGGCACACTTTTTCACCCCCTGGGCCTGTGTCCTTGGCGGGGGCCAACCTGACCAACTCCTAGGTACGCCCTTGGTCACTGCCCCACCAATAACAGTCTGCCTTCACCCAGCCACCACCTACCTGAGAGCCAGTGTGGTGTAGTGGTTAAGAGCGGTTAAGTGGTTAAGTCTCAATCTGGTGAACCAGGTTTGCGTCTCTGCTCCTCCACATGCAGCTGCAGGGTGACCTTGGGCTAGTCACACTTCTCTGAAGTCTCTCAGCCTCACTCACCCCACAGAGTGTTTGTTGTGGGGGAGGAAGGGAAAGGAGAATGTTAGCTGCTTTGAGACTCTTTCAGGTAGTGATAAAGCGGGATATCAATTCCAAACTCTTCTACCTGCTTCCATACATCCAGCCAGGGGGTGGCACTGTCTTGTCAGCCTCCTCCTCCTTAGTCTCAGTATTGTCCTTGAAGAACTCAGTGGTGGGGGTGGGAGAGGACAAAGCTAGAATGGTTTTCTTCGGTTGTGTATTCTGTAATTGTACAGAATGCTAGAATGCACAGTTTGCAAAGAAGAAACTTGCGCCTATAGTACATATTCACACATTACAGTGGTACCTCAGGTTACATATGCTTCAGGTTACATACGCTTCAGGTTACAGACTCCACTAACCCAGAAATAGTACCTCAGGTTAAGAACTTTGCTTCAGGATGAGAACAGAAATCGTGCTCCGGCGGCAGCAGGAGGCCCCATTAGCTAAAGTGGTGCTTCAAGTTAAGAACAGTTTCAGGTTAAGTACGGACCTCCGGAACGAATTAAGTACTTAACCTGAGGTACCACTGTAATGTATTCATTGGTATCCATGTTCAGAATGGCTCTTTATTGGTGAAAAAACTCATCCTTAGATGCTTTAACACATTAGCTTGGATTCTAGCAGTTCTTCCTTTCTGTCATCGTCTCCTTACATATCCCTTCAGATTATATATTTTTCCTTTGTATAAATATACGAAATATTTAGCAGCTAAGCATACATGCAGTACAGATCTTGAAGTTGGTCTGTATAACCTTGAAATGGACTCTTGATTTCCCCCCTCGCAATTTAACTGCACAATCTCCTCCTTAGAAACTAGTTATTGCAGAGAAGTTTAAAATAGCAGCCTTCCCTCTCTGCAGTAACTAGAAGGGCTGCTCCCCCTTCACCCGCTTTCTTTTTAATTCCAGAAGCCCTCTATGCTGCCTAAAAGAGATCTCATTATCCAGGCTGAGCACAGACAGCTCCAGGGAATTCAAGAAGGCTTATACGTGAGCAGATTTAGACTTTGCATTGCTCTGGGATGCCAACAGCTTTGCAGTTCCTAATCTTATAGCAAACAACAGATACACTATGGGCAGAAACTCTGGTCAGCTGGGTCAAACTCAGCTTAGATGAGTCTTGAACATAAGAGTTTATTTAAAAGAGCATTTTTTGTGAAAACCTAAGCAATTCAAATATGACACTGTACATTTGGACCCAAATTTAGTGACTGAAGCCAAATTTGAACATGTTTAGCTTTGAAAATATACCAGTGTTTTGTTGAGGTTAGAGCTGCTTTTTTGAGTGATGAACATTCATAGAGAAGAGAGTCTATAGACTATGGAAAAGGCAAGGAGGAGAAAATAATGGTCACTACGCTTAGTTTATACACACATTATTATACAGCAATTTCTAAAGCTGCTGGAGCCAGTTTTCCTGAGCAGAGATTTCAAGATTCCTCACTGATGAACACCTGCCAATGATAATTGAGTGTAAACTTCACTCTTAAAAACAACAGGCAATGGAAATAAACTCAGTGTTGGGTTCTGCCTAATGATATGTAAACACACCTATGCATCTGCAATGCTGGATTATATGAGAAATGATATTTTGTATCAGGTGTTCCAAAGGGGAAATTGATTGGCATTGTTACTTCACACTTTGCTTTCAAAACAATAGTTTTAAGTCCTGCCAAAATATAAATATCCTAATTTGGGGGAAAATTAAGCTGGAGATAATTAGGTCAGAAATGTATAGACCATAGTCCAACTACAAAACCACTCAAAACAGCTTTTAAATACGACTAAGACCAAATTTTGCATAGAAGACATACATTGTAACCCAAAAAACATTGATATTTTAAAATACCAAATCTTCTGGCAAGGCTTAGCAGAAGCTCCAATATAACAGTGTGCAAACATTCTTCTTGCTGTGGAGCTCAAACTGAACAACAGAATGTTTCATTACTGTCCAGCTTCTCTCCTGGAAGTAGAAGTAGAAGGTCAGGTTGACCAGAATTCAAAGCTCACAGGTGAGTAGAAAGACTGAGGACTAAAAATCCTTACTATAACTAGTCAGAAGTAAATCCTATTGACTTAAATAGGGCTTGCTCCCAGGTAAATGGGGTTAGGATTGCAACTGGGGTGTTGTTGGGAGGTTTGTTGCTGTTGGAATATTTTTTTTGCACATTTATATATTTTGTGATTGGTGTAGAAACTGTTCAGGTGGGTTGTGTATTTTTAAATGTTTTATTTATTGTTTATAACTACTTTTGTTATGTAGTTGCTTAGCTTTTCATGTTGTAAGCTACTTTGAGCGTGGTTTGAACTTTGGAAAAGCGGCATACAAATGAAATTATGTATGTAGGTACGTATTTATGTATGTATGTATGTATGTATGTATGTATGTGTGACATCTTAGTGTATTTTTGGTCTTTGTGGAAGCCACCCAGAGTGGCTGGGGAAACCCAGCCAGATGGGCGGGATACAAATAAATAATAAGAAGAAGAAGAAGAAGAAGAAGAAGAAGAAGAAGAAGAAGAAGAAGAAGAAGTAGAAGTAGTAGTAGTAGTAGTAGTAGTATGTATGTATGTATGTATGTATGTATACATGCCTCAAGAGGAAACAAGATGGCTGGGCAGAAGGCAAAGAAGTTGAAATCTCAGGGAAGAGAAGGTGGAGATAAGCCCCTTGAGAAAAAGGAGGCTGTGTAAGAAGCTTGCAGGAAGTGTGTTATGTGATCAGTTTTTGTGGGATGGAGTTGGCTGAATGTCTTACTTCTAATTCCTGGATCCAGCGTGGATTCAAGTGCTGGAATAGCCAGGCCAATGTGAGTAATGGGCCATTAAGGAAAACAAAGCAGTGGCTCTGTGCCAGAGGTTAAACAGGTGGGCCTCTGTTCCCCAACTCTGTTAAACCGAAAGACAAAAGGTCAGAGTTGAGAGTTATGTTGTGTGAGCTAGAAGCTGGATGCAAAAAGCAGAAAGGATGGAAAGGCAGAGAGAGAGCAAGCCAAGGCTGATTTCTGCTGGAATAACAAGGTTGTGTCTATGGGATGAACAATACCCTTTTGGGGTGTTAATTCTGAAAAACCCTCCACCGCAGGCTTGGGTTGTATATGTGTGTAAATAAACCATGTAACGTGTGGGACACCATTCTGCCTCACTCCCTGGAATCTTGCACCACTCTGAGATTGGGGTGGCGTGCAACAGTATGTTTCTGGCATGAAGGGAGTGAATGGAAAGGCAAAGATGATGGACAGTCAAGAAGGATGGCTGGGAACCAGAAAGGAGCAAGACAGGCAGCTAAGAAGCAGCTCCCTTGAGAAAATTATACGGGTGACTGAGTAACAGAGTAGAAAAAAGAAGTGAGTCTGAGAAAAATCCTAGGGACAATAAGGTGTTTATTCTGTTGAACAGGACACCGAGGGGGAGGGGAATTAGAATTTGTATGGCTGTAAACTATGGGGGGAAAGGGTTGTTAGGCCCCCCCAATAAATCCTACTTATTTTTATTTAACAAATAATTTGCCCTTCACCCAAAGGCCCCAGGACAAGAGAATACATACATATTAAAATATAGGAACACTCAAAAAAGAATGTTATGCTGACAGTATAAATAATTTATAATACCACAAAACATTAAAAGCATCAAGTAGTAACAGCAACAGACATGTGGTTAGCTTGGTCTTTGGAGAATGAGGTTTACCTTCCTTTTCCTGCTACTCTGGCTGGGATTATTTTTTTATCCCACCTACTCATATAATTTTAAAAGATACACCACCATATTCTTTTATAAGATGCAACCCTGTTGCCATGGCACCGCTTATTTCTCAGCCCCTACCTCACATTCTTCCTGTGCAGATGTTTACACCCTGCTTGTAAGACTGGTTCACACTGGATCGTAATGCAAGAATCACTTAGGCTCTGCAATTCCACTGTAAGCTTACATGCCATGATTTCCACTTGTAAGGTCAGCATAGCCATGTCATCCAGATTCAAACACTCTAGCTTCTTTCCCTATATCTTTTTGAGTCTGAATCCACTCCCTTCAGAAAAGTCTCCAATCTGACCAAGCCATAGCTAGGTGACCTTGCACCCCTGGCAGAACCATCCAGATTGCGCCCCCTAGCCACAGACAAATTAGCTCTTCTTTCTGTCTCTCCTCTGACTCCCCCCCCCCTTCAATTCAACCTCTATTTAAAACCATTTCTTCAGAGGCAATAATCAATATTTATATTTATGGACATATTTTTAGCCGATTTTGCACACACACCCCTCGCCTGCGCCCCTGATGGGGGCCCACCTCACCACGCCCTAGCTATGGCCCTGAATCTGACACCTCCTTTTTCCACCAGGTATAAAGCACAACTACTGAGCAATTCAATTTATTTACTTTCCTCATAGCTTTGACATTGCAGGTTCTTCCTATTAAATCCTCTACATGCTGTTGGAAGACCCAAGGACAAATGAGGCAGTAAATGCTATATAATACACAGCTACCTGTGGGAAAAATCCCAGAGAGGCTGAAATGTGAATTTGCTAGATCTCCATGAGAATTTTGTAACCCCTCACCCACCTGCCCCATCATCTTATTGCCTCCTCACAGTTGAGAAAGTTGTACTTCCCAGATACTACCACAAGATGTCATATGGGGAACCTCTAGGCAAGACACCTGTCAGCTTAACCGTCTTAACTTTTCCCAACTCTGCAGACCAGTGTTCCCTTAGTATAATCCTGTTCTTTTAATTTACTTTGCACAGAGATTTGGCAAATAAAACTTTTTTAAAAAAAATGATGCCAGTAAGCATCTTCAGTAAGCATGGATGCAGAGGCAATCCGTTTTACATCAGGAACAAGTGGGGTGGGGGTGGGGAGATCTACATTGTGATTTGCTGCCCCTGTAGATCCTGCCACCTGAAGCAGTTTCCTCACCTGGCCTCATGGGTGGGCTGGCCCTGCATGGATCCCCAGCAGGTATAGCATTAAATTTACAATTAGAAAAAATGGGAAGGCAACCAATTGCAGAAAAAAAGGGGGGTTGACTGGACAGAACGTGATTTCAGCAGAATTCTTATTTGAGGGTGGTGTTGGTGGGGTCAAGCCTGGGCTCCAATAAAAATGTGATGGGCTCAAATAATAATTTTAAAATTATTGTGCAATTGGAGGTTCACTTCCTTCATTCCTTTTGATACGTAGTTTTTGCAAAGGTAACAGATAAAAACAAAAAACGAAACCCCAGCACCTCAACTGTTGAGAACTTGTGAAATATGCAACCCCCTAATCAAAGCGTCATTTCGATTTCCCAGAGGCCTCCACTGCTGCCATTCTCCCTGACAGAGAAGTTTCAGCGTGAAACTGCTTAGCAAGACGACTGATTATATCCGTTTAAGTCTGAGGAAAGATAATGGTCGCTTGTGACAAAGGGCGACCCCTTAACCCTTTTATGGAGGTCAGCTCTCGCGCTGCGCAACGCCTGCTCAACATGCCCACTTTCTGGTCCGGCCCACTGCCTTAATCGGTGCCTCCCGCGAGCTGAGTTTTAATAATGCATGATATCTCAAACTGTGGCGCCTTTTGTTATTATCGCACGCGTTTTAAGTTTTATTTCCCGTAGCAGCTAGAAGAAGACAGAAAGGACGGGAAGCACGCAGCAACCCGGCGAGGGCGAGAAGGTGAGGTCCGCTCGTTCCTTATCTACTAAGCAACTTCGAGGAAGCTGCCCCGCGTGGGCCGAGGACGCGGCCGCCGAAGGAGGGAGCTGGTTCGCCGCCAAAATAAGGGCACCGCCAGTTTCCCTTCGACGCCCAGGAAAGCGAGCCTTGCGCCTAATTACACATTAGCCCGGCAGCGGGAAGCAGGGCGCGCGGGCGGGCATGCGAAAGTCCCAGCTGAATCTGCAGGCGCCGCCACAGACGCGAGCGAGCGAGGCGCAGGAGGCGGCAGCACCGCGGGCTTCATGGCGGCCGCGCAAGTGCACATGTGCCAGACCATCTTTCCCGCGCACACGAACTACCGCGGGGAGTTGGGCGCGGGGCAGCTGCTCAAATGGATCGACACCACGGCCTGCCTGGCGGGTAAGCGCGAGCGCCCCCTTCTCCCACCCACCAGGACGCGCACAGCGGGTACTTCTGGCCCCCTCGTCTCTGGCGAGATCCAAGATAGCGACGGTGCCTAGCTGTTCACCACCTCTTCTAGGCCTTCTAAGAGTTGCATGGCACAGGCAGAAAGTCTACTGGTGCAGCTCTTATCCACTTAACAGGTGAAGATAGGGCGCAAACGATGGATTTTTTTACTTGTCTCGCAAGTAATAAGAGACAGCAAGCCCAATCCTCATCTTCATGATGCTGTAACTACCTCCTTTGCACAGTATCCTCAGTTTGGGAAGAGAGGATTTGCCGTGTCAGGTAAGGCCAGGGAGGAAACCCTGTTGAACTCAATGGGACTTATTTCTGAGGAGACATGGGTAGAATGGTGCTAACAGCTCCTTACACTGCAATCCCAAGAATATCTACTCAGAGGTAAGTCCTGTTGAATTCAGGGAGGCTTACTTCCAGGTGGGTGGGTTTAGGATTGCATAGTGCCAGCATAAATCCTGTTGTGCTCATTAGCAGATACTAAGAAGCACAAAAATATTAGTAAAGTTTTATTTCTCTCTCAGTATGGTATCATTCTAGAATTATATGATTATTATGCTGGCACTAGCAACTTCCAGAGGTTTTTTCTTCCTTCAATAAGGCTGTGAGGTATACTGGAGCATTTGTAATACAAACTAGCTTAATTACAATACTCATTTTGTCGGTAAAGAATTTAGGGATTTCACAGCTTTAAAAATTAAAACAGGTCCATTAGTCTCTTTTATATAACCCCAGTTACTGAATGATTTTATCTTTTTTGTCACAACTCTCCTATGAGGTAGGAAAGAGTTATTAAGCTAGGAGGTCACCATGGACAAATTTGGAATTTTGTGAGAGTGCTACGTGCACCACCCTTCAAGTAGGTTTTCTGCCCTGGGCCATTCCCCACAAAAGACAAAAAAGAGAATCTGTGTGCGTGCGTGTGTGCGCACACCTTTATGGCCTCTGGCCAAAAGTTGGAAGCAGTAGAATTAAAATCCATTCTCTAGAACTTGTATGATTTTACAAAGACGCCCCCCCCCCCAACCTTACAGTGGTATATTTCACATCCAATAGCACAGATCCAGTGCTTGCCAACACACACACACACATACACGGCAGAGATCCTAAAGGATCTTCATAATTTTTATTAAAGATGGCAACAACCCACAGAACAAATCACAGAACACCCTCTATAGATAGAGAGGTGACTTTTGAATTGTTGGTTGTTTTGAGGGTATCTCTTGTAAAAATTATGAGGATCCAGAAAGAATACTCGGGGCTTCTTGGGCACCAGTAAAAGTCCTCAAGACTGCTATTGTGGCTATGGGCACCACAGTGAGCAGGCCATATTTTTCACACATTTGTATACAACGCCAGCAGTAGAATTAAACAGCATTTAACAGAAACCCATGTTCTGCATCCTGCATTTGCCTGTACTCTTTTCTCTGAACTTGCACAAGACAGCTACTGAACACATGCACTCAATCCACCAGGTCAGTTTCTCTCTCCATGAAGATTGGTATATGGTTACAGTTGTTGGATGACATTCCTTAGTTAAGCCAATTGCTTGCTAATAGTCAGGAATGATTGGTTGGTGTTCTCTCGGTGTAACATAGGACTGGAAATGTTTTCCTGAATGACCAGTTTGCCAGTGAGGTTTGATCTGATACCACTGTTGTGCCAGAGAGTGTGTGTAACAGAAAAGGCTATTTGAATCTGAGACACCCATGGGAGAAAGTGGGGAGTATTGAAAGTGAGCTGGCTAAAAACGAGAGATGGTGCAGGTGCTGTATATTGGGTAACCCAATGCAGGATTAGCATCTGTGCTGCCTGTTCCCCACAGAGAGTGCCACAGTTCGAATTAGCAAACTACAACTTCCAGAATTCTTGGGGGAAGAAGCCATGTGCTTAAAATGTATGGTGTGGATGTGACCTGAGTTCAGTTCCGATACTGAAAACAAATCCCTAGGCTCAGAGGCATCCTGCATGTCTTTTGCACCTGACTCTACCTGGTAGATCTTAGGGTTCAAATAATTAAAAAATGAACTTCTGAGAAATCTGAAGCCTGGCTACCCTGATGAACCTCACAGGGTTATTATGAGGATGAAATGGAGAAAATTCTATAAATATCCTAAACTCCTTGGAGGAGCAAATGTTAAAAGATAAATAGGGGGGGGGGGAGTTTGCCATCTTTTCCTTCGGAAGTTAAGCATTACTCAGGAGGCTGTAAATTATTTCAAGCACTATCTCACCAGTACCCTTATATCTAGTTCACAGATGGCCCAGTTTCGTGTTCTTATTGGCTTTAAAAGATGATTAGACAAATTCTGGCTCTCTGGCTATTAAAGATCATGATAGTGTTCTACTTCAGTTGTCGGAGGCATATGCTGCCTCTGAATATCATTTGCAAGGAATCACAAGTGGGGAGGGTGCTGTTGCATTCAGGAGCTGCTTGTGGGCTTCCCACAGGCCTCCAGTTGACTACAGTAATTGGGCTGCTGGACTAATATCCTTACGTATAATTTTTAAGAAAACAGTTTTGTGGATTTCAGTTGTGTTTTATTGATAATCTTGCTATGTAAGCCACTTAGAGAGTGTTGTCATGAAGCAATCTATAAATCTTAACAAATGAATAGAATTTATAGATTTGGGGGGGGGGGGAGAGAGAACATGTATGCTTGTTGGGAAGCTGCAGTTGTAACTGGTAAATGCGATAAAATAGATGCAGGATAACAAAACCGGATGGGGTAGCCAGTGCCACAGAAGACAAAATTGGAATTCAATATGACCTTAACTGGGCCCAACTAAGAAGATGAATTTCAATAGGGACAAATGTAAGGTTCTGCACTTAGGCAGGAAGAACCAGAAGCACAAATGTAAGATGGAGGACACTTGGATTGCCAGTAGTACATGTGAGAAGGATCTAGCGGACTTAATGGACCACAAGCATAATGTGAGTCACCAGTGTGATGCAGCAACAAAACAAAAAAAGCAAATGCTATTCTAGGCTGCATCAATAGAAGTATAGTGTCCCGATGAAGGGAAGTAATAGTACCGCTCTATTCTGTTTTGGTCAGACCACACCTGGAGCACTGTGTCCAGTTCTGGACACTACAATTTAAGAAGGATGTTGACAAGCTGGAATGTGTGCAGAGGAGGGCAACCAAGATGATCAAGGGTTCTGGAAACCAAGCCTTATAAGGAATGCTTGAGGGATATGGGTACATTTAGCCTGGTAAAGAGGAAGCTGAGAGGAGAAAGGATAGCCATCTTCAAATAGTTAAAGGACTGTGACATGGAGGATGGAACAAGCTTGGTTTCTCCTGCTCCGAAGGGTAGGAACTGAACCAATGGATTCAAGCTACAAGAAAGGAGATTGGAACAGACTCCTTAGGGAGGTGGTGGACTCTCGTTCCTTGGATGTTTTTAAGCAGAGGTTGAATGATCATCCGGGAGTCCCTTCCAGCTCTACAATTCTATGATTAACATTGTGCATCTTTGGAAGGAAAGTATCATATGTGTAAAGTGGCCCTTAGAAGACAACCAAATTAACCATGCTTAAGGGCAAAGGCATGTTGAGAGAAAACTTATAATTGCTTACATGTTTATATTTGCCTTTTCTTCCAAGCTGAGAAACACGCCGGCATGCCCTGTGTGACAGCATCGGTGGATGACATTCAGTTTGAAGAGACTGCCAGGTATACCTTCAAATAGTTATTATCAGCACTTTTCACAGCCTTCCTTTATTTTCTGTGTAACAGAGATTAACCAGAACATTAAAAATTGGTCCAGTGAACATAGGAGTTGATTCTCTTAAGGGTGAGCAGCATCTCTCAGCATGAGGACCATGTTCTGTCATGGGGCCTCATGACAATAGTGGACAAGGGCCAGATGCAGAAGCAAGTGGAGGAACGTATGAGGCTCTTACTTTTGTACAGTAGGTTACATTCCAGGCATGTTGAAATCCAGCACACACACACCCCCTCAGTTCTGCATTCAGCTAAGCAAGTATTATGATCATAGTTCAAATAAACATGGAGACAAAAACACTCAAGGAGGGCATGGGGGAGGGGCATAGCCCAAGAATAGGGGTTTGTGACTTGGGGGAGCGGGGAGTTCAGATAGGAGTGCCTGCTAGGGATACAAGTTTGTCTACAAATACAACCATTCACTGAGAAAGGAAACCACTTTAAAAAAAATCTTACAATGTTTTTCTTGATATGACAATGAGTGGCATTCATGCGTAAGAAGTAATAATTTGGCATACCCCCCATTTTCAAAGATTATGCATTTAATGGATTCATAAAAGTGCATGCAACTCAATAAATATATTTTGCTTTTAACTTCCAGAAATAAGGGGGAGGGTTTCCCCTCTGAAGCTAGTAGCGAGCAATTTTTGCCAGTCAACTGTTTGTCTCGATTGTTAATGTAGGAGAAGTCTGGCAGTTTTATGAAGTTAACCTTCCACCTGAGTGTTAATTAACTTTAAAAGCATTTATAATTAATGATAATGTTCATTAATTTTGAAAACTAAGATAACATTTCTTTCTGCTGTGTTGTAAAAGTACGGAATGATGGCAAATGCAATTATTAACTTCTGTGGGATTTTAGACTACAAGTCTGTGTTTTCCAGAGGAGCAAGGCCTGATGGGTTCATGCAGTATTTACTAAATGGCACAACTTTGTGAGCACAAATACATATGTAGGTGCCATATCCATGCACAGCAAGGTCATACTGCAGCAGTTACCTCTGGTATGAAGAAACAATAATATATCTACAGTGATGCTCCAGTTATAGTGTTGCGTGAATCACTTTTCACACGGATATTTAATATTATCCTGCCCCCCTATTGAGATTCGTGTGTATTCATTAGTGGCTTAAGATGCAGCTAGGTCATTCTTTTTCTCAATTCAAGCTGGTATTGGAAGCCTCAAAACACAGTATTTCAGAAGAAATGACAAGATAGAGGAGTGCACTGGATGCTGAATAAACAAGCATGCATGCAGCCCAAGTCCTGTGGAATGCAGTGGAGCTTATTTCTGGCATATGCTTGAACTGTATGTTGTTCCTAAGCTGAAAACAAGATGTCCCTAAGTCTTCTACATTCCCATTTCCCAAGAAATTAGCTGTGTTTCTTTAATCCACAAGGAATATAGAAGTGGTAGCCAACATGGTGTCTCTACGTGTTGTTGGATTCCAACTCCCATAATTCCTGATTAATTTCTGCTGGCTTTGAGTTGGACCCCAACAATATCCGGAGTGTGCCATGTTGGCTACTCCTGAAGTATAGGAGAAACTTACTTGTAACAATGTGTTTTTTGCACAACGAATTAAGAGCAATGCATCTTATTCCTTCAGCTCTTGCACTCCAAATCAGAATAGTAGTAGTAGTTGTTGTTGTTATAATAATTATTATTCCTACAACTATGTTTTGGCCTGTCAACTCCTAAAGCACCAAAAGACTAGAAATCCAAAGAGAAATAGGAGGTGCCCAACCCCATGTTTCTGTTGTAAGATGAATGTGATGGCAGAAAGGCAATCACTGGGGAGAATTTGGAAGCAAGGGAAACCTTAACTCTTCCCTCCCCGCCAATTCTCCCTGCAAATGCCCCCCAAGCTGGTTTAGGTATCTCTCCTCCCTGCATAGACAAACTGTAACTGTTCCAGGTTTTTATGCTCCTTGCTTTGTCTTTGAGATGGTTAGAATTTCTGAATATCCATCCTGTATGAGTAAAATCTGCTACTTATATATGGTCCCCCTCACCTAACCTGCCTACAGGGAAAACAGCTCCCTCCCATTAAAGAACAAACATTGTTGTTTGTGTTTGTATACCGTGTGAATTCATCAGCAGTGTCTATTTTACATAAGTTTGTAGTTTAGATTTCCTTCTCTTTTTGCATTTTCTTTGTGTACCCTTACTGAGAGCATTCAGCCTGCTACACTTCAAAAGGTCCCAATCAGTTACAAATGAGAATGCAATGGTCTGTGACACTGCAATGTTCCCTGAATTCCAATTCCCAGAGCCTCTGTTCAGAGCAAGTGGCTTTCGGGGTACTTTTCAACAGTGACAACAGAACTTTCTATATATATAAACAGAATTATTAACCATAGATGGGATGCCCCTGGCCTTACAATGACTTTTTAAAGAATGTTTAGATAGTGTTCACACGCCAGCCTTCAGGAGCTCTGGGTTCTGGAGAACGAGATTAGATTCTAAGCATTTCAGGGAGATACTCTGAAAATAAAGGGTTTCCCTGACATAAATATAATAGTAAGCCAGAACCACATAGTTGTACGAAAATCAAGGTGAGGTGATAGCATGTTTGGCCCCTGGCAAATTAAAAGAAATGGGTAGCAAGTGATATGAAAGACCTCTACCTGAAGCCCTATAGAACCACTGCTAGGTAAATTACCGTATTTTTCGTCCTATAAGGCGCACCGGCCCATAGGACGCACCTCATTTTTGGGGGGGGGAAATGAATTAAAAAAAATTATTTTTCCCCTCCAGCCCTGGCTGCCGCCCCAAGCCTTGCGCTCACCTGCCCGAAGCAGGGGGAGCCCTCCGGAGGGCTCCCCGTGCTTCGGGCGACAGGCTGCCGCCCCAAGCCTCGCGCACCTGGCGGGACCTCCTGCCGGGCGTGCGAGGCTTGCAGACACTCGCCCGAAGCAGGGGGAGCCCTCCGAAGGGCTCCCCGTGCTTCGGGCGACAGGCTGCCGCCCCAAGCCTCGCGCGCCCGGCGGGACCTCCTGCCGGGCGCGCGAGGCTTGCAGACACTCGCGGGGGCTGCAGGCTGCTGCCCGCAAGCCTTGTGAGCCCGCGGGTACTCCCACCGGGCTTGCAAGGCTTGCGGATAGCTTCCTGAAGCCTGGAGAGCGAGAGGGGTCAGTGCGCACCGACCCCTCTCGCTCTCCAGGCTTCAGCGAAAGCCTGCATTCGCCCCATAGGATGCACACACATTTCCACTTCATTTTTGGAGGGGAAAAAGTGCGTCCTATGGGGCGAAAAATACGGTAGACAATACTGGACAAAATAAATACTTTTACCTGGTCTAAGATAGCTTCTTATGCTCCTAAGGTACTAACAAAAAGAAAATCAACCGTGTGGTTTTGGCTCCAAGTAGCACCAGCAACATAATGTGTGGAAGTGGCCCCAGCCTTGCAAAATAAGATAAATGAAAGCACCTCTTTAGGCAGTGCATAGTTAAAACTGGCCACGGTGATGGCCGGCAACAGATAGCTTTAAAAGCGGATTAGGTAAACTAATGGAAGAGGAGGCTACTAACCATGACGGTTCTGCTCTCCCTGCAGAGTTGGAGGCAGTGATGCTTCTGAATGCTCTTTGTGGGAAACTGCAAGAGGGGAGGGCTCTCTTGTGTTTGTGTCCTGCTTGCTGGTTCCCCATATGCATCTTGTTGGCCACTGTCAGAATAGGATACTGGACTAGATGGGCCATGGACCTGACCCGGCAGGCTCTTCTTATGTTTTTATGTCCACAAAAGTTTCTAAGCTGCAAAAAAATTCTGCTAGCATGATGAAGTGCTGCTAGAGGAGGAACAGAGAGTCCTGCCCCTCCTACAGCAAACCAGAGCAGGACAGCTCACTTGGTTTCCATGCTAGGTGCAGAGGAAGGACAGAATGTTCAACCTCTCATTGGCCAGACCTCCCACATACCTAATGGAATTTCCTGTTACCATTTGCAGTCAGCGAGAGTGCCTGATCCAAGACTGAGATAGCCTTTCTTTGTCGGTACTTCACATGTGTGGATCCTGGCAATGAAAACCATATTCCAGGTCCAGGGTTATATACCATGCTGAAACTAGGCTCTAATTAAGACCTGCTACTCTTTCTGTCCTCGCTCCTTGGAAATAGCCGAACAGCCTCAGCCTGCATTGCAATCGCTTCTAGAGGAAGAACCCCTTCACAATTTGTAGCTCCGCTTTCACTTTAAAGTCCAAACCAGGTTATGCTCTCTCCTTCCTTGGGGGTTTTCTAAGCAGAGGCTAGGTGGCCATCTGTCATGGATGCTTTAGCTGAGATTCCCGCATTACAGGGGGGAGTTGGACTAGATGATTCTTGGGGACCCTTCCAATTCTACAATTCTATGGTTCTATGAAGGGGCACAGGTGGCGCTGTGGGTTAAACCACAGAGCCTAGGGCTTGCCGATCAGAAGGTCGGCAGTTCGAATCCCCACGACAGGGTGAGCTCCCGTTGCTCGGTCTCTGCTCCTGCCAACCTAGCAGTTCGAAAGCACCTCCAAGTGCAAGTAGATAAATAGGTACCGCTCCGGCGGGAAGGTAAACGGCGTTTCCGTGCGCTGCTCTGGTTCGCCAGAAGCGGCTTAGTCATGCTGGCCACATGACCCGGAATCTGTACGCCGGCTCCCTCGGCCAATAAAGCGAGATGAGCGCCGCAACCCCAGAGTCGGCCACGACTGGACCTAATGGTCAGGGGTCCCTTTACCTTTACCTTATGGTTCTATGATAAGTGTTCAGCAGCTTGCCTGTGGGCAGTGGGCAGAGGCTGATCAAGCAGCAAGTCACCTTCCTTGCCATTGCCCTGCAGAGCCAAAATGCTTTATTTCTGCCAATACCCCTCTCTCCCTCTGGTATTGATGGCTGGCCATGCAGTAGCCAGCAGTGTCGTGCTGCCATTGCTAGATCAGGGCCAGTAAAGGCCTGGAACAGCTTATAATATTCTGTTTTTATATAATGAGATTATGGTGCTTTTTTCTGTTAATAGAGTCGGACAGATTATCAGCATTAATGCTAAGGTGAACCGGGCATTCACTACGAGTATGGAGGTAAGAGACTGCATTTGTTTGTCTTGGTGTGTTTTTAAGATGAGATTATATATGGTGTTATATAGGCAGAATGAAACAAATGGAAGAATGAATTCATGTTAAGTAAATGGCTCAAATCTCTCTCACTAGTTTTTATCCCCTTCTCTACATTTCATAATCATTTATTGCCACAACATGGCTCTTGTCTTCTACCCCCGGGTTACAGGTCCAAAACATACCCCAGTGCCCCTTAGCTGCCCAGAGCTATTGACATTCTCAGAGGCTATGTCCAATGTGCTTCGATTTACCATGGTACTGTTTCAGTAGATCCACTCCCACAAAATAGGCTCTCTGACAACTTTTGTGGTCACCAAACACATGTACTCTTTATGCAGAACTACCTCTAGCTTCTCTTTCAAGTGAACAGGTATCTGCCACAGTACACCGCAAATTTTTAAATGTTTACATTCTTCTCACTCAAAACATTTTGTTCCAACGGTTTGTTAAAGAGTTGAGCACTGAAACTGAATGAAAAAGTTCATAAATACAGAACATCTGCAGGCTTATCAGTTCAAAATGTGCCCTCAAGTCTATATTAGTCTTTATGGGGTTTAGTCATGCACGGCAAAGACTATAAAAGCTATAAAGAGCGCCAGTGTGATGTAATGTTTAGAGGGTCGGACCAGGACTGAAGAGACCTTGATTCAAATTCTCAGTCAATTCAAAGCTTGCTGAAAGACCTTGCACCAGTCTCAGTCTAACCAACCTCACAGGATGCTGTGAGAACCTGGAGAAACATGTATTCTTCTTGAGCTCCTTGGAGGAAAGGCAGGACATACATTTAATAAATCAATAAATATTGGCTGAAAATGGCCCAATTGTTTCCTCCCTCCTTTCAGCACCCCCTCTCCTTTTTAAAATTAGCCACTGACCCCCATCATTCAGTCTGGACACTGAGGTCCAGCTCTGAGGGCCTTCTGGTTGTTCCCTCACCGCGAGAAGTGAGGTTATAGGGAACCAGGGAGAGGGCCTTCTCAGTAGTGGCACCTGCCCTGTGGAATGCCCTCCTGTCAGATGTCAAGGACGTAAACAACTATCTGACTTTTAGAAGACCTCTGAAGGCAGCCCTGTTTAGGGAAGTTTTTAATGTTTGATGTTTTATTGCGTTTTGAATATTCTGTTGGGAGCCAAGCCATCCAGAGTGGCTAGGGAAACCTAGCCAGATGGGTGGGGTATAAATAATAAATTTAGTAGTAGTAGTAGTAGTAGTAGTAGTAGTAGTAGTAGTAGATGTAACATAGGATTGTACTGTTAAGACACTTGGGAAGCAATGGAGATAACAACATAATTATGAAACCAGTTGGTGAGCTCAGCTCTTTTATTAAGATGAAGGGAGTGCTAGTATTATTACATAAACCAGTTCTAAATTATATAACTCCTAGTAATCTGGTGTCATTGTTTCCATTTGCATGTAGGTTGGTGTCAAAGTTACATTGCAAGATCCTCTTACCACCTTCCAAAAACTGATTTGTGTGGCTTTCTCTACATACGTGGCAAAACCAGTACATAATGGCAAGGTGATATATTCCGTTCAAAAAGGGTCCTTTGTTTACGTGGATTCCAGAATGGTCTGTAAAGCAAACTGTGGTGTTCATGGCAGCTTACCCTTACATAATTTGTACTAATATTGTTTGTCTGACAGCAGAGTAGTAGCGCTGCGGAAGAATTGTAGTGGGCAAACATGCATCAGAAACTTTTACTGCGGTAATTTGACAGTGGGCTAGCTAAGGGGAAGTGCCACAATTTCATTGTGTTCAGTGCCTGCTACGCATTGCATTTCTAGTTCTGTTTTCTGAGACAAATTTTAGCTTAGGTTGATTTTAAGATGTGTGTATCTGTGTGTGTAAATACTCCGGCACCGGGGGGGTGGAGAGCAGGTGGGGGCGGGGGTGGTGCACATCCTGGGGGCGTGGCACGCCACCTGCAGGGGCATGGTGCCCAGCACAGGCGGGGGACAGCCACGATGGCACCCCACTAGGATCGTGCTGCCGGGGCAGTGCACTCCCCACGCACTCCTCTTCCTCTGCCAGTGTGTAAATAAATAAGCAACATTTGGTAAATCCGGAATGTGAGCAAATGCATGTCAAGATACTGTTGGTATGTTATCTCTTCTTACCAATTATTAATGCAGCTTAATACAAAAGTGGCAGAATGAGGTGGAGACTTTGCTGTTGTTCAGATAATGAAGACGCACCTTTTTACCCAGGGCTTTGACACCTGAAATGTATACTGTATTTTCAGGACCCACACTGTTGTTTGTGGCTGCATTTTTATTGTAAGCTTAAAACTGCTTTTAATGCTGTATTTTCACTTGTAAATAACTCACCCTGAGAACTTAGGGTAAAGGGTAGGTAACAAAATAAAAAAATAAAATAAAAGTAGAATTTACTTTTACAATCCTTTTAAAAAAATCTTAATTTGTTCAGGTTGATTTAAAACCAGTGGAGTTCGTCACTGAACAGGATTTTCTTGAGCACACCCTGGCTGCTGAGAGAAGAAAAATCCGACTGGATCATGAACGCGTCTGTAAGAACCTGGTGGAAGAATGTGGCATGAATAGTGGTCAGTCATTATAACTTATTATTCTTGTATCCTACCCTTCCTCCCATAGGTATCCAGGGGGCCTTGCAATACCCATTAAAATAAGGTCAGCATAAAATATAATTGAAACCATATAATTCAAACCAATATCAGCAATGAAACACAGTGCAGCAGACTGCAACACTTGGACTATTGAACACCAGTCCAGCTATGTGCCAATGGAACAAACAAGTATGTCTTAAATTTGATCCTAGAAGATAATGACATGGGGGACAGCTAAAACAGACACATTGCTGTGTGCTTCCTATTTCCAAGTGGTGAGGAGTTTCATGGAAGCATTATGCAAATTGGGTTCCTATGGAGTTTCCTATCTTTGGAAACTTAAGGTATTTTATATTTGGTTTATTGACAAATAGAGCACAAAGTAGAGGCATACAGATCTCCTGTTCCACATTAGATCCCAATAAAAGTTAGCTACGCATACAAAGTGCCTTGAGCTCATCACTCATACGCACATTTTTGTTTGTGTGTATTCTCAGTCTGCTTCCGTTGTTCACACCCCTCCCCTACCATCTGCCCCCTTTACAAAAAGTAAAGTCTTAAATTATCTTGTGCTAAGATTGCTTTCCATGAAACATCTACAAAGTGCACGAAGCAAGGTGGAATTTGTCTTCTAAATACAAATTGTACAACTTGATAAGTAGGTCCAAAGTGCAAAGCGCTCAGATGAATCCAAGCTACAACACAAGGGTTATAAAACAGATGTAAGTGGGGCAGAAGGTCAAGTGGGATCATGTGACAGATTAGCATGATTGGCATTTTTTGAAATATAAAGATCCTGCTTTGCTAGAGATCTCTTCACCCTGGAAAACAGATCCTTCCTTCCCCTGTTGAATTATGGGTATTAAATAGATCTGTAGTCCAATTTCTGTCTTTAAAACATACATTTATATGACCCAAATTCTAATAAACTGACATAGTATGAATTTTAGTCTGACAGTATTAGAGAACAGGGTCAGCCAACTAGCCCTACATTACCTGTATTCTATGCTCTCATAACAGCCATAAACTCTTTTGGAATTGTCTCATGGGATACATACCTTACAAAGTGTAGTCACCCTGCTGATTTCAGTGAAGCTGCTTTATTTCTAAGACACAGGGCAGTGGCAGCCACAGTATAATTGGACTGGTCTGTAATTTCACTAACATCCTTGGCTATTCACTTCATACATTTCAGAACAAGTTTGTAATCAAGAAGAAGGTGCAATTTCCACAGATCTCACCCATGTGCAGAGCACTGAACTTGTCTTGCCTCCCCATGCCAATCATCAAGGAAATACATTTGGTGGCCAAATTATGGCTTGGATGGAGACAGTGGCCGTTATTTCAGCAAGGTACCATTTTTTTTATTCAGCATCCTTCCGTGTTACACGTTACTGGGCAGGCCTAGTGAGGAATGCAAGGTTTCTTTCTGCCTGTCTTTCTCTCTCTTTGTCTACTAGTTTAATGTTCATCTAATCACGCAGAGAATTCCATCATCCCCCTGTTGCTTGGTACATGTAGCTCTCTCTCTCTTTGTGTGTGTGAGACAAGAATTTCTATTAGAATTCCCTTCACACACCAGTGGGCCTGATTCATTGCCAGGGTGCTGGATGTGTCATTCCCATTCATTATTCATGTAGCTCTGATTTGTAACCTGAAGTTATACCAATAATAACTGGCTTTCCTTTGTTACTGGATAAACAGCTCATTTTATTAAAATTGCAAATCTGTCACAGGTTTTACACGGTCATAACACCAGTGGCCCAAGTGAGCGGCATTTATATGTAAGCACACAGCCTCATTTATATTTCTGTATCTATAAATGGTTCCCAAATAACTCTGCAATAAATCTGGTCCAGAAGAATGGAGATGGGGCTTAGCTGCAGCAAAATAACACATCAGATGCTGAAAATATTTCTTTTTTGTGCTTAAAAGTGATGAGCCAAAATGTAGGAGAAACAGTGCTAAACAGTGACAGAGAGCTGTCTATTTTGCTTGACAAATAGCTGACCTTGCTGCAAAGCTTTTGTAAAACAACTTACAATTAGATTTGACCTTTGAAGGTGCCAGTTAGAGTTGCTATGACCACAGGCTTACAAGGAATGAGAATGAGGTTTATAAAAGAAAGCAGTACTCAAAGAACAAACTGAATATATGCTCAGACAGGGTTTTTTTAAAAATATATATCCTCTTTTAAATACTGTGATACTAACCAAGCAGTGTCAATGCTGAACGCAACAGAAATCTGCTAGAATGAGATTTGGTCTTTCAGGTACACCATGTCTGTAAAAATATGGGTTTACCTTTCTAGCAAAATAATATCAGGATTTTAGACCTAACAGTGAAAAAAGATTGCAAACTTCATCTACACATTTACACCTCCATTCTTGACATTAATCTGCTTCTATCTTTATTGTTGTATTGCAAATGAGATATTTAGCAATTTAAATAGGAGGAGCAAATTATTCCTAATGAAAACCAAAGTAATTTGAATGCATTATAAAGATGCACAATTCAATTAATTAGAAACAGATAATTGTGCACGCTTAACAATTCTGGTACATCATAAAGGGTAATTGAGTTAAGGCTAAAGATAAATAATGGTGCAAAACAGTATTATCTCTAAGCTAAGCAAAGGTTAGGAAGAAATTTCAGCCCTACAACACCACCACAACAAAACAATACCTAATTCTCAGCAAATTCTTTTTAAAAGATTTATGCTGTTAAAATAAACTCACACAAGGACTTAATTTCCCCCCCTTTCATATATAGGGACTAGTGGGCCTAGCACTCCCTGGGATTGTTTTAGAAACTAAAAAAACCCTGTTTTTTGGGAGGAAAATGGAGTGTTTTTTGTGAGTTTGGACCCGTCACATCAAAAATCAAGTGAAGTCACTACAAAGTCATGTTTCATTTCACCATTTCGATTCAAAATTGCACTTAGTGTCCAAACTTCAATGAAGATACCAACCTCAAGAACCTTTGCGCAGAGTTCAGCAACAATACCTTGAGAGGTGGCCAGACCTATGCCCCCAAATGGGTGCAGTCACACCAAAGTCACATTTGGGTCTGCCTCCTTGATTCAAAATGGCACCTGGTACCCAAACATTGGCACAGACCCTCATCCCCCACCTGTGATGTGTTTGGCAGCGATATATTGAGAGGCTGCCAAAACAGGCAAAGAAATACCAGTGTTTATAATTTTTTTAAGAAATTGTTTCTGTACTCAATCGTTTTTAACTGTTTTTATATATGTAACTGTCTTATATACCTCATTATTCTGTAAATCGATTTGAGATGTTTCATGGGAAATGATTCATCAAATAAATGAACGAACAAATGAAGAAAAATAGCACTTAATGTATGGAAGAGCTAAGCCAAACAGTCCCCCCTCCCCCCTTTAAATAATAGATATAGATACCGGAAATCACAATTCTCAAATGCCTCAAGTTCCAACTGAAGAGAATGTTTCTACTCCCAAACCTTTATTAAAACCAGTATAAGCTGTAAACTTGGAATTCCCATTTTATAGACTTCGTTTGCTGCATAGAAATACTGAAATGTTGCATTGATATGAAAAGAAATAGCATGATAATATATGTATTTTAATTTGCTTTCCATTTTCCTCCTTCAGTCGCCTGTGTAGGCTGCATCCGACTTTGAAATCTGTAGATATGTTTAAATTCCGGGGACCTTCAACTGTTGGTGACCGCCTGGTTTTCAATGCTATAGTTAACAATACTTTTCAGAAAAGGTAATAAGCTTGTCTCTATCTTAATGCTATTGTGTGGTCTAAAATGCTTCAGTTTCAATTTGCATAAAGAATATAAAAATTAAAATGTAGTTTACAGTGCTATTTTTCTAGAAAAAATGGGTGCCAGAAGTCACCAGAAACTCCTCACTTGTTCTATTATAATGGCAATGGTACCCACCTGAGAGGTGCCAAGACTGAGTTCCAGCGAGTTCCAAGTGGGGGGGAAAAAGCCCTGGTAGTTTGAAATTATACCATTCTGTGTTATACTAGCATGAACATAAATATTAAAAATTCATATTCAGATATTTCCCCTCTGTTTATTGTACAACAACTGGAGATTGTAGTTTCTTGTATGTATGCTCCATTATTCATACACATTCCCCTTGACCAGTTATTATGTGTTATCCTAGCCCACTAGTAACAGACCCTAGCAAATCAGTAAATCTCATCACAGAATAGGAAGTTGTATGTCATGTCATAACATTTGGTGTGAGAGCCTAACTAACACCTGATGTGCTTTAGAGATCAAGAAATATAAAAGTATACATAGGGTTGGATCCAGTCCCATGCATGTCTGCACAGAAATGCCCTATTTAGATCAATAGAGCCTAGGCTCACCTGTATAAGATGGCAGGTATAATAATTTATTTCTTCCTTTTAAAAAAATAGCTTGTAGCTTCTCTGTATAATTTGGTGCGGCATCTGTCACACCCCAGCTGCTAAATTAACTGAAAGCTCTTCTTTTTCAGCATTGAAGTTGGAGTTCGTGTTGAGGCCTTCAATTGTGAGGAATGGGCCAAAGGCCAAGCTCGGCATATCAACAGTGCCTTTTTAATTTTTAATGCTGTAAATGAAGATGGAGAACTTATTACCTTCCCCAGAGTCAAATCTATTACAAAGGTGAACCTTTAAAAAAATAGGGAGAGAACAACTGTGTACATAAATAAGATAATCAGATTATTAATTTAGAAATTATGAAATGGATAGTATACCAGTAGGAGAAGTGAATATTTATTTGAATTTTGTAAGATGAAAAATATATAAATCATTTTTGTCCCATAAGGGGCACTAATTCTAAAGTGCTTTGGATTAATATTTCATCTAGAAGAGGATTATTGAACTCATAGCCAAGGACTGAAATACTCTGCCAGTCTCAGGTAAAAGGACTCGTGGTAGTTTTGTGAACCTAAGACAAACCAGAATTATACTTTTCAGACAGTATTGTAGTTACCTTACACATTTTATTTAGATGGTTGGCTTCACAGTAAAGTCTGTGTTATGCTCTTTAAAAAAAGCTTATTATATTCAATCTGTCCACTATTCTGAAAATTAGCAAAACTACAATGTAGAATTTATAACTAATTATTATTTTTTCTTGCTTTGTTCATTGCAAAGGATGGTTTAAGGCGATATCATGGAGCTATTGCACGGAAGAAAATTAGATTAGCCAGGTACAGTAAGTAAGCCCTAAAGACAGCATAAATGTTTAAAATGCCATTAACAGTACAGCTGATGTTATTTCTCAGCTGCTGTTGTAGAGCTGATCATGTTTGGTTTGTGAAACGTCAACAGAAAACATCAGTGCATGAGACGTTCCTCACAGATTGTACACAAAATCATTTTGGTGTACAGTAATGTGATATAAATCCAGCTTTGAAAACAACAGATTCTGGAATCTCTTCCTCCATATGGGATTGTTATGGGAATGAGGGTATAGTTAGGATTTTTCCTAACTTTTTCCAGACATGCATGTCCATAACATGTTGCTTTTAATAAGCTCTGGTAAAGAAGTCTGTTTTAATGAACAATTTGATGTTTGAGCAGGAGTGTTGCACCTTGTCTGGAGATGACAGCTTTAATGTTCCAAGGCAATAGAACAGAAAGTAGCAGGTGGACCTCTTGCCTCCTACCTTAAGTGTTATCCTGGATAATCTTTTTCCATGCTGGTGAAAGAAAAATTGGGAAGGAAAGTGCCTGTGTCCTATCTCAGTGCCTTAGAGCATTTAAGAATCTCTTGTAGATAACTAGGGTTGTAACCAGCATCAACCATACTCATGACCAATATAAGTCCATTAATTCCAGTGGGACTATTTGTTGATCACTTCCCCTACCTAGGCAGTTATCTTTCCACAAGAGACGACACTGATGCCAAAATCCAGCATTGCCTGAGCTCTGTAAGTGCAGCTTTCTCCTGACTGAAGTGCAGAGTGTTTGAGGGTCGGGACATTCGCAAGGAAACCAAAATGCATGTTTACAAAGCTATTGCGCTACCAACCTTACTGTATGCTTGTGAAACACGGACCACTTAAAATGCCTACTCCATCTCCTCAAAAGATTTCATCAATGGCATCTCTGAAAAAAAATTACCGTATTTTTTGCTCTATAAGGCTCTCTTTTTCCCTCCTAAAAAGTAAGGGGAAATGTGTATGCGTCTTATGGAGCGAATGCGGGCTGCGCAGCTATTCTAGAAGCCAGAACAGCAAGAGGGATCGCTATTTTCACTGTGCAGCGATCTCTCTTGCTGTTCTGGCTTCTGAGATTCAGAATATTTTTTTCTTGTTTTCCTCCTCCAAAAACTAGGTGCGTCTTGTGGTCTGGTGCGTCTTATAGAGCGAAAAATACGGTATATATCACTTGGGAAGACAGGTGAACTAATGTCAGTGTACTGGATGAAGCAAAGATCACCAGTGTCGAAGCAATGATTCTTCAACATCAACTTTGTTGGTCATGTTCAGATGCCTGATTATAGTCTTCCAAAGCAACTACTCTATTCTGAACTTAAAAATGGAAAGCGTAATGCTGGTGGTCAACAAAGCGGTTTAAAGACTCTCTCAAGGCAAATCTAAAAAAATGTAGTATAAACACCGACAATTGGGAAACATTGGTCTGCAGGCGTTCTAATTGGAGAACAGCCTTTACCAAAGGTGTCATGGTCTGGTGACTTCTGTTTCAGTGTATCTGAAGATGTGTGCATGCACACAAATGCACATACCAATAACAAACTTAGTTGGTCTCTAAGGTGCTACTGGAAGGAATTTTTTTATTTTGTTTCGACTACAGCAGACCAACACGGCTACCTACCTGTTACATGGACTTTGAAGATGCTTGAACTCAGGATGAAAGCGAAAAACGTGCTATGAGGATGGCACAGTTAGCAAATCCTCACCTTGATCAACTCTCACCTGGAAACCTATGCCCCCACTGTGGAAGGACATATGGATCCAGAATTGGACTCACAGTTAAGACCGTGTTCATGGAAGACAATCTTACTCAGCTACGAGTGATCGCCAAACAAGAAGAGTCCGAGTATAATTAAATTTGATACAACCCTAGTTTTCCAGGACGCAGATCGCATATGTGGAGTCTATGCATTTATAGCTTATATGTACAAAAGAGCCAACCATCACAAGGTCAAGGGGGGGCTAGTTTATGTGAACCTGTTCCCATCCCCTTTGTCATCCGCACAATGGTTATCCTTGAATTTTATTTAACTGCATCTGGCAAATCTCCAGACAAGGACCTGGCAACCCTAGTTCTGATTGTTGCAGATTATAAGAATTAAGCATTTGCTAGCTGCAGCATATTTGGAAGAGTGAATAATAATAATAATAATAATAATAATAATAATAATAATAATAATAATTTATTTATACCCCGCCCATCTGGCTGTTTCCCCAGCCACTCTGGGCAGCTCCCAATCAAGTGTTAAAAACAGTACAGTGTTACATATTAAAAACAGATTTCTTCTGAATGTCAGGTAATTGTTTATCTCTTTGAAATCTGATGTCAAATGTTATATTGATATGTCATTTTTATATAACTTGAGGAATTTTAAGAAGTTTTAAACAATTGCACTAGTAGGAGCCAGTGCAACGAATCCTGTTAGTGCAATGGGGTTTTCCTAATTGACTTGGGGTGCGGGTGTTTGGTTCGGGACAAACCCCAGAACAGCACATGGAGGAGGTGGTTCCATGTGGTAAGCAGAAATGCTTGCACTGACAGCAAAATCAAATCGCTCAGCAATGAATTCCCTCCTGAGGATTTCCTAAGCTTACTTTTGGCCTTCTTTCCGCATTGTATCAACTACAGGAAATACATTCTTTCGAAGCAGGAAAACAATTGCACACTTGATTTCTGGGACAGAGGCAATCAGGTAACATCAGTAACATTTGCATATATAATATACATTAAGAAATTAAGTGTATGGCCCTAAATGTCAAAAATTGGGTGTAAGATGATTGTATTTTTCTTTGTTTACTGTCGCCTGATATTTAATTATAATCAGAATTATAGGAGAATATCTGGGATATTTCCTATAACAAGTCACAGAAATTTGGCCATATATTGGCATTAAGTGGGACCGGACCACTCCTTTCCCCTCTTTTTTCCTGCCCCCACAACCCTTCCTCCTCATCTTTCCTTTCCTTGCCACACATGGGAATTAGGCCAAGGACCATAGGCTGTCTACTCCTGGTTTAATTGATCTGTGAAACATAGCTGTATACACACAATACATTTAAAGCACACACATACAATTCTGGGAACTGTAGTTTAGATCTCACAGAATTAACCAACTACAGTTCCCAGAATTCTTTGAGAAAAGGCATATGCTTTTTACATATGCCATGTGTGCACAGCCGCAAATTAGTCTCCTTTTAAACAGAATGACCTTGATCATCATGAGAGTTAGACTCCTGCTGTTGAAAAGGTTCAGTTCAGACACTGTCTTTTTCAAGAGGAGAGAGAGAGAACAAAATATTTGTTTTGCAACCAAATTCCAGAAATTATAGGAATTTCTGTGCCTTGTACATTTCCCCTCATTGGTTACTACTTTGCTTTGTGTTTTAGGCAGACAAAATCAAAAGCAATGTTACAGCATTGACTGTTCTGGCAGCAAAGCCTGGATGGGAAATGATTAGCACTAGCCTGGACTATGTAAGTACTCAATTGTGCAGGAGACACACACATTTCCCTACCAATTCAAAGAATTAATATGAATGGAAAGTCCCAATACAATGAGACCTTTTAGACTACAAAGTAATTATGTGTCATTAATTTTATCTCATACACTGTCCTCTACGCTTCTGCAATTTAAAAGCTGCAGCTGTTAAGGTATTTTCTAAAACTGTTAAAATTATTTGTCTGCTTCCTCTTTGAAATCAAAATGTACATTTTTAACTAACACCCTTCTCCCCCTTTCTATGACTGCTAATTAGTATGCTGCTAGAAGACATGCTTTGAATGTCAAATTGTTCACATGGATCATGTGAGTATTCATGTGACGCTGCTTTTTTTTCTGCTGAAGATTTTGAGTTCTATGTCTGGTCAGTTAAGAAAGAAACACATATTCTCAGTTGTGACAGTTTCCCAGTAAAACTAACCTGATATGATTTGTGCTTTTGGATAACTGATGTCTGACCTCTGCGTGGAGTAGATAAACATTATACAGTGGTGCCTCGCAAGACGAAATTAATTCGTTCCGCGAGTTTTTTCGTCTAGCGAATTTTTCGTCTCACGAAGCACGAAATCCCATAGGAATGCATTGAAATTCAATTAATGCGTTCCTATGGTCAAAAAAAGTCCAAACAAAGCCAAATTTGGTACAACAAGAGTTTATTAAGTGCTCTTTAAAGTCACACATACTGTAAAGAGCATTTCAAAAATTGAAGGAACAATAAATTAAGTTTCTAAACATGACAGAAAAACATTTAAAAATCAACATAGTGTACAGTACATTTTCTAAGATTCTGGGGGACAACTCGAAGAAGGTTCCTCTTCCACTCTTTTCTTCTTGCTGAAGAACCCCCTCCTCAACTGTTCCCCCTGCCACCCACCACACAGAAATTCAAATCCAGAATTTTTTTTAAAAAAACAGCAGAGTGGCCCAATGGTCACAGAAAATCATAAAAATGCAGAAAAAAACACACAAGCTTCCAGATTCTTGCAAACCCCTTCCCAACACCAAGTCCTTGAATTCCAAACACCCCAATCCAAAAACCCCCAAAAAAGTTTTAAAAGTTTAACTTACCAAATGGCTGCAAAAGAAGTTTCGGAAAACCTTCAAAAATCACCAAAGTCTTCCAAAACCCCGAAAAAGGCTACCACACCGCGTTCTATGAGTTGCTCCTCGAAGTCAAGTCGGAACTGTATTAACGGTGTTAAGAAAAAGGAAACAAACTTGCAAGACGTTTTCGTTTTTCGTCTTGCGAAGCAAGCCCATAGGGAAATTCGTCTTGCGAAGCAGCTCAAAAAACGCAAAACCCTTTCGTCTAGTGAGTTTTTTGTCTTGCGAGGCATTCGTCTTGCGGGGCACCACTGTATAGTATTTTTATGAATCAATTGGAAGTAACAGTATGCAGTATTGATATAAAACATGAGTCCCATTTTTTTCTTCTTCAAGTAGATGAATAATAACAATACTTTCAATATTTTCTTGCAACTACACAAAGAAAGCAAGGCAGCAAAAAAGCGATTAAAAAATATTTTTTTGAAAGGTCCTGTCTGTCATGCCCAATCTATATACTTCAGATGTCTGGGCAACACAGAACAGGCTTCTCAAGGATCAGACAGATTAATATGGGTCAAAGTATTTTTGAGATATTCCTTCAGATGATCATATCTAGAGCCACTTATATTAATAGCCCGGCCACTATTATGCTCCTTCTGCCTACGGCAAAACTGATGGATCAAATCTACTGTCACAGCTCCTAAGTCCAGTTTGTCTCTTTTCCTTGCATAATTTAGCTCCTATTTGCCTTTATTCTTTATATCTCTAGCTATATCCACTCTGTTCATCGCTGAAACTTAATGGGCATAGCAATCCTAACCCCAGCCCGCGAAAAGCAAAATGGATCGGAGTGGATCACCACATCCCAAACCCCGCCAGCTCACACTGGCCAGCGAAGAAGGTGGGGGGCCGTTTTTCCTTAAAAAATTGCTGCACCATCTCCAGCTGGGCCTCTTATGTGATCCAAGAGGATTTGGAGTTAACATATCTGATCAAAAATTGCTGACAACATGTGCTAAAACAGTCCATTTTGGGACGCGGGTGGCACTGTGGGTTAAACCACAGAGCCTGGGACTTGCCAATCGGAAGGTTGACGGTTCGAATCCCCGCGACGGGGTGAGCTCCCGTTGCTCGGTCCCTGCTCCTGCCAATCTAGCAGTTCCAAAGCACGTCAAAGGGCAAGTAGATAAATAGGTACCGCTCCGGCAGGAAGGTAAACGGCATTTCCGCGCGCTGCTCTGGTTCGTCAGATGCGGCTTAGTCATGCTGGCCACATGACCCGGAAGCTGTACGCCGGCTTCCTCAGCCAATAAAGCGAGATGAGCGCCGCAACCCCAGAGTCGGCCACGACTAGACCTAATGGTCAGGGGTCCCTTTACCTTTTTACTGGCAGCAGCTGGTTTCCTACCCTACAGGGTGCACTGGGGCTTCCATTATGAAGGAGCCCTTCCACCACCAGCAACATGCTTCTCCACCTATGGAGTATCCTGCTCCCATCCCCTCCAGCCATCAACATTGAGGGAGTAGGATTGCACTGTAAAATTATAGCAATATTCTCTTATAGTGTTCTCTTCCAGTGGTTCCCAATTGGTGGTCCGCATAACCCACCCAGGGGGTCTGTGGCACCATTCACATAACAAAAACTACCATAGAGATACCAATATTTTCTAAAGTAAGGGGTCCATGACAGGGATTTTGAAAAACGGGGGGTCTGCAGCACATAGCTAATTGGGAACCGCTGTTCTATTCCATTAAAGTAAGCAGGATTCTCCTAGAAACTTTTATAATGTTGTATGGCTGATACTGTTTAAAGTTATGACCCATACTTTCCTGCGTATTTTATTTTAAAAGCTAAAGGACCTACCAACGTTGTTAATCTTTATCCATAATTTTCTCTCTCTCCCCATGTAATAAAAAATATTTTTTTTAGATAAAAATGTTTACTCTTGAAGAGACAGATGCTTTGTCAGTCAAGGTTGAAATGCAAGTGCGGATATCTTCAGAACTAGCATTCTCCCTCTTATCTGACTTCAGACATCATGTGCACTGGGTTAAACACTATTCGTAAGCATATATGTATTTTCCTTTTAAAGTCCATATCTACTCACATGATCTGGTTGAAGTAGATTTTGCCTTCATAGACCAAAGCGATCTGTCAAAATGATTTCCGTAATATTCAGTAGGACAATGAAGAAGTTTCAAGTAAAATACACAAAGGCTTTTATAAGCTTTTGTAGCCAAGGTTTGTTACAACTCATAGATAGTCTGGAGAGAGCTAAAGCATGAGCCTGGATTCAGATGACATGCTAAGCCAGTGGTCCCCAACCTTTTTTTGGCCATGCCCCACCTGGGTATCTTTAAAATCCTGATCCCCCCCCATGACATATAATTCTTCTTATTCAAAAAGCAAACTCCTATTCACTTAGAGGAAGCCTAAAAGGCCATTAACTTTAATACAGTGGTACCTCGGGTTACATACCCTTCAGGTTACATACGCTTCAGGTTACAGACTTCGCTAACCCAGAAATAGTGCTTCAGGTTAAGAATCTTGCTTCAGGATAAGAACAGAAATCGTGCTCCGGCGGCGCGGTGGCAGCAGGAGGCCCCATTAGCTAATGTGGTGCTTCAGGTTAAGAACAGTTTCAGGTTAAGTACGGACCTCCGGAACGAATTAAGTACTTAACCCGAGGTACCAATGTAACGCATTCTCGAATTGCCCCCCCCCCAAAAAAATCAAATTGCCCCCCTGTGGGGTATGTGTCCTGCGTTGGAAACCATGGTGCTAAGCCAAGGCACGGTTTAGCTCAGCATGGCCAGTAGCAAAACAACTAGGGAGGAGTATGGCTTGACATTCTCAGAGTGGTTTAACACTCAGTCCCTCTTCCCAGAGAACTCTGGGTATTGTTGCTCTGTGATGGGAATAGGCATCTCCTAACAACTCTTTTGGAGAAGACATGACTATTAAACTGGTATCATAGATCTAAATGTATAGTATAGATGTGGCCATTGTCTTTAGAAAAAGGTACTTTAACCATGTTAGTTGGACAAGGAAATAGTTCTGTAAAGATATGCTTTTTAATAAAGATATGCCTTGTCAGCAGTGAAAGTGTTGAACTGGCCCAAATATATCCTACCTCTTAGATTTCAAAATGATTAAATGTGCTCCTATTTTGCATAGTGTTGTATGTTGAAAAGTAACAGGCTGCAGCCCTAAACAAGCTGCATTGGGAAACAGGTGAAGAATTATGTAATTAGTAAGGCAGAAATGGTAAACATTGACTTTTTCATTTTACTGCATTAATAAAGCATGTTATTTTTATCTTCGAAAGTTTTGTCAGCACGGCACTTGAAAGTGGAGCAAGGGAGGAAGAAGAGGCAGAGCTGGTTAGATATAGTTTAATAGATGCAGGTTTAAGCTGAACTTGAAGTGAGCAATAACTTTTCCCATGTTGCTTCTTTTTGCCATTCTGTTTGGTTTAAATTTTTACTGAAAAAAATGAAGTCATGTGTTATTTAATTATTTTTTAGTTAGTTATTTAATCTGAAACGAAAGCTGTACATTCCTAGTCACAATTTAGATTATAAAGAACATATCCTTTAATTCATGTTTTACATGATACCTCGGCTACTAAACTTCACTAATGTATGGATCATGTTCTTACAGAACGTGTAAGGTTATCCAGAATGTGACCGAAGAGGACAAAATATATCACATTACATCCATATCAATTAATGGAAATAAGCCAGATGATTTTTTAATTCTCGTGTCTCAAAGAAAGCCTTGCAAGACTGGGTAAGTAGTTGAAAGCATGCCCATTTAATGGCAGGTAAATTTCAAGCTTTCTACAATAAAGTAACAGGACCCACACACCCAAAAATAATTATATGCTGTGAGTTTGGCTGAAATAATTATTTCTTGCAAAATGTGGGGTGTCTTGATTACACAGAAACTTTGGAAATAGCAAAAACTGCTTTGTAAAGACTGAAGGCAAAGGTGCATGTGTGAAAGGCCATTTGTGCAACACCCCCTACACCGGGGGTGAAGAACTGGCCTCTCCATCTCTGGGTTAAGTGTTACAAGCTTGTCAGGTAGCCCACTTTTGCCTGCGTGGAGAATCAGCTGATCAGTGGGACTTGCTCCCCACTGGTTCTTGCTCCCCAGCCCCTCCCACTCACCATAAATTATTACATATCACTACTTCGTTACTATATTGTGCGTTACATAAACAAAGAAATGTAATAACCTCCCGTGCAGTGCAGGGTTAAGGCACGAGGTTTTAACAACCCTCCCCCTGCACATAAAAATACAAAACTGAGCAACTACTATCTTGTGACCAATACAGTAGCTGTACAAGGGCATTATAGACAGCTTAGATTTTTGTTGTGGCTTGTTGATAACACTACTCTTATTAAATTTAGAGACCCTTACATAATAGCTGTGAGGTCAGTTGCCTTGGCATCTGTTCCATCTTCTGAGAATTACTGCAGGCGTGAAATCCAGTGTGCGGGATTCCTGATCTACCCTGATGGAAACTCCTCTTTTGTAAGCAGCATTGTAATTAAATACAGTTATTTTATGTGCTTTACTCCCTTTACTCTGCCTTTCTCTGTGATATGTAGGGCTGCATGATAACTGGTTTTCAATATTGTGATATATCGCCACCTAAACATCGCAGTATGTTGATATACCATGGTATCTGAAAAAAGGAAGGAACGATGCAGAGGCGAACAGGACAATGTTCTGGCAACTGCTACTACTTAAGGGTTGGGCTTGGCTACCAAATGGTGGTACTCAGGACAATCCAAAGTATGGTGGTGAGTCATAGTGAATACAAATAATCTGGGACTGCCAGACTGCCAGCAGGCCCGCTAGGCGGCACTAGCAGGGTTCAGCAGGCTGCCACAGCTTCTACCACTGCCAGGACTTGCAGGCTGCGGCCACTTCTTCCCACCACAGCGAGGTCTCGCAAGCCCCACTGCTAGTGCCACCACAAGGCCTTGCAGGCTGCCACTACTATTGCTGCCACTTTCCGTTGCCGCCACAAGACCTTGCAGGATGCCACTACTGCCGTCACTTCCTGTCACTGCTGCGAGTCCCCACAGGCCTCTGCCAGGAGGACTCACAGGCCACCACTGCTTCTGCTGCCAAATCTTGTTACAGTAACACTGTTACTGCTGCCACCACTCCCTGTCACGGCCTTGCAGGCCGCTGCTGCTGTTGCTGCCACCAACTCCCATCACTGCTGTGAGTCCTTGCAAGCCGCTACTGCCACTGTCTCCCACCGCTGCCGTGCGTCACCCATCCAGGCACCGATGAGACCCAGACCTACTTAGCTTCCACAGGACTTCAGGGCTTACTTTTGGGTGCAAGGTCACTTCAATAATCTTTCCCTGTTAATCCAGATGACAAAGAGTCATGCCTGCCAGTGCTATCTGCACTTGTGTGGTGGCTTGAAGCACCAACATAGGTTTTTCCTATGCTATCTGGGAGGCCGACACAGAAAGCAATTGAAACGTTCTTGCATATTCATACTGCTCTTACCAGCAAGAAGTGATACACTGAAATAGTGTTAAGAATGAAGCCCAAGTTGTTGAGTATGAAGTAGAACAAGATGTTTTTCGTGCTTATTTCACATAACTCATGTTAACCTTCTATATGTTTAAAGGTTTCCTACTGCATCCAAGGAACACCTGGTGTTATGCCTTATGTTGCTGCAACTCTTGATGGCTCATCAAAATCAATTGAGGATACAGCTTCTGGGTGCATTCATTTCTTGGAGTTACAGAGCAGCACAATGGACTGCATTTAATTAAGCAATACTGTGTCAAGTACTTTACCATTCTTTATATCTTGTACACAAGCTGTCATTAACACCAATATTTATCAAGCTGGCAAGTCAGTTCCTACCTACTTTTATGTTCAGGACCTGTATACCTAAATCATCACAATGTTCTACATCATCATACGATGGAGCTATTTAATGATAAATTCAGTAACTAAGTTAAGTCATCTTTCACCAACATTTCATTGTTCTTTT
Organism: Podarcis liolepis; assembly: GCF_965112155.1. Taxonomy (NCBI): domain Eukaryota; kingdom Metazoa; phylum Chordata; class Lepidosauria; order Squamata; family Lacertidae; genus Podarcis; species Podarcis liolepis. Next base: position 34,533,235 of record NC_139565.1, read on the forward strand.
GGAGTCCTCAGAAAACTTGTCAAAGCAATACGTATTACTGCACACAATTTAAAATACTGATTTTTTATTTAAAAAATCTCATTGTAAGTAAATTTAAATTTCTATTGTAAATAATTTTCCTAGGCTATTGCTAATCTCAACTAACAGCTGTATTTGTTATTCATGATTTTGCAGTTACATAATGCACATATGACACTCGGTAATAAGCACTGATTTCAGAATCCCGAGAATGTCAGGTTGTGTTTCCCGTTTCTTGTAGTTGCAAACACAGATACTGTGTGTAGGCCAAGGCTGTATTTGAGCTATTAAGTCCTGGCTTAGTAAGGGTATGCATGAGCTCCATGTGCATTCATGCATCTCCTTTGCTCTTCCCTCTGCACAAGAGTAGAATGCCATAGTTAAACTTGGCTTATTGATCCGGACTTGTTTGGAAGCCATTAACCATAATGATTTACTGCTGCTGCCTAGGTTGTTTTCCTGCTTGCACAATGGGGCAGCATGTGAATATATAGGTGTCCTATGCTATTTTAAACTACTTGATGCTGCTTTCAGAATGAGCCACTGTATACATTTTAGTCGTATCAACACACACCCTTGAATTAAATAATTAAAACTATGAGTGTTATGCTAATTTAGATTTATGGCTGTATAAGCATCTCGTTATTTATTATAACTAAAATCAACCCCTTTGGGGTTTTAAATAGTATTTTTGTTATTGAACTTCCCAGAAAAGCAATGAATAACTAAAACTGACAGGATTCCAGTAGATTTTAGCAGGAACTGAATTGGGGGCTCCGAAGACAACAACATATCAAGAAGTGCAGTCTTCCTTTGGTGCTGTTCTATCACTGAATCTTGCACGCAAATATGTGCTCTAACCTGAGCTACAGCTGTTTCTCAAAATGTGATGTACATCTTGCAAATGGCCACTCTCCACTCGCTAACCATTCCTGCTCCTCCAAAGTAAAAGAAAACTGATATTGCTGAGAAAAGTTCTTCCAGGAGCCACATGGGCAGTGCCATTAACAGATCATCCGGGAAATACACTTTGGAACTGTTGAAGTGTAAGTAATTTGTAAGGAGAGAATGGTAGTTAAAGACTAAATCTGTGATTATCCAGATGTCACAGCAGACAGCAAGTAGTCGACATAAATGAAATTGCAAACTATAACACTGCAAAGAATACAATTATTCAGAAAACACAAGAACTTGATACATGTGGTTTTATTACACTGGTTTATTTGTGGGGGAGGGAAATGGCTTCATCAAGTATTTAATTCAACTAAAAAAACACACAATCATTTCATTGTTGTTCATGCTGCAAAATCAACCCTGCTACCACCAATGTTTTAACTTTGCTTTTGGCTATTCATCTGTGGTCTCATTCTTGTGTTCATGGTGAGGTCAAGAACTTGAACACTAAGATAGGACTCAGTTTCATTTTGAGATACCTTCTGTCGTAGCACAAGTTTCATTTACGAAAAGCAGATTGACCTATTAGCTCTCCTTCCCATTTGTTTATTGGTATCACTACTCTCCACTGAGTAACATGTTATATTACCCAGTGACACGCTGATTGGAAAACCAGCAATTGCATAGATTAACTTTCTGTTCAGAGATATACTGTTATGCAGTCGCTTGCTGCAATTTATCTTCTGGCAAGGCATTCCCTCTCCTCTCTAGGAAGCTTCCATTTAAGTTAGGGTTTTATTAAGTGATCATCACTTAGGATAGTGCAGTTATGGCTTATTCTGGAACTACAGTTCACAGTCCATTTTTAGTACTATAACTTTAAGCCAAACACTGACAATTGTTGTAAAGAATGATGCCAGACAGCAGTTGTCAGAAGTTAACAACTTTAGCTATTTTTGGTTTTGGTTTTTGTGGTTTAGGGCTGTCTAAAACTTCTTGGTAATCTGCACTCATTCCTTTGAGCCATCGACCAACAGTTGCCACTCGATCTAGGAAAGGAAAAATAAATGAATACGTAAGAAATCAGCTTTCTGATCCAAATGCTGAGGAAGACTTATATGTAATTCAGCATTGCAGTTTTACATCCCAATTTATGCTCTTTACTCCAAAATAAGTCTCAGTGAAACCAATGGAGGTTACTCCAAAGTCTTGTACATTTTTGTACAAGACTTTCTGACAGCAACAAGTGGCAAATTCCAGTGCAGTATAACACTGAAACTGATTATTCAATTCTGTATGTCACTTGCTTCGTATCAGCCACACAGAAATTAAGCGTATCAAAATGAATGCAATCTCTACCTGCAACAGTCGATGCACTATGTAGAGTTGGCATCACACCCCCAGTTAATGGCCTGTTTAAAGATGTGGTCAATAAGGTGAAATTGAGGGTTGTACCACTCGTTTTATAACTCAGTAGTCAGAGTTCACTATTTATATAGAATGGTTCACAGGTATATACGCTTTAGGATAAACAGAAATTATTTGATCCCTCACCTGCATTTTGATTCTCTGGACAATCTTTTTTAAAGTGCTCAACAGATCCACAGATCCTGCAAGCACCTCCTGCAGAAGATAAAACACAGCCACAAAAAAAGATTTAACCGCAATATATGGATTATATTAACAAATGCCAGATGTCAAGGGTACAGAGCAAGTTTACAATTCATAAACACAAGGAAGCAAAACTCACTGTTCGTATTTTTGAGGTCCATCACATCAGAACTACAAGGCTGATTCAGATGGGCAGCTGTGTTAGTTTTAAGGGACCACAAGGTTCTTCACTGTTTTTGCTACAACAGGCTAACAAGATTTGTTGTAGTATACACTTTTATGCACAAATGTTATTTCAGTTGGCAGTTATATATACAATATACATAGAGAGTCCAAATGGCAAGCCAACAGAAAAAGTACAGTCTGTGGCAGGAGTCCATTGTTTCAATTTAAGCTAAAACAAACGAAATCAAATTTCTTGATTAGCAATGAAATGAGATCCTATCAAGAAGTTTGATTCTATTGAGACAATGAGTTCCTATTGTTCTACAAATCACGACCCAATGATTCCTTATTTTGATATTTCCGGTTACTGCTCTTGCAAATGGTAACTTTGGTTATCTTAAGCTTTCCAGATATATTGATATTTTATACTTTGTTGATTGATCAACTATCATAAACACTTGAACCGACATTCAAGAACTTAGGAAGTTATTTTTTAATGCATTTCATGATGTAGCGTGTGATACTGCAGTTGCTATGATTTGTGTGCATGTGGTGGGGAATTGATAACAATCTATGCTATATGAACATGCACAGATAGGTGTGTTACGGGTTTTCTGATCAGGATCAATATGGCCGACATTTAAAGAGAATAATGGAATACTACTCTGCTGTATCTCTAAAATTAAGTGGGGTTTCCCCCCCCCCTATCAAATGTAAATACTTTGAAAAACCTATATGGGAATCCATTTAGAATTTTAGAACTGCTTCTCAAGTAACCAGTCAAAAATACTCGTGATAAGGGGCAAACAATGTCTTTGACAATGAGCCAAAATTCCCCAACAGTGGTGAGAAGCATACAAGGTCACCAGTGACAAAGCTCTCTCTGTTAACTTCTAGAACTAAGAAAGGGGGAGTACTCTCATGTCCATCAACTTAGTTACCTTTTTGGTAGGGGAGGGGGGGTTTGCAACAGTTGCACTCACCTTCAGCATAGAGGCCTTTAGGATTATCGGGACATGACCTTGAGAGATGTCCCATCTCACCACAAATGAAGCATTTTGCATATGGAAATTCCCCTGTAAGAATTCAATGATGTTACAATCGAAATATCCACACTAAGATTATATAAGACACTGCGGTGAGCCAGCATTACTGTAATCTAGAATGGTTAAAATCACTAATACTATGTGAATTGTTGAAAAATATTAAGACAGGCATGTAACTTTTACCATGCCCAACATTCAATCGGGTTGTAGATACTACACATACCAAGAGCGGGATCTATTTTTGCTCTGCATTTGTTGATTTCATGCTCTGTAGATCCACAGCGGTAACAAATTCCAGTTCCCATATCTTGGCTTTCGAGTACAGCTGGGCAATCTGCCACACCGTGTCCTGGCTTTCTGCAGTGGAAGCACACCTTTGGCGATACAAGGTGAATTACTAAGTGAGCAGAAAGAGATATGAACTGAAAGCAATATCTTTTTCTGCTAGCCACATTTCAAATGACTCTTACCCCCCCCAACCAATGAGACCTGATGAAGTAGCAGCCAGTGATGCATAGTTTAGAGTAACACAGCCCCAGTGTTTTAGGGTTAATCTTTGCATTTAACATGCAGGTTAATGGCACCACCCAAACTGATGGAATTTGGATTTTTAAAGAACTGCACTATATCTTTAACACCATGTCTAATTTGGCCATTAATCTCAAGTTAAGATTCCTGAAGAGCAAAACCATTCTTCTCACCAAGCCTCTCATTAACAATGGTATTTGAGTAACCTATCCAGAAAAAAGCCAAAGGCACACACCTTCTTGCTGAGGATCCTAAACATTCAATGACATCACCCTTTTTTTGGCACTAAGTATAACCTGAGACACCCATGGAACCCCATTGAAAGCAGTTCCACAAACCATACTTAAGCACAACAAATTACACACATTTATCTATTTCACCTTGAGTAGGAGATAGCTTATGGATGCATCGCTCCAGAAAATTGCACTGAAATGGGTAGCCAGAGTATACGTGCCCATTAAATGACTCTATAAACTGATGCCAAGAGTACCAAATTCTACATCATAATCATCCCCTAAATGCTTTGTGAATTCTGGAAAGGTGATATTGCTCCAGAATATAACCATGCCCAGTGAAGTAACAACTAAACTATTGGATTATGAGTGCCATCACTCTTTGTAAACCTAACCTAACATACAGGGGCTGTAAAGAGACATAAAATAAAGATTTTATTTCCCCCTGCTGTGCATGACTTCTGAAAGTCTTCATGAGTGATTTTCTCTATAGACAGCTGCTTTTACAGCTCTCTTACTGTGATCTGAACTGCATAAATTGATTCTGCATTTGTATCAGTTGTCATGCAATCTGCAAATGAAAACTGCCATAGAAAACATTACTATTGTGCATAAAACTCATAACTTTCATTTATCAGTATTTTATTTCCCATCCCTACAATCTGTAGGATGACTTAATTATCACCCTGCTATAAAAGAGAGAATAAAGACACAACAAAAATTGAGAGTGCTGGCTACAGTAATAGAAATACAAACTTCCTCAGCTCATGAACATTTAAGTATAACAAAACATTTAATTATAGCAGAACAAACATAAATTTCTAGTTCAGCTTTAATAACTTTGAATATTCAAAGCAAAACAAAGTCTGCTAAAACATTAAAGAATATCTGAGCACTAAACATACATGCAGATCCAGAAACTGTCAATCTAATTCAGAAACAAGCTTTTTACAAGTAGATAAAGTTGTGCTGTGTACACAAAAGACTGCAACATGAGGAGAAAACCTATTTTCACGCTAAAGTGGGGAACCTGTGGCCCTTCAGATGATGGGCTGAGGCTGATGGGAGTTTGAGTCCAACTACCGTATTTTTCGCTCCATAAGACGCACCAGACCATAAGACGCACCTAGTTTTTGGAGGAGGAAAACAAGGAAAAAAATATTCTGAATCCCAGAAGCCAGAACAGCAAGAGGGATAGCTGCACAGCAATCTGTCTCGCTATTCTGGCTTCTGGGATAGCTGCACAGCCTGCATTCGCTCCATAAGACGTACACACATTTCCCCTTACTTTTTAGGAGGGAAAAAGTGTGTCTTATAGAGCAAAAAATACGGTATATCTGTAGGGCCATAAGTTCCCCATCCCTGTGCTAAAGCATGCTCAATAATAGACGGAAGCCAAGAAACATACGTGTTCACTAATGGTTATCTGGACAGAGACAAATTATTGTGATCTCACTTATGTGACTGAGTAGTGTCATTTGCACTATGAAAAGAAAAAGTAACGGGCACCAAAAGAAAGAAATAACAATGGAACATCACCTTACCATTGTGTTCTTTTTCATTTCCTGCCTTTTCACTCTTCTCCCTTCTCGCCTCCGGTCCTTTTTCAAAGCTGTTGCTATTTCATCCTTTGCTTCACGGCTGTTGATCACCTCTCCTTTATGCAATGTCTGAGAGTTCTGTTTTAAATATTCCATAAAACCGTTGACATCTTCATTCGTATAGTCTTTTTTCTTCTTATTTTTCTTCTTCCCTTGAGTACTTCTCAAGGAAAAGTTGTTTGAAGAGCTTTGCTTTCTATCTGCTGTTGTGCTTCCGGCGGCATCATTTTTCATATGTTCCCATGGCGTTGCATCCAGAGCCTTCTTGTTGTGGGTGACATTTGCTCGTGCCCACCTGGTCATGACTTCCTATGAGATTTAAAAGATGTTAGGTTCACATGACTGGATTACTGCTATTTATAGGTTCAGCCTTGATTAATGAGGTGGAACCAGAACTGAATAAGCATTTCTATTTGTTTAGACCAGCACAACTGTGCTAGCTGGGCTGATAGGAGTTGTAGTCCACAACATTGGGGGGGGGGGATAAGCAGAGAACAGAATCAGGCCTCCTTTTATTCCCCTCTGGGCAGTGCCTCAGATCCAATCTTTACACTTTCAGTTCCCAGTCTGAGGGGAACTGGAGACCAACTGGAGACAAAGTGATAGGCAGAAATGAAGAGTGGGATCTACTGGCAAGTAGATCTGGATGACTTGAAACAGACGGTCAAGGGTTGCTGGTGCCCACCCATAAGCTAGAAAATCCTAACCCACAGATCCCTAAATTGTTGCCATCCGTCTGTCCAGAGACAGTGGAGTGGACTTCCAAGGCTTAAGTTAAACAGCTGGAGAATCACAGTGCCTACTGTGGCTGTGGAGACAGTTAACTTGTTATGGCTGCCTCCCACATTGTTTTTGCTGCATTAGCGGCACCGAACTGACCTCTCCGAACTGGGCGCAAGCTTGGGCAATGTGTATGGAGGTCCTTGGCTGCATAGACAACAAATCCCCCTCTTGGCCTCACTGATGTGGTCCAAAGGGAGCAATACATTTGGCACCAGCTTGGCTGCAGGAGTTGCCGTAAGGAGGCGTACAAAGCGCCATCCAACTGTTTTAGGGACACCATTTGGGTATTTGTGTAGCCTTAGCCTTCTCTTCTCCCAAAGATGTCCTGCAAGACAGCGGGTACAGATTTATCCTCGGGGTTTTCTCGAGGAACGAATTATAGCTGCAAGGCAGCAGAGGCTTAGCATCCTTCTCCCTACCCTAAATAACTGCTTTAAAGCGACAGGGTGGGAAACGACCATCATGATTTATGACTTGCGAACCTGGTTCTGGCATTGACCAAAAATTCCGGGGACTCAGCAAAGGCTCGGAAACACCCCAGGGTAATAATAATAATAAACCCGAAATAGATCCGACAACAAGCCTGAAGTCTGCAGGGTCTCCGCCCGGGATCTCACCCAACCCCCGATGTTCACTTCCGCGGACACGTGCGGAGCAGCTACCGAGGGAACGGAGGAGCCCCCGGCACTCAGGCCTTCCGGGACAGCAGCCGAGCTCCGGGTGTCTCCTGAAGCAAGTGTCCAGCGGCTCCAGGCGCCGCTTCGCCTTCCCCGCCTCCCGAGCAAGAGGTCCCTCACTCACCGGGGTCAGGAGGCGAGAAGCGCCACGGAAAGCCTCCGGCGCAGACGAAACGCACAGCCTGGGAGGGAGAGAGCGGCACCGGAAACGTCCGGAGCCCGAACTGCTGCACTTCCTGTAGGTAGGTAGGTGGGTGGGTGGAGGCGGAGCGGTTGCCATGGGACCAGGCGCGGGCGGAAGCTGAAGCAACAGGCGGGAAGCGCGAGGTTATGTGCTGGCTCAGCCTGGCGCTGTGCAGGGTTAGGCGCGCGTAACACACTGAGCCTCAGTGGGCTGAAAAGAGCCGGGCTCTGTATAGGATTGCAGGTTTAGGCGTAGTGGGCGGCGGCAAAAGAAAGCCACTATGCGTTTCCCTCATTTCTTGGTTTCCTATTAATGTAGCTGTAAGTAAGCGCATACAGTCATGGGAAAAAGAATTTGAATTCTGTGGTGTTGCATGTGAAGTCATAATAACGAACTCATCTGTTTCTTGGCAGGTCTTAGAGTTAGCTAAATACAACCTCAGATGAAGGGCAACACACGATGTATTACACCGTCTCATTGATGTATTTAACAGAAATAAAGCCAAAATGGAAAAGCTGTGTGTGAAAAAGCATTTGTACATCTTGTGATTCAATAGCTTGTAGAACCACCTTGCGCAGCAATAACATGAAGTAATTGTTTTCTGCAGGACTTTATTAGTCTCTCGCATCATTGTGGAGGGATTTTGGCGCGTCCTTCACAGTGTTGCTTCCGTTCATTGAGGTTTGCTGGCATTTCTTTATGCACAGCTCTCTGAAGGTCCCACGCAGTATTTCAATTGGATTGACGTCTGGGTTTTGACTGGGCCATTGCAACACCTTGGTTCTGTTCTTTTTCAGCAATTCTGTTGTACATTTGCTGGTGTACTTGGGATCCTTGTCCGGTTGCATGACCCAATTTCAGCCAAGTTTCAGCTGTTGGGCAGATGGCCTCTCATTTTACTCTAGAATACTGTGGTATACAGAGGAGTTCATGGTCAGCTCAATGACTGCAGGGTCCCCAGGACCCATGGCTGCAAAACAAACCCAAATCACCACCCCTCCACCACAGTGCTAGACAGTTGGTATGAGATGCTTGTGCTGATATGCTGTGTTTGAGTTTTGCTAAACATGGTGCTGTGCATTATGCCCAAACATCTCCACTTGGGTCTTGTCTGTCCAAAGGACATTGTTCAGAAGTCTTGTGGTTTGTTCAGCTGCAACTTTGCAAACCAAAGCCGAGCTGCCATGTTCTTTTTAGAGAGACGAGGCTTGTTCCTGGAAACCCTTCCAAACAAACCTTTTCAGTCTTTTTCTAATTGTACAGTTATGAACTTTAACAATTAACATGCTAACTGAGGCCTGTAGAGCCTGAGATGTAACTCTTGCATTTTTTGCAATTTCTCTGAGCATTGCATGTTCTGACCTTGGGGTGAATTTGCTGGGGCGTCCACTCCTGAGAAGTCTGACAACTGTTTTTAATGTTTTTCACTTTTGCATAATCTCACTGTAGAATGATGGACTTGAATTTATTTGGAAATGGCCTTAGAACCCTTCCCAGTTTCATGGGTGACACCACTTGCTACTCTAAGAGCATTGTGTCATCTTTCCTCCTTGGCATTGTGTTAAAACACCTTAATGCTCCAAACCAGCAAACTGCTAAAACTTTGGCTTTTATAGAGGTGGGCACACTTGCAAGGGCATCTGATTAGCAGCTCCTATCTGCTGCTTAGCCACTAATTCCTATGGAACACGTTGGCGACTAATATACACACAATAATTACCAAAATAATTATACATTCTTTATCAATCTTCTGAGAAAAATACAAAACCTTGTGCAAAGCCACAGAAACTTGAAACTTGCGAACTACCCAGTCTAAGATGAACTTATAATGTCTGATTTCAATAGATTTTTCAAATGCTTAACTCAGTCTTTTGTTTTCTTTATCTTTTTAGGTAAGTTCATGAAGATACCAACAAAAGGTAAGTTCGGTGTTGTTCACAATACCGAGAGATGCTAGTGAAGTTGTAAATGGATGTTAATGAAGTTGTAGACAGGGTGCCGGCGTTTTGCACCTGTTTTGCCCTGGCAGTCCAAGTAATCAAGAGGCCGCTGTTCGCCCCCCCGATGGGGCCCTTTTACTGGGGCTTGCAGGTAGCACACTCCCAATGTAGTTTTCCGGGCTTCTTCAGTGGTCTAATCTCAAAGCCTTGATACGTATATTGATAATCAATTTCATAGAGAATACTATTTCTTGGCTTAAGCTTAAGAGACTGATTTGCTTAAGTCAAGTGTTGTTGTTCATCTGAGGTTGTATTTACCTAATTTTAAGGCCTGCTAAGGAACAGATGATGGCTATTATGCCCTGATATGTAAAACCACAGAATTCAAAGAGGGTGCACTTTCTGTTTCCCATGACTGTAGATGCTAGAAGTTCACACACGAAATAGGAGCACTTTTGCAATTACGGGAACATCCTTGTTCTCATCAAGAGTCAATGCCAGGATGTCTGTCACTCTCTCCCCACCCTCCTGCCCTGGTTTGGCTTCTTAAATGGACTCGTTGGGAGGCAGACTGTAAACAGCCTTGTTTTTATTTTGACATTGACACCTCACTTTCCGGCCATCTAGGTTTTAAGGCTGCTGAAACCCAAGATTGTTGAATAGCAGGTTTAATCTCACTGTGAGTTGAGTTGTACGTACTTAGGACAACTGCAACTCAAAAACAGTCAGTGGCATTTACCAGGTGGGTAGACGGTTATTGTTGGGGGAAATAGGGAAGTTCCTGAGCATGTATGCCCTAAAAAACAGACAAACCCCACAGCCTCAAAAACTCCGCCAAGGTAAAATATTTGTTTTTATTTTCTTATGTTTATGATTGGTTAATATATGATAGCAGTCCATATTGCACAAAAAGTAAATAACTTGTGCTTTCTAAATAGCACCTGACTCTTATATTTATTCTCTGGCTCAGTGGCCACATTTAGATGTTGCGATAAACCATTATTTGCTCTGATGAAATGGCGCCACACCTTTTTTCTTTCTCTTGTCTCCTCCCTTACACAGGATGGAGTGACAATTAAAAGTCCCAGTTGCAGGCTTTCATCTGAGTGTAGAAAACTGCACTTTGTGCAAATTACTGTATAATTCAAGCAGGATCAAACCATGGTTTGATATCCTGATTTGTTAACTAAATTTAATTGGTAAAAACCACAAGTTCTTGTATTTAGATAGGAAAGGGGGTTTGTTCCAAATAAAATTGGAAACTTTTAACTCTCCTCACATTTGGAGGAAGTGGGACAAGGAAGCGGGAGCACACAAGCCCAAGACTTGACATGGCCAAAATAGTTGCTTACAATAGGATACACAGCTGTGTTCTAACATGACCACATCACAAAAATTCCCATAAGTTAGGGGTGTAGAATATGATGCCCCAGGAATCTCCTAGGCCCTGGTTCAGATGTTTAGGACAGATGGCCAGCTGATGAATTATTTGAAGCTATTACTAAATTTTCCACTAGAGGGAGCATGCTCCTACAGTTGACAGTTATTTACAAATACAGTACAGTAATGTGAATGTTTGGGAATTTCTAACTTCAAAAGTTAAGCTTTATAGTCTGCTTCTATGAATAGGGTTAGGTGTGCCATTGATTTTCAGTGGATTAAGATTTCTCTTACTCTGTAAAGGACCAGGCTGCTCATACTTCTATATACGTATCTTATAGAGCTGCCATTGGAAATGCAGGAAAGTTACTAGGCGACACTGAGACAGTGTTTGGTGCCTAATTTTCAGCTCCATCAAAACTGGTCGAGAGGCAGGTATTATTGATAGAACTGTTACCAGTGGAAAGAGTGCATCTGTTGTTGTTGTTTAGTCGTTTAGTCGTGTCCGACTCTTCATGACCCCATGGACCAGAGCACGCCAGGCACTTCTGTCTTCCACTGCCTCCCGCAGTTTGGTCAAACTCATGCTGGTAGCTTCGAGAACACTATCCAACCATCTCGTCCTCTGTCGTCCCCTTCTCCTTGTGCCCTCCATCTTTCCCAACATTAGGGTCTTTTCCAGGGAGTCTTCTCTTCTCATGAGGTGGCCAAAGTATTGGAGCCTCAGCTTCAGGATCTGTCCTTCCAGTGAGCACTCAGGGCTGATTTCCTTAAGAATGGATAGGTTTGTTCTTCTTGCAGTCCATGGGACTCTCAAGAGTCTCCTCCAGCACCATAATTCAAAAGCATCAATTCTTCGGTGATCAGCCTTCTTTATGGTCCAGCTCTCACTTCCATACATCACTATTGGGAAAACCATAATTTTTACTATACGGACCTTTGTTGGCAAGGCGATGTCTCTACTTTTTAAGGTGCTGTCTAGGTTTATCATTGCTTTTCTCCCAAGAAGCAGGCGTCTTTTAATTTCGTGGCTGCTGTCACCATCTGCAATGATCATGGAGCCCAAGAAAGTAAAATCTCTCACTGCCTCCATTTCTTCCCCTTCTATTTGCCAGGAGGTGATGGGACCAGTGGCCGTGATCTTCGCTTTTTTGATGTTGAGCTTCAGACCATATTTTGCGCTCTCCTCTTTCACCCTCAATAAAAGGTTCTTTAATTCCTCCTCACTTTCCGCCATCAAGGTTGTGTCAAGTGCATCTGTAGAAACACTAAAATAATTTCATAAAAAAAGCTATTCATGAACATTCCTGCCTACTTATTCACACACACACATGGAATGTGGAAGTTCCATTCCCTGAGATGGGAGGGGAGGGAAGGGGACAAGGAATCTGTAGCCCTCCAGGTGTTGTCAGTTCCACCTTCCTTCAGCCCAAGTGCTCCAGGATGCTGGTGCTCCAGGATGATGGGAGTTGTCATCCAGTAACACCTGGAGGGTCACAGGTTCCCTGCTACCCCTGGTTAAGTGGCACATATCTGTTGTAGAAATAAAAACTCTTAAATACTTATGAAAAGCAAATATTCATTTCCTGGAGTTTACTGAGGTATGATCACAGGCCCATTAAATAGTCCATCTTATATTTATTGAGAACTTATTATCACTCCTGATCTATTTCCTTCCCACTTTTTTGAAAGTAGGGGAAGACTTCTGTTTTGATATTTTCATTTCTCTTCCTGAAGAAATCCTACTTTATTTACATATTTTACTTGCTTTGCGTTCTGCTTTGTTTTATTATTTCCAACATGAAATGTTAAAACAAAATCTTTAAAATACAGTAGTACCTCGTGTTACATACGCTTCAGGTTACACACGCTTCAGGTTACAGACTCCGCTAACCCAGAAATAGTACCTTGGGTTAAGAACTTTGCTTCAGGATGAGAACAGAAATCATACAGCGGCGGCGCGGCGGCAGAAGGAGGCCCCATTAGCTAAAGTGGTGCTTCAGGTTAAGAACAGTTTCAGGTTAAGAACAGACCTCCAGAACGAATTAAGTTCTTAACCCGAGGTACCACTGTAAAAATTGATGTTTATTAACATGAAGTTATTTCCCCCTTAAATTTTGTATAATAAAGATTTCAATAAAATGGTATATATTTATAAGATTCATTGTACCACTTCAAAATAACCCTGGCAGAGCACATGTCCAACCTGCAGTTTCCATCCTCATAAATCGAAGTTTAGCTATTGCTTCTCTTTTTCGGAAGTTGGTATCATTTAATTTGGCCTTAAGGCAAAAGTTAATATAATGGAACCACCTATGGAGTAATATACCCTCGTTCAATTTGCTGTGCATACTAATAACCCGCTTTTCTTAGTTATACACCTGTGCAAAAGATATACTCTGTCCTTGTTATTGAGTCAAATACTGTACTTCCTGTTAAAAATTCCTGATAAAATATTATTAACTTATCAAGCTTATCAATAATATTTCCATCTCTTTGCTGAAATGTTCCTTTCTGCTTTACAGAGTTTTACCAGTAGATGGAGATATGTACAAAGAAACAGTTTGTTTTATTATTAAATGCTTCCTTCCCTGCAGAAAGAACTGGCCTTGGTTTAAAAATCATTAGAGTGCATTTAAGAGAGAAAAGAATAATCAATGAATGGCGTTTTGAAATGGATTTTAATAAACTACAAAATAAATACTGACTTCTTGCCACAGTACTTGAGAGTTTAGTGAAATAATTGGTTTCCACAGCAGCTTATCTGTGGCATGATTCATGTGTGGGTACAATACAGATATTTTTCCTCCAAGCCCCACTGAAATAACTGTAAAGTATATAAAATGTATATTTGACTGCAACAACAGTATTTCCTACAGATGTAAGTCCAACATTAACTGCATTGATAAAATCTAACCATTTGACTATGGTTATCACTGATTCATTAGAGCTATTTTTCCTTTTTAATAACACTTTGAATTTCTAATGCTTTTCAGATCAACCTACAGACTAAGCAAGAGATACATACATAATTTTATTTGTATGCTGCCTTTCCATCATTTAAACCATGCTCAAGGTGGCTTGTAGCATAAAAACACATTTTGTTACAAGCATAACACAAACAGCCATAAACAATTAGTAAAACATCAAAAAGTACAAAACCAAATTAAACTGTTTCCACATACATTAAATAATAATAAGATCTAAAATAAAGATACAAAAAATTAATATCAAAAACAGCAACAACCCCACCCCCAACAACAACAACAAAAAAACCCTGAACAAAACCCCCAGCTCAATAGACTTTCATCAGTTTCAGCTTCTGCAGCTGGAGCCAGTCAGGGCCCCACCCTCCCAGGCCAGGTGGGGAAAGGCCTGCAAGGCAGGGAGCAAGTCTTCCAGAACTCACAGCCAAGATGACAAAGGGCCAAAACTGAGCAGCAGGACATCTGTTCTTCTGGAAGGTCCTAGGTTCAATTTTCAACATCTCCAGGTAGGACTGGGAATATCCCTTTCTGAAAGATTAGTCAGACTATGTATGTATTACCAGCTGAAACATAGCAAGGTAATTATTATTCTCTTCAAACTGAAACTGTTGGGGTTTTTTTTGCAGGGGACAATGCATCAATATGCAATATGCCATAAGAAAAGACAAGATAAATACACTATAGTGGCAAACTGTGTGTACACAGCACCCAAACCAGCAATAGGAGCAGACTGGATACTTTGTGAATGGGAGTGGGAGTGAGTAGATAATTCTGAGCTAGATTGCTCAATGGTCTGATTCAGTATAAGGCAGTTTCCCATATTTCCTTATCAGTGTGGTATGTTTAAAAAAGTCATGAAAATTCAGCAGCATTTTAGTGAGATTCCCCCCCCCCCAACATACACATCTTTATAAGTAATTTTGTCTAAGATACACATTTTTGCAAAGCAATTTTCCTTTATATAATGAATTTCTGTATGCTATTTTCATGAGTGTATGTGTTTTTTATGAACACTTTTGCTTTAATATATGCATTTTTGTACACATAGCTGAGCTGAAGGACTGTATTGCAAAAGTGCAAATTTTGAAGGATGACTGTATTTTTGTTTGTGCTTTGTTTGTTTTGTTTCTGAAAGCATGGATTGGGTAGGATCACCTATAAATGCAGTCAAGTTCAGAAGCCAATGGTGGCCTTGTGCTCTTGGAAAGGCTTCTGGTCCAGTGGAGGCATCCACTAATGGATACCCACTCCATTCTGTTCCCATCTGAAAATCGGCTCCAGAGAGTTATAGGATCCTCCAGAACAAGGTAGAAAGTGGTATGGAGGGAAAGGGGAATGGGCAAAAAATCGTCTTTCCGTCTTTTCCATTAGGGAGTGACTTCACTGGATCTAAAAGCCCTTCTAGAGCATGACAGCATTGTACCCAAAGGGTCTAACTTTCAATTAAACATGCTTAGAATTGGTATAAACTATGGAGTGAAGCATCTAAATGAGAATTTGTATGGACTGGCATGAATCTCTGCTCCCTTCCCAAATACCTGAGTTGCTATACTAGGAAAGCTGCTATTCTGCTGCTTCCATTCACATCACTAGACAGAGCTTGGCAGAAAATATCTTAGGTATGAGTTTTTGTCTCATCACTTCTCAGTTAGTTTACAGGATTAAACTCGCATTTCCTCGGTGTTTGGTTTTTGTTTGAAACTTATTTACTTGTGTGCAATTCTGATTTAATGGGGAGGGGAATCAGTCGGTACCTGGTCTCTTCTTGCTGTGTTTTTTTTAACCTCTCTAGCATTGGAGAAGTTTTTTTTTTGGGGGGGGTGCAAATTAGCAAGGGGGTTTCCTACTGCTGGGAGACTCTTGGGAAAGTTTGAAAAAACACAAGTAGTTCCCCAGTTGCAAATTAAATGAGAGGTTTCAAGAGTTACCAATTCCTTGCATTACCAAGGTGACCTTTCAGAGGACGACGACCAAGATGATCAATAATAGAATGTGATTCTATGGCAGAGGGAAATGAATTGAATCATTTATTTCAAGATTTTTTTTTAATGGTACTGTGCGTTTTTTATTATCTTCTTCCACACATTTGTGAGGGTAGAATGCATATATATTCCTTTTGTTCATCAGTCTAGCACCACAGCTTTTGATAACCTTTTATCTGCACTAGTTTTATCTGAATGAAAGGTCAATAGCGCGCGCTCTCTCTTTCTCTCTCTATATAAAATGTGATTATAATATGTTGCTAGACAATGGTGTTTGCATGTATTAATTCAGCAATCTGATTGTGTCTCTAGCTGAGCATCCTAATCACATTTCAGTTTTCTCACCATGTGGATGGAGTTTTATCCATCTTTCTTCCTTACATTTGCTACATTTACATGTAATCTTTCTGAAAATGCACGGCCTCGTTCTCCTTTATCCCAAAGAGGCTGTAGGATAACTTTGGTCATATCCATACCCTACATTTAGAGCATTCGTATATCACTTTAACAGTCATGGCTTCCCCCAAAGGATACTTGAAACTATCGTTTAAGGGTGCTGGGAACTGTAGCTCTCTTAGAGTGTCCCTTATCAACTCTCAGCACCTGTAACAAACTACAGTTCCCAGTATTCTTTTGGGGAAGCCATGATGGTTAGAGTGCTATAAGAGGGCTTTAAGCAAGTCTTTCACAACCTATGGTCAGGGATGATGAAAAATGTAGTCCAACAACATCTGGAGACCCAAGATTGGGAAACGCTTCTTTAAATGTGGATATAACTGGGTGTGAAATGCATTGTGCATAAGATTCAATCCAGGAGACTCTTTTCTCTGCCTAGACGCCTATTTCCCCCTCTTCTCTGGGGCTTGTACAGGAGCAGCAATGGATTAACTGCAGACAGCATCTGTGTCATTTGCCCTTCTGCTCTTGCCTCTCTGCTCTCTCTACTCTCCTAACCTTTATTCTGCACCAACAGCTTTTCTATTATATTGATTTCCCTTAGTGGACTCGATAAGTCATGGAAGGCTTCCACAAACATTCACGTCTGCCAGTTTGTCTCTGATGCATCCTCTCTGTTGTGATTTACTGTTGAAATCACACCTGTTATCGCAGATATATCTTTTAATCCAACCCCTCACAATCTGAGATGAACCCATTATTGATGTGTAGGATGTCCTTGGTGTGTAGGACATTTGAAACTGGAATAAACGAAAGAGGCAAATTATACAAAATTGGCATACACTTTAGAGGATTTAAAAATGCTTAAAATCTCACCCCCACCCTCTCGAGTGGGGATGAAATCATAATCAACACACTCCTTTTATCTCTAGCAAGCTCTCTGTGCTGTTTGTCTCCTGCTGCACATTTTCACCAGATTCTTTTCTCTGCAAAACACTTGAGCTGTCACCCTTGTGGCACTCCAAGTAATGATTTACAGCAGGAGCCAAAAACAGGATGTACTTGGCTGGGGTAGAAACACGGCCAGCTTCATTGAAAACTAGCCGAAGGGACTGTGGCACCAATGGCTGATACAAACAACAAAGCATAGCGTTGCTGGGATATGCCAAGTGAAGAGCTACAGGGATTTGAGTTCTCTCATTTCTATCCGATTTGCTTATTATAATGCCTGGAAAGGCCGTGTTTGCATGCCATGGAAAGCAGAGTAAACTTGGAAAAGGGTACGGGCAAGAAATAAAATGTAAAAGACATCTGAAGGTGATATTATTATGTCTGCATAAATAGTTGGTGGCTTGTTGTGTGCAGATGTGCGTAATGCAGCACCTCCGGTTACACTTACGTAACTAGTTAGTCACTGAATGTAACTTCAGGACTGCATCACTCAAAAACAACAGCATTACTAAGACTAGGAGCTCAGCCTTAGGCAAATTCATGGAGGATAAAGTTACCAATTGCTACTAAGTCATCAAGTCTGTATTACCTCCCAGTATCAGAGACAGTATACCTCAGAAGACAGATGGCTGGGGATCATGCTCACATCTTGCTTGCGAGCATCCAACTGGGTGACACCTGTTGGCCACTGGAGAACAGAGTGCCAGACTAGAGAAACTTTTGTTCTGATCCTACAGAACTCTTATGTTCCTAAGTGTACTTGGAAATTAATCCCACTGAAATCAGTAGCTATCACATCCAAGTAAACATATGGCTGAGCTGCTCGTCTAAGATTTTATATTATGCTGCTCCTTCCCACTGCACTGCAGAGCAACAGGTGGCATCTGGTTTTCAACATCGTGTTATCTCAGCAGCTAAACTCTCTGATATGCCGATATATCATGATGTCTGAAATTGCACAGCCCTACCCCATACTGCTCCTGCTTGCATAAACCAGTGTGGTATGGGGGCTCACTGAGCTGAGCAAGCCCTCCAATCTGGCTCCCACAAGCAGGAGCAGTATAGGGTAGGGCTGGGCAATCAGCTGAAGGCCCAGCAGCCTCCCACCCACCTCTTAGCAGATCAAGGCCCCACAGGGGGCTTCATTAAACCGTTCCACTGAGGTGTGGGCAGCTGTGCACCCACCCGCCCCTCAGCAGAGCAGTTTAAAGAAGCCACCACCACCTTCAGCCCCCACCTACCCACCTCTCTCTTTCTAGTAGAAGTTGCTAGGACATTACCCCATTTGCCTCTACATAGTTCCATCCTTATTCCAGACATCAGGATATATCAGTACATCGGGATGTTTAGCTGATGATATATGACGATGTTGAAAACCGGATACTGCCCAGCCATACTGCTCACAGACCAAACGTTTAATTATCTGTTCTAGAAAATTTCCTGGTATCAGCATGAAGCTTGACTGGTTCATAGCCAAGGAGAGCTCCTCACATCATTCCAGCTGCTGCTGCAGATTGGTTGCTGCCGGCCTGCATGGGCATTGTGGGAGTGTCAGGGACATGCAATGTGAACAGTTGGAGGTGGCAAGAGTTCTCAGGGATACAGTATGGAGGCACTGATACCTTGGCTTTCATTTCTGCTTATACTGTTTTGCTTTTGCTGGCATCACAGATGCGTTATGCTGGCCTTACATTCCCATAGCAGGACCACAGGATTGGTCACATGGTTTCAAAGAGCAGTCGAATAGAGGTGCAGTATCTGGGGCACCAGGTAGCATTTTACCGAACATGTTGACAGCGTCTTATTTTTATTATTTTCCATTTGACAAGTTGCAGTATTTAAGGAACTGAATATACAGAATTAAAGGTCTGTCACAACAGACTCATGGCAGGTCAGTTGATACTCATTGGAAGCAGCTTCACTTCTTTCCAAACTGTGGCAGGGGAGGTGGTATCTTGATGTCTTGACCTCTCTCCAGCTTCTTCTCACAGTCAACCATGTAATTGACGCCATCAATGACTAACTGAACAAGTTCCACCTTAAATAACAAGAAGAAAAGCTTGCTGAGGTTATGTTTTAAAAACCTTGGTTTTTCTGTGGATAATTATTTACCACAGAACATATGCGCATGTTCAGTAAAACTAGGTAGAAGAATCCTCCCTGAACAATATCATTTTGTTATATACTGTAAGATACATGTCTAATAATGAAACTTTGCAGTCCTTTTGGGCGACTGTGTCTCGAAGTTACTTGGTTTGAAAGTACTTTGGGGATAATGAATGTATCGACTTAATTGGTTTCCCCCTCTTCAGGTAACTGATCCTTTGTCATCTAAGTACTGAAATGAGAATATAAAGGTGGCATAGGCCCAATAAGTCATGCTTTAATATAAGGGGATTGATCAGATACCAGTTTAGGATCTATTCCAGTCTGGCATGATTTTTGCAGGTCTCAAGGAAGTCATTGAAAATATACACATAGGCATAGGCTTATACAATTAGGTCATTGTCCTGATTCATATCACCATATCTTGTTGTCTGTTGTGTTCATTTCAATTTGGGAGAGGAGTTGTTGTTGGCATCCGTCAGTCTCGAGAGACAATGTATTGTGCCTCCAAGGGTGAAGTCAAACTACTGTGGCTGCAGATACCTGTAACTCTTAACTGTTGCCTCCTGTATTGTTTTTGCTGTGTTAGCATCTCTGGGGTGCGTTAGCAGCATCAAAGTGACCTCTCCAGGGTCCAAGCCTGGGCAGAGTGTAGGGAGGTCCTGGGCTGCCCAGATGAGAAGACACACACACCCCTTAGCCTCACTAAAGCAGAGCAATACGTTTGGTACCAGCTTGGCTGCAGGAGTTTCCAGAAGGAGGGCGTACAAGACGCCAGCCAACCGTCTTAATGCATTCATTGAAAACAAATGAGAATGGCCTTCTGTGTCCTTAGACAGCATGCACTGAAGGGGCATACCTTGGTGGTAGAACACTTGCTTTGCATGCAGATAGTCCTAGGCTTTATCCTTGGCATCTCCAGGTAGGGCTGGAAATGTCCCCTACCTGAAACTCTGGGGAGCAGCTGCCAGTCAGTGTGGACAATGCTGAGTTAGATGGACCAATGGTCTGGCTCAGCATAAAACAGTTTCTCTTTACCTTTGCTCATAAGGGATCACTGGGCTGAAATACATGAGTCTAAATAATCTAATTTTTACAAATGTTTTTGGCATATCAGGTGCATTCCATGCTCTTGTCTTGCTTGTCAAGTAAATGCAAGTTCGTGCCACGGAGTTTCCTGTTTACAATACTTGTGTGTATGTGAAGACATTAAATGTTCAGCTTGACAATATTCCGTAGTATCTATAGCTTACATAAATAAGCTGTCCCCAAGTTTTGCTCCAATTTAAAAGGGGGGGGGATCTTACCTCTGATCGACCCATGCGGTCTAGATTGGAGATATCGTATATATCTGCTACAGCAGCTGTGTCTACTCCACCGGTGCCACGCTTTTGAAGCCTCAAGTTTTCCAGGATCTTTGCAAATCTAGGATCCTGCCATAAAAGGAAATATATTATTTCTAAATTAGTGATTGCTCCTCAAGATGTATATGTTTGCAAACGCAGGGTTGCCTAATTTTCACATTACATTTCTAGGTGTAAAGGTGTCTAAGCAGGCACTACAAATTTGTATGGATTGTTCTTACCGACATTCGTGATTAAAAGCCATTTGAGTTGGTTTACGCACCTTGCTGAGCTTTGTGAGCTTAACGTGGACTCCTGCACGCAATCCTGTTCCCAGATTGGAAGGACAGGTCAATACATATCCTAAGCGTTCGTTCCACATAAACTCCCACCCTCGTTCTTTAATTAACCTTTCAACCTACAAAGGAAATAAAAGGCAATGAACTGCTGGGTACAGATAGTGCCATCTGTTAACAGTGCTGGCTTTCTGTTAAAATACAGCTCCTAGCAGCTTGTATAATAATTGCACGAGATCCATCTTTGGCATCAGAGACTTGTAGTAAAGATTGCCGACATCAATAGTGTTCCACAAGTGAAAGCAAGAACAGAATATTATCTCTAAATTGAAGCTTCAACTTGGGAGGGTTAGCTTGATCACTGTATTAGTTCTCCATACAAAGTATTTGTATTAAAGAAAACACAGTCCTGTTCACTTTCATTGGGACTTCCTCCTGGGCAACTGTAGTGAAAATTGCAACTTTGCATTTTGGAATTGAAGTGCCCCTCAGAATTTATTGAGGAAGTGGAATATTTATATTTGCGCAGGTTTGTAATTTGATCTCCACCCTCACCCCCGGACATGAGAGAAAGCCTTTTCTATAATGGTGCCTCTATTATGGAACTCAAACCCAAGAGAAATGCTGTTCAATACTTCTCTTTTACTATTTGGGTTTGCTAGGGAAATTTTTATATCATACTAATCTTTTAGTATTTTTGTTTTCATGTGTTTTAGTAACTTTGTGAGCTGCTTTGTATTCGTTTATATAGAAAAGCAACATACAAATTTCTAAATGAATTAAAACTGTTTTTTTTAAAAAAAAATACAACTTTGCTAGCAAATGAAACTCTGTGAAGTTAGCACCCTTAACTAATTACCATTTTTAGGATTCTCCATGATTGCTAAAGTGGTATAAAAGTGCTTTAGACATAGGTGTGGATGTGATTTCCCCCACCATGCATATCCTGCATATGCAAGCTAGTTCTGTAACCCAGTTAATGAAATTTTACTTGATTAATTGACTAAAATGCAGCCAATCAATTAAAACAGGATAAATTTGCTTATGAGGGAAACATTTGCCAGGAGATTTGGCTGGCCATTCTTGAGAGGGAAGGCTTTGTGTATCAGCACCTGAAGATTATCCATCCTAGGTTTGCGCTGTACTGACCAGGCTGATGCAGGTAGCAACATTTTTCTCTTTGAGCTGCAGATGTGCCTGCAAGATACTGTTCTAGGCCAGGCATAGGCAAACTCAGCCCTCCAGATGTTTTGGGTCTACAACTCCCATCATCCCTAGCTAACAGGACTAGTGGTCAGGGATGATGGGAGTTGTAGTCCCAAAACATCTGGAGGGCTGAGTTTGCCTATGCCTGTTCTAGGCAGTGAGGGAAAGAGGGACTCTTCCTTTGGGGGTAGATAGGTTTAGGAAGGGAAACAGGTAACATCAGCTATGTGGACCCCTTAGGCACCTTTGAGGGTGATGGGCAGTTCCTGAGGCTGCAGATCAATGAACAGAGCCAAAAATTGCAACAATTAGCATGTGAGGGGTTATAATAAAAACTGACCACAATGAATGTATTACGACTTTCATTGCAGCTTTGTGTACAGAGTTAAGTAAACGTTTATGCCTGACTTGCTCTCATAACATTAAGGAGCCCCAAATGACTGTCATGCCCAGGGCCCCCCAACCCCAGAGCTACCACTGCTTAAACCTCAGAAACATTTTTTTCTGTAAAATGCCCACCTCTAGTAATCCACGGCAAAACCTTTCAAAGACCCGTTTCATGTTGCCTCCCTTTTCCATGGAGATCACCCTGGTGTGATCCTCCTCGTTGATCCAGACGAGAAATGTTTTGTCATTGTTGTGCCTGGTTGGAAGCGAGCAAGGCATTGGTATTACTGTCACACAAGCCTTCAACAACCATTCTCACAGGCGCCTGATTGTTTCGTTTCACCTCTCCCCTTTCTTATCTGTCTCTGTTGTGGGCAGAATTGAGCGTTGTGCGGTGCTATTACTGTGGCAAGGTTAAGGATAAGGGTTAGTGAAGATTTCCGCCATTTCATTCCACTGAACAAGTACCAATGATAAAATCATTCCCATTTCTAGGGTTATATAAAGAGCACTGCTCAGTCCTGATCCCACTGGTACTCAACTGCTGCTACGCTAGAGAGTACGTTTTGTTCTCTGAAATGAACGCAGCGTGCGGCATGTGCTGCTATGGGAACTGAGAAAGGGAAAGCGTGCTCATCCTTTTTAATTGGGAAAGAGGGAATCTGCCTCTCTAGTTTATAGTAGCTTGAGACTAGAACATTTGAAGGTGTGTCCTGTCTAAAGCCTAAACTGTATTCAGCTTTGCTTTAAATTAGTTAATTTTTTCAAGTGTTTCACAACAGAACAGGCATGCAAAATGCATTATATGCTCAGTGAAATACTCTCCCAGCACATAAATGCAGAACTGCAAATGGTACCTCAGTGTAGCTACAGCAGCATGCTTTCGAGCCAAGTGTGTTCTGTGTTACCTACTTTCATTTAAGCTTCTTGGTTACTAGAAAGCATTTAGGACAGTGTGTGGGCATGCTGCATACATGATGCTCCCTGACCAGTTTCTGCATTGCGTCGAACACCTTTGTATGCTACTGCAAGTCTTGCTTAATAAAGTAGCACAACACTTGACATTTCAGGATGTTAGGAGTTGCTTTATGGGGAATTTACTCTGACAGTTGTAGCTGTCCTAATACCTGATATCCTTTAACTGAAGATGCAGAGTGTGAAACCTGGGTCTTGCAAGAAATGGATATTTTGCTATTTTATCGCTCATTTGCACTCAGATTATTTTTGTTCACCAAAGTATCCAGGCTAAGATTCCCATGCAACTTTTTATTGCAGATATTTAAATACCAACACACAGGCAAGTTCCAGTTCTGTTTATATACTTTGGCCCACACTGACACATTATAACAGCTGACACATTCAAAGATAAAACAATAAACTCCTTTGGAAAAAAGTAACAAAGTGAATTAAACTAATACACTGTCACGTTTGAACGTTCATGTAAAGTACCTAGCACATTTCAGTCCTGAAGCATTCATTCATTATCAAAGTAGCAAGACATCACTGATTAGAAATTCCTTCAGAGCATCATACATCTTCACAAATGATTAGCCTTTATTCAGGATATCAGGGAGACAGAACTAATATTTCCTTCAAATCATTTAGATCTCTCTCTCGTTCTCTTCCTTTTCATCCCATTATTTACTGATAAATCACATTGGTTTTATTATACTGAATTTCCATAATACTACCAATCCAAAACTGCTTTTAGTATAAATAAGAAGCTCATCCTTATATACAGTGGTACTTTGGTTCTCAAACACCTTGGTATTCAAACAACTTGGAACCCAAACACTGCAAACCCAGAAGTAACTTTTGCTAAACGTGCTCCGTTTTAAGTGTTACGCTGAGGTCTGTCTGTTTTTGCTATTTATTTTGCTTTTTTGTTTTTGCGCTCTTTTTTGTTTTGTTTTTGTGACTGCGTGGAACCCAATTCAGCTTCTGATTGATTGATTGTGTTACTGCAGTACATTGTTTATTGCTTTCATTTTATGGATCAGTGGTCTCATTAAATAGTAAAATTCATGTTAAATTGCTGTTTTAGGGTTGTTTTTAAAAGTCTGGAACGGATTAATCCATTTTGCATTACTTTCTATGGAAAAGCAAGCTGTGGTTTTGGAACAGGCTTCCGGAATGGATTAAGTTTGGGAACCAAGGTACCACTGTACTATAATTATAGTTAATGCCTCTGTTATTTATTATGACTAATGCCTTCCCCCCTCAAGCGCACCCCTTTCTGCAGGGTCTCCTTGAGCCTTTTTAGAGAGCTGCTGAGGGAGAAGAACCCTGTCCTCAGACTTTTCTATGAATCAAACTCCTTATGAACTGAAGAAAGAAATCCAGTCACTAGGGCTATATGCTACCTTTTTTGTCACTGGTGATATAGAATAATAGACTCAAGCACCTGTCTTTCTTTTTTATGTATGCCACTGCACTTCTCCTAAAAATTAATTAATGGAAGAAGATGAGAGTGTGCGTGTGTGCAAAAGCATGCATTTGGTTTTAGGAATAGCAGCTGTTGTTGTGTTAGGAAGGAATTAATAAAGCCATTTGTTCATAGCTTAAGCGTGCACAATTCATATTCCATACCAGATTCCTCTGGCATCTGGCCAGTCACGGGCCATCCCGGCACATGTTAGCAAAGGGGACACTGGTTTATCAAATAGGAAATGGTCCTGCAGACCAGCATATGCAAGGCAGAGGGAAAGAAAGAAAGAAGTGAATTTTAGGTCTCATAATCATCATTGCCAGGAAGAACATGCGATCCACAACCATTGAGCGAATAAAGATTCACACTGGATTCTTCTTCACTGCAAATGACAATATTCTTTCCCTAGATAACTTGGTAGGTTTTTATTTTGTTGCAAGCGCAATGATTCCAGAGAGTTGTAACCACACTGAGAAAAAAGAAATAAAGGAGAAACAATGTACAGAACAATGTACAGTACGTATAAGGATTAAAGTGAATTTTTATACCAATTATCCAACTTGTATGCCAAAAGCTTTTAGGCAGTGTCTAATTTTTAATAAAATCTTAAAGATAAGGTTTTTCAGACATGAGACCTAATCAAAATCCATGATAGCAGTCTAAAGGTCAGGTTGATCTGACCTTTTCGTATTAGTGATTAATTATGTTCCTCTTTCCCATTTGTTTTTACTCATAAATAAAGCCTCAGATAGAACTTCATTTCTTAACGGAATAATTCCCACCCCCCATCTTTATTCCCCCAACAAATTTTCATTTACAGTGGTGCCTCGCAAGACGAAAAGAATCCGTTCTGTGATTGTTTTCGTCTAGCGGTTTTTTCGTCTTGTGAAGCAAGCCCATTGACGGATTAGCAGATTAGCGCTATTAGCGCTATTATCGGCTTATCGGATCAGCTGATAAGCGGCTTAGCGGCTTAGAAAAAGGGGGGGGAAGGGGAAAAAACCCGCAGGAACTCGCAAGACATTTTCGTCTTGCGAAGCAAGCCCATAGGAGATTCGTTTTGCGAAGCACCTCCAAAACGGAAAACTCTTTCGTCTAGCGAGTTTTCCGTCTTGCGAGGCATTCGTCTTGCGGGGCACCACTGTACAGGTGCATAAATCCCAGCTCAATTGTGCAGTGTTCTTTATTTATAGCCTTAATTTCTTTATTGATTGTGGGGGGTGAGCTAATGGATCTTGTTTGCAGCAAGTTAAATATCTGTAATATTTTTGTTTTGTGTGTCTAGAGTTTATTAGGACATTCATGTATACACCCTTTAATGCAGTTTTAGGTGTACATATTTTTTCACTGCACAGGTTACCAAGGTACATGAGAACACAATAGGTATAAATTAAATCCAGTGCTGCTTTTTTACAGTATTCCCTGATTTACAGTACCATCACCTTTAAAATAAAAATACCACAGTTAGAGGCATGTGGACAGCTAAATGAAAATGTGATGGTTTGCACAAACACAAGTTTCTACTTCTATACAGATTACTCAGAATCAAGGTAAAGGTGTCCAATGCAACACCAATTCACTTGTTGCTCCCTGAACTATGGACATAATGGGTGAGATCCAATGTCACTCCAAGTAGTGCAAGTCCGTTATTTTTAATGGGTATGACTTCATTGAATATCACCCAGAACGATAATAGTACTAAGGATGTGATTTTTAATGTTGCTTTACACATCACCATATTGTAAGCATTCCTATTACTTACAAATATGGGTGAAAATAATCATCACCATCTAATAGGGTTGTCATACGCCTGGAGTTTCCGTTGTAATCAGCGCCCGGGCAAAAATCGCTGAAATGTCCAGGGAAGTCTGGATGTATGGCGGCCCATGTTGTAGATTTTGGCGAATTTTCTTTTTTAAAAAACTCAAAAACTATTTTTTGCAAAATCTACATTTTTACTTTCTGGAAGGGAAATCATTCATTGGGCTAGGGAGATACTAGATGCAACACAGCTCCAGGGTTTCACTCCCATAAACACATGGTGGCTGGTGCCCATTGGGACTGGTGGGGCAGAAAGCAGAGAGGGCAACAGTAGGTGGAGCCAGAGCCAGTGACAGGAAGAGCCAACTATTTGTTTTGTCCCCATCCTCTTCCCTGCTGTGTTCTACAAGGGCAAAATGAAGACTAAGGGGGAGGGGGCTGGTGGCCAGGGCATTCCTGAACTGCTTGTAAGAGGTAAGGCAGGCAAGTGGGGGCAAACTGCGGTTGGTGAGGCACTGCCCCATTTGCCCCAAAGGACCACCCCCACCCCCAATTTGGGGTTTTGACTGAAAGGCAACCTCAAAAGTGAGTGGAAGATTGAGGGTGGTGCTTAACCCTTTCATTTCCTACCATTTGTCTGCCCAAGCTTCTTTTTGACCTACAGGGAGAAAAGTTATATGCTGGGGGGGGGGGGGAGAGCAAGAGAATGTTTTTTGAATTGAGAAAAGGGCTAAACTATTTTCCCACCTCACTATTCCACTGCACACCAGGCTTTTTATTTTAAAAATGAAGGAAAGCAATTCACATTTACATATCTAGACACACTAAATAAATAAAAAATGCAGACTGTCACTATATTTATATTTAAATATCTTAATTGGTCTTAAATATAATTGTTCAAACAAAGCAGAGCCCTTTCATTTGGTATACCTAAGCCTTTTGCAATATTTCAGGCCCTCTCGGACTTTTTCCAGCCTATTTTTAGGTGTTTAGGATTCAAATGCAACATTAACAATGGGCTTACTATCTGTGCATAAAACATCTGTATGCAAAAGTAAGCGGCGTAAGATCCCTTTACACCTCCAGGCTGGGCATTGTACTTACATCGATAAGTTGCTGCTGTTCTTTCTCAGACATTGTGGTCAGGCTATAATACTTCCCAGAGAGTTCTCCTTTCAGCCCAGCCAAAGCAGTGACTACAACGTTCTCTACTTCTCTCCTCTCTGCCCGGGAGCAGGCAGGCGGTAGGCTCAGGCCCCGAATACTGCGGCCAGTGCGTACACGGGATGATAAGACGTAGCGTTCATCAAATTGCCCATGGGTGATCTGATCCACACACAAAAAGGGAGTTCATGTCACAGAAAGGGATGTCTAAGACTGGCCAAAATACATTGTTCTGCCTGAGAACAGCAAATGGTGCTCCCCATCCCCAAGTCAAGTACCCAAGACTGACCATTTTTGATACCCGAGGCAGAAAAATACCACAAGCACCTCTCCCTGGGAGTAAAAATTCAACATTAATACATGAAGTAAATCATTTTCTGTTCTTTGGCATTAACTCAAAATCAGTTATTTGAGGCGGACACCTGATAATGTTAATCTAGCACTGTCCTATGTGTTGTAAGAAATATTACTTGGAAAACAAGTACACAGATGCTAATTCTATCCATGGCAATATACTCTTATAGTTATTCTCAGCCCCTTTTCTCTGCAGATAAGATTTCTTACATTGGTCCTAAATTGTACCTACCTTGGAAGAGTCCAGGTCAGTGTGATGCTTCATTACTTTTGGATCATATCCATTGTGTCTTAATTTGATAACTGGGTCAAAAATTTCAGCAAATACCTGTAGAGTCAATGGCATATATTCATTATTATTATTTTCCAGTCACTTTGGTGGTTACATCTCGTTTGTGTATTTGCAATTGATATGTTTTAATTCTCCTCACTTTTCTGAACATTCCACACACCAGACCTCCTATCTAAGGGGAAGGAGCTACACAGAGACGAAGAAATAAAGGAAGTGATGGGAAAGGAATATTGGGGAGAAAGGCAGAACTTTGATAAGTTATGTGTCAAGCGCACGGAAAGGAAAACTGTGACAAGTAAATCGGGTGCCAACATTGTCCAGTAAAAAGTATGCCTGGCACAAGGAGCATGACATTCTTAGTGGTGGTAGCATCCTTTTTATGAAACACCCAAAATAGGGACATTCAGGAGATTCACTTATTTGGGGTTTATAGTTATGGCAGGCATTGGGGAGATGTGAACCTTATCCCAGACTAAATTTATTGTTTTAGTAGAGGTTGCTGTTCTGTAATTGATTTTTGTGCTTTTTCTTTTTAATGCTACTGCATTGGGAGGATTTTATTTTAATTGTTAGACATCTTTTAAAAAGGCAGGATACATACTTAACATACAATGTGACACAATTTAGAGGCATTCATACCCCTCTTTCCTCTGTTATTGAATGAGTTGGCTAACCACATCACTTACATGCATGCACTTTAAATTCCACCCCCCTTAGACAGTAGCTTAGCCTTCTTCCCAGTACCATTGCTCTTGAAGTGTGATCCATTTTCTATCTATCTATCTATCTATCTATCTATCTATCTATCTATCTATCTATCTATCCCCAATTGGCTTCTGGGCTTGTTAGCCTGATGATTTGCTCTTCAAATCTGGGAAGAATGGAACTAGTGTAGCTTGTTTGTGTGAGAAGTAGGGTGGGTGAATGTGTGAGAGAGAAAAAGACCCTGAATTTCCTTTAATATATATAGTACTAATGCTGAGATCAAAAGTAAAGAGAGAAAGAAATTAATAAATAGTTTCTAGAGACTGTTATCACTATAGTGGGGCAAATTTTTTCCAGCCTTGTACAAAATTATAGTTCCTATCACTAACTTCTGCTTCTGATTATACTAATTAGCCAGTATGTCTGGCAGTGGCAGTTTAAATATTAGGTAACACCTGACACAGCCTCCATCTCCTGTTTTCTCCAGAACCTTTATTGTTTCCTCTTCTGGGTTTAAAATCTGCTCTGACTGTTCGGTCACAGTCTGGAGAAGAGCTGTATTGTGCCCCAGAATTATGCCTAGGTTTTCCCCCATATACCACAAAACTTCCCACCTAATAACAATATTCAACTTATTCTGTTATCAGCATGCTATATTTTGACGCAAGAAATTAGGTCATTTCAGATCAATACTCTTAAGATTTTGAAGATTTTTGTTAAGTGACAGGATATTTGGATGCTTTGTGCCTCAGTTCACATATATTTAAAGCTCTATTTTGCCACTTCCTCCAAAGAATCTTGGGAACCGTCATTCGTTAAGGGTGCTGACAATTGTTAAGAGACAGTTTTCAAGTGTGACATATCCTAAACAACTGTTGTGAACTTCATGGATGCCCTTCTAAAATAGTTTTTAAAGCCCCTTAGAAACTAGCCTAAAATAGAAAGGGGAAAATAAGAAATGTAGGGATAAAATCCTGCCTGTGTTTTGTTCATTTGGCTTATTTTTTTGGGGGGGGAGGTACGCTGTATGCCTGAGACCCTTCTAGTTCCTGGATTCAATTCCTAAAATAGCCAGGCTAGCTTCCTGATGAGGTCAATTTTGTTGTTGTTGATAGCTGTGGGCATACCCAGGATTTTTGTTGGGGGGGGTAGTTAGTTAGTTGATTGGTCAGTTAGTTAAGTACAGTCATACCTCTTGTTATGTCCTCTTCATGTTACGTTCTTTCAGGATACCCGGAAGTACCGGAAAGGGTTACTTCCGGGCTTTGTCGCTCGCACATGCGCAGATGCGCAAAATGATGTCATGCGCAGAAGCGGTGAGTCGCAACCCGCGCAGACGCCAATTGCGTTCTGCTCATGCTGAGAATGGGGCTCCAGAACGGATCCCGTTCGCAACCAGAGGTACCACTGTATTTCTGTTGTTTTACTTGATCTGGGGAGGGCAGCTGTCCTACCTCGCCTCCTTGGTTACGCCCATGTTGATAGCTGTCTATGTATAGGAATGTGTGTGTGTGTGTGCGCGTGTGTGCGCGCGCGCACACACACACATTTTTACAGCAGAATTTCTGCTTCATTCAATTTAGTGAATAACAGTTCCACTTTTTTACCTCAAGCTGAATTTACCAGCAAGAGACAAGGCAGCTACAGGAGGCAAATAAAATATTGTCTTCTGTGCCTGCATTTATTATCCTGGATATTATTATACAGAGGGTGCCTTTAATGGTGTTTTCTATTCACTGAACTTCCCGCTTAGGGGGGAAACAATCCCACAAGGAAGAGAAACAACTACCATCATTATCCATATGCCTTGTGTTTTGTGTACACTCTAGTGTCCTATTTTCCTTTAAAACTACACCCTGCTTGAAGAATCTGTGGTTATCTAACTGTTTCATCTAGTAAAAGTACAAACTAAACAAGTGGATGGCAGCATATAATAGAAAATCTTCACCTCATAAGATTCTTCATCTCCCGCAACCATGCCGACCGTTTTGATGAAAGGGTGGCCAGGATTGTCAACACCAGTTTGGATGCATTGATCCAGCGTGTAGCCATTGGGAGTCATCTTGTCCCTCAGTTTGGCATAGATTGCTGGAGTGAGGCATTCAGCCATGCAGTTGTTGTGCTTACGAAGATCAGGGAAGTCTGCGCTGGTAAAAGAATAAAAAAAGAAAAGGAATGTAAAGCATTCATATTGATCTGCAATCTTTGGTTACATTTTCAAGTTCATATCAGGGAAGGTGGGCAGAATCGGCATCCTACTTGCCTATCTGCTTTTATGCCTCTAGCAAAAGAAAAAGAAAAAAGAAAGCACACTGTGAATATGTTATGGTTTGAAGAAAATCGCAGGGAACTGGGAAGTGTGGCTGCATGTTGGCTTATACAATCTGTAGGGGAAGCAAACATACTGTGCTTCCCAGGGGAATGCTGGCTTCCAGCTGAAACCACAGAGACAGTTTCAGTAGTGGACGGAAGCACTTTGGCAAATGGAAAGGAAACAAATGACCTTCAGAATTTATATCTTTTGTGTTAATCTGCAAAATTAAAGTGCAAGTAAATTTAATGAGATGAATCTGCAGCTGGTATTAATCAATGTAGCTCAACTAGGATTCCTAGAAATGTATCTGCTCACAACATTTACATAACTTTTTCATTACTGTTTTGATACTTGTTAGAGATATTACGGAAGTGAACCAGCTTGCTGTAATGTTTAGAGCAGCTTGGTCAATTTATTGCCATCCAGATGGTTTGGACTACAACTCCCATCATCCCCAACCATTGCTAGTTGAGGCCCATGGGAGTTGTAGTTCAAACAGTCAGGATTTGCTGTTGCGGCAAATCCTGCCCATTGTAGTTCAGGCTTGACAATCAGGGTCTGCACTAAGACACAGCCAAGATGGTCTCTGGCCACTTCAGCAAACTCAGCTTTTGTAGCTGGAGTCAGTCAGGGCCCCGTGCTCCCTGGGCAACTGGGAAAATGCCAGACGGCAGGGAGCAGGTCTTCTAGAACTCAGAGCCATACATTCAAAGCACATGGCTTCCCCCAAGGAATCTTGGGAAATGAAGTTTCTTAAGGATGCTGGGAACTGTAGCTCTGTGAGCAGTAAACTGCAGCCTTCAGGATTCTTGGGGGAGGGGAAAGAGCCATGCCTGTTAAGGTGGTATACCTGTGTGTCTTAAATGCAGTGCTTTTTTCTGGGGGTACGCAGGCGTATGCATACCCCTAAACATTTTGTGAATCTTTATACTTTTGTCCATTTACTGTATTTATTTTTCCTGATTTGAACTATAACATGGTGATTTTCTTGAGTCAGAATGAGAGTAGCCCTAAACATTTTTAAAGGGAAAAAAGCAGTGCTTAAATGTATGGTGCAGCTGTGACTTAAATCCATTGCCAGTTCTGTCCTGCTTCTTCAACCTTCTCACCTGCTGTTCTTCAACACCTTTGCTTCTTGGGCTCTCTTCCCACTCAACAGCCTTGTTTTTCTCTTTACTGCCAAATAGTATTCAGTGGAGACACTTAGGCCCTTCAAACAACAGGCCCCAACACTTGTTCATCAATGATTTGAATCAAAGTATTTACCTTGGAGGAAATAGTCTTTGTTGGTGAAAGGATCCAGCTTTCACATTTTGCTTATTCAGCAGGTATCCGGTGGTCAACGCCCCGGTACTAACTGTTGCAAAGAGAACTGCAGTTCTTCGACCAGCCAGGAGACGTGAGAAGGTACTGGCCATCTTTCGTCACCTATTAGTTTTGGAAGACGCACACAAATCTGCAATGAAAGCTGAAATAGGTACATAAGTAATACTATGAGAATGGTGACAATGGGGCCAACTGGTTGATTGTTTTATGGAGGCAGGGAGATATTTAGCAGAAGTCTCAGATGTTTCAAACCTAGTCTTGTCTTCTACAAGCCCAACTCAAGTTGTTAGTTTTGAACTTAAATATTGGAATGGTGGGGAT
The DNA here is from genome assembly GCF_965112155.1 of Podarcis liolepis. Lineage (NCBI taxonomy): Eukaryota > Metazoa > Chordata > Lepidosauria > Squamata > Lacertidae > Podarcis > Podarcis liolepis. Next base: position 34,566,614 of record NC_139565.1, read on the forward strand.
CATAAAGAAGAAAGTGTCAAGCTAGCCAGGACCCAGTCCATTAAAGGTTTTTCTCCTTTATGATTCCCCTCACTGTTAGGTTTTTTTAATTTACCAATTTGTTGAAATACGTTTCAGTATCAGTGGTTTTCTTTTGTTGTATAGGTCTGTGCAGTGGCAAATGCCAGTTTCCATTATTCCTCAGTGCAAATATCATTTGAAAACTTGTCTCTGCATTCCAGACATGCACATTCACATATCAGGGTTTAATCACTAAGAAGAAGCATTGACCTATTGAACAAAGGAAAGGAAGCACGTCAATAATTCCTGTAGTTCAGTAGAAATGTTTGGCTCAAAACACAGGCAGCAGGAGCAAACCTAATGCTTCATTTTTTTCTTACATGACTTTGACCTACTGTGGTTTTTTTTCTCATCTACAATTATCTCCGAAGCAACTACTAAATAAGTGGCTATGGTCCCTAAACCATAAAAGTATACAGAGAGAGAGAGAAGCAAAAAGTAACTGTCCTCTTATAGCCAAGTTTTATAGTGCTTCGAGGGAGAGGTATAAAATGTTTCATACCTGGAGTAATTAATTCCTGAAATTCAGACTGGCCTCCATTTTAGAAACCCAGTTGTCAAGATGGATTAAGAATATCATCCTACTTTGCCCACCTATTGTTCCTTTGCTGTAATCACAGAGTAGCTGCCTTGTATTTTGTAAGAAACCCATGTATAGTGGTACCTCGGGTTACATACACTTCAGGTTACAGACGCTTCAGGTTACAGACTCCACTAACCCAGAAAGAGTACCTTGGGTTAAGAACTTTGCTTCAGGATGAGAACAGAAATTGTGCACCGGCGGCACGGTGGCAGCCGGAGGCCCCATAAGCTAAAGTGGTGCTTCAGGTTAAGAACAGTTTCAGGTTAAGTACGGACCTCCAGAACGAATTAAGTTCTTAACTCGAGGTACCACTGTATTCTGGGTACATTATAGCCCATTTCAAGGTGACAGAAGTGGTAATGCATGCATGCACTGTGCTGTGAACCTCATCATTTAGCAGCAGTTACTATAGCCAGTGGTTCCTAAACTTCAGGAGTACGACAAGCCCCTTTTAACCTCGAAATAATTCATGGACACACACCCCTCACTAATTGTTGTAATTTTAGGCTCCATTCATTAAGACAATAAATAATGAGGGGGGAAACTACTCTGAACTTCAGTGACACTTTTAAATGAATTCACTTTTTATTCATTGCAACAACAAACACCAGTTAGTCATTTCTCGCTAGGTTCATGTCCCTTCAACTTCAAACCTATTGGAGTAAACAAAAGGATAAAAATACAGGAAATAAGTAATTGTTCAAAGGAATAAGGGTATGTCAGAGCTGCCCGAGGTCCCAGCTCACAAAGGACCAACGCCAGTTCGTTGTTATATACAAAAGTCTTTATTGAAGTTCAGTTTCGCTTTCACAGCCGCAGCGTGCAGCTCTACGTCTGAAACTCTAGACCGCTGAAGCTCCGTCTGAATCTCCTCCCCCCAGACACCAGTTTAAGACTCTAGCCTTGCTCCACCTCTTCCTTTGCTCTTTCCTCCTCTGGCTCCGCCTGTCAGCTGGGGTCTCGCCCTTCCTAGACTCTTCTGACGCTGAGTCCCCTGAGTCTTCCCCCTGCCTCCGGCGGGCTTTAGGACCCGGTTCCCAGTCCGGGTTTTCTGCTGTCTCACGCGCCTGTACATTCGAACTTGGCGCGCGTGCCCAGCCGGCAACCTTCCTCCTGACCGTTACACTGCTCCTGTCACTGCTTCCCCCTTCCGGGAGGCTAGCTGGACCTGACCTCCCCTCCGTTCCCCCACTCTCCGATAGAGGCGTGGTCAGCCCTGACTCATCTTCTCTCCCTGCTGGAGGAGACCCTGGCCCTGACTACGCTATGGTGGGGAAGCTGGTCCTGATCTCCCGCTGCTGCCCTGGGAGTCCCCGCTGGCCCCCTGTTTCTGGTGTGTCCCCCCTGGGACCCCCCTTGCCCTGACCATCGGTGCCTCCTTCTGGGAATCTTCTGATTCGCTGGAGAAGCTCATGGAATCTCTCGGGTCACTGTCATACTCCCCTACGCTGCCCTCAGATTCTTCCCCTTCGCTCTCCATTTCCTCTCTCCCCTGTGCCTCTGTTCCTGAGCCCCTGACAGGGTATTACAGTATTCACTCAACCAATATCCCCCCTCCGCTCTCAGTAGAGAATAGTTGGCTGCGAACTGTTCTTAAACCCCAGATTTTCAATAGTTGGATATTCCACAAGCTCCAGTGGGACACCTCTTTGCTCCTCAATGTTCTCAAAGGTCAGACCTATGCTTTGCTGGCCCATGGGCTAAGGAATGGGAAAGACTAAGAGATGGTTGCTTGGCTGGTGTAAGATTTTAAGAGAAACACTTAGCTCTTGCAGAAGGCAGAGATCTCTGATCCTTGTCTTTGTGTTACGCTTTTTGGTCAGATATGCCTCCTCTTTCTTTTCTTTTGCTCTCTTATTTGCTTGGTCTGTGGCACATTGCTTTTGGGTAGTTAGGGACTCTTTTACACTTTAGATCTAAGGTATGTGCAGGCTTAGTGAGTGTATCGCTCTTGCATATTTGTGACCTTGCAGTCTGAAACAGCATCCGAATATATACAAGTGTTGAATGTGCATGTGGGTTCAGTTGTACGCTGCATAATACTGCATTGCCTGGCTTGTGTTTATCTTTCAGTAGGCTAAGAATGTCTGTATTGAGGTGGGTGGCTATAAGCTCAGCTAGCAATGAAGGAAGGAGCCCATCCTTCACTTTTAGTTCAACTGATCCTTTTCTCTGTGTGTACATTTGTGGGTGGCAGCTGAGTCCGTGGTGGCAGACTACTTTAGAGCAAGCAGAAACCCTCTTCCCACCATTGAACACATGCATCTTTATAAAGTTCAAAGGGCTTATGCTAGAGGGTGATAGGACTCCAGTGTCTAGTTTCACATTCAAAATTAAATGAGTTAATTGAACACAGCCTTTAAGGTCCACTTTTCCATAGCAAGAGGTTCACTGAAATCTCAGGCCATTTTGAGCTTGGGGGAGCCCATCTCTAAATGCTTACTGCAGTTAATAGAAGTAATTCTTGTGACTTCAAAATAGCCATGAGGGTCAAGAAATACTGTCATACCAAGGGGTATGAAATTGCTGGAATTGCTTCTGTTCTGAATGATATATATTGCATTTTTATTCTGTCAAGGGATTGTGCCTTCTAGTGTATTTTCTTAGACTGGTAATCTGTCAAAATTAAGAAAATAGAACAAGACAATGATCTTCATAAAAATAACCCGTGCATTGCCCCTGTTGAATGTAGGATATTCCATCAAGTCACAGGTAACATTAATGGCATCAGACGGTCTGTCATGTTTAGCTAGCTCATGCCATTTCTGTTGGCAAGGAGGCACTGCATGAAAAGTTGTTTTCATATCCCACCCATTCCTTAAAGTAATGGAATGTGACACAGTCATCATGTACATTGTACTAGCAGTGATTGATTGACTGGCTGACTTATTATTTTTACACCTTGAAGCCCTTTCATACAATGAGCTGGATAGATCAGAAAATTGCAATGTGGAAAGGCAAAAGCCTAAATGATATCAACAAGATGTTTGCTTTAAAAGTCTGAACGTTAGGGTAGAGGATCACATTATTTGTAAAAAGCCTTACTGGGTGTCATTGCTCTACCCCTCACCCCGTGTCCAAATGTGGTTTACATGGAAAAGACTCTAGTTCACAGAAACCATTTCACACCAACACTCCACCAGGTAACTTGAAGATATGGTTAAATTCAACAGAGGGGGATTTTTCTGTGTTAGAAAACAATGTGTGATTCATTCCCTTATTCAGGTTATTTGGTGTTACAATGACCTGGTTTTGAAATTCACTTGTGGATGTGGTCTTATTTAAGACATTTATCTGCTGTGCGTAAATCTAATTCACACGCCTTGGATTTTCAAACATTGCTACTAGCTGGTAGCCCTTTCAGTCCTGCTTTTCCCAGTGGCTTATTCCATGTGCCCTTAACCTCCAGTGACATTAACTGATAGAACACCTGATCCTGGAGCAAGCTGAGCTGCCTTTGCTCTCACCCCTATGCTACTTTCATCAACCTTGGCTCTTAACTAGCATCTAAAATTAGTACATGCTCCCATATGTGAGGCATGCATAACAGAAGGCACAGAACAACAGGAGTGGGTGGAGAACACAAAGGAGGATGAGAGTAGGCAAGCTTGTGGGGAATGAGGGGCGGGGGAATGAAGGGGTGTAAGTGGGGGGAACAAAACATACAGGGTTGATTCTAAAGTTCCTTTCAGATGTGGTAATTTCAATACTTTTGCATGATGACTATTTCATCAGAATGCACACAGCCATAAATCTGTTGCAGATGTTGTCTATGTGTGTGTCTAGAATGAATGCATATTGGGAGGGCAGCAGCATGATTGAGGGTCCACTTTGCAACCTACACTCATTCATTAGAACGCCATTCAATGAGGGTTCTGTTTAGGGGTTGTAATGAGCATGCATTCCTCAGTTCTGCAATAGCTCAGTTGGTAGAGCATAAGACTCTTAATCTCAGGGTCGTGGGTTTGAGCCCCACATTAGGCAAAATATTCCTACTGGTCCCTTCCAATTCTACAGTTGATTCGAAGTATGGAGCCACAATAATACTCTGGCCCCATCGGCAATGCACATTTGAAGCAGTATAGTGCCACTTCAAAGAGTCATGGCGTCCCCCAAAGAATCCTGGGAACTGTATTTAGTTAAGGGTGCTGCAGGTGTCAGCCACAACTCTTTGGCTAGTGCCGTTCTGTTTTACTTCTGAGAATCTGCGCTGCCTATACTTTTCCCAGGAATTATTTCCTGGTAGTCAGAGTTGGGTTTCAGAAAAGTTGTGGGTCTGTGTGTTCTGTATTTCCCCCCGCCGCTGAGTGCAGTGTGGATCTGCAGTATAATTCCTCACATTGCTGGTGCCTTTATTACTTCCCTGCTTTATTTTACTGCAAGTGGAAGTTATTAAATTAAATCCCATTACTCTTGGAGAGCAGCCTAGACAATACTGCTGAACTGAATGTGTTTTGTTTGCTTTTACTGTGACATATCCTGATGCCCTACAGCAGAGGCCAATGATGTGTCATCCTAGCACTAATGCCTCAAATACATAACAAAACGATGTCCAATGTCTCAATGGCATATTTTTTTTCAGACAGACCACTTGGTCTTTATCCATACTCCTAGCATCTGGAAGGGGAAATTGGGAAGGAAATATTGCCCTTGATTTTCCACCAAGCTGATAGCCTTATATTAAGACCTACTGTATGAAAATGTCTCATGCCGCTTTTCACTTAGTCTAAGAACTTGTACACTGAACACATGGAGAGACCCTTAATGTGTATAACCTGCACGTTCCATGCAGTCTTTTCCCACAGAGGAACACTGAATGCAAGGAATTTGAGCAAGAGCACAGTGAGCGTGATGCTGAGGACAAGGCAATTCTGTACATTATTCCATGCAATAATAGCTTTCTTCCTCCTTTCCATATTCCAAGTCTGAATCCAAGCAGAGAGAGCAGAACCCTGGTTGAAATCATGTTATTGTCCCTAACCTGGAACCTGGCAATCCTATTTAGACTTCTCACCCAGTTGTGGGATGTATGGATAACTTAGCACATCTATCAAAGTTATGGCTCTACCAAACAAGGTAATACCAGATGCTCCAGTCAGGTTAGAGGAGCAAAGGTGATCTCTTACAGGAAAACATAGCAGCCTTGTTGGTTATTGCTCTGACCAGAACAAGCCTGACTTGGAAATTCTTATAGGAGTCAGCCGGTATGACATGATCCACTGTGCATTACTGCCATTAAGAGGCACATTTGCTGGTCTGGCTGGTTTCCCTATAAGAAACTTTCTTTGGCTGGAGCTTGGCAGTAACAGTAATGAAATCCTGTCTGGTGTCATGCTGTGGGGTTGAGTCCAGCCAGACCCAGAGGGTGCTGTCCTGTACCTGGGAATGCAGCCCATTGCAACAGAACTTACTTCTGCAGAGAGAATGAGAAGAGTTGCACCATAAAGCTGCCTATTTTAGAAGATGGTTCAATCCTACTCTGGCTAGAGGACTATTTCTTAGACCTCTTTGATCACGGACAGTTTTATCTGGGTGAGTCCTCCCAGCATATGAACCCCTCCTGCCTTTTCAACTAATTCACAGGGACCCACAGTGCTATTTTTCTAGAAAAAGAGGTACTGGAACTCACCATGAATGCCTCCCTCTTTCTCTTAGAATGCCAATGGTGCCCACCTGAGAGGTGTTGGATCTGAGTTCTGGTGAGTTCCCCCTGAAAGAAAACCCTGAGGACCCATATTAATATGGTTCATCTGGGGTTTTTTACTTGTGTTATAAGCTGCCCTGAGGCTTCCCTAAAATATAATGTGGCTGTTGGGGCGGACACATTCATAAATAAATTCAGTACACAACATGCATCCAAGAGTCTCCAGCTTTCCCAAAGAGTCTCTGAATGGGCCATAGTTAAAGGTCGTGAGAGTTCCATTTGCAACCAGGATGAAGCAAGTTGTGGCTAGGAAGATGGAAAGCTGCTTTATTGCATTGCCGTTGGTCTACCAAGCTGAGGGCTGCCTACCACTCTGACTGGGTTTTCTCCTGGGTTTCAGAAAGTAGTGCTTTACAGACTTGCCCACCTGGAAATACCAGGGATTGATCTCAGGGTTTTGTGCATGCATGCGCTTTACCAGGGAGTTACTGTCCTGCCCCAATAATATAGTAGTCAAGGTGACTTGGTCTTTTAGCAATAAAATGCCAAAAGGTGTCTGACTACAGCAATGGAGAAACTCACATCAGCTAGGACAGAGACAGCTGCTAAGTGCATTTATGGCACCCCGATTCCATTTTATAAGAGAATTAAAAGAGGGATCAATGCATGACATATTCGAAAGATGAGGCAGCTGATTTTGTGTGGGAGTAATTAACAGAGAACACTGGTGACTAAACAAAGCACACCATTTTAATTTTGTGCACAGATTTCAAAAGCGGCCCTTGCTCTAATTTGTTATCACTGACCTTTCAAGCTAATGCTGACTGCCACAAACATGGAGCAAATTTAATTGCTTTTTCTAGAGCAACATTTCTTAACCTGAGCCTGATATGTGAACTTCAAGGAATGGAGGGCAGTCAATGTAGAAGGTCAAACACTTGAAAGCTTTCACCTTTCTCCAGAATTTCTTCAAGCAGATTTGTGCTGTGATCCAAGCTTTCAAAGCAGACGGTACTTGTTCGTTCAATAAAAGAAAATCAAATACTCAGAAGACTAGTTGCTGACAATAGAATTCAATCAATAGTTTGGCAATTAGCCACTAAAACTTGCACGAGTCACCTTGCAACCTGTTTTCGTCAATGTCCAGTCCTAAAACATATCTGGAACATTCATAATGTGCTCTGGGATCTCTTGCTAAAGAATGGCAAGCTACCTTTAGGTAGATATTATACAATGATGACTTTAGCTTTTCTCTGATAAACACCACTGAAGTTTTTGCCTGGCAAACCAGATGAGTGATCCAATGAAGAGGGCTAAATGCTCTAGTCTTTGGAACAATGTCCATGATAATTTGTGTGAGGAGCAGGAGGAGTGTGCAGATACCCCCGTCCCAAATGCATACACTGAACACATGGAGAGGAAGGCAGGACTGCCCCTGCTAGCTATGCCTCCTGATGCAACACATCTGTAGCCAATCATAAATGTTGAAAGTGCAGCCACTGAGGTCATGCTAGCAGACATGACCTTGTTGCAGCCAAGCATCTGCAGTGAGCTAGAGAAGCAGAGGGAAGAGATTTTTTTTGCTGGTTGAATTTGGGCAGAGACATGGGGGGAAAGCAGTTGTCTTTGTGGAATTTGATGCAGGATTAGCAGTTGTGCTGCCTGCTTTTTGAGTCTGCTTACATCCAATTGGTTCGATTCTATATGTGTTAATATGTAGATATCACGAAAGACATATTATGAGTCTCCAGTGTGCTTGCTGTCTCTCCCCCACCACCTTCCTCAAAGGACCCTAAACACTGGAGCGCTGCTCATGGGCTTCTTACTGCTGGGGGAAGTGGGGAGCACAAAATAAGACAGAAATATACTCCAGCGAAGGGCAGGTTAAACGAACCCCTTTCCAGCCCTGGTAGCATTTGCGTGATACACCTACACACTGCAGCTGACACACTAACGTGTCGCAAAATACAGTTTGGAAAACTCTGTCCTATAGGTTTATCTGCATAAAGAAGAACATGACATCCTCTAGCAGAGTCAGTGTGGCAGGCCCACTGCAACTAGGACAATAAGAAATCCAGTTTCAGCACTATATTTCGGTCGAGGAAGTACCAGAGTCAGGCCCCAGGCTCCTTTTAAGTGCAGGTGCCAAGGCTTGTAATCCGAGCCCCGTGTATCATGTTAGTTGGGACTGCAACATTTTGCTGTGTGCAAAAGGAATTTTCCTCATCACTAACTAAGCACAATTAACTCTCCTCCCCTCCCCCCCATATGAAATTAGGGAAAGGTCTTCCAGGTCAGAGGATATGTCTTTTACTACACTGAGCTCCAGCACTTCCTATTTGTTTCAGTTTAAGAACAGCAAAGACCCCTCGTGTTACTTTTGGCAGGAGCTTCAGAGCTGACCTAAAGTTAGCACCTCCCATATCGGCAACATTTTCCAGGACAGTTGTCCCCTTGGCTTGCATGTTCAAACGGTGTCAGATTAAGCACAGCGAATTTATAAACTGCATGTTAAAGCACTGAAGCTAGAGCTGCGCAAGGAGAAATGGCTGTGGCAGGAGCACTCTTTGCTCATTTCTTTTCCTCTTTCATTAATATTAGGAAGTTTTGCTTTTTAGGCAAAAATTCTACTGGCAGGAAACTCAGCCGTTTAGAAATAGAGGTAGATAAAATACTGCCCTAGTAGAATAGAAATGCGCCATGTGTGTCATGTGACTCTTGACTTTTTCAAGACACCTTAAGCTGCTGCTTAAGCTAAATGTTATGCATCCACTGAGATGCAGCACAGATGTAAACAGCAAAGAAACAACAAGATAAACAGAGTAGAAAGCTGATAAAGGAACAAATTTGCATCTTGCACTGGCTTAAACAAAACAAAACCCAAATATCATTTTTTTTAAATCAAAGAGTGTTTTGGTAGATACATTGGTGCATCTGTATTTGAGAACTATCTCCGTTATCAAATAACAATAATGGCTGCTCTGTTTCTAAAGTATAAAAATGTATTTCAAGGTTTTGCTAATCAGTTCCTGATCCAGCGCCTTGGGAATCAGTACTGAAGAATGAGTTCATAAATTCAGAAAGTAAGCAGATGAACAAACCAATACATACATAAAATTAATTAAATCTTAATTTTAATCGTAATACTTGTGTACATTCAGTACCGCTCAATCATGTAAGCAAATGAAACAATGCACTTCCTGTGTCAGGCTAGGATATTGTATCACTGTGGATTATCGTAAGGTACTAGTAGTTTTATATCATACAGAGTTTGATTATGAACACCAGCATGGTAAAGAATAGTTCAAAATACTCTATAGTTAGTCCACAAACTTTTAAACTACACTACCTGATGAACCATTTATGCCATATTATCGCAATCTAAGCTGGTCTGGCGTGTGATCCTAAGCACTTGGATAGAAGCTGCATTCAAATAAAATATGTGTTCTGTGGCTGATATCCAACTAAATCATATGCAGAACTGACCTACAGAATCTATGGACATGGTTACTTAAATTCCTATATACAGTGGTTGTACTCTATGCAGCATAGGGGTAACAGTCTATGGCTCTGGTTATATTATGTAACTACTCTAATATAGCTAGTTTGCCGATTAGACTAAAACAGACAGGGAAGGTTATAATCAACGATAATTAATCTCTCGAGTTCCTCTGCTGGCAGATGAGATCTGTTTACAGGCTTGCCAGATCTAAAATTTAAAAGCAAGGAACACTCTAGCAGAGCATTCATATGCATATTTAGTTAGAAAGAGGTCTCACTGTGTTCAGCAGAGCTCACTTCCAAGTAAGTGTGTTTAGAATTGTTACTGTAAGGTTCTACGGAATTCTGTAGTGCAATTTTATGAAATATGGAGCAATGAAAAAGGACTATTTGCTTTCATAAAGAAGAGAATAGACCTGGAAGTGGGTTTATTTTAACTTGTTCAAAACCCCAGCATCTGATGTTTGCTTATTACACAAAAATAAGACAGTACTTGTTAATCTGGGCTGTTATTCTGTAATCCCTTTGGAGTAAACCTCGTTGAACTCAATGGGGCTTACTTCTGAGTAGATGTGAAACCAAACAAGGCATGTAAATGAAGCAAAATTCTTTACTGAGATCAGTTGGCCAACTTGGAGAGATGCTGGCAATTCAGACAGAGATAAATCTTGATACTGATCAAATCTTAGGATACAGAGTTCGGTTACACCAATTAAAAACGCCCATCTACAATACCATTTCAGCCTCTCTAGTTAATGGAACACATTTATGGACAGTGCTGACATTTTTTCAGTTGTCTGCTCAGCAGGCTGCCTGCAGAAACATTACCATTTGCATAAAATAAAGCTTTATTTTCATGTATTTAACATGTTTGTTTTGGTATCGCTATCTGGGTCAGAAGCACAGTAGCCTGACAAATCCCACAGTCGCCGTTTTCTGAGTACTTATGCAAATGAGCAAACTGCATCTCCCAAAAGGCTACAATCTATGGCACTTTCAAAACATTTTTAATAACCCTCCCATTTGAAATGTCACTGCCATTGGTGAATAAACAGAGGCAAAGTCCAACTGACCTTGAAGCTGAAGCCAGACACGTCCTGCAACGAGCCTGGGAGCAAAGAAGTGTGAAGCAGACAAGTAGTGCTGTGACAAAATTACAGGTCATATGAGGAGCAAAATGAGATGCTGGCAGGGGAGGGAAGAAAGGGAGAAGTATTTATTGCACTGGCCAACCCCATTCCTTTCAGGTCTATTCAAAATATTTGGCTACACAGCCATGTCCTTGAGGGAGCAAGAGGGTGACCTGATTGGCCCCATCTTCCACACAGTGCACAAACTACTGAGAAATATTTTTCAATCTTGGCATTTTTGTTCACTTCTCTATGGAAAAAAAATATTTGTTTCTGTTGGCGGTGGCAGGGCATGGTTGGTTGCCTATAGTTGACTGCAGTGAGTTTTGTTTGTGTGTGTGAGTGGGAGGGGGATGTTGGGTCAGCTTAGCCATCTCAATTCATGTGGTCAGTGGGTTCCTGTTGTTGTCTTGTTGGTCTGTGTATATAATAAAGGAGAGCCACACCAGGGTGAAGGCATCCTCTTTTGTTTGTTCCCGTGCTAGTTTCAGTTTGTTGATGAGCTTTTCTAGTAGGGCTGTTTCCCATATGGTTTGGTACCAGTGGCCCATGTTTACTCCTGGCAGGTCCCTCCAGTGTCTAGTTATGATGCTCCTGGTTGCTGAGAGTAGATGATATGAGTTCTTTGCAGTGTGAATGTGCATTACTGTCTTGGAAGATATTCAGTAAGGCCAGTTCTGGAGTGGCTTCTAGTTTCCGTTTAGTCCTACAAGAAATATGCAAAATAACTAATGTCCAAAAGGATTGAATTTGGGGGCAATCCCACCACACGAGGAGGTATGTGTCTGTAGAGTGGCAACCTCTCCAGCATTTTGGTGAGATTCCTGGGTGTATCAGCACCAGCTTTCATGGTACCATCTACCGATTAACTTCAAAGTGAGTTCCCTTCTTTTGGCTGAGATGGATTTAAAGGGTGGTTTAGACCACAGTTTGGTCCATTCGGTAGGGTTTATTTTGTAACCTATATCATTCTCCCATTGGTTTTTTTATTGAGATGAGTGGGTTTGTAGGAGCAGTATTTTGTATATTGTGGATACCATCCCCATACCATGACCCATAGAAATTATAGGCCGGTTTGGATAGCCAAAGGAGTGCTGAAATTCAGTCTAATTGCCTCCTTCACTACTTCAGAACACTTGTAATGAAAGTGTACTCTTCTACGAGATGGTGCAAGAGAGTGGTGCATGCTAGTAGGTCAAGTCAAGATTCCTAAACTTTGCAGCTAACTTGCATCTGTGTCACAGCAGAAATGTGCATAGAAGCCCATTTTCACACATTAATTTCCTTCATCTGATTGGGGCGACAGTGATCAATTCAGCTTTGCTTTAAACTGTGAAACTATAAGAGGTTAAACATAGACAACAAGGACCCCACAGCAACAGGGTTAACTTATATTTTAATAACAGGAGTAAAATAAATAGGATAAAGACACAGAAATGCACCTTCTGCTGCACTTATACACCAGGATATGCAAAGGCTCCTCCCCAAGTACAAAGCTGATATTGCAAAATGAAATACAAGAAAATGAAGTTATAAATGATCAACCCCTGTACATCACAGATAATGCCCATAAAGAACTATAGGTATTACATTGTATAGGTTTTGTGGTGGGTAGGTGAGTGGAACAAAAAGAATAGAAAGGGGAGAACCCAGAGACAAGTAAAAAGGTACCTCCTTTTGAGATGTGAGCACCTTTCTTAAATAACTGCCATATGGATTAAATTTTTTAAAAAAAAAAAAAATGCAGTAAAATAAGTGTTTTGTCCAAATAACCCATGCTTCTGTTTATCATGCATCAAGATGCAGTCTGCTTTTCCTGTTGGACACTAATGAAAGGACAAGCAATAAATATACATCTATAAATAGCATTCCCCAAGTTAAAGTTTACCACATTCATTAACCAGAAGTACTTAAAACATGCCTTAGGAATTTTACTTATTTTTTGTTTGTTTAAAAAAAAACTTACTGAGAATTTCCCAAGACTTCTTTGACATCCAGTCGTGCGTTTATTAATAATAGTAAAACCCAGGCCTCTAGCAGGTAGAAACAATAAAACTTATTACTGCACAGATACTTAATACATGCTAGTAGTATTTGCAGTTAGACATAAGCGGAATTTATTGTTCAGCTCTTCTCTGGGCCGACAATATATATTAAAGTGCAAATAAAGATGAAAAAATGCGCAAACAAAACAGAAGCTAGGCAGATCCATTTTCTATGGTTAGGATTTAGCAGCTTAGTCTGGTAAAGATCAGTTCAAATATGCCTTAGAGATGGCAATCTTTTTTTAAAACACTTATCTCCCTGAGAGGGTTTAAGGGAGGTAAATAATGATATTTAGCCCTATTTTGTCAACTGGCTGATAAGTCATTGGAAAAGTAAGGGCACTTTTCCAGCCTAGTTATTCAACAGTGCTAGTATCTGCATTCTGTTTTTAGTGATGTGTTTGTGTTCACTTTCCATGCAACTACAAAAAGGAGGCTACATGTTATCAAAGAACCATGGGAAGTACCACAAGCATTTTAAATAAAAGGACTTAATCAGGGAGCACATGGGGGGGGGGGAAGGCTAGTACTAAGGGGCACAAGTCAGAAACCACACTGATTTGATAAATATTAAAAGTACATTCTTCCTGTTGAATTCAATATGACCTAAAGTTGCTTGATTTTCCCTGGATTGTGTCCCATAAGTTTTGGTTCTTAAGGATGGCATATGGGAAGGGGGTTAGTGGAGGTGGAATCCTTTGCAGTATTTTAAAAGGGAACAAAGTATGTTTTCATTTATCCAATGAGTGGACGAATTACTGCTTTTTAAAAAATTAATAAATGTTTCTACTCTTCCTGTCCCCCAGAAATACTGGTGCCAGAGTGTAATTTATATAGATCAACCTTTCTTAGCAATGTTGTTACGTGCAAAATAATCAGTAATTCCTATATGGTTCAAGGCTGCAAAGACTCCACTGAGTTCTAGTGTGTGCAAGGAGCTCCCTGCAACCATTATGTGAGGCTCAGCAGTGTTTAAATGCACGTCACAGTGCAATGGCATGTAGCAGCAATGCATGGGTGTGATTCTGTCTGACACTGCCAACATCTAAACCTTTAGAACCGGTTCTAAAGTACATGAGACTAACAGGAGTTCCAAGTCATACGATGGCAGTCGTAAGATTACTTTGGTTGACCTATTCCTGATGGGAGATAGGGCTTTGGTACTAATGCAAGGAGGGAGAAAAGCTTAGTGCTAGCAGTGGGTTAGTTGCTTGCAACTGCTCTCCAAAGTTGGTGGAGGAAGCCCACACATGGTATGCTCAGTATGGGGAAACATATTTTTAAACAAAAGTTATAGAAATAGCTCTGCCAAAACCAAGAGCAAAGCAATTAATCTACTATAGTAGGGGGTGGGGGGGTTGGTGGCCCTATGGATGCCGCTAGCCTGCAATTCCTATCAATCTCAGCCAGCGTGACAATTGGTCAGTTCCCCATTCCTGTTCTATAAGGCCAGGAACTCAAATATCAGAGTCCCACCCAAGTGTGCATGTCTGACAACATTGTAAGGTAGTGTATCCATTTGTACCCTAGATTAACTAATCATACTTCTAGAGAAAGAAAAATGTATGTACAATATTAAGGTAGCTTTTAATATGCTGCATCTCTGCTCCCCAGCCTTTTGGGGAAAGGAGATACCAGGATTTATTGACAAATAAGATACTTTGAATTAATGGTTTAAGTAACAAATGCAGTTGATGATGCTCTTAGATATTATCATCTACGGATTAAAATATTACTTTACAATGGACACGATGAATTGCAAACTGGATCAAAATATGTAGTTCCTTGCATGCTCTTTGTGGATCCTGCATTGTATCCAAATAAGGGTAGGCAAAGCCTCTTGCTTACACTTGTATTTCCTCATTCATTGAAGTCTAATGGAATGTGTTATCCATACTTAACTTTGCCCCATTATTGCCTCATTCAGTGTGGTTATTACAGCCATTTCCTTTCTTCTTCATTAGGTCTCTGTTTCACTAAACTGTCACGTTTGCAAAACAACAGCTGTTTAATCAACATCTCTGGCGTTTGGTCTTTTACTTCCAGCAACTGCTTCTCTGTGCCCAAAAAGGAATCTATGTGAGGCTCCGAGTCCCTTAATCGAAAAGGGAATTTGAATTTCTTCCAGCTTTCCCCCTTGCATTCTGTAGGGGGGCACATCATGCATAATTTCCCCATTACTCTAAAGTTCTCTGTAGGCTGAAGGACAGCACTGATATTTTTTTCAGGCAGGCAGCCTAGGTTCAATTTTTAGGGATAGTTCATACAAAGTATCTTCATCTATGATGAGACTCTTGTCAAGTAAGTACTGAGTGACCTAGAAGAAAGGAAAAGGAACCCCCGTGCAAAACGAGGATTGCCTGTATTATTATTAAATTCATTTCTATACTTCTTTATATTTTAAATAACCAAATCTCAAAGCGGTTTACAACACAAATTACTGTATTTTTCGCTCTATAGGACGCACTTTTTCCCCTCCAAAAATGAAGGGGAAATCTGGGTGCATCCTATCGGGCGAATGCAGGCTTTCGCTGAAGCTTGGAGAGCGAGAGGGGTCGGTGCGCACCGACCCCTCTCGCTCTCCAGGCTTCAGGAAAACATCCGCAGCCTAGGCAGCCTTGTGGGAGTTCCCACAGGGCTGTCTAGGCTGCGGTTAGCAGCCTGGTTCCCGGAGCGCCGGGCGCGCTGAAAGCACAGCGCCTGGCGCTTTGGGAACACATCTGCGCTCCCTACGCTGCAGATAGCAGCCTGCCGCCCGGCGCGAGAGGCACCCTGAAGCAGAGCGCCCCGCCCGCCGGCCGGACAGACATCCGCAGCGTTTTGGAGCCCTGTGGGAGTTCCCCGCAGGGCTCCCCACGCTGCGGATAGCAGCTTGCTGCCCAGCACAAGGGGCGCCCCGCCCGCCGGACAGACACTGGCCAGCCCCACAAGCTCGGGGGACAGCAAGGAGGCGCAGCGGCGCCATCCCGCTGTTCCTCGACCTGGTTCGGTTTCCCCGACCTGGTTTGGGGGGGGGGGAATAAAGGGAATTTTTTTCCCCTTTATTTCCTCCCCAAAAAACTAGGTGCGTCCTATGGGACAAAAAATACGGTACTGTACTGCAAATACCCAAGTAGATCTCAAACAATCGTCCAGCCTCCCATCCCTAATCCACATTATTTCACAAATGTAAGTCTTTAGCAAAAGTAATAAATGTGGAATTCTACAGATAATGCAATTTATTGGAGACTCTGCAATTATAAACTTAGAGCTAGCTTGCTGTCCTTGTAAATAGGACATATCAGATCACTTCCCATTGCACCCTTCCTGAACAGAACTTATTGTGCTATTCAAGGAAAACAAATGATCTAGCCAGTATTTTAGATTTAACGATGAGTCATAAACATCTCCTTTTCCACTAAATGAAAAATGTGGTTGTACACCTTGAGCACCACAGAAACTTTATATTGGTGCAAGAGGACAGATGAAAGCACAATACCTTTTGTTGGTATTCTATGCGATAGGAAGTCTGTTGGAACTGTCGTATCTCCCTGATAATATGTGATATCTGTTAAAGAAACAAATATAAAAAAAGAGTCTCTTGTTTAATTTCATACATACTAGCTTGGATCCTAACTTTCCTTTCATGAATGAACAGAGTTTATTACCATGTACAGTGGTACCTTGGGTTACAGACTCCGCTAGCCCAGAAGTAGTACCTTGGGTTAAGAACTTTACCTCAGGATGAGAACAGAAATCGCGTGGCGGCAGCGGGAGGGCCCATTAGCTAAAGTGGTACCTCAGGTTAAGAACGGATCTCTGGAACAAATTAAGTTCGTAACGAGAGGTACCACTGTCATGGTTTTTTTCTTGCCTCCTTTCTTCCTCTGCAGCACCCTGCATGCTATTAAAAAACCCCTGCTCCCAGTGCTTGAGAGAATCTTCGGAATGGGGTGTGGGGGTGCGTGTGTTATGTTTAGGGGAAGTTGTGAATGGAGGAGCAACTTTGGATCCAAGCCACTGACTTCACTAGAATTTAAAATATTCTATCCTGCAACAAATGGCATTTCAGGAGACTTTTACATGTATCTTCTTCTGAATTACAATTTCAACCTCACTTGGGCCATATTGACCTTTCCCTCATTTACACAAATCCACCTAATATTTCATTTATGAATCAACTGTAAATGCATCTATTGCAGTTTAATTATCTCCTGAAAACTGCCCTCTTCTCAAAGCATGCTGTTTGTGCATGACAAAGAAATATAATATATGCATTTTATGAACTAAATAAATAACTTGATTATGTGCCCTTCTGTGCATTTCTGATTGCTGGAAAACACATACATGCTCCTCATAGGCAAGTAATGCTGGTTAAGGAGTTCTAGGTTCTGTACATCATCTATATATTTCACTGAATGCAAAACAGCTGACTCAGCTGATCATCTTCTACTTACTCTTGTACAAACAGGAAAATGTGTGTACATACATATAAACTGGATTATGGATGCTCCAAAATTCACCAGCAGGTGGTGATAGAACATTGACCCTGCATACAATAATAAACAATTTCGTTCTCATTTCTACCTATAATACACCTTGAAATGCAGTCAATATATGGTCAATAGTAAGTCCTTATAAACTGAAACCAAAATGTAGAGAGAAGTATTACCATTCGCATTTTGGAAAAATTGACAAGGCCTTCTTCAGTAAAGTTGGGTGTTCCTTCTTCAATAAATGCCAGGTCTGTCAAGTACATCCCGAGATATGGCACTGAAGGCGGATTACAACTGCACGATAAGAAATTTTAGGTTTTACTCTTATGTCTTGTACATGGGTCATTCTAACCTTTTCACTATAAACTCCTGAGTTTTTTGAATGACATACAGCCCAATCTGGAATCACAGTCTATTGTACCTACTGGCGTTTCACCTCCCTGATATGTATGCATGGGACTATAGTCTTAAGATGAATTTGAGCTGATTGAGCCTGAATTCATGTAAGCAATTATAACTGAGCTATAATTACTCTCATACATTCCGTATCTGACATATTTTCTTAAATAGCTAAACCTTACATAAATTGCAAAGAAGCAGTAAGTGAATGCCTGAATGTGTAGAAGAAAAGTGCAACTGCTATCTATGTCTTCAAAACCTGAAAAGAAAGTGTTTCTGGATCTTGAGATATGCACAGGTCATACTCCTTGGGGATAGTGTGCATCACTCAGGAAAATAATAAAACTGAACATGCCTACCTGCAGTAGTGAAATGAGACTGTAAAGTACCGTATTTTTCACTTTATAGGACGCACCGGACCATAGGAGGGGGAGAACGGGGGGGGGATTCTCCCCCTCTCTGCTCAGCGCCCCTTCAGCGAAGCAGCAGGAGAAACGGAGCCCCTTCCATTTCTCCTCCTGCTTCGCTGAAGGGGTGCTGCGCAGAGAGGGAAAACTATGCAGCCTCTCCAGCGAAGCGAAGCCTGGAGAGCAAGAGGGATCGGTGTGCACCGACCGCTCCCACTCTCCAGGCTTCAGGCGGCTATCCGCAAGCCTTCTGAGTGCAGCGAGAACTCCCGCTGCGCTCCGAAGGCATGCGGATAGCTGCCTGAAGCCCCCTGAGCGCAGTGTGAACTGCCGCTGCGCTCAGGGGGCTTCAGGTAGCCTTGCCTCCGCTCCCAGAGCCTGCGGGGCTGGGGGCGGGGGAAGCCCCAGCTTCCCCCGACTCCAGCCTCCAGAACAGGTCAGGGAGCGGCGGTCCCTTCTCCCTCCTGGGGAAAAGCCCGCAAGACACGTGCGAAGCTTGTGTGCGGCTCTTGGGGGCTTTTCCTGCCTGCCTCCCCCCTGCATTCGCTCCATAGGACGCACAGACTTTCCCCCTTAGTTTTTAAGAGGGGGAAAAGTGTGTCCTATGGAGCGAAAAATATGGTATACATACATACTTCTACCTTGGAGTAAGCCCCATTCAACACTGTGGGACTTACCTCTGAATCGAAATGTTATAGGACTGTGCTGTAAGTCTGTTGTGAACTCTGCTGATTATTGCTAGTCTTGCTCAGAATAGACCCATTGAAATTAATGAATATAAGTAATTTAGGTCTATTTATTTCAATGGGTCAACTCTCAGTTCAGCTTACTCAGAATCAACTCTATGTATTCAGCAAGCATGTTAGCACTTGCATAAATTGTCAAGTATTGCTCAGTCCAACATCCACTCACTTTATAGTGGGGCTGCAAGGGAAACTCCATCAAACTGAATGGAGATATAATTGCACAGAAGCTACCCTTCTTTGAACTCTTCATATGAATCTCAGAGCTATGGAGATATTATATAGGTCAGGGACAGCCCACACGACCCCTCAGATATTGTTGGACTGAAACTCCCATCAACTCTAGCCAGCACGACCAATGGTCAGGGAGGATGAGACTTGTGGTCCAACAACATATGGAGGGCACCAGGTTGGCTATCCAGGTTGTTGGATATTCCCAGCAGTTTTTTAAAATTAATGTGGCCATACATTTATTGGAAAAGTTTCTACAATTCTATTAGGACACATTATATACAGAATAATAGGTTTATATGCTCTGGCACTACCCAGAGATACTATAAAAATCTATACATGATAATGACTTTGGAGTATGTTCAACAAAACATTGGAATTGAATTCCATGAAGCCTGTATTAAAAAGATGATTTCTTAATTGTTCAGTTTTACTCCCATAGAAGATAGCTAGCTGAAGTATTATCTTAATAACTATCCACTATTCACAGCAAAATGTAATAATTTGAAACATACTTCTTGAGTGTTTCTCTGAGATTCTTAAATCTTCCCTCAGATGATACAGTCTTCTGAAGTTTATCCATAAGGGCTTTAGCCTACAAAGAAAACGAATTAGAAGATTCACTCCTTATAGCAAAATGGAATATGATACTACTCAGGTTAAGAAAATTCTGCTGAAACGCGTTCAAATGCAAGACAAACATTTGTGGGGTTCTAGTGCTGGATAATGAGAATGTAATGCTCCCTGTGGCCCCATGATAAGGTCAGTCCTGTTCTTGATGGTTAAAGTACTGATTTTCTAGTGATGTGGTTACATCATTCTGAACCACTGCAAACCATTTACAGTGGTGCCCCGCAAGACGAAATTAATTCGTTCCACAATTTTTGCCGTCTAGCGAATTTTTCTTCTTGCGAAGCACGGTTTAAACGGTTTAACAAAGTCGCAAGACGTTTTCGTCTTGCGAAGCAAGCTCATAGGGGAATTCGTCTTGCAAGGCAAATCGCATATGAAAAAACCTTTCGTCTAGCGAGTTTTTTGTATTGCGAGGCATTCGTCTTGTGGGGCACCACTGTACTTATAATATTTCTAGTGACAATACCCATTACACAGATAACACATTTTGTGATTACTCGCCTGTTTAGAAACCTTAGCCCAGGTTTTCTTCAGTCTGTAGATTGCACTTCTGTTCAAGGCTGATGTGATTTCAAGCACACCATTATAGTTGTGCAAACATCGGCAGATGTCTGCCACTGCTACCCATTTCTCAATTGCATTAGCACGTGAACCAACGTCAGCATAATTCATAATTTGGGAAGCCACAAGGTTGCTCATCTAGGTCAAAGAAGCAGTTCTTAGAATATTTCTATTTACAGCATGCTATTAACAGTATAAATGGAATTACAATGATGGAGTTTTTTTTAGCATTTAACACTAAGAAAGCATATATTGCATAAATGGCAATGGCACAAGAAAAAGTGAATTAAGGAAGATGGCAAAGGCAGAACAATCTTCACCTTACAGCAAGTGGCCCTTGGCAGTGGGCTCTCAGTTGTGAACCAAGGGATGTAATCTAAGCAGAAATCAATAAACTAAGGAATGTGAAACAAGATTGGTATTATTTTGTTTTTATTAAACAAGGGTATAGTTTAATTTCTTCTGCTAGTGTTTGAAGATTTCAGTCAACTGCAACTATGCAATTGCTGGATAGCAGGTTAGGAAAATGGAATGCTCTGGTGGTTTTTTCTATAGTTAGTCATGAAGAGTCTGGAAGGTAAAGCATTTACATCAACTTACATCATTAAAGTGTTGACTGGTTTTCATTATATACGGTGTTCTTTCATTTTTATCCAGTTTCATCCAACCCTGTCCAAGGAACTCTCTGGAAAAATCAGAAAGAAGAAAACAAAAGAAGAAACTGTCATCAGAAATGGCAGACCAGAATATTGTTAATTGTATTTATTTATATTATTAACTTATAAACCCTTTAAAAAATAATAATTTTATCTTACGCTTCCTCCAAGGACCTCAGTGTGTTGTACTTGGTTTTATTGTGTTTAATGCAGATGGAACCCACTGGAGTGTGTTACCATACCTGAAAGACCTGCTCCCTCCCCCGCCCCCTCTGACCCTCTCAAGTGCTAACATCAGCACAGGGGGCTTTCTTGGTAGTTCCAGTCCCTCAGAAGTTCTTTTTTTTGGGGGGTGACCAAGAGGAGGCATTCTCTATGGCAGTGTTTCCCAACCTTTTTTGGGCAAAGGCACACTTGTTTCATGAAAAAAATCTCAAGGCACACCACCATTAGAAAATGTTTAAAAAATTAACTCTGTGCCTATATTGACTACCCTATTTTTCGCCCTATAGGACGCACCGGCCCA
Source organism: Podarcis liolepis (assembly GCF_965112155.1). Lineage (NCBI taxonomy): Eukaryota > Metazoa > Chordata > Lepidosauria > Squamata > Lacertidae > Podarcis > Podarcis liolepis. The sequence continues at coordinate 34,588,208 of NC_139565.1, forward strand.
TAGGACGTACCTAGATTTGGGGGGGAAATAAAGGGAAAAAAATTATTCCCCCCCCAGACGCGGGGCTGGGGCGGGAGAAGCCCGAGCTTCCCCCAACCCCAGCCCCCAGAATGGGAGCCAGAGTGGCTCCCGGAGCTTGCGGGGCTGGGGGTGGGGGAAGCCCGAGCTTCCCCCGCCCCCAGAAAGGGTCCGAGAGCGATGGCAAAGGTGAGCGCACCTTCGCCATCACTCCCAGAGCTTGCGGGGCTGGAGGTGGGGGAAGCCAGAGCTTCCCCCACCCCCAGCCCCCAGAAAGGGTCCGAGAGCGATGGCAAAGGTGAGCGCACCTTCGCCATCACTCCCAGAGCTTGCGGGGCTGGAGGTGGGGGAAGCCAGAGCTTCCCCCACCCCCAGCCCCCAGAAAGGGTCCGAGAGCGATGGCGAAGGTGAGCGCACCTTTGCCATTGCTCCCGGAGCTTGCAGGAGCTGGGGGTGGTGGAAGCCCGAGCTTCCCCCGCCCCCAGCCGCCAGAGCAGGTCAGAGAGCGATGGCGAAGGTGTGCGCACCTTCGGCATCGCTCTGGGACCTTGCGCGGGCTGGGGGCGGGGGAAGCCGGAGCTTCTCCCGTCCCCAGCCCGCAGAGCAGGTCGGAGAGCGATGGCGAAGGTGTGCGCACCTTCGGCATCGCTCTGGGACCTTGCGCGGGCTGGGGGCGGGGGAAGCCGGAGCTTCCCCCCTCCCCAGCCCCCCGAACAGGTCAGAGAGCGATGGCGATGGTGTGCGCACGTTCGCCATCGCTCTCGGGGCTTGGGAGGCTGCGGGCGGGGGAAGCTGGAGCTTCCCCCGACCCCAGCCCCCCGAACGGGTTGGAGAGCGATGGCAAAGGTGCGCGCAGCTTTGGCATCGCTCTGGGAGCTTGCGCGGAGCTTGCGCGGCTGGGGGGATAGCTTCCTTAAGCCTGGGGAGCCTCCCTCCCACGGCACACTAGGCAACGTCTCACGGCACACTAGTGTGCCGCGGAACACCAGTTGGGAAACACTGCTCTATGGCATCCCCAAAGTTGTTGCTTTTGGCCGTGGCGTTGTTTTAATTTATTACCCTTCACTCAAGGTCCCAGAGCGAGTTACAACATTCAATAAATGTACAAATGTACACATGGAAAAAGGTGTGAGTCATATTGTTTGTCATATACAGTGGTACCTTAGGTTACATACGCTTCAGGTTACAGACTCCGCTAACCCAGAAATAGTGCTTCAGGTTAAGAACTTTGCTTCAGGATGAGAACAGAAATCGTGCTCTGGTGGTGCGGCTGCAGCGGGAGGCCCCATTAGCTAAAGTGGTGCTTCAGGTTAAGAACAGTTTCAGGTTAAGAACAGACCTCCGGAACAAATTAAGTACTTAACCCGAGGTACCACTGTATACAATTTTTATCCCACACTGCTAAATAACCAGAGATGTATAGGATTTTTAAAAGCCCCTTTTCATTTTAAAGCACCATCCCTTGGGTTAAAAGGAGATGGCTAATTTAGGAAGCTGAAAGGGTATGTATTTGATAAGCTCAATATTCACTGCTCTTGTTCTCAAGCCTAAAGTGTGTGTGTGAGTGTGTGTGTGTGTGTGTGTGTGTGTGTAAGTCTATTCAGGAAGTGAACTGCATTCTGCTCACAAAGAAGTGCAATAGACATGTGCTGCTAATGAACACTTTGATTAAAGTCTTTCATAGTCCATTTATTATGCTATGATAGTTTTTAAGCAGCACTAAACACAGCTCTATCTGTTATGCATTCAAATTCTTTTTATAGGCCTGTCACTAATGTGAATCAGTTTGTAACTTCACTTACAAAATATTTTCACTTGATAATAACGATCAGAAAGCCACTTACTCATAGGGTATGCTCCTGAAAACAATGTGATCTAAGAGAGTGATTTGTTCAGCGAGTTCCATAGCCGATAAAGTTTCAAAGCACTCTGGTTTTGGACACTCTAACTGTAAACAAGGAAGCAAACAAAAACAGCCATTTCAATCCTTCTAGTTTGTTTCATGTCCTATTAGGTAACTGATGGCAGTGTCAATTTCACTGCCCAGTTCTTCATTTATGGAAACAACCTAAGAGGAAAGGTACTAACAGAACAGACGTCTCTACTATGGAAGAGGAATAGAAACTTCAGGTGCAATTCAGCAAAAATTAAAAACTCCCACACTTCAAGAACATTTGGAATTTACCCTTACCAATCTTCCTGCAAGGCGGGAGACCTTGATGCCAATGCCTGAGCCAATACCGTTCACATTCTGTAACCAATAAAGTTGTGGCCTAAATTTTGCCCGTTAACATGAACCTAGAATTCTGTGTCCTTGTGTTTTTATTCTCTTTGGGGTGGCTTGGGGGCCTTGACATGCAATGTAACTACAGAAAAATGCTGCCCCAATACCCATGCCCACAGAGTTGGGCCAGGAGAATACTACTGCTGATGATATCAAAAGAGGTATATTGATTGAGGATGAGAAGCAAGGTCCCTCTCTATGTCATCCATCTGGGCAAAGAGGGCCCATGGTTCTTGTAAACTCTTCTTGGAGAACCCTTAACATTTCTCTTTCTCTTTCCCTACATTGGTTATCCATTAATATGTTTTCTTCTTCAAAATGTAAACCATATGAACAAGCCATTTGTGATGGGGCTGTGTCATTTGGATTCTTTATTGTGCCTTCATAGCATTGGTGAATTAACAAAGACTAAAATATTCAGATGCAAAGAGTAAGGTATAAGGGACTTATAATTGTACAGGGCTTGCAAAATAACGAGTAGAGCAAAGCCCACTTAAAAGCATGGGTGCATAATGTGGGTCGATAAATTTAGTGTCCACACACCTAGGGCAAAACCAGTAAGCTTTGAACACTGAATTAAGTTTGCTGTCACTGTTGCAACACACAATTTGCACCTTGATTAGCAAGTACTATAACTGCAAAGCTATCTGTTTTCCCAAGCTATTCTGTGGTTCAAATTCAAATTCATTTCATGCTTCCCTCATGTAAATAATCTTTCTGTGGTTTGTGGCAGCACATAGTCTTTTTTTCCCCTAATACACTCTTGTTTGTGCTTTAACTTGCAAATAGACACTGCAATTTCCAATAATTTGCATAATGAGCTAAGAGGCCCATTCACAGATGTGTCCCATTCTAAAAGACCTCCACTGTATATATTCAAATGGAAGGCCTGTGTTTTGCATAACTTCCAACTAAGCCCGTGAACAGCTAACAGCTATACTTTCACCTGTTTCAAACAAATGTGGTTGAACGATTAGAACAGGGAGTGGTCAAGGGCAAATACAAAAGGGACGGTAATTAATTTGCTATGAAAGCTGCAACAAGCAAGCAGCCAAACACCATTTCTAGTGATTTCATTTACCCCAATTTACATAAATATGAATAAATCTGACATAAGCTTATGTAGATTAACTCACCATCTGCATTATATCCTCAATTTTTAAATGGGTGTCATCTTGATCCTCCTGAGAGAGTGCTCTAAAATAGGTGGCAGAATATTTCATATAAAAATGTGTATCTCTGTGGCTAGTGACATTTCAGTAACAAGGATATTTTGTACTTTTGAAACAAACTCTGGAAAAGTTATCACAGAGAATCAGTGGATATAAGCCTGTATTTTGGCAAAATCTCCTAGCCTTAGGAGAAAAACAGATTTAATTTTTAACTCTTGAATGAAATGAGCACATTTTTATTGCAAAGGTGACTGCATTGTGATTCTTTTTGTGATTCCTTGAAAATAAGCGCTGTGTGGATAAATGTAGAATACAATTTCTTCATTTCTTACAATATTGTTGAATGCCACCCCAGTCTCCTGAACACAGGAAATTGGGTCCAGTGATTAGAACTCTGGCGTCCAGTTTAACCCCCAAGCCTTGATTAAACTCTAACATCTACTAGACCCAGGAATTTAGAGCAGTCTGGCACCCACACATGCCTAACAATACTTCATGATTAAACTAATTCAACTGCTTTACCTCAAGATGTTTGCTGTAGCTTTTCTTTCTTGTGGCAAAAGGTCAGGATCTCTCAAAACTTCTTCTAGCAGATTTAGAACATTCATCTTCAGTTCATTGTTTAGCTCAAAATCCTGCAAAAGAATTTTTTTCTGAATGAAGTAATCATACTACATATGGGTTTTTGTTCAGCATTTGTTTTTCACAATTCTGTTATTTTGAATAAGCATTTGAACCTTGTACCAAAGGTTCTTAAACGAACAAAACCAAGAAGTTATTAAAATGTATCTGTTTCAAGAGTTTTGAATTACAAGACAGCAATACCTAAACCAACATTACTTTGACCTACCTATTCTTATCCAAGATCAAGTTCATTTAAGGTAACATATGCAATATATCTAGAAGCTGATGGTTTAAGCCATTTTTATGAAGTTAATGATGTAACATTAAACAAACATTAAAACATACCCCGTATTATGTTTCTATAGTACTTTGTTTTTGTAAACTGACTATACTTAATATTTTTCATGAAGGGTGGTACACAAATCTCAACAGAAAAATAATTAATTTTAAGACTTCCAAGGTAAAAATCAGCACTTTTCTCAGCTCAGAAATTAAATTTTAGTTAGTGAAGATTTTCAAAATAGGTGATATTTGGCTGGGCTGCAGTATTTTGTACTGTACAGTATTTGTACAGTATTTTGTACTATGGATTCCCCTAGCAATGTCTTATGCTTAAAAGCAACATATAGTATCTCCTCCTCAAACCTAGACGGATAACATACATCAGTTCTGAGAATAAATCTGACTTTTTCTCTTAGTTAATACTTGTGCATCCCTCTCCAGAACAATGAGGAATATTTCCAAGGATTAGACACTGGGAGGGTGGGGGATGGATTCAAGAAAATGCATGTACTGAAATATCTTCATGTTTGGAGTCATTGAGAAACACTAACTCCACTCATTTGCATTTCAGCTTAGTGCAGATGTTTGGATAAAGGATTTAAACTAAAAGCTTCATCAATCCAGTATATTTGTAACAGTTCCTTTTATAGTGATTGTTTGCTACCATGTGGGTAGCAATTCAGCATCTGTTTCCATAGAAACCCAAACAATAGTCACTAGCAAAGTTCTTGAAATTCTTGTACATTTTATTTTGAATGCGTGATTAGGAAAGATGTATGCTATTGCCCTATACATATTTCTAAATATTTTAGCTTCGGTGTCTAGTGACTTCTGCAAGGACTTACCAAACAAATGTTTGATTTGGTTATCCTATGAGCAAAGCCTGTTGGTAAAAGTCTTGCTGTATAGAAATTAGCTGAAACTTTGTCTGTCTACGGCCACTGCTTTTCCATTACTGAGAGAATGATGAGAAGTATTCCAACACTCCTTCTTCTCCTTCATCATCACCATCACTGAAACTACTCTAGAACACTCAAGAAATATGTGAAGTTCACTCATCTATTTGTATTTTCAGATACATTGCTCATGGTTAAATCATAAATAAATAATATATTTGCCCGGTGATGCTTTGTCAAACATTATGTTCCTCACATAGCAACACAGGTGTTTTATTTCCAGGCAGAATCTGCTTAATCTGTAACCAAACCAGAGAAATATCCAGCATGCGGAGTGAATGTTAAGTTGTTGCTATGCAGCTAAAAAGCTTTTCACTTCCTTTGCAGCAGGTTATTGTTTGTGTGCAGTTTCTCTATAGCAGCCTTCTTCTGCACATTTATTGACAATAATTTCTTTTCATTTCTCTTTTCAAGTCTCTGACCCCCTTTTATAACGCATACAATCTTTTAAGTTGTTTTTTTAAAAAAAAAACAAAAACACAACTAACGTTTGAAACCAAAGGAATACTCCTTACTCGTTTTCCAGTATTAACGGTAAAACAGCCATGAGAGATAAATGCATATTTGAATAGATGAATTATAAAACAGCATAGGAAAAGTATGTAATACTTAATGTTTGTATAGTGTTTCATGGGCATTATCCATTCCTTTCAACAATCTTGGTATGCTAAGACCGTTGCATTATCCCCTATTTTTCAGACAGAAAAATTGTGGCTTGCCTAGGCAAGTTTCAAACCATGAACTTTTCATTAGTAGCTTAGTATGAAATTCTATGCTTACCTGGGAGTAAGTCTCATTAAATTCAATGGTGTTTACTTCTGAGTGACCACGTTTAAGTCTGCACTATACTAGATCATTTTTAGATACAAAGATACATCAGTTACTATTATTTTAATAAACAACATCAACATCCTGATGCAGCAGCTCTTGCATGAATGCTGGATGCAGTCCCTTCTGAATCTCCTCACTCCTGAAGCCTGCTTGCAGCAGGACACCTGCTCACAAAGCCATATTCTGCAGAATCAAATATTCTCCCCCTAGCCCAAACTACGCCTTGCCTAATTCCTCCTTATGTTTTGTAGTTTTCACTGGGACAGCCAGTGGAGTGGAGTGGATTGCTGGACTAGCCCCAAGACCATCAAGATTCACATCTCCACTCACCTCACAAAGCCACTGGCAACTTTTGGGCCTGTTAACATCTCTTAGCTTAATCTACCTCACTGGGTTGTTGCGAATAATAATAATAATTTATTATTTATACCCCGCCAATCTGGCTGGGTTTCCCCAGCCACTCTGGGCAGCTCCCAATTGAATATTAAAAACACAATACAGCATTAAACATTAAAAACTTCCCTAAACAGGGCTGCCTTCAGATGTCTTTTAAAAATAGGATAGTTGCTTATTTCCTTGACATCTGATGGGAGGGCATTCCACAGGGTGGGTGCCACAACCGAGAAGGCCCTCTGCCTGGTTCCCTGTAACCTCACTTCTCGCAGGGAGGGAACCGCCAGAAGGCCCTTGGCGCTGGACCTCAGTGTCCTGGCTGAACGATGGGGGTGGAGACGCTTCTTCAGGTATACAGGACTGAGGCCTTTTAGGGCTCAATGATAAAGGGGGGGGGGAAGAATAATACATGTTCTATATATATAAATAAATAAATAAAACAAGCAAAGAATAAAGGAAAAGCCAGGGAGCTTGAGACCAGCCTTCTCCGATACATGTATCATTTTACTTGTCAGGTAAAAAGAAAAAAAGCAGTGGCATGAGATTTTAAGAGTAAAGCAGCATGATGGGGAAGGGTTAAGAAACTCCCATCCTTGCCCTCTGGGTTAGCCTTCTGCTTTACTTGGCAACCTTTGTAGTGACTTTGGGGGGTGGGGGGTGGAAGGGAGGACCAGGACAAACTCCACATGACTGAGCATCATTTGTACTTTGGCCATGAGTAAAATCCAATTTACCTAGGAAACAAGAATGAGGACTATAAAAAAGGTTTAGAACAGTCTGCATTCCGACATGCAAGGGTTTACTGCATTATGTTTTCCTGAATATAATGCTAGCAGTTCTGTCCTGATTTTGCACAGTCCTTTTATACCGCAGTACCTGTTACATTATGGAATTGTGGCTTTTTGAGCCACCTACTGCCATATCATGCTAACTTTTAAAATGGCGGGAAAGAACTGTATGCTGGGAGGCTAACTCAAATTTCATCATGTAGAGTGGAATTGGCACGATTATGAAAATGGCAGGAAAATTACAATGCAAAACCCCATGATTTTCCATGTTGCAAGCGGATTCTTTTCCTGGACACAACTAACATGGAAATTAGCACTAAACTTCCACTAGATTTCTAGAAGTGGCTTTTATGTGTGTGAAAGGTCACATAAAATGCAAACATTCACAGGTAAGAAAAGGTCTGGAAAACAGAATAATGCAGCCATGAACTCACGCAGCAAGCCTGTAACAATATGCATACGTATATGATGTAAAAAGGTAAAGGGACCCCTGGCCATTAGGTCCAGTCGTGGCCGACTCTGGGATTGTGGTGCTCATCTCGCTTTATTGGCCGAGGGAGCCAGTGTACAGCTTCTGGGTCATGTGGCCAGCATGACTAAGCCGCTTCTGGCGAACCAGAGCAACGCATGGAAATGCCATTTACCTTCCCGCCGGAGCGGTACCTATTTATCTACTTGCACTTTGACGTGCTTTTGAATTGCTAGGTTGGCAGGAGCAGGGACCGAGCAATGAGAGCTCAACCCGTCGCGGGGATTCGAACCGCCGACCTTCTGATCGGCAAGTCCTAGGCTCTGTGGTTTAACCCCAGTGCCACCCGCGTCCCCGTATATGATGTACATAGGGCCAATTAACACTCCATATTGCTTTAGACCTCTTAAGCATTTCATTTGCCACATAACTGTTTTCAGGCTGGCTTGTGATAGGGTCCTTTAACTTTAATGTGAAAGAGAGGAGGATAAGAAGAAATACTGCTTTAAGGCATAACTAACAACTCTGCCTCGTACATATAGAAAAAGTATGTACATTACAGCTTGTTATATAATACTGTGCCTTGAAGAGGCGAGAAATGCAAAACACCTTTGAGAAGCTCTGCCAGGAGAATTGTAGGAGCACTGTGCTCTCTGGGTGCTAAACACCCATATTTATTAGCCCACACCAGGGCCCACTTTGAACAGTATGAGACAACCAATGTATCACCATGGAAACCTACTGTATGTTGAGATAACTGTAACACACATACACACATGCTCCAGCTTTTTAGAGAATGGAAGGAAAAATCTATGAAGAATTAAACATTCGAAATAACAACAGTTATATAAACTTATTGACAATATATACCTGGTGATTATAACACATAAGAAAAGTCACTTGGACATCATCCATGGGTAAGTTTCATGTCTTTCCAAAACCAGAGGAATTGCATGCCCAGGCACATGATGCCTGCAGCGCAGAAAGGCCAACCATAGAACTAAAACATAGGACATTTCTATTGGGTTGAAATCAGCCACAACTTTATTAATTACAGATGTAAGGAGGTTTTGGCCAAGGCTTTGGGCATCAAGCAGGGTCGCCCCTGACATGCACCAGGTGATATGATCCCAGCTGTGCCATCATTGGAAGGGTGCTGTAGCTCATCAGCCCCTGTGTGGACAGAGGCATCCCTCCTGGATCCCATTAATGGGATACTCGATCAGCTAAGGATCCAACCCAATGCCTTACCCACCAAAAGTTGTGACTTCTGATAAGAGGTAGGCAAAAACCTGCAGACCGGCCAATTTGTCTGCAGGAAAAAATCCTCCCTGGCCCCAAATACAGTGACCGGCTATACTATAACAAGGTCCCCACACTGACTTGCCCACTCACCTTTGGACAAGACACAAACAGACTGGCTGGGTGGTGAATCCCACAATAATCTCCAAAGAGTGAAGGCCCAGGTGCGGCCCTCCTTTTATATGAGGGGGGCAGACCAAGTTGAAGCCAGGTCACCACCTACCCTGCCCTGCTGGCACCCTCATTGCTTGTTCAAGCAGGCCAAGGCCAAATCAGCAGGGGAGACACCCCAATAGCTGTGCGGGCAAGAAAAAATGGCCCCCGCTATCAGGCCATGGCTGCGCCAAGACAGCAAATATGATGTAAAATGGAAAGCCAAAGGCTTATACAGATTGGTTAGTCTCTATGAAAACGATAACTCTCACAGCAGAGCAAATCATGGAAAACATGGAGGTTGCAATGTGAATTGACTACTTATACATTAAATTATACTTTTTTTTCAAACCCAGCAGTTAAATTCAAAGCATTCAAGTCACTGACTCCTTTTGAAAAATTAATTCTAAATACGACTGAACATTCTATATAATTCTGTCAATATTGTATAAAATATCCCATGATATTGCCATTGGGGCAACGTTCTGCTACTTTGGAAAACAGACAAAAATTCCTTTAAAATCAGTATCAACCTGCATAACAGAAAACTAATTTAAGCTAATTTATAGATGGCATCTAACGCCCTTAAGACAGACTTACGTTTGCATAACATCTTCACTAGCATGCTGGAGAGGATACAGGGCAATGGCACAATAATCTGTATGTGGTGGACATGTGAACCAGTACAACTATTCTGGGAACTATTCAGTAAAACTATTCGCTGAAGTAATATTACAAAACAGAATGTATAGTGTAATCCAAGTCTGGGTTTAGTAACAATTTTTAAGAAAGACCAACTTACTTTAATATACTTATTATTTCCCCCCCGATAGCAACACAACTACTTATAGCACAGAACTGGAAAGGACTTGAACATCTACACATTGCGCAATGGAGACAAAACATATGGACAATTGCCTTATCTGAGAAACTAACAAAAACTAACATGCCTTGAACAATATATCTGAGGTGGATGGTTTTATTGAAGTTTGGTACCCCTTATAAAATATTCAAGTGAACACCCTGATGACCGGCCTCCACCGACTTCACCCATGGGCTTATGGAAAAATCTTATACATTAATCTTCTGTTATGGCAGATGGAAGGCGGGATTGGGGAAAACTTTTTGTTTTGTTTATATATTGTTGAAAACTATTTTTTTTTAAATCACACACACACACACACACACACACACACGGAGGGTGGGGGCATTCTAGTAGAGATACGTTTTCTAATTTAAGGTACCTTTCAGGTTCTTTTATCACATGATTCTAAAAGTACAATTGACAAATCTATTATTCTGCCTTAGAAATAAATTCTAAGTGAATCCTAATCAACTTGTATCAATTAATTCCGTTCAGTGTGGCCTGAACTGAAATACATGGGAATAGAGCTGTCCTTGGCTGGCGCTGCAAAAGTCTCCTCTCCACTCCACTTATTTCTGAGCAAAAAGCAGGTATCAGCATTTCTGGAGCCTGCCAGTTTTGTTCCTGTAACAGCAGTTTTTGTCTGTCAAACCCGATTGGATATAATTAGTTTAAATGTACAACTTGTACTAGTGAAATGACTTCATAATTCTCAAAGAGCTTTTACTGTTTGTGCATTTCATAAACTGGTAACGTGTACAGTAACTCTGAACGAGCAATCTATTCAACTGGGATTCTCAGCTAACTGTTTTTGCTATTGCTTACCAAAAAAAGAGACACTAATTCCAGCATGTTAGAATGTTTACCGTCATCACCAAAAAAAACCCCAGTTGCTTAATGAAGAATCCGTCATACTGAAGCAGAGGCAACCGCAGTGCACTTCTAATTAGTTTGACTGATTGTATGCTTAGTACAGTGAGGGCGACTCATGTTCCCTGAAGTGTTGCAGAAGATCAAAGCTTTAAACTTCTGCAACTTTTTTTGCTGGAACAATGCAAAAAGCAGACGTATCAGTTTTGCTTTGTCTTGTACATGACCATTTAGGTGCCAAATTCATCATTTAATTGTACCAAGACCAACCAATTAGAAAGTTTTTTGGCGATTGCTATAATTGGAACTAAAAGCATGGAGATCATATGTGGCCCAAAAACTCCTTATAACTGTCTAATTCATACTGTGTGGGTGTCATGTTCGCAGGCCACAGCGCAGCAAGTCAGTGGTTACCGAGGGAGGGGATTAACAGTACGTATGCAGTAAGAAAAACATGACACCAGCTTGGGATCAAAATGGCCACAATTTCATCGATTATAGACAATTCTAAGGATAGTTCAGTTGGTTAAAGTGTGGTACTAATAATGCCAAAGTTGCAGATTCTATCCCTGTATGGGACAGCTGCATATTCAGGTTGGACAAGATGATCCACAGGGTTCCTTCCAACTCTATGATTCTATCAAAGTCAGAATTTGGCATACGCATTGGGTATGTACCCTGAACCAGTCAACCTGACTGGTGGCTGTTATCTCCATTAGGGTTGATCCTGGTGAATGGGTACCACCCAGTGATGCAAATCTAATGAGGAAATCCCACCAGGATGCCATTCAGGGATGTTCTATGGTCTGTCAACCCCTGTCTGGGCTTTCAGACAGAACCCTACACCCTAGGATCTCTTTACCATAGTACTCTGAGTTTTATCTCACTTTTGGGGGTGGCACACCCACCCACCCCCAGCCTTAGACGAAGGATCCAACCCAAGACCATATAAACCTATATATAGCTTGGAGAAAAATGAGGCTAATGTGAAAGTCAATAAATAACCATGCTGTAATTCTCTAATACATCTGGTCCACTTTGGGTCTCTTGCTCATGCCAATGTTGATGTGGCTAGATCCTGCAAGTTGCAATATTTTGTACACTTGCTTGGAAATGTTTTGCATTTTTAACAACCTCACTTTTTCTGACATGATCCATAACATACTCAGCATACAGAGAAGGTATGAACAGAATACATTATTAAAAAACCAGCAACATATTTTATGAAGGTAACACAGTTGCTTCATTTGTAGATGTGATGGCATTGGGTTCATTATGCTGTATTTATTTTATTTGCTCATACACAGCTTCAGATTAGGTGGTGCTAAACAGATCCTGAACAGCTTCCCATATAATGAAACTCTGCCACAAGTATGCCTCCACAAATTTCTTCTATGAATTAAATGGTATCGTGGAAAGTTCCCGATCCCTGAGCCATGGGAACTTAGCTTATAGGACTTAGCTTATACTGTAGAGTCAAGATTCCTCTAGAGCCTAGCACTGGAGACTTAATTTGAAGTAATGTATTTAGCGTACTTTTCCGTGTATAAAACTAGGTTTTAAAATTATGTTCAAAATTGTGAGTCATCTTATACACAGATACAATCTCCCCCCCCCCCATTTTCTCAATTTGGAGTCCCCCAAAATAGGGGGCATCTTATACATGGGGGGGGTGTTATACAGAGGAAAATACATATTTACAGTGATAAGCTTGATGCACAGAAGGTCCTGGTGTTAAATCAAATGTTATGCATCCAACATGGAGAATAAGACTATCAGTCATGATGGCTATATACTACCTCCAGGTTCAGAGGTAGAATGCATCTGAATACCAGCTGCTGGGGAACAACAGCAGGAGTGAACTCATATCCTGCTTGTGAGCTTCCCATAGGCATTTGTTTAGCCATTGTATGTTGTACTAAACAGGATGCTTTGGTTTCATCCAGCAGGACTCTTCTTTAGTTAGCACAGAAGCCACCAACCAACCAACCAACCAACCAACCAACCTTCAATGTGACATTTTACAGAGCATGATTAGTTTGCATGGGATCCACTGCACCTAATGAGGTAGAGCAATTTTATACCTGTTCCGGCCACAGCCAGAAAGAGGCACTTATATGGAGGTGTTCCATGATTTCTACAGTTAGCCTAATTGAAATGTTACTCCCTGTTATGTAATGCTTTCCACATGCAGTAAAGAAATGCTTAAATCACCCATGAGTAACTATGCTGTTCTTTGAACGAGGGCAAGCCCAAGTAATAGGAGAACAACATAGAGCCATGACTCATGATTATATTTCAATAGCTAATCATAGTGGAGACATATTTTGCTGATCCAGGCTGCATCTAAACACCTATTTTTTAAAAAGAAACACTCTGAAAATGATCTGGAAAAAACCGCTGTAAAGCTCACAATGGAAAATTTCATTCAGTTCCAATTTCAGCTCTACAGCACCATCTGGTGTCACAGTGTTATAACGCATTTATAACTTAAACAAACAAACCTAATGTAGCTGAGTCCCCAGCGCTAGATTTTTGGCAACTCTGTGCCTATCTCAGAACGGATCAACAAACCAACCTTTATTAGCTTATTCCCAACAATGCATTCGTTTGAGTAAAACACGACTGTAATGAGAAAAGCAAACCTTGTCCCCTTGTAATTACACCACAGCAATATACAGAAGAACTATTCTAATGAGGCTGCACTGCAAACCTAAATTTTTAATATGACAATTGTGATGCTTAACACAGAGCCCAAATTGGTAATTCCAAACTAATTATGTGTTTTTGTGTGTGCGCGCACAAACTCTTTAATACAATGGAGATTTTGCTGGAAAAATGTAACAAAAAGTACCTGAGAATGCTTTGAGACCCAGTGGCGAAGGACATTCAGGACACGATTTGTGGCTGCTCGACGTATTATGAACTCCTTATCGCATGTTCGTTCAGAGTTATTAAACCCTACACAATTTAAAAGGAAAGTTCAAGATGAAATAAATGCTGCTAGATGAAAAGGAAAATCTACGGGAGTAATTCCCCCCCCTCCAACACATAGCCCATTGGCTCAGAGCATAACTTTTGAAAATAACACATTTAAAGGATTTTGAAGATTTTGCTTACATATTTATATTATATGAGATGTGTATCTATGTGTGTACATATATATATATATATCTCAAAAAGTCCTAATAGGGAGAAGATTCATACATTTATAAATACATAAAATGAATGGCTGAACCTGTTCTGTCCTTTCTTATGTAGTCCTGAGTATCATAGACACTTCTTCAAATCTAAAATATAAATTTCAGGGGGGGGGGACGACTGCAAATGGAAGGTACTGTTTTTCGCTGAGTTGAGTACCACAAGGTAATGGGTAAAGGTACCCCTGACCATTAGGTCCAGTCGCGGACAACTTTGGGGTTGCAGCGCTCATCTCGCTTTACTGGCCGAGAAGCCGGTGTTTGTCCACAGACAGCTTCTGGGTCATGTGGCCAGCATGACTAAGCTGCTTCTGGCAAAACCATAGCAGCACACGGAAACGCCATTTACCTTCCCACCGGAGCAGTACCTATTTATCTACTTGCACTTTGATGTGCTTTCAGACTGCCAAGTTGACAGGAGCAGGGACCAAGCAACGGGAGCTCACCCTGTTGCGGGCATCTTAGATGGCTTTAAAACAGGATTAGACAATTGCACAAAGAATCAGTGTGTATCCAGATATTAACCATGATAGCTAAACAAAACAAATCAGAGGTGATTTGCCACTAAATACCGTATTTTTCGTCCCATAGGACGCACCTAGTTTTTTGGGGGGGGAAATAAAGGGAATTCCCCCCCCCTTTATTTCCCCCCAAAAGCAGGTCGGGGAAACCAAACCAGGTCGAGGAACAGCGGGATGGCGGCGCTGCGCCTCCCTGCTGTCCCCCGAGCTTGTGGGGCTGGCCGATGTCTGCCCGGCGCGAGGGGCGCTCTGCTTCAGGGTGCCCCGCCCACTGGGCGGCAGGCTGCTATCCACAGCGTGGGGAGCCCTGCGGGGAACTCCTGCAGGGCTCCCCACTCTGCGGATGTCTGTCCGGCGCGTGGGGCGCTCTGCTTCAGGGTGCCTGACGCTCTGGGAAGCAGGCTGCTATCTGCAGCCTAGACATCCCTGCGGGACCTCCCGCAGGGCTGCCTAAGGCTGCGGATGTGTTCCCGAAGCGCCGGGCGCTCTGCTTTCAGGGCGCCCGGCGCTCCGGGAAGCAGGCTGCTATCCGCAGCCTAGACATCCCTGCGGGACCTCCCGCAGGGCTGCTTAGGCTGCGGATGTGTTCCCGAAGCACCGGGAGCTCTACTTTCAGCACGCCCGGCGCTCCGGGAAACAGGCTGCGGATGTCTTCCGGAAGCCTGGAGAGCGAGTGGGGTCGGTGCGCACCAACCCCTGTCGCTCTCCAAGCTTCAGCGAAAGCCTGCATTCGCCCCATAGGACGCACCCAGATTTCCCCTTCATTTTTGGAGGGGGAAAAGTGCGTCCTATAGGGCGAAAAAATACGGTACTTGGGAGGTGCAACTGCAGTGAAGGGCTATTGCCTTCAAACCCAAGTGAAGATCTCCTAGAGATATCTGATTGGTTGCTGCGGGAAACAGGATGATGGTGGACCTTTGGTATGATTCTGTATTCTACTGTGACTTAACCCTTAAAATAAATGTGTAATATCAGCACTTACTGGCCTATTAGGGAGAGGATTATGCACTGCAGTTTGTTGTGGAACCTATCCGATTGTTTTAATTTTTTTTTGCTGAAATCGAACAATTCCAATAATACATAAGGTATGTCCAAAAATAAGCTGACCATCTCATAACTGTTTGATGACAAATTCCTATACCAGAGATATTTGTCTTTGGCAGACCTTCTCTAACTGCCTTTGTTGGCTAACCTAATATACGGTAACTTGAGTCAAGTCTTTATTGCATCAGCATTTATGTTTTCCTAGCACATGCACTTTATTAGATGCACAAATTTGAACAAATATTGGCTCCTCTACATGACACGCAGCGTCATTTGACTGACCATGAATAGCTCCCTGTTTGTCGCCTTCCCTTTTCTTTCTATGCAGTGTTTGACTGCACGCAACAAATGGTCTTGGAAGCTTCTGCATATTTATCTACCTCTTTGAAGTATGAGGCTGCCTCTCACTAATTAATTCAATATATTTGTTAATTGTCCTTAGCTAAACATTGTCAGCCCCACTTATACTTCGTTACCCTCATTATTCGGCAGTAAGGTTTATCATACTTAATAGCCCCATTGTTTTTGCATTTATCATTGTCTGTTCTGCAGATTCAGTTATCTTTTTCCTTGCTCATTTTTGTGTCATTTGCAATTATTATTTATTTTTATTTGGAACTTTTACTAAATGCATTTTCTGCTTGTTCGTGGTCTGACTAATTATTTAGGATTGGAAAATAATGATTCTGCAAAACAGACTAAATGCTGTGCATAATTTTTGGTTTCCTTTGCAGCACAGTTTGACTTGCTGTGGTTAGTCACCTGCAGCTATCTGTTTTTTAGAAATCTTTTTACTAGTTAGCCACCTGTTCTGCTTGTTATATATCATATTACATAATGCACAGGTTGGGGTTTCCCAAGTGGACTCTCCCGACATTTAGGCAGCGGAGATTTTGCAATCCTATGCTTAACAGCCATCTAAAGAACCATTTCACAGTGAAGACAGAATGATGTTATTGTGCTTTTTGCAAAAAAAAGGAGCATGAAAATGTTATAAATACAGAGAGTAGCAAGTATTAAATGTGATAATATCAGGGCTATGCTAATTAGCAACAGCAATCTCAATTAAGTGCAAAAGGATGCATTTTATGAAAACAGTTTAACGATACATTGGCATTGATGGTGTCTATATTCATAGTGACTATCATAGGAAACAGATCTTGGAATCGTAGTGGAAAGAACACTGAAAACATCAATTTAGTGTACCCAAGCTTTAGGCAGATTCAGAAAGTAAAGAAACGGAGGAAAAAGCCCCAGCAAATAGAAATCTGTGTAATGTGTGAACACCATTGCATAGGAGTAAAGACAGAAAAAAATCTGACACTGATGACCCCATACTGATGAGAACAGCTAAGGTGTAGAGAGCTCTAGAATGTACCTTAAAAAACCAACTTCATTGTGCTCTAAGGCAGCAATGTGGAAACAACCCCCCCAAATGCAAAGCTCCTGAAAGTCAAAGGAAATATGAACTGTGCTTTCAGTAAAACAAAAAATCAGGCCAAGGATGTCAGCAGAAAAGACTATCAGCAAGTTTCAAAATGCAATATATATGATGAATTAATTGCCAACAATATATAAATACCAGTGGGTCATTTATATCTTCACAGATAGTTCCCTTATAAATATATATCAGTGCACTAGATTTTAGCCTAGTAATTTTGGCTGCTCAATATACAGTGAATATACTAACATGCAAAGTTTTCAGGATCCTCACCAGTGACTTTGGGCTTATCCACACTTCCTCTTGTTGCACTACTTTCTCCCAGGGAAAACTGCTCTTTAGCACTTAATTGGAGCAAACGGCAATTAAGTTTTCTGTGGATTGCTGTTTGTTCCAATTTACAGCTCAAGACTAGGTGTTTCTTGCAGCTTTCTACCACATGCCGAAAGCATCACTGCCCATGCACTGTCTTCTCCTCTCTTTTGCTCTATTCTCTGACTACAGGCTGCACTAATTAAATCTCAGGATGCAGCTTAATTCAGGAAGGACCCCATGACCTGCCATAGAGGGGCCAGTGGCCTTGGTCCTCCCCTTACAGTTGAAGATGTATTTATTAACAGGGCGCAGTCTTCTTTCTCTTCCTCCAATAATTACGATTTTAATAGAAGCTTGCTGATTAATAAAAGCTGCATGGTGCAGTTCCCCTCAGTTTGAAGGATAGCATTTGCCTAACCAGTTGATAAAATTGCTAAGCAACAGTTCTCTAGATTCAAAACAGCTCTTGGTTCTGGAACAAAAATAGAAGTCTATTCAAATTGATCACAGAATTCGTGCATATTGAAAAGAAAGAAAAAAAGAAATAATGTTCCCGAGTATAAAATTCAAGGACAGGTTGAAGCACGTGAATTCTCTGCCTATTATTGACACCCCAAACAGTCTAAAGACAAACTTTAGGAAATATGATAAATATGTAAATTTCAGGTAGAAATACACTAGGGAGGAAATGCCAAGGCCATTATTTTAATCAATGGGGAATACAGTGGAAAAACACTGCCATGCTTCATTCTAGCAAAAACAGCACCTATTGTGCACCAATAAGGTGTGCTAGATGGCAAACATGAGAGGATGCTTTCACCTTTCAAAACTACAGATTGAAGCGTTTCATCCTTCTCCCAGTGTTGTAGCAGTAGAACATTTTTTTAGCAGTGTGCAACAACACAAAACAAAACAAATTAAAAACAACAGTAAAAATGTAAACACTACAAGTGCAAAAGAAATACACAATCAACCACGTACCAGCAATCTGCTGGAGCAAATCATTCAGTTACTTGGTTGAAGGCAGATGACTGAAACCCACCTGCACTGTGCTGAGCTCCTCATTCCTCATCCCTGCCCCTCTCAATAACTGGCAAAGATACTCAGTGCTGGAAAGTGAGGTGAGCCTCACTGCCCTGCCCATACCACCCTGCCAGCTGAACCTGCCAGTGATATTCTAAGGAACCCTTTCTAAGCCTTCAGCTTTCATTTGTAAAAGCAAGTCTCTAGTCCTTTCAATGTGGCGTACAAGGAAAAGCATGCAGACTGAATTGGTCTCTACTGAATTGCTATCTAAGAAATAATTTAACTGATGTAAGTGTATTGAATGACCTGCCTTTACAGACTGGCAATTCTACATCTTATTCCTGGCCTGCTTACCACATAATTTCTGGCTACAGGACTGGCACCCATGTACACCATGAGAACAGTCATGGTTTTCTCAAGAAACTATAGGGCCCATAGATGACGCATGGACAACCAGCGAATTGAACAGGTCAAAGTTTTCAGATATCTTGGCCTTATATTCCAGTCTACAGGATCATGGGGAGCACGCCAGAAATGTGCAAAGAAAAAGCGTCCCAAATCGCCAAAATTCTGGCACACTTTTTCTACACAAAAGGTGGTAAACATATACCATCAGTCCTGGAAGTGTTCCAAGCTAAACCCCTAGCACAGTTATTGTATGGTGCTCAGATTTGGACAGGCACTCACCTTGGATCTACGGAAGCTGTCCAATCAAAGTTCTTAAGGCAAATTTTCTCTGTACCACCCTGTGTCCCAAACGCATCATTGCGCCTAGAGGCTAATCTTCCCTTGATGGAATTGCGGATTTTGCATAGGACACTTAACGATTGGCTTCGCCTAAACTTAAATTCCCCCCGGTCTAATATCCCTAGTGCTGCGCCTGGATAGACAATCAAAAACTTCACTCCTGTGGTTTATCACAACAGCTACTCACTTTGGGTTTCAGTAAAACAGTCTAATTTGTCAGCGCCTAAATGATATTGAGCGTCAGAACAACTTGGCCACAATAAGGAAATTTTGCCCATGGTATGACAATTTTCCACCTACCCTTTTTGACTCTCTGGCACCCTATCTGCATAACCTAGCAATTCTAAAATACAGGTGCACTTTTACTTTCACAAGATTGAATGTATTGCCCTTGGCTGTACTTGAGAGATGATTCCAACAGATTCCACACAAAAAACGCTTATGTCCCTGTGGAGATGGCCATAACAAATTGATGGTGCATGCCCTTCTGGCTTGCACTCTTTATAAAGACTTGAGGAATGAGGTTATCACCCCTCTTTTATTGTCCACTCTGGGTTGCCCAGTCACTGCCACAGTGTCCTTTCTCTTGGCAGATCAAGATGAGCAGGTGACAGCAAAGGCTGCAAGGTTTTTAGCTGGGGCAATTAGAATAAGACCCACTATTTGACTACTGATTCAAAACCCTAAAATGTTATTTTATATAATTGACTTTTTATTTCTATTCTTTATATATCATACTGTTGTTTTATTGCTATGGCCGATGTCTGATGCAAATAAAGATTCATTCATTCATTCACCATGAGCACAGTGATGAATATTTCAAAGAAGTATTTGTCAATCATTTAGCCTGAAATCCTGTATCTTGTTATGTGGCAGCAAGCCCCATTGAATTCAATGGGATTTACTTTTGAATTGGTATAGTATTTCTCAGTTAGTTAAGCTTAGTTTTATGCTGCCTTTTGGACCAAAGCCCCCCAGAGCAGCCTGCAAATATTCGATTGCAAATATTGACTGCATTCACTTACTAGTGCTCAGTAATTCAACCCCACCCCCAAAAAAATTTTGGTACCAGAAGGCTCACCTGGTGGGCTCCCATGCCCAGCTGCAGCTGTAGCAATAGCAAAAGCAGAAGCAGGGGAAACGGAACAATGACTGTTGTCAGTCGCCTGTACTGCAAAGTAAATAACAAAAAATAAAACAACATCAACAGCGAGCATTGTTTTGTAAATGAAAACCACAAGCTTGGATATCTATCTCCATGTATGCTTTTATGGTAGAGGAAAAAACATTGTTTAAGCATGCATATATACAAGCAAACCTTCCTGCTGGAAAAAACAAACAGAACATTTTGTGATTTTGTTTTTGATTCAGCAAAGGCCTCTGCTAATAGAAGGAATATATATTTTGGTCAACTCCCACCTCCTCCTGCAGACTCCCATGCTGTTCCAGAAGGGCAGCCAACCCTCCAGAAGACATTTTTAGGGGGCAGCATTTGGGAAAGGGGGCTGGTAAAAATCCCCTCTCCCCACCTGTTGGCAGAGGCACCAGCTGGATCAAAAACATTTCCATGAGAGGAATTTAACTAACAGAATAGAGAATAGGAAGATGGAATATTTAAGGAGGAGTGGGAAATGTTTGCAGAATATCTGAAGAATCATGTTACTCAGGCTGAAATGTCAGCAGGGTTAATGTAAATTCAGCAGTCTAAAGCATTAAATATATAGGGGGAGAGAGAAATATGAACATAAGGGGAAATTAGAATATGAAGTATTCATTGATAAATAATTAGAACCATGGAAGGGAGGGAAGGGAAGTCAGTGATTGAATGTATGGTTATAATCAATGAAATGTGAGACACGGTAATGAAAAATGATTTAAAAAATATATGTGAAAAAGCATTTCCATGAGGGGAAGGCGCAATCAGATTCCACGCTCAATTTCTAATCATACTGAACTTCCGCATGGCCTGATTCCCAAGAGAGATGTAAAAATTCTACTATGGATTTGATTAAAAGAGTCATGGAGAAAGAAGTTACTTCCGGCTCATGCAATGGAAGCGTTGGGTTCAGGACCAAGTTGTCAGTATGTTGCATCCTTTAAGCATCTGTTAGTGGGACACACGATTTACTGGAGTTCTACCAAAAGAATTTCACTCCTGGTTAAGCAATTTATTCACATCCTGTAATGAGTAATTAGAATACCATCTGTACATTTTCAGTGCCACACAAATAGACTTATTTCCCACTAACAGTGATCGGTATCATACATCTCATCACCATACACAGTGCACAATATGTCCCCTCAGTTTGGTTCATGAGAATCTGTCAGTTATAAGACTCAAGTCAATATTTTTCTCGAACAAATGTACATCTAGTTCAAAATATTGCAGAACATTTCATTGCATCCGAACGCAAATATGCTTTTCGTTCTCTTGCTGCTCAAATGCTAATCATTTGGAATGGTGTTATTCACATCTTCTTGTTTTCTTACATTTTGCAGAAAGAGAACAGAAATAGATAGTAAACAAATTGTTTCGGAATTTATTATCACTACAAGGTCCTTTTGATATAACCATGCAATGTATTAAAGTTTTGCTTTTTTTAACCTTACCCCCGGGCTGTCGATAACGTAGATGTCGTGGAGTCGAAGGAGATCTACACGGGGACAGCTCAGGAGTATCCACAGTTGAGGCACTTTCTGGGATAGTGCGATCCACTGATACAGATTCCAGAACCGCTGCTTTAAGAAGTATGCACTTTAATATAGAGACAGCGAGTGGTCTTTATAATTCAATCATAAAACATTTCACATATCAGGTATGAAATTATGCTACACCTTCTTAAACTCTAAAAACCAAAAGGTTGTTTTTTCAGTGTGCAGATTCTGAACAAAACAGATGCATTTTAAATGTTTTTTTGAAAAAAAATGATTGAAACATTTGGTTTGAAAACAACAAAAACCCACTAATGTATTTAAATTAATGAGACCCCGTATAATGGTCAACTATAAAACCACCTTTAATATAAATATATGGGGAACAAAGTAATATTGTTCTTAAGACGTGGATCATAGGACATTGATCAGTGGGGTCTTCCTTGTTCTGTTCAATGTTGATGAAAGCTCTGCACATGAAAAAAAGATGGCTTTACATGCACATTTTTCATCACTGAAAATGATAAGCAATATATGTTCATGTGAAGTTCTATGTGCACATTGGGAGCTCCTGGTGTTTGGGATACTAGCACTTACTTCTACCAGCCAACATCATTTTATAGTTCTGTCAGTGAACTTTAGTTTACGCTGCTCATGTAACATATTCTGAGACAACCCTTTAGGAAATTCGGGAAATAAGTTTATGCAAGTGCAACACCTGCTCACATAAATTTAATAATATTGATAAAATATCAGGGTACTTTACACTGACAGAAACCAATGACACAAGTAACTATAAAGCTTATAAATAAGGGAATAAAGGACACCAATTTAAAACAAAATAGGCTGTACTATCAATAATGAAGATAGCTGTTTCATGATTTTGCATCTACTCAGACCAATGTCTAGTGGTTAAAGACAGGAAACAAACAATTCAACTATAAGATTCACCAGAATCTAAAACAAACAGCACTGCAGAGTTTATGGATTCAAAAAGAACTGAGATGAAAGAGAGTGAATGACCACTCTCTGTGTTGTGGTAAGAATTCCATACAGTTCTAGCAGTGGTGACAAATTTATTTCATCTATTAGGTACCACATGCCATTATTTAAAATAAAATTGTCAACATCATTTCGGGTTGTTCTTATCTGCAAGACTGCCCTCAGTTCAATGTTGTCCTCACAGGTATTTGCTGTATCAGACCTGTTCAAATGCTGGACTGAAAAGTATTCTCAACTGTTATGTTTTCCTGTTGCCTTTGCTCCCTTTGTTGGTAAACAGAGAGTTTAAATCTGAAGCATAATTTGTCAAACTACATGCAAAACATAATCTCCCAGTGTATTACCCTAATGCTACTACTGAGTTTTCTCACTTTTGTTACCAAAATCCTCATAGGATTTGATACCTCTGCTTCAAAGGTCTTTTCTTACTCAAGGCTTCATTTTTTTCATACAAAAATCAAAGTTATTCACCTAAAAACTAGGCAGATTATATTTAATTATTTTTACATGTATTCACTTTCCTAGTTTCCTTTGTTGGTGAGGGTTGAATTTAATTATGAAGGATAGAGTTATCCAATGTACTTCTCTACTGTATCAAACTCTTAATTCCACCTGAGAGCTTCTCTCACTTGTGTTATCAAAATCCTCACTGTATCTGATGCTTCTGCCTCAGGGGACACACCTTAACAAAGATTAAGGCTGCACATATTCTGCCTGTCAACCAAGAAAATAAAAATCAGCAGAATAAATCATGGAAATTCATTGTACTTGCACGTCTCTGTTTTGCATAATTCTGTTTGATTTTGGTGCTTTTCATTTACACAGTTAACTTTCCATGTGCCTTATTCTTGATACATATTCAGGCAAAAAGTCACTAGCCTAGGCATCAGGAATAACTTACGTCATTTTAATTATTATTATTATTATTAAGTATTATTTTGCTTTTCCATTCTGCATAATGCTCATTGACACTGCTGAGATTATATAACTGGGATTCTGCTGTAGAACTAAATAATTATGTCAACAGAGAACTGAACTACGGTTTTATCTCAGGCTATACATAGTTATTAGCTAACACAGTAGAATTTATTACATAGGGTACAGTCTGCATTTCAATAAAGTGGTACCTCGGGTTAAAAACTTAATTCGTTCTGGAGGTCCGTTCTTAACCTGAAACTGTTCTTAACCTGAGGTACCACTTTAGCTAATGGGCCCTCCCGCTGCCGCCGCGCCACAATTTCTGTTCTCATCCTGAAGCAAAGTTCTTAACCCGAGGTACTATTTCTGGGTTAGCGGAGTCTGTAACCTGAAGCGTCTGTAACCTGAAGCGTCTGTAACCCGAGGTACCACTGTACCTAACAAATGAACAGAGACTAGTAGAAAAAGCCAGCTGTAACTGTTATGCATAATAACAGATACTAACTTTTGCTGAAAATCTCCTAGGCATTTTTTATCTGCAAATGAGATCTAAACTTGCTTAACTTCTTATTTGCTAGAAGTATTATTTCTGACACCATTCCTTAAGCTTATTTAATTAATGATCGGCTAATTACCACTGACATTATAACTAATGTCAATCTAAAAGATCTCTTGTTAAACAATATATTACTTTCTATAGTGACAAATCCTTTGATGAAGTCTGTATTAAGTGTCTCACCAAGGAGCTTTTTTTTTTTAAAAAAAAAATATCCTTTTCAAGGGAATTATGCTTTCTTCAGTTTTACAGTAATTCTTGTCAGGTTTCTCCAAAGAAATAAAAAGGGGCTATGCTTGGGGGGGGGGGGGAGAGAAGAATACAACTCATGTAAGTAAAAAACGAAAATAAAACTGAGGCTGAGAGAAATTTTCATGAGACCAGTTTCCAGGATAGAATTTGCATGTTTAACCAGGAGAAGCTTTCGTAGAACAGATAAACAAATTACATAAAAGCATCAATATGTTTCTCTGCTCTTTGTCCAATTCCAGGACATTTATCACAGCTCACAGAGATGTGCGAAGGTCCCCAAGGCCCATCAATTCAGCACCTTGTTCCCCAAATGCCTCTGGGAAACAGGTTGCAAGTGGGATGTGAGGCCAATAGCCCTTTCCTACTGTTCTTTCCCAGCAACTGGTATCCTGGAGACAGCCACCACGACTCATAGACATGGGTAAGTCTGAAGCTCCATGTATTTGCCAAATCCCTTTTTAAAGTCATCCAAGGTTGCATTCATGTGGCGTTTTATTCCGTCTTCCCAACTTTTCCCAAACTGTTGATTTCCGCATTATATCTGTGTTTTCACACAATATAAAAATGACTTCCAGAAATAAAGCAGAATATTGCACAAGTTTAGTGCTAATTTTCATTTTATTTGTGAATAGATTTTTTTCTGAAAGTTGCACCGAAGAGGGAATTGCAGGTGCAGCTTGTCATGTAAGCTACACCTCCTGGAATTCTTTCTTCTATGCAGATATGAAAGGTGAAGGAGCCCTATAGCTACCCTAGAACAGGACCAGAAATTCCAGCCATGATTTGTTGAAATAATTGCTCAAGGGATCTACACAAATTGGGGGGGGGGGTTGCATCTTACAGCTCTAGAAAATCCTCTTTCTACATTTCTTGCATTGGTCTTTTAAAGGAGAAGGAGAAGAAGAAGAAGAGTTTGGATTTGATATCCCGCTTTATCACTACCCAAAGAAGTGTCACAAAGTGACTAACATTCTCCTTTCCCTTCCTCCTCCACAACACAACACTCTGTGAGGTGAGTGAGGCTGAGAGACTTCAAAGAAGTGTGACTAGCCCAAGGTCACCCAGCAGCTGCATGTGGAGGAGCGGAGACACGAACCTGGTTCACCAGATTACAAGACTACTGCTCTTAACTACTACACCACACTGGCTCCCAGTAAAGAAGCAGCAGCATTTGCCAATTTATTCCTCCACTGCTCCTTTCCCATTTGTGCACATAAAGGTAAGAGGATTTCAAGTTGTGCACTTGAGCAGTGGGTGATGCTCAAAACATAAGCATGCCCACCTCCCTTGTACCAGCACACCCACATTTCTTTGCAAAATAGCAACCTTTAATTACACAATATATTGTATGTATAATACCTCTTCGGATGCTTCTCCTTAGTTTGTTGCAAAGCTCAATACGTGGATTCTCTGAGTTTTCATCTGCAAATCCAGGACTTTGTTCTGGAGATGAAGGGCCTTTGCTAAGGTCCAATGGTACTTTAGATAGCGTGGGTGGTGGTGAAGTGGCAGGGCTGTATGTTGAGGTAGGACTACTGGCAAGAGAGGTCGTAGACAGATCTAAAGCCCCTATCCTAGAATTTAGTGGAGAACTTAGTGACAATTTTCTGGTTCTGACAGGCGAGGAAGTCCTAGAGAGTGATAGAGGTGGAGGGGAAGAGAATTTGCGGCAAAGGTGTGGTGATTTTGCATCAGCCAGGTGTTCTCCTCTGTTGTTTTGGTTAGTAGCAAAAAACAATTCCAAAGATCTAGGAGAGAAAGGAAAGGCCAGAACGGATTTTGAACAGTGCATGCTAAAAGCTACTCATAAAGGAACACAGGTCATTTGTATTTTGGCATGTACAGGCAACTCCCCATTTACGCATATTTAGAGCACGTGCACATCGCCACAAACCTGGAAATGGCACAAAAAGGGCAGAAATGGCCCTAAAAGAGCAAGAGAACAGCAAAAATGGCACGAAAACAATGTCTAGCAATCCCATGAGCCTTTGCAAGTGGAAACCCAGGAGCCCTTGCATCAAACTTTGTGGAGAGTTGGAATTTGAGCAAGGAGATTTGGAGGGAGCATTTAATTAGTGTGATTTCAACTGGCTGGAGTTCGACCGCGTAAAGCTGAAATGGCTCGTGTGAATTGTTGGGAGAGTGGGTTATGGGTTTGTTTTGTTCTTGTTTCTATTATGTATTCTGTGCTTTTATTTTTATGCTGTGAACTGCCCTGAGATCTTTAGATGAAAAGCAATATACAAATTAAGTAAATAAATGTGTGTAAGCTGCAAGCATAATATTGAAATATGGTTATGCGCATATTGGAAAATAAAAGAGACAAATTCCAAAACAGAACATCTACCATACCAGTAGGTATGACATGACTGGCATTACAAAGTCCAGGATGGATGTTTGAGCCCAGCTGGATTTTATTCCTTCTCCCATGGCCGAAAGAGTAAGCAGTATGTAAGCGTAAAAACAAACATATGTAAAATTGTTATCCAATGCATTTTGCAGGGTTTATTATGACGGGAGATCTCACGAGAACATAATGAGTAGAAAGGAACTCACCTAACAGGGATTGAGGTGAAAGGCCTTTTGTAAATATCCGACAGTTTCTCCAAGACAACTGCTGCAGTAGTAAATATGCGATAAGTATGTAGGAAAGTATTAAGGAAATCAATACTGAGAAATCGCAAGTCTGTTAATCTCTCCAAAAGGCGTTCAACGCTTGCATAACGAATCTGGGGCACTTTGCAGGAGTTTAGTGTTTTGCTGAAGCAGATGTCAATGTCATCTTTGTGAAGACGTGCATCAGATCTACATAATATAATTATTTAAAGACTATTATTAAACATCATTTTGTAAGTCGTACTCAGGGTTTTTTGTTTTAAAGATGCTGTCATTTTTTAAAATATAAAAGACAGTCTTTTCTATACCCTTATGCAACTCATACCTATGCAACCAAAAGTTAAATGTGGGGTGTGTGGGAAAGCCCCAATGATTATTCTAGCAGAATGCAGTAGGATGTATCCCAAAATCCTTGGGGCTTTTGTATTTCATTTTTAATTTGTATTACTGTACTCAAAGTGGGTTTTATAATCAGGATTAAATGTGCTTGTCACTTCCCAGCCTCCACTACACCATACATGGCCTTTCAGCAGCATTGCAGCTCTACATGGGGCAGTGGAGAGGCTTGCAGTGAAAGGGATCTTGCTGCATAGGGGAGCACAGTGGTACCTTGGTTCTCAAACGCCTTGGTACTCAAACAACTTGGAACCCAAACATTGCAAACCCAGAAGTAAGTGTTCCGGTTTGCGAACTTTTTTTGGAAGCCGAACGTGCTCCATTTTGAGTGTTATGCTTCCAATTTGAGTGCCACACTTCCGTTTTGAATGCTACGCTGAGATCTGCCTGTTTCTATTTATTTTGCTTTTTTGTTTCTGCGGCTCTTTTTGTTTTGTTTTTGTGACTGTGTGGAACTCAGCTCAGCTACTGATTGATTGATTGATTGATTGATTGATTGTGTGACTGCAGTTTATTGCTTTCATTTTATGGATCAATGGTCTCGTTAGATAGTAAAACTCATGTTAAATTGCTGTTTTAGGGATTGTTTTTAAAAGTCTGGAACGGCTTAATCCATTTTGCATTACAGTGGCACCTTGGTTTATGAACTAAATCCATTCCGGAAGGCCATTCTTAAACCAAAGCGTTCTTAAACCAAGGCATGCTTTCACATAGCAGCGAGGGACTTAATTTACAAATGGAACACACTCAACAGGAAGTGAAACATGTTCTTATTCCAGGGCAAAGTTCACAAACCAAAACACCTACTTCCAGGTTTGCAGCATTCTTAATCCAAGTTGTTCATAAACTAAGCTGTTCTTAAACCAAGGTACCACTGTACTTTCTATGGGAAAGTGTGCATTGGTTTTGGAATGCTTTGGTTTTGGAACAGACTTCCGGAGCGGATTAAGTTTGAGAACCAAACTGTATCACCCTAGTGCAAGGACTTTTAGTTATGCAACAGAAGTTTCCCTTTTCCTCCTCTCCATAAGTGTCCCCCTAAATCTGTTCTAGGGTTCCCCTCAACCCTCTGGAGGGCACAGGGGGAATGCAAGGAGAGGGGAGGGAGGGGAAGTTCCACTGTGCAAGCAGCTAATGGATCTACTTCACTGGATACTGCCCACAGTCTAAGGTTGGTTATGTCTGCTAGGGTAACACCAGAGTCTAAAGAAAATCTTAAAACAAACACATATAAAGTAGCACACCCATTAAATGTAAAATTATAACAATGATTTCAAGAACAAAAACTAGTATATTACTATTCAGACTAATAGTTTTCTAAATCTTAAAAAGCAAACGAAGTAGGCTCACAAATAATGCAGCATTTCCCTGTGAAGCATGGGGTTAATAGTGCAGTGAAGCAAAACAGCAAGGTTTCAATTTTGCATTTGAGGGATAATGCAACAAGTCCCACAGTATGGCTGCATGTCGAAATCAGCAAACTTACTTGATCATATGTGGCACAGTGACTTTGGAGTTTTCTTCAAATACTATGGTCATTAAACCGTTGCACCGTATGTTGTCAACACACTGCATAAGATAATGACAAAGGGGAGTGGAAATATATGGTGGTGATTTTTTTAAAAAAAATTCTTGTAAATCTCAACTGTTATAGTCACAGTAAATGAAAAGCTCTATCTGTTGAGCCAGAAGGAACAGAAAACTAGACTTCCCAGAGTACCTGGCAATGGATGTCTTTTGAATAAACACTTTAACAACCTCCATAATGCTATTCCCTCCCTGTCACGATCTTAATGTTAAGGGGTACTCTGGTGTTGGAGACTCTCCAAGAAGGTCTGGTGCTGAGTAAAGCTTATTATGAGCCAGGCATGAAGACTGAGCAGACTGATTGCGCTGGGTCAGGTTTATAGTGGGCATAACAGTGAACTCCATTTACCATTCTAAATCCCGTAATTACAACTGTGTGCCTTTACTAGTTCCTTTTCCTTGCACTTTAGAGATGCCATGATCATTGGTTATTCTCCTGCTATTTGCTGAGTTCAGCAAGGTAAATAATTCTACTGCTGCTTTGTTAATACCTACATTCTGTTACAGATGCCATACTCTTCAACATATTCTGTATTTCCAAATATCTGTAATGTGATGGCAACCAGCAATGATTTTTTTATTCTTTAGTAATAGAAAGGTGAAGTATTTGCTCCAGGACATTGCTTCAGGTGGGGGGATTTATACGTTTTCTGCTCTTTTATGAATATTGAGCTTTTAAAAAATTATTTCAAGGGCAAATTCATGACTCAAATCCAATCCAAATATTTGTTAATATGATAAACATGGAGGTGGGAGAAAGCCATCAGTAAGTTTAATTCTCATCAATTTCGGTACAAAGAGGAGGAGGAGGAGGAGGAGGAGAAAACCAGTATATCTGGATATCCTGAAGGAACTTTGCTTTTTAGTTTCAGTCCCACCAATTAATCAGAGGCAAGTTCTAATCTGTGATTAAAGCTTTAGTTGATTAATGTACCAGTTAAATAGATTAAAGGTTGCAGCACCAATCATATTACCAAAGCAGAGGGGAAATGAATGTCCCTTTGTTTGCTTTTGGCTTGCTTCACAAGCAGCTTACAGATCACAACTGAACTGTTCTCAAGTAACTAGTATGAGGCTTGCAACCTTACAGGAGTTACTTTAAATGTAATTGATTGTGTTTGCAATTAGCATTTTTTCATGAAGTCGGATGCTGGTATTCATGTGAGAAGGGGGCATGGTCTGCCCCTCATTTGAAAAAGGGTTCGTACTCCACTTCATGGCATTCCTAACCCAAAATCATCCACCCCTTTGAAGAGGCACACATATTTTGTGCAGTTGGTGTAGCCTAATCTTGCATTCTCTCTCTTCTTAACTGTTTCTTCCTCCTTCACTATCAAAGTCTGTCTGTCTGTCTGTCTGTCTATCTATCTATCTATCTATCTATCTATCTATCTATCTGTTGAACTAGCACCAGTTCAACATGGGCAAGTTACCATTTTGTTACTGATCGCACTATTTTGTTACTGATACCAAAATATTATATTTCCTGCATATCAAGCCATGAAATTATTATTGCATGCTGAGTAAAACATGTAATCCCCAAGAAAGTGAAATTACCTGACTAATGTCACTTGTCCAGGCTGCTTTTTCCTGCCGTGAAGGGGCTAACAGGACAATGGTAAAAGGAGGTGCATCTGCTGGTTCAACCACAATCTTGAAGTCAAGATGTCCAAATACTTGCCCAGAACCTTTCGCTTCACAAAGGGAGCAAAGAACAAAGCAATTACAGATGGAAATCTGAGGTGCATAAAAACCTCAAGGCACAACGCAGATCAATTTTGTTCTGCAAGCAGCATCTGTTTATGTACAGTGTGGCAAGACTCCAAAGAGTGATTTAGGCCCCTGCCAGGGCTATTCATTAGCACAGTTACTTTTTCTACTTTGAACACTGGATTCCCAGGGAATACCACAAACTGTTTATGATGTTTATGATTTCAGAAAGGGCTTGCCATGTAGCATGGGAAGCTGCTGATTGAGAAAAATAAGTTTAAAATGTTCTTCAGCTTATGAAACTAGAGCTTCGAATTCTGGTCCACATGTCCCTCAATATGAAGTTCTATAGGGATCTAACACGGGCACAGAACTCCATGCAAATATACCCCAATTTTGTTTAACAAAGTTTCATGGATGCATCCCCACTACACATAGAGAATTCTACCTTCCACTCAAATGACTGGGAAAACCTACAGCAATGGAAAGCTTAGAGCCCCAGTTTGTGCCCCAGGGACCAAGCAGTTTGCTCTCGATTCAAGAAGCCACCAAAACCTCATATGGTTTCTTGTTTTGTAACTGAGAGCACAATTCCTTTATAACTTTTACATTATACATGCCTACTTAGAGTTTAAATCCCACTGAGTTCAATGGGGCCAACTTCTGGGCCAGAGATTTGGGTCATAATATACAGTTCAATGATTGGATAAAATTGTGGAATGAAAATATAAAATTTACGGCATGCACTGTGTTAAAGGAAAATGTTATGAAAATGGTTTATAGATGGTATATTACACCCGTAAAATTGGCAAAAATGTATAAAACATGTAATAAGTGTTGGAAATGTAAAGAAAAAGAGGGAACATTTTACCATATGTGGTGGGATTGCAAGAAGGTGAAGGGTTTCTGGGAATTGATATATAACGAATTGAAAAAGATGTTGAAATATACATTTGTTAAGAAACCAGAGGCTTTTCTTTTAGGAATAGTAGGAAATGAGATAAATAGAAAGGACGGTAAACTTTTCCAATACGCAGTAACTGCAGCGAGAATATTACTGGCCCAAAAATGGAAACAGGAACAACTACCGACGTTAGAAGAATGGAGAATGAAACTGATGGACTATGCAGAACTAGATAAACTAACGGGGAAGATCAGATATCTACGAGACCAAAAGTTCATCAAAGATTGGGGAAAATTTTCAGATTATTTGAAATGTATATGTGATGAGCAAATAACGCTAGTGGGATTTCAAGAAGCTCTGTAAATGATTGAGGAATATTGTGTTGAAGAAAATAAGAGGGTGAAGGTATGTAAATTGCAATATAAAAATTAGGAAATGTGTAACTGAAGAATTGAATAATGGATGATTGTTAGAGAGGCTGAAGGAAGTTCAAAAGAGAAAATATGTGATAAATTTAGATTGGATATCATAAATGTATGTTGGAAAATTAATAAAAATTATTTATTTTAAAAAAAGAGTTAAATGGGGCCAACTTGAAGGTGTTGAGACTGCAGTCTTAGTTCCTGTTGATCGCTGGATTGTGGTCCAAATCAGATATGATGCAATGACCCCCCATCCCCGGTCTGCCCAACTTTCCACTGATCCAACTTCCCAGCTAAAAATCATCTATTCATATGAAACAACTAGGCACACTCCCGTTCCTTTTATTGCAGGGCTGGACAACCTTTTTTAGCCCCAAGGGCAGCATTTAGTGGTAAGTACTGGGTCCCACTCAGACATACACATCTCTCTCTTTCTCTCTCTCTCTCTCTCTCTCTCTGAACACACACCACAGTGAACCCACATACATGCAGAGAGATGTGCAATACAATCTCAGTGATCCCTTGTGTGCTCCCCCCCCTTCATTCTTTAGGTGATTGGCACTGGGTAGCAGTCCTCCCTTCTTCCCTGCACCAAGCAGCTGGAGAGAGGAGATACTATTGCTGTGGAAACACAGCCAGATGGGCAGGGAATAATAATAATAATAATAATAATAATAATAATAATAATAATAATAATAATAATACTGCTGCACACCTTCCTATTCTCCAGTGTCAATTGGCACTGGCAACCCCTCTCAGCTTGCCAAACAGCTGCTGAGTATAGCACAGTTATGATCATCCCAGTCTGCCTTCCTCTGGTGGACTGAGGGAAGTGGTTTTGGTGGAAGCAGCAGTAGAGGTTGACCAATTTATGGGAGGCAGGAAAGGCTTGTGGTATGTAGATTTCAATCCTGTGTTTTCTTGGGAGCTGCGACAGACACATTATCTGGGGACTGTATTCATTATATATTGTACAGAAAAATACACTAATGTTTGTGTAAACATTATAATTATATTAAACAGTTTGATATAACTTACAGTCATCATCATTCGTATCAGCCTCCTCAATTAGTGTGCATTCTATTAACGAGAGAACACCTCCTGCCTAGGGATATAAATAATACCTTTTTCAGGAATCTATTTTATCCTCTCTCCCCCACTTAAAATTATGCAAAATTATGCAATTTAATGTTACACAGTATCCAAGAAAGGATTGTTCCAATAGCTGAACACACTTGCAAAAATCAAGAACATTATTAATTCCAAAAAAAACGAAGATAAATTTAAGCTGCATGTGTTCCTTTTTCCAATTAAAATAATTCTGCAGTGTATTAACCAACAGCAAATAAAATCAATTTTACTGATAGGATTAATGGCATGGCACACTCATTCATACCAGCCTAGCAACTCCATGGGAGAAATATGTGAATATAATAAATAAGGTATCCGAATCCCAAACAGAAAAACAGATTAATGCAGACCTATTTTTTTCAGATTTGAATACATTACAGTTTCAATGCATGTAGGGGAATAATTCAAGAAAATATTTCACTGTAAAGTTATACTGGAAGGCTATATCATTGGAAACGGCATTATATATATAGAGGGCCAGTCCAACCTTGAGCCACGTTAAGCCATGCAACCAGCTGGCTGATGAAGGCGTGCAATGGATGGTGTGTCCCTTGCAATAAAATCCTGTAACATTTCCGTGACCAGATTTCAATTTCAAGTACAATTAGTTTAGAAAAGCTAACACTCTGTTCAAATTATAAGTTTTCCCATACTGAGATACCGTTTCCAGGCAATTCTTGTGCATTGCCTCAGTGGCTCAATTTACTGAAATACATAAAATCCTTCATGTCCTAAATTAAACTACCATGCAGTAATGAAATGTAACATGTAGTGAGAAACACCAGAATTAGGAACTTTATGCTCTACATTCCACCATGCTAAATGTAAATGACGTAGCTATGAAAACACTGTACCTTAAGTAGATGCAGCTTTCCTCCAGAGCTCCTTGTACAAATTAAAAAGTGTTTTGTAAATAAAAAACATTGTCTTTCTCCTTCTTTTTTCAAAGACAATGATCCCAGGCGAACTTTACTAAGTTTCCCCCTCTCAACGGAAGGTACTTGAATAAGAGTACCTAGTGATTACAAAAGCAAATGGTACATTGTAAATATAAGATTAATAAGTGGAATCCTTCATATTCTATACCTCATTGTCTATTTGATATTATGTATATCTCTCTTAGCACACCATGTGGGGCAAGTAGAGATGACCATCCTAATTACACTGGTTTCACTAAAGTAGGAGTAGCCAGTGTGGTGTTTTCTAGATGTTGTGGCCAGCTCCCATCTTTGTCCAGGCAGCATGGCCAGGAGTGAGGCATGATAGGACTTGTAGTGCAACAAACACTATAATGGGTTACCCTGCAGGAAAATGTTTGACTGTAATCCTGTGCATAGGCTGTTTAAGGCCAATGCACAGGACTGAAGTCAACGGAAGTTAAGCAACCTAACTGTAGAGGGCTACAGCATTTCAATTACACAAAAAGAATATCAACTGTAAGACACAATTCAGCAAACAATTTAAAAAAATTACTTCATTCATATTTCTTAATCACCCAATAACTAGACTCTCTGGGCAATAGCAAAACTCAATTTGCCTTTGCTATTCAAAATTACTTATTTTCTCTCAGGATAACAAAGTAACGTAATTCCAACCACTGATCTTAAAGCAACCACCGGTGGGACTGATTACTAAAAGTTTGTTTTATACATCTCTAAAACTTTTCCAGAAGAACAGAAACATTAAAATAATAATAAAATAATAAGATAAAATAATGACAAAACATTGATAATGGAAGTTCCTCCCATTACATGTCAGACAGATGCCGTCTCTACTGTTTGTTTTTTGTTTTTGATGCCTACTGAAGTCTGTTTTTCAACAAGTCTTGTAAATGGATTTATTTTTTTTATCTCATTCTGTGGACTTGTCCTCATCAGAGGTTACTGTGTGTTTGCTGCTGTTAACCTTCTCCTTTTTATTTGTGTAGTCCATATGACATTACCCTCAGACAACACCAGTCTTTATGCTTTTCCCCTGTAGATTTGGATTTACCCAATAACAGGGATCATCTGATAAATTGGGGAAAATTGCAGTCCAAACTGCTCCACTGATGGTTGCAGACTATTTGCTGCTCTCCTTTCTGTGTTCACTACTTCCTCAATGCTTTAATGCTGTGATCTTAACTATTTCTGGTGCACTCCTGAACAAATGATTTTTTCCTTTATTTTGATCCCTCAGATTTGCACAGAACCGGAAAACAATACAAGCAAACCACATTAAACAGAAATCTGAAAAGTGTGTGCTGAGAATTTACAATTGCTTTCCCTTCCTTTCCAGCCTGCAAGCAAAGGTGCATCAGGAGCTTGGCAATGTTTGGCACAGTAGCATCAACAAATTTGCTGGCAGATACATAAAAGGTAAAGGGACCCCCTGACCATTAGGTCCAGATGTGACCGACTCTGGGGTTACAGCACTCATCTCGCTTTATTGGCCAAAGGAGCCGGCGTACAGCTTCCCAGTCATGTGGCCAGCATGACTAAGCCGCTTCTGGTGAACCAGAGCAGTGCACGGAAATGCCGTTTACCTTCCCGCCGGAGCGGTACCTATTTATCTACTTGCACTTTGACGTGCTTTCGAACTGCTAGGTTGGCAGGAGCAGGGACCGAGCAACGGGAGCTCACCCCGTCGCAGGGATTCGAACTGCCGACCTTCTGATCGGCAAGTCCTAGGCTCTGTGGTTTAACCCACAGCGCCACCCGCGTTCCTATGGCAGATACGGGTACATAGTAATGTTTAATTGTTTTAAATCATTGCTTTTTTAAATATAAGTTTTCAGTTGTTTAGCTGAAAGCCACCTTGAGTCAGAGAAAAGGTAGGATATACCATAATACCATATACCATATACCAAAGAAAAGGTAGGATATACCATAATATTAATAATATTTGCATGTATCAGAACTTTTCCCACTTTACATCTTGCACCTCCTAAAAAGCTGCTCCTGAAGGGCATGAGAGCCTCTGGCAAGAAAAGCTGAAGCAGGAAACCAAAGGGAAAATCCATTCACTTTAAGTGGAATCATTTTCAGCTCTCACACAGGGCAGTCTGGATTATATTATATATATTTTTAATTCTGCTTTCATAATGCAATGAAATTTTTTAAAAACAATCAAGCAGGATGGAGTGTGGTATAGTTCCTAGTAAATATGCAACACAGATCTTTTGGCATCCAAGTTATTCTCCCCATTTTTATGCAAAGAAGTGGCATTTAAATCTTACTTCAATACTGGTGACGGAGCAGCTTTCTATGCCACACCTGAGGCCAGCAAGCTAGTTTTAGGGGGTGCAGGAGACACAGATGAGTTTTAGGGGGTGCAGGAGACACAGATGCTGCTCCCTGCATTCCCACATTTGCTTAATGGTAGGACTGGGGCCTGAACAGATTCTTTTTTGCTATAGCTATTGGAATAAAAATAATTTAACCATAATGTCTTCAAGTAGAGGGATAAAATACAAAGAAGAGTGACAGTTTGATTATATAATGGGATAAGTAGGTTTGTCATGGAGGCAGCCATTCTGTCAAAACAGGTACATTCTGAAAAGCTGAAAAGGCTTGTGGTGGGGTAGGACCACTGCAGCATCATTCTGTTGAGAACCGCTGATCGAGGACTGCTGCTTTTCAGGTTGGGTCTTAAAAGGTTTTCCATTTTAAAGGAGCCATTTGATGAAACATCAGCCACTGTAATAGCTGAAAGGCAGCTTAGCCTGCATGACAGCAGCAATTATATTGCAATATTGAGACACAGGGAAAAAAACAACAACAGTGGGATGAGAAACCTTACTTCCATTGTCCAGAACCCTGAAAATATGTGCCCAAGATGTGTTATTTTAGTTCAAATGGACAATAACAGCCACCAAACAGTCTCCACATTGTACCAGAACAATTTTTTACTTATTTACGGCACTGATATATAGGTACAGTGGTACCTCGGGTTACATATGCTTCAGGTTACAGACGCTTCAGGTTACAGACTCCGCTAACCCATAAATAGTACCTCGGGTTAAGAAATTTGCTTCAGGATGAGAACAGAAATTGCGCAGTGGCGAAGCGGCAGCAGTGGGAGGCTTCATTAGCTAAAGAATTAAGTATGTAACCAGAGGTACCACTGTATAGGCCTAGCAGATTGCTGTTGCTAATACAACCATCAGATTGCCACTTGGGGCCCAGATTTCTCCTGGGTCACTCCTACCAGTCAAGGGGGGGGTGACTTTCTGATCCCATCCTTTCTCTTACAGTGCTTGTGCCTTATGCAACGCTTCTCCATAATATTGGGAGTCTCTCTAAAACATGGTGGGAGGAAGTGGTGCCCAACTGGAAAAGGTTGCTTCCCCTCCGAATAATTTTATTCATGATGTGTAATTTGCATTACTGTTTTTAATTTACAAGCCAACTGGAAGTGTATGTGTGTGTATGTGTGTATGTGTGTGTGTATATATATATATATATATATATATATATATATATATATATATATGCAGGTTTTGGTGTCTTCGGGTGTCTTCCCGTGTAAGAGTTGGGGTGTCTAGGCGACGTTTCGACGAGGTCTCACTCGTCATCTTCAGGCTGGTGCTTTCGGCTTCTTGTTACTGGAACAGAGCAGGATCTCAGTGTTTGAGTTCCTATAAATACTGTTGAGGGGTGTGGTGTATAGCCTCCAACGTTCTGGGCAGAGAGGAAGTTCCCAGGTTAGTGTGCCTTTTCTTCTTTTGTTCATTAATTACTTGAGGGATATCTTGAGTGATTTCTTGAGTGATATTCTGAGTACCACTTAGGAGGGTCATTAGGTGTGGATTAGTTGCTAAAGCTTTCGTGTCTTGACCTCTTGAGCTTGTGAAGAGTTTTTCTGAGAAGATGGCTGTACTGCACTTAGTTGTGCTCTGGCTTGGCTTCGTGTATAGGGGCGAGCTGTGGTTTTGTGCCCTGTGCCAGCCAGATCTGTGTAGGGATTGCAGGGGGGTGCCGCATCCGGAGGTGCCACTATGGTTTGGCTACTGGATGGTGTCTGTAATTTATCTGTGGAGAGGGTCTGGGTTTGGGTCTGGTGTGGTTGATTGGAGATGGCGTTCTGTGTGCCTCTGGTTCTGGTGTCGGTTTTTGTGGGGAGGGCTAATTTCCAGATGTCTGGCAGGCGGGACGTGTCGTCACGCTTGTTCATGTTGTGAGGGTGTTTCTCTATCTCGATGGCTTCCATGATTATTCTCTTGTGGTGATGTTCCATGTTAAAGAGCAATTTGGAATCTGCAAAATTAATTTCGTGTCCTGTTTCTTTCATGTGTTGGAAAAGAGAGGAAGTTTTTTCTTCTTTTTTGACGGCATTCTTGTGTTCTGCGATACGTGCATTTATTCGTCTGTTTGTTTGTCCAATGTACGTGGCTGGGCAGACTTTGCAGGGTATTTCATAGACCCCTTGGTTTTCTAACTGGATTTTATCTTTGGGGTTTCTGAGGATATTGGCTATTTTTTGGTTGGTGCAAAAGGCTGTTTTGATATTGTGTTTATGGAGGATTTTGCTAATTTTATCTGTAGTGCCCTTGATATAAGGAAGGAGGGCCATGCCATTGTTTTCTTCTGTGTCTTGGTTTTTTGGGGGTGTTTCTTTTTGGATTAGCTTCGTAACCCTGTTTTGCTGGTATCCGTTGGCGATTAACACATTTGAGAGATTCTGTAACTCAGTTGTCAAGTGGTCTTTGTCAGCCAGGCGTTTGGTTCTGGAGATGAGAGTCTTGGCTACCAAACGCCTGGCTGACAAAGACCACTTGACAACTGAGTTACAGAATCTCTCAAATGTGTTAATCGCCAACGGATACCAGCAAAACAGGGTTACGAAGCTAATCCAAAAAGAAACACCCCCCAAAAACCAAGACACAGAAGAAAACAATGGCATGGCCCTCCTTCCTTATATCAAGGGCACTACAGATAAAATTAGCAAAATCCTCCATAAACACAATATCAAAACAGCCTTTTGCACCAACCAAAAAATAGCCAATATCCTCAGAAACCCCAAAGATAAAATCCAGTTAGAAAACCAAGGGGTCTATGAAATACCCTGCAAAGTCTGCCCAGCCACGTACATTGGACAAACAAACAGACGAATAAATGCACGTATCGCAGAACACAAGAATGCCGTCAAAAAAAGAAGAAAAAACTTCCTCTCTTTTCCAACACATGAAAGAAACAGGACACGAAATTAATTTTGCAGATTCCAAATTGCTCTTTAACATGGAACATCACCACAAGAGAATAATCATGGAAGCCATCGAGATAGAGAAACACCCTCACAACATGAACAAGCGTGACGACACGTCCCGCCTGCCAGACATCTGGAAATTAGCCCTCCCCACAAAAACCGACACCAGAACCAGAGGCACACAGAACGCCATCTCCAATCAACCACACCAGACCCAAACCCAGACCCTCTCCACAGATAAATTACAGACACCATCCAGTAGCCAAACCATAGTGGCACCTCCGGATGCGGCACCCCCCTGCAATCCCTACACAGATCTGGCTGGCACAGGGCACAAAACCACAGCTCGCCCCTATACACGAAGCCAAGCCAGAGCACAACTAAGTGCAGTACAGCCATCTTCTCAGAAAAACTCTTCACAAGCTCAAGAGGTCAAGACACGAAAGCTTTAGCAACTAATCCACACCTAATGACCCTCCTAAGTGGTACTCAGAATATCACTCAAGAAATCACTCAAGATATCCCTCAAGTAATTAATGAACAAAAGAAGAAAAGGCACACTAACCTGGGAACTTCCTCTCTGCCCAGAACGTTGGAGGCTATACACCACACCCCTCAACAGTATTTATAGGAACTCAAACACTGAGATCCTGCTCTGTTCCAGTAACAAGAAGCCGAAAGCACCAGCCTGAAGATGACGAGTGAGACCTCGTCGAAACGTCGCCTAGACACCCCAACTCTTACACGGGAAGACACCCGAAGACACCAAAACCTGCATTCCTGTACCCGTGAAAATCTACGAAAGCATATATATATATATATATATATATATATATATATATATATATATATATATTGCAAAGGTACAATAACGATCTTCCAAACAAATAATTAAAACCCCCCACAAAGGACTTAAAAATGTGAAGAGACCTTAAATTCCCATAGCAGAAGTTTAAACCGAGGTCCATCTAATCTTAGGCCCAAAACTATATAAAGGTAAAGGACCCGTGGACGGTTAAGTCCCGTCAAAGGCGACTATGGGGTTGAGGCACTCATCTCGCTTTCAGGCCAAGGGAGCCGGGGTTTGTCCACAGACAGCTTTCTGGGTCATGTGGCCAGCATGACTAAAGCGCTTCCGGCGCAACGGAACACAGTGACAGAAACCAGAGTGCACGGAAACACAATTTACCTTTCCGCCACAGTGGTACCTATTTATCTACTTGCACTGGCGTGCTTTCAAACAGCTAGATAGGCAGGAGCTGGGACAGAGCAATGGGAGTGCACTTCGTCGTGGGGATTCGAACTGCTGACCTTCCAATCGGCAAGCCCAAGAGGCTCAGTGGTTTAGACCAAAGCGCCACCCGTGACCCTAAACTATATCCATTAACTCAGATGAACCTGCAGAAGCATGTTTTTAAACGTATTTACTGGAAAGTTCATTCATACCCCTTGCATCCAAATTGTCTTAACTCAGGAGGGAAAACAGCTTTCTCTAGTATTGGGACTGAGAGCTTGAAAGAAATCAAAACAAGTTTTGAACAAAGAGTACTGTAACAGGTGATTTTTCTAAAGTAGCTGTTAAGTGATTTTTTCCACATTTTTTTAATAACATTGTCCAGAGCCCTGAAAATATGTGCCTTTGAGAATGCAATATTTCATTTTATAATAATAAAAAGGTACTATTAAAAATGTTGTTATACTATAGTTTATTAATTCACAGATTTTTAGGTAGACACACAATGCAGAATCAGATATTACTGAGGCATTAAGGCTCAATTCCTTTACATACATATGAGGAAGTAAGTGCCTAAAGATGATGGATATTGCAAAAAGCACTTACCAATGCAGGGCTCCAAGTGACCCACAACCAATGGATTCATCATATGTGCATCAGCCCCTATGCATGCAAAATTTACATGCCAATGTTGTTTCTTTCTAAGCCAAGGGTCACTGGCTCACAAAGGCTAAACACTCAGGCTAACTCAATCAAATAAGAACGCTTTAAGCATGATATCAGGTCACATGAGACTCTGTAAAGGTGAATGTGTTGTTTTTTAACGTGCCTAGAAGTTATTTTAAATCAAAATGTAAACCAAATGAATGCAGTGAAACTTGCTTCCAACTAAATATGCTTAACTACTTTACACACACACACACACACACACACGAGCAGAAAGGACTTCTAATTCCATCTTCCACGCCTCCTCTTAGCAGCATTCCATACACCCTCAAGATCTGTTTCAGGGGTTGCAGGAAGGTTGAGGAGGGGATGTCCCAGTGCATTAGCAGAAGTTCACTCATGCAATGTTGGATTCTGCACAATTTTGGCACAGATATGAACAGTTACTCAGTGATAATATTTTAATACACAGAAGTATAGGCGAATGGTATACTACATAGAGAATTTACAGCATAGAGAATTTACACACAACATAATAATTCCATTAGAATGGAGGTTGCTTTTTGTTTTGTTTTTACACTCTACTTACAACATGGAGTTAGTCATACAAGGAAATTCACACAAGGAAAGTAAAACTTTCTGGTCTTAGACATTTCAAGTATAATTTTACCAATACATTCAAAAATGGTGTGTTGCCATGAAAGTGAGAAGTTATAAGACCAGCAATGCAATGTCTAACAAGAAATATTTAAATTTATATAGTTGTACATTTTGCAGAACAAGAAATTTCTCAGACTGACCATACAAACCTATACTTATCTATTCTTTCTGTAAATTGCTTTGAGGTTTTATGACAATCAAGCAGTAATAAATCTTGTGAAATAAGTAAGATAAATACAGTGGTACCTCAGTTTAAGAACAGCCCTGTTTACGAACTATTTGGTTTACAAACTCCACAAAACCAGAAGTAGTGTCCCAGTTTGCAAACTCTGTCTAAGAACAGAAGCTGAATGGCGGAAGGGCACTGGCAGCGGGAGGCTTCATTAGGGAAAGCGCACCTCAGTTTAAGAACGGACTTCCGGAATGGATTAAGTTTGTAAACCGAGGTACCACTGTACGCTGAAGAAAGTCCCATTGATTTTAAGGAGGCTTTCTCCCTGGTACCTGTGTGTAGAATTGCAGCATAAGTGATCCAAAGGACCATCAAAAAGGGGTTGAGTTAGTGCCAGGTACACTGACTGTTAGTGCCAGTGCCAAGTCTTACACCTGTCACTTCCACAGCCATTTTAAATCCAGATCATTGGCAGATAAAGGTTTTCCTCTGATCAGTAGGGCATTAACAGCTGAGAGAACACTTTAAATTCCTAGGAAACCAGATGAGGTCTCTGTTGTTTGTTTTTGTATCATCTGTTCAGAGAGCTAAAAAGAGCACTTAAAATGCATAAGCATCAACTTCTGGATGTGTGCAATTCTTCCAGCCATCAATAATATTTATAACAAGATCAAGGATTTGCCATTTCTTTGTCATGTGTTGCTTTTTCAATATGACTTCCACAAGATGAGGATTTCAATCTGTGGCACTTTCAAAACTTCTGAAGCAGAGAATTGTTTTCAATCAGAACAGTGTGAAATTTTAAGATAAACACTGCCTGCTCTCTTTTTGAAAACAAGACCAAAAAAATGCAAGCTTCATTGAGTATATGACGCTTGCTCAGTGTGGTCGCTGGAAAACAGAGCTGAGCAAGTGGCTACAGACTTTCCTAATGGTGTTTTTCTACTGGTGTCAGTAGCTTCATTTCTCATTTTCTTCTTGGAAACTTTCATGGATCATAAACTGGGCCTGCAACAAAACACTGCAGGGCAAAATGCTGCTGCTGTCCAGGATTCCAGCCAACCAGCTTTCTAATATACTTTGTTCCATCCCCCATCCAACAGTCACTCAGCGTTTAATCCCTACTCATCATGTTCAGCTTCACTGGGCTGTCTTGAGGTTCCCCTTCCATCAAGTTGTTCGGGAAGGATTTGGCTTGTACTTCTGAAAACCTCTGGGTTCCCCCAGAACCTGCTGTTGAAATTTTGGCTACAGAAGAAGTGGTACTTGGGCAACTGAGGTTGATAAAAGTGTGTATTAGAGGTAAGGAAACTATGTCCCTCCAAGGTGAAATTAGATTCAGTTCACATGAATTCTCATGAGAATTTTTTAATCCATAAATGTGGAGAGCTGAATTTTAGACTGGTGAAAATGAGAAACTAAGAGAACCTAAATGGAATCCTTCCATCCCTATAACTGATACTGGGCCATGCTGGCTGCAGCTGATGGAACTGGAATCCAATAACATCTGGAAGGTGCCTGGTGTACATTGTATTGTATTCTGCTGTTTACACAGAGACTCACTACAAACTGAGTGGATGGGAGAACGGACTTTATTCTGCACAGAGTAACAAGCTTCTCCAGCCAGGCCCCACCTCTGAGTTAACTCTCCAGGAGCTGGCCTCCTGGGTCATAGGCACTTCTCTTAAAGGGAGCTTGTGCCAGATATTTAGTTGATAATGGATACCCTACATGTATGACTATGTTAACCTGCACTGCACATAGTTGTGTACCATAAATTCTGAGCTTCCACAAAAAGCCACAGCAGAGGTCTTCCAGAAGACACGCATGTCCCTGGGCATTTCAAGTATACCAGATCATGTAA
Source organism: Podarcis liolepis (assembly GCF_965112155.1). Taxonomy (NCBI): domain Eukaryota; kingdom Metazoa; phylum Chordata; class Lepidosauria; order Squamata; family Lacertidae; genus Podarcis; species Podarcis liolepis. The sequence continues at coordinate 34,632,437 of NC_139565.1, forward strand.
TACTCTCATAACTTTTCTCCTACTCTGGCTCTGGCACTGAAAAGACAATCTGAAGGGAAAATTTTTTATCAGACTGTATCATTTGGAGCTGTTCCTGAAGCACAGATGAAAAACGGAAACAAAAGACAGCTGTTTTCATTCCTCACAATCTCTCCACCATTTGACAAAGCTTCAAGTACTCCAAGTTTCTCTTGTGCTTTTGCCCGAATGTTGGCATCATCTGGGACTGCAACATCTATTGGCCAGGCAGACCTATTTTCCATGTTGCTGTAGATAATTTCTGGTCCACTGAAGACGATAGTCCGGTTATTGTGTATGTTACTTTCCCACGGGTGCTTTACTATTATTGTGCTGCTGTTTTTCATGACCCCTGGAAAAAAAACAGCATAGAGGTGGGGCTCAGCAGCAGCCCAAAACTGTGGGGTTAATATTCATGAATTGTATCTGGACAATCGCACACTTATGGTGCCAGCTATATATTGCACCCGTATTTTTCCCAATGATGCCAACATTAACTCTGGTTTTCAGCTATGCTCTCTTAATACTGTAGAAATGCATGCTAAAGAAAATGGTCTTACCTTGTCGTATAAAAGTCTGGCTGGTGTCCAATAATATATCACAACCCTCTACTATCATTCTTTCTATTGCCAGATTTTTCCGTATGTTTTCTGTGTCACTTACTTCATCATGCATCACTCTGTTGCAAAGAGAAAAGGGAATGTTCAGCTTCAAGAAATGAAGTGCATGCATAAAGCACATATAGCTTTCCCATACCTTATTACCTTCATCATGAGCAACTCTCTGCCAGGTCCCACCACCATGTGAGGCTAGCTAGGTGATGGCTAGAAAGTCTTTTTAGCACTGGAACCTGCATGTGAAATACTTTCTCCAAAGAAGCTTGCCTAGCGTCCTTTTAGGTAAAGGTAAAGGGAACCCTGACCATTAGGTCCAGTCGTGGCTGACTCTGGGGTTGCGGTGCTCATCTCGCTTTATTAGCCGAGGGAGCCGGCGTACAGCTTCTGGGTCATGTGGCCAGCATGACTCAGCTGCTTCTGGAGAACCAGAGCTGCGCACGGAAACGCCATTTACCTTCTCGCCAGAGTGGTACCTGTTTATCTAACTTGCACTTTGACGTGCTTTCGAACTGCTAGGTTGGCAGGAGCAGGGACCGAGCAATGGGAGCTCACCCCGTCCTGGGGATTCGAACCGTGGCCTTCTGATCGGCAAGCCCTAGGCTCTGTGGTTTAACCCACAGTGTGACCTGCGTCCTAGTGTCCTTTTAGCGCCACTCAAAGGTTTTTAAAATATAAATTTCCTTTGTACTGCAGCATGCTGTACACCTAGTTTGTTTTTCCAGGTTGGCATGTTTGGTTATGTTCCTGTGTTTTAGGTGGATTTATTCTTGAATTACTTATTATTATAGCATTATTCTCATAGGCAATGCTCTATTTCCACCATTGGAGGTAATATGCTTCTGAATGTCAGTTGCTGGGAATCACAAGTGGGGAGACTCAGACTATTTAAATTCGGCTCAAGACTAAAATAAAATAAAATAAAATAAAATAAAATAAAATAAACCCCTATCAATAATTTAGGTGCAACTATGCTTACACAATGCAATGCTGGCCTCTGAGTGGTCTCTTAAAAGTTAAATTCAGCTCTCTGGAGACACTGCATGTTTATTTTTGCTGTGCCCAAAGATACCATAATTCAATCTTTTGAAAATAACGCATTGATTTTGTAATCCACAGTTTCCGTTTTAGCCTCATATTTGTAGAACAAAAGGAGTCTCACCTTGAAAGCTCTTCTAGCTTAGATTTAGCAAATTCAAGGCTTTTTCTTTCTACGTGCTCATGCGGTGTGTGAGCCAGAAGTTCATGGAGGGTTATTATGTATCTAGGAATCTAAAGATGGGTGAAAGGGATTATCAGCAAGTTTATATTTAAAAGCACACTTGGTCTTGAAATAATAAAAAAAATGAACATTTAAAAAGAAATTGTTTTTTTAATTCTTTGCATTTATTTTCTTCTATCAGCATAAACTCACTCAACTAAAATATTTTCTACATTAAGAAGAAATCTTCAGGATAAATAAGTAACTTGAAAAACTAACAGTAGCCCCAATTCAGTGGCAGAGATTCTGTCTTCCAGATGTGCAGTGAATGGAGATGCACCCCATACTGTTCATCTAGGCCTCTTTAACTGCCAGGAAGTGAATGTGGATGCGTAGTCCCATCTATATCCATTCGTTTTTACACAGAATTAGTTGCCTGGATGTCAAACCGAATAGAGGCCTTCCTCTCCAGTTGTTCAACTAGTCCTAAATGTGTTTAACATGCAAAACAGATATGTCTATCATGAAGCCCATCAATCTCAGGCTACCAGAAAACTTTATCCCATGATAAAATGAAAATCCTAGTGTGGGTTTGTATAAGGCTGGCAAATAATGGCTGCATTTGGATCTAATGCTGAAAATTAAATCATGAAAACAAACCTCCGTGCACCTTGGGCTTGTACACTCTTTCCCTGCCCTCCTCGTGAGGAGGAGACTGGAAGCTTTCCTTTTAATTTCAGACTAACTGAAGTGCATCATATTTTCTGGACCTTAATCTGTGGTTAATCTGAACTATAATTTATGGAAACATGCCAGCTCCATAAGGTATTGCCTGAAGTTGCCTTGTTTCAGCAAAGTATAGTTAAGATTGACCACAGTTTGTCTGGATTTCAATGACACAACAAACCGCAGTTAATTTGAAATAGAAAAAAAAAAGCTTCCATCTCTTCCTTGGGGGCAAACTAGAGGAAGGGGAGGGGCAATAGATAAGACTAAAGCTTAGTGGAGTTCATTATTATACAGTGGAACCTCATTTGTCAAACATAATCTGTTCCGGAAGACCGTTTGACTTCCAAAATGTTCGACAACCGAGGCGAAATAGGCAGTCAGCAATTTCAGTGGAGAAAACTGAGACTCACCTGAGAAGCCGTTCAACTTCCGAGGTGTGTTTGAAAATGGAAGCTATTACTTGCAGGTTTTCAGCATTCGAAAACCGAAACATTTGGCATCCAAGATGCTCGAAAACTTCCGGCCAGTCAGATCACTGCTGCGTTTCCATGTGTGTGTGCAGCTACAAGATCAAGGTGCAAATGCAGTAGCAGAGCTGGTCCAGTGTGCCCACTGGTCCATTGGTTCTGTGCCAACCTTGCCGCCGCCTCATTTCTCTCTATCTTGGTATGCCACTGACCGGAGGTCAGGTGAGCCCCACAGCTCTGCCCCAACATCTGCTACTGCTTAAAGCTGACTAGGTAGCAAAGAAACCTAGATTCCTCCAAACTTAAAAGAAACACTTTAGTTCCCTGATTCTACACTTATTTCTGCAGGAAACCCAGCAGGCTCCTTCTCCCAGGCTAATTCCCTGTTCCTCCAAGAAGAGCCTGTCTTTGCACTTTATTTTTCTTTAGGTTTACAACAGTGACTGAAGACTTGTGTTTGCTGCTGCTCTCTGCTGCCAGGGTTTATTGGCAGAATGAGACAGTGAGCATGTCTAGTGCCTAGTTTCTAGGTGGATTCAGAGGTCTTGATGGGAGTTTTACACAAGCGTTGCATGTTTCAAAAAACCACCATGACTTGAATTTGCAGGAACCCCTTTTCTTCATTGTCAGAGTTCAGACTGCATGTGCTATAATTAAGAGAATTGAATTTATCTTGATAGCAGAAAATTTCATTTATCATACAACCACTGGGTATAGGAACAAATAATTAAAAAAACAAAAACAAAATGTCTTCAAAAGTATTACAAGCTCTTTTGAATTGTGACTGTAATATAAAAGGTTGTTATGCTCAAGACCCTTCCACCAGACAAACTATACAGTTATAGAGATGTTGTTTGTAGATGACACAGCCTTGACAGCCCACTCCAAGGAAGCTCTATGGAGACTCATCAACCATTTTGCCCAAGCCTGCATGGAGTTCAGCCTCACCATCAGCCTGACAAAGACCAACACTCTGGGTCAGGATGTTGTCAGCACTCCACAGACTTGAAGTAGTAGATGATTTTGTCTATCTGAGTTCCACCACAACAAGCAACCATTCCATCAAATCTGAGCTAGACAAGTGAACTGGCAAGGCAGGCATACCCCAAAGGTAAGGGAAAATGTGATGCTAACGACCAATACCAAGATGAAGGTCTATCAAGTGTGTGTTGAGTACTCTGCTTTATGGAAGTGAGTTGTAGGCAACTTACAACCACCAGGAGTGATGCCTCAATGCCTTTCCACATGTGCTGTGCCAGGACGATTTTGTGCATCACATGGAAGTACAGAGTCTCAAATAAAGATGTGCTTTCCCAAGTCCACATTCCCATCTTGCTCATAGTCCTGACTCAGCGACATCTACACTGGCTTTGTCACATACACAGAATGGAAGATGGCAAGTTTGCCAAAAGCTTCAGGTACCAGGCCTGCTGGCACACCAACTCTTGTGTTACAAAAATGTCTGCAAATGTGACATAAAGGCTGGTAACCTTAACCCCGCCATGTGGTTATAAGCCTTGCAGACGATCACAGTACCTGGAGACAAGACAGTCAGGTTGTCCACAGCAGTAACCATAGGAGGAATGACTGCTGGGAGAAGAAAAGAAACGCCATGGTGCACCTGTAGCAGCAAAACAGGACACCTTCTGTATTGGCCCAACTTGCAACAAAACACGTCTCTTCTGTATCAGCTTCTACAGCCACGGCAGGTGCTGTAACTCTCCAATGGTTTTACTTTACACACGAAGGCGCACTCTTCCTTTGCCTCTCAAGACAGATGGAGGCCAACAACAACCAACAACCAATCTGCTAGAGCAACAGCCATTAGTATTACTAACCAAGTGATATAAGTAGTGTTTATAACATGCCCAAAACCACTGTAACAACAAAAATACCTGAAACATGGGGTAAGTAAGGAATGTCTCGAGCATCCTGCCCTCGCAGGCAGGGTTGGCTTCATACTGCTTCAAAAGTTTGTCAAAATCTCTGTTCTGCTTGCAGTTTGCAAGGACCTGTAGACTATATTGATGATTCCGAACAAATTCTTGATAAATATTCAGCATTGGGAGCAGGATATCAAATAAATCAGCTATACAGAACAAAGAGAAAAGTAAATTGTTGCTGCCATCCACTTTTTTTCATAGGTCATATTTAGAAATAAAACAGAACATTAAGTGCAAATTATCTACATCCAGAACTGCAAAATCTGAAGTCCTAACAAGGAATAGTGTTACCACCTTTCCTCTCTTGACAGAAGTTGTATACTTTGAACAGTGGAACTGATATGCAGAGGCAATTTTTCAGCCGCTCTGCATATTGAAACATACTACACCTTCCTAAAATGGTTATATCTTCTGAAAAACACACTTGACATCTGCAAAAAAAGAGGATGCAATTGTTCCTAATATCCCCATATGGCCAAGCAAAAATAATTATGGCCCTAGTGAAGAGCACTTACCTAAAATTAAAGTAGGCCAGTTTGCTATTCTTGCTTTTAATCCTTGATGAAATATTTCATGAAGAAACATTATAGTCTCACTGCAAAGAAATAAAAGTTGAAACAATAAACAAAAGTTGGACTCTGTCATTATAAGATATTCTTTGAACATTACTGAATAAATAGCTATAGTTCAAAACATCTGGAAGAAGTGGGTTATAATTTTTTATCAAATAAACAAAAGTATGTTACTGGCTAACTTTTGGACCTCATCTATGTAGCATGATTTATTATTATTTTATTTTCGAGGGCGGGGAAATATTTTTTGCCTTCAAGAAGGCAAAAGATCTACACTTCTACCTGAATATTTTTTAAAAGAAAAAAAGAAAAAAAGCTGTGACTGAAATACTCTGAAGAAGAAAGTTGGGAAATTGCCAAAGCTGGATTTACTTCATTCCATCATAATGGAACAAGATTTACAAAATACATCAAATACTTGTTTTATCCAAGCCATGCTTATCTGCGAGTAAATCTCATTGAACTCAATTCTAAAGATGTACCTGATTGCACTGTGATTACATTCTACAGTACTGCTGCTTTATCTTTAATTTTATTGTATTTGTTTTATTTCTCTTTACCCGTTTTTTAAACTGCCCTTTGTATACATTCATATTTGAAGATGAAAGAGGTCTGGACATATTTTAAATAAACAAACAAACAAACAAACAAATGGGGTACCTGTTGAGGAATACACTACTGACGTCATCATGGCTAATTGGTGGTTTCTTTGAACTTGCAGCCATTCTTAACGGCCTTAGAAAACAATTCACAAGGATGTAAAGCTGATGTACGTATTCAGATTCAGCCTCAACCATGTTGAAAACGATCTGATTTCTCTTTCGCATACTTTCTGCATGTGGAGAACAAATGTAATCCTGGACAATTGTCTTCCATTTTCTTCTACACAACCAACCTCGCATAAAACTCTGAACCTGGTAATTCAACAAAAGAAGAACACACTCTTAATGACCTTTGAAATGTTTGTGTGTGTGTGTGTGTGTAACTTATTCTTGCACCTCTGCAATCTTCAGACATTGCTGTGAGCAGGGGAGTAAACTTTGTACACCTTTGTATGCTTATATGTAGATGGGTAGAACTCTCCTTCAATGTAATTGTAGGCAGGTGGGTAAAGCAGCACCATTAGAGCCGTGAAAAGGCCATGCAGAAGGAGAAGCCTAGCAGCAATGCTCATCAGCTGCACATCCACAAATTCCTTGGTGCTGATGGGTTAATTATGCTATTCCCACCCCAATGTACATCCGTTGGGAGGTGGGATCAGCCATTAATTATCATGCAGAGCTTAGGCTCCAATGAATACCGCCATCATTATCATGGGTGGGCAAGTGACCAGCCTGAGTACTAGCAGCAGTAGGCACAGAAGCAGTGCTGTGAGAGTTTCCATATGCCCCAGTTTGCTGTATGCTGGTGCCAGGCATGGTTGCCTTACACCAAGTCAAACCAATAGTCCTTTTAGTTCAGTACTGCCTATGATAACTCATTCCAGCAGCCCAGACAGCAGTACTTTCCAGCCCTACTTGGACTGAACCTGGGAATTTTTTGCATATGCAAAGCATTTACTTTTCCACTGAACTACAGTGTCAAATATAGAGCAATGCACACAAATCTGTGGACTGGGCTGGATGAAGTAAAATCATAAGGAAAAGAAATCTTAATTAAAGTGGCTTGAAAACACAATGGTCAGTAAACCTTTTTCAAGCAGTTTATACTGGGTAATGTGATATGCACTGTACATACACCTACCCCAATTCACCATTATCTGCCTGCTCAACTAAATAGTATACTTCAGATATTAGGTGATCTTGCTGCAGTTTTAAAATTCAACACATACTGAGCTGAATGGTAGAGTTTTACACTTAATAAATTATTTCTTCTAATTCAAAGAAGGGTGTGGACAAATTATTTTATAAACTCTTTTCCATTTAAACAGAAATTTACCTTTTTGATTTTCTTAATATCAGGATCTTCTTCTTCTTGGTTGCCTTGATAAGGTCGCATTCGTTCTTTTGTTTTGTTAAGAGCTACAATCTGTCAAAAGCAATAAAATAGGAAAAGGGTTTTCTACTCAGAATTCTCAGTTCCGGAATCTAACTTGAGACTTCAATACCCTTAATTTCCAGATCTTTGAGGCTTCTTAGACTTGCGTTACATAATCACCTACCTACTCTAGGGTAGGTTTGCACAACCTGTGATCTATGAAGCCCCACATACCGTAGCAGTCACCAGGACGTCTGTGGTCTCTGATTGCCTGAGAGTGTAAAAACAGGACTTAGCACTTAGCAGGCCACAACAGGTGGCTAGTAGGATGCATTTTAGCTTGGTGGATAAGAACATGTAAATTCCTGCTTTAGGGAAATGAAATATAATGCCATGCTATGCAAATTTAAAAAAAATAAATGGCAAAGACTAAAATAAAATTGCATTATTTTGTTGCAGTTTTAAAAGTCTGCATCATTAATGAAGATTACGGATGAAGTCAGGAAAATTATCAGGCAAGGAAATCTAAGTCTACATACTCAGTGGTGATTATTTCACAATTAACCTAAGGTTCAATTCATTCACATAATTTAAGGGTTGTTGTTTTTTTTTGGGGGGGGGGACATTGACTCAAAAGGGAAGTAGACTGCATTCCTAATATATAAACTGGCTCATAAAGATAGTGATAAAATGTAACCTGCACATCATATCGGAACATACCTCTGATTTAAGCCTTTCAATTTCTGTGTCTTGATCTTCAAGCTGATGTCGTAACTGATTGGCTGAAATCTTTTCTGTCTCTACAATCTGAACTAGATGAATATATTTTTGCATTAAAACTTCCCGCTCAATCAGGATATCTGAATAGCTGCAAAGAGGGAAAAAGGGGAGGGTTGATGTTTCATTTAGCAGAATGCCCGCCACAATCTGTGTTAATTATGGTAGGTAGCAAATTTAAGTTGAAGAAGAAAACAGTACTTCTGAAAATATTACATTAAACTGAGAGGAAAACAGACGACATCTCTCCTACTCTAACAAAGTGTCAAGATATATGCTTGGAGGAAATTGATTATCTGTATCAGGCTCCCATCCCTAAACAAAATGACAGCAACTCGTGCTTAAAAGTAAGGGAAATATCTTTATTCAAGCTAGTAACAGACTCAGGAGCAAGGCCCAGAAGTCAAGAGTCCTAGGCAAGAGGTTTATAACCAAATAGCAGCTACAGTGATGTCCCAACAGTTGACACCCCTCCTGCCAAGATTTTAAAAATGAGTTGGGGCAAGTTCACTCATGGGAATCTTTCATTCTAAGAGTTATGTATGTGTTGTCTGGGTGGGTGCAGTTGATCCCACCTATTAATTTAAATTAATAATAGATTGGTAACCTCTCTTTCCCTCCAAAACCCCTAATTAAAAGACTGGCACAATATCAGTACATTCAATAATGAATGCCTGTGAAAGTGTGAGGTGGCTCCCCCTTGCAGAAAATAATGGGGAGGCCTTTAGCATGTGGGGCTCTAAAACACAACCAAGTTGTTAAGAACTGATGCAAGACATTGCTCTCGAGGTCTCTGGCTTTCTGGCAGAGACATTGCCCTTAAGGCACGTGAGTAAGTCAGTAGAATCAGTGCTGAAATCCTTTGCCTGGCTGTTGGACAAGGTGCACACAGAACACTGTAGGATGGAGCAGTATCACCTTCTGCACAGAAACATTCTATTTCTGCATGGGTTATTTTCCAATCAACAGATTATTTCACTTCCTCACACTTTTGCCTGCTTGAGAGGAACAGCTCTGCTCCAGAAAAAGCAATATAAAGCAATGAATTAACAGCACAATCTTATACATGTCTACTCAGAAGTATGTCCCAAGGTCTGCTCAGGACTAGCCTAAACTGAGTATTCTAATTTTTTGTCCCTTTTCTTGCTTTGCAATAATCATTTTTAAAACACTTTATAATATAGCTTTGAGATCTTTAAAAGGTCGACTCATTCCTATCCATATAATTCTGAAACTATGAATAAGCTATTTATTATGATCTAACAGTATTCTATCTACTCCAAGGCAGAAACTGGGAACAGCTATTAAATTTGGTTGCTGGCTTGGAAAAGAAACTCAGATTAAACCTAAATTATAAGAGATCATTGTGAGCTGTTTGAAGACAACAGAGGATGGCTTGAGATTTCTTACCATGATCATCACCCACAATTTATAAACTACACTATCTATGTTTCCATGCTCATGAAAACAGTTGGCTACTCATCATCTCCTGATTTTACCCAGAGCTTACATCCTTTCCCCTCAGTGAAGACAGCTTTTATTTTACATCCCAGAGAAGAGAGGCATTGACATGACACATAACCATGTTGTCTGTAACTCTCACATGATCTTATTGTTGTAATGTTACCAGAACAGTATAGGAACAGGAAGATAGGAGAAATCAGTAACATGTTTCTCTTACTGTAAAAGACAGACCTAAACAGTGAACCACAGTATGGCCAGGTATCAGTGAGGTGTAAGGAGATTCAAAGAAATGCTGGCCATCAAAAGAGCAGTGCTATCAAGCAAGACCTAATAGTGGCTGATTGCCTACAAAGGAAGAAGTGGCTACAGTTCATGCTTTCATGGACATTTCTCATGTCCTGACTGAAAGGAGTGCAAGAGACTCTCTTCCCTCGCAATTTGATTGGCTGGAAGTATCATGTTGACCAAAGCAATGCATTCCAACTCCAGCCATTTTAATCGTGTTGCCAGTGAAGTATGTTCTAAAATAATTATCCCACACTTGTTTAATAAAGAATGCTTCTCCAAATCACTGTATAGGCATTAGAAGTTCCCTCTACTACCGGCAAGACCTCGTCTTCTGAAATAGTCCATTCTCCTTTGGCCTGCCATCTTACTTGCATCATGTGCTCTTAATATAGCATTTCACATCATTACTGCCACAGCTGAAGCCAAAAGTTGTTAGCCACCATGCCAGGCAGAGCAAGGAATCATACTGGGGCAATAAAAGAAAAATTACTACTGTATTGAAGTAAGTGTCTACAGACTTATATGTAGGGTATAGTGACTTGCTGTATAGAAGTATCAGAGGTATTTTAATCGTGTTGCCAGTGAAGTATGTTCTAAAATAATTATCCCACACTTGTTTAATAAAGAATGCTTCTCCAAATCACTGTATAGGCATTAGAAGTTCCCTCTACTACCGGCAAGACCTCGTCTTCTGAAATAGTCCATTCTCCTTTGGCCTGCCATCTTACTTGCATCATGTGCTCTTAATATAGCATTTCACATCATTACTGCCACAGCTGAAGCCAAAAGTTGTTAGCCACCATGCCAGGCAGAGCAAGGAATCATACTGGGGCAATAAAAGAAAAATTACTACTGTATTGAAGTAAGTGTCTACAGACTTATATGTAGGGTATAGTGACTTGCTGTATAGAAGTATCAGAGGGGTGAGAATTTTGCATACTTCCTGATCAGTGATGGTGGAAAAAAACTGTCTCCAGAGGATCAAACTGCATGTTGTTTGCTACATAGCTGTGCCTTTAAGGGCAAAGGTTTCCAGAGTGGAAGCCTGATCCAGATTGGGGCCCTGCCATGTGGGTTGAGAGCATTAGCCCATTGCTCCCACCATGCACCTGTAATTTGCATTGTGGGAAAAATTCATCTGCTTTAATGGGATCTTATTTCTGAAAGAGATTGCAAGGCCAGGACTAGGGCTATGGGGGGCAGTCCCCCAACCCACCATGCTACAGTCCCTATCTGGAACAGTCTTCCTGCATGTGGTAAAAAAACAACAAAACTCTGCCCTTCAAGGCATAGGCTGTACTGTGTAGTTTGACCCTCTGAACAACTCCAGACTTTTTGTATCAGGAGAAGAAGGAAGAAGATCAGTGGCAGGTAATGGTATTGTTGTGTGATCTGCTGAGTCCAGAATAGTACGAGAGAGAAGGAAGTAGATTTCTCCTCAGTAAACAAAAGGAGTGCTTGACTAGGCAGAGACTGTCAGTGGAGGTTTCATACCTGGCTTGGTGAATAGCCTCTACCCATTCTTCCCCATCTGCTTCCTCTTCGCAACGGAGCTCAAGTGGCTTCTGTCCTTCATGACCAAAGAGGACGGTAAAATAGTACTGTGAATCATAAAAGAAAGTCTTTTAATGTAATAAATACATACAACAGTGCTTGAGCTATAAACATTTAGTTATATTGTTAAATAAATAACTCGGAAAACCTAACCAACACAAACAACTGAACACTGGTTCAGGATTAAAACATTATAAATTTAGATAATAGGAAGAGGCCTATTGGATCAGATGAAAGGCCTACCTAGTTGAGCCTTCTGTCTCTTACAATGTCCAGTCAGATGCCTTTGGGCAGCCCCCAAGCAGGGCATGGGGGGAAGAGTCCTCTCTTCTGTTGTTTCTCAGCAGCTGGTATTCAAAGGCATAGTGCCTCTGATCATTGGGAGGTAGCTATCAAGATGAGTAGTCAGTGATCTGACTTGTCCTCCGTGAATTTGCCTAATCATATTTTTAAAGCTACAGAAGTTGGTGGCCATCATCACATCTTGTGGTGACTAATTCCAGAAGCCGTGTGAGTTAGTACTTCTTTTTGTCTGCCCTGAAATCTTCTACCACTCACCTTCATGGCATCCTAATATTATGAGAAATGGTAACAACTTCTCTATCCAGTTTCTTATAGCACATATAATTTTATAAGCCACTATCGTGTGCCCACTCCTTCCTTGCCTTTCTCCACCCCCCAAACTGTGGTGGCTCCCAGATTGTCAAATTCCTTCTCCACAGAAGTACATTTGTCCTTGGTGCTATAAATATTTAAGTGAATTTTTAAAAACCCATTTATTCTGGTCCACCTTCTCTTAAATAAGGCATTTAAAATTTTCTTTTAACTTTTAGAGAACTCTCTTAGATTGTATAGCTCTTTTTCTGCTAAGAGTTATGTTGCCTTACATGCTTTAACTGGCCATTGTTTTAAAGTTATAGATACTGCCTCTGTAATTTGAAAACTCTGTTTTATGATGTGTAAGTTGCCTTCCCAAAAAGGCAACCTATATACATTACTAAACAAATAAAACAAACAAACTTCACCAGCATCTCTCATTGCTATTAATCACATCAAGCATAAAGGCAGGAAGATTATTTTCGAACGGCGACTGTCCTTCTTGTTGCATCATGGTTTCCCAGAAAAATCTAAAAACTACTAAACTAAAAAAAATTGTTTTGTAACAGGCTGTCAGCTTTGAGGTTACATGCAAGCTGGTGTGGGTAAAAGTGGAACATAAGCACCAGCAGGTTTATGCTTAGAATAGATATGCTCTTCATATGCAACTGTCTTGGTGTTACTGCCTTTATATTATTACATTTTAATGAACATCAGAGACACTATGTACCAATTAGACACTGTGAATGAACTGTATTAAAATGAAGCGATTCATGTGTATCTGAAATTATGATAAAAGGGTGCTTAACTAGCATATCTCAAAGCGAATAAAAAAAGGCATATATTGTCATTATAATGCTAAAAGGTGAACCCCAAATGAATCGTGCATGCCAACCTTGACAACAAAATTCACCCCACTATGAAACCATCTTTCATTAACCTAATTGCTTTCTGACAGTCACGGATGATAAGCTGATGTTCCTTCTATGGGAACTAATACAAATACAAGATGGGTGACACCTGGCTTGAGAGCAGTACATGTGAAAAGGATCTAGGAGTCTTGGTTGACCACAAACTTGACATGAGCCAACAGTGTGACGCGGCAGCTAAAAAAGCCAATGCAATTCTGGGCTGCATCAATAGGAGTATAGCATCTAGATCAAGGGAAGTAATAGTGCCACTGTATTCTGCTCTGGTCAGACCTCACCTGGAGTACTGTGTCCAGTTCTGGGCACCACAATTCAAGAAGGACACTGACAAACTGGAACGTGTCCAGAGGAGGGCAACCAAAATGGTCAAAGGCCTGGAAACGATGCCTTATGAGGAACGGCTAAGGGAGCTGGGCATGTTTAGCCTGGAGAAGAGGAGGTTAAGGGGTGATATGATAGCCATGTTCAAATATATAAAAGGATGTCACACAGAGGAGGGAGAAAGGTTGTTTTCTGCTGCTCCAGAGAAGCGGACACGGAGCAATGGATCCAAACTACAAGAAAGAAGATTCCACCTAAACATTAGGAAGAACTTCCTGACAGTAAGAGCTGTTCGACAGTGGAATTTGCTGCCAAGGAGTGTGGTGGAGTCTCCTTCTTTGGAGGTCTTTAAGCAGAGGCTTGACAACCATATGTCAGGAGTGCTCTGATTGTGTTTCTTGCTTGGCAGGGGGTTGGACTCGATGGCCCTTGTGGTCTCTTCCAACTCTATGATTCTATGATTCTATAATGACCAAAACGCTGTTTCTCTCCTGCCTTTGAAACATAACAAGCTATGGCTAGTGAGAAATGCAGAGATATGGTGTTATGGCAGTGAACAGCTGTTTTTCGGATAGAGTGGCAAACAGATCTGAAAGTTAACTAAAGGTGAAACACTTTGAGACACACTTGTTTCCTTTAGAAAGCATGATGCAGTCTTAGTAGTTGTGTACATAAAACAAATATTACAATGATACCATCTTAAGTCTCCAATGATCTCTTATGCAATCCAAACTAAACCTGAAATCATCAGCACTCAAGAAAGTGTGGGGAAGGGAGCAGGGGAAGAAAGAATTAAAATATTATAAAAGCTCCACTTAAAAAAATATTCATTACTCAAAGGGTTGTATCACAAAATATCAAAGAAAGCACGTATAACAGTGAAGAAAAACCATTAAAAACCTCAACACAGAAACAGAATGGCCTGGTTTGCATTGAATGCTAAACCATTGTTTAGTGCTACAAGGACAAGCCTGAAGTGTAGGTGGGTTCCCACAAGGCAAAACACAGTGATAACATAGGGTTACCAGACATCCCCGGTTCCCAGGGACAGTCCCCAGATTTGCAAATCTGTCCCCGGGAAACATGGCAGTGGCAGCCTCAGCAGCCTGGAGCCAGCCTGGTAGCGCAGTTGGCTCTGGCTGGCTTCAGGAGCTGCTCGCTGCCGTGGCGCCTGACATTTTTCCTCTCTGGAAGTCCCCATATGATGTGTGTCCCAGTTTTTTAAAAACTGCACATTTATGTTTCACAGGGTGCGAAAGAAGGGCTTTGCACCTATGTGCCTGGGCCCAGGGTCTTTTGCCTCACCATCCCCACTATTGACTCCCTGTTGCTACTCAGCTTCCAGAAAAAAAAAGTGTCCCCGGATTCATTGAAAAAATTCTGGTAACCATAGAAAACAGCAATAACATTTATTGAACCAACAGAACTGAACAACAGGGGCAAAGCAACCGCTTATATACATTCCTGAAGGCCTGGGCCACTCCCACTCCCGACATGATTGGCTATCTAAACTTCCAAGCTGCAAATCATGACTCAGAGTTTAAGGGCCAATGGCAGAGGCTCAAATCCTGAAATGTTCTGTGATTGGATATCATGTATCGAATCAGAACACAGGAGCTCTGAATCCTTAGTGCAGACTCAAGCTCAGGCAAACACAGACCACTGAATACGTACATAACAAAGTCTCCATAAGGCCAAGCAAAAAATGAGGCTCACACAACTCTCACTCCTTTCCGTTCCTCCCATAAGACTAGTGGGATAATTTCTGCCAAATTTAGCTTTGCTTTCAAATAAATATGTACAAACTAGATATCCTAGTTTAAAACAAACACTTAAAGTTTAAGAAGTCAGCTTCATAACTCATGGTTTGAAGTTGGCTTGTCTAAAAGAATTGGACTGTTTAGAAAGAAACAATGATCTTGTATAAAGTTTGGTTTGTGAATTACATGGTTAACTTGCTTCCTAGAGTCAACCTTGGCTGGCAGATAACCACTTCAGCATGTGGTCTGCAAAAGGGATTAAGGGAAGAGTGTACTTTTTAATGTTGGCTGGTTTGTGGTTTGATTTATACAAGAAGAAGAAGAAGAAGAAGAAGAAGAAGAAGAAGAAGAAGAAGAAGAAGGAGGAGGAGGAGGAGGAGGAGGAGAAGAAGAAGAGGAGGAGGAGGAGGAGAAGGAGATAGCTCAAGGTCACAGTTAAAGAGGTACTTGCAAAGGCAAAGTCTTGGAGGTTCTCAGGAGAAAGTGAAGATCAGATCTGAGGTGGTACATTGAAAACCAGAAAGAGCTGCTAACCAACATAAGGTTCTAAGGATTCTGACATTTGCTTAACAGAATTTTAGCTCATAGGAACCGTTTTGGATAGGATCAGCTAGATGCATATTCTTATTTATTTTCATATTTTTTTTAATGTATGCATGTAACTATTCAGATGTAGAAACCTTTTTCCTAAGAATAATCCTCCCCACTTTAGTTTTATGAACCAAGTTTAAAAGATTACTAATCACAAGGTGTAACCAAAAACAAACTCAGGAAACCCTAAAAGTGACGCTCCAGGTTCCACAAAAATGTGGCTTAATCATGAATTGCCATTATGCTTGGCCACTGTGAGAACAAGATGCTGGAGCAGATGGGCCACTGGCCTGATCCAGCAGGCTATATGCATGTATATAAAATACTGTCAAGTCTAACTGTATTTCTTTAAGAAAAGCATTGCCTACTGTCTCACTACTGCTATATTCTACTATATGTTGAATCTTTATCTGATTTTAGTACTTATCTACCATTGCAGCTGTTAAATTATCAAAAAACCTGTTACCCAAAAAACTCTCATGCACTGATGTAAAATAAATACACCTAATTTGCTTTTGGAGTTGAAAGTTATGTGCTTAAATCAATCAGGAATGATTAAAAGAAAGATTTAAAATGAACACAGCATTCTCACTATGATTACTGAAAGGTAGAAATCAATTACAAAAAAAATTGTACTAATAAAACCTTTCATAACCACAAGATCAGCTTAAGTCAGTAATTTCCAAAGATATTATTACTACTAAGGGGATCCACCAACTTATGAAATTCATCAGTCTACTACTGACTGAGAAGTGAAACTCTCTTAGCATTTTCTTGTGCAGCAAACTGTCAATATGTGTTATTTTTTACTCGCACAGAAAGCCTCTTGGTTTCACCATTTGAGAATTAATAAAATTCCCACAACACTGAGTTAGACTGCCATAAAAATGATTTAGTATGTAGTACAAAATATTTACAGCACTAAGGACAGATTCACATCTTCAGCTACTGATTTTCACTCACAAAACATGCCTCTAATTACAAGATAGGTACAAACAATATAGGAGTGTGTGTTCTACTTATAGTATAAGAGCCCATAACATGTTTGCTGCCCTGCAAGTGATGTCATGTCTAAACACTGCAACAGATGAGCTTTTTGCATACACATTCTATAAATGAGTCTTCCAGGTAAGGAATCTGGGTGGCTACTGTTGGAGATAGAGAGATGGTTTGGAAGTAGAAGTTAACCCTGACAAGTATTGTATTGAATATGCTTGCTCTCCCCTCCCCCTTCCTCCTGTAGTACAGTATGGACTTGAGGAGATCAAGAACCTAGTCCAACCCCCTGCAATGCTGGAATCTCAAAATTGGTTCCCCATCCAATTTGAAACCATATTGGACCCTGCTTAGCTTTGCAAATGTGCTATCAGCTTTGTTGCTGCACTAGAAGGGAACAGACATAACTCTGTAGAACTGTGTCTAGAGAGTGAGTCAGATCTAAAGTAAAAACAGTTCCAATTTTGTTGTGGGTGGCAGGAGAGAAGATTTCCCTAAGATAATTTGGAACAAGTAACACTGAAACCACTCACATTCCCGCCCCGAGGTATGTAGCTAGTTCCAAAAAATCCTTCAAAAGTGTAATTACAGCTTTATTATTACTGTTATTAATTCAATTTATACCCCATCCTTCATGCTGCCCAGTGTGGCAGATACAGCAATGATAAGACATTAAAAGCAGCAACCAAAAACATACTTAAAGAAGAAGTTAAAAACATTATACCAGTGTCTTTCAGTCATCAAATGTCTGGGGAATGTTTTTCCTGGTAAAGAATAAGGGAGACAGATGCACTTCACTAGGCAGGGGAGTCTACAAACAGAAAAGGCCCTATCATGGCTCCATACCAAGCAGGCAGGGCTCAGTGGAGACAACACCAACAAGGCCTCACCTGCCGAGTGATGTTGAGCACGGCACTCTTTTAGGAACTGGGGTCCCAAGCCATTTAGGGTTTTACATGCTAGTACTAATACATTGAATTTGGCCCAGTAGCTCAATGGCCGCAAGTGCAGTCCTTTCAGGACTGCTGACACAGGGTCCCATCAGGCTGCCCTTCTTACCAGCCTAGAAGTCACATTCTAGCTTCGAGGGCAGCCCCACATGAAACACATTACAGTAGTCCAGGCAGGAAGCTACTAGAGCACAGGCAACTGTTTTTGGAGAAACAACTGAAGCTGGGAATAAGCACTCCTAGCCACTTGAAACCACAGTCACAAACTGGAATCCATAAATACTTCCAGACAACAAACCTGTTGCTTCAACAGGAGTGTGAACCTTCCCAGACCAGGTTGTGCACCCAATTCCCAAACAGAGGGGCCACCCACCCACAGCACTTCTACCTTTTAAGGATTCAGCCTTAGTTTATTAGCCCATTAGGTAAAGGTAAAGGTATCCCTGCCCGTACGGGCCAGTCGTGTCCGACTCTAGGGGTGCGTGCTCATCTCGCTCTATAGGCCGTGAGCCGGTGCCGCCCGAAGACACTTCCGGGTCACGTGACCAGCGTGACGAAGCTGTAGCTGGCGAGCCAGAACCAGTGCAGCACACGGAAACGCCGTTTACCTTCCCGCTATAAAGCGGTCCCTATTTATCTACTTGCACTTAAGAGAGCCCATTAGGGTAGCTCTATTATCAAGAAATTGGCCTCACTGTTACTGGTAAGAATGCATAGGATAACAACCTTACAATAGGAAGAATGGCGGAATTATGTTTAAGATGATGATCTAAGAAAGGAAAAACCTAATTAACTGTATTTTCAAAACAATATAAAGCAATAACTGATATCTAGTATGAACAGTAAAAAACAAATATATGGATGAACTTACAATTGCACTAATATTGTCTTATCTAAAAATCGCCATGGGAATAGTTGTCACTTGTTTGACAAATTATTCAAGTACTCTCCTAATGGAGACACATTTTGAAAAGGTACATGAGAGCTAGAAAATGCTAGGGAGGTATTCTGAGAGGTGTTTTGTTTCTATTAGTCCTCAGGGTCCCCCCACCCATTTGATGGACGCATAGCCATAAATATAAGTTTAAGACAGATGATTCATATTTTTCAAGATTTTTACACAATCAATGCTGTACTTTTTCTACTAGCTGCTTCATGCAGTGCCAAAAAGGTGGGTAAAATGAGCAATTTCATGCCTCTACACAATTACTGGGAGTTAGGAGAAGGAAGTCAGAAAAACAGTTTGTGTAAGAGGCAGCCTCCACTCCACACCAGGGTCAGCCCAAGGGCAAAGAGCAAGATGGCATCACTTCCATCACCACCACCAGTTTGTACTACACAGTAAGCCAAGCCATGGTTTACTGGGACTGCGCAAATGTGTGGGCTCACAGTAAGCCATAGTTTGGCTTACCATGTCATGTAAACCAGGCCATTGTCAGGATGTTATTCCCAATTGTAATTTGAACATGTTTGTATCGGTCCCACTCTGGACCAAAATAAATTAAATTTGTCCAGTCATCTATGTGACATACCTGTTCTTTGAAATTAGTCATGTCCTTATGAAATTAAAAATGAATATATCCAGATTATGTTTTATTGCACTGACCTAAAATAAACTGAGCATATGATTACTCACATTCTAAATACAAATTCTGCATTTTGCAAACGAGTAGAAAAAACCTTATGCAAAGGCCATGAAGAAAAGGTTGAGCATATTAATTTAGAATTTCCCATTGATTTTTTTTGTACAGAAAACTTCAGGCAAAACAACAAATAAAAGAATCAACACTATTCACTTCGACGTATTCTTACTGTGTGTCTAACTGGATCTTTAGCAGCTATTCACAAGAGAAAAGGCATACACGTTGAAGTTTGGTCATAAAATGTATTTAAATATGGGCTTGCCTTCCAGTTGGGCAGCGTGTTGACCTCATATGGCTACAGAGTAATACTTTCAACCTTTAATTTCTGCAATTTTATTTATGATCTTTAAATGATCAAACATCGTGTACAGCAGCATTCTACCCTGGGAAAACCTTGCGGCACTTTTCAAAATCTTAGCGTGAAAATAGTTTGGGGGGAAATATAAAAAAAGAAGCAGCCTGGGACATGAAATCAACTTTTCTTCCATCTAACTAGTGAATTGGTTTCCTGATGATATTAGTAGTTGTATACAGAAATGCATCCTCCAGTATTACATAATAATCATGTGCTTCCAAATACCAGCTGCCTAGGGAGCTCTGCATGATCCAGCACCCTGCTGCCATTCCTTAGCTTCTCCTGCTCCATGCAAGCTGTGCTGGAGGGGAAGGTTTGCTTGTTTAAGCCATAAAACTGGTTTATGCATCAGGATGTGTACACAAAAATTCTGTGGTTCTTTAACATCTGTTAAAATCCTATCCTTTTATTTGACACTGGTAATATCAACCATACTCTTATGTTATTGTCATCTGTTTCAAAACTGAAAAAGCCAGCTTGTATTTCTTTGTCTTACCTTTTTATATTTCAGCCTATGATCTGCTTCATAATACTGTAATCTTAAGTCAATAAACCATGATTTATTGACTGAAGAAGAAGCTGTGTGGCTACATATACTCTCCTCACTTCTAGCTTCAGTGCTAGACGTTTCCTATGACGTCTGAAACAGGAATCACTGGTTTAATAGCTGCTTACAAACTGGGAGATTATCAGTTATAAAGCAGTGATGAAGTCAGTTTAGCAGTTTGGATGTCACAGGAAACTATGGTTTAATAAGGATTGAAGGGTGCAAGCAAGTGCATGTGTAAGAGAGGGACATGGAAGGAGCTTGCACTTGTGCCAATCAACCATGAGAACAAAATTGTCCTTGTGGGTGCAACATGAATGATACAAATTTATATTCCGAATTGATTACCTACAATCTATAATATATCTGAATCATTATGGATCCTATCAAAAGAATGTGAAATTTTAGCGTTGTTTTCCCTTTCTAACAATGGTCCTTGCAAATGTCAAATTAATTATTTGTACAAACATGTCATGAATCCAATTACTTTCTCAATATACAATCACTCAAAGTAACATCGTCTTAATTAACTTCAGTTTGCCAATTAAATGTGAGAAGGGGAATTTCATCATAATTGGCAAAAGACCATATGGAACCCGAGTGTCCAGCTCCTATGGGGAAGGGGAAGAGACACAACAAAGGTTTGATTAAATCTACACAGAGCATGCCACACTTGGCAACAGAGGGATCATCACAGAACCCACATTGAGGTCTTTCCCCTTCTTCCAGCCCCTCAGTGCATGCAGCTGGGCAATGCATGCAGCCAACTAGCTATTAACATGAATGCTCACTTCCTTGGCCAAGTGGAGGGGCCAAGCTAGTTAGGAATATGGCTTGCATTAATAGGCTGGTCATTCCCAATAACACTAGGATGCAGTGCCTGTCCATATAGCTATCTGCACACATTGTGGGTGAGGGATGGGAGGAGGGTCCCATTATGCCATATGTCGGGGTGATGAACCTGTAGCCCTCCAGTTGTTGGAGGACTACAACTCCCATCAAAAGCATTGACCATGCTGGCTAGGGCAGATGGGATATGGGATTCCAACAAGATCTTGGGGGGGGGGGGGAGCACAGGTTCTCCACCCTTGTCCTGTGATGGCCCATCACGGCATGGCTGCTACACTTGCTGTGGACTGAACTAAAGCCTTTAATCTTTATGGATGAAAGAGTGTTTCTCACTATAACATCCTCAAATCTGCCCCAATTGGTTTAATAATTCTGTCAAGTTTAAAAACTCTTAACATAAACGATTCTATTATGTTATAATGAAATAAAGCAAATATTTTACTATATGCTAAATGTTAACCAGCAGCATAACTGCACCTGCACAGAGTGCACTGATACATCTGGTAAGAATTTATAGCATTTTCATTATATTACCATTTCGGAAGTAATTTTCTAAATGTACAATAACAGTAAATAAATGCACTCAAACGGGAATCTCACACTGGGAAATATGCCACAGCCATAACATTTTACATCAGGAACAAGAACTGAAAGTCAAGTATGCTGTAAAACTAGGAAACCTATAATTGCTATGATTTTAAAGGATAGGACGTGCTCAAATTCCAATTACTGTTTAATGGTAAACAGAATTCTTTTCAGAGTATAAAGATAAACCAAACTTTTATGTCTTTGAATCCCTGAAAAGTAATCTTGCAATGCAAGCTTCCACCAAATACTACCATTAAAAGCATATAAAGACCAACATATTTTGACCTAGGAAACTGGATTCATGGCTAAGCTGAAAAGTGTGACACTCACATACAGTGGTGCCCCGCAAGATGAAATTAATTCGTTCCGCAAGTTTTGTCGTCTAGCGAATTTTTCGTCTTGCGAATCACGAAATCCCATAGGAATGCATTGAAAATCAATTAATGCGTTCCTATGGTCAAAAAAAGTCCAAACAAAGCCAAATTTGATACAACAACAGTTTATTAACTGCTCTTTAAAGTCACACATACTGTAAAGAGCAGTTCAAAAATTGAAGGGAAAATAAATTAACTTTATAAACAAAACATGTCTTTGTTTTTAGACAAAGGAAACAAAGTCGCGAGACGTTTTCGTCTTGCGAAACAAGCCCATAGGGAAATTCGTCTTGCGAGGCAAATCGAAAACGGAAAAACGTTTCGTCTAGCGAGTTTTTTGTCTTGCGAGGCATTCGTCTTGCGAGGTACCACTGTACATTCTTTCAGCACATCCAATGATCCCCCTTTCTGTCTTGGATCAAATGCAGTTGGGACTATAGGGTTATATCCACACTCCCCAAAGGCACACCCTCTGTGCTTACTCCAGTTAATTTTCTTCATTTATATCCCACCTGCCTTCCCATAATATAATTCAATATGGCACCCACAGGGTGACCAGGTGGCCTCCTATCCATGCATTGCTGGACCTAGACCAGCTGAACTTTTGCTGGGTGACAGCTTCATGTTCTTCTACACCATGCCCTGGGAATGAACAGCTTTATGATGATGGTGATGATGGTTTAATATTGCTCCAGTATTATTCCTGTCATTTCTTATTCCACTTTGCTCCCTCAGCTTCCTTTAGTATCTGGTTATTTCCTCTCATTCTTCTGCTTCTTTTTCCATCAGGATTTTCTTTTCTCCCTGAATTACCAATTCTTTGCAAACCTAAGTGGTCAATTCTTGAAGCCACCATCTCCCCTGGACTTAAAATTGTAGGATTTCCGCCATCATAATAATCATTATTATTATATTTGTACCCCACCCATCTGACTGGGTTGCCCCAGCCACTCTAGGCGGCTTCCAACATATATAAAAACATAACAAAACATTAAATATTTTTAAAAAACTTTCCTATACAGGGCTGTCTTCAGATGTCTTCTATAAGTTGTATAGTTACTTATCTCTTTGACATCTGATGGGAGGGCATTCCACAGGGAGGGCGCCACTACCCAGAAGGCCCTCTGCCTGGTTCCCTGTAACTCCACTTCTTGCAGTGAGGGATAGATCTCAGTGTCCGGGCTGAATGATGGGGGTGGAGACACTCCTTCAGGTATATAGGGCCGAGGTCCTTTAGGGCTTTAAAGGTCAACAACAACAGTTTGATTTGTGCTCGGAATCGTACTGAGATTCAATGTAGGTCTTTCAAGGCCAGTGTTATATGGTCCTGGCAGTTGCTCCCAGCTATTACTATTTACTATTGGCTGGATGCCTGTGCTTTTTAATAGCAGAAATCAACAGGGTTTGTTTTTTTAAGCTATTGCTGTATCTCCACACTTGAAAAAGCTTCATTTCTTGAATTCTGAGTACAAATAGTGCCTCTATGTAGCATAAATCTGGCCTCCATGAACACTCCCTAGGTTGTTGGGAGTGTTGGGGACTACTGTGTAAGAACATAGGAAGAGCCTGCTGGATCAGGCCAATGGCTCATCTAGTTCAGCATCCTGTTCTCACAGACCAACAAGATGCCTGTGGGAAACCTGCAAGCAGGATTCCAGCATAAGAGCCCTCTCCCCACTGTAGTTTCCAGCAACTGGTATCTAGAAAATGGAGGTAAAACATAGACATCATAGCTAGTAGCCACTGATAGCTTTACCCTCCAGGTACAGTGGTACCTCAGGTTAAGAACTTAATTCGTTCTGGAGGTCCGTTCTTAACCTGAAACTGTTCTTAACCTGAGGTACCACTTTAGCTAATGGGGTCTCCTGCTGCCGCCGTGCCACCGCCACGTGATTTCTGTTCTCATCCTGAAGCAAAGTTCTTAACGTGAGGTACTATTTCTGGGTTAGCGGAGTTTGTAACCTGAAGCGCCTGTAACCCGAGGTACCACTGTATTTCAAATCCTCTTTTAAAGCCATGCAACTTGCATGAACTTGCTCATGTTGACAGATGCATACATGTATCTGCTGCCTGTCATATTTCTCTACAATGGCCCAGAACAATGCAATATTCCAGGTAAATAAGATACTGGCTGTCAGGACAAAGACAACAGGTGAAGAAGATCCACTGCTGCTGCAGAAAGCCAATCCCATCCTTAAATTACATGAATGTAATGAAAGTCTAAACCCATTCATACCAGTTGACTACAAAACACACTGTTTCTGAAATGAATGGAAAATAAACTGAACGATTCCCCTTTCATTCAAGTTTTCATCCATTCCAAAACAAATGCACACTGCTAATTGTCAGTGGCTGAACAAGAATAGGAGCCATGTTTTTCATCACCACCTAAATTCACTTCAGACTCAGTATTAACCTAGCCTTAGGAATTTCACCAGCTTGGTTGCACCTCATCACAAAGATCTCCGAATTAACAACCTCAACAAAGCTCAAATTATCCAGATTCAGTAGAGCCTCCTTCCTTTCTCAAGTCCACAGCTTCATCAGCTACTCTCGTTTGCTTCCTAACTTTCCCCCTCTTCCTCCTCCATTTTCTTTTTTCAATCAGGTATGATGTCAACATACTGCTACTGGTTATACACCACATCTCAGCATGCACCCAGCCAAACTTGATTGGATTCTCCTTTAGTTTGCTTGTTTTGTTTGTTTGTTTTTTACTATCACTTTCCTCCCCTCCCCTTCTTTGTTCACTACCCCGAAAGAGTGTGTGAGAGAGAGAACACTATTGGATGCCTATTAATACAACAAATAAATAATATGGAAACACCAATGTATGAACTAAAGCTCCAATTTGAACTAGGAGCACCACATTATAGAATTTATCTCAGCGAAGAAATCTTGCAAGTTACACCCTCATTAACGTCACTAACAGTTTTTCCTGATATACACCGCAGCATGTTTTTTCCCCTTACATGTTCTTGGTTTTCTTATCTATTGCATTAAAATATTCATTAAAAAAATCCAAAGGAACAAATTTTGGGAAGATTTCCAAAAATATTACACTTAGCAAAATTGTTTTAGAATTGTTTGCCTATCTTTCACATTGTTTTTCCCCCATTTACTGGCAAAATTTCTCACAGTACTCCACCCTGACCATATCCTTCCTGTTCGGGGTCAAATAAAAATAGCCTTGAAGTCAGATAAAACTTCAGGGCATGTATATGAAAATCCTAGGTGACCACACTTGTAGTTCAGGCACATGGACTAAAAGGAAAACAATTATTTCCAGTACCACGCAGAATATGGAAACACGACAAAAAAATTAGTGCAATCCTAACCCTGTCTACTCAGAAGTATGTCAATCAGGGTTACATTCAAGTTAGTAGAGTTAGGACTACAGCATAAATCTGTGTGTGCATGATATTACAGTCTGTACCTGCAATTTCCCATCCCTACTTGCCTCTAACCTGCACTTCAGTTTTTACCAAAATTGTTTGTAAATGTCTATTGTTGTTTTGGTAAACTTGTGCAGTATGAAAGAAATACTACTTTACTCACACTAGACTTTTAAACACAGAAGAGAGATTTAGAGCACCATCAACCAGATCTCATGTGTGAGTGGCTTATTAATTCAACTGAACCCATACAGGTGACCTTCTCAGTTAACTGCGCCCTTGTGATCCTTCCCTTGACTTTATAATCTCCATTATGTATCCCCTAGGAAAATGAAGTTTTTACATTCATTTAGGTGCCATAATCCAGTGAGCAAATCTCAGAGAGTTCTCTTAGGAAGGGGACCAACCACAGTTCTGAAAACATGCCCTAAGTACAGGAGGTCCAAGTCTCAATCTACACTATAGTATCTCCAGATAAAGAGAGTAGCTACAACATATTAATCAGCCAAAGGCCTGGTTGAAGAAGAATGGCATCTAAAAATATATAATGAAGGTGCCATGTGAACTTCTCTGGGGAGAGCATGCCACAAATGGGGAGCCAATACAGATGAGGGGGCCCCCTGGACCTCCTGTGAAGGAGGCACATGAAAAAGGACCAATGTTGATGAGTCCGGAATGGTTTATATAGGGAGAAGAAGTCCTTCAGGGATTTACCTGAAGGACTATTTACCTTAAAGTGTAAATAGTATTTATTATTCATGTTATTTGTTTTCCCTCCCATCTATCTTCTAAGGAACTTAGGGTAGCAATAATTATTTTCCCTCCTTGCCCCTTTATCCTCAAAAACTGTGGATCCAGCTCTCCCCTGAGCCAACATGTCAACCACCGCAACAAATTGGCATTATTCTGCCTGGTAAATTCTAGCCTACGCATCTCCTACTTAGTTTTCTGCAAAAAATAAACTAATTAGGAGTTGCTTATTATGAAAGAGAGAGCAAGATTTGAGTGACTGGAGTGATCTTATAGCTCAACTGTAATAAAGTTACATGAATTAGCTTGCAAATGAGCTGTGTCCATTGCCAAGTGGTCTAGCAATCTCCGCTCAGCAATTTACTTTAATTGCCCATAACACTGTTTAGAAAACCACAATGAAGGTTACACTTACCAAAACACAGGAAAAAAGGG
Organism: Podarcis liolepis; assembly: GCF_965112155.1. Classification (NCBI taxonomy): domain Eukaryota; kingdom Metazoa; phylum Chordata; class Lepidosauria; order Squamata; family Lacertidae; genus Podarcis; species Podarcis liolepis. The sequence goes on from NC_139565.1 coordinate 34,659,121, forward strand.
AAAGCTAAGATTTCAAAGAACGAAGGAAGTTTGTGGGGATGATTAAATGCCTTCATGCAAACCTATTAGAGATGGTTCTGTTTTGTTTTTACGATCTAGCTGCATATAAATTTTCTTAAATAAACAAAAATGAATGTAGTCCGCACCATGCTGATCAAACCTAAACATTCTAGGATAAAGTTAACAGTATGTGCAATCAATTAATGCACAGGACTGTAATAATCAAATGATAGATATGTAGTGAAATTTAGTCCAAGAAAGTGAGGCACAAACTCAACATCTCCTAACATCATGTATGAAATTGGGCTTTTCCTGATATGTGGCTTCTCCACCTGTTTCTTAGATGTCATGATCTTACTGTTTATTGTATTCTGCCTTTCCCCTCAAGGTGTACAGAAAGAAGTATACATATATTCCAAGATAAATAAAACCTGATACCAGTTTTGTGACTGGATAAAGAAAGTTTTTTCAAAGTCTTCTTTGATCAAAAGGCAGAACAGCCAAAAGTAGAAGAGTTTGGACTTGATATCCCACCTTTCACTCCCCTTAAGGAGTCTCAAAGTGGCTAACATTCTCCTTTCCCTTCCTCCCCCACAACAAACACTCTGAGGTGAGTGAGGCTGAGAGACTTCAGAGAAGTGTGACTAGCCCAAGGTCACCCAGCAGCTGCATGTGGAGGAGCGGGGAAGCGAACCCAGTTCACCAGATTACGAGTCCACTGCTCTTAACCACTACACCACTGCTGGAAGTGAAGAAATCACAGAATTACAGAGCCTGGGATAAAACCACACATTAAGACTCTTTTCCATTCCCTCCCCATCTTTCTTATATAAATATTTCTTCTATCAGACAAAACTGGGGTGGGTGGGTTGGTGTTGATTTAGTCCTTTCCCCTCCCCAGCTGTTTCACTGTTCAAAATTGCCCCTTCTTAACCTACTTTTCTTCCTAAGCTATATGAGGGTCTGTATAGTTTATCCCCCATGAATAATGCACATGGGGGGGGGGTTTAGTAGATGAAATTCTAGAAAGGAAATATCTCCTCTTCCCCACCACCCTCTGCTCAACCTGAAGCCTCATCTAGTGCCTTCATACCTGCATAGAGTCCTGTTCTGCATGGCTGCGCTACCCATGAAGCAGCCCACCTCACAAGGCCAAATCCTGCAGGGCAGGGCCCCTACCCACCCCTGCCACTGCAAGGGTTGTGTGGCTGCAGTGATTGCTCACTGAGAGATCTTGCGTCCCCAGTAAGCAAGGTTTGGACAGGGTGGTGTTGGCACCTCAGGTGGTTTTGCCTCAGGCAGTGAAATGGTGTGGGTCACCTCTGCTGCTCTGAAAGGAGATCAGTCTGTGCAGTTCAGACTACAAATTGCCACCAAGCAAAACAGCAAGTGCACAGTGGAAGGTTTACAGAGCGACAGTGATCAGATATGCATGCAACTGAATGTCTTTCCTTACATCATTACAATTTCCTGAATGCCAACAAATTGAAATTGTTTTGCATTAGAGCTTTTAAAAAACCCCAGAGATTTGTTTATTTAGCAACTAATTAAGTTATTTACCTGTTGCCTTTCAGCAAAGCTTCAAGGACAAAGGCAATTGTTTTACAAGACAAAAGACCGTTAATAAGGTCCACACTGTTTCCTTTCCATTTTAATTCTGCTATTGGTCCTTTAAATTATTATAAATACACACTTATGCCATTACTTGTTCTGGCCTATAGCCAAGGTAGCTGCCACTAAGCTGCAAAGTAGAGAACACAGCATTAGGGAAAGAACATTTGCTTTAATATGACTAAATGTTGTGCATCCTTCATAGTTTCATTGTTTGGGAGTAATTTTGAGATTGCTTATCAAAAAGCTCTCTCAGTTCACCGCACCTATTGGGCCACAATGCTGGACACCAGCTTGATAAGCCCCCCTCCTTCCCTCCCCCAGGCCTTCCAATTTTCATTTGCAATGTTTGCAGCAGCACAAACATAAAAACCATTAGGTCTATGAAGAACAAGCTCCTACAGCTAAAAAGGGATAAAGGGCAAAAGGTCCCCCCCTCTCTTCCAGGGATGAAAGGATCTGCTACATCGTGCTTCCAATTTTTTTCCAGTCATAAGTTCAGTTCTGAATGTTTTTGCAGTAATTTGCTTTTTTAAAAAAAAATCCTCATGAAAATTCAACATTTTAGTGAGAATTTCTCCTAATTTTGTTCCGCAGTTTTGACTAATGTACGTATTCTTGCAATCAAACTTTACTAATATGATGCATTTTAATGTCATTTTCAAAAATGTATTCATTTTATACAAAAACCAAACCAAACCCAGAAAAATAGTTTCAGTTAAAAAGCAACACGCCCCTAATGAATTGCCTTAATCTGAGTCTAGGAATCTGTGGCCCTTCAAGTGTTGTTGGACTCCAACTCCCATCAACCGCAGGCAACATAGGCAATAGCCAGGGATCAACAGTTGTAGTTCAACAAAATACAGGGGGAAACGGGGTCCCCATCCCTCTCTTTTCTCATTCGGAAGCATTAAACAATTTTAGTCAGAGTACTTGATATTCTCGCTATTACAAAAATACATAAAATGTTCATTTTTTTCTGGTACAATCAATGAACCACAGGGGTTATATTTTTCTGTTTTAAAATAATGCCTACTGCCTAGAAGCCAATGTAATGATTTGAAATTCACTTGGAGATCCTCTGTGAAGAAGTGAAACTCAGTGCTAACTCCTTTAGGAGCCAACATACAGTGCTGTTTTAAATTTCTTGGTTAATATGACAGACAGCATTGGTTGGCTGCATGACTGTTTTCTTACGCTGTCTGAAAATACATCTCTTTAAAAAAAAAATATTGCAGCCAAAGGAAAAAATATGATTGTGATGTGAGGCTGCAATTACCTGCACACCTGCACAAGAGTAATTCCAATTGTGCGAGTTGGTCTCAACTTCCAGTAAAATTTGTATAGGCCTGTTTGTGCTTATGAGAGCATATCTAGGAAGTAAGTGGGATGCAAATTGCAGCTCTGGTGGTAGTTTCTAATCGTTTCTTTTTCAGTGTAATACAGCTACACATGTTTTCAATCTCAAACACCATATAAAATAAATTCTGAAAGAGGAATAAACTATTAAGAAAGGAAGAAATAAGTATGCAGTTGTGCCCGCCCTCATCTTCACTGCCTGTTTAGCGCATCTGATGACAACACTAAAATGCCAATGTTAAGTAGTTAGTGTACTAGTAGCTGGTACACACATCTCATGGTGCTTTGTTGACATTCAGTTTCTAGACAGCAACTTGCGCCGGGGAGGGGGAACAAATGTTTGTGCATCACAATGCGATTTTGCCTCTCTCATCCTACAGCTTTCAGTGATGGAAGCAATAATTTACTTATCTATGTTAAAAGCCCTACCTTAAACAGTTCAAACTGAGACTGGTAAAAGGGAGGTGTGTACACACACACACACACACACACACGTTATGCAATTAATCTGATATTCTAATTATTCTATAAAGAAGCAAATATACCTATCTACTCCACAAATATATACTTTACTGACGTTTGCTAATTTAGTAAATTGGTTTACTAATTCAAATGGAACTTTACTTAATTTCAATAGAAACTACTTATTGCAGAGCCTTGTGGCTAGTAAATTGATTATGGCATAAACTTTTGTGGACTACAGTCAAATGTGTGAATTATTACTTAATGTTTATTACATTTATATCCCACCTTTCGTCCAAGGAGCTCAAGGAAGCATAGCATGGTTCTCCCCTGTTCATTTTATCCTCACATCAACCCTGTGAGGTGGGTTTGGATGAAAGGCAGTGACAAGCCCAATGTTGCAGCCAATGTATGGGCCAATGAGGACCCTCCATGGATCCAGACAGCCTGGTTATTGTGCAAGCATCCTAATCTGTGATACGCACAAGATGCAGAAGCAGAACCACAGCAAAAGTCAGTAGACTGCTTTTGGTGCAGCACAATGCCATGAATTGTGGTTTCAAACCAGTATAGGGACTGTTCCAAATCCTACATAATCCTAGAATGCAGCATGGAGACAAAGAGTTAGTCTCCAAAGCTGTAATCCTATGCACACTTAAATGTAAGCAAGCTCCACCAGCCTTACTGGACTTATATCTGGGTAAACCAGCATAAAACTGCCTGGCAGGACTAGTTATATAGAAATGCATTCCATTTTAATCCATGGGACTTATTTCTAATGAATCACGATTCAGATTAAGATGTTGAACAAATTTATCCTTTAGTAATGTTTCGGGACTACCTTATTTCCTAAGCAAAAGCAGAACACATTAAGAGCATGTAAAAGGTTTGTTCTGTCTGAGAAAGAAGGAAAGCCATCTCCCTTTCTGCACTGGCTGTCCCAATGTGCAAGCATTAACACCTAAAATTAGATATAATTTTACTTGTGGGTGTAGACTGGCAGCTCACAAAAATGAAGTATGCACTAACAAAGGATTTATTATTTTTTTGTTAGATCCTGCTAGCTGAATCTGGAATCATTATGCCCAACACAGTTACAAAAGTAGAAGAACAAATACCCCAGTCCAAAGAACATTCACTTGAAGGTCCACTTGATTTCAGTGGAACTTCCAATAAGTGTACTTAAACAATTGTTGCTTAATCACATGTCAACCCAGGTGAAATGCTTTACCAAGGTAGCTCTCCTAGAAGGATTTGTTTTTTCATTACTGTTTAAATTGATGGGAAGATTTTTGAAGCTGTTCAATATTTTATTCTTATCTTGTAAAAAGCAAAGAAGTCGAAAGCTTACATTTCAAGAAGGGTTTTTCTCTTGTTTGTTTGTTTTTGGAGAAAAGCACTTCCAAAGCGACTGACACCTGTTTGATTACAGAAGTCAGAAACAGGTGAGCCAATACCTACCAGGTGCAAATCTAACTCCTGATTGTAACAATGCAATAACAACAAGGCCAATAAATTCCAGAGGGATCTAGCAATGTTAGGCCGTTGAAGCAAATACAACAAAAAGAAGCAACTTTTGAAAATTCTTTTTAACATTATTGTTATTATGTATTTATTTATGCCCTACTTTTACCCTGACAGGGACTCAAGATGGCTTACAGATAAAATAAGAACAGCTTTACCAAAACTCTGTAAACAGTATCGTTTAGTCTACATCCAATGCGTT